>NC_058093.1:166658571-167966785 GCF_020171115.1 Neogale vison | reverse complement strand
TAAAGCCCCATATTATTCTATTTATCTCTTTATCTATCTATCTATCTATCTATCTATCTATTTATTTATTTATTTGACTGACAGAGATCACAAGTAGGCAGAGAGGCAGGCAGGGAGAGAGAGGAGGAAGCAGGCTCCCTGTGGAGCAGAGAGCCACACGTGGGGCTCCATCCCAGGACCCTGGGATCATGACCTGAGCCAGAAGCAGAGGCTTTAACCCACTGAGCCACTCAAGTGCCCCCAAACCCCATGCATTTCTCCTGGACCTTCCTGACCCATGGCTAATGCATTCATAAGGGAAGAAAGAATCCAGGCCACGATTTCCATCTGTTCACAGATGAACTGCGTATCTCCCAGAGTGGAGAGTTTCTTGTGTCCACTCCTCCAGCCACTGCTCCATCCACCCATCCACTCACCATACTTTCACTGAGCCCTAGCCATGGGCTTTCATTATGCTCTCCATAAAGCTTTGAAAAATCAGTGCCATGGTTTCTCAGAGGTTTCTGACTCTGTGCGAGGAGAACTCAACTCATCTTTCCAGAGTTCTCAATGTCTCCTTAAACCTGAAGAGTGAAGACGTAGAAAAATGTAAAAAAAAAAAAAAAAAAAACCACACCTCCCCCTCCCCTCCCAAAAAAAAAACAAACTAAGAATTATTCAGGTGACATATGTTTTGGACATTTTCCAAACAGGATAATTACCTAAAATCAGTCTGACATTTATATCTCTAGCTTCCCATGCTTGTTAAAATACTTTTCCTGGTGAAATACTCATTGAGCTAAATTTCATCTAACATCTGGCCATTGTATAAATATAGCAATGAAAACATGTCTTGTTGCCTACACATTAGGTATAAATTTTAGAAATCCAATTAGTGTTTTATTCTTTCTGTGCGTTTTTTTTCTTTGATTTTTCTTTAGTGCTGGAGCTACTTTCAGGCTCCTAACTGGAACTATAAGAATTCAAATATTTAACCCACATCTACACAACAGCAAAAGCAACTAGATTGAGGTATGGTGCTTTGTAGTATTTCCTAAAGATTGTGAGATATTCCTTAAGTTCTTTATTCATTCATGCAATGAACATATATTGAGCGAAACGTCAAGCCTGGTGCTCGATGCTGAGGGTAGGGGATACGGAATAAATAAAATACCATCTTAGTCCTTAAGGAGTTTACAAGCCAGTAGAGGAGACAGATACCTACACAAGCTCCTTCACTACGATGTGAAATACGGCTCTTGCCATGTTGCCTAACACTGACGAATGCTGTAAGAGAGGTACGTACCCATCCGGCTCCAAAGGCATCATTTGCTACTCATCTGATGGGTGGCACACTGTGTAATTTATTGTCCTCGATTCTTCTCTAAGGGTCCATAGCTTCTCAAAATTGAGGAGCCTCTCAAACTAAGAACCCAAGGGAGTGTCCCAGTATTCCCTGTGCCTACATTATCCATCTGGGTAGGCAGAATCTGCCAGATGCCCTAAGGATGGATCCTCTAGTTAGCAATACCAGCCTCATCTGAGTGAACGTCTTCTCTTTTAGACTCCCTGTAATGCCAACTGACCTTCAAGGACCTATTCTGCACGGATGTGAACATTTAGAAGTAAGCCCGCAAAAGCACAATGTTCGCTGTGTACATCAGGGCCTACCATCATGTATCCTCTGCAGCCTTTCCAAGAATGCATTCCCTTATGTAGCTTCCACCAGTCTTTCATCAAATCAGTCTTTCATGATTATACTCAAGTATCTAAACCTTTGGGTCATTCTCAAGGATGCTCTTACATTTTAGCTTGGAAAAACTGGGAATGAATTTTCAAACATTGTCAGATGCAATGCTTACTTTTCAAACATTAAAAGTTTATTTGCACAAACTTAGTCGTATGAGATACAATGTAATTCATGGAAAGCAACCACAATGCTAATACTTAATAGATTTTTCCAAATATTAGATGTTACAGTTTAAATCACAACATTAGCTCTGATGTTGGAATAACATTTCAGTTAATAAATAATTGTGACTATAACCATATGTTCAGTTTATTCTCACCAGTTTATCATGAATTACAATTGTGATTTAGGTCATAAAAGTGATAAACAATTATATTTTCATAAACTGCATGTTTATTTAATTAATGCCAAAGAGAATCTAATAAGATATTCCAATGGGTTATAGAAATTAGGTGTAATTTTCAGCTCTTAGATTTTAACACGCGTGGGTAACACTATAACTGCTTTCCTAGGGTATGGTCATCTGCAAAAGTGAGTGGCCACAGTTTTTGAGCCTCAAATTAAATGTCTTCTATGTATTTCAGAGAATTATGAATTTCAGAAGTTACTGCTATTTTGGGGTGATCTATAAAGTATTACAATATCAATGCAAGCACATAAAATTTGTGGTAAAGAAAGTGAGTTTTGTATATTTTCAAGATAGTAGTCACATCTTCCTAATAATTTTGATGCCATACGTATTAGGAAAGAATTACTTTCAGACATAAGATATTGTCAATTTGCCTGATCTATAGTGCTTATAATGAGAAGTTACATTGGCCTTGTATCGTCTGCTAAGGCTGTGTCTTGAGCTCCTACTATCATCTAGTTGTCACAAAGGCAATTTCTCAGTCCAATGTTTATAACACGCGGGGGTAGTATCAACATGAAGCAACAAAGGGCCTCGCCAGGATTAATGGTAGTGCTTGAATTTGTTACTCTATTTTGGAATTTTCTTATGTTACTGAATTTGCACCAGTAGGCTAAGTTGCCTGGTTTCATGGCCTAAGAGAATATTCTGTCCTATTTGGAATCAGACTCTAACAATTAATCAGATAGTTTAATGCCACATCTATCTTATTCAAATATATCTAATCCTTTCAAAACCTTTTCCAGGCAGCTAGGACCTATCGACGGCATTAGGAGAAGAGTCAGAAAGGGGAAGAATGTATGAAAAGCATCCAGTGGTAGAAACAAGGTGTAGGACTCTTACATTTAGCCAACAATTCAGGTACCAGACAATATTTCCTTCTGTTGTAAAAGTTTAGGACTCTGGGGGAATAAAAAAGGCAACTTCAACAATGAAATAATACATTCAAATGTTGGGCCCCAAATATTTAAGAAAGCCCCCCAAACTTAAAAAACGTCTCTTACCCTTTGTACTTCTTTCGACAAACTATATTCATTTTCATTGTAGGGACCATCTTAAAGTTTTGGGGTGCTTGTTGTATTTTTCCATAGGGAAGAGACGCTCGGCATTGCTTCCTGGCTGGGTATAATTCATTTATGTCCTTCCAGTTTTTTCTCTCTGATCTCTTTTCTGTCTATCTGTCAGCGGCTCTCTCCTGGGAGCGGCGCGATGCACTTCATTAATAAGAAGGGATTAAAGGAAAAAGCCCTCGTCTCCTAATACACTTGGATAATTTGGTGCCATCCACAAGGCAATAGACCCCTGCTGCATAGATGTCATTAGAAAGGTACAATTTCATTACTTTTTACTGGCAGAGCCTTGAGTGAAATACAAAATATGTTGTCTCATATGCAGGGGAAAAAAGTACCAAAGCTTTCATTCACTCTACGCCTCTAAAATATTAGAACACAAAAATATATTTTATGGTTTTTACATTTGTATTGCCTTCCCTTAGTTGTCCTTGAATCAAGTTTTTATTAAATACTGAGCAAAATCAAGATTAGAAGAAATTTATTTACATTCTTAAATCCTAAATGAAATTCATAAATTTTTATTAACTAACACAAACCTACTAAGTGCCAGGCACTCTGCTGGTGGCTGGAAAGCAATTTACAAAAACATCATTCATGCCTTTTCTTTTTTTTTTTTTAAGCACTAACTTATTAAATACTCTAACTAGAAGTGAGTAGAAAAGTGAGTGCATAAGAAGTAAACCACATGACTGAATAAAATGGATTATAAGCTAGCAAACTGTAAGCATATTAAAGAAATCTTTTTAACTTATGCTTGTTAACCTAAATGCTGAGCTGACATATTTGACCTGGCTGATAGCATTATCTTTTGA
This sequence comes from Neogale vison, assembly GCF_020171115.1. Lineage (NCBI taxonomy): Eukaryota > Metazoa > Chordata > Mammalia > Carnivora > Mustelidae > Neogale > Neogale vison. The sequence goes on along the minus strand of NC_058093.1, from coordinate 167,962,762 downwards.
GCGTACATCAGCCTTCCCCGCCCCACCCTCCATTTTCAGCCTTTAGTGGTATACTGTGCAAACATTTGAAAAGACAGGCATAAACCATCATGAGAATCTCACCCTGTTTCGTGTAGATGCCTCCCCAAACAGGAAATGATCGATGGGGTCTCCCTGGTTGGAGATTGTGGCTGGTCACACATCTGAGCAAGCCGCCTGCGGTTTAGGAATCTGCCATGAAAACCACCAGTGGCGCTCCCAGGCGTTGCCCTGGTGTGGTGACTCCCTGGGGACCTCGAGCATCACTTTCTTAGCACCGAAGAGAATCAGGTTGAACAGTGGTCCATTATGTCACTGCCGCAGACACGCGTCTGCCACTAACACTAAAAAGTGGCACATGTTTGGAGCCGTGCGTGGGAGAAGAAAGCCCTTGATGATCAGCTTATTTCCAAGCCGTTCTTGGCAGGGCTGGGTTTTTGCTTCCCTACTAGCTGTGTTTTCAGTTAAACTGTCATTTGCAGCTCTTTGTCTAAGACAAAGTCTAGCCTGGGTGGTGAAGATGCTAGAGACTGGGGTTCCCAGAGACGATTCTACTAACTAGGCACCGCCGTTCAGGAAGAACGACATGTCTCAACAAACACATGAGTTAGTAATAAAAATGCTTAAAAACAGTGTTGGGTTCCTAGGTACAGTATCTCTAAAAATGAAAGATCGGTTGTCTAGTCTGCTCTGCATATGTGTTCTCATGTCCTCACCCCTGCACTCTGCAACCATGGCCTGCCTTGTTTCTCCTGCATGTTCATTCATTAAAATACCATCGCACGCCACACTGAAGACTATCAACGAACCTATGAGAAGTGAGAGAGCAGCAGAAATGGGGGCAGGGCAGGGCCCTACCTACCACCTTCCAGAGTGAGCAGAGCTTAATAACAAAAAGTTAGGATTCAGCTAGTTATGTTCTTGTTATCAAAAAGAAATCTCAAAAAAAAAAAAAGAAATCTCAACTAATGTTTAAATATAGACAACCAAAGTCACAAACAAACAAAACCCCCCGTTTTGCCAATAAATTAAAAAAATAAGCAACATGGTTAAGTGGTTAAATGCTTCGATTGTTAACCTCATGTGGTGTATTTGAGGACGGGCACTGAAAACAGATCAACTATTTGATTCCAGAATATAGATTCCTTTTTCCTTATGATTTTTTTTAGAATGGCAATTTTTCCTCCACTCCAGTAAGATCATATGAGTCTGTTTGTCCTGTTTGTCTTAATAGCTGTTTCTTATGATTTGGATGTTTTTTTAGGTGGAAACAATAAATATACAGGGTTTCTGAACATTCTTCAGATTTCTGGGCTTTCTGTCTGCATTATCTTGGGCACTGAGGAAGAGGAAGGAATATTATGAATTGGAGTTCAGGCTGAAAGTTGGGTATTTGACATATATGAAATGGAAACAATTCATTAACAATGACCCTTGTTAATGTTGTCTTGCTGAGGTAGTTTATAGTAAGGGACTGCTCATAAAAAAGCATGTTATATTTCCTCTCTTGAATATGCATGACTCTGTGACATACTGTCCCTTGCCATTGAAAAACTTGACTTAATGGAATAAATACTCAAACAAGGATCAACAATCCCAGGGCCATGGTAGAGGAGAATTAAGCTGATAGGTGTGTCTCTAAATTCTGCCAGGCAAGATTTAACCAAATCTTGATCGACATTTTAAAGTGATTATTCATGAACAGCAGCAGGATTCACTGGATTCATATTTGCTTTGGGGACATTTTAAGAAGACTTCTTTTTTAGATTTGGAATTCACAATAGGTTTCTTCCATTCCTCCTTGGTGGAACAAAGAAATATTTCTTATCTACCCTGAATAATAAGACATGAGAAAACAACCCTGCGCATGGCTAATTTATAACAAATCTGTTTCCTTAATGGGTGGAAGGAAATCTGAGGACAGTTCTGAGGGTTCCTGTCTGCTTTCAGTGCCATCTTCTAGTCATACTGAAGACAGCACCTCGCCCGACGGGTCCTTCCCCTTCTTCTCCTCGCCCCGGTCAATGTCAATCACGTGCACCACTCCGGGTTTTAGGATCAAGTCGTCAGTCTCTACCTGACTCCTGTTGTCCTCCACCTCCATGTAGCTCCCCTTCGTTTGCTGGGCAGCTTTGCTGAAGGCTTCTTTCAAACGACGTTTGAGTTCAACATCTGGACAGAAGACGTACTCGTAAAGGCCACCAGCTAGGACAGCTCCTATTATTGGTCCAACCCAATATATCTGGGGGAAAAGATGGAAGAGTTATGGAGTGAAAGTGGAGGAAAACTATTCCTTTGAACCCATGAATCTAGATCCTAGCTGGATGACATTAAGGGAGCCAATGTGCTGTGCAGAAGAAAGCAGGATTGGAAAGAATATAAGAAAATATATCATCTGCACATCAGAAATCCGTAAACTGCTAAATAACATGTGAACGGAAAACAGGGAAAGGCTGTTTTCGCTTTTCTTGCTTTTATTAGTTATTTCCTTTCCATTTCTTGATAATCCTTAAAGTTGAGATAGCTCCTTTTTGGGGGGGAACTGCACATTAAGTGTGCTCTAAGAGTTCTTCAACTGAAAAGAAAAAAAGAATTTCTGGAGAGTACTTCTCTTATTTTCTTAATATTGCCATCTTACATTGGTTTCCCACCTAATTGCGATCAACACACAGATGTTATTGTTTGAGATCTAGTTATTCAGCAGAGTGTGATCAATGGAATCCCAGCTCCCAGCTCCACCACTCAACAATCTGGTGAGTTCTTGCATCAATACCGTGACTTCTTAAACCTTAATTTCCTCATCTGCAAAGTGGGGATTATAATAATGCAGACCTCACGGGTTGTAAAAATTCAATGGAAATAATCCCTGTAAAGTACTTATTTCTTCCAATTTCATAGCAACAGGCTCCATTCCATGTTTCCTAGACAATATAAAGTTGTATGTGAATAGGCTGGCGATACGTCATCTCCTGTGTTACATGATTTCCTTCCCTAAAATCTGGTGATTTGATTTAATTGAAAACCTCATGATTTGTTTTTTACTCTTCTTTCATCCTCATGGTTCCTACCATGGTCACTAGGTGAAAAAAACCCAGTACCTTGTTTATCGGTGATAGTTAGTTGAGGATTAGTAACTCTATAGGATTTTTCATTCAACAAATGGAAGCCTTTTATCATACCGTTATTGTGTTTAGAGTAAACTAAATGTTAAGTTTTGGTAAACTTCGACATTTACTTGGAGTACATGTATGTGGCAGAAAAGCAGACATTCATTCAACAGATTTAGCAGAGCAATGGAAACCTCGTTTACCGAGCCAGCTGTACTTAGCATTTTTCTTATATTAACTCCCATGATTCCAACAGAAACCTTTGAGGTAGATATGATTATTGTCCTGATTTTATGGGTAAGAAATAGATACCTTGAGAGGGCAAGAAGCTTGCTTAGGATTTCATGCTTAGCAAATGCTGGAGCTGGGATTTCGGGTCTGTATGAGTTTAAACTTCTCTTTTGAACTACTGCCCTGCTTTTTAGGAGACTCCCCTTTTCTCAATTGAAAAAAAATAGAAGGAATGCTTCTGGCTTAAGACACTCTCTGTAAGTGAATTTCATGTAGCATCCTCATTGATAATTCTAAAGAAAATTCAAAATTTGAGCTGTTGCTGATCTCATATACTTCACATGGAAACTCTCATTAGAGTGGTTACAAGGACCAAGCTCATTATCTTGAACAGAAAGAAAGCGTGTAAAAGTTGACCTTTGCCCTGCCCAATCAGAGAAGAAACTAGATCCTCCTTTAAGTGTCTTTGCCCTCTGCTCATTAGATATGTCCTAGTCCCCATGCTACGACTCCCACAAGGGAGGCAAAGGTCTTCTAAATAATTAATTAGATGCATCCCCAAAACTCCAACGCAGAAGACATCTAGTTACCCCGCTCCCCAAAAAGAGCAAATCTCAGTTTCAAGTGTTATTCTCAAACAAAAGTCATAACATACTTTAAAAGGACTTTCAAAATTTATAAAGGTAAATAATTTTTCTTGCTAAAAAAATATATATATATGGAAAGTGCGAAGAGGAAAGCTGAAACAGTGTCATTACACTATCTAGAAAACTCAACATTTTGGTGTTATTGTAGTCTATCAGTTAAGCTCTCTGTCTGTAAATATGCTGTAAATTAGTTCTAAAATCCATACACCTATTGCTACAGAATAGGCCTTTGTGTTCATTGGGATTACGTTTGTTATAAAATAGCAATAAGGGGAAACCTTTAATTCAGTCAACAAGTTAAGAAGTTTCCTATTTTTCGAATTTTAGCTGGCCTACCACAAACACTAGGTAATTAATAAAAATATATACTTTTACCCACATTTTAAAGTCCTCATAACTGAAATTAATACTTGCTATTTGTCTAAATTGTAATTATAAAAATAGTTTGAATTTAAGAAAGCTGAACTTACAGTTGTACTTTTACCATAAATAACTATATACTGCCCCTTAAAAATTTCCATTCCTGTTAATATGGCAAATTTTGAGACATAAGTGGAAATATCAGTGGCAAAATGACCAATCCTGTGGATGGTATATATTGACATTCTTTGCATGGTTGGGTCCCACATCTGGCTTTTGAGCACTGACTCTCATTCTTTGAGATTGAAATTACGTCTAAAGGCTCAGTACACTTTCTGAGCAGGGAATGTCGATAGTAGTGGTGGGATTTCCTCTCATTTGTAATGTGCACTGCGGTTGAGAGGATGTAACTGGGTCAATAACGGCTGTATGAATGAGATTAAAACACAAGTGACATATAGCTATATTCTTGAATTAAAAATAAAATTTGTAAAAGAGCCTTCACAGCACATCCATGATAATCAAAGGCAGCCCTACTTGAGGCTGGCTTACGTAGGTCTCCTGTTTTTACTGGTTAAGTTCATCTAGGAGTTGCCTTAAAACTGCCATGTTATTCACTTCATGGATTTACGTTCTGTTCCTGTGTTGTAAGAAACAACTGAAATAGAACGGATTGCGGTATTTAGAAATGGACATCCTTACGCTCTGGAAGCACTGCCACCCCATAAATAAGTAGGTTAGCCACGACACTGGAAAGCATGCCTCTTCGGAAAGTCATCGATGTTTCAGCTATGGTTATGGTGATAATGGCATAAACATTTGCATCACTTATTCCTCTCCATCCGCAGTTCAGATGCTTCCAGCTCACATACTATTAATTGGGTTCATGCTTTTGTAAACAAAAAAGATAAATATTTTTGCTATGGGCAGTGCTTTTAAGCATTTCTTTCTTCTTTTTTTCTTAAATTTTTTTGCAAGTGTATATTTTGTTATTGCCAGGAAGGCTTTAGTTTCAGTGATTGAAACCCCGTATTCACCAAACACCCTGATTTTCGCTTGTTCCCCATAGGTTAAGTCTATCAGATACAGTGCCCAGAGCAGTGCTGATTAAAAAAGAAAGACTATTATGCAAGGCCCTGAATAGATATAAGATATGATGTTTTATAGTAAATCTGGGCTAGTCTCTTCCTGGCCTCTATGAAAGGTGTAGGAAAGTGGGGACTCAAGGTTGGAAGGGAGTAAGAAAACTGGCAAGCAAAGAAAAAATAAAAAAGAGTTCTGTGGGTAATTGTCCTCAACTGTAGGAGGACAGGAATTATCAACATGATGGTTACCCAGTGGTTTTCCCAATTTCCCATGATAACTGCAGGTCCAAAGGATCGGGCGGGGTTCATGCTGGCACCGGTGTAATTGATCTACAGGAAAAAAGAAAACAACTTGAGACATTGCTGAGACGGGACTAGTAGCAGGAAGTGTACACTGCAATTTGCTACCATTTGCCATCAGTTAGAGGAACTGTCAAGATGTTAGCAGCTATATCAACATTTCTCATCACAAAGTTAACAAAATAATCACCTAAGATGGACAGACGTGGCTGGATACTAAAGAACTACAGTTGTAAAACACATCTTTAAGCCAGCTCTAGGGTGAGGGTAAATGAAATGAGTCAATTATTTAAATGGACTTGGAAACTTACTGCAAATAAATGTCCAATTGCAACAGAAAATCCAATTGCTAAAGCTACTGAACCAGTGACATCAGTCCGTTTGGAATCACAGCTGGCAAAAATAGTAAACACCAACTGAAATGTGATGATCAACTCCACCAGGAGACCGTGACCAGCGGTAAGATTTCCATGAACCTAGAAAGAGAAAAATGCTCCATCTGAATCGAAGCATGAGTATATTTTCTGTGATAACATATCATAGTGAAAGGTATACTTCATCACTGGAAAAAGCAATGGTTAATTTGAATCATCTCTTCTACCCCACAAGTGAGATGCTCCCCCTGCTTCCAAAAAAAGAAAAAAAACCCAACATTTCCACTCATTTTGGGTCATCACAGATAGTTAATTACTCGTACAATGACCAAGCGGGAATTTGTGCTGAATGTTCTTTTCTACAAAGGAAGCAAAAGTGTGCCACTTGCTGCACTTAACTTATAAAGGAGTTTCTTGAGAATCTTATAATTTTATAAGGCAATGATTAAATCCATTAATTAGGTTTAAATTAATTAATATACATTTCAATTAAAATTTAAACTGTGTGTGGGGTTTTTTTTTTTTTTTTAAATCAATCCTGGTGCTGAGCTAACAACTGATGTTCCTAACCAGGTAAGGACAAAACTAGGATCAAGCGCCAATTTATTCTTCTAAGTGTGGCCCTTGATGTAGATCATTTTAAATCTCATGAATGTGATAGGAAACAAATTTGTTTCTTCTGATAGTGCACCAACAAGTAGTTGTAATAAAAAATGCCTTAAGCTAAATATATAGTCTAGTCTAGTCGCTAGGATGGGAGCAAGAGCAAGGGGAAAAAAAACCCCACAACTTTTGTGCCACCTAGTCTAATAATATTCAAGTCACTAGATGATGAACAATGATTATATATGGATAAAATCAATGTTGCTGGGATGAGTTTTCAAGCATATCAAGAGTCATCAGAAATCCTCTAAGAAGAAACTAGCGCTTTTAGGAAATTCTCTCAGGCTACTGGGGTGTCATGTAGCAGGGGTCTGCAAGAAGCCTGGAGTCCTAGTTTGAAAATAAGAGTCAAAGATGCTACCGTGGTGACCCCCAAGCCCCCCACCACACTGGAAGGTGTGACGAGGTAGAGAATCCCAGCTCCGATGATGGCACCCAGGCACTGGGCTGTGACGTAGAAGACAGACTTGGCGATGCTGATCTTCCTGGTGCACACCATGGCCACTGTCACAGCGGGGTTGATGTGGCCGCCGCTGATGTGGCCAAAGCACTGTACCATAGTTGCAATGCTGAGTCCGAAGCAAAGGGAGATGAGAACCATGTCGACAGGTAGGGGTTTTTCTGTCCCACCCCAGTTGATGGTGGATCCCAGGCTGAGGAGAACAAAGATGAGCATAGCCAGAAATTCTGCTGTGACTGCCTTCCAGAAAGCTTGAGTCCAGACCCCTCTGAAGGCCACCATGATGTTCTCTCTTCTACACAATGGTCCACACTTACTGAAAAGAAAACAAATGATATCAGTCTAACCAAAGCAGCGTTCAGGAATTTGGGTGAACACTCTGGGCGTACAAATAATCTTGCCCGACTGTGGGGAATGGCCCTCTCAAAGGTTATTTGCATATCAAGAAAGAATGCTTCCAGGAAACCTTCCTAATTAATGGTCTTAACAGTCAAATGGTGACGCTGGCCTCCTTTTATTTAGTAGTCAAAGCTCTTTCAGTAGGACCGATGAGTGCCTAGAAAGGGAAATACGGTTTCTTCAGCTTCTTAAGGAAGGAAGAAGGGAATACATGTACTTCAGAGCAAGAGTTAATTCCCTCAGAGTAAGTTTCTAAGCTTCACTGTACTTTTAACATGCCATTTAGAGTCTGAACGTAAAGCAATACACACACACAAAAAGGGGAGGGTTTTTTTTTTTTTTTTTTTTTGCCGTTTTGCCCTTGGTTGCACAAAATGGCATTCTGAAAATGGATTTGTGGAACGCGATGCTCCTCTTCCCCAGCAGAGACTGCGGATTTCGGGAGCAGGCCCGCGAGGAGGCCGGGGTGCTGAAGCTGGTCTTTGGAGAAGCCGGGTCGTTCCGGGGAGGGGAGCTCAGGGTGACTGGCAGGGGCGGTGGGAGCTGCCAGGGCCGGAGCGGCGACGGGACACGCTCTCCGTCTCCCTTGCGGACCTGGGCGCGCGGCGCTGGGCCGTGTCAGCCTCGGGCCCCGGGGGAGCGGCCACCCCCGCGCGGGTGCCAGGTGCACAAACAGTCGCGGCCCCGCCCCCGCCCCGGCCCGCCCCCGCCCCGCTCCTGTCCCAGGCGTCCCGGCAGCCGCAGCTGCATCCCGGCCTCCGTCGTGCTTTTGGAAGCCTGGGGGACAGTCCCATCTTGTGCCCGACCCTTTCTCGACCCCCAACGTGACCCCTCAGACATGCTTCCCCAAAGAGACCCTGCAGGCGGGTGTGGACGCCCCGGGCACCTGGTCCGCGCCCTCCAGGGGCAGCCGATTTTGGACCGGGGGTGCTGGGCAGAGGGCAGGAGACTGCACGGGGAGTGGCTGTTCCCCCGCGAGTTCTTGGCGGCCTTCTCCTCCTCCTGCGTGGCCCAGAAAGGCGGCGGGGACCTTGTGTGTGTACTGGGGCGGGAGGGAGGGTGGGGCGCAGCAAGCACTTTCTTCCTCCAGTCTGTCTTCCTCTTAACTGTCTGAGGATCTTCGGAACTGAGAAGGGATCAGGTTTGAGGATATTAATGCCAACTGCTGGTTTGGGTAAGAAGTGGTTAGAATTCCCAATGTGGGGTACAATTACTCCAGTTACCCCATTATTCAAGACATTTGGCCTTCTCCTTTGCCCGTGATAGTGGTGAGAGGGAAGGAGTGTGGAAACACTGATCACCAGAGGGTTATGAAAAAAGAGGTGAGAAAGCCAGGTATTTGAACGGATTAGAGTTACTACAGCTTTTCCCTTGATGTATAAGGAAGAGGAAAACCCCTCACCCCCACCCCACGCCCAGCCTGGGTTCTGGATGAGCAGTGGGGAAATGCTGGCCGGAAAGAGCTAGGGAACTCTCCCTTGACCTTTAGGATCTCAGCTCAGCCTCTGGTTTGATACCTGGCTTTGCTTCCGAGTTGGAAGGAGAAACCCATTTTTGGCCCAAACCAGGCGGTTCCGGAGGGGGCACAGCCTGTCTGCCTGTCCTAGGTGTCCCCTGCCTGTGAACTCATCTAAGTAATTACAAGAAAGCCCAGCTGAGAGGACAATGGCATCATATTCCCTAGAGAAAGAGAAAATAAAGAGCCAAAACAGCTCTTGGAATGGAGCAGGAAGCATGCCCTGAGGGAGACATTAAAAATATCCCCAAGGGGGAGAAACTTAAAGAACTCACAGATTGAAAAGAAGCTAGGAATGGGGCTTCTGAACTCACCAGCAGCCCTGGCTGCAGCCAGAGGCGAGGGGGCAAAGGGGCCACCGCAGGTGCTGGTCGTCTATGGCTGGATTAAGTGGGAAAAAGGAAGAGGACAAAGCAGAAAGCCAAGGAGGCTGATGGGCAGGACACCTCAGGTCCCTTTTCAACAGCAAGGTTCACCAGGAGAGGCGGACTCTGGCAAAAGGCCGCCTCCTGGCTACACCCCAGCTCTTTCACTTTCCCCAGCCCCCCAAGTTCTATCTCCCTGCCTCTTCTCTCCCGCCTCTCCAGAGACCTAATTTAAGAAACTCACTTGCTCTTTCAGCTTCAAATTTTCATCAGCCAAAGGAATTAAAACAACACCAAAAAATAAAAAAAAAAAATTAAATCCCCAATAGATAAATATACTCCTAAACAGTGTTTTTAAGCTTTTTTTGGAAAACCCACAGAATCTGATGTCCTTCCAGGGCAGAGCGAACAGCCTCAGTTAGCTGCGAACCCCAGAGTTGCAGGCAGCACATACATACCCCTGACCTTCCAAGCTCTCACCTCGGCAGGCAGAGTCTGTCATGGCTCCTGTTATTATCGGCGATGCTCCCTTATGCGTTCATACTCTCGGAAAATGGATCAACACTATTTGTTTTGCTTCTCTCACCCCAGAACAAAGGGGGTTTGTTGATGTGTCCGGGTTGTACTGAACCGGACACATTACTTTCTAGCTGAGCACACAGCCTGATCCACTTCTGGACAGCTGAGCCTCCCGGTGAGTAATTTTTCTGATGAAAAATACTGCAGATAGATTTCCTTCCATAGGGTAATTTCCCTGTGCATGCACAGGTCTCAGATATTTGGAGGATTTTGCAATAAAGCATCCTTTTTTTTTCCTTCTCCCTTCCCTATGCCTCTCTTATGATTATGCCAAGTACCCAGATCTAAAAGAATCACCTACCTGCCCTATAGTTTCCTTCTAGATTCTGTCTGAGAAGACACATATATCTATGATAAAAGAGAGTTTCATCTTTTGGCCCCGCGCTTTGTTCCCTTAAGGCAAAGAAGGACTTACCCCCACTGCCTTGCTGCGGGTCTGCCACTCATGCCTTCCCTGGCCAGAGTGCAGCTCTCATTGCCTGCCCTGCAGCTCCCAGTGCACTGGGAGTCAGATTACGGCCACTTGTCTGATTGGGTTTTTGGAGTGTAGGGGTGGAAAGACTCTGCACCATGTGGCAATCGTCAAGTTATATTTGAACTTGAAATAACTTCTCTCTACCTGATTGCCGTAGACACAGGGCATTTCAGGAACACAAAATGTTTGCTTACATTGCATTTCTTTAGCTGGTAATCTTTGAAACTGAGGATTTCCCCCAATTTTATTTCGATTCTTCTCACCACAGTGGATTGCTGAGAATTTGTCTTGGTTGGTTGTGTGTCGTAGTTGAAATTGGGCACCTATGAGAAAACAGATTTGTGTTATCCAGCAGTTGAGATGGGTTGAGATCTGGGCTGTAGTACATTTGCTTTTGAGAGGCTGAATTTCCAGTGGCTTCTTTTGAAGTTTTTGATCTGAGAAGTAGCGTTTTAAGTACAGTAGATAAGTCCATTTGTAGCTGGGTAACAGTGATTTGGATAATAGGAAAATAGGAAAAATAGGAAATAAGACTATTGCAGGGTATTCTACTGACTGTTATGTTAATAACAATTGTTGAGTAAGAAGTAGTAAATTTAAAAATATGGAGGTTGGGTGGGGATAACATTTTTGGGAATGGAACGCAAATTTAATATCTGCAAACCTAGGGACAAGCCTGAAGACATCATTTGTGGGGCCTGGTTCGGAAGAATGCATCACAACTATGATTTTCTGTTTTCTCGTCTTGTCTGGGGACTTGGGATTTGGGAATGGGTGAAGAGCCATTAGAGAGGAGTGAAAATTTTGAGTGTGAATTTCGGAGGAACATTTTATTATTCTCTCAAGCATTCTCAGATAACAAAAGTTGTTTACTTTACATCCTTAAGAATGGGGTTGCACAGTATCGTTGTCCATGGGGTGGGGGTTTAGGGGATTAGCCTTGTTAAAATGTGCTCCCTAAAGGTAGGAATAAATTCTGTCGAGAGGGGGAAGGGGTCATTGATGTGAATTCACAAAGAACATGTAAACAATTTTATGTTGTTTCTTAAAGGCCTTAATCGTTCAGATTTTAGAGTACAATTAAAAAAGAACCGGGTCACAAATATTTTTAAAAAATTTGAAAACTTCCATTTTTTAGACAAAAGTGCTAATCGCTCTGACCCTAAGACCACAGAGTCAGAAGTGACCCTGAGGTCTATGAACCCAAGGACAGACACTGCAGTGTTTAGGTTCTTTCTTGTGAATGAAGCCCATGGTCTTCTCTCTTCTCCACAGGAACCCACCGTGAGTGGTGCTCCCTTGGGGGCCACCGATCACTGAGAGGACTTTTTTATGGCCCACTCTTTGCAGGTTGCCCTAGGCTCATTAGCATTCACTCTCTGGCCTTGGCAAGTTCCCGTCACCATTTTACAAAGTGCCAGCAAACTTGGTTGCCACGGTTTCGCAGACTCTTTCCCTTTCTTCTGGCTGGCTGATCACGCCCTGGTAGCATGTGTTGACAGTCAGTTCCTAAGGGATGGCTATTCCCATCAAGGGAAGGGCCACCCTCATTGGCACCAACTCAAGCACTTATTAGTACTCTCAGCAGAGTGGCTGAAAATTGACCAGGGATTAACCCTTCACCTACTGGAGGTAGTTTTTCTTATCAGGTTTTACTTACTGTCTTTTTAAATATTTGAGGCAGTGTTACCGATTCTCTGGCAACCTTTCCAGTCTTGTCCAATAATTGCTGCTTGCCTGACTTTTCTTTGGACTAGGAACAGCGTTTCCAGTAGGATTTTCTGAGGCCATGCAGGCAGGATAATGATGGAAGAAAAAGCTTTGATGTGCTCGTGGGGGTGGTGTGGGGAATATGAAGTGAAAATCTTGGTGAATGCGAAGAACAGCTTCTAAGTAGATAAGTTTTTTTTTTTTTTTTAAGTTTTTATTTATTTATCTGACAGACAGAGATCACAAGTAGGCAGAGAGGCAGGCAGAGAGAGAGGAGGAACAGGCTCCCTACTGAGCAGAGAGCCCAATGTGGGGCTCGATCCCAGGACCCTGGGATCATGACCTGAGCCGAAGGCAGAGGCTTTAACCCACTGAGCCACCCAGGTGCCCTAAGTCGATCAGTTTGGAACTGGCCTGGGCTCAGGGCCAAATGACATTTGGAATCTAAAAATTTTTTAAAGGTTTTATTTATTTATTTGAGAGAGAGAGAGAGAGAGAGCATGAGAGAGCACAAGCGGGGGGAGCAGCAGAGGGAGAGGGAGAAGCAGGCTCCCCACTGACCAAGAACCCCCATGTGGGGCTCCATCCCAGGACCCTGGGATCACGACCTGAGCTGAAGATGGTTAACTAACTGAGCCACCCAGGTGTCCTGGAATCTTGTCCCCACCCCCCATTGGTAACTTGAAAAGGGCATAATTCCTTTAAAAAAAAAAATGGAGTCACAACTTACTGATTACATCTTTTTGACTTTCTTATTGTATAGTGGTCTGATCTTTGGAGGGAGGATCGTCACATGGCACATTAATCTAAAATCAGTGTTCCCAGAGAAAAATGAGAGAAGAGTAAATGAAAATTTCAAGAGTACTCAGCCAAACCCAGCTGATGGACCCAATTTGCTTCCGAATTTTTTATGTAACACACCATACTGTTTTCTTTTGGTGCTAATGTATTTCTTTGGGGTTTGTGAACTCCTTCCCCCACCTTTGCCCTCGGAACTTTTAATATTTCTTCATGTATTCAGACACTGAAGTAACACAAAAGGATAAAACACACCAGCAATGCCTCAATACCAGACGGGAAGTGTCTCCAGGCTGGTGGGGCAGATTCAATCGCAAGTCATAAATCTTATTTTGCTTTTCATGAGTCTCAGCATCATGAATTCCCCCCAGAGCACTTATATATCAGGATGTTCATTAAAAACCAACAAATAAACAGAACAACAGTAGGAGCCACAACCAGAACCCCCACAACAAAGGGCTTTAATCGAACTTTGTTCCCTTGTCAAAGAGATGTTGCCTTACTGTAGAGTGGCTTCCAGAAATACAGTTTGCCACCAAAAGAGGGAAATAAAAATAATCAAAGAACCCACAAGGAACCCAAGCCTTCATCCCCCATCTCTCAGGAGGGTGAATCTGAGGGAACTGGGGTCTTTCTAATGGACATGGAAACTTTCATAGGTAATTTCTGGCCCCGTCCCCATGCCCCAGGGATCCAGGTCTTCCCTTTTGGTAGAGAAGGCACATTTTCCTTGATTCAGGTCCAGGCAGACTCTGCTTTGGCTGGGGAGTTATACTCTGCTGACATTTAAGGCAGGAATTCCCTGGGAAAATAGTCAACAGATTCTTTTGGTGCTGCTGGCAGGGGTCCAAAGGGTTTAGGGTTCCCCTCTCTGGACGAATGGGGAGAAAGAGAGGGAGGGAGGGAAAGAGAAACAGAAGGACTTTATTGAGTGACTGTATTTCATCTGAAGCTTGCACAAAAAAGCAGAAATGTGCCTGGGTGACTGGAACCTTTTCTTACCCCTTATCTCTAACCCCAGCTTTTATGACAGTTCAGAGTTTGGTTGGGCATTTCAAAGGCCACTCAGATACCCTCAGTGGAAAACCAGTTCTCTGGGAAAGCAAAAGACTTTGGGATCTAATGGGTCACACCAAAATAGTTTAAATGATTGATTGTATAAGTGCAGTCTGTAATAGTAATTGTACCAACATTTAAATTAAATTTGAACCTCTGAAGAGGTAAACCAATGTTTGGGTGGTAATTATCACCTGTTATCCTACAGGAAGGCTAAGAAGCCTCATGTTTTTAATAGACTAACCAAGATATTCCCAGTTTCAAGGAAAGAGCAAGATGTTTATAATTTGGGGCACAAGGGAGCTGTGATGGAGGAGTTGACAAAACGAGTAGGCATTAAAAAATACTTTGTAGTAGTGCTGGAAACAGAACATTTTCTAAGAAAGGAGCAGAAGTGCTCATAATCTGTGACCATGGTGTGGTCTGACTTTCAGAGAACGTTCCTTGTTCTCATAAAACTTTTAATAATTCAGACAAAATTTGCTCTTTCTACCTTCCTAAATCATCATAGGTCCTTCCATAAATCATCATAGGTCCTTCCCTTTGACCTCTGTAATTCTTTTTTTTTTTTTTAAACATTCATACAATTGGAAGAAATGTGCATCTGAAGAAAATCGCAGGGCCTCCTCTAGGTGGCAAGTCTCATCATGGTTTCCCCTTACCCAACTGTTCTCTCTAGCTCCCCCTTAGTCTGTATGCCTGCTGTAGGGGACAATATTGTGGCCACCTTTTGCCAGCTGCCATCTTTAGGGGACCAGCTAAGGTTCTCCTTGTATCTCCAATCCCTTTTCTGTCTTTAGTACACAAATCAATACATAAAATTTATTTATTTAATAAATAAATAATAAAATAGTATATTAATATAAATATTATATTAAAAATAAATAAATAAAAATACATTTAAATAAAATTTATTTAAAAGATTTTCTTATTTATTTGAGAGAGAGAGAAAGAGAGTGTGAGCATGAGAGGTGTGGAGGGGCAGAGGGAGAAACAGATTCCCGGCTGAGCAGGGAGCCTGATGTGGGGCTCTATCCCAGGACCCTGGGATCATGACCTGAGCTGAAGGCACCCAGGTGCCCCCTCTGATTCTTTTTTAAACACTCCTTGACATTTATCTATTCCTGGAAACGCGCCCCCTGCAAACTTGCCCTCTGTGATACTCTATAGTCATGACTAGGTAATGTCTTTGCTTCTCATTTGCTGGTGTTTTGGTGCTAGTTTACTCTTTTTCTCTTTCCAGGTATAAACTGAAGTTGTGGGTTATATTTGTCCCATTAAATTCCTTACTGTAATGATGATGATGATAATGGTGCTGAGGATGATGAAGAGGAAGTGACAGCAGTGATTTTGGTGACAGTGTGATTGTGCAGGAGAGGGAAAGGAGTAAGTGTTGGTGGTTTGGAAGTATCACTTCTCTGTTATTGTCTCTGGGCCCCCTGACTCCCTGAGCTGCTTGTTCATTCCTGAAATGGAATGGAGTGTAATCTCCATCCTGTCTTTTTATAAAGTTATGATAAGTCCAGATGCACTACTCACCCCATTTTGGTTTTGGACCACCTCTACCATGGTGTGCCCCTACAATACTTTGGTTCCCCAAATTCCATCACACAATCATGCCCAGCATGCCAGAATAGTGTGTTTATTGTTTAAGGCCATCAGTAGTCTGGAATCAGAGTGAGAGCAGGGAATATTGTCTGAGTCTTCTCAGTGGCTAGTTAACTTCAGTAATTAATTGCTGTATCCCCAGCACCTAGTGTAGATCCAAGACACATTTCAAAAAAAACAGCATATATAAACAGCATATATAAAACAGCATATATAAAAAGGAATATATAAACCAGTCAATGAGGTTCCAGTAAGGTCATATTAGCAGAAGTGCTTTGCAAACAGAATTAGTAAATGGAAATAGTGATGATGCTAATGCTTATGATAAAAAAGTCAAGAAACTTACTCAGACCAAACCTTGAAGAAGTCATGTATTCTTCATCTCACTTCCCATTTATAGAATGAAAGTTTTTAGCACAGGTAAGAATTCAGAAATAGTAAGTTGTTGACATATGTGTCATTCTTTGAAATAAAGAGTTACTTAAGTGCAAAGTATTAACATTAATAATAAAATTTTATAAACTTCAAATGGGCATAGATAATTCCAAGGCCACACTTCAGAGTTTAAGGAAGTAGTAATACATATTTTTTTTAAAGGCTTAATTATTTAGAGATAGAGAGAGAGTGAGCAAGCAGGCGCATGGCTGGGGACAGGGAACAGAGCCCTAGGTGGGGCTCAATTCCAGGACCCCGAGATCATGACCCCGAGATCATGACCTGAGCCAAAATCAAGAGTCAGATGCCCAACCAACTGAGCCACCCACGTGCCCCAATAAGTAATGTTTTTAAAACCTTTGCTTTATGGATTAATCCAATATGTCTTGACAAATTTCATTAAAAAAATAAGAAACTGACCCATATGTTACCTCCTCATTGTCTCAATAACTCTTTGGGGATTACAGTATCTGGCATTTATGACTTTCACATTTCCATGCAGGCCACTGAGTACTGCTAGGAAAAATAACACCAGTGACAATTGATAGTTTTCCAAATCAATAATTTCTCAAGCCACTTGCTCTTCAACGTCACCCAGCAAGCCCTCTCATTCTCCAGTCATGAAGGAGATGAAAATTATCGGCAAGCAGGGACCTTAGCTGAAATAGAAAATGACTCTGGCTTTTCCTAAGTAGGGGAGACTTTACTGAAAGGATATTGAGACTCAAAGAAATGAAGGGGGGCTGGAAAACCAGCCTGCAAGGGGCCATATCCTAGGCAGCTCCAGAAGCCAAGGCAGGACCTGCATCTTGGCTGCTGGGATGGGTGGCCGTCAAGAATTCTTCTTCTTGGGGCACCTGGGTGGCTCAGTGGGTTAAGCCACTGCCTTCGGCTCAGGTCATAATCTCAGGGTCCTGGCATCGAGTTCTGCATCGGGCTCTCTGCTTAGCAGGGAGCCTGCTTCCCTTCCTCTCTCTCTGCCTGCCTCTCTGCTTACTCTGCTTACTTGTGATCTCTCTCTGTCAAATAAATAAATAAAATCTTTAAAAAAAAAAAAGAACTCTTCTTCTTGCATCACCCCTTTTAGATGAAAAGTCCCAGGAATGAGCACTCAGTCTTATGGCATGGGGAGAGGTGGGTTTATTGGGGAGAGTCACCCAGAGTTATTTGGCCACTCCATCACTCAGTGGGTGAGAGGTGATAAAGATGGCAGCTAACTCTTCTATAGAAAGTCACGTAGTCCTCACCTCCCGCCATTGCTGACGCCTTCTCTTTCTAGTCATACAGGACTGTGTCAGATTGCGGAGGCTGCCATGACAAACAACACAGACTGGGTGGCTTAGACAACAGAAGGCTAGAAGTCTCTGCATAGATAACTCATATTTTGTTCTTCAAAATTCAAATTCAGTTTCACTTTCTCTGTAAAAACTTCTCCATTCCTCTGATTTTTTAAAAAAAGATTTTATTTATTTATTTGACAGACAGAGATCACAAGTAGGCAGAGAGGCAGGCAGAGAGAGAGGGGGAAGCAGGCTCCCTGCTGAGCAGAGAGCCCGATGTGGGGCTTGATCCCAGTACCCTGAGATCATGACCTGAGCTGAAGGCAGAGGCTTTAACCCACTGAGCCACCCACTCACCCTTGTTCCTCTGATTTTATTTAGTTACCATTTCTCTTTTCTTTACACCTTCTAAAATAGCTTTGTACACTTCTTGGGGTGCCTGGGTGGCTCAGTCAGTTGAGCATCCAACTCTTGGTTTCAGCTCAGGTCATGATCTCAGGGTCACGGGATCAAGCCCCGAGATGGGCTCTGCTCTTGGCGAGGAGTCTGCTTGCCCTTCTCCCTCCCCTTGCTCATGCTCCTGCTCCCTCTTTCTTTCCCTTGCTCTCAAATAAATACAAAAATCTTAAAAAAAATCAAATAGCTTTGTACCTTTCCAATTTTTGAGCATGTAAATCCCAAATTCCCCCCAAAAGATGTGGGGTGCCTCAGTAAGGAGGTACAAAAATCAAAGGCTTTAAAATTGACAACAACACTAGGAATTGTGCATGGGGTTTCCAAATACAGTTGCCATAGTTATAAATACACTGTTTGGCAATTAATGGTTAATATCTATGCCTCTAACTTAAGAAAAAATTCCTTAAGACAAAGATTTTGTGTTAGATTTGTTTTTGTTTTGTTTTTTGATTGTGAAATAAACTATATTGGGAGTTTTTAAAAAATATTATTTATTTATTTATTTGACAGATAGAGATCACAAGTAGGCAGAGAGGCAGGCAGAGAGGGGGAGGGGAAGCAGGCTCCCTGCCGAACAGAGAGGCCAACGAGGGACTCGATCCCAGGACCCTGAAATCATGACATGAGCTGAGGCTTTAACCCACTGAGCCACCCAGGCACCCTATATTGGAAGTTTTGTAACTGTTCTAGTTTTGTCTTCTTTTTTTGTTTTGTTTTCATTAAAACAAATTTATATTTTATTTATTTATTTATTTTAAAAAATATTTTATTTATTTATTTGACACACAGAGAGAGAGATAACAAGTAGGCAGAGAGGCAGGCTGAGAGAGAGAGAGAGGGAAGCAGGCTCTCTGCTGAACAAAGAGCCCGATGTGGGGCTCCTTCCCAGGACCCCAAGATCATGACCTGAGCCGAAGGCGGAGGCTTAACCCACTGAGCCACCCAGATGTCCTTATTTTATTTTTTCGTTTCACATTTTTATTTATGTCCTAGTTAGTTAACATACAGTGTAATATTGGTTTCAGGAGTAGAATTTAGTAATTCATCACTTACATACAGCAGCCAGTGCTCATCATAACAGGTGCCCTCTTTAATACCCATTATCCATTTAGCTCATCCCCCTGCTGGTTAGATGTGAGTTAATGGAGAGTTTGAGTGATCTGGAAGGTCAGAAACCAATTAGACCAGATTTGTCATATATTAATATGTCATATAAGTACATTTCCTATCTATGATGGGGCTGTTGGCTGCTTTTGAAGTACATTAATTCTTTCAGGGTACAAGTGTACCTTTTCATATATTGTCCCACTTATTTGAGAAACTGGAAAGGAAGTTTATGCTCTGATTTTCTTTTGAAAAATAGAATAATAGTTTGTAGAGGAATTGGCTAAGTTGGAGTCATTTGATAGTCTTTAACAAACACAATCCTATTCTTGTTAACTGGTTAGATTATCTTATTTTTTTAATTAGCCTTTTCATTTTAATTGGGAGAGATTTAAAAAAAGAAGTGTAGTGAATCAGTAGTGTAGACCTAATGAACAATGAATCCTGTCCCTGTCTGAGAGTGGTCGTACAATAGAACATAATAACAAGGTACAAAGAGTTTGTAGATGGGCTCAGTATAGTTCATAATTTTGTTGTCACAGTTTTCTGTGTGCTTTCTAATCACCCAAAGGGACATATGAAAATCACTTTATAAACTTGCAAGAGCAATATAATGATTACTTACTATTATTGCTAATAATTCCATTTTCAAAATGAGAAATTGTAGTGTGGAATAAATGAAAGAACTCTACAGTGTCTTGGTGCTAGCAACATTACACCCTTCGATAGCATATTACATTACAATCTCACAGAAAATGTTTGCAAACCTCATGCTTCCCTTCACATTCTCCACCACATTTTCAGTAGAGAGAGTGCTGCACTCAGTGGCCTTTGGCTCATTGGATATTTAGGGAGGCAAAAAGAGATTATTAGTATCAGAACTTGTGAACGTTGTTGACCTTGACTTCAGCTGAGAGGACCTCAACTTGACCTCAGCCCAACATGGGGATATTGCTTCTCAAACACTTCCGAGTATTATGTAATCCTCTGAGCCTTTAGCTGTGGCAAAAGTAGAGCAAGTGCTTCCACAGCTGGGGAGTGTGAACTTCTAAAGGTGGTCACAGTTGCACAACCGGGGTCATGAACCAATCTAGACTTTGGGTTCTGAAGATTTCTCTTTCATGATTAGAATTTGTTCACTTCAGACAAGGAAGCTGAGCTTTGATTTTTTTTTTTTTTTTGGTATCAGATTTTCACTATGTAATACATTGAGTCAACAGTCCATATTATAACTTTTGAAAGAGAAAAGGAAAACAAATCCATTTGGCCGTTTTCCCCAGTCAAGCTGTTTGCTCTCTGAAGGTAAAGTAAAACAACATGATTGTCAATTGTCCAAATCTTCTAGATTTACATTTCAAAATCAATATTGGAAGTAGGATTAAAAACTATGTATTTATAAAATCAGAATATCAAGAGTGGACTAAAACTATTAATAAGGTATTTTAAGACATTTTGTATTATCTAGCAATACCTTACCTTAAATATTCAGTCTGTATTGCCTTACGGCAAAGCATTAGTGGTGTTGAAATGGTGGTGGTGGACAGACAGGTATTTGAGATACTATTCTTCCTATTTCTGTGTGGTTGTAATAGTAGATGGATAAGAGGATAAGAAATTTAATAACTATGGTAAAACCTGCTCATGGTATCCTCCTGCCCAACTCCTTTGGCAGGGTCAAGAGCATAGGGTTATTGCTGGTTCAGGAATGTTCTCCCTACCTCTATCCCCATGCTGTTCAGCATTTCCTCTGTATGGCTCTGGCCAGGTGGTTCTCCTTTTCTCCAGAGTTGCTCCCATGTGTCCCTCAAATTCCTGACCCCCCTCACTTTCAACGGATGAATACAACCCCTATATCACAGAGAAAAACAAGACTTCAGATGGGAAATCCTTCAAATTCTTGACACCAAACCCCAAATGTCTTGGCACCTGGCTGATCCTTTCCTCCTTCTTTGTTTTCTATGGGAGAAATTGTATCCCTTTGTCTTGGGTGATTCTTCCACTCCACTTCTGGCTGCCACCCTCTCCTGCCTTCTCTGGTGCCTTTCTTTTCCCAGCTCTTTGGACAAACTTTTTGAGTCACAGAATCCCTTTGCAATTGACAATTACTGAACACACCAATGACCTTCTTGTTTTGTGAGCTATATGTACATATTGAGCATATTAGCAACTGAAACAGAGAATTTAAAAAATTGTTAATTTACTTAAAAAAATAAATCCAGTATATTCTAATTAAATTGCACTTTTAAAGATGAATATATTTTCCAAAGCAAAAAAACAAATTGTGAAAAGAGTAATATTATTTTATACTTTTGCAAATTTCTTTAATGTCTGGTTTAACAGAAGATAGCCATATTTTTGGTTCTGCTTCTGCATACAATTGTTGTGAAATGACTATTTGGTTGATGTACAGGAAGAGAATCTTGCTTTACATGTATATGTAGTTGAAAAGGGAGGGCTGTTTTATCAACTTTTTCAGGTAATTGTGGGCATTTTTATTTTATATTATACCAAAACTCAACAAGTATTATTTTTCTAAAGATTAGCTGCAATGTGAATTCTGAAAGCATATTAAGGAACTTTTCATACCCTGTTACTTTAAAAATTCATTAATCATTTTGCACTTTAAGTGTATCTTTTACCAAGAAGGCATGGTTTTAAACATTATGCCTAGTCTTTTGGAAAATATTGGTAAATTGAATTATGCAGGTCTTCCAAATGTTAGCACATTTTATTTTATAATATAAAAAATATCATATTCATTAATATACCCACCAATCACATCAGAAAATTATGAAAAGTATTGAGAGCTGTTGAACTCACAGTGGCAGACACAAATTTCCCCAAATTATAATTTTCGTTTGAAAGCTCAAATATTATTGCCAACACACATTGTCAGTGAAGTGAAGTGACAGGCTCATTTTGCTCACTTCCAAGATAATGTCCTCCAAATACTCATTCAAATAGCCACAGTTTGTAACCTATTTTTGAAAGTAAAAATGGCATTCCATGACAAAAGTCTAATTCAACTCTCAGCGAGGTCAATCCTAAAGACAACCCTCACACCGAGTCTACAAAGAAGTGCTTTCTGTGTACCTCCCATTTTGTCCCATGGCTTATTGCAAAGATATGCGCTCAAGGGTCAAGGTTTAATAAAACTGGTAATTTTGTGCTTCAGCAAGAACATTCTTTTTTTGGTGTTGTTGTTGAGGACTTTACATATTTATTTGACAGACAGAGATCACAAGTAGGCAGAGGCAGGCAGAGAGAGAGGAGGAAGCAGGCTCCCCGCTGAGCAGAGAGCCTGATGTGGGGCTTGATCCCAGGATCCTGGGATCATGACCTGAGCCAAAGACAGAGGTTTTAACCCACTGAGACACCCAGGGGCCCCAGCAAGAACATTCTTAAGAGGAGCTGGCACTGATTTTACTGTGTGTGATGCTGAAGAAGAGAACCACCACCATGATCGTTTGGTGTCTTATATGCACACCAAAGTGCCAGCAGTTTTACCCACCATTGTTTTTGCACTGACAATACAAAAGCCATATAGTGAAAGGCAAGTAATACTTCAGTCTTTCTGAAAACAGTTGTGGTTGCCCAGGCTCCCTGAAAAGGTCTCAGTCTGAGACCTATAGATTGAATTGATTATTCCCCTTTTCTTATCTTAATTCCCATTCAATACTGTTTCTTTCTTTCTTTCTTTGAGAGGGAGAAAGAGCAAGAGAGAGAGCAGAGCACATGAGTGGGCAGAGAGGAGCAGAAGGAAAGAGAGTCTTTTTTTTTTTCCAAGATTTTTATTTATTTATTTTATAGACAGAGAGAGATCACAAGTAGGCAGAGAGAGAGGGGGAAGGAGGCTCCCCGCTGAGCAGAGAGCCCCATGCGGGGCTCCATCCCAGGACCCTGAGATCATGACCTGAGCTGAAGGCAGAGGCTTAAACCACTGAGCCACCCAGGCGCCCCAGGAAAGAGAGTCTTAAGCAGGCTCCATGCCCAGCATGGAGCCCAATATAGGGCTTGATCTCATAACCCTGATATTACGACCTGTGCAGAAATCAAATCTGGGATGTTTAACCAAATGAGCCACCCAGGTGCCCTCTTTCTCTCTCTCTCTGCCTCCCTCCCTTCCTTACTTCCTTTCTTCCTTTCTTTATATTTATTTACTTATTTGAGAGGGAGAGAGGGATAAAGTCGTGTGGGTGGGGAGGAGAGGGAGAGAGAGACTCAAGCAGATTTCCTGAGCACAGAACCTGATGGGGACATCATGACCCAGAGACCATGACCTGAGCTGAAACCAAGAGTCTGATGTCTAACCAACTGCACCACCCAGGCACCCCAGGCACCTCTCTTTCTATTAGCCTTTAAACATGCTTATGGATTGTCCATATTGAAAAAAGAAACATGAAAATAAATTTCTCCTCAACTCCAAGTTACTAGAGAACATCAAATCTATTTTCCCCATTAGAGCCAAATATCCATAAAGAATTATTACCATTTATCATCTGCTTTTTTCATATTTTAGCCTTTGGCACCCATTGCAATCTAGTTTCTGTCCCTATCTCTTCCTGTAAATTCCTGTCTTCAAATTCCCAGGGTCTTCCCTGGGGTGTGATGCTAGGGCACATGCTCCAATCCTTCTCTTCCCTGACCCACTGTAGCACCTGACCTACTGACCACCTGTCCTTCTAATATGTGCCAGGCATTGTGCTAAGTGCTTTACACAAGAGATCTCGTTTAAACTATCTGGCAACCCTAAGGATATATCTATGATTATTAGTCCATCTCGCAATTAAGGAATTACCCAACATCATGTAGCTCACAAGGAGTTCAGAGTCTCAACAGGTGTCTTCATGACCCCAAAGTCAGTGATTCAAGTATGTTTTCCTACCTCTCCAGCAGTTTTCTCTCAATCTTCTTTGTGTGTGAAAAAAAAAATGCTTTTCCCATGATCTTGCTTTGCTCAAGATTCAGAGTCCCGGGAGAGTTCATTGAACTGGTCACAATAAAGCTTGTCATGCTGGAGAATGGGAGAACTGTGCCCTTTGTCTAGAAGGTGCCCCTCAGCTTGTCCCCAAGGGCACTCTCAAGCCAGACTGGGGAAATTAGGAATAGGAGTTGGATTCTGTCTGTCTAGAATTGACTGACAGTCACTAGAGTGTCACTGCCTAGAATTGATTAAAGAACAGTCAGTTCTTCTCTTTCCTCTTCTCATTGACTCCCACTCATATTTCAGAACCCAACTTCCATGTGACTCCATAAGGCTTCCAGGAAGCCTTCCTGCCTTCCCAATCTGGATTGGCTGTGTCCCTCAGCACTCTGAGCTTCCCTGCTCATGGCGATTCTTATGGTGCTTTGAAGTGGTTGGTTTGTATTTCTTCACTAAACTACCAGTTCCAGGAAAGCAAGACTGTCTGCTTTTTACTTTGCACCCCCAGAATCTAGCACAGGGCCTGGCACTGGGTCATCTGTCAGTATTGTTGAATAAACACCACACTAGGTTTGAAGAACTAAACGGATGCTCCCGAGGACTCGTGTATCTGGAAGTGGTTAATGGGGAAAAGTGCTCATAAGAGTGATCTACAGATTTTATCATTACTTCAGATACATAGTGTTTGAAGTTGTTGGTATGGATTAGAAACTATCAGAGAAAGAAGAAAAAAGTACTGAGGACAGTGTCTTGGGGAACACAGATAGATGAGTTGGTGAAGAACACTCTACTAGATGAATTAGAGATGTCAAACAAGTGGGACCAATGCCATGAAAAACAAAAAAAGGAGAAAATTTTATGAAATAGGGATACTCTAGCACACAATGGTTGCAGAATCATTAAGAATAAAGACCCAAGAAATGCTATGTAGTGTTGCAATTACAAAAATCATTTGGTGATCTATAGATTTTATAGATTTGAAAGAACTGTTTCAAATGAATAATAAGGAGAAAAATCAGAGACTGGGGAGAAAGAGGACAGCAAAGTGGATGTTGAGGGTGAAGGCAGGTGGTGTGGATCAGTGGTCCTATAGGTAGGTATGACTTCAGATTCATCTACGAAGGTGTAAAAATCAGTTCTGGGCCCCATTCTCAGACTTCTCTGGTTCAGTAGATCTCAAATAGGTCTTGGACTTCCCTAATTTTAAAAAACACAGTGGGTGATTCAAGTTCCACTTGGAAATCATTAGGATGCATCCATTACTTCATTAGTTTGGTTCATGCAGGAAGAAAAAGAAAATGGTTAAGTGTTATGGACTGAATTGTATCCTCCCCAAAGTGTGTATGCTGAAGCCATGAGCCTCCAAGGTGACTGTATTTGCAGCTAAGGCCATTAAAGAAGTAATTACATTGGAATGAGGTAATAATGATGGGGCCCTAATTTGATAGGGCTAGTGTCCTTATAAGAAGAGGAAGAAACACCAGAGATCTCTCTCTCTCTCTCTCTCTGTTTCTGTGTGTGGTGCAGAGGAAAGGTAATGTGAGGATAGAGTAAGAAGACAGCATTTGTAAGATGGAAGCCAATCCTGTCAACACCCCTGTGTAGGCCTTCTAGTCTCCAGAAAATAAATGTCTGTTGTTTAAGCCACCTAGCTGTGGTCTTTTGTTATGGCAGCCCTAGCTAGCTAAGATGTAGGTGGAGAACTTTATTTCTAGAACACTGGAAATCCAACCAAGTGAGAAGGAAAGAATAAGCCAATAAATAGGAATGACTGGGAAAATCCTGAAATTACTGAAGTGAAAGGCCAAGTCAAGAGCCAGAATCCAGAAAATGTGAGGACCGAGATTCCAGAAAGAAGATCAGCCTTGGAGAGAAGCATATTATAACTTGTCCACATATTTCTTTCTTTATTTTTTTAAAGATTTTATTTATTTTTTTAACAGATAGAGATCACAAGTAGGCAGAGAGGCAGGCAGAGAGAGGGGGGGGGGAGGTAGGCTCCCCGCTGAGCAGAGATCCCGAGGTGGGGCTCAATCCCAGGACCCTGGAATCATGACCTGAGCTGAAGGCAGAGGCTTTAACCCATTGAGCCACCCAGGCGCCCCTTTATTGATCTTCTGAAAGCCTCTGTGAGATGAGTTGATGAGGAAGCTCAGTTTTGTAGGGGTCAGATTTGTATGGGCTGAGAAGTAAAAAACCTGGGATAAGTACAGTTAATGAGTACTCTTGTACATAGGGGCTCCTAAATTTCTATCATTTCCACTCCACCTTCATCATTTTGCCATATCTAAGTCAACTCCTTACTATGATCTTAAATATATACATCGTTAATATATTACAAATATAAATTAATATATTGATATATAAATTAATATATTAATATATTAATATATAAAAATCAAATATATTAAAGTAATACAAATATATTAAATTTATATTCATATATTTATATATATTTAAGATCAATTCAGATTTTTATATAGCATCAATATATGCAACAGTATCACTGGTTTGACATGTTAGATTTTTATAATGCATATTATATTTTGTAAATAATTTCAGAAAAGTCCACTCTGTATCCACCTTGCACACCATCAGCTGCTTCCATGATTAGGTAGGGCACACTTTCTGAGAAAGGGGGAAAAAAGTACAGGAAATGCTTTCTATCAAGAGGACATGCCTTAAATCAAAAGGGAATGAAAAAAGGGAGGAAAATGAAGATTTGTGTGTACCTCATTGGAAGGGTAAAACAAATAGTCCTTCAGACTGCACAGATCAAGGAATATTTGATAGAGCATCACAGAAATTGTTACAGAATTAATTACTTTGGAATAAGGGGATTTGGATTTTTCAACTGCAAGGCTAGAGTTCTGCCATCCATTGGTACATGATACACAAATCAGAGAGCCATGAAAATGGCAACAGGGCTGTTCTCACACCCAGGCAGTGGGTCCCTGCTGGGGGCCCCTCCTCTGGAAGGCTCTGCCCCAGCTCTAGGTGCCCTGTCCTCCTCCTTGTGCACATCAGAGCCCCTCTAGATCACATACAACACCCTCAGCTGAGACTCTGGAGTTCTGTGCTCTTGGGGCTTGGATGCAGCTCTTCTTCTGCATCCGTCTTCCCACTTGGACTGCACAGCTGATGTGTGCAGGCTTTGGGGTAATCAACAAAGTGCTGTTAGCAGATGCCTACATACGGAGCTTGGACCAGGGTGTCCACAACTGTGCATGCAAGGTTCTGCATGGTGTATCATGGAGCTGTGACTGGGAAGAGAAGGGGGGAACCTAGTCATGCAAGTATGAGGAGCAGGCTTGATTACCCCAGAGTCAGAGAACTGAACAAAAGGGAGAAGTGATTCTCAGCCAACAGAAGGGTCAGTTCAAGGGCAACAGGTACAGCAAGTCCCATCGTTGCACATTATTTGTCAGTTCTTGATAGGAACAGAATTAGCTGGAGCTGAACAAGTATTATGAAGAAGATTATTTAAATGAACAATCATGGACTAGGGGAAGGGCTGCAGTGTGCAACCAGTAGAGAAGACTAGATTCTAGATGTCACCTCTGTGACACTGGTGATACAGACCCAGTTGGCACAGGGTGGGGTACAGAAGAACAGTAAAAGTAGAGGAAAGAAGATAATAAGAAGGGACCTGAATGGGATGAATCCAGAAAAACTTCCTTATGTGCATTTGGTTAAGATCTTCCCCAACTCATTAGAAAGAAGGAAATGGAGGTTTGTGTAGAAACCACCTTGAGTACTGTTGCTTGGGTTTCGATCAGATACCTATAGATCGAACAAACTCTATCTTTCAGGTATTAAGCAAGACACTGGTGTATACATAGAATTGTATGAAGATCCATTCCTAAGGAGATCAAGTTGGGGAAGAGATTTCAGATGGAAAAGAATTAAGAAAGAGAAGATGGGGAGTTATTCATTTAGGAAGTGTGCTAGGGAGGGCATGTGAGATACATAAGGTTTTGATCAGTTAGGGGTATGTTTGAACTTAGCTTGAGTTTATATGGAGATGAGCAAAATTTTCTGGTTCTTGCTATATGCCAGTTTCTGTTCTTAAGTCGTTAAATACATCATCTCTGGCCTAGGCAGCAGTCATGTGACCACCACAGGGTTAGCAGGCTGGAGAAGATGGAGGGGCAGAATGATTCCAGGGGTTGGTGAAGGTTCCAGAAATTTGTGTTCAATTGCTTCAACTTATACTGGGGATGGATGGCATTTCGGTATGAAGAATTTAACTTTAAAGATTTGACCATTCCAGAAGGAACACCTGTGATAGAGTATTAAGATCTTCCCCGAAGGTCATTTAAAAGTGGATGTGTTATTTTGGCTGTCTAGGCATATTTTAGATGTGGCCTTATTCAGAAGCAGGGTTATGAAGAGGATCACTGCAAATCCCCTCCTGTCTTTAAGGATGTGAAATGAAGCCTGATAGGTTTTTTTTTTTCCTGTTTTGTTTTAGGTTTCTGCTGACAGAATAAAAAAAGATGATTTAATCTCATTATTTAGAATTCAGAAGATAAATTTTCAAACAAAATCATTTGGCTGCCTGTACTATGGTTGGGAATTGTGGCTGGCTGTGACAGTGTTTCTCCCGTTTTAGGTGAAAAAAAATTTCAATCCTGATTGGGTTCCTCTTTCATTGGGTAAAGATTTGTAACGGGGCCATATGAGGGAAGCAATTTGCAATCATGTCCAGAAGATCTTAACCGGCATTTGTAAATAACTAACTTGTAGACTTATGGTTAGAGGCATCTGGAAAAAGAGACACAGATTTTAGCCCACCTGGCTTGTTTGCCTGTGTGTAGGGATAGGGCAATCTTCATTCAGATACCGCGAAAGTCAGTGGGCCATATAGCCAGAATCTTCGGTGAAGCTGATTGTTCATGCATGGCAAAACTCCCTTTCAATGATTGAAATCAATTTTTCCCAATGCCTCAAAGCGGAAATCATTCTGAAGCTTTTGAAAGCAATTTTTCATTTTATTTCTTTGCAAACTGACACATCCCTCTGTTTGCTCTGTAACAGGACAGCAGACATAAAGCTCTTTGCAGCTCTGGCTTGCTCTCTCTGCCTCTTCCACCCTGGATCCCGCAATCCTCCCTACAGTTGTGAGACCCAAGCCCTAAGATGGCATTCTAAATAGGGGTTGTGCAGCAGAGTGATAAAAATGGTGTGGACCTATGTTGTAACTACAGAGATTTTTTTTCCCCCAGTATTGGTACTGACTTGATTGTTCTGATTCCTATGTCGATTTGGTTGCTTGGAAGATTGTAAGACGGAGCAAATGGGTTTTAAAGACTTTTTCTTTTCTACATAGGTGGGTCACCTATTCAAAATCACATTTTCCCATTTAAATCATTTTCTGACTAATATGTTGTATCTGATCTCTCAAGTGTAAGCAAAATATGTTTTTTCTTTTAGTGATATATAGTAAGTTCACTGCATTTCTGAAAACAAAGCATTCATTGCTGATAGCTTCTCCTCATCTCCCCAGCTTCCCTAGCTGGACATTGGCTTATAAGAAAGGATTGTGTGTGTGTGTGTGTGTGTGTGTTTGTTCAAAATAAGAGGAAAGTCCATTGTGCTGTACAGTGAGTTTCCAAACAAATTTTGCCTTGGAAGTGATAGTTGTAAAGTACTTTGGATTCTTAAATTTATTACCACTTACAATTCATATTTTGTGACTTTGCTGTTAATCCTGGAAATTCAGTTACAGCCTTAAGTTTGAATCCCATTGAAATCACTTCCTGGAGCCTACAAAAGGCTATGAAAATGCTCAGGAAGTATTTCATGGCCAGCATGAGGTGGAGTGGAGAGTTGGTGGGGAAGGGGTAGTTGGGAGGAGAGGTCCAGATGCAGGGTCTCCCTGACCAGAAGTCATGAAGATGATGCCTTTTCCCCCTTGTTTTTATAATATTCAGGAGATGTGCAGACTGATCAGTAGTTCTTCAAAATTGCTACCTTGGTTCTCGGGGAGTGTCCCTTGAGACAAATTTCTTGAACATATTCTATGGGCTTGGCACTGTGCCTGAGACCTCATAGGTAAACTATAGTGAGAGACTAATGACTAAAAGCTATTTTGTATTTGGATGCTTTCTGCCATTTGGTTTTTTAAATGTTTGAATTTTCAAAAACATTACTATCACTTGTACATGCTGACTTTGTTGTTGAAAATTAGTACTGGTTTTATAATTTTGTCTTGACCTCCAGGCTTAAAAAGCGTTATTTAGGACTACAATACACAAGAGATCATGGATCAGATTCACAGAATCACTGGGATTTAAATATCATGTATTCCTATTTCCTCACTTTCCAAAGATGAACTAGAGTCCTAGAGAGATTTATTGATAAATATGAAGAGTTGTATTTCTATGTATTAATTCATTTTTCAAATTCAAATTTAATTAACCTACAGTATTATATTAGTTTCAGGTGTATAGTATTATGATTCAACACTTCCATACATTTCTCAGTGTTCATCTGAGTGTACTGTCAAAGCATCTGGATAGCTCCATCAGTTAGGTACCCAACTTGATCTCAGCTCTGGTATCAGATCTCAGCTTCGTGAGTTCAAGCCACTCATTTGTCTCCTTGCTGGGTGTGGAGCCTACTTAAAAAAAAAAAAAATGTGTACTTTTAATCTCCTTAACCTGTTTCCACCTTCTTCCACCCTTTTGGCAACCACCATTTTGTTTTGTATTTAAAAGTCTGGCTTGTTTGTTTGTTTGTCTCTTTTTTTCCTTGTTCATTTATTTTGTCTTTTAAATTCCACATATAAGTGAAATCATACGGTATGTGTCATTTAGAGACATGTTTTTAACTGTACTCATATCAGAATTTTTCATAAAAAATTTAATTTGGGTTTTTTTTTTTTTACAGTATTTAAGTATCTGATACTTGACAGGTATGGAGATTGAAGATGACTTCGTAGAACAAAAGATTGCACAGCAGCTAAGAGCAAAGAACTTATTCCTTCCCAATGCACTAGCTACTTTTAGCTCCCCTCCAGATGAGATCTTGACATCTACCTGAGCTTGAATCTGCCCAATTTGTTTTTTCAACATGGAGCTGTTAGATAAGTGTTTATCTTAAGCCACAACCATTAAATAAGCATTCACAGAGATTTGTCTGTGAGCCACAAAAAATAAAAACAAACAAACAAACAAAAACCCAAACAAACAGACATGATTCCTACTCACAGGAGGAGATGAATGCAGGTGAGATAGAGAATAACACAACTTTCAATTATTACTATTATACGATGGCATAATGAAAGCCAGGTTGAATAGTATAGGTAATAAATAAGGAGGACATACCTGAGTTGCTTCTGAGATCAGAATCTGGTTTGTGTCTACTAAACACATGACAGTTGCTGTCTTGGTTTCCCCATTCAGGCTACTTATCCTGTTGAGAAATGAAGATTGAAAAGATTAATGGCTTCATTTTATGCTGATACCTTGAAAGAGAGAGCGTGGGATGTGTGGCATAAAAAAAAAAATTGTGGATGGGCATCTTTAGGATCAGTTAGAATGGCTGCAGTAGAGAATCCAAGAAAACGTCTCTCATTACCTTCACAACATACAAGTGATATTTGTTCGCATGTGTGCCTAGTTACAGCAAGAGCTGCCTACGGAGCTGAGGTCATTCGTGGACAGGGGTAAGGAGAAGAGTGTATGTTAGGAAGTTAAGTCACACTGGGAGAGGAGATGTGTCAAGATAGGGTTCTGAGGTTTACTGGTCACAATCCCGGATTTGGGATGAAAAAGTGACTCTTTTGTTCAGTGTTCAAGTTGGGGGTTTGCCCTGCAAGAGAGAGTCAACTGCTGACTTTACTTGAATGTATTTGGAAAGAGAAGCACTTAAACCAGCCATGAACGGGAGAAGAATGCCAGGTTTTCTCGAACCATCGCCAAAGCCCCACAATTTCTCAGAATTTTCAGAGGTGCCAGAGGGGTGTTTGCATTTCAATGGAAAAGTTCTGAAAGCTCTGGAAACTATTCCCAGTTTTACTTTTTCATTAAAGGCAAAAACCATTGCTGTGAATAAGGGACAGAAGCACTTGGTAGGGCTTTGTTGAGAGTTAAGAAAAGGGACCTCTGGGAAATTTTAATTGTTCAGTCCTTTGCCACAAAGCTGAGACAAAGGGGAATCAAGTCGTAATGGCAAATAGGAAAGTACTGTTCGCTTTCATACAAAAGTACCCAGAGTCTGGAGCCCAATGTCTGGAGCCACTTTTCACTAGCCTGGCTCTGAAATAAAGACAGAACTTTCTAGGTTTAAAGAGATGTAGTAGCAACAACATTGCAATAACACAAGGATTCCCTTCATAAGCACAGAGTCATCATAAGTATTTAATCTCTCACACACTGCAAATATCTGGTTAGTTAGCTTAGAGATTATAGTCCTCATGAAGACACTCTTCCAGAAAAAGAATGATACTATTTCCAGTTGCAATTTGGAAGGATTTTAAGTAGACTTATAGTAACACTGGAAAGCAGAAAAACGCAGGGTAGCAAATCAAATGACTTTAGGTCTAATTCTACCACAGCAAGACTGAAGGCAGCACGTCAATAGAAATGTAATGCAAGCCACATAGGTAATTAAAGTTTTCTAGTAGCTACATTAAAAAACTAAAAACAAATGGGTGAACTTAATTCTAATGTATTCTATTTAATCTGATATATGTAAAATATTATCACTTCAAAATGAAATCGATATAAAAAGTTAGTAATAGGGGCACCTGGGTGGCTCAGTGGGTTAGGCCGCTGCCTTCGGCTCAGGTCATGATCTCAGGGTCCTGGGATCGAGTCCCGCATCGGGCTCTCTGCTCAGCAGGGAGGCTGCTTCCTCCTCTCTCTCTCTCTGCCTGCCTCTCTGCCTACTTGTGATTTCTCTCTGTCAAATAAATAAATAAAATATTTAAAAAAAAGTTAGTAATAAAACACATAACAATTTTTCCTTACTAAGTATTTGAATTTTGTTAGGTATTCTATAGTTATAGGCTTTCTCCACTTGGATGCTAAATTTTCATTAAAAATCCTCAACTGGTGGGGTGTCTGGGTGTCTCAGTCAGTTAAGCATCTGCCTTCGGCTCAGGTCATGATCCCAGGGTTCTGGGATCTAGCCCTGCATTGGGCTCCCTGTTCAGAGGGAAGCCTGCTTCTCCCTCTCTCATTCCCCCTGCTTGTGTTCCCTTCTCTTGCTGTCTCTCTCTGTCAAATAAATAAAATCTTTTAAAAAAAATACTCAGTTGTGTTCAGATGTTATGAAATTTACAGTCAAAAAAGTGGATTCACAAATATACTGTAACAACGTCTAAGAACTGAATGGAGTGACACTTTCTAGTTATAAGCTAATTAAAATTAAACTAAATTGAAAATTCAATTTTTCTGATTTTCTTGCTCCATTTCAGGTAATCAGTGGGCAACACATGGCTAAGTGGCTACTGTATTAAACAGGGCAGCTCTAAGATGTTGCTAGAGATTTGGTTTTGTTTTGTTTCCTATTATGCTATAATCTTTTTTTTTTTTTTTTTGGTTTGTTTGTTTGTTTCAAATATGAGCTTATTTTTTAAAAGATTTTATTTATTTCAAATATGAGCTTATCAAGTGAATTTTTGGAAGTGGCTGATTATACCTTTTTTATGTATTTTGGGGGCAATACAAATGTTGTATGAGCTTTGACCTGTCTTTTGCCAAAAGGCTTTGTTTCTCCATTTAAGATTGTGCATATCTTGCTAGAATTTTTCAAAGCCCTGAGCCAGCTTGGCCTGTGGGGCCCAAGGAGCCACTTGCTGGTGGGGTTTGGGGGTGGGAGAGGAAGATGAGGAGATAAACCAGGGTCTGAAGGAGGAGCATTTTCCCTCCATGTTCAGAAATGTGAACATTATCTTTCAGGTAATAGGACCACATATTTTCTGACTATTAAAATAATGATTCTTTATTATAAAAAATTAACAGCATTTAGATTAGCCTTCAAAGATAATAAAAACCATCCATAATTCCACCACCCAGAGATAGCTACTGGTAACACTGAACATAGTTCTTTTTTGACATAAAAATTTATTCAAATAATGACTGCTTTCTAGAAGATTCTATAGCTCTTCAGGAGGTCTTCTCCTGACAGCTAGTAGGGAAATGTTGTTCAATAATGAACAAAATCTCAGTCTTCAAAGGACTTGCTTTCTGTTGCAATATTCAGTCTTTGCTGAGATTAAGTTGCTGTCAGGGCTGGTTTAAATAGTTCCTTTCGGTTGACCTAGACTCTGGAGTTCAATGCTCGGTCTTCTAGCTCCTTTCCCTTCTTCCCTCCAAGGTGACAGTTGAGTGTGTAAAGCAAATTGTGCACCCTTCCAGCAGGGCGCCTGGGCTCTGGGACAGAGGGGCTGCTGTGATCTACTCCTGACTGGTGTCCGCAAGATGTCCTCTCCCTCTGGTCTCTTGACGTGATGTGTTGGTACCCACTGCTGGAGCCCCTGGTCCTTGCCAGTTAAGTCTGTATCTCTTCAGGGTCTCTTCCTCTGGAATCTTGCATTCCCTGCATCCTCCCAGAACCTTTGTGGCCCCTCAGTGGGCTCACGGAAACCTCTGGGTTTCCTCCAGGCATCACACCAGCCACAGGGAGCCAGACATACTCCCTCAGACACACCTGAGTACGTACCTAAAAGTGCTGCCTGACCTCACTGTCACTCCTGCCTTGCAGGAAATTGCTACCAGAAGGGCATTTCTGGGAACCCTACTGCCTCCTCACGGTTTGCCCAGGTCACTAGGAATCTACATATGCAAATCTATATAAGCAATCTATATGTAATCTACATAAGCAAATATCTGTCTCCAGTCCTATCTGGAAGTTTCCAGGTCCAGGTGACTTACTTCTTGCTTCTTTTACCTCTATTTCCTCTTGTTCCCTTGGGCAAGAAGGAGTGACCATTGTTCCTCTATGTCGGGAGTTCTTAAAGTGTAACTCACAGATCTCTGGGGTCCTGGAGACGTTTTCAGGGGGTCGGTGAGATCAAAACAATCTTCATAAATATAAGAAAAATGATTTCCCCTTTTCAGTCTGACATTTGCACTGAGGATGCAAAGGCAATGTAGGTAAGACGGCTGGCTCCTTAGCTGATCAAGGCAGGAGCTCTGTGCTCTACTTGGAGTCATTGTATTTGTGACACCATATAGTAAACACACACACACACACACACACACGCGCATACGCGCACACACACACTCACCTCCCAAGAGACAGAAAAAAAGTTCAAACAAAAATAACCTGTTAAGTTCACTTAGGAGAGTCTTTGATAAAGTAAAAATTTATATATATGTTAAATCTCAACTTGGTACTCTGTATGGCTAACTAGGAAGTAAAAATAAGTACTTTCTGATTTATACTGAAATATGACAATTATTTAGAAGAAAAGCTGGTATGCCATTATTTGAATGTGAGCTGAATTAGCAGTTTTGTCCATGGAACTCCTATTTTTCCCTAAACGAAGAGCCGATAAACTATGATACTGTGATAAGCTGTGATAATCAGAAAAACTGGGATGAATCAGAGTTGAATTTTTGGTGGAGATTTTCTCAAAAACGAATGAGGTGAGACTGTCATTTCATAACATTGAAAGCATTTGTTGCCAATAATAACATTGGAGCTTTCAACCAAAAAGTAGAAGTTTGGAAAACTTGTATCAACCACTATGAACTTCACAGATTCCCAATATATTTTTTAAATTTAATTCAATATTTACAGATTTTTCTGAATGAGATTTGTGGTGATGGTAACTGATGTGATTTTTGACATTATATAACAAAATATGTCAACATTTGGAAAATTTACATAACTCTGTGAATTAATAATCTCCAAATGATCAAGACATGATTTTTAAAATAATGCATGGGTAGAAGATCCATTCAGATTTCAAAAATAATAAATGGACTCTAAGGTAGTAGTATGTATGAATGTTCATATATATGGTTCCAGATTCTATATTGCAGGTAACATTTAAGAAAGTATTAATTGTCAAGTTTTGGTTAGTATCAAAGAAGGATATTCACAACTACCTTAAAAGGTTATTAAAATACTTTTTCCTTTTCTCTGCTCTGTGTCTGTGTGAGGCTGGATTTTTCCTCCCTGTACTTTAAACCAAAATAATGTACCACAAGAGGCTGTATGGAGAAGTGATTATAAGAATCTAGTTGCCTTCAAAAAGAAAAAAAAAAAAAAGAATCTAGTTGCCTTCATTAAGCCAAACATTAAATAGATTTCCAAAAATATAAATAATGTCACTCTTCTTGCTCATCGTTTTGGGGTTTGAAAACAGGTTTTTCTTTTCTTTACTTTTTAAAAAATTCTATTTATTTATTTGTAAGAGCTCCAATGAGCAGGGGGTGGGGGAAGAGAGAGAAGTAGGCTCCCCGCTGAGCAGGGGGCCCGATGCAGGGCTCCATTCCAAGGACCCTGAGATCATGACCTGAGCTGCAGGCAGATGTTTAACTGACTGAGCCACCCAGACACCACAGAAAATAGGTTTTCCATAAAAATATGTAATTGTGTGGTAGGTTTATTACTATCTTAGGGGTATTAATAAATAAATATTTTAAAAATATCCCAGCTTTAATTTCTAATATGGTATCTTACTTTGGACTGCTATAGCAAAATCATCATAGGCGGAGTGGCTTACACAACATATATCTATTTCTCACAGTTTTGGAGAAGATCAAGATCAAAATGGCAGTAGATTCTGGTGAGTCTGGGGAGGACTCCATTCCTGGCCTATAGATGGCCCTCTTCTTGCTTTATCCCTACATGGCAGAGAAGTTCTCACGTCTTCTCCCATTTTTACGAGACCATTAAGCCCATCATGAGAGCCCTCTCCTCATGACCTAATCTAATTACTGCCCCAAGTCCCCACTTCCAAATACCATCACACTGGGGATTAGGGCTTCAGCATATGGATTTTGGGGGGGCACAAACATTCAGTCTGTGACACATAGTAACTATCAATATATGTAATCTACATAAGCAAATATCTGTCAGTAAGTTAAAATAGTAGATATTATTAGGGTCCTGGGGCGCCTTGGTTGGGCATCTGCATTCATCTCAGGTCATGATCCAACGGTCCTGGGATTGAGCCCCATATTGGGCTCTCTGCTCATTGGGGAGCCTGCTTCTCCCTCTCCCTCTGCTGTCTTCTCTGCCTACTTGTGTTCTCTCTTTCTCTCTGTCAAAAAAAAAAAATCTTAAGAAGAAATAATTTGAGTCCTAAATAATTTTAAAGAGTTGTGAAGGGGTCAATTCTATCCCCAACCAAGTAGCTGAAGGCTCAAGCTGACTATAGACAAGTCTCTCCTCAGAAATGCAAGACAAAAACTCTGACTGTGTTTCAAAACATTACTCCAGCAATACACATATTATTAAGCATACAGTATTTAATAATTGAAATCCTAATGAGTATATTTATTTATAATTTGATTTGTCCCACTTGGTTGTCATGAGCATAGTTTCACGTCAGGAAATACTCCTCTAAAACGTGATTTGTGGAGGTTATATTTATTGTGTCTCCTGCCATCAACAAGGTTTAGTCAGAGGAATGATGTTTATGTTCTAAGAAGGTAACTCAAATGACAATACTGAGAGAAGCTGCTAGAAATCCAGGGCAGGAGTCTCGGTAGGTGCGGTGGTTCCTGAGAAAGCGCTGACTTTGGGATTGTGTTGGGGAGGGAGTAGTTGTACATTAGGGTGAACCACTGAAAGAGAGGCAAAAAAAGAGAAAGGACCTCTCATGGGCTTCTCTAGCATAGAGATAGAAAGACATTTATTAAATTATTTCGTTACATGGCAACGTTCAGTAGGTAACAGTGCATTTTCATTCCTTTTTTGTTTTTTAAATAGTCAGCCTCCTAATAACTGTTTACCATTAAATGTTTACCATTAAATTAAACCATTAAATTTACAAACCTGGCGATTCACAGACCTGTACCCCTGGGGAAAAGTATATTATATGTTTATAAAAAATAAAAAAAAATTAAAATTAAAAAAAAATGTCGGGTTTACATTTAAATGCCTTCATTTTATTTACACATGGTTTCTTTCCACAAAGGATTGGAGAGTAGCTACAGTCACAAGCATTACAAAAACACTACTACTACTATTACTACTACTGCTACTAATGCAGTAGGTAAGCAGATTTTGCAACTCAGTTTTATTTTGAATTCTAATATCTTGTAGCTATTGTCCAGGAAAATTAAAAAACACATCACAAAATATTGAATTTTCTCTCATCATTTTCAATGTAAGGATGATTGTAGTTATTTCATGTTCATAGTGCCAAAAATTTATGGTTTTAATCTTTTTTTAATAAAAATTTTATAAAATCTCTACCTATTAGAAATGTCAGGAATAGATAGTTCAGGAGAGGCATTTCGGTTGTTTATAATAAAACATTTTCATATTTATTCTCAATGATAATATTTCAATGATGTAAAACTAATTTTAACTTAAAAAATTTATTTGCCAGAAAAATGACCTCAGATTTTAAAATATTTAAAATTGTGTTTTCAGCTTTTAGAAGTATAATTATTTTATATGTAAGATGATCTAACGATCATTGTTAGTAACAATCTTTAGTTTTACTATAAAAAGTCATAGTCAAAAAATCAGCTTAGGCATTTATTATTTCATTTGCTCATTCATTCATTCATTCATTCATCAAATATTCAGTGATTCCTAAGTTATATTTCAGACTCTAGGTTAAATATTTATTATATGAATATGACAATATCTTTCTTTAAGGACCTTGAAAGGAATATGGAAATCAAACAAAATGAAACAACTATTAAGGAATGCTGTAAATACTAAAACACAGGTATTTTGGTTTTCTTGGTATTTAGGATCGTCCCAATCAAACTGGGATTTGAAAGAAGTAGAAATCGTAGTTCTCACTTTAAGAGGGATTATTCTGGAGGTAGACTGAATTACTGTTCACTGGTATCCAGTACTCTCTTTGTGGAAGCCTTATGTCCCTCACACCACCTCGTTGAACTCAGACTTGCAGTGATATCTTATTGTGGTTGTCTTTAACATATCTCTGATAACTAGTGATGATAAGCACTTCTTGGCCATTTTTAATTGGTTAGCTTGTCTTTGTATTATTAATAAAGAAAAGATAGTAAGAGTTCTTTATCTATCTTGAATACCAATCATTTGTTAGATAGATGTTCTATTAATATTTTCTTCTAATTCCTGGCTTACGTCTTTATTGTCTTATCAGTGTCTTTGGATGAGAAGATTTTAAAAAAATGTAAAATCTACCTTATCTTTTTTTTTTCATGGCTATTTACTTCCTATGAAATCTAAGAAACTTTTGCCTACCCTCAAGTCAGAAAGATATTCTCCCGTACTTCCATTAAGTGTTTTATGGTTTTAGCTTTTATGCCTAAGTTTATGATCCATCTCAAATTAATTTTTATACATAATTTGAGGTAGAAGCCAAGATTAATTTCTTTCCATGTGGATATCTAGTTCCTCTAGCAACATTTGTTGAAAAGAATTTTCCCATTGGAGTGTTTTGTTGAATTTGTTTGTAAACAGAAGATCATATAGGAGTGGGTCTATATCATTGTGTTTCACTGATTTATCAAATCTTATGCCACTACTTCATTGTCTTGATTATGTAGCTTTGTAAGTCCTCAGGGAGTATATTTCCTTTAAATTCATTCTTTTAGATAGGTTAGGTCTTTTGCATTTTCATATAAATTTAAGAAACTGGAACTCCTGGGTGGCTCAGTTGGTTAAGTGGCCAACTAGATTTTGTCTCAGGTCATGACCTCAGGGTCATGGGGTTGAGCCCTGTGTCAGGCTCTGGGCTCAGTGGGGAGTCTGCTTCAGGATTCTCTCTCTTCATCTCCCGCTGCCCCTCCCCTGCTTGTGTGTGTGTGCGCTCTCTTTCTCTCTCTAAAATAAAAATAAATAAATGTTAAAAAAACAAATTTAGGAAACAGCTTTTTAACTTTTATGGAAAACCCAGAGGGATTTTGAATGGGATTGGGTTGAATCTATAGATCAATCTGAGAAGAACTGACCTATTTATTATATTGGCTCTTCGAATTTATAATCTTATGTTTAAGTCTTTATTTCTTTTTTCAGCCAAATATTGCAGTTCTCACTGTAAAATTTTTGCACATTTTTGTGAAATTTGTTCTTTAGTTTCAGGGTTTGACATCATTATAAACAGAATTTTAAAAGTTTCATTTTTCTAGTTGTTTGCTGCTAGTATTAAAACATGCAATTGATTTTTGTATATTAAACTTTTACCTTGTAATGGTAAATTTACATATTAATTCCAGTAGTTGTTTTATAAATACCTTG
The DNA here is from genome assembly GCF_020171115.1 of Neogale vison. Lineage (NCBI taxonomy): Eukaryota > Metazoa > Chordata > Mammalia > Carnivora > Mustelidae > Neogale > Neogale vison. The sequence goes on along the minus strand of NC_058093.1, from coordinate 167,922,438 downwards.
GGATTTTCTACATATATCATCATGTCATATGCAAAAAGAGACAGTTTTTATTCTTTTTTTGTAATATTTAAGCTTTCTATTTCTTTTTTTTGGTCTTAATACGATAGCTAGGAACTCCAATATAATGTTGAATAGAGGCAATGAGAATGAACATTTTTACCTGTTCTCCATCTTTGGAGAAAAACATTTGATACTAGTTTGTGATATTTAGTTTCAGTTTCTAGTTTGCTGAGAATTAAAAAAATCATAAAAGTGTTGAATTTTATCAAATAAATTTTCTGCATCTACTGACATGATCAATTCTCATCCAGATTTTCTGACAATTCTCATCAGTTCTCTGCCATAGGGTTGGTTTATCCTTTCCTACCTTTCTTTCCAAAGTGACCTTTAGGCTCTGGGCAGTGAAAACAGCATCACAGCCTCTAGAAGGAAGTGCTTGCATCAGGGACTTCCTCTAGCTGGTGTAGCCACCTCTGAGTCTCCCACAGCTGACCATTTCTGCTTGCTGATACCTGTCATTCTGGCATCTTCCAAGATGCGTTACCTCATAGTGTCTGTGTTTTGGTCCACATGCTGGGAGTTGTTCTCAATGTTAGCTGCCTGCTTGTTGCCTTTCCTTGTTCCTTGGGAGACAGAGGGCACAGGGTACTGTGACAGCTTTCGTGCTGTTCCCTAGAGATTAGGGAACTGTCTCAGGTTCTCTTTCGCTAATCTGCTTGCTCACCTACCATTCTGGCTCTTTTGTAACTCCGGTAATTTCTAAATAATTGTTTAAGAAAGTATATAGATAAAGCGGGTGGGGCATTGTTGTTATTAAACCTGCTTGCCAACTTCTTTATGGAACTAGCATGAGATTAAATCATTTGGATTGTCCTTTGATAAAAGACATTCCCCATGAATGCAGAATATCAGAAAAGAATGTTTTCTTTTAATACCACTGTGATTTCTCTATGATTAAGTAAGCCACAGATCTTAAAACAAGAGTCCCTTATTTTAAGATTTCATTTTTGCAGTCTTTTTAGAGCTGAAGGAAAACTTAGAGATAACTGAATCCCCCTTCTGATTTTCCATAGAAGAAAACTGAGGTCCAGTGGAGGAAATGACGTGCCCTAAATTAGGCAGAAGTTAGATTTGGCCTGGTCTCCCATTTCTGAGTCTTTCTAATTCATTGCAGTCTTCTCTCTCTACAGACAACTGCCAAATAAATCTTCAGGGAGCGTTACTTTGAACTATTTAAAAATTCTCAGTGCCTCTCTATGGACTGCTATTTAATTAAAGCACTGACTCCTAAACCCAGCAGTAGTTCCCTAATCTAGCCCCTCAAACTACCTTTCTTCTTCTCCAGATCCCACTCACACACGAGCTAATCTGGAATATTCTCTGTTACCAAAAACCACTCTCTGCTTCCTTTTTTTTGTTTGTTTTAAATAAAGATTTTTATTTATTTATTTGACAGACAGAGATCACAAGTAGGCAGGGAGGCAGGCAGAGAGAGGAGGAAGCAGGCTCCCTGCTGAGCAGAGAGCCCAACGTGGGGCTCGATCCCACGACCCTAAGATCATGACCTGAGCCGAAGGCAGAGGCTTTTTTTTTTTTTTTAAAGATTTTATTGATTTATTTGACAGAGATCACAAGTAGGTGGAGAGGCAGGCAGAGAGAGAGGGGGAAGCAGGCTCCCCGCTGAGCAGAGAGCCCAACGTGGGGCTCGATCCCAGGACCCTGGGATCACGACCTGAGCCAAAGGCACAGGCTTAACCCACTGAGCCACCCAGGTGCCCCATGAAGGCAGAGGCTTTAACCCTCTGAGCCACCCAGGCACCTCTCTGCTTCTTTTTATTTTTTATTTTATTTATTTTTTATTTCTTTTCAGTGTTACAGTATTCATTGTTTTTGCACCACACCCAGTGCTCCATGCAATATGTGCCCTCCCTAATACCCACCACCTGGTTCCCCCAACCTCTCAGCCCCTGCCCCTTCCAAACCCTCAGGTTGTTTTTCAGACACACCATTGCCCATACTCTTTGCTCTTTGCCTTGAAAAATCTTTTCTATTCCTCCACTGTAGTAGGAGCCTAGTTCAAGCTTAAAAATTCAGCTTGAATGCCATTCCTTTAATATATTATTTCTGAGTTTCTCTACTCATGGATGTGATTTCTCATTCTTTCATATTATCATAAAAAGTTCTTTAATGTTATTGTATTAAATTTATCATATTCTGAGTTTTAAAAAATTTGCATTTTCTCTTCTGAATTATACAATCCTTGGTATAGAATCTTATTCATATGCCTATCTGCTACAGAGTTTGCCTGTACAAAGGGGGAGCTAAATAAATATTTTAAAATTAAATTAAATATAATGGGAAAATATAAAAAAATAAATCAGTGCAAACAGAGCTAGAATAATATAAATTACACTTAAGAGAATTTAGTAGCTTTATTTTCTCTGAATTTGTGCCACTAATTATTCAGAAAAAAATGGATGGTTCATTTATTGAAAGAGAATCTTAAATTCAATTTTAGCGTGCAATTTCAGGGAATATGAATAGGCTTTTAAATATTCCTATGAATAATGAAAGACTATTGTTATCTTTTATAGAATTATTTTAGTTTGGTCTGACTTGCAGATTAGAGAACACACTAGATATCTAGGATTGCCTCTGTTAGCTTCTCTAACTCTTGAACCAAATGTAGCTATAGCTCCATGATTAAGGTGATCCGCTTCTCATGAGGTCATTTCCTTCAGCAAAGTTGAGGGCTTGGAGGCCATGAGAGATAGGTGAAGGTTACCCTTTGTCCTGATTTTCTCCATTTTGTGTCTATCTTTCCTCCCCAACTGCCTACTTTGCTTACTACAGGACGCTCCAGACACAGAAGAAACAGCCATGCATAGACTGTTTAACCAGCTCCCAAATAATACGAGGTCAAATCCCCACAATAAAACTCTTATTGTGTTGTATATCACTCCTATGGTCTGCCTGTTGATCAAATTCTGACTGCTACAAAATTTGGTACTAAGGTACAAAAACAGAACCTTAAGGATTGGTTCTCTAAATTATCTGGAATTGCTTCTTTTAATCAATTAGATTTAAAAGCAGTAATAACACTGTTTACAGTCATAAGAGGAACACTAGTAGTTCATCACATCCAGTGGCAAACATTTAATTAAGTTTTCCTCTGTAATAAAGTGCTCATAGAAGGTATGGCTTTAGGTGATCAAATATTTGCTACCAGATTAGTGGGATTAAGGAGTATAATAGGATTGGTTGGTTGCTTCTAAATAGGTGGAGAGCTGGGGGGAAAAAAGTGATAAAATCCATGCTTTAAATTTTTCAGTACAAGATCTACATAAGGAACTTGAAGGTCTCTGTGAGTGCTCCCCATCCTTCCAACCCTTATATTCTGTAGGTACAGGGCTGAGGTTCCTGAAGTCAAACCCAAATTCTAATCCTGTAGGTATCTGAGTTACAATATAAAATAAATTCCCAATTTCACTGGATCTCTTGATTAAATAAAGGACTGATTGAGAAAGAGAGGGATTTTAAATATTGGAATGGAGAACTATGGGCATATTCTCATAAAGTTGGGGATCTTGAATCCTGCTGATCTTGAATCCTTGTTCTCTGCCAGTACATGCAGCCCTTATCTTCCTACCGGAGACATTTTTTTTTCAATTTATAGCTCCAGATATCTGGGAACATGTGTAGAAACGGATCAGAGGGTGTAGAATCAGGGTGAAAGGTATAAAAAGTTAGACCTAGCTGAAACAGTTCAATAGCGGATGACTGGAAGTAGTAATGAGAAGATGGCTGCTCTTTCCCTAATGGGAGTGATGATATGTAGTCATCAAGTCATCAGGTGACAGGCTGGTGCTGCTGGGGACTGATACGGGGTCATATTAGCATCAGGAGTCAGTTGGGAATGGACTAGGATAGTGTTTTCTACTGTGGGCAGGTTTGGTACTCAGTGGCTCTAGCCAGATCTGCTGGGGTGAAGGGATGTACATGTTTTTGAGACCTTATAAAACATAACTTCCATTTCTGCCACAATGGTTGCTGTTTTCATAAGCCCATCGAGCCCATTGCCTATAAGCCAGGTTAGCAGCTGCTTCAGCCCGCATCTGATTTTCATCTTCCACTTAACGGATTTGTGGTTCCTGTAGGACACCTGCATCAAGGAAGATGGAGATTTCCGGGTGGCAAGTGACTGGCACAGGCACACATTTCTCCAAGGCTAGAGCTTGCCCTGCTGGGTTCCAGTTTGTTCTGCTCTCACCCACTCCACATGCACTTATCTTTCCGAAATGCTTGCCCTGTCTAGCACCGCACAGGTAAACACCAGCCACACACTAACTTTTTAACGGTTTCACATGATTGCATAAAACAAAACCCCTATTTAAAAATCCCTCTTTCTATTCCGCTCTTAGTGGTTCTTCTTTTATGATCAAACTCTAACTGATAAAGTCTAGGGGATCCGTCCTAGAGAGCAAGAGTCAGAGACAAGAAGAGTGAAACAGAGAAGGTGAGGGAGAGCAGATTGAAGAATTCATTACCTAGCTGATTGCCATTAAAGGTGACTTATAGCTTGGTATTGAGGGACTGTCACAACTTCTGGAGCAACAACAACAATAACAAAACCCCAGCATCTCAAGAAAGAGAAGAATTTATCTGCCAGTTCCTATTTTTCATTGGCCAGAAGTTCACCCAGTGGGATGTTGAAGCTCCCATAAGCTGTTAATCGGGAAGTCCTGGAGAAAGACACAAGAGACCATGACTGCATGCCTAAGGTAAGGGGCTGTCCGTGTGAGTCTGTGTGAAGTTAGTTGGAGCCCATTCAAAGCGGGTTGCTTCTGTGGTAGCTGAACAGAAGATGGGTAAGGCTGAGAAGGTGTGAGGTGGTGTCTGTGAAGTTTCTGTCCACCCCTCTACCACCTTCATCCACTTCTGCCTACCATCATCTCCTCTCACTCTATAATATCAGCCTCCACTTTTGTGAAAACAAGTAATACTCACTTTCTTCCCAAGTGGGAAATTATAAATCCAGTTGGGTAGAGTTTCCTTCAAAACTGAAATTTTTAAAAGAATAAAATAAGAAGTTTCCCTCTTGTTGCAGCTTCTCTCAAGATCATCATAGATACTCGCCACTGGCCACCTCCTTCATGCATTCTAAATTTCCTCACTCTCATCTGGTACATTTGCTTGTTCGGAGTGCTTATCAGGTGTCACCTGAAACATTTCATTGCTTTATGCTCGTTGGACTGTGGTTGCTGCAACTGTTAATTTACTTTTATCACTGAGAATGAAAGCACCAGGAGACATTCAAAGAATCCTCTGAGTTCTAGGCTTCTGTCTTCCTACCCTCATCAGGTTGTAGCATCTTTAGTTTCTTATGGAGATCAGAGTCAAGCTCTCTGGCCGGTGACTTTTTTCTTTGCCGTTTCCCCCAATGGCTTGAGGGGTTCAAAGTGTTCAGAAAGTTAATGGGAATTTATTGCTTTTCCTACTTGAAAATTTTCCCTCCAGGAATGTGGAAATTGAAGCCAGCAGAGTTTGTTTCCAGGGATAGGAAGCACAAATTCTGCAAGTCATCCACTGTGGGTAATGGCGAGGGGGACCAATTCTTCTTCCACCATGTATTCGAGAGCCTTGTATTCCAGTTATTGGGACACAGCACCGCCATTTGGTGCACATGCTACATCCTAAAGGTCAGCGCCCCAAAGAAGGAAGTGTTCTCAAGCTGGTGCATTAGCTGGGTCTCTCACAGGCTACTCCATTTTTCTCTGGTTATTTCTGGGTAAAACAATACATGGTCAGTCTAGAGGATTCCATGGTTGTGTACACGTTGTCATACTTAATTTGCATAAAGTGAGCTCCCTGATTGGAGGGGGTTCTTGATAGGACCCATATCACTAGATCAGTATTTCTGAGTGTCCCAGATAGCGGTGCCGATGATGATGCTAAAGGCAAACCAACATTTGGAGTAGATGTAGACCCCAGTAGAGCAAGCTGCTGCTCTCTCCGTAGTGGAAGAGGTCCAATGCAACCATCTGATGCCAAGTAGCTGTCTGGTCTCTGCTGCAAACATGGGGCATTCAGTAGGAGAAGTAACTAGATCTGTTTTGGTAATGGGGAGTCATGCTGTTGGGCCCAGGCATTGCTTTCATCCTTGTTACCATCATCACTCTGCTAGTGGGCCCTCTGTATCCGCATCGAAGAGGTAGAGCCAAGAGGCAAGCTGATGATCACCCTGCATGATGGCATTGTTGAGACCCTCCTTTGGGGTGGATAACCTGAGACTCAAAGATCTGCATGCATTGCTTGTGCCCATTCCCATAAGTCCCGCCATCCACATACCTCCCCCACAGATCTTATTTACCTTGGTCTTTCAATCTTATTTTTTATAGGCTTTTTTGTGAACAAAGCCAAACCATGGGTTTCTATCCAGGGACCCATGCATGTCTACCTCTCAGGCTATTCCTCCCATGTAAAGTGGATAAACAAATGCATTTTCTTGCAGCTTTGTTATCTGTGAGAAATTCCCTTTGCCTCTGTCCTTTAGAACCACCCCTGAGGGGCTGTCATGGAGCCACAATGTATTCTTGCCTAAAACTCAACCCTATTAACCCATCTGTGATTCAGACCTAGGTTATTTTCTCCTTTCTGAGTTGCTCAGAAAGAACCCGCCTTCAGATCCTAGGTGTGGGCTGAAGAAGAGGCATTCATTCAATTGAGGCAGTTGACATGGGAATATGGGCTACTTATTCATGATCTATTTATGTGATTTACTCATACCTTCTAGAACTGCTGGCTCTGAGCCTAAATATAACTTCTCTGTTATACAATGGATTGCTGTTGTGCACATCTGGTATTATAAATTTGTGGATCTGGTAATACTCCACTCTTCACAGGAAGGTCCAGTTACAAAGACACCTGGTGTCCCATAGTCAAGTAAAGCTTCTGTTAGGTACCAGTAACTATTTTTTAAGTGAAGACCACTCTTATACTATTGAAGGCATGTCTGCTCCAGAACCCAAGAAGTATGTGTTGAAACGATCCTGTTGGGACTTGTCAGTAAGCTTACACAGCATCTTTATCTATCATAGGAACATCTGGTACCATCAGGCATGCTGGGTCATATGACCAGGGGACAGAGAAACTTGTACCTTAGCCTGGGCTTGCTTCAGAGTCCTCTTTTGATCTCAGCCCCAGTTGAAATGGCAGTCTTCTGAGTGGCTCCCAACATGAGTTAGACAAGATTCCCAATCACAGTATTTGCGGTCTCCAAAATTCAAAGAGGCCCTCCAAGAATGAGGAGTCTTTCTTGAAAGACTTCTTTCAAGTCTTTCTTGAACAACTTGTCATTTAGCATAAAGGGAATGCCCCACATCTCTCAGACTGCCATATCCCTAAAATCTTCACTGATGTAGCAGACTTCTAAATTTCTATGTGGTCTAGGGTGCCTGGGTGGCTCAGTGAGTTAAAGCCTCTGCCTTCATCTCAGGTCATGATCCCAGGGTCCTGGGATTAAGCCTCATATCGGGCTCTCTGCTCAGCTGGGAGCCTGTTTCCCCCTCTTTCTCTCTGCCTACTTATGATCTCTGTCAAATAAATAAATAAAATCTTTTAAATTTCTGTGGGGTTTAACTCCCACCCAGAGCACACAGGCATCTTCTTAGGACATTAGGGGAACTTCCCTGTTCTATAGGGCAAACTGACCTGCTGTTATCAGTTTAGGGAGTGAATGTGATGATTTGTAGAATGTCAAGCTAGTCCAAGTCCCTATGGACCATATTATGACAAACGACAACAGAATTAACATAGCCCTGGAGCAAGGCAGTGTGTATTCGATCTCTTCTGTGTAAGGGTGATCTGTGTTTGGTCTTTTCTACTGAAGGAGAAGAATGTTTTCACTAGACCAAAATCCACAAACTGGATGTCAGAAACCGTGTTATTTTGTTGCAGCAAAGACACCAAGTATGATCAGCTATCACTTGGTTCAGATTACAGTTATCCCTTGAATAAGGATGCAATGAAAAGTATCACCTTTGCATCCTTTAAGTCTTGGAAGACTAGTCTAAAACTATTACCAGGATGTGGTATTGCCTCTGAGTTAGCCTCTTGGCTGGGACAGGAAGCAGTTTCAGGGGATTCTGCTTGTCTTTTCCTATCAAGATGGCTCTTATTCCACAGCTAAGTGGACCAATGTGAGAATTATGCCACTTCTAAGTATATCTATTCTGATTACAAAATCAGAGACAGTGTAGGTCTGTGAACCTATTAGACTCACTAAAAAACAGACATATGTTGGAATTTCATTTACCATCAGGTCTCTGTATGCCTCAACTCTAACTGGAGGACACGATGGTGTTTTGCATCCCAAGGTGTCAATGTCAGTTCAGACTCTCTTACAGACCTAGAAAAGTTTGGGTATTTCCTCAATGCAGTTACCCTAACATAGAGAGTAAGTCCTTTTTAAAAAAGATTGGTGAATATCTACCATATATTCTTGTAATAGTTTTACAAAGTTCTCCCTTGGAAGAATAGGATCTTTACAACCAACTGTCTATAAACCAACATAAGTCTAGAAACTATGAGCACCATGATTTTCCTCTGAGGCCATTTTCACCATTTGTTTGATGTTTGATGACACAAACTGAGCAACGTCTAGATCAGTTGTCCAGATATTTCACCCCTAGATACAAATGACCTATTACCCATTGCCACAGACCCTGTAGACCATGCCCTCTGACCACCACTCCAGCCTTCTTGCCCATTATGGAATCATAGCTACCTTGTCTCAGAAAGCGAAGTACATATATGTTTGTATCATTCTGAAAACTCACTTTTGGTCAAGATAGAGGTCCCTTTTTAATTCTCCCCAGTTTTTTCTGCTATGGAACAAATGATAGAAGGTCTTCCTTCTGTCACATGTAATGCGGTCTTTAAGAATTTAGTCATAAAGTAACTTCTATGTAATCCTTTTCAGTCTGGCAGGTGCCAGTGTCTTATGACAGAGAAAGATTGAAACTCAGAGCTTTGTACACTCAGATGGTCAACATGAGGCTGCTGAGTGCTGACTACATGCTTGGTAATGAAGAATAAGTGAGAAAAATGACAGACATTTTCTGACCCAAAGAATCATCTCATTTTCCAGAGAGAACATGTACCTTTGGAAAAGTAACTACAAAAGACTGAACCTGACCTGGAGGTCAGGAAAGTCTTTTCTGAAGACTGATGAGATCTTAGATTGGTCCCTATTGTTCAGGTACTGGTGCCTTCACAAAGGCTCCAAGGTAGGGAAAAGGGTAGCTTATCTGCGGAGATAAAAGTTTAGCCTGGTTAATGGAAAGAAAGGGGCTGAAGATGAATAAAGTCACAGATTTTTAGTTTATTTATTTCTATATTGTAGCTGTGGAGCCCACTATTTTAAACTATTATCTTATTAAAAGGAATCAACATTTGAAAGCTTGAAATTCAATTAGATATACATTCATTGAGCAAGACATGGTTACTTGGAATCTAACAGAAAAGTTAAGATACACTTCATCATGTTATTAAGTCAGAATGTGCCTTAAGGGAAAGGCACAGCTCTATGTGAACATAGGAGTAGGTGCATGGGATTTGTTCTTGCCTTCTTTTCTTCAAGAGATATTTACCAAGTACCTGTCTGGGGTTACAAAGATGAACAAGATAAATTCAATCTACTGGAGGAGCCAGATGCGTACATAAAAAATTAGAGTGCTATATGTGCAAAGATAGAGCTATGCACAGGCTCTAAAGGGATAATAAAAATAATTTATTGAGTGCTTATCAAACACTTTACACACATTTTCCCATTTATTTCTCACAGTAATCTTATGAGGTAGGTATTGTTATCCTCATTTTTTGAGATGACAAAACTGGCACTCAGAAAAGTTAAATAAATTGGAAAGAAACCAAGTTTGAAAGTTGAAGACATGGAATTCAAATCCAGTTCCTTCTGTTGACAGCACAGGCTCTTAACGACATAGTATGCTGTCCTAGTCACGCATGGGTGTTCAGAGGAAGGGGTCTCATCCAAACCAAAGAAGAGGTGAGGAATGCCTCCTTGAGCTGAGAGCAGTGAATAAAAGCTGTAGGGGGGCTGTGATGGGTGTAAGTGGGTGCTCAGCAGAGGAACAATGTGAGTAAAGGCCCAGGAGGCTGGAAACCACCCAACATTGGGGGACCATGGCCATTGTGTGCTGTTGGAGACTCAGCAGGAAGGCAGGAATTGGTAACAAACATGACTGGAGAAGGACTGGATTATGGAGGACGCTGCATGTGTGTTAGGAAACAGAATTGTAGGAGTAAGCCACTAAGGAGCTTTGCATGGAAAAATGTCAGGCTTGGGTTAACATTTTAGAGTGGTTCTAATGGCAGTGGTATCGGGAATAGTGTGGAGGGAACAAGATGGGAGAATAGAGGAGGGTTTGGACTAGGATAGTGGCAGAATGGATGGGAAGAGAGGAGAAACTTGGAAAAATGTGGGTGGTGGAGTTAGTGGGCTATCCTTGGGCTGTGGTGAGTCAGCACAGGGAGAAGTCTGACTTAGCTCCTTGGTTCCTGATGTGGAGGACAGAGTAGATGGATGGTGATGTCATTAATTAAATAGGTTTGGGGTTCAACAATGAGTCAACATTAGTCACGGTGAGTTGGAAGTGCCTATGGATTATCCAGGTGAAGTCCATCAGGAAGTTACAAATCTGAGTCACAGTGCACAATAGACATGTAGTCTGGAGAAAGAGATTTGGGACCATCAGCCTATGGGTAGAGTTAAGGCAAGAAGAGTGGGAGAGAGTCTCGGGCACAGAGCGGATGAAGAAAGCTGAGTGAGGGGTGGCTATGGGAGAGTGGGAAGCGGGGATGAGGTGGGTGAGGGGCAGATTGGAGGGGGCACGTGAGGAGGTTGTGGAAGAGAGGAGAAATGGACATTTTAGGCAGGGTGAAACAGAATAAAGTAGGGGGAAAGGTAAGAATATTTTTAAAGAATGTAATAGATTTTTTGGGGGGGGGGTTGGGTAGTAATGGGTTTGATGTAGTTATTTGTGACATTGGAGTGTGGTCCTTGAATCCAGCAATGAGAACCTGGGAGCAGAATGATACTGAAGAAAGTTTATTTTCAAAGTGTGCAGACTGGATTAAAGGGAGGAGTTATACGTACAATGCAATATTATTCAGCCTTAGGAAGGAAGAAAATTCTAACACCTGTTACAACACGGATGAATTCTGACCATGTGATGCTAGTGCAATAAGCCAGTCCCAGGACAAAAGCCGTATGATTCCACTTCCATGAGGGACCAAGAGTTGTCAAGTTCATGGAGACAGAAAGTAGAAGAGGGGCTGCCAGCAGCTGGGGGAGGGGGAATGGGAGTTATTATCTCATGGGTATGGAGTTTTGGTTCTGCAAGATGAAAAGAGCCTGGGAGATGGATGCTGGTGCCGCTTAAAAATGGTGAAAATGGTAAATTTTATGCTTTATGTCTTTCACTGCAATTACAAACTTAAAAAAAAAAAAAAGAAAGGGAAGGAAATAAAAAGGAGGGGGCGGTGATGAGCAGGGCTTCTTTTCAGATGCTGTTTTTGATCCCAGGTGAGTGTTCATGGGACTAGAACAGGGTAGGGACCTGTGGCCTGTCAAGTGTTCCTCTAAAATGAAAGGGCTGTGTTCGCAGGTCAGAGAGGGTCAAACACTGGCAATGTCATATGGTTCAGCCTAATAGGAAGGCAAGGGAGAGACAAATTCTTTAATGAAGTCCAAGTAAATGTACATTCTTCCCATTTAAGTTAAATTGCAAAATAGTTCCTGGGGCACTTGCTTTCAAACTAATAACCCAAATAGCAAATATTTTCCATTTTCAATCATCTTAGGTCAGTTTGAAAACAGCTTTTTAATTTTTTATTGGAGAAACCCATACTGTCTTCACTTTGTTCAGCGTGAAGTAGAGTTGCCAAAATTGCCTTCAGTCCACATTTGTGTTTCAAAGAGGAAAGTTTCCATTTCTTCATTTCATCCTGAACGCTTTCAGAGAGTTTGGGCAGTGACCAGTGCTGTTCCCGTAAGTCCCTTCCATCATTTCAGCCCTACTTCTTCAGCTGGCCGGCCTCGGATGCCAAGTTTCAGCTTCCGCACTGGTCAAAAGCCCACGGAAGGCTTTGGTACGAACAGCCACAGACCCTTCTCTGAGCCCAGAGGGGTTAGCTTTTTTAACAAAGGAACCGAGCAAAGGGAGTAGGCTTTATTATTACCCATAACCCACCAGGATTAAAAAAAAAATCACATACACACATACACAAGTGGCGCTCAAACCTTGTTGCATGTGAGACTCATCCCAGGAGACTCTTAAAAAAAAAAAAAAGAAGATTCCCAGGACACCTGGGTGGCTCAGTGGGTGAAGCGTCTGCCTTCGGCTCAGGCCAGGATCCCGGGTTCCTGGGATCGAGTCCCGCATCGGGCTCCCTGCTTAGCGGGAACCCTGCTTCTCCCTCTTCCTCTGCCTGCCGCCCCCCACTGCCCGCTGTTCTCTCTCTCTGACAAATAAATAAATTAATTAATTAAAAAAAAAAGAAAATTCCTGAGTGGATTTCAGAGAGATTCTGATTCAGCACAGGTCGGGTGGGGTACAGGAGTCTGTTTTTAACAAAGATGTGGATAACTCTGATATGGTGCTGACCCATGCACTCTTTTCTGAGCACTTGATAAACCAAATCAGGGTTTATTTTTGCCTAATGATAATTACAGTCACCCTAATAATACTGTCACTTTCGAAGTTTGTGGTCACACTAGCGCTCTGAGTACGTTTTAGCTCATCATATTTTTGAAGAACATTTTTCTAAATTTTAGGACTATTTTAGGGAAATGAGTGGATAAAACCAGTACTACATGGTTTGCCCCAGGTTTTCCACTCTTTAGGGACAAATGGCATGGCGATCACTTTCCATGGCTGGGTTTTTGTTTTCTCCAACTCTCTATTCAAGTGCACGAAGGAGGAGGTCAGAGCCTTAAGAAGGAAGGATAGTTGGAATGTCACTGGAAGGGCGAAAGTCACTCAGGATCGTACTAGGAATGGGGTAGAGAGGCGTGTTGTGAGCCAGATGGGGGAAATTCGAGGGAAAGTTAGGAAATAGGTAATTTTCAGAGTTGAGGAAGGGTAGGTACTCCTTTAAAACAGGAGGTGTTTTTGGAGAAAGGTTATGGAATGGCAGTCTGGATGCGTTAGTGGCAAACACTTTCTGTCCTAGACACTGGGGTTCCAAGGGCGTGGGAGAATGACTCATCTCTGCGGAAGCAGATGGGAAGGAATGTTGTTGCCAGGGGGACCCAGTGGCTAAGACAGAAGGATGCCAACGGAAGGTGCTGGATTTCTCCCAACATCTTTGTTGTTGGTCTGAAGAGATTTGCTCAAATAATGAAATATTGTTTGGCAATCCCACTGGGTATAAGACTAAAGCACAAGCAGCATTTTGAATGAGGATAAGGAAACCTGGATTGCATAACACAAATATGGTCAAAGAAAATGTTCAGGGGGCACCTGGGTGGCTCAGTGGTTTAAAGCCTCTGCCTTCGGCTCAGGTAATGATTCCAGTGTCCTGGGATAAAGCCCCGCATCGGGCTCTCTGCTCAGTGGTGAGCCTGCTTCCCCCTCTCTCTCTGCCTGCCTCTCTGCCTGCCTGATCTGTCTGTCAAATAAATAAATAAAACCTTTAAAAAGAAACTAATAATTAAAAAAAAAAAGAAATGTTCAGGAACTGCTTTTCCTTTGAGAGTGTGGTAGATGTGAGAACACATACCTCAAAGCAGGGATTAAAAGGTGGGGCACCTTCAGGGAGATTCAAATTAAAACCACATTGAGATATCACCTTACACCAGTTAGAATGGCCAAAATTAACAAAACAGGAAACAACATGTGTTGGAGAGGATGTGGAGAAAGGGGAACCCTCTTCCACTGTTAGTGGGAATGCAAGTTGGTGCAGCCTTTTTGGAGAACAGTGTGGAGATTCCTCAAGAAATTAAAAATAGAGCTTCCCTATGACCCTGCAATTGCACTCCTGGGTATTTACCCCAAAGATACAGATGCCATGAAAAGAAGGGCCATCTGTACCCCAGTGTTTATAGCAGGTTGCCAAACTATGGAAAGAACCAAGATGCCCTTCAACGGACGAATGGAACGCCCTTGGAACCCCAGTGTCTAGGACAGAAAGTGGTTGCCACTAAGGAAGATGTGGTCCATATACACTATGGAGTGTTATGCCTCCATCAGAAAGGATGAATACCCAACTTTTGTAGCAACATGGACGGGACTGGAAGAAATTATGCTGAGTGAAATAAGTCAAGCAGAGAGAGTCAATTATCATATGGTTTCACTTATTTGTGGAGCATAACAAATATCATGGAGGACAAGGGGTGTTAGAGAGGAGAAGGGAGATGGGGTAAATTGGAAGGGGAGGTGAATCATGAAAGACTATGGGCTTGAAAAACAATCTGAGGGGTTTGAAGTGGCGGGGGGGTGGGAGGTTGGGGTACCAGGTGGTGGGTATTATAGAGGGCACGGATTACATGGAGCACTGGGTGTGGTGAAAAAATAATGAATACTGTTTTTCTGAAAATAAATAAATTAATTAAAAAAAAAAAAGGTGGAGCACTTAAGGACCAGCCAGAGAATGTAAATGAGGGATGATGCCCTCAGTGTGATAACATCACAAAGGCACAACGAACTACAGTTCTGTACCTACATTGTCAGCCACGTTTAACATGAACAGCAAGGGATCTCTGGCTTCTCCGAAGGGGCCGACCTTGACTCTGCCCAGCTGTTTTCAGGAGAGCACGTACGAAGCAGGGTAACAAATTCCCTATTATTGATGAAAGAGTTCCAGTTTTAAAATGTTGACAACCAATTCAAATATTAACTAAAATGCACTGTAGGCCAAACCAAATGAATCTTTGGCCAGATCTGGCTCATAGGCTGCCGGGTGTGGTCCCAGCTTTGCAGCCAAAGAGACCCTGGCAGGAAGCTCCTCTGCGGCTGGCCATTAAACCTCTCTGACCCTCGGTTTTCCCACCATAAAATGACCAGTGGAATAATACCGAACTTCCGCTATTTTGGGGGGAAGGATTAGACCTACTCTTCATGTCATTAAATGAATGTATGTAAAGCAATTTTTAAGTGTCTGTTCCCTGCTCAGTAAATAGCTTTCAGAGTGACCAGAATCATGCATTTTTTTTCAACATTTCCTCCTTAAGCCTAATATACAAATATGCCATCTTAGAAATCTGAAGGATTGTTGTGTCCACAGCTATACTTCTGGTTAAGGTGTGACTGTTAGGGTAGAGAAGGCATGTGGCTTTGATAACTTGCCCCAATTTTCTTTTTTTTTAATTTAATTTTTATTATTTTTAAGATTTTTTATTTATCTATTTGACAGAGAGAAATCACAAGCAGGCAGAGAGGCAGGCAGAGAGAGAGAGAGGGAAGCAGGCTCCCTGCTGAGCAGAAAGCCCAATGCGGGACTCGATCCCAGGACTCTGAGATCATGACCTGAGCCGAAGGCAGCGGCTTAACCCACTGAGCCACCCAGGCGCCCCTTCCCCCAATTTTTTTAGGGCCTTTTCTTTAGATCCATGGACCGTACTGTCATAAAGCAATAATGCACATATTACGCACTAAGAGAAGTTGTGGAGGAGCCCTTAAACTATATTGTCAAGAGTATTTATCAAGAACTCGTTCTTTCCATTGCAAGAATGTGCTTGTAACAGTGCAAAATAAATTAAACAGACACACTTCCTTTCCTCGTGGAAGATCTTGAACATATTCCAATGGCAAAAGAGATTTTATATGCATATGAAGAGGGATGTAGCAAATGAACAAATGAATAAATGAAGCAAAAAAAAAAAAAAACAAGAGAAGGAATGTCTGCATTTCTTGGTAAAAGAAGAATCCGACTCATGTGGCATCAGGGGAAAATCATTTTGCCTTTTTCTGTTGATCAACGAGCTCATGAAGTCACGAGGTTGCAAAACCGAATCATCTAAAGAGATTCTTTGGTGACCTAACATGAATGGAGTGTCTAGATATGAGAGAGGAGAGTATTTCAAAATAGAATTAGGATTTGAACAGAGGCCTAGAGATTGGAAAAATGATTGCTTAAAAGGATTTGGATATGCCTACAAGGGTAGGATTGTGATGGATAAGATGTGTGTGTGTGACCAGGCAGCTCTGGAACTACATGGTGTGAGACAATGCCATTTTGCTGAGGTCTCCAGACTTGGCCTTCCTTATATGGGTTCTCCTGAAGACCTGGGAAAGTGTGCCCTCTTCTAGCTGAGCACTTGTTTACCTTGAACTTTTCAGGGTGTTTTTCAGTTAGCTTGAGTCAACCTGCTCCTCTGAGGACAGGAGCTCAGGAAAGAGACTATACATGACTGCTTACTTCTAGAAGTATTTAAGGAGCTTTCTCTTGGGCTGACCTGATAAGCCACAACCATCTTCAAGTGCCGATGTGGGGAAAGTTGGCCAGACTCCCTCCTTCTTTCATCTAAATTCTCCTTGACCTTGCTCATTTGTGTCACTGTCTGGGCTTTCTTTTCAAAATGATATTTCGTTTTTGTTATGCTAAATTTGTTCCAGAGACTTCTTTTTTCTGACACTGAGTTCCATGATCAACTGGGAATTTAAAACAAGGGGGAAGAAAGCTTAATTTCTTTTCTTTTCTTTTTTTAAAAAAATTTTATTTATTTATTTGACAGAGAGAGAGATCCTAAGTAGGCAGAGAGGCAGGCAGAGAGAGGAAGGGAAGCCGACTCCCTGCTGAGCAGAGAGCTCGATCCCAGGACCCAGGGATCATGACCAAGCCGAAGGCAGAGGCCTAACCCACTGAGCCACGCAGGCGCCCCAGAAAGCTTAATTTCTTGTAAAGTCTTTGAATCTGTCAGTTTAACTCAACAGGAATAAAGGGATAAGCTAATTTGAAATGCAAAAACCAGCTAAATACACACACGTGTATGTATCTATATTTGTACTGAAAAAGTTTTGAGATACCAATATATGTTTCCTGCTTTTCTCAAACCAAGGAGAGAGTTTGGTAATAGTTTATGCCGCTTGGATTCATTCTGGCTCCCAACTCTAATTGCCAGCTGTAATTCTTTTTTTTTTGAGAGTTATTTATTTCAGAGTGAGAGAGAGAGAGGGGGCGGGGGAGGGACAGAGGAAGAGGGAGGGAGAAACTCAAGCAGACTCTGCGGTGAGTGGGGAGTCAGACATGGGGTTTGATCTCATGACCCTGAGATCAGGCTTGAGCTGAAGCCAAGAGTTGGCTGCTTAACTGACTAAGCCACCAGGCGTCCCACCAGCTGTGACTCTTTAGACAAGTCACTGAACCACTCTGATTTAATTTTCTTTCCAACTGAGCCACTGAGGTGCCCCTAGTTTTCTTTATTATATTATTGTGTGTGTGTGTGTGTGTGTGTGTGTGTGCGCGCGTCTGCACATGTGGGCATGCATAGCATCTCAGATTGACTATGGAGACTAAATTGATGAATAATGTTTGATTATGATTATGATCTTGAATATTATTATAATGATTACGATTGAGATGAAAAAGGTATGACCCTAGAGGTAGGACTAAACTGAGTTAGCCTTGGCCTAAGGTCCTCAGATGCTTGAACTGTTCGTAAAGGCCTAAGGGCAACACTGGGGATGTCAGCCATGGCAAAGTTTCTGCTTGCCATAGTCTATGAAAGCCTAGAGGCTAAAGACGCCCTAAGAGGTTGAGTGAGAACTTAGAGTAGGGCGATGTTTATGGTAGTCTCAGCCTATGAATTCCAAGTTCTACCAATTCTGCTGGTGATGTTTCAAAGGGAACTCACATTCAAAATTCCCTGCATCTGCTTATATATTCTTTCCAGCTAAACACTATATATTTTAGGAAATAATACTTCTTTGATGAATAATTATTCATATGTAAAGTGGAAAATCTTTTTTCCTCTTCTTAATTATAAATGGTATCCAAGTAGCTCTTGAATTGCTAGATAATATTTTATAGTCTGTGAAGTTAGAGAATTTAACAAGTAGCTGCACATTTCCATTGACTTAAAGGATATTTCCAAACATGTGTGAGAAAATTAGCAAGTTGAGTGTCCTGTACCTGCATTTCCATTGCAATTTATGGCAGTTCCTGGGCACAATCGCATCAACCACACATATCCATAGATAGTTTTTACCATGTTAGGTAACTGATTTTGGATTTAACTGCCAACTTTTACTCTACTAGTAATTCCAGACAGGGGAATAACAGAGTGAAGGAGCCTGCCCGGGTCATTACTGTTGCCTATAAAAACAAATAAGATCCTTAGGGTTTAATTAGAGGACTTGTAATTATACCTAACACACACTAGTGTTAGAATGTGAACATTGGACATCTGGAAGATGAGTCTAGATTTGGTCACTTGCCTTTCAGAATCTAAATGGTGACCGTTCAAAGGAAGAGTGATGTGCACACCTGGCGCTTGTCCCCAGGCAGAAACAACAATGGTGGATGTGAGCTGATCTGCAAACAGAAGAATTCAGAAATGATAAATGGAAGAGGTATTTAACATCACAAGGAATTCAAGATGATGACTGGCTTCTTCGGCTCTGCCATGAACAGAAGCCATTTAAAAGAAGAGTAGGTACATTAAAAATGTGTTCTTCCTTCATAACCCTCCTTAAAAAAAAAACCCTTTCTATTTTGGAGATAGAGAGAGAAAGAGCATGAGGGAGAAGGCTGAGGGAGAGAGAGAGAGAGAAAGAATTTTCAAGCAGAGCCCACTGTGTGTGGAACCCAACACAGGGCTCGATCTCCTGATCCTGAGATCATGATCTGAGCTGAAACCAAGAGTCAGCTGCTCAACTAAGCCACCCAGGCACCCCTTCATAAGATATTTTTAACATGTGGCCCCTGGAACTCACAGCCACACAGGATGCTTGCTGGTGTCAGAGCCTTTCAGGTAGAGCATGAGTGAAGGACAACCTCTGGTTATGTAGGTTAAGTGGAAAGGGTATGGAGAGGAGAACAGACAGCGGAAGGCATAGAACAGCCTTAACAGAAAGCAACAGCCCTCTTCTCTCCCACCTGTGCCAAACAGTATTATAGACATATATGTGTGTGTCATATAGACATATATGTGTATGTACATACACATACATATGTGTATGCATATTCCATATATGTATCCCATTTTCATAAGTGTGTTAGAAATGCTAATAAGAGAAAGATAGGACACTTGTTCCCATTTTTTTCTTCCAAAGTTATGAAAAGTTTTTTTCCTAAGGTTTTAGGAATAACGTTGAGAAAATTGCTTCTATACTTTATAATAGATTCCACCCATACAGAAACTAGGGGATTTTTTTGTGTGTGGTTTAGGAATAAAATTTCAGGCTTCTTGGCATAGTTTCTATTCCCTCTCTTCCTCCATAAAAAGATCATTTCAATGTTTCCAAGTTATAAGGAGTCCACTCTACATGGTACAGCAAAATTTAAATTATACGATTTAGATTACTCTAGAGTAAAACTCCTTAAAAACAGAGAGCACAGTTTAAGTGTATGGTCTAGAGGCAAGAGTAAATGGAGTGGAAAGTAGTAAAAGGTTGGCTTAGAAGGTTTAATACTTATGATCAGGGAGCCCGCTGCAGTTTCGTACTCGTTGGGAGACACAGATGGGATGGACAAGTAGGCATGTGTGGAGTAAAGCAATTCATGAATACGCAGCCATGAAATGGAAAATCAGAATGAAATAAGTACAACTGTAACTAGCTTGGTCTATTAATATTTAAATATTAATGCCTACTTTTCTCTGAGAAACGTTACTAAGTATTTACTGATGAGAAGCAATGATCGTTTGGGAAGAAGAACATATTTGCGAGACGCATTTAAACAGGGTTTGAATGATATGTGGTTTTCTCAACTCAAAGCAATGGTCAACCAATTAGAATAAGTTCTCCATCTAAATGTGTCTTCAAACTTAAGGTCTGCTGGAAAAAAATTTCCAAAATGCATTACAGCTTTGATAGGGGTGACACCTGGTCCTATTTTCCAAAAACTTGGATTTAATATTTGAATGCAATGGTGTCTTGCATTAGTATAGAATATTTAAACTTAAAAAGAAAATACCTTAATTTGTTTATGCATAAGCCTATTAAAAATGTTTCTAGGGCTCTAATTTTGTTTATTCTCTAGAATATAACCTATCTTTGAAGTGGTATATGAGTTTTTAAAAAGTCATTCCCAAGCTAAGTAATTAGACTGGAAACAAAAGCTATTCTTAGAGCACATTCCGCAAAGAAAGCTACGCACATGATGCTTTGATTCAGATAATATTCTTATAAAACTTTGTTATTGTTTGAGGCCTACATTCAGAGGGGCAACTTTGTTTTTGATGATTATTCCATCCTGAAACAATTTCCCTTCTGCCCAATTAAACCAGAATTAGGAGCACATTTATATCTGAT
Source organism: Neogale vison (assembly GCF_020171115.1). Classification (NCBI taxonomy): domain Eukaryota; kingdom Metazoa; phylum Chordata; class Mammalia; order Carnivora; family Mustelidae; genus Neogale; species Neogale vison. The sequence goes on along the minus strand of NC_058093.1, from coordinate 167,901,943 downwards.
GAGGCTTAAACTTCTCAACCGCCTGCTTCAGAAGCGAAGACCTTTAGTGGTTATGCTCATTCTGTCTCTGCACAGAGGGCTCAAAAGAAAACAGAATTAATTCCCTTAAGTTTTTCTGGAAGGGGAAGGTTGTTTTTGCTGCTTTGATCGTAGCATGCTGTGCATCTTTTGTTGGCTGTTGAATATAAAAAGCCATAGCCTCATCTGTTTTTTCTGCTATATCCTCATATTGTAAATCACATACACCTTCCAATCTAAAGTGAAATGCTAGGTCCAAAATATTATTTCAAAATTGATTTATCATCACAGTTGATAAGAAGATTTCCGGGGTGTAAGGAAACTCTCCAGTGTGTAGGTAGTATGTCACAGACCGCTAAAAATACATCCATGCACTTTAGACATCAAATTCTAGGATGTAGACATATACTCATGCTATTTTAGATCCCTTTTCCTATCATTGCAAGAGGCTGTTGAAGCTAATGCAGCAGCTGGCTAGGTTATTGCTTCTATAATATAATCCATAATGCAAAAGCAGCTATTTCCCAAACATTTGAGAGCAACTCAAGTTGTTTACACGTCTCTGTAAGGTAATTTTCCTATAACTTTTTGCCAATTGGTGTCAGACTATCTGGGAAAAATCTTCATTAAATTGAGACAACTGCACTTAGTTAAATTCTCTCTCTTACAGAGAATGGTAGGAAAATTACAGTTAGCTGATTGGAGGCCATCATCATAGAGTAAATACAGGGTTTTAGAAAATGAATGCAAACTACAAAAATGGAGTCGTATAATTAAACATCAAATAGTCCAGGTAATAAAAGTCATAGATTAATTGTCTCTCAGTTCTAGTCAGATCCTTTAAATATTGTCTCACGACCTGAGCATTGGTTCTTTCATCAGAAGAGTGCCTATCCTTAAAGTTTGGAAATTTCAGCTCTTTTGGCGCACCCACGAGCTGTAAAAAGTAATTGGCATCTTCTTCCAAAGTTTCGAATTTCCCTACAAAATCATAGTTGATCAAACATGGATAGCAGAGTTTGCTGACCTTCTCCCAGTGAATGTCCATTCCTACAGGACGGCGGGAATCCAGCAAATAGTGCACGAACTCTTTGAATTTGACTCCAGATCCATTATTTAATGCTTCTTCACAGGCATTTGGCCGATATTTCTTTATAATCGCTTTCCCAAATACCGGATGGTAATAGCTATTGGGGTGTTCAAATTTGTCCCTGAATGCTGACACTAACCTTTCCATGGGATCACGAACAAAAACAGCCTTGGTGTAGGTGTTCAGACGAGTGTATATCCCTTTTAAGTCGAAGCTATCTAGTTTTTTCAAATGCTTCCCGTAGTGAACAGCATCATGGGAGATGTTGTATGCAGATGAAGCCAACCCACTCAGTACCATCAGAATTCTCTTCCAGTTGGAGCAGCCAGCCTTGGGTACCTCACAATATAAGATTTTGTGTTTATCTTCCACATAGATCCTGGATACCATATGAAAGAGATGTGACTGAGGACGACTCACCCCACCATATTTCTTGCAAAACTCCTGAAGGAAAGATCTGCGTGTCTCCTGGGCCACCTCTGTTTCCTTCCATTTGTTGTCTTTGACTAAACTTTTGTTTAAAGGGCGGATGTCCAAAGGCCACTTCATCTCGTTGAACTTCTTAAAAACAGTCCTACTTCCTTCATGTTTTTCACTCAGCTTAATTGTTGGTGGCCCCGTGGTCTTACCTAAAGCCCCATCCTCTCCTTGTGGGTGGCTGGTCTTCCTTAAGATCCTAGTTGGCCTCTCAGAGTTGAGCAGATTTTCCTTTTTCCCCTTGGGACCCTCAGTTATATGGAACTTGGAGTTCTGTTAAAAGGAGAAGGAGAAAAGGTGAAAGCATATTCACAAACCTGGTTATACAAAAATCACAGCCTATTTGTTTTAGAATACTATTGAGGAGAGCACATTTCATGTTAGCTGCCAAAACAATTGAGCAAAGCATGCTGACTATACATTTTGTAGTTAAGTTTCTTCAGAGAAAATATAACAATGAAGAATGTATCTATGCTTCCTTCTAAACCAAAGTTTCACATTTTATATTATATATATTTGGGTTACTTACATGTTATCATTCATTTAATGTTAATGTGCAGCATTACATTAATAGACTTTTTCATGCTATATGATGAGTATTATCAGGATAAAACTACTAGTATTGTTTTGAATCTATGACATAGTGAATCAGTTATTGTTTTTGTACTATCTTTGTTATCTATGGTTATCAATTATGTAACCTTCCAAAACACACACACACACACACACACACACACACACACACACACACACACGGTAACCACAAGATGGAAAGGAGAGTATCTTGAATTTTCATCTTAGCTTTGCCTGTAAACACAATAGAATGTACTCCATCATCCTGTAGGTCAATGATTCTTGAGCTATTCAGGAACATATCATCTTCGTCACTGATTCAGCACTAGTGCACTGAATGTAAGTACAAAATGCAGCTGTATTTGCATTGAACTTTTTTTGTTGTTGCTTTTGGGGTATGTTATAAAGCACAGAAGAGTTCAAAGTCATAAATTACAACTTAAAATTGTAGCAAACCTAACTATAAAATCCTCAAGACCATTTCAGTATTCCAGGCACTTGCAAAAAGAGATATCTTTTTCCCTTGGAAATGTTTTATTTTATAAAATTTTTATTTATCATAATAACTTAGTAACTATAATCATGCAATTTCATTCATGTATGAAATCTTTCCTCCTTCCCAAGTGAAGAATGATTAGGGAATCCAGAAAAGTTTACTTGATATCCTGCTATATAAAATTGTATGAAAAGTAGAACAAGAATTTAGTTCTCTTGTCAGTGGGATGAATCAGCCTACCTACCATCTACTGTTCATCTGACTACGTCCTTCCTACGGTTCTGGCAATGAATGACTACATAAGGGAAGACATGGAAGATGGGATTTTAGTGATAAAAATTTTAAGGACTTTCGTTTTTACTCTGGGCAAACTGGGGAGATTTTGAAGGGCTCTGAGCAGAGAAGTAACATGATCTCACTTATACTTGAAAAGGATGGTTGAGGAGAAGACTGGAATGGATAAATACATATAGAATTGTCAAAATGTTGTTGGAAAACTAATGAATAAATAATGTGCTGTGGGAGTAATGTATAGGGCCACCAGCCCAGTGGTGAAGGGAGTGGTGGGGAAAGTTTCTTAGAGGTTATCTATCTATCTATTTATCATCCATCCATCCATCCATCCAAACATCCAACCATCCAACCTTCCATCCATTCATACAGTTAACCACTGTATCCCCAGTGTCTAGAATGGTCGATAGCCTATAATTGCTCTCACATATTTGTTGAATGAATAGATGGAATTAGGTCTTCCAGGTTGATGAGAAATATTCTAGCAAATCGAACAAAAGAGCAGAGAAATAAAGTCCTGTGGATGGGAACCACCTCCAGGTATCATTGTCCTACTAGCTGAGCTTTAAGTAGGGTGGGGTCGGGTGGGGACTGCTTCTTTCTGGTGCAAGAAGATTGTGTGAATAACCCCTCATCATCATACACCAACTTGGTAGCCACATAAAACAGCTGCCCAACTCTTCCTTACAATTGAGTCAAATGTTTGGAGTCCCAACTCTAAAACCATTTGTATTCTGTCTTCTCAGAGACCGCCAAAATAACATCAAAATCCTGAATCCATCTTTACTCTTCTTATCAATGACCTGAAGTCCATAAAATTTTCACAGATGATGTGAAATTTGACTTGAGCTTTGGAAGATCATGGAGTTATTGGTTGACTTCATGGAAAGTACTTAACATAAGCCTGATGTAAAACTGTCAATGTATTTCTGCTGCTACTTCTTCTACTACTACAACTATTAAATAATAATAACAATTATTTTAACTAAAACATTATTACTACTACTATAAAATAATAATAATATAGTAGTAGTAATAATGTTTTATCCCAGTGACCTAGTAAATTTCAAGATTTCCCAGCTGTCCATTATTATCCAGACTATAATTTGTGTGTCTTTACATGTACCCTAATTAGTTCTCTCCCTGCCCCACTGACAAGAACAAAAATGAAATCAACCTTCCACTGTGCCCTCTGGACTTTCTGCTTGTGGTCATCAAATTCCCCTTTAATCTCCAGAGACTTCTGGAATGTTTGTTTCCCATGACTTTCTCTACATGAAACCTGGCTGGCCCCCAAGACTCTGCTTCCCTTGTACTTTCTCAAGTAGACACAACTTTATTTCCTTGAATCACTTGTCCCTCAGGCCAGAAGGGAAGGGAATGATTTCCTTGGACTTCACTGCTGCTTCCAGAACATGTCCACCAGCAAAATCTTCTACTTCTGTGAAGTGTGTGTGTCCTGCTGAACTTCCCTTCCTCCTCCTTACACCATCAGCTGCCTTTGCCCCGATCTTTCTGTTTCATGCACTGAAGGGAGGTCCTAGCTTAGACTTTACTTCTCATCCCCATTCTTGTCAGATGACCCTGACACCCAATGAACTCTCAGCCCCTTGACCACCTCGTTTCTTTTTCTTTTTCTTTTTTTAAGATTTTATTTATTTGTGAGAGAGAGTGCGAGAGCAATAGAGTGAGCTTGGGAAGGGGGAGGGGCAAGGGAGAAGCAGACTTCCCGCTGAACAGGGAGCCCAATGTGGGGCTTGATCCCAGGACCCTGGGACCATGACCTGAGCTGAAGGCAGATGCTTAACCGACTGAGCCACCCAGGCATCCAAACCACTTCACTTTTAACTGAAGTGTTCTTCACTGCACGTGGACCTTGCCACTACCAGAGCCTGCGCCACTTCGATCATCTCTCTGACCGCCATCCCCTAACCTTCTGGCTCATCACTACTTCCAGTTTTGCAATTCTCTACTTCACACTATGTTACTCAAGCTCTTAGGAGCCAGCACACCTGGTTCTTCTCTTCACTCTCAGAAAATCACCTCTGTGGGGAGACATTCCCTGTCCACCTTCTCTATATTATGTTCTCCTCTGAGATTCTCTCCCATATAAGGTTCCCCAATAAGAACCCTGGTTATTTTCCTCATTGCATTTATTGCAACGTGAAATGATTTCATTTACTTACTTCTATGTTGTCTCCTCCTTTTCCTACCTCTGTTGCACTAGAATGTGACTGCAGAGGTCTTATCTTTTTTGTTCTCTTTTGGATCTCTGGTACCTAGCATGTTGCCCGACACATCAAAAATGATCAATAAATAATTGTTCAATGAGGAAATGTGATTCTCTAAAATCAGAGGTGGATTCTTTATTTCACAAGTTTCAAGGTGAAAATGTGACTTTTTTAAAACCAGAGATAGATTCCTTATTTCACAAGATACAGTAAAAAAAATGTATCTGTACATCTATTAACAGGATTTATTTACACAATTATATTACACTTCCACCAGCCTTTATACCATATTTAGTTAAGTAAAAAATAAATTTACAAAAAAGTCTACCAGGGTATTCTTGCCAATGTCAGCTTCTGGTCTTTGTAAACTTCTCCTAAACATCAATAGTGGTTGTACCTTGATTGTATCATGATTATGATTTCTTCTACTTTTTAAATCAATTAGTTAATGGATTAATTTTTCCCTTCTTTTTAAATCAAAGAGACTAGTGTCAGTTTTTTTGTTATTCTAAATAGGAAAACAGTGCGGTACAATGGCTCCCTGCACATAATCAGGACGTCCTTCTTGTGTACACAAAGTGAGAGTTGTGCTACACAGTCACTTGAAATACAAATCATTTTTACTAGGGATAATTTAGATTGTCTTGAAATACCAAAAAGGAGAAATTCACCTTCTTTTTGGTGACTACTACACACTTAAAAACCAGGCAGTGCCTCAGACAATATGACATTCAGAAATTTTACATTTTCATCTATGTTGGAGAGCAATGACGGAGGACAAAGATTTTCATGAAAATAGAAGCTTCCTTTGCTTTATTTCTTGTGGTAGATGTGATTTTGATTTAGTGATGGGCTTCCACACAATTGTTTTATAACCTTGTCAAAGAAACAGTATTAATCAAAAGGTCAAGGTTAATTTGGATAAATACTTTACCAATTCTTGTCAAGGTGCTGAAAATCTGTATTCAAACAAGACTTTGGCAGAAGAGAGCACAAATAAAATAGGTACACACAGCCCTGCTCACGAAGTAGGCATGGAGGGCTTGGAGTCCTACCTGCCTGGCAAATCAGATCGGTTCAAAGTCACTCCCTACTGCCTGGGAACGTCTGGAGGCTCGCCAGCATCCTCCAGCCTGACTGGGGACACACGAAAGCCAAGTGTCTGGGGGGTGGGGCTCCCGACTAACTTAAACAAGCTCTCTGGGCACTCTGCAGCCAGTAATGGCATTTGAGGGACTGACCACTCAACAGAGTATTGCAAATGAAAGTGAAAAAGTAATAGTTCATCTCATACCATCCAGGAGAGAAAGACATCCAATATGGTGGGTGGAATATTTTAGTTAAGTAGAGACCAACGGTCCTCTATGGGTAGGGATGTCACATCAGCCTTCACACAGACCAGATGGAAGTTCCTGTTCCCTAAGCTGCTTGCTGATGACACGTTTGGCTAGGGAGATAACTGCAGGGGGGAGTTTCATTGTTCATAAATGAGGCTTCAATCTCCTGTTAGTTTATTGAGTACTAATTAGTTTCCTCACCTCTGAGTATATCAAGGGATGGGCTAAGGTTAATAAGTATTGACACCTCAGGAGGCTTCTTGTTGGAAGGCCATTAGACCGCCTAGTGTCCCTTATCTCACCATCACCTCACCTTATAAAAACCATTACTAGGGAGTGGTAGCCTCCCTCTCCATCCCCAACCCCACTCCATTTCCTTCAGTCACAGCAAAGTCTTTCCATTACTGAGGGGTTTGGATCACTAAAACTGCGATTAATGGTATTTTATTTTATTAGTTTTTATTAAGTTTTTAAATTTTAATTCCAGTACAGTTAACATACAGTGTCAAATTAATTGCTGGTGTACAATTTAGTAATTGAACAATTCTATACGTTACTCAGTGTTCATATGATAAGTATATACTTAATCTCCATCATGTGTTTCATCCATTCCCCACCCATCTCCTTTCTGGGAACCTTCAGTGTATTTTCTATAGTTAAGAGTCCATTTTTTGGTTTGTCTCCACCCCCTTTGTTCATTTGTTTTGTTTGAGTGAAATTCACAAATGAATGAAATCATAGGGTATTTGTCTTTCTCTGACCGACTTATCTCACTTAGCATTATGCCTCCTAGATCTATCAATGTTGTTGCAAATGGCAAGATTTCATTCTTTTTTTGTGGTTGAGTAATATTCCATTGTGCGTGTGTGTGTACACGCGCGCGTGTGTGCATGTGTGTGTGTACACACCACATCTTCTTTTTCTATTCATCAGTCAATGGACACTTGGGCCATTTCCATAATTTGCCTATGAGATGATGTTATTTTAAATCTGAAGCTTGTACTAGTGAATTTTCACCACCATCATCACCACACTGTTAACAATGACAACAGTAATAAAAAGAGTACACTCTTCCATCCCCATTTTCCTTCAGGACACCTTGTTCTGCTTGCCCCCAATGTCTATAAAGCCAAATGTATGTTGTTCCTTCTCAAAGTGGCTCCTCCTACGCTTTTTTTCTATTTCTGAAATGGTTCTACTACATTCTGGCCACCCACTCACAAAATCTGAGAGATGTTTTAACAATCAGAAAGTAAATTGGTTAATCTACATCTCATAATGCCTCTTAAAATTCTTTTTCATTTATTATCACTTAATTGGATATTCTGTAGTATCCTAATTGGTCTCCCTGAAAATTATTGCCAAATAAGTCTTCCTAAAACATCTTACTTTTCATCCCTTAAAATCTGGAACGGGCTCAACTATATATAAACCCGACTCCCGATTCCTTAGCTGGCATTGGCAGTCTGTCGCCATTGGGCTGGTCACTTTGCGCTCTGCTCCTTTCTTGACGTATACAATCTTCTACTTGCTTCCTCTGGGCTCTCACCACCCTCCACTCATATTCTCTCTCTTGTGTGGGACTTTCCAAATCTCCTAGGCTGATAGAAAGTCCTGCTCTCCCCCTGAAAACCACCCACGACTCCAGCAAGGGATTCTGCTCTCTTTAAAATTTAGCATTTTGTCTGCACCACCTGTGAAAAAGTGATTTTATTCCAGCTCACATTGTTATTTGATTTTCTCATTGGGCAAACTCTTTTAGCCACAGCTAAATTGTACACCAAAGCAGAAAGCTATAGTTTTCCACAAATACCTTTGAAGAATGGATCTGCTTGACAAGTCAGGTGAAAGATAGATCATTATAGGTGAAAAAAATGAGTATTCAAAGAAATCTAATGGAAAAAAAAATTGTGGACTATTCATGAACTCTCCAGTAAATCTGAAAGCTTTGTTCTTAGTCCTTAAGGCCTCTGTTTCCAAATGCCTTGTCTGTACATTGACATTAATTGTCCTTTCTCCCTCTAAACTCATTGAGGGTCTACTATACACAAGGCACAGGGGCCAGATGCCCAGGATGGGGGACTGTGTAAGACAAATGTGATTCTTGCCCACACGGAGCTTATATTCTTTTTTTTTTTCCATTTATTTATTTTCAGCATAACAGTATCATTGTTTTTTCACCACGGAGCTTATATTCTTATAAGGGAAAAGACCCTAGGCAAATAATCATACAATTAATTACTCTATTATTACAGTGGCAAAGGCTCAGCAATATTCTAATGGAGGCTGGGGCAGCAGGGTATAAAGGCAAGTCTGACCTGGTTGAGTGTTAAGTCTTTTGTTGAGCAACTTCTATTTTACCCTGGTTAGTTGTTACAGTTGGATGTTTAGGTGACTGTAGCTCCTGTTTAGTTTAAACTTATTAAAGGTCAGTGTATACATCTGTGGAACCCCCACTAGCATCTAGACTAGTCTTAAATAAACCAATGTTTTGCATTTAATTGAAGTAAAGAGCATTATCATTCCCATACTTCCCTTTATTTGGGTAATTAACTCATATTGGCTTTATGCAGTTGACAAGTGCTGTACTTCTGTAAAACTTGATCTACTAATGCGCTATTATGTAACTGAAGGAATTTGATCATTCATCTGTCACACATATATTGAACTACTACTATATGCTGCGTTTGGCACTGTAGAAACAAAGATAAAATAGATAAATTTTACAGCCCCCTGAGGAGGTCAAAGTTTAAATGGATTGATAAAAAAGGAGTTTATGAAAAAAATATGACAATTGCTATAATAAAAGGATACATAGGGTATTGGGGAACAGAGATAAGAGTACTTAGTTGGTCTGAAGCAATTTTGTGGGGGAAAATTTCACAGAGAAGTGAAGCCTGGATGAATGTGGGAGGATCCTGGGGAGTTGGTAGGTCAACAAGCCAGGGATGGGAAAGATTATCCAAGCTGATCATGAGAAGACACTTGGGAGGATGAGATGTGGATAAGAGGGAGAGGCAGTTGAGGTTGCGTTTGACTCCTCACACCCATATAAAGAGTCTAGACTTTGCCATATAGAGGACAGGGATTTTCCATAAGGCAGGGACTTAGAATGAACATTCTAGCCACAGTGGGGAGGTGCAGCTGGGGGTAAGCAGGTCTAGATGTAGAAGACAAGTGTGTCAGCCCATCAGGAATTCTCAGGACAGGAACCAAGGCAATGAGGTAAGAGTGCAGAAGAAGGGAGTTATTTGAAGTAAATTTAAGAAATTGATCAGACTGTAAGAGTGGGGGCAAAAGAAGTATAAGGAATGCCTCCCCATATCCCAGGAGAGGGAGGAGAAGGTACCACAGGAGGCGATGGGGTGGGTGTAAGTGTTCACTGTCTTCAGTTTCAGACCTTTTGATTTTGAGGTGCCCTTGAGAGATAGGGATGTTGGTATTAGGACTCCAAAGCTGGGTATATGGATTTGGAAGTTGTTGGCTGGGAGAGGTACTAGCTGAATTTATGGGCCTCGAAGGCGTTCCTTAGAGCTGCCATAATGATCATGGCATCTGCCAGTTTTGAGTGCCTGCCACGTGCCAGACCCGTAACCCACCAGCACCTGTCGCTATGGTCATCTTCCATTTCCATTGTACAGATGAAGAAATGGAGCCTCAAAAACAGTAAGGAACTCGATTAAGGCACATAGCTTGAGAAAAAGGACATTGCATGAGCCCAGGATTTTTTCTGAGTTCAGAGTGTCCACAGTGCCTGTGTCTTTTGTGGGGGGACCTTTGTGGTCTATTAACAGCTGCCCTTGGTGATGATAATATTGGTGATTAGATATGCCCCTTCCTGTCACTGAGTTTTGACATTTTTCTAGTTTAATGACATAACATTACTTTTAGCAATGTATCTTTTGTGATTGAGCTTCTTTCTAGATATGAGCAAGTTAGAATTCTTCAGACCCTCCTGGAGCCCCAGTTATTTCTAGTGGTTAATAAGGGTGATGATGCCAGTGGGTGGGTTGCTAGAAAGTGGGTCCTTCCTAAGGATGCAAACCAGTGTGTCTCTGTCTGGTCCCTCCTTGCTGCAGCTGTTCCTCTCAACTCTCAAGCCAAGGCCTTCTGAAGCTGATTGCTTAGTTATGAGAGGGATGAAGACAGACTGCATTTCTACCAGGACACTGGGACAACAGGAGATGCATGTGAGCATCCAGTCCCAATACCCAGAGCCCTCAGTCCCGTCTCCTCCATTCTTATCCTCCGCTCTTCCATTTTTAGTTACACATCGTACAAATGTTTCCTGAGCACCTACTGGGTGCCAGGCTATATTTTGGAGGTAGAGTTAGCAAGTCATAGTTGGTCCCTGCTCTTATGGGGAAGCCTCAGGGGCGGGGGGTAGGGAGGGAGATACAGAAGAGAAAACCTAGAATTATCACACTTACAGCAGGAAGCAAGACAAGAAGGAGCATAAAAAAGGGGGGGTGTTTAATCCCAGCTTGGAGGGTGGGGAGGGTTTCATGGAGAAAGCGTGTGCCATGCAAAATCATTTCTGTTTCCTGTTTCGGTGACTTATGTCCTCTCTCTAGAATATTCTTCTTCATTGTGCTTGCCTAGTTAAAAGGGCAGGGGAATGGAGCAAGTTAATTTAACCACTGCATCAATCCCAAAATGAGATACGGATATGTTCATTGTACAGAGGAAGGGCTCGAAGCTCAGGGAGTTTACATAACCGGCCCCAGTTAACACAGCTGCTGCTGAAGTCGTGCTTCCCACCTCGGTCTTACTCATCCGTGCCTTTTTTCAGCTGCATCATACATCAAGTAATTTTCTCCCCGTTTAGTGCCCATTTAATGAATTGATGTAAGTAAAGCATAAAGCATATGTCTGCCACAAGGGAGGATGGTAGTTGAGAACTGGGATTTGTCAGTCACGGGGACCTGGTTTGGTGGCCCCTGTTTCTATCATTTTCTCTCAGAGCAAACCTGGCTACCCTGTTTTAGTTCTAAGCTTCAGCCTCCTTGTCACTAACATGGGGATAATAACAGCATCTACCTTGCAGCGTAGCTGAATGATAGGAAGTGTGTGTGGAGTGCTTAATGCAAAGTTTGCTTTCTATAAATATTAGGTGTTTTTATTGATTTGTTCCTTAAATATTTATGAGCATCTCTATGGGACAAGCATTTTCTAGGCGAATAGGAATGCTTTTCCTCTGCTTTTCCAGTCTTTTTCTCCTCTTTTCACTTAAAACATGACAGACTTAAGAGTCTATGATAAGGGGCGCTTGGGTGGCTCAGTGGGTTAAGCCTCTGCCTTCAGTTCAGGTCATGATCTCAGGGTCCTGGGATCGAGCCCCGTGTCGGGCTCTCTGCTCAGCCCGCTGCAGGGAGCCTGCTTCCCCCTCTCTCTGCCTGCCTCTCTGCCTACTTGTGATTTTACTCTCTGTCAAATAAATAAAATCTTTAAAAAAAGGGAAAAGAATCCATGATAAATGCTCAATGGGGATAAAGCTGAGTGGAAGAAAGAAGGCAGAAGACAATTGAGAGACAGAAATGGGAAAGCAAAAAAAAATCAGCGTAGTGGCAATAAAGATGATGAAAGAAAACAGAAGAAAAGAAAGCACACTTAGAGTCCCAGGAAGAAATAATGACTACGTGAAGCTGGGGGCGGCAGGGGGCGCGGAGAGAGAAACTAGTGACTTTTGGTTCTCTCTCAGCTGCCACCTTCAAATCACTGAAGCTGCCTGAACACAAAACAACACTTTCAATACTGAGATTATTCCAACTGGTCCAACGAGCTCATTTCTATAGTCAACTTGGATGCAGGGACTGAAATTCTAATTTCATTTGCCAGTCCTCTCAATTTTGGATTCAATTTCTCTCTCTATTTTTTCCCTTAAAGCCAAAGAAACATAAAAGATGAGGATGTGGGACGATGTCAACATCAAGGAGGACGTTTCTACTAGAATAGTGCCGTTCTCTGGTTTGGCGAGACCCGTGGAACCTGGAAACAGACATAACCTCGATGTATGCAAGTAGGTAAGGCTTCCGTCCAAGGAGTCCATTGTGCTTTTATAGATTTATCATTTTATCTTTCTTCTAAGGTTTCTTGAGAAAAATGAGGCTATTGCTTTTCAAATTTATCGTGGATAAATAAAACTACTTGCGTCGTAATTTGCCCAAGGTCATTCTGCGGAGTCAGCGGAGGAGTCAGGAACACAGTCCAGTTCTCTACTTCCATCTTAGGAAGAATGAGCACAACACTTTGCTTTTTAAAGAAACTCAAAACTTTAATGAGGAGCTGCAGGGGGTTAACGTGAAATCCATTCCGAATGTTTGATCCTCACCATGCTGTCTCCAGGGTGTGCCCGGCACGTGTCCAGTGGAGAGGAGAGTGACAAATGCAGTCCATGATATTTGCAATAAAAGAAGGAGGAGATAAGTGGACGTTGCGCTGCAAGGATTTTGGTAGCTCACCGGAATTGTAGCTATCTAATCGATTTGGAATAGGACTCTCTAATATCTCCAAGTTGGTGTTGAGTTTTCTAAAAATTACTAATTGTCAACCCACGGCTTATCCCCTTGCGCTGAAGATGAACAAAAACAAGGGTGTATACCTGAGAGGGTTCTGGAGGAGACATGGAGGAGGCAACCTTGACTCTGACACCTTCTTCTAGACAATGCAGTTGCTAGACTATTCTTGCTCTTGTTCACAGGGGTATAATGGGGAAGAGGGAGCTGCTGCCCTGGGTTGGAAGCCTATGTCTGAAGTTTTCTTTCTTCCTTTCTCCCTTCCTTCTTTTTTTCTTTCCTTCCTCCCTCCCTCCCTTCCTCCCTCTTCTTTTCTCTCTTCCTTTTTCCCTTCCTTCCTTCCTCCCTTCCTTCCTTTCTTATTTCCTCCCCGCCCCTTTCCTTCTCTTTCTCTCTCTTTTGATGTTAGAGGTATGGATTAGCAAGCAAGGGGAATGAGTAAACGGGGAGATACTGAAACAGGGGACTAACTTGGGGTGGACCAGGGGGCCAGGGAAGGCCAGAGCCCTGGGTCAGCCGTGGAGGAGGGGGCTTGGCTGCTTCCATAGGACGGAGATGTAAGTGCAAGAGAGAAGAAAGCCGTTGTGAGGCCAGCAACATGGTGGCTGGATAGATCCACAAAATACAAAGAACATTTAATTTTAAGTCAGATCCACCAGGCTTTCCACATATTCCTTGGGTGATTTTAGGGCACTGTCTTCATTTGTGTTTCCCTAGAAGCAGACCTTGAGTCAAAGAGTTGAGGCAAGTGGCTAATTTGGAGTAGATTCTATCAAGTACATGTAGGACAATAGGAAAATAAGATAGGGAAGAGAAGGCAGAGAGGATAGGGTGGAATTTAAAGAAAGTTAGCACAGTAGGAACTGGATCTCAGGTCCACTGGGGAACTTTGAGAGCTCCAAAGTTATCCCACCAAATCCCATCAGCCATGGTTGGAGGCTCCTACAGGGAAGAGGTCTGGCAATTCTAGGCTGCTCTACAGGAAGCCAGGGTAAGCTCCTTCAGGCAGTGAGTCACAGGTGTCGCTAGTCAGCTGGAAGTCTGGCCAAAATGCAAGGAAATATTAAGAGATGAGAGGATATTACAAAGACACAGCCAGTGTTGTTACAGGAAGTCAATTAATATTCTAATTCTGTTTTTCCATTTTTAAAGTGAGAATCCTAATATTTGTTCTTGGACATGTTGAAATGGAAGTGATGGCATTGGCTGGCATCCAGGATCCCAAACACCTCGCCCTTTGGAAGTGTCACCTGCCCTTTGGAGATGTTCAAGGTGTGCGTTTGTGTACATATGTATAAAATAAGGCTGAGAAAAGGAACCCCTTATGGAATCTCATCTTATTGCACTGAACTAGACTATATAGATTGGTAAGAATTCTCTTGCCCAGAGTAGGCAGTCCTATGACCTACAACCAACTTTGAGCCAAAAAGCCTCTTTGGACCCATTTACCCAAGGCCATCCTAAAATCTCAACCCTCTGATTCTGACACGCTGGTGGCAGGGAAAAAAAAAAAAAAAAAAAAAGGAGTCTCTTTGAGAACGTATTAGATAAAAGCAGTTTCAAAGGGCCCAGTACAGTGTCTGACATATATAGTAAGTTTCTCCAAAATGTTAACACATCCGGTCTCTGTGCCTTTCTTCTCTGGTTGTCCCTTAACCCTGGGAAGCTCATGCAGAAGGACCACCTTCCCAGCTGCAGGCTGAAGTGACTAGAGCATTCCTGTTCGACGTGATGGAGTGGACACCAGTTAGGAGTGAGCACCTGCCGGAAAGGCCGCCCATCCCTAGGCCAGCGGGCAACCGGTAAGAAAGTTCGGAGCGATCACCTCTGCTCAGGGGTGTGGCCAGTGACTAGCTAAGTCCATTAATCCATCTCCCCTCTGGCTGTGGGCTGGAAAACTAGTTATCAGTGAAGAGAAAAAAAGTAACAGCCTTAAAGAGACGCAGAGTCGAAGAGAAGGCCGTGGTGGTGGGGAGGGCGTTGGCGTGGGTAGAGAACTCAGTCCCAGGAAGTAGCCTGTACTCCAGGGCTTGCTTCGTTCCCATTCATTGCCTATCAGTCCAAAGCCACTTGAGTTCTGGGAAGGGCCACGCTGTGAGAACCACAGTGACCCTGGCAGGAACACATTCCATTCGTCTGATTTGGTTAAGTGTCTGCCAGCCCCGGATCAGATTTGCCGGTGTCAGCACCTTTGAGCGCCACACAGGCCTCTCTGGCTTACTTGCCTGCAGATTTGACAACTCAGCTTTACCCAAGGCTGCCTGCCCAAAGCCTGGCCCAGCCCTCTCAGTCCAGAGCAGGCCCCTCGGCCTTAGGGGGCCCCCGTGGCTTACCTGGGCCCTGCACTAGGAAGAGAGGGTTGCCTTAGGCACCAGATCAGGCCTTGGCGATCGATCGTGAGGTCATGCTGAGTGGGATCTCTCTTGGGGATTTCAGTGTGAAAAAGAATGCCCAGGGAGAAAGTAAGACACACTCACAGCAAAGGAGAAAGACAGAGAGGCAGGGGGCAACAGAGTGAGTTACGAGATGAGGGCATCAGAAGGAACAGATCCCTACTGAAACGAAGTGATGATCAAAATGCGTATTTGTAGGTCTTACCCCTTCATGCCTTCAATTTTACCCATTTTATCTTACTGATATTATTTGAATCCAAATTTTGAAGCTTTTTGGGGTTTCCAAAATGAGTTGTTTCTCCTGAAGGTGAGTCTACTTGATTCAAGAAGTCATGGAAACTAAGAAGCATTAAGGGCCCTGGCCCTGGATACTCCTTTGGGTCCCCCTTTCTTCGCAAGGCCAGGTATGAGCAGCGCTGGTCCCCATCCCTTAGCCTGAGGCGGGGAGTCTTCAGGGTCTATACAACTTCATTCCCCAGAGCTGGAATAGAACAAGCTGGGAGTGGACATGGATGACAGAGAGGCGCCTGCCCCTCTGCAGCCCGGACTCGGTAAGTGCAAGTGGGACCCGGGCCAAGGCGGGCAGTGGTGCTGGGGGTCGTCCAACCCTTTCTGTTGCTTTCTTTAGGCAGAGCCCAAGTCCAGGGAAGCAGCATATACCTGGGGAAACTCTTCTTCCACCACCCAGTACCTAGCAGTCCAAAGCTACTTGAGCCCTGGGAACAGCAATGCCAAGTGGGAGGGCAGGGCTTGTGTTGGTATCCAACTACAGTTTTCTTATATCCAGTCACTGATGGACTGTCTAACCTATTTATAGAGACACTGATATCATCCAGCCAGCAAGCAGAATTCTCTGAAGGTCCTTCCGACATGGCATCGTCGCCTCCCTTGCCTCCTTACAATGCTGTCATCTGCTCCTTGGCAGGAATGAACACATCTCGGCACCCCCCACTCAGAAATAACACCGCAGCTTCTTGATTCCACCTACTTCCCTACACAAGGGAAAGCTGTGCACAACCGGGGGAAGGAAGTCCCAGGCTCCACACAGGGGATTTCCGTAGGGTCTTCTATAACTGAAGGCCACTGGTAACTAGCCTGTAGCCAGTACGGTGACTGAAAGTAGGTGGAGGTGCGCTTCTAGATCGGTTCTTAGACCCATGGGTTAAAGCCTCCTGCCTCGCCTGTGACTCAGGGTCCGTCCAGTGAGGTTCCCAGGTTCATTCAGAGCACGCTCCTTCCTGAGCGAGGAGGGGTGTGCTGACACTAGATGGCAGAAAAGGGTCAGTTTGCCTGTCTCGACCCCCGCCAGGGCTCCCGTCTCCTTGAGTTAAAGGCAAGCTCCTGGACTGAGGCCACAGGGAGAGGATGAGTGGTGAGTTGGTGTTGGATCGATATACACACGTTGCTTAACATGCAACTGTCAATCACTATTATACCAGTGCTTTTCTACCAAATCAACCTCCCTCACTGGAATAGCATCTCTAACTGAACACCTTGGTGGGAGTTGACTCAGCCTCCCATCCATAAGACGGAGAATGGAGCTGTGAAAAATAATGAAATATATATATAATGTCCAATGTGCAGTATATACTCATAAAATGTGGCTTTTAACTATGACTTTTATATTTCTGCGGAGAGTATCCCCTTTCTGCGGTAACCCCAGGGGCCTCGTGTTAATCTTTGTCTTAGACTGTTACTTCCCTTCATATTCGGACACCAAATTCTATTCAGTTTTTCTCTAAAGTGTTCATTTCCACTATCAATATTAGGACACGCACACATTTTTTTTTTCATGCCCAGACCACTGTTACTGCCTGCCCACAGGATGAATTAAGCCAAGCATTCGTTTGAGAAACATTTATTGAGCATCTAATATGTGTACTGTTTAATGCCTTGGGACAAACAACTCCTGCTCTCCTGGTACTTATGTTCTTGTGGGTGGAGGTAGCGAATGTGCAAATAAACAAAGGAAAAATCGAGAAAAAAAAAAAAGTCACTGGTGGTAAGTGAGAAACAAACACCAAAGCGGACAGTGATGGGAGTGTGAGTAGTGGGGGCGGAGAGGAAATGGAGACAACACAGACGATACATGGCTAGGGAAGATCTATTTCGGGAGAAGCTACCGGAGCAGAGGTCTGAATGACAAACATGTCTGTCGGGGCGGCGAGTGAAAGGGTCTTCGTGAAAGGGTGAGACAGGCCCGGTGGAAGGATGGAGGGCAGGGCCCGTGTGGTTGTCGCATGAGCGGGAAGGGCACAGTGACAAGAGAAGAAATCGAAGAGGAGAGTGGGACCCTATCTTGTAGGACAATCAGAGGGTGGAAGGACACTGGGTCTCATCAGAAGCGTCTTATTAGCTGCTGGAGGTCTCAGAGAGGTCAAGACCATGATGTGACTAATGTTTTATAAAGCTCACTCTCCCCGCCCAGTGGAGAATGGACCAGGGGCCTGGCAGGACGAGAAGCCGAGTAGCCTGGAGAGAGGCTGGTGGCTGGTACCACTGGAGACAGAGCAAAAAGGAAAATACAGGATATGGTTTTAAGAAAATTCCACACTCATTTTCCCGAGGTCATTTCTCAACTCTCAAAACTTTGTTGCCAGCTCATTGTACTTCCCGCTGAATCAAATCTAAATAAATGTGGTTTCAAGTTCTCCATGATCCTTCCCTGGCCTCTTTTCGTTGATTGTTGACTTCTCCGAACTCCCACAGTGGCTATACTGGGTGGTTAAGAGCAAGTAAGCAATAACACAGTCTGTCATTCTATGCAGCACTTAAGGCATGTTAGTCTTCTCTTCCAAGAGAGACAATCCCCTTAGAAGAGGGTCGGTGCTGGCACTTTCCTCCACATCTCGTCGCACTAAGCTCAGCTCCAAGCATAGGGCATGTACTAAAATTGCTTATTGATTGATTAAAAACGTACACGAGTAGCATTCATCTCCTCCGCATTTCTTTCATATGAGGAAGGGTGATTATCTGTCAATATTCATTGCGCCATTGAACCAATATGCAATGCATTAATCATCTCTGAGATAACCAGATGAGGCTTTCTTGTAATCTTTCTATTTTGCTGAGATAATTTCACTTGCTTTGGAGTTTATGAGGCCATAAGTGGCTCCCATCTGTTGATGAACATATTTCTAAGAGTCATTTAGTATCAAGTATGGAATACTTGAGGGGAAGTTAAATTGTAACTTTTATATTAAGTGTCATCTTAGTAACAGAACCAAAATTGGAAGCATGTGTTCAATTTTGGTCTTTCATTTTCAAAGCTTTAGGTCAGGCAGAGAATTAATTTCATTTGTTTACAAAGTAGATTATGCCTAATAAAATCTATTTTGTTTATGGTCACATTTTAGTCAATCCATTGCCTTAGAAAATGAGAGAAATCTGATTGGCTAATCATTCAACAAAGTAAATTACATTATTCCACATCCACAGAACATTGGCCTAATTTAATTATTCAGTAATAGCATGATGAAAATACTCCCCTTTAATACATTTTGAGCAAGGCGCATACCCATGATGAAACAGTGAAGAATCGCGTTTATTCCTTCCTTGTTTGATGACTGACCATGGAATGTAACATAACATTTCTGTGAATAATAACTTTTTCCACAGGGAGGATAATAAACACAAGGTAGCTTTCACTAGGGATCCTTCCTGGTACTCCGAATTTTTACTACTCGTCTGTATATTTTACAAGAACAGAAATCGGTTCTAAGTGCTACTTTACAAATAAAGTTGAAATGATATTGGTTTCAAGTTATGCATAATGAAAGAAATAAGTGGGATCACTTTTTCTCTCTATTGAGAGGTAGAAAAATTCTCTAGGACACTTTCTTGGACTCCTGAGGTTTGACAAAAGACCAAAGAACGCTTCCTCAACAAAATGCAGGTAAACACAAAAGTTCACACAAACTCAAAAGGAATTTCTTGATGGATGCCCAGGGGATCTGCACTAAGGGGGTCTAAACTGTATATACAATGTGGTTTCTGGAGAGTTGGTCTAGTATTAATGACCACTTCTTGTCTTTTTTTCCTTTTGCGGGGTTTTAGAAATATTTAAGGTGGCCAAATACTGGAAATAGTGAAATTCACACTGATAAAGATCAAACAGTATTTAAAGTTTCAAAATGCAGAGGAAATATGGAGTACATCTGAATTAAGCAATGACAGGTATACACTACAAAAATATTTCTGATCCCTTGATCACTACTTCTTTTTTTTTTTTTTTCCTAAAGATTTTATTTATTTATTTGACAGAGATGACAAGCAGGAAGAGAGGCAGGCAGAGAGAGAGGGGGGAAGCAGTCTCCCTGCTGAGCAGAGAGCCTTATGCGGGGCTCGATCCCAGGACCCTGGGATCATGACCTGAGCCGAAGGCAGAGGCTTTTTAACACACTGAGCCACCCAGGCGGCCCCTTTGATCACTACTTTTTAAAACACAAATTTTTATGGCAACCAGCCATTTTTACTCAAAATGATGACCCCTTAAGCACCTCTTTCCCACAATCCCAAAGATACCAAGTTTTCACTTGATGACTTACTCAATTCCTATCATGAGGAGAAAGCAATAATGGGTAAAATAGTTTAAAGGTAGACAAAATCAAAACCACACCAAACCCTGTTGTTTTGAGTATATACCAAACTAGGATGACATGTTGGCTTCGTGGCCCATTTTGATCAAAGCTTTAATCCTAGAAATGAAAAAGAGACATTCCACTTGGAGGTGGTGTTCGAGCTGGGGAATGCTAATCATTACTCTTGGCACCTAGAACTTGGCTGCTGAAGCTCGTTGTTCCGTGTGGAGAGAATAATCCCAAACGAGGTGCTAACCATTTTGGCTCATAAAATCTGCTAAGCTGAAAAATTCCTATTACCCAAATTATTCATCTTGAGCTCCAAGTGCTAGCAAGGAGGGAGGGATGTGATTACAAAAACTCAAAAGAGGGAAAGAAAAAGTAGGAAAACAGATTGACAAGAAAATCATTCGTGGGATCCATTTCACTGGGTTATCAAGCCGTAACGTCTTACGGTGGTGTGATTCCTTTACACGAGATGGCAAATTAGCTCTCTTTGTTCTTTTTTATGAGATGCTACATTTTTGACACAGAGCTTCCATATCCCAGGTTTTCTCACATGAGGGTATATACAATGACACACTTATAACCAAGAATGAAGAACTTATAAGAGAGTTTTTAGAAGTAAGGTACTTTTCTGGAAAATAAAGGAACATGAGTACATCTTTATAGTTGGTCTATTTCCATTCTGTTTTATGTTCATGGTGTTTCTGCTGGGGCTCTGCTGAGGAAAATTGCCAGTGGGCAGCAGATTATCCCAACGTATGCTTTTTTTCCCCCCTCAGTTTTTAATCTCTATTCAGGTGACAAAATAGTTTTTCTCTTGGACCAGATTCACTTGATTTTTCACTTACTTAATTTAAAAGGTAATTTAAGGCTTAACAGGAACCCCAGAGTGAGCATAGGCACATCTTGTTGCTTTGGGGGAAAAAAACTTACCATCTTAAGTAGCTGTGTTCTAGGGTCTCACCATCATTGGCTTCAGGATTAGTGTCAAAATTGGGGTGCTGGATTAGGGTGGTCATGGTGGGGTCATTTAGTTAATAGGAAAACTTTCAGAACAAGTAGCGATATAGACCAATAGCAAAAAGAAAGGAATTCAGAATGATGTATGTCTGGATTCTGATGCCGACTCTGCTGCTCACCAGCCAGGTACCTTTAAATAAAGGTATTTCAAGCAGTATAGAATAGTGGTTGGTGCTTACATGGTCAAGTTCTATTATTTCAATCCTGGCGTGTGATCTTGGGCAAGCCACTTGATGAACCGTGAATCCCTTGATCTGTACCTACCTCGCAAGATCACCGCTCGTAAGGTTTACATGAGGTTTAAATGAGATAATATTATGTAAAATTGAGCCTTGAGCCTGCACACAGAAAGCTCATCAAGGGCCTAGTAACAGTGTTGACGGGTATTATTAATAATTGAGTGCAAAGCATTGCAGAACCTGAAAAATTACGGAATCTTTCAAGCTTGAGTTTCCACCTGTAGAAAAAGAAGATTAAAATATGTATCCTCATAGTGTTGTTGTGACAGATAAATGAGATGGAGCATTGAGTGGCTGGCACAATCAGTGGTTGCAATTATTCAGACGCATTTTGAGTGCTTGAGTGAGAACTATCTGCATATTTGATTGCTAATAGATCATGCAGTGTTGCTAATAAACAATTCTCTTAATCTCCGTCATTATTTGTTTCTAGTGCTCATGCTTTTAAAGTACCCGAGGGCCATTTTCTCATCCTCCCTCTCTGTCTTAAGGGTTTATTTCCACAGACCGCTCTCTGTTGTCTGTTTCCTCAGACACCCTTACACAATATTTTAATTTCCTTGGCTTCCGATTAAAGAGGTGAGCCACAGCCTTTTGACATTTACACCTACGTATTTTCTAGATAGGAAGCCGTCTGACCTTTAATAAAGATCATCTTTTATAAATCCTGCTTTGTGAAACACTATGCCTGCTACTTTCATTTTGGGAGCCTTTCAGTCTCGCTTTCAAGCATTCTTAAAAAAAGGCTCATAAATTGGACAGCTTTTCTAAAGCATAACTTCCAGTTCTGGAAGGTAATCTTCAAAGAGAATGAGGCGGGTGGGATCTTTATGAGTTCCATTAGTGCTAAACTTGAAGTGAGAAACTCTCTTTAGGTCAAAGTTGTCTCCTTGAGTGCATGGCCATTTTGATAAGAATAGTGCGAGGTAATATAATCCTACTTTAAATTTAGAAGTTATGAAGTTCATGCTATACTGAAATTTGAGAAATTCATTTGAGAAAAAAAAAAAAAAAAGTCCGGTGCTCATGTCTTGACCCAAGCAAACCATTTAACGTTCTACAGGCTGTGGTGGGATGTGGACACAAAGATAAAATAGAGGTGTGGGTCTCCCTGCCCTTTGATTCTTTCATCCCTCTGACAGTGGGACCATTATTCATAGAGACCATGTGCATTCTTAGCTTATCCTTTCTGTTTCTAGCTGAGATTTCTTGCTGGGGAGGGCAAAGGACAACACTTGGTTCTCATCGTGTAGGTATAAATGACACAACAGTTTAGAGCAGCACCGTGTATAGGGAGTGGGCTGCCCACATTTAGCATCCCTCTGGCTATCCAGACAATAATTTGGTGACTTGAAAAATTCACATTTGACCAGCAATTGGTTGGTTATTTATGATGTGCAAGGTCTAATGGTAGACGCTGAAATGAACCAAACATGACTTTGTCTCATTAGGATTAGATCATCCAGTTACAAAATCATATAGGGACAAATAATTGGAAACTAGAGTAGAACGTGCAAGGAGCAGTAGCAAAAGGACTGAAAAATAGTATGGGAGCATAGAAGAGGGAGAAATTATTCTTAGCTACATGATGAAGGAGAGTTTCATGGAAGAGGTGGTATTTAAGTTAGGTCTTGGAATATGAGTAAATTTTGCATTGCAGGAAAAGGGGTTAGGATGATGGTGGAACAGGTTTCTATAGCACACAATTGTTTTACAGAAGGCAGCAGAATGGGAAATGAATCTAGGGAGGAGCATGCTGTCCAAAGTATTATGGGGGCACAAGGCCCTGGGTTTCACACTCAAAGGCTAGGGTTTTATCCTATAGACAATATATGAGTGGGTTCAATCTTGGCTTTTTATGAGACTCACATATTGAGTTTCAAAGCTGCAGGTGTGTGAGCAGAATCATTCTCAACATTTTTGGGCCCAGAGCAAGAGCACGAATGGAGGCCCACATACTGTGTGTCTAAATATTTTGAAGTTTCAAAGTAACCAATACCCAATACGTGGCCCTCATTTCCATCCAGGGTTTGTAGCTTGACCAGAAGGGGACTGTCCTAGGCCTGGAGGCCATAGGAGCCCTACTCTCCCCGGGAGCCACCCTGCCACTGATGACCTGAGTGGTCCGTGGACCTTTAGGAGGAAGTCAAGGCAGAAGCCATAGTCAGGCTAGAGACTAGATCAGCTGAAAGAGGTGGATGACTCAGTCTCTTTAGGTTCCTTGGCCGGGAGGGGTGGGGGGCAGGGATCATGCTTCACTTACCTCACTTTTCACAGCTCACTTTTCTGACTTCAGGATTGCGAGACGTTTCTAAATATCACCCGAAACTGTGTTCCCCACTCCACCTCTCTCCAAAGCAGAGAGAAGGGCAGAAGTACACCTTAAAGCTATTGAAGCCCTTCCTTCCTTGGTTTCCAAGCCTAACCCCACTCCACTGGACGAGGGGGCCTGACTCAGCTGCTCTGTCCTGCCGCCCCTATTTTAGGTACACTCCGCTGAGTATCAAACTTCAATAAAACACCAACCTCCAAAGAAAAAATGTCTTTGCATTTCTGCGTTTGTGATGTCTGGGGTCTTGGAAAGTATATGACCCCTTTTGGCCTGGTCTAAGGGTTGTGCTAAGTCTGAACCCAACTCCTGACCCAGCATTTCTTGGGGTGGGGTAGGAGTGCGGTCTCAGGTTTGTGCAACAAAACCTCATATGGGAGTATAATGCACAAGGAGGGCTGGTCATCACTGCTAAATGCGGGGGAGGTGTTTCGGTTTGATTTTTGTTGTGCAGCAGAAGATGGATACAGAGGGTTGGTATTTTAGAAAGCAAAGAGGAGCAGCAGGGAAGGTGAATGGAAAGGCAGTGAACAGAAGCAGGAGAGTTACAGGGAGCAGAGGAGATGAGGGTCTGGAAGAAGAGGTGCAGGGTGGGGGAGGGCTGGGCAGAGGAGGAGCTGGAGGGAGGGGTGTCAGGAGGTCACATCATAAATGGTCAGGGGTCAAAGGGAAAGTTGGGTTCCAGGATCACTCAGAGGTCCCCGATTTTTATAGTTGAACTGTGTCCCCCAGATGGGTGTATATAATTCCTAACTCCTGATACCTGTCCGTGTGACCTTATTTGGAGAGAGGGTACTTTTAGATGTCATTGAGTCAAGATGAGGTCATTAGGATGGCACCATAGCCCCATATGGCTGGTGTCCTCATAAGAAGAGAAGAGATGGGGCACGTGGGGGGCTCAGTTGGTTAAACATCCTGACTCTTAGTTTTGGTGCAGGTCACGATCTCGGATTCAGAAGTCCCACCTCCCAGTCCGCACTCTGCAGCGAATCTGCCTGAAGCTTCTCTCCCTCTGCCCCTCCCCCCACTCTCTCTCTGTCTTTTTCTCTCTCTCAGAGAAATAAAATAAATCTTAAAAAAAAGAGAGAGAGTAGAGAAGAGACCCACAGGGAGATGCTACGGGCCGACAGTCAGAGACAGAAGCTGGAAGTCAACACCAAGGACTGCCAGCCGCCACCCTGCAGCCAGGATGAGGCAAGGAGGGGGGATCCTCTCCTACAGGTTTTGGTGGGAGCAGGGAGTCCTATCAACACCTGGATTTTTTGGACCTTTAGCCTCCAGAACAGAGACAACCCATTTGCATTGTTTGAAAGCACCCAGTTGGTGGGAGTTTGTTACCACAGCCCTAGGAACCTGTTACCACAGCTCTTGTGGCACAGCAACAGGTCTGGCTCTCTCTCAACTGGGCATTCAGCGAGGGTGAGCCTTTGTCCCCGCCAGCGCCTCCCCAACGTACATGTCCTCTCTACAAGAAATGAAGCCCCTCTCTGTCACCTTGCCATGAAAAAACAAAGTCCTAATTCACAATGGGTTTCAATCATCTACTATTCAAAAAGGCATACACAGAAGGGATTAATTTACTACAGGTTTCCCTTGTCTACTCTGTACGAAGGCAGTTTCCAAGTTGACGTGAGAAGGTTTGATGCACCGCATTCCCATTCTGTACGGGCGATATTCTAATAGAGGTTTCGAAGGTATTTTTGGTAGCACTTTAGGGTATTATCTTTCATCTCCCCTAGTAAAAACTATTCAGAACACCTAAAGGAGATTTCAACTCTAGAAGGAACATTTTTCAGAGAGGAAATGGTTGCAGCACCGAACTGCCAAAGAGACAGCTGAAAAAATGGGTCATGCTTTCATCCCATTCTGGGACATAAGCTGCCAAGCGGTTCACTGCTCATTTTTGTCCTCTTCTCGTAAACAAGCTGCGTTAACAAGTTACTTTAAAAAAGCATACTAATTTCCCCAGTGAATTACACAGGAAAGAATCCAGCGTTCCCTCCAGAGAACTCAAATAGTTGTTTGTTCTCAGAGCTCAGGTGTGGTAAAATTGCTGTCGGCTAAAAATGCAGGCTGGCTATTGGCCAAGGGGCTGGAGCTTTTCATCCGCCCCAGCCCTGATTTCTCACATTGGTGTGCAATTCGTCGCTTACTTAATGGAAAAAGAAGGAAAAAAAAAAAAAAGGACTCGATTTTCAGTTTCAATTTAATTACACAATCTATAGTGCCCGGTGGGAAGGATTTAGGGGCAAAGATTAATGCTCAACAGTGCTCCGTTTTACATTCTTTTCTGATAAAGAACACTGTATTGATCATCCAAAGTGAGTTTTCAAGTTCGTTTTTTAAAAGCCAAATATGGGGGCGGGGGTTGGCCCAGTGATTTAAAGAAGGGGTGTGACTTCATTTCTTGGTTCTCTGCCAAAATCAATAAATTAGAGGTGTAAGGTGCTTCTTTGTATTGTATTGTCTCTGTGTTCATGAGAGTGGAGAGCTCTTCTCTACTTGGAAGATGAAAGAATAGAAATTCTATAGTAAAATTAGACATACCAGCTGCAGACAGTGAACAACACAACTGTTCTGAGAACAACTGAATAACAAAATATACTTAAGACCCTTCCTTGTATAACGAAAGTACTAAAGACCCTTCCTCATTATGTTAAAGTCCAAAGAATCTCACTCTCTTATTGGGACTGGAAACCATTACGATTTCATCTGGCAACACATCAGTGTTTCAGATTACAAGTAAATATTTGGTGTTCTATTTTGGTGTCCACATATTCTGTTAGTTTAGCCAAATGTAAAAAGAAGGAAAGTATAGGAAATGAAAATCTGCCCATAAGAGGTGGCCTTAATATATGTGTTGGTCAACTGCCTTAACTTGTTAACTTAATAAAAAAAACAGGTCTCTTTATAAGAAAAAGTATTCCCTATGTGACTTAAATAAATAAAAATGGTAGCAATAAACTTTACCGGGTAACTGTTGCTCAGCCTTACCAAACTACTTGAGCAAATACAAATAACTGAAAATACAGTGATCAAGAAATGAAGCTCAAAAAGCAAATAAACTACTTGAAATGGCTCACTGATTTTTCCATTGTGCAATGATGGCAGTTTCAAATATCAAGATGGCTGCTGCTATCAGTCAGCATATCCAATTACAGGCAAAAGCAAAATGGTACCTGATCAGCATTAAATTTTGCCTCCTGAACTTGCGGTATAGTACATTAGCCTAATGAGTTAACTATTTTTAGAGCTTGATGAGTTACAGGGCATCTGGCACAGATTAGGTAAAGCTAGAACTTAATTGGGGTGGAATGACAATGAGGGCTAGACTTGGAATTTACCTGGGAAGGCATTAGAAGACTTTGGAAAATGTACCCTTGACTGGTTTAAAAGTAGACTTACCACTCTTCTCCTTGGCAAGGGTGAGTTATAATTAATGCCCCGGGGAAAAACCATTAAAAAATAAAAGGACATGGGGATTTGTGTTTGCAAGTGGAGCCCAAGCATGCCGCTATTGGCTCTCCTGGAGTGTGTTGGCACGGGCAGCCTTTGGGGAACGACAGTCCTATCACCTATGGAAAGAAGAGGTGGGGTGGGGGAAGACAGGGTTTGGTGACGTTCTCCCTTAGTTTTATGGGTGGCTGTAGTCAACTCCCTTCAACAGTGACACAGAGTGACTCCATCTACCAGCAAATAAAAATAAGTCTGTGACAAGACTGGGTAGGAAAGCAGTGAAGCAGACAGGAAGATGCTGGCTAACCATGCTGCATAGAAATCAAAGACCAGAATGGAAAGTCAACTTGTATGTTTCCCCTGGGAGGGGTTCGGTTTGGAACTGTTTGGGAGGGAGTGACTTTCAGCTGGTCAATTTAAAACTTGGGAAGCTCACACAGGACAGTCATTCAGTTAAGGGAAAATTAGATACAAGTGTCTATTTGTAGCCATGAGAATATCAATGCAGAGGTCATGATATGCTCAGGGGAACACTTGCAAATCAGAACTGGCAGTGTTTTACTTCACTGTTTCCTTTGGTGGGTGGGGGGTGTGGGGGGAAGGAAGGAGAATGGGGAGACAGAGAAAGCAGGTGATCATCCATGTCTGACCAATGTATTTGTTCTCAGAACCAACAGAATGTATATTGCTCATACTTAATAATTAGCAAAACTTTTTTTTCCATATTTACAAATGCTTAACTATTAACATCTAAAGCATAACTCTACAATTTATGAGAAGGGAAGAAATACCTGGTTGGTGATATGTTCCTGGATTTTTTCTCTAGTCACTGAAAGAGAAAGCAAAAATAAATGTGACATTAAAGTGTGAAAAATGAATAAAATGCAGTACTGATCCCGCTCTGTTCTCACTCAAATTCCAAAGCAGTCAAGGGCTATCTGTGTAAACACTTATATTGCGATATGGACCTTTATGATCACTCCAAAAATTGGGAGGAAGCAAAAAAGCCAAATCTTAAATAAACCACACAAGGCAAAAATTTTAGAGAATGGAGGGGACATCCGGTAAGGGTGATACCCGAAGACTGCATGAAACTTTGGCAGAGAGGTGGAGAGATAAAAAGGACTGAGTAAAAACTTGAACAACAGCCAATCAAAGGTTTCCAAACCACGACAACCTGTTCAAGTATAATATGAACACTGAGTTCCTGGAGCTTTGAGGACCAGAGAAGGAGCTCTAATGTGGCAGGTGGCACCAACACTACTTTAAAAATCTTTTCTTTTACTCCTGAAGATAATAAAGACATTATTATACATTGTTGTTAAGGTGCCGCAGTGATTAAAATGAAAACCAACAGTTTTATGAAAGGTATCTTGGTCAGGACAAAAAAAAAGTCATGGTAATGTATGAAAGGTTACAAGGATATAAAGAATAAGATGCTAAAATGGTAAAGCTTCATGGTGAAACGGCCTGAAAACGATCAGTGTTGTTTATATCTTACGTAGAAGAAAAAAAATCCTTAGTAATAATAAATGATCAAGAAACCAATCAACTTAGAAAGAGGGGAAAGAAGAAATTTTGCACCACTAGAGTTATTAAGTGCTTGTGAACATCTTGGTATGATACACCCTTGATCAAACATGTCCTTAAAATTTTTTATTTTATTTTTTAATTTAATTTTATTTTCGTTTTTACTAATTTTATTTTATTTTTATTTTAAATAAGATAACTGCGCAGTCACTTGCGTTTTTAGGAAACAATACAGACCGATCCAGGGTACCATTTACCTAGATTTCCCTGATGGTAACATCTCGTAGATCAAAAGCTAGGATGCTGACACTGATGCAGTCAGGACCCAGAGCATTTCCATCACTGCGAGGATCCTTCCTGGTGTGCTCTTAGAGCCCCATCTATTTCCTACCACCTCCTCCCTCCTTTTAGCCCTGGGCAACCACTAATCCATCCATTTCAGGAATACTGAATGAATGGAATCCTTCATTATAACCTTTGAGGTTGGTTTTCCACACTCAGCAGAATTCCCCAGAGAGGCAGCCATGTTGGCCTGTGTATTCCTGTTCAATCTTTCCTTTTCATTGCTGCATAGTATTCCATGCTGTGGAGGGACAAGGTGTGTGCTGCCATTCACCCACTGGAGGTCATCTGGGTAGTTGCTACCTATTATGAATAAAGCATCTATCAATATTTGCATGCGGGCTTTTTTGTGAGGGTGAGGCTTTATTTCTTTAGGAAAAATGCCTAGGAGAACAATCACTGGGTTGTATGATAGTTGCAAGATTAGTTGTTCAACAAACTGTCAAACTTTTTTTTTTAAGACATGTAATGAATAATTGATATTTACTAATCAATTAATGAACCAAAAAAAGCACATTTGAACATTTCACTAAGGATTCAAGCACTAGGCCAAGTGTTTTATGAGATACGGCAGCAGCGTAAGGAGCACAGAAATTGGAATGACAGCGTTAAGAATGGACTATCACATCACTGTTACAAAATGCCAGGGGCCAATCTTGGAGTCTTCAGATAATAAGAACCCATTTCCTTCCTTTCTTAATGGCATTGCTCTATGAGATACTCTTGATATGTTTTAATAATTAGATATCTTGTGTTGGATTATACACAGAATGTTTGAAGAAGAGGCAACATGGTTTGTGGAAAAAGCTTGGCCTTTTGAGTTAGAGCACCAGTCTTGCTTAGAAAAAGGAGTAGAATATCCAGCAGAAGGAAGAGCATGTGCAAAGTTAGGCTATAAGGGGGAGCAGGGCGGGTCCAAGGCATGGGGAGGAAGCCATCATGGCCAGAGTAGAGACATAGGGTGTGTGGTGTAATATGAGGCAGGGAAGCAAGTAACATAGACCACTTCTGGGAGATTTATGATCATTGCAAGAGCTGTGGGAAGTCAGTTATTAAGGAAATTTAGGGCAGGGTGTGGGGAGGAACATTGGAACTATGTGGTCAAATGTGCATTTTAAAAAGAGCACTCAATATACTGTTGGTGGGAATGCAGACTGGTGCAACCACTCTGGAAAACAGCGTGGAGGTTCCTCAAAAAGTTGAAAATAGAGTCACTCTACGACCTAGCAATTGCACTACTGGGTATTTACCCTAAAGATACAAATATAGTGATCCAAAGGGGCACATGTACCCAAATGTTTATAGCAGCAATGTCCACAATAGCCGAACTATGGAAAGAACCTAGATGTCCATCAATAGATGAATGGATAAAGAAGATGTGGTCTATATACACAATGGAATACTATGCAGCCACCAAAAGAAATGAAATCTTGCAACGACGTGGATGGAACTAGAGGGTATTATGCTAAGCGAAACAAGTCAATCGGAGAAAGACAATTATCATATGATCTCCCTGATATGAGGAAGTGAAGATGCAACGTGAGGGGTTTGGGGGTTATGAAAAGAACAAATGAAACAAGATGGGATCGGGAAGGAGACAAACCATAAGAGACTCTTAATCTCACAAAACAAACTGAGGGTTGCTGGGGGTAGGGGGTTCCAGAGAGGGGTGGGTTTATGGACATTGGGGAGGGTGTGCTATGGTGAGTGCTATGTGCTATGGTGAGTCCTGTGAAGTGTGTACACCTGGCGATTCACAGACCTGTACCCCTGGGGCTAATAATACATTATATGTTTATAAAAAAAACATTTAAAAATTATAAAAAAAATAAAAGAGCACTCAATGCTTGTTGCTAACTGCAAAGAGGCAGGAGGGGAGCCTGGGTGGCAGCAGCAGTATAAAGCCTTCCTTTTGTTTCCTTAGGAACCGAGGGAACTCGGAAGTAACTCAAGAGAAAAATGAGAGCCCAAGCAATCAGATCATCATCATCTAATAACGCAGCAGCCCACTGGACGCTAGTGAATGGAGCAGAGAACAATCTGGTATCTAATCACAGCCCTGCCATTTACTAGGTGTCTGATTTGGGGCCAGTTAATGAATGCCCAGCCTGTTTGGCCATCTATAACTAAGAGTTCACAATATCTTCTTATCTCCAGAATTGGGAGGACTAGAAGGAAGGAAGCATGCATTTTGCAGGCAAAGGATAAGCGACGGGCATTCCAGGGAGTTGTGAGAGGAAGAACAGTCTCAGAGGCGAACAGAGGGTGTATTTGGATGAATCTCGAGAGGTTCTAGTGGTTTAGAGAATGAAAGCGTATATCGGAGCAGGTGAGAAGTAGCGGGGGTGGGAGAGGGTAAGAGAACAGCTTTGGGGAGTTGCTGGCTTGAGGTGAGGTTGAGAAGCGTTTCTGAGGCTGTGGAAAGCCAGCAGAGGTTTTCCAGCAGGGGTGAGGTGACCAAAGCCGTGCTTGAGAAAGATGACTTCGGTAATTGTGTGGAGGAAGGGATGACGGAGAGTGGGAGACAGGAGGCAGAGAGAGCAATGAGCATGTCCAGTGCTCAGGCAGGAGGGAGGAGGTTTTCAGCCCAGGAGGGAAAACAGAGATGGAAGGACGCCTGGTCTTTCTCAAGTAAGTTCTGGAGACTGAGTGGATGTGGCAAGTACAGGAAAGGGAGCGAGGGCAAGCCCTAGGTTTTCAGTGAAGGGAACGTGTAGAGACTGGTGTCCCCAAATAGATGGGGGAGGGGGGAAAGGAACAGAATGTAAAGAGAAGTTATTAAGGGAGCCCTATGGGCTTGTCCCCATAACTAAAATGAAGGTATCTAGGTTATGAAAACTGACATGGCAAGTATGGTAAATAGAATAATGCCCCCCCCAACCATGTCCATATCCTAAACTCTGGACCCTGTGAATGTGGTACCTTACATGGCAAAGGGAATTTACAGATGTGATTAAATTAAAGGTCTTGAGATGGGAAGATTATCTGGGATTATCTGGATATGAGCAATGGCATCGCAAGGGTCCTTTTAAGAGAGAAGTAGGAGAACCAAAGACAGAGGAAAGGGGATGTGACAATGGAAGTAGGGGTCAGAGGGATGCCGTGGCCAAAAGAGGCCACGAGCCTGGAAGGTGGTCAGCCTCTAGACTTGGAAAAGAGAAGGAAGTGGATTCTCCCCTCAAGCCTCCTAAAGGTATGCATTCTTGCCATACCTTTCTTCTAGTCTAGTAAAACCCATTTTGAACGTCTGACTTCCAGAACTCTAAGAGTAATACACTTGGGAGATCCCTGGCTCCAGCTACAGGTAGGAACCCAAGACAAAAACCTGGGCCATGTTTTGGGATGACAAGACAGGCTGGATACAGATTTCCTTGGCAAAGGATCCAAGTGAGTCCAGGATTTGGGTCATCCGTCCAAAAGGGGAAGAGGCAGGTGACAGTTCGTGGTAGAAGTGGCAGGAAACACTTCCATGTTTCGGATGGACTTAATTAGCAGGCCAGGTGCAGTTCAGACAACAAGGTGGGTGCCATGCTGGGGGATCGAGGGGTAAGGCAAGGGCTGATTCAGAAGATAACAGGGCAGGCTTCTAATTCCTGAGGTCATTCAGTCGCTAGAGGATCCCAGGGACTCAGAAGCCAGACAAACCACTTCTGTGAGTTACAGTTATTTAAACATAAGAAAAATCATCTCCTCCCTTTAGCTATTAAAACTCTAATGACTTAAAATATAAAATTATATAATTATTTTGTGGCCCTAGTGGTTATGATTGCAGTTAATGATAATTTTTCTTTTCTCCTGCTTATGGGTAGTCTTAGGCTGGTGGAGATGTATATGTTCTCTGGCCGATGCAGGAAAAAAGGAGGGAATCCCACTCCAGGAAAACCTAAGTCATTCCCAAGTTTATTCAAATCATATCTGAAAAAGAGGAATGGAATTTAGGGCATAAATTGTAACTGCATAAGCCCTTGCTAATAAAAGATTAAGAAGTATGCGTTTTAGCATCTTTTAATTATTTTTTCCTAGCATCTTGAATATACAATGTTTGAAATCTCTGGTTGGATCAACATTATTTTGCTCAGAGGTTTGTGGACTTTGCATACTGATTCTTTCCTGTTTCCAAGTACATTTGCTTTTAGGCTATTTTTATTCACTTTAAAGGAATTTTAATAACTTTCTGTTGACAGCATGGACAGCTGGTCTTGAGAATTAAAGAAAATTCACTTGCTGACTGAGGAAGGAAGTGACATCAATGAGCTTCTAAAGTCAGCCCAGAGGGGGAAATTGGTTTGTGAGAGAGTGGCCTTTCATTGCCCTGTATTTATCGAGCGATGCCTTGAGATGCAAATTGCTGTATCAATCAAACCCATGGTGCCTACCTCCAACCAACTTCACGCAAACTGAAGGAACAATGCCCTGAAACACTGAGAGAATAAAGGATGAGGGGTGCAGGAACCTAGGGGCTAAGTGAATTATGGGAGCTCATGATCCCCTCTCTGGGCTGATACTTCCTTCTCTGTCAAGCCTCAGTTTCTTTGTCTAGAAAATGAGTTTGATGCAATCTGTTGGTTGAAGTCAGTCTGTTTCTGTGACAGATGGCTACCAAGACCATGTCCCCATATATATAGTGTAGAAATGTTATCTCTCCACTTGGTCCCGAAGAGTGCTATCAATTGCTTTATATCCCCCGCTGAGAGCTATCTGGAAAGAGCGGTCGTTAGGTAGTCATATGTAGCTACTAACTTGATCTCTTGACACTTTAAAGATCGGCATTCATTGTTTATAACTCTACTGCAGAAAAAGTCAGGCACCCAATTGGGACTTTAAATAACAATGACAATAGTAATAACAATTTAATTGTCACAATAATGAATGACTTCATTCTTCACCACCATCAGAGAATTTCCCTCTGGAGCTACAGCAATCTATTTTTCAAAGATAAGTGTGGTGCAAGTGGATTGCACACACGTGCGTGTGTGCGTGTGTGTCATGTGACACACTTGTGTGTATATACACATGCCAGTGTGAGGCAGGCAGGAAAGTACCTAGATACATTTTACGGTACGAGCTGAAAAATTAGATTGCTATTATTTATTTCTTAGCTTACTTTAGTTAAGTTGGTTACAGTGGTTACACTGGTTACAGTGACTGGTTATTTAACTCAAATTCAGATCATTTGAATTTGAGTTAACGGTCTATTATCAAAGTGAATTTAATTCAGCCTAAAAGATAGATGCATTAATATTGGTTTCTTTTCTTTGTCTCAAAATATATTTGGGGTATTTAATTAAATGTTCATATTTTGTGAGTTCAATATGTAATCTGAACTACTCAAAAAAATACTGGTTAAGTAAAGAATGGACACGCTCTCAATAGCCACTGTCCTCAGGCCAAAGGATTTCAGACTATCCCCAAACCTAGAGATACTTTGAGTCTAGTGAGATTCATTCATTTGATCCTACAGCAATATTTTAATGAGCATCTATTCTGGACAATATGCTTGGTGTGCTGGAGGCACAGAATAAAGTGGAAGAAACTGGATGGGCACACAAAAAGGCAACCATGTGAAATCACGGAGCTGTAACGGATTATTGGTAAATTGTATACGTCTGCAGATCAAAGGGTATTTAAATCTTGATATAGTAGAAATGGTGACAGATTTACTTTCAGACTTTTCTGCTCTTGGCTTTACCGCTATCAAGCTCTACGGTACTTAGTAAACAACTTTACTCCTTCAGTCTTTGTCTTTGGTACATAATGATAGTGCTTCAAGGACAAAGGGTTTCTAAGATTGTTTCTAAGTACTTAGGCTCTTTGGCTCTATAAAGAACGTGGGAGCTTGAAAATTTCCATAGAATTGTCACCGCCCCCCAAAAAGAGGTGATGTTTGGTGGGGGCAACTAGGGATGCCTCATGGAGAAGATAGCATTGGATCTGTAGGACATTAGCAGAAGATGATTGGAAGAGAGTCTTTTTACCCAGGAGGAAAAGCATGAGCAAAAGCACAGAATCAGGAAGTGCACAGGGAAGGTATGGGAAGTTGTAATCAGTGGCCCTTGACTTGTGGAGTCTGTACCTTAGTGAGGAATAAGAGGCAAGGCAAAACCTGTGGGCTAAACCAGTGTCACAGAGGGGTCTAAATACTTAGGGGGAGATTTTGACATTTGTTTGGTACAGGAGCTCCGGAAGGTTTTTGAGCCAGAAATTGATCAAAACTGTTTAAAGATAAATCTAACAATGTTATGGCTTGAGGAGGGGGGCCGCTGGTAAGAATGGAGGTGAATATGACACACTGGGTGAGCAAAGTAGATGTAACAATTCAGATGGGGGGCTGAGGCGGTGGGGCAGTGGAAAGAAAGGAATTAAAGACGGTCAAGATCTTTTGTGTTCTGGCTTGGTGTGTGTTTTTTTGTTTTCAATTTTTTATTCAAGTATAATTAACAAATCCTATTATATTAGTTTCAGATCTATAATTATAATGATTCAACAATTCTATACATGACTCAGTGCTCGGAGGTGACCAAGAGCTTAAGCTTAAGTGACTTGGGAGAAGATGTGCTTCATGCAAATGTGGAAACAAGGAAGTAGAGCCCGTTTAAAGCAGGTAATTTGGCAAGTAATGGTGGAAATGGGATCATCAGCTCCGTTCAGCACTGGTTACGTTTAAAATAAAATAAAAAAAAATAAAAAAATTTTAAGGCATCCTAGAGAAGGCATAGAGTGAGCTCAAGGAAGAGGTGAGTATCAGACAAACTTCCGCAGAGAGATGACTAAGACTTGTTTTACAAGTAGAGAGACGGAAATAAATGTCAAATTACAATTTGGGGCCACAGTTGTATTTTATTTATATTTGAGTGGTTTGATGCCTCCTCAGGTGACAAAATTCAAAAGTTTACATCTTTTGCAGTGAGTATGAAGAGATGCTGTCTCTCTGCTAAACTAAGACAAGCTAACATAAGGATTTACTGTCGGGCGCTCGCAAGTTAGAAGACTAGTTTCAAAGCGTATCTTCTCACTGGTTCTGGGTCCGAGTCAAAGGTTATGAATTCTGATACCAGCCTGACGTGCGTTTTCTCTTTAACACCAAATAATTAGTTCTTCATGAAGGCTACTTGGGTATCCCACATATTTAACTCAGTTTGACACTATTTGACACTGGAAAGAGTGTCAGGTCCCATAGAATGAGGGCTCAGTCCTATAGGACTAACTCCCTCCCCCCATCGCCCGCTTTAGATGCCAGGTGCTAGTCCTCGGTGCTTTTGACTGACCGGGTATAGATGGAAAATGTCAACAACCCTCTTCTTCCTGGGTTTGATTAATTTGCTGGAGAGGCTCACAGAACTAAGAAATATTGTACTTACTGGATTACTGGCTTATTATAAAAGGATATAACTCAGGAACAGCCCGATGGAAGATGCACGGGGCAAGGTATGTGGGAAGGGGGCAGAGCTTCCATGCTCTCTGGGCAAGCCGGTCTCCTTGGATCTGCACTGTTCTCCAACACAGAACGTCACTGAACTCGGTCCTTTAATTACTTGATTCTTTTATGGAGGCTGCTCTGCATAGCCAGGATTGATTAAACCACTGACCACTGGTGATCGCACTTAAAGAAGAGTTTTGCTTTCAAATTCAAACAGGATTTTAAGTCAAACAAGTTTTTTTTTTTGGTTGTTGTTGTTGTTTTTGTTTGTTTGTTTGTTTTTTTAAGAGTGACACTAAATGGGAACACTGAAGTGAGCTGGTTAATTCCTAGCTAACTTGTAGACTGCTAGGAACTTCTGACAATATATATGGATCTTTTTTCAATTAACTCTTTTCCATACATCAACACTTACTCACTTAAGGCTAGAACCAGCTGAAAGGGTTGTTAATGGGCTGTAATTGTTAGTCAGTCTAGCAGCTTTTTGTACAGAAGGTAAACATACCTCCAGAGTTTGTTTGGATAGCTTAGATCACGGTTCCTATGGAGAGAAAAGGAGAAGGTTAGGGTTTTTTTTCACGGGTCCCTCTGTAAGACCCAGGGTCATGCTGTGGCATGCGGTGGGTCTGTGGTTCAGGCAACAAAGACCGGGTGTAAATGGGCAACTTTTAGGTGGCTCCACAGGGCACCATTTTCCCCGGTATCAACCTACAAGATCTACACCGGAGAGGACAGATGCTTGGTTTTTATACTTTTATTTCATTTCCTTTACTTTTAGTATATTTTTTTTAACAATTTGGGGAATGTTGCCACTGTTAGTTTGTTTTACATTTCAGAGTTCCTAAGTATCTTCTAATCATCTCTCCTAGCCCAGGGGTGGGGGTAAAGAGTGAGGAGTTGGGGATGGGGGAGATGGTAAGAGAGCACAGGGAGGTGTCCTAAGTCAATTCTGGGTGGGAACTCTTTTTTTGATACCCAAGAAATGGTGGAAATCACAAGGCTCAACATGTTGAGCTATGTTCACTATGGTTGTACCCTAGTGACTTCTTTCATCAAAGACTTACTTATTTTACATCATTAAAATTAATTAGAGGGAAATTATTTAATATTCATTTAAATCCAAATTGATCCCTAGCTTCTCGCTTTTTGTAAGAAAAGATTTTGGGGTTTTAGAGTTTACCATTTTTTTTTAACTTAACAAGAAAACATGTTGATTATTCTATTTTTCAATGGTAACAGAATAATTTTCTTTTGTTATTTCCCTTCCTTTTGGAAAATTTATATCTCTGGTTAAGTTTGGTTGGTACTGTGACAGTAATAATTTGAACAAAGCACTTATACTCATAAATCCCTAAGCCATTTCATAGATGAATTTTTATGTGATTTTTTAAATTTGAAAATCTCTCTTTTTTTTTCTTTTTTGCCCTTGAAAGAACGAAGAACATAAACCTTTAAAGTTTTATGGTAAGGCAAATAATAGCAATTCTGCTAGAGTGCCATAGTGAGTGCTTACATCTGTATAATTCTTCTTACATTTAAAACACCAAATAGTATAAATAAGAACTTAAGATGAGAGGAGGTAAATTTCATCATTCTCTGTTAACCAAATTAAGATCAATAATATTTTGGTAGTTTGAATCACCAATCACAATCTTATGTAACTAGAAGATTCCCTTCTTCTTGACTTTGTTAAAATTCAGTAAAAAAGAAAAAAGATTTTCTTTTTTATCTGTGAGGGAACACTTGCTATGTAAAAACTGGTTATAATAGCATGATGCTACTTCTGAAATAACTGGATACATTCTGTTTCTTCTGTAACAACACTGACCCTGGGAGGGGTCTGTTTCAGAAAGCAGCCTGTGAATACTTGTTATTTTAAATTGCTGCCCAAGATTTCTTCCACACACGTCAGAGCATTTCTGAAATCTAGATCCATTGTAAGGATTAGCTGTACAGCAACAATCATAGAAAGTTAATTCAACACCCTTGATTGTAAACAAGACAGAAATTTGAAATTCATGAAAGTCTCATCATGGCCGTTGTGTTGAGATGATTTTCAGAAGGTCTGGGTCAGAAACAGAAGACAAGCGAGGATGCCATTTCAACGCCCTTGGGGAAAGGCGAGAAGGCGAGGAGATCCTGAGGCAGGCAAATGGTATTGGGAAGTAGAGGAGGGACCCATGGCTGAAACGTGCCCCAGGTAAAAGCAACTGCTTGATGGGTTAGTGAAAGGGAGAAATCAAGACAATTGGCGGGTTCCAAGTTTGGTGTCTCCTTGGATGGTGATGCCGTCCATGGAGGAGTTTTAGAGGGTAAGATAATGGTTTCTGATGGGTACATGGTGAGACACCATGTGAGACGTCTAGGGATGAGATGTCTAGAATGAGAAGAAGTCGGGCTAGGTGTGATCAGAGGAAGAAGTGCTCAGAAAGCTAAAGAGAGAGGCCGGAAAGGCATAAGAAATGAAATGAGGGAGCAAGGGTGTGGTATCAAGGACATTAAGTCAGGAAGGATCCCTTCTCACATTATTGGCCCTGGAGGCACAATGACAACCCCTTAGGAGGAGAATTCATCAGCCTCTAACAAAACGTCCTAACCATCTGCCCTTTGAGTCAACCTTTTGACTGCTACTTCTAGATCTGCCCTGGAAGATACACTGGTGCCATATGGTTGTTCAAGAAAGCATTAAAAGGAATAACAGAAGACAACAAACAACCCATTAGAAACAACTAAAGTACACCCACACAAGAGAGAACTATTTGTTTATAAAAGCACACTATGGAAAATCTCTCTAAGACCATGAATATATCTATATGGTTCTATTTGCAGAAGAAACGTAGAGGAAACAAACCAGAGACTACTGAAAATACTTCCTTATGTGGAGGGGTATGGGTGGGTAGGTTGGAAGAGAGTATACATGGGAATAAGAACTTTGTGAGAAGACATTTTATTAGAGTCATGACCTTTGAACCATGTAAATACCTCACGTACCCGTCTACTTCTCCACACAGTGTGCTTTCTGCTGCCTCAGGTTGTCTCCGTTCAAGAATTCGACAGACTCATTTTGTCAATATGATACTTAAAGCCCGACTCCTCTGCCCCTTCCAGGGACACCACAGACTCTGGATCTACTATTACGTCTTGTCTTCCTCCAGATGTACACTTTTACGTAAGGCTGGCAGTTACCTCCAAGCTTCTAGAAGTCTGCAGCCTGGAAAGTCATTACTGGGACTAGTCGTAAAAGCTAATGTGGGTGCTTATTACTGAGCCGTTGGGTCTATTTTGGAGAACTCAGAGAATAAAAAGATTAGCTGCCTTCAAGCTCCCCCATCTGTTCAAATGGAATAACTTCATGGAGCCCTAGGGTGCCGGGCGGCATGGATTCAAGCTTGTACTTTTAAAGAGCGTTAAAAAAAAATAAGTGAAACAACTCTTTATGTGTCTCTTCAAATGTATACACTTACTGCAACTTAAAGAATATTCTATAATGGTAGGATGTAGTGATTTAGAACACAGATCTGGGTGTTAGACATACATGGGTTTTAAGATACATGAGCGCCAACTCTTCTGTTCACCAGCTGTGTGATCTTGGACAATTTACTTAGCATCTCTTAACCTGATTTCTAAACTTCGTTTCTCTAAAGTGGGGATTATCAGAACAATACCTACCTCATGAGGTTTTCATAAGGGAGGAATGACACAATGCATGTACCATAATTAGCACAATGCCTGGCACATAGTAGATGCTCAGTAAATGCAGCCAGTATCTCTTATCACGATTATAGGAAAGACAGAAGAAATGATTGTAGGACCCAAGCATTTATCGCCAGGACAGCCAAATCATGGACTTACCAGAAGAAAATTTTAGATACATTTAGAAAGAATTCATAAACATCATTTTACACAAGAGCATTGAAGCAAAACAGATCTTGATGTAGCTAACACAGGTCTGATAACATGTACTAGAGCTGTAAAGTTCTATAAACATTGGAGAAGAGAGAAGACAAATACTGTGTGATCTTACTTCTGTGTGGAAGTAAAAAAAAAAAAAAAGAAAGAAACAAAAATCATAGGGAAAAAGATCAGACACGTGGCTACCAGAGAAGCAGAAGATGCCGTGGTTAGGCGGGGAGATTGGAGAAAGGTAGTCCGTCAAAAGGTACAAACTGCCAGTTACAGATAAACAAGTATTACGATGAAATGTACAATCTGATGACTACAGCGAACACTGCTGTTTGATACACAGGAAAGCTGTTGACAGAGTAAATCCTAGGAGTTCTCATCACAGGAGAAACCTTTTTTTCTTCTTTCTTTTGTTTTTGTTTTATCTATTAGGGGATGATGCATGCTCACTGAACCTATGGTGAAAATCATCTCACAGTATCTGTAAATCAAACCATCATGCTGTACTTGAACTTAC
Source organism: Neogale vison (assembly GCF_020171115.1). NCBI lineage: Eukaryota > Metazoa > Chordata > Mammalia > Carnivora > Mustelidae > Neogale > Neogale vison. The sequence continues at coordinate 167,861,183 of NC_058093.1, read as the reverse complement.
ACAGGATAGGCATCAATTATTTCTTAATATAAGCAGAACAAACTGGAGAGGAAATCTAAATCCATATCATATCCTTTATTCCCCTTGCTCACATTTAACTGGGCCACTAAGAAATCAGTGTAAAATTGTACAGGTTTACTTAGAGGCAACTCTTATTTTGTATGTTTCAGTTAACTGCCTTCCCGAGTTAGTTGTTACAGGGAGTGTACATTCGTTCTCATCCATCCATCTGGTTCCTGGACTGGTGCCTAGAAAGGCCAGGCTGCCTCTGCTTTGGTCTGTTTGCATCTGTCCCCTACAGGGGGCTGGGAGGGTTTTACCACCTCAGCAAAGGACAGTCACGTATTCATGGGAGTGTAGGCAGGGAAAGAATGCTTCCTCTCCCCGCCCAGAAACAAATATGATCATTTCAAACTTCAGATTTCTTTTTCTCATTTAGTGCACATCACTTACATGGTTTTTTTGTTTTGTTTTGTTTTTCCTTGATGCATAAGCAAGAAAAATCGAAGCTTGGTCCAGGTCATGGTAATGGACAATCTAGTGTTCCCTATGGCTAAGCTTCTGAGGCCTGCACAAGGAAGAGGAAACATCTGTGCCAAATTACTGATCTACCCCCCACCCCCACCCCCCAACCCCTAGCTCCCAAGTCTCCAGGCCCTTCGCCCTCCCACCTCCAGCAGGATTGTCTGCTTGCCACAAAAATGTACGTGCATTCCAGGTTAGCAACACCATTTTCTATGTGCGTGGTGATGTGAGAAAAGGTGGAAGCCCTGTGTGGGAGAAAGAGCAGCTTGGAGTGCTGCCCTTTCAGAAAGGGACCAAAGGAAATGCACACGGCCCAGCCTGTGTTTCACAGTATTGCACGTGTATGGAGTGCGAGGTGATCCCAAACACAAAGGTGCAGAGCAAGAAGTAATATGGGAGGTCTTTTTGTCTCGTGGTCAGTCAAGAAGGCAGGTGCTTTCATCTAGAAAATAAAAGGCACACCTACTTCTTCATGTTCAGAAGCGTTATCTGCTGCTTCCCTTCATTCTTTGTTGTCCAAAGTCAAGACCTTCTTGAGAAGCTTCTTTAAAACAATGTAAAACTTGGGGGCCCCTAGGTAGCTCAGTGGGTTAAAGCCTCTGCCTTCAGCTCAGGTCATGATCCCAGGGTCATGGGATCAAGCCCCACATCAGACTCTCTGCTCAGCTGGGAGCCTGCTTCCTCCTCTCTCTCTGCCTGCCTCTCTGCCTACTTGTGATCTCTGTCTTGTCAAATAAATAAATAAAATCTTTGGAAAAAAAAATGTAAAACTTAGTATGAGGAATCACTCCCAATGAACAGCATTGGGCCAGGCATTATTTGGGTTTAAAATTTCAGCTGTGACTGGCCTCTGAGCCTCAGGTGAGGAGGGTCACCTGGTCGGTGGGTCATGGCCCAGGCGGCCCAGTGCAACTCGCAGTGCATTTCGCTAAACATATTCCTGGGAGGTAACCAGTACTGGTGCCCAGAGAGTGTTATTTCCACTTGTAAGAGCAGTCCAGTTTGCTGGGAGGGCAACCAGATGGTAACTATGTGAAGACTGGTGTATGGAAACCCGAATGAACTGGCAACATAGTATTCATTTACTCCAGTAACAGTCCTGCTTTTTATAGATTGGAACCCCTGGGCAGCAGGCCATCTGGCTTGCCCTTTAATTTGACCCTGGCCTGTAGCACGGGCGTTGGCAGGCACAGACCTGAGTTCAAGTGTGAGTACTGCCAATCATTAGTTGTGTACCTTAGGCAGGTTCACTAACATCTCCAAGCCTCGACTGCAAATCAGAGAGCTCTGGGTAATGATGGGAGGACTTCAGGATGTTTCTTGGCAGACTCGATGAATAACTCGCTGCCAAGGGCCTAGAAGAGCTGACTCCATGTTCTCTCTTCTCTTTACCCCCTGCAACCACAGGACAAAGCACCTGGAAAGTCAATGGTAACTAGCTCTCTCCTTAGAACCATCAGAGGCTGAACCCTTTCATAGGCATCAGAGAGGCTTTGTGGCTGGACTGGTAGGCCTAGGGAGAGACTCAGGTAGGAAACATCTCCTAGCAGGACAAGAAAGGATAGTCAAGAAGTGAACACTGAAGGAAAAAAAAAAACAAAAACCCTCTGGAATTCTGACTATCACTCAGTGAGATGGGATTGGCAATTAAAATGAAACAATGGTATATGATCCATCTTGGTTGGGTAGCAAAAATATGTAATTTATTCATAATGCTGCTTTCATTCCTTTCAAATAATTGTTTTGTTCTTTTCAACGTCTCTAGCATTCCCAATGGGTGGATCCAACAGATCGTTTAATGTGAGAAGTGTAAGTTAGGAAAATTCATAATTTTCCTATGTTTATAATTCCTATATTGTTTGTTCATAATATTGTTCATAATTCCTAATAATTTTTTTGGTGGGGGCTTCCTGGGTGGCTCAGTCCATTGAGTGTCTGACTCTTGGTTTTGGGTCAGATCGTGATCGCATATGCTCTGGGATGGAGCCCTCCTCCTGGCTCCTAGCTCAGTGGGGAGTCTGAAATATTCTTTCCCTCTGCCCCTCCCCATGCTTGCACACCACATTCTCTCTCTCTCTCTCTCTATCTCAAAATTAATCTTTTTTTAAAAAATATTTTATTTATTTAGTGGACAGATAGAGATCACAAGTAGGCAGACAGGCAGGCAGAGAGAGGGGAGGGGGAGAAGCAGGCTCCCTGCTGAGCAGAAAGCCCGATTCGGGGGCTTGATCCCAGGACTCTGGGATCAGGACCTGAGCCGAAGGCAGAGGCTTTAACCCACTGAGCCACCCAGGCGCCCCTCTCAAAATAAATCTTAAAAAAAAATTTTTTTTGTTAAGTTTGAAAGGTGAAATACTTCATAAAAACTATACTCTCTATGACCACAATTGTAAAAAAAAAAAAAAATCAAAGATAAACTGTAATTGGTAGGATACATTCAATTTTTCTAAAGAAATTACTTTTAAACCATTGGAAAAAACTAGACACAACAAAAGTGAGTCAAAGCCTGGAAAAAATACGTTCTAGTCTTACACTCTACAACAGAAATATACAACCGTTTTAAGTTGCAAGAATAATATCTAGTCCTTTGGGGCTTCAAAAACTTTCATTTCTCTGCCTTAAATTCTTTTGAAACAACATGGCAGGAATACAAATATTGCATTGAGTACTTCTTTATTTAAACTGAATCCTCGACAAAACACTGATACTGGTTCAGAATCTGCTCTGCGTTGCATACACAGATCCATCTGCACACACATGTGTGAGCACATACATGTACACATAGATAGTTCTTTGTAACTGCTTGGCCTTCCAAGTATTAACCACAAATCTTCTTATTAGGCGGGATGTCTTCACAACTGTCCCATCAATTTCCTAGTTCCCTTGGCGATGTTGGAAAGGATCTTGAGTTGGTATCAACTGAAGAGATGAAGGGCAGTTGGCTGTTTTAAGGCACATGAATTATTTTAGCATTTTAGGTTCTCCCTGGTTAGTGTTTTGGTGATCACTGGTGATAAGAATAAGACTTTAATTCTCCCTCTCTAGGAGGGATTTACGGAAGTTCCTGCAGAAGTTTAAAAGATTCTGGAATGCTACGTAACCTAATGCTCCCACTGGCAGATGTCTTGGGCGAGCCTGAGGATTCGCCTAATTTGAAACTCAGGAATAATCAAGCGAACACTACAGATGCACTGTTTGGGGGGGGGCATTGGTCAAAAGGATAGTGTGAACGAAGTGTTGAGGGCTTTATTCTTTCTTTTATAAAATTCTAAAAGTAGTCATATTCCCTGTGGGAAAAAAATGTCCAATATTAAGAGAGTTTAAAGTAGAAATTAAAAGTGTCACCTTGCTCCCCGGCCCTGCTTCCCACGGGAAGCACAGTTAATAGCTTCTTGGACAACATTCTGAAAGTTTTTGCGGCACATGCAAGGATTTTTACCTCTGTCTTCCTCTCTCTTTTTGCCCTTTTTAAAAAAAGTAGGTTCCGTGCCCATTGCGGAGCTCAGTATGGGGTCCAAACTTATAATCCTGAGATCAAGACCTGAGCTGAGATCAAGAGTCAGATACTTAACTGACTGAGCCACTCAGGCACCACTGTCCTTTTGTTTTTTAACACCAGTGTGCCTTTGCTATCTGTGCTGGTTAGCTGCTTCTGTTTTTTTCTTTCACTTAACCAGTATTTTAAACTTTTCTTTCTCAGTCCATATGGATACACCCTATCATTTATGCGTCATATTCTCCTGAATAGAAGTCCTGTCACTTTTTGAGCAGTTTGGGGGAAATTTCTGAATTACAACCACTTTGTCAATGAACTTCCTTTTACCTTTATGTGCTCATAAAAGTATATTCTGTAGGTTCAATTCTTAGAACTTAAACTGCTTGGCCAAAGGGTATGTCCATTTAAAATTTTGGTCATTGAAGGGCTATAAAAATAGTTATACAAATTTATTTCTCACCCAACAGTGTATGACAGTATCTTTTCCCCATGTCCCCTGGGCTTTAGCATTCTCGAGCTTTGAAATTATTGCCATGGCTAACTAGTGGATTTACGTGGAATTCCAAAAATTACGAGTGAGAAAAATAGCCAAAAACTATCATGAATGAGGCTGATTCTTTTATGTTTATGAATCACTGGTGATTATCTTTCTGAGAGCTCTCCATTGTCCTCACATCTACTTTTTACTTGTATTAGTTTATTACCCATTAAATTCATTAGATATTTGTTGGAAAGGTCTGAAGAATTTTTAACTCTGCCGTCTTTCGACTTGGATCATGGAAAATTCATTTTGTGTGGACGGTATTAGGATTTGTAAAGTAAACTGATGAAATGTTCTACTATGCTACATGCATTTCATGTCGTTCTCAGAACATGTTTCTTAATCCCCAGCTGTTTTAAAAAATCAGCTATTTTTTCCCAGTTTCTTTACAATTTGTTATTTTTGACTTCTGCTCTTAAACTTGGGTGTGCCTGAGGTTGATTTTGGTGCAATGCTTGAGCAAGGGGTCGGGCCTCCTCTCGTCTCCACTGTCAATGGTCTCTTCTTGTTTGGATTCGTGTACTGTTCTGGTTTAATGCTTTACCATCTAGTCTCGCTTCTCCCCCCCCCCCATTAATCCCTAAATAGTGTAAGGTACAAAAGCCTCTATGCAGGCAGAAGGTGACCTCTGGTTGACAATATGTGTTTGGCAATTTTGCTTGGAGATTGAAAACTTGTTTTACTCCGCAAAATAGTTTTTGAAAGACCACGGGCCGGACGCTGTCTTCTCCTTTGAGGACAGAGCAACGGATAAGAACGAAAGTGTCCCTGTTCTTACTGAGCTTCCATTATAGACAAGGACGGGAATAGATAATAGGCAAATCAACAAATACAGAATATAATATTGTGCCAGGAAGTGGCCTGAAGAAAATAAATGATGGCGGTGACACTTAGCGAGAGGGAGGGGGCAGGTATCCTAGATTAGCTGTTGGGGAAGGTCTCCGAGTGACATCTGAGCATCGCTCTCAGTTAGTCAAGCTTCATATCTGATTTCCTTTTCAACAGCTTGACCTTGACACTTCTGCGTCTAAAATAGAGTTTGTTATCTTTCTCTTAAAATCTCTTCCCCCGCCGGCCTCCATCATTTTGGTCAGGGCTATCACTAAATCTCGAAGTCACCCAGACCCTGAAACCTTCGGGTCCATTTGGCTTCTCTCTTTCCTTACCTAGACTGCCTGTTGGAAGGTCTGCAACCCCTTCTAGGATGCCTTCGACATCCGTCTCCTCCACGCCGTGGCCAGTCCCGCGGCAAGTGCTCTCAGGTTCCCACAATGAGATGATCGAATCTGCCTCCAAACCCATCTCTCGGCCCCGACCTTTCAACCCCTACTCACCCTACTGTAATATTAACCATCCCACGCTTTCTGATAAAAACTTCTGAAATGCTGGTGGAAAATATTTTTGCCCACAGAATGAAACAGCAGATTTTTTTCACCTCAGATTTAAGATCATGCAAAATCTGCGGCCTGTGCAATGTTCACCTCTTCTTTCCAAATCAACCCACACCCTCCACCGGTACTCGTCTCAACACTACAGGTACTCACTCTCCTGGGTCTCAAGACAACGCTCTGACGCAGGTTCTACTGTGATTCCCATTCCACAGATGGAGCTGTCAAGGCTCCGAGGCAATAACCGACTTGTCTGCAGCCACAGAGCCAGCACACAGATAGCCAGGACTTTAACGGACCTAGTCGAGCTCTACAACCTGGCCTCCGACCAGAGTGGTATACGTTCCTTCTACTATTTCAGAACATGCTCCCGTGGTGAGTGATGGATGCTACTCCTCGAGGCGGGGATACTCCCTCCCTAGCTCTATTTCTCCTTGCCCAAGTCCTCAGGGCCCAGCTGAGGGAGCCTGGCATCCCCCCCCCTCACTAGCCTCACCCTCAGTGGGTGCCCCCACCTCCGAATTCTCAGAACAATCCTGCGAGGTGTCGCCGACTACCGCAGAGTGGCACATGGGATTGTGTCCACGGGTTCCGTCTCTGCAACTAGTGTGCCCACGACATGAAGGCAGAAGCGGTGCCTTATTCCTCTGGGAGCCCTAAGAAAGACTGAGCTCATGCAGTAGCTACTCCACGTTAATTGTTGTCAGGGTCGGTCATAGAACACTGTGGAATCCTGTCTCCAGATATTACCGTCTTTAGTGGGTTTACATTTAAGACATGCCATATAAAAACTGATGAATTAAAACAGAGGAATTTACTCAGCAAACACTGAGCCTCTACTGTACACCAGGCTTTGTTCTAAGTCCCGGGGATGTATCAGTGAACAAATGAGACTCGGTCAGATGAGGCCAGGTGATACGTGATAACAAACCATCACCAGGTTACTGTGGCTTCAGATGAAAGGTTTATTTCTTGATGATGCTATAGTTTTTTGTTTTTGTTTTTGTTTTTTTTTTTTTTTTGATGGCTCCCAGGGGGATTTTGCTCAGCTTATTCACTCAGGGACCCAGCCCAATGGCGCAGACTTCATTTTGAAAGGTGCGGGACGTTGTGTCAGAAGGAGGAGGGAATACGGTAGAGAGTGTGCTGGCCGTGAAAGGCTCTGCTCAGACATGGCACACATCCTCTCTGCTCATCTTCTGTTGGCTAAAATAAGTCACACAGCCTTTTCTCCATCCAAGTAATCAGAAAAATAGACTCCTATAGTAAACTTGGAAGGAGGAGCCAGATGTCAGTGGATGGCCCTCATGGCTACACACAAGGATTTCTGCCTTTTGGAATTTACTGCAGACTCTAGAGGGGGAGGCAGACAATGAGTTATAGACACAATAGGTAAGCAAACCATAGTCTATGTTAGAAGATGGTAAGTGATCAAGAGAAAGAACAGATTGAGTGAGGCAGGAGGCTGGAGCAGAGATGGAGGCACAGGTATCCATGGAGGCAATGGCATTGAACAAGGGCTTGATGGAGAGGAAAGAGTTAGTTGGGGCTATCCAGGAGAGAGGGTTCTGGATGGAGAGGACAACAGGGAGCCCACAGCGAGAGCGTCTCTGTGTGACTAAGGAACAGCAAGGAAGCTAGTGTGGCTGGGGCGGAGGGGGATGCGCAGGGACCTAGAATCTGGGGCCGGACCGTGTGAGGCCTTGGAAGCCACTGTAAAGATTCTGGCTTTTACTCCAAATAAGCAGGGAGCCACGGCAGGGTTCTGAGCTGAAAAATAACATATTGCACTGAACTTCAAGAAACATCTGCGTTAAGGACAAACACTGGAGGGTGCGTGGTTGGTGCAGCAAGCCAGGTGAAAGCTGATGGCCGTTCACACGGGCTGATGGCACTTCTCCTAGCCATGGGCTCTGATTGCAGATTTCCTTTCAGGCGTGTGCGTGTTTGAAGACGCGGTTTTCATTTCAAACGCTGCACGGCCTTGAGTGTGAAATCCGGTTTCTTCCCACGGTCTCCACGACGGACTCTGCCTTCCCCCAGACTCAACCTCTGACACCAGGTTCCCTAACTTCAAGCACACCGGCTTCCTTTCTGTCACTTGATCACCCCGAGTTCTGTCCAGCCTCACCGACATTCTCTTCACCCAGGACACCCTTCTCATGCTCCGCTCAAATGTCTCACGTGAGGGAGGCGTTCCCTGGATGGTAACTCAAGGGGGCCTCCCTTGCTTGTTCTTGGTCCCATCTCTCCTTCATGGCTCCCTTTACTGTCCGCGGTTCTAATACTTCACTTGATCACAGTTCAATCCCTTGTTGATCGTCCCAGTCCGACCGCTCGAATGCAAGCTTCAACGACCACATGGCGGGGATTGGGTCAGTCCGGTTCGAAGGGGTGTTTCCGGGGTCTCCAAGAGCACCAGGCAGCACAGGTGCCAGGTCAGGGTGAGCTGGAAGAAATGAATGAAAAGTCCCGAAGGGGAAGCCGGAATCAATGAGGCAAGGACGCGGGTCAGTGGATAAAAGATCCTAGGGGAATTTCAAGAAATTTTCAAGTATCTCCGAAGGCTTGAGGAGGGAATTCTTTAGATGGCGAAGTGGTTTTCGAAGCCCAGACCGGACACCGTCGCTCGGAGTGTGCTGGCAGCTGACCACATCCTGCCTTAATGGTATGTTTCTGTAGCTGTGTCTTCCACCAGGAGCTATGGAGTTTTCTTTCTTCTATCCTGGTGCCTAAGTGCTTGACAAATACTTTTGGGAACAAACTGTACTGACCACTCATGTCTTCTAACTCTGTCATGCTGAGCCCTCTAATGAGACCCTTATCAAAAATAAAATCTTATCATGAATCTCAGAGGGCCTCCGTGGAAAGAAACTTTGCATGCATGCCATGATCCTTCAGACACACCGCGGTGTTTCTAATCGAGCCACCATCTGGGCCACAAGTGTTATTGGCTCTATTATGTTGTGTCCCATCAATTGGTGTCAATATTACAAAATGTGAATTATAGGAGTTGAGCTATGATCTACGACATAGATCTCACTGAAGGTGTCTATTTGCCCTTTGAAGTTTTAAAGCCCAATACATTTTGGGATGAGAAAAATGCAGCACTACTTACCTGAAAATCAGGGCTTAGGGACAGAGAGCGGACAGTGGTAAGCCTTACAGCAAGTGCAGCAAATTTCTCTAACCTGGTGGAGGATGGTTAGTAACTGAGACACAGAGGGCAATGCTGCATTCCCTACTTCCTCTAGCATCTATGCGGGACACTGATGGGCTCCTTGAATGAGAGCAAACGTTCAGATGAGGGAGGTCTGAGGAATGGGGGTGGGAAAGAAAGGTGGGAGCACACCAAGATGTGAAGTTCGTTTTCTGCATCTTAAAAATTGCTTTGAGTTGGTTTCCTCTATAAACTTACTTGTGATTTCAGTATTAGGTTAAAACATGAGTCTCCTTACGATTGTGTGATGCTTGGCAGCTTTTAAATGCTTGCACAGTCCGCAGTCCCATCAGATCCTCCCAAGGACCCATCAGTAGGCAGAGCGGGGATCATTATTTTTCATTTTACGAATGAGGACAGAGAAACGCTGAGCTTCGGGCAACTTGCTCCTGGCCCCAAGGCTGGTACGTTGCAGGGATGCCAGCATGAGTCTTTTGATAACACACCAACTGGGTCCTGTCAACTCTGCCATTTAAACCCACTGTTTTACAGATGCAAGGGATGTAGTAAGGACGGCTCCCAGGAGAAGCTAGCAGGGCATGGGGGAGCGGGGTGCGGAAGGGGAAGGAGTCAAACAAGGGCGATTTCAGAAACGCCAGACTCCGCTGGCTTTTCGAGAGGGATGCTTAGAGCCTAAATTACATCTCAGAATTGATTCCACCTCCAGGCAAAGGAGTTGGACTTTTATATTCCCACATGCATCTATGTTGGCCAGTCAACACGGGCTGACCCCCACTACCTTGGAAGGGTATCCAGTGCTCTGAGCAATCCTCTGAAGAGCGCCAAGCACACTTGATGGGACTCCAACAGTAAGCCCCAAACCTACGCTACTCAGGAGGATTACATGAGCTACTCTACGTGGGATAAGTGAAAGCAACTTAGAATTTTCCAAATTCTATTTGAATATAAGAAATTATCTTCTTCTGGTGCATTCTTGGGGCACACTGAGTCATCTGAGCACCTTCTTTGAAATCAGAATCAGACAGAGCGGCGGGAATCTGACTGAGTCTGATATGAGGACATTCATTTAGAAAATGGAGACACAGTCAAGGCTGGTTGTTGTTCCATTGAATTTAAAGGAATTAGTTCTATGAACTCATTCTGTTCAGTGAGGTAAACCCAAGTCTCTTAAACAGTAAATGGCAGGGCTTGAGTGGGAATCAGGTCCCCTGATGCCCCAACTGGGGTCCTTTCCAGGGCCTTCCATACCAGCAGTAGGAAGGAACTCTGCTTTTCTGCTGGGTAGGGATGAGGTCAGGAGGGACCAGGGGAGGGTTCTCCGATAGTCACCAGTCCCAGGGCTTGCCCAGACAAGGAGAGATGATGGAGTCTTTTGCATATTTTAAAAGTCCTTCTCTACTGTGGACAGACTCTTATAGGACAAGAAGAAAAGTACCCTGTAACTCATTTCTAGAGGCTTCGTGGTGTGACAGCATCAGAAATATACCACACAGAGCTCAAATGGCAATCACCAGGGCCTGGTGAGGGGAAGAAAGAATCTGGGGACAGGAGAAAGCATTGCTCCGGTTTAGAAGGGGGAAAAAAGAATCTATGTCTGCACTCTCCACCACGCAGCCCTATCAGGTGCATACGCATAGCTGCCTGCGTTGAGAGGCTGTATCCACCCCTCCCCAGCCTTCCCAACTTAAAAGGAATGATCTTACTTGAAGGGAAGGAGAGGGAAAGAAGGGATGGGGAGCCCCAGGTGCCTCGGAGTGCACTCTGCAGGCCCTCAGCAGGTATGCAGGGCTGGCATGGGCTGGGAGAATCCCGGGGAAGTCACAGCGCTGTCTTAAAACTCTGACACACACGCTCCACTCTATTTTCTTAAATTTCTAATGAAAATGAACATCTCTAAAGAAAATACATTAGCAAAAAAAAAAAAAAAAGGAAAATACGTTATTTATAATATATAAAGCCATTTAATTTGTACTGAAGTTAGAAAAAAAAAAAAAGAGAAGTTTAAACAAAACCCATAAGGAAGCTGTCCAAATGCTTGGGTTAGAAAGAAGACTGGGTCAAATACAACAGCGGGTCCTAAAGCAATAGCCTGTTACAGGGAGTACAAATCTATCCACATTTAGTCTAAATGTAGAGTGACCTTTCACTACCAAGCCTTGAGCTTGAAGTCAGCAGCAGTTATTGGAAATCATTTCCAAAGGTCGTTTGTGAAAAAAAATAAAATAGCATATGGATTTAAAGATGCCTCCTATATATGTAGAAACCAAATCTGCAAGGCTAGTCAGGAGAATATGGGGGATATCCCTGTTGCAGTGATGAGTTTTGAAAACAACCTAGAAGGTTCGAGGGTCACAGAGATTGCAATGTCATTTTCGTTCCTTATCCATCAGTAGACACGTTCCTTGTGTACCACTGAGCTGTTCACCATCCCCACATGTATGGCAGGGAAAGAGTATGTGATATTATTTAGGTGGGACTCACTAAGAACCATGTGCTTTCACTAGATCGGGGCAATATGACACTGCAGCCAGCCAGAGAACAGTTCAACGAGCCGCAAGTCTGACTCTCATTCTAAGGGGTGACATTTATGTGCAGGATGTCCACCAGGTCATTAGACATTTTTCAAAAGCATCTAGAGCCGAAGTCCCTAGGCCATGCATGATTCCTTGTGCCACCTTAATAAGTTTTTTAAAAAAGAGCAGTAGTTCCACGGGAGTGCTGAATGCTCTCTCCCTTCACCAGTGAATGCTAAAGGAGCCCCTTCCAGACGCAGGCAGAAAGAGCAGGTACATGGCTACGCAGGAAGACGTGCTTTGATGATTCTCAAAGACGTTCTTTTCTCCCTTCCTTTCCCTCCTCCATAATGGAAAATGATGTTTAGTGCGGAATATCAATTTGGTTTTTTGGGGGGTAAAACCGAAATTAATAACCAACAATTCTGCTTTATTTAATGAGGAATCTCTTTGTCTCAGTGTTTTACGTGGCACTCTTCCTAACTGACCCTTCCCCTTCTTTCCCCGGTTTCTGATATGGGTGTTTATATATATAATGTTTATGTTAATAAATATATATTATGTGTGTGTATATATATATATATATATATATATATATATATATATATAAAAGACTTCGCTTTTTTGAACTTTAGCATAGACTCCTAAAGGAAAAAGACACGATCTATTTGGATGACTTATTTAGGAACTGTATATTTATTAAGTATTAAGTCAGAGTATTAATAATTCTTTTGTTCTTTGCCTCAGCAACAATGAAAAGGCAACCTCTATCCTGTGCTAGAACTCGCCTAGACACGGGAGCCCGCCTGGATTATAAACAAGCCACTTCATCTGTCCTCATGACATTGGTCTGCTTTTGCTGGTTGAAGAGGAGTTGCCTGCAGTTTGCTGTTCGTGATACACAGGAACAAACACCATATTCACAAGAAATTTGGGTTCCAGTGTCGCTTTCAGCACTTACTGGCCTTGTCACCGGAGGCAAGAACCTTCCTCTAAGTCTTACTTTCTTCCACTGTAAAATGAGAGAAAGAATGTCTGTCTTACTAACCTCACAGGGCAGTGGAGAAAATAAAAATAAAGACCTTATGAAAATGCTTCCTAAATTTCTCAGGGTTCTGTAAACTTAAGGGAGTGACGCACTGAGTCAGCGGCAGCTCCGGGGTCTAGCTCAGGGCTAAACAGAGTGGGTTCTCCACACAGGGATGGATCCAAGAGTCATGTCTTTGGCAGACACTAGGAATTTGCCGGGTGACTTATGTGACCCATCGTAGATCTGTGTGTGTGTTTTAGGAATGGGATGGTATGTCAGGGAACAGAATGTAGTCCTGCGCTGTGATGTCCTGGAAATATGCCCGTTCTTTTTTGTTCTGTTTGACCATGGATAGTTCTCTTATAAGATGTGAACATCTTGTGCATTTTACTCCCCTGCTGATGACTGCTGGCATCTTTTTCTTTCATTATAAAAGCAGTATGTTCATAAGAGAATATTTGAAAAAGGCCAAAAAGAAGTAAGAAAAAGATCCCCTGTAGTTTCATTGCTCTCAGACAATCACTATTAATCCTTTATTTTTTGCTTTCCCTCCTTCTGTCCCTCTCTCTCTATTTATGTATATGTATATGTATCTGTTTGGTTCGTTGGTTTTGCATGATTGTGATCAAACTGCATATTCCGTGTTAGAGTCTGCTTTTATTTCCCACTTAACATTATAAAATAAAAACATTTCTGTTTCCATCTCCTTTCTCCTCTCTTGTCTTTCAAAACTCAAGTCTTGCACCATCTCCTTTTGGTAGCTTAATGTGTCCTGCTCATCTGATCACATGAGCCTCAGATGTTTTCTAATAACATCTATAGGTCAGCATCGGCATTCACCTCTCTTCTTCTGTGAGTAAACATAATTCTCTGTACTCCCCATTTCACCACAAGTTCCTTCAAGTAGGAAGCAGGTCTATTTGACTTTGTGGATACAGAGCCTAGAACACGCCTGACATAGAATGCTCCATAAATATCTGTAGACAAAACCACCGAATGTTGTGATAAATTCTTTCATGAGTTTCTACTCTCGAGTCCTTTGAGTAGAGGAACCATAATTGCCTCAAAAACTCTCCATTGCTGGTTCCAATATTGTTACCACAAATAACTATGTAATTAATACTCTTAAATATTTATTTTTCAGGTTTTTTAAAATTAAAGATTCAGAGAAAGGAAATTCTAGGTCTAAACATTTTTTATAATTCTTGATATATATTGACCAATTTCTTTTAAAGAAGGTGCATTTACTTTCATCATTTCCAGGCTATATCCCAGCATTGGTCAAGGCTCCATGAAGAGAGCACACATTTCTTCCTCCAGGAAAACGTCTCTGTTCCCCTACCAACCTCTGACCTGTCAAGCTTGGGCCTGCCTCCTGTGTGCTTCCATATATCCCTCCACCACAAATTTATGATGCTCAATTGCATACTCTTTCTTCCAGAGAAGAGTATTAGGTCTTTGAAGGCAAGAGGCAAATCTCACTCATTTTTACAATCCTCAGTGCCTAAAAGAGGTAACAGATTTTCAGTGCCTTCTTGTTGACTACAAGTAGCTGGTGTTTATTCCAACTAGATAATGAAACCGATCGACGAACAGAGGTAATAACGGCTATGATTATTATGTACCCAACAGAGAGACAGAGAATTAGTGGAATTCTTTGCTCTGGAAATCTTGACAGAATTACTGTTCAATGCCTGCTATGATGTTCAGATATTCGGTGATTCACATGCTGGAATCAGGAAGTTTCAGAACAATGAATTTCCACTTTTCCATCAACCTGCCTTTCCTCTGTTTTATATACCAGGATTCCTTCCTCTCAAAAGTCCCAGAAAGGTTTACAGCTTCAGCATACAGATTCAATTACTGGTAGTGCTGCCTTCGGCAAGCAGCCCTATCAGCTCCAAATCTGTTAGAAAAGAAAAAGTCTAGACTTTTCTTGGGAAAAAAAGAGAAGATTTTATAATTTATACCAGTTAATAATGAATATTTTACCAAGGGCAGAAAATGAGCAGAGTGATGTGAGAGAGGCCGTGGAATTATTTCATAGCAACCCATTGGCTAAAACAGAAGCTGAAGGAATATATTCCATGTTTAAACCCGAGTGCAGAAAGCAGATGTAAAAATGAAATGATCTCAAAGAACAGATACCACAGATACCACCTTTCACTTCTTTAGTCTTTCTTCAAAATGCTAGTCAACTATAAAAAAAAAAATGATCCTTAAATATGTGAGGAGAATTCCACAATGGTGATGGAAATGGATGAAGGCTTCAGGAGGATTCTTTTTCCCTTCATTTTTGCGCACATCTGTGTAATGGAATTGGAATAGTGCGTTTTGCCCCATAGTTTCCCAAATTAAGAAGTGGGCTGAGAAATTGGAATTAGTTGCAGATTGCGTTTTACACGTTAAAGAAAGGTTTTTGATTTTGAAAAAAAAAAAAAAAAGCATAACATAAAATATTGGTAAGATGCAGCTTCCGTGTTCCTTTTTTTTAAGGGGCCAAAGACATAAATACACATGACCGGGCGACTTCATGCCAACTTATGAACAAGGTCTTGCCCACGACCCACACGGATACGCTGCATAGTCTTCACCGTGAGGTACCCGTCTTCGTTCCGTTCACAAGAAATAGCCACTCCCGTCTGGCAACAATCAGCATGTGAATTCCTGACATACTTGCGCAGCAAGTATTTGCTAAGTGGCATGTTTAGAGCAGAAAGGCATCCATCATTCAAGTGTTACTAATTTCCATTGTAATGAGCACTTGAGATTGAACAGTAAATTCATTGTTTGGGAGTGCATGTGCGATCCTGCTGGTGATCGCCAACAAACATGAACTCATTTTCAGACGCTCAGCGCTTGCCTCTGGCTCCCGGACTTTGGAGGTATGATTTCTGTGGGTAATTATCCCACTTCGAATGTGTTCAGCGCTGGGTCGTTAACAAAGCCTTCCATTGCATAACCTCGCAGATCCAGTAGAAGCGAGCCTGACGACGTCATTATTACTATTAAATTCAAAGCCAGCTCTAATAATTTCCGACAAGTCCCCTATCTTTGTCAGCAAATTCAGTGGGTTGAGTCAACTTACGGAATATCTGAGGAACACAGTTTCTTGGTCCTTTTTTTTTTTTTTTTTTTTTTTACCACCCCCGCCCCCAATGGCCCTAGTTCAAGTCCTCATCAGCGTTCTCTCCGTCAGCTTCAACATTTCTTTGAACTGGTCGTTCTCCGTGTTCCAGTCTCCGTCCGCCCCTTCCCCCACTTCCCAATCAATCCTCCGCACAGCAGTCAGAGTGACCTTTAGAAAAGCAAATCTATCACATTATTTTCCTTCCTTAACATCATTCGATGGCTTACAGGTACCTTTAAGATAAAGTACAAACTCCTACACGCTGTAAACAAGACCCACAAGCTCTTCATGGTCTGGCCTCTGCCCAGGGGCCAGGTTCACAGCCTCTAAACACTGAAGAGATTATGGGACTACTTCCTAGTCCCTGTACCCATATGTAAATAAGAAAAAGAGAGGAAGAAACCACAAAACACGAAACACAGATGCATGCTGTAGTTAAATGAATTTCTTAAAAACAATCCTGATTACTAAATTCTAAATGCATTTATCAAAGTCAAACTGTTCTCACTTTTTCCCCTTCTGCTTTGCTGGTGCTCTTAAAAAATTGTATACTCAGCCAACTGGGGGATCTAGAGCTGTAGCTGTCTCTCCAGCAAAGAACAGTCAAGCAAACAGAGCAGTAGCCATAACAAAACCGTGTATGTCATTAAGGGACTCATTCATTCATTCATTCATTCATTGGTGAATTCATTGTGTACTGGGCACTGAACAAGCCTCTATTAAGGACTGGGGACACAAAGTGAACAGGATTTTGTCACTGGCCTCAAGGAGCTCACAGTTTGGAAGAGGCAGTGGGAAAGGGGTTGCAGGGTCCTTGGAGATTTTCTAGTCTTTTCTTGAATGCCTCTTGTGACAGGTATTTCAGTGCTTCTTACGTCCTTGAAGTCTCTATTCACTGTACCTTGTTCTGGGATTCTGTTTCCACAGAAGAGTTCTTCAAACAGTTACTGATTTACCAAAATAAACAAATAAATAAATAAACCAAAAAATGTAATCCCTTTTCAATATGAAAGTCCTTTAAGAATAAAGTTGAATACAATTCATTTACTAAAAAAATTGTAAAGAAAATCTGCTATATCCCTCACTCTAGGAATTCAAAGGCCCTTACCTTAAGCTCCTCATGGTCTAGTGGCAGATAGAGATAAGCAGACATTGATAAAGCAGTGTTGCAAGAAGACTGACTGAGGGACTGAATCTAGATGTGAGTGGTGTGTGTGTGTGTGCACATGCACATACATAAGGACAGGGAGTCGCTGATCCCTGAGAAGATATTAGCCAGGCTAAGGATCGTGACAGAAATCCAGGCAGAGGCAATGTCAACAAGCACTCATTTGGAGGTAGGACTATGCATGGCAGATTAGAGGAAGCCCTGAAGGGGGGGTGGATAAAATGTAGGCCCTGGACCAGTGTGTTTCAAATTTCATGGATCCGAAAAAGCTATTAAAACACAATTTTCCAGTTTCCACCTTCAGAATTTTTGACTGCATGGGTCTTGGGTCAGGCCCAATAAGTGTATTTCTAACTCGTTCGGGGGTGATATTGGAGATAGCAGATAGGGGAACCACACTTTGGAAACCACTGCTATAGACAGGTAAGGAAAAGATCACAAAAAGTTTGTCTATAAAAATCATCTGTGCCCTATGAGTATAAATCACAAAACTCTATATTTATTCTGATCTTTTTACAAGTCAGTAAATTGTTCCTGAGCTCTGCTATATATGAAGCACTAGTCAAGGTCCTCTTCTCTTCTAGGGTCAATACTTCTTCACCTTCACATTCCCAGTGCTTTCCAACCCTTTCACTCTCTTGGTTTTCACTAACAAAATGTAATTATCCCTGTTGATAACAATGGGATTTAGGATTACCTTAAGAAAGGCTTTGAAGTCAAAAGACCTAAGCTCAAAACCCAGATTGCCTATCCCTACTAACCACGAACACTTGGGAAATTAATTTAACTCATGTAATTGTAATTTTTCTCATTTATGAAGTGAGGAAACACCTATCTTATAGGGATTTGGTGAAGATGAAATGAAGCATAATCAATGCCCAAAAAACTGCTAACTCAGAAAGCATGGTCTTTTCTATTAATTATGCCCCAGAACCTGGTTACTCCTGTCTTGACCCCTACTTCACACCACAAACAAAAATTAATTCCAGATGGATTATAGAACTAAGTGAGAAGGATAAACAATAAAGCCTTTAGAACAAAACACTGGGTAATACTTTTATAAACTTGGAGGAAACAACTAACAACTTTCCTAAACAGGACACAAAGAAACTAACCATAAAAAAAATTGATAAACTTGACTACATAAAAATTAAGAAACTCTGATTATTCAAAGACAACATTAATTAATTAAAAAAGAAAATTCACTAATAAGAATAAAATCTTTGCAATGAATGTATCTGACAAAAGACTATATAAAGAATTCCTACAAATCAATAAGATAGTCAACCACTCAGAAAAATGGGAAAGAGCTTGCAAAACCACTTTGTGAAAGAGGATTCTCAAATAACAGAAACATGATAAAGCTACCCAAATTCAGGAATCACCAGGAAAATGAAAATACTATGCCACACATACTCACCAACATGGCTAAAATTAAAAAAAAAAAAAAAAAAAGCAAACAATGCCATGGGCTGGGGAGGATTTGGAACAAAAGGAACTCTCCCACACTAATAGAGGAGTGTAATTTGCATAATGACTTTGGAAACTGGCGATCAGATTCCACTAAAGCTGAGCAGATGCCTGTCCCATGAAATGGAAACATCATAGAAACTAAAGAGAACTTAAACTTTAAATTTGATTCTCTTGGGAAGAGCCAGAACTTTAAAGTCTAGAAATGAAGGCAGATATTGAACAGTATGCTTGTGCCAATGGTTGTCCCATAAAAAAATAACAGAAGAACCCAAGAAATGTTTTTCATCTATTAATTTCTATGGTATTACCTTAGTGCCAAGATTCCTATCTAGCCACAAGTATTGTTACTAAACCACTGTAAAGGCAGCTTAATATTATCTCAGTAAAGATGAGGCAAAGACTATCGAGGAAACAATACCATAATGGGTAAAAGAAAAAAAGCCAACAAAAGACAGAAAGAGGAAATTAATTTGTGTTCTTTGGAGCATTCCAAACAATCCTAAAAATAGAAGGGTTAGGACTATGTCCAGGGGAAACTAAAACAAAACAAAATAGAATGCTTACTTTGTTCTCTATGAGGTCACTAAGAAGTAATGACACATGAAAATGCACACAGAGATTTTGGTTAAAATATAATGGGTTGTATGAGTTTGCAAGGGCTGCCACAACAGACCACCATGCACTGGGTGGCTTGAATAACTGCATCTTCACAGTTCTGGAGGCTGTAAGTCTGAGATCAGGGTGTTGGGGGGCCAATTTCAGTTGGAGACTCTTCTTGGCTTACGGATGGCCATCTTGTCCCTGCTTCCTCACATGGCCTTTCTTCTATGTCCCTGCATATGTGGTGTCTCTCTTGGTGTCCCAATTTCTTCTTTTTATAAGAACACCAGTTAGACTGGATTCAAGCCCAACCTAATGACCTTATTTTAATTTAATCACTGCATTAAGAACCCTATCCACGAATGAAGTCACATGCTCATGATGTTAGGACTTCCACATATAAATCTGGGGGGGGGAGACAAAATTTAGTCCATAACACTAGTCTTCAGAAAAAATTTACATATAATGCATATAATGCTAAAAAGTGCTCTGTTTTTGTTTTCTTACGCTTCTCCAAGTACCTAAGTATCCTAATTTATAAAAGCTATGATCAGTCAAATGCCTACAGTGTGTGTTTGGGCAGGGGGAGAACTGACAGCAACCTTTTCAATACCTCTTCTCAGTTTCCTTTTCTCAATTCTTTGTCTCTTTTGACTTTTGCTAAACAGCTCTATCAGGCAGCTGGTAAAAGGTCTCTCAATGATCCCTCCCTTCTGGTATTCAAGCCCTTTGTAATCCCTTTCCCTTGAACATGGGCTGAATTGATTAATTCCCTTCTTACAAACAGCATACGGCAGAAGTATTGGAATATCACTTCTAATTTTAGGTTATAAAAGGGCTGTGGCTTGTATCTTGGACATTCTCTCTTGGATTGTTCACTTGTGGAGGAAGCCAGTTGCCACGTGGTGAGGCAGTCCTGTGGAGAGGCCCATGTAACAGAAACTGGAAGCAGATTTTGTGAGGTCTGTTCTCAAGAGTGAGCTCCAAGTAGCAAGCCCTAAGAGGACTGTAGCCTTCTGGGAAACCGGAAGTGAAAATGCTCTAGCTAAACCGCCACTGGATTCCCGGACCACAGAAACTCTGAAATATTAAGTGTCTGCTGTTTTCAGCTGCTCAGTATTGTGGTAATTTGTTCTGCAAAAATAGATAACTAATATAAGTTCAGCCTACAAATACCAGTCAGGAATAACCTTCCGAAATAAAAAAAAAAGAGAGACAGCCTTCTGAGGCTGTAGTTCATAGACGCATGAAAAAAATAGTGAGTGTTTAAAACATCCATTTTGGACAATTTTTAGTAACAACTTTATTTATTTATTTTCAAAGATTTTATTTATTTATTTGACAGAGAGAAATCACAAGTAGATGGAGAGGCAGGCAGAGAGAGAGAGAGAGAAGCAGGCTCCCTGCCGAGCAGAGAGCCCAATGCGGGACTCGATCCCAGGACCCTGAGATGACGACCTGAGCCGAAGGCAGCGGCTTAACCCACTGAGCCACCCAGGCGCCCTTATTAACAACTTTAAAATCTCAGCTGAGTCTATGCCAGTTTTTAACCTGAAAAGAGAATTGTTTTGTTCTGTCTTCCTATTATTACACAAAACTGCTTTAACATGTCTTTCTAGTTTTTTAAATTTAGTTCTAGAATTATCCAGTTTAGGTTGTATTTTCCTTTATTTCAGTTAAAAAGTTTCAGTTTCCCTTTTAAGGGAGAACGAAAAAAAATCCAAGAATTGTCAAAGATCTTGTTTTTAATAGCTTTAATAAGAAGAAATTACATGGTTAATAACACAATACTCACCTGGGGATAGAGCCAGATTCTCTATGCACGGCTTACGCATTTTGTTGACAAAGTCTAGAGCTGATCTAGCCTTTGGATCATCACTCTTTGGGCAGCACTGCCTCCTGGAGTGCTCCCCAGCCTGCCCTGTCCATGCAGGCTTCTGTGGGCAAGCCTGGCTGACGGCTCCAAGAGACAGTTCAAACCACTCCGTTCCCACACCTCATAGTTGGCACTTACTGCTCTTACTACTTACATCTGTAACGGTGACTCTTAGCAAGCAACCTATCTTTTCTGGGAGGGCTCAAGACACAGGAAGTAAGGGAGAGGAAAGGTCTGGTCTTCATCAATGCTTTTATAGTTATTGGCTAACAGCTACGGTGGCAAGAAGTCCACATGGAACAAAACCAAATGCCATGAGCGAAAGGCCGAAAGGAAGGAAGGAGGATTGCTGCCCAAATGGATGTTGGAGACTAAAAGTTTAAAATTTCTGGGATGCCTGGGTGGCTCAGTGGGTTAAGCTGCTGCCTTCGGCTCGGGTCGTGATCTCAGGGTCTTGGGATCGAGTCCCGCATTGGGCTCTCTGCTCAGTGGGGAGCCTGCTTCCTTCTCTCTCTCTGCCTGCCTCTCTGCCTACTTGTGATCTGTCTCTGTCAAATAAATAAATAAAATCTTTAAAAAAAAAAAAGTTTAAAATTTCCTAGACAGATGCAAGGATAGTAACTCAAGTAAAAGGACAGTTTAGTAATGTCTGTCCAATAGTTTCTTGTTCTCCTACAGTGTGTGCATGTGAATGTGTGTCTGTGTGCACATAAGTGTGGAATGTAAAGTCAGCTATGATATCCACATGTATGTTTAGGTCTATAAATTATGCCCAGTCCTTTCATTTGACCTTATGTTTATTGGAAAAAAAAATCAGTTGATTTAGGGCATATTTTTCTGGTGTCAATAATAATTCTTGGTAGCTATCAACAAATGTCTCATAATTTCAGATAAACATACAGTATTTTTTATAAGTATTTTAAACATCTTCGGACAATGAGTTAGTGCATGGTTCTTAAAATCTGACCACTCAAGTTCTGATTTTGCTCTAATACTTGCTAGCGAAGTGGGCAAGTTATTTAATTCTGTGAGCTTTACTTTTCGTCTCTAAAAGGGAACAAGAGCAGATTTTACTAAAAGGGTTGTGGAATGCTTAGGATGGCAGCAGCCTCCCCCCTTCACTGCCCCCACACTTCCCCACAGCCATTGCTCAATAAGCATCAGCAATCATTCAGAGCATGGGAGATATTTTCCTAAAATAAGTAGTTCTCCATAATATAGCTGTGAACAAAATCCTCGATAAAGTGCCATTATTAGTAGCACCATCTTTAGCCATAAAACCAAAATGTTTCAATATTATCTATTATGAGGCACAACAGTTATAATGCAATCCATCTTTCTAGTCCATCTGGGAGGGTTTGGTTTCTTATTATTACATAATGACATTTAAATTGGTTCCATGGCATGGAATTAGAGGAATAACCACTTTGTAATAGAGATAGCTCTCTGCACGGTGGAAGATTTCAGTAAAGCAGCTTGTAAAGGGATGGTCCCTTTCACCTGCATCCTTAGAGAACAGCTGATTCCATGGAAGGGTCCCTGCAAACCAAGTTGAAAACTTTTGAGAAGGAAAAGATTAAGATGGCTGCCATCCTGTAGCCCGCTGGGCATTTTTTTTTTTTTTTAATTTCTCTTCAGTGTTCTGAATTTCTTTTCAGAATTCATTGTTTATGCACCACACCCAGTGCTCCATGCAATACGTGCCCTCCATAATACCCACCACCTGGCTCCCCCAACTTCCCACCCCCACACTCCTTCAAAACCCTCAGGTTGTGTTTCAGAGTCCATAGTCTCTCATGGTTCATTTACCCTTCGAATTTCCCTCAACTCCCTTCTCTTCATCTCCCTATGTCCTCCATGTTATTTGTTCTGCTCAACAAATAAGTGAAATCATGTGATAATTGACTCTCTCTGCTTGACTTATTTCACTCAGCATAATCTCTTCCAGTCCCGTCCATGTTGCTACAAAAGTTGGGTATTCATTCTTTCTGATGGAGACATAATACTCCATTGTGTATATGGACCACATCTTCCTTATCCATTCGTCCGTTGAAGGGCATCTTGGTTCTTTCCACGGTTTGGCGACCGTGGTCATTGCTACTATAAACATTGGGGTACAGATGGCCCTTCTTTTCACTACATCTGTATCGTTGGGGCAAATACCCAGTAGTGCAATTGCAGGGTCATAGGGAAACTCTATTTTTAATTTTTTAAGGAATCTCCACACTGTTCTCCAAAGTGGCTGCACCAACTTGCATTCCCACCAACACACATTGCTTCCTGTCTTGCTAATTTTGGCCATTCTAATTGGTGAAGGTTGTATCTCAATGTGCTGGGCATTCTAATCCTCAAACAATATCACTCAAAATGAACTTGAACTGTGTATTACTTTTACGTTAGCACATTACTGCTTTACTACGTTATCCTTTCTGTTTTTCAGACCTGGGTGACGAGGCCCAACCAGCATCCTTCTAGCCTAACCAAGATTTGAGCACAGGGCCTGGAAGGGCAGCCTGCATACTTCTTGCCATTAATTTCCCCCACGAAACATACAGTTCCACACTGTAGAATACACCTTAATTAGAAAATGATGAAAAGCCTTGTTTTTATTTAAAATTCCTATCCTGTGTTGCTAGTTATGTAGTCATCATTAAGAGCATCGTGAGGAGAAGCAGTACCAGCAGCAGCAGCAGCAAGAGGCAAGACTCCCCCCACCCCTGCCATGTTTACAGGTGCAACCCGAGTTAGAGGTGAGGCGGGGCTTCTTATCTTCCCAGGCAAAACATGGGAGCAAGCTCTAGGGACCCAGACTCGCCAGGATACAGCCTGTAGTCATTGTGCCCTCATGGTGCTCTGCTCAGACCTTTATCGAGGCACCTGTATACTGCTGGGTCTCACCTCCTAGTTTGCCCACCCATCTTCCTTCTGAAGGCATAAACCCCTGTCTCTGTCTGGGTTCGACACAAAACAGATACTAAACAAACAAACAAACAAACAAACAAAAAACCAACACTGGCTAACTAATGAATGGATGAGGAGAATAAAGATGATAAAAGATGAAAATAAAAAAAATGGGAGTGTCAAGAAATTCAGAGAGACTCTAATGTCGAAGTCTTTCATATTGAATGTGAAGAATGTCTTATAAATGCTGGAAAGCCCCAATTATCACGTGAACAAGGACAGAAAGGGCTTCTGAGGCCATGCACTTTCCCTAGGGGACAATAGGGTGCGTGGCCCAAGGCACAGATGGGCTTTCCTCTGCGTAGCTGTAGGTTCTGGCCATTCCACGGCCCCCACGCTCCTGTAAGTCACCCTGGTTCTCATTCCATTGGAAAGAATTAGAGCTACTTTTCACTTGGGAGAACATAATAAAAATCAGTCCTTCACTGCTAAATTAGGATGGACAACCCTTCTCTTGGGAAGAAAAGCAATAACTGATCACGATAATGAGATTGTGCAACAAGCTTTGAAAATGCTTATACCACATTTATACAGAACAGTCTTTGCTTACACTTCAGATATAGCCGTCGACTTACGGTTCAGAGCCACAGAGTAGGTAATAAATGTGAGTATAACAACTTATTGAAACCATTTTATTACTTTTTAAAAAAAGAAAAATGCTATTTGCCTGTTCACTCCATATTAAACTACAGTATCCAAAATATTCCACTTCGAATTTCCAAAATCAATTCTGGCAGGATTTAGCCCATAACACAATAATTCATTTTCCAAAGTAAATACCACCAGTGATGCAGTGTGCTCTCAAAAATTGTGTTCCAAGCATGATATTAGATTTTTAGTTCATATCATTGGAACTGGCTTTACTGAGTCTTATAAAATCCACTTCCCAAAGTGATTAAGTGTTTTATAAAATCAAACTTGGTATTTAATTTAAACAGAACAAAAATTTTAAGACTTTATATAAAGAAAATATTGGAAGCTAGAGAAAATGAAAGGATTTCGTTATAGTTCATAATTTTTTTATATATTGAGAAGTTGTGTTTTTCTCTTTAACTTCCTACATTGTAACCAAAGGGATAAAAATGACCTACATTTCAGAGATTTTTTAAGTATTGTAATTTACGAAATGTCACAGAGTTGGTAGTGTATATTCAAGGAAACCCATTGATAAAATTAAAGTCAAATTTCAAAATACATACAATTAATTTAGTTGGATACTGAGATGTTGAGTGAGGATAGTGTGTAATGATGCAAAGCTAGGTATTTAATGATGGATTATAAAATACATCAGTTAAAGTACAAGAGAAAAGCATAATGAAATGAAACAGAAAATGAGCTTGATGGTGTGCTTGGTTAACTCACTGACAGTACGCTTAGCGAGGCAGAGAGCCAGGCTCCCTTGGTTGATTTTTCGGAGCATATTCAGAATGACACCTTCTGCCTCCCTCCCCTCCCTGGCAGGATCACACTACAGAAACCCCTTTCCCAACCTTACTCCTCACCCTATTTCCAAAGTGGTAGATGCAGCTAACTACACTCTGCGGATTCATTCCAGCCTTCTAAATTGTCTATAACATCTGCCCTGTTCTTCGTTTCCATAGGCAGCCCATGAAGCTGTTCAGCACTTGAGAAAAAACTAGTTATAGTGGTGTTTTTCGGGGAAAACTAGATGAACTTGGTGACAGAGGTGCTCACTTACGAAGGGGTTTTGCAAAACTTTAGCTGAGGCGTGCTTTGCCTTCAGAAAACTTAAATGAAAATCCAAAATAATTGATCTATTCTTTCAAAATAAATTATAAAAATAAATAAATTATTGGGGAAGTGATATATGACCCGCACATATAGAGATGAAGAAACTCTATCCTAGGAGTCCAAGACCAGAGAAGTCATCTTAAAACTTCTTTGGGCACGAAACTCTGCCCCCATGTATTTGTTATTTATCTACCTATCTATCATCTGTCTATCCCTATACCACTGTGGTGGGATATTTTGATTTCATAAAATTTATTCTATACCAAAATAGAGAATGAAAAAGATAAAAAAAATACGCACAAATGGAAGTTCTAGTATTTTCTCCCCGATAGATTATCTTGCATACTTCCTGATGTAGGAACGACACACTTCGGAAACCACTGTCCCCAAAGGACAGACATAAAGACCTGCGAACAGCTAACATTAGGCATAGAGACTGAAGCAACTAATCCTTTGGGGGAACTGGCAAGACTCTGTAGAGAAGGGAGACTGGAGTAGATATAAACTAGGTCTTTGAAGAATGCGTAAGATACAAGACAGATAGTGTAGGATGTGATAATGTGGCAAATGCATTGTTTTTGACATCAGTATTTTTCATACTTACTTTTTTTTTTTTTGCATCATTGATCCCTTCATTCCATTAAAATCCTATGTAGAAGCCCAATATATAATTTAAAGAAAAGCAGAATTGCTCCGGCCGAAGTGGGAGGTGAAATCTGGAGAAAGGACTTCCCCTAGGTGAGAGGCTTCTGTGGGACTCAGAGCTCTAGAAAGTATGGTATGAAACGACACTATTCTAGACAAAAGGTTTTCTTAAATAATGTTTCCCTACTGTAGTGTTAAAAATTCTGAAACAACGTAATTGTGATTTAAATTTGGCAAAAACTAAATTTAATCAGTTTGTGTGCTTTGAATAGGAGTGAGCGACCCATCTAAATGCTCAGTTTTCAGTTGGCTGTCGAGCTTCTAGTGGAAGTGAGATTTCTCAACAGGGGAAATATGCTGAAAGTAGATGTTTACAACTTAGAAGTGTATCAGATTTGGCCAAATATTTTTCTTCTCTGCTCCAAAGGACAAGAGCAAACAGAGTCATAACTATATTTCACAAGAATCTATTCATTTAAAAAAATTGACTAAGGAAAAAATAAAACATTAACTGGAGTTCTGCTCTGTGCCAACACTGTGTTGGGTACTGTGAATAATTTGAAACCTCATTGTGGTCCAGTGGGAGGAAGTAGACAAATACATCAGAGTGACAGATAAAACACACACTTACCAAGTTTAGCAATATGTAATTGTCAAAATAACACCACAAATCTATGAAATTGTATTTTACATATGTGCTCTATTACCACTATATAGGTATACATTTTATATTTAGATATTACTGTTATTGACCAATTTTTGCTGTTTTGTATAAAACTGAGTATCGACATTTAATATTATCTGTTTCAAACAGCAAAATCTCTTCTTCTTCTTCTTTTTTTTTTTCCAAACACCAACATTTTTTTTTTTTCCCATTGCCTGTTCCCACACCCTGTGCTCAGTTGTACTAGGGAGTTTTAACTCCCATTGATTTATAAAAGTTCTTTATGTTAAGATTATTAACTTTCTTTCTGTCCAATATACTGTAAATCCTATTTCTCCTAGTTCCTATTTTGCCTTTTTATGGGACTAAAGCATTATATGATTTAGAGATGATTCTAATGTTTAGAGAGCCAAGTCAAAAAAAATTGTGTATGTATGTGTATTATATGTGGGTGTGTGTTTATCTCCTAGATGAATTCATAAGAACAGTAATATGGATTGAAGAAATTATCCAAGAAAAGAATGGCTGGCTTTTCTGAGAATCCATGCATCTTCTTCAAAGGGGAAAGTAAATAGCCTGGCTGATACCATGACTGGACATTAATTTCAGTCGATGAAGAGGAGGAAGTGGCAGAACCCCCTCCCCTTGGGAAAGAGGCCCCACCCCCAGTGCTCTCACTTCACACCCCAGGAGCAGAATGCTGAGATGTTGCAAATCCAAGAATATTATTTGATTAGAGCGCATTAGCAGGAGAGGTGTCAGGAAGCTTGTTTTGTGAACAATTTTTCTTGCTTTCCTCTGAGTGCTTTTACCTTCAGAATGTTAAGATGAGATGAGATTTGGATATGGACCTAATTGGGAGGGGAAAGAGGGTTCCATGGCTTGACTGGGTTGGGGGCCCCTTGGTCTCTCTCTAACTTTAGACTGCAGAGACTTCATAGGGCTGGCATAAAGCATTATTAAAAAAAAAAAAAAAGTCATGCCTTTGCCTGAACATGCCCTGTGAAAGGGTGGTGGTAGTGGCAGTTTGACAGGACAGAACTGGATTCTTCAGGATCCCATTTCAGCAAGAACTACTTAATGATGGAAGTTTATACTGGCTAAACCATCAACACAATGTGGGGAGTGGCATTCTCTACCAAGGGTGGGGGATGGCATGGAATCAAGAAATCCTAATTCAATGAACAGGTAATCCTCATAGTATTCTGAAAGACAACAAAACGTCTGCCGGGCAGACGAAGTGGAAAGGTCATTCGAAGCAGAAGAAAGAGTGGGAGTAGAGGCGTGGAATCACGAGATCGCAAACTGATCTCGCCGGCCAGACATATACAGAGCCTTTGTGCTAATTACAAAACGCTGCTCCCGTGGAAAGACACAGTTTTAAAAAGGTTCCCCCTGGGGCTGACAAAATAAAGACAAGGCACATGTTCTGGATGGAAGAATTAGAGAAAGGTGCCCCTTCCTTCGAGCTAATTAAGCTCTGGGCTGGGGTCCACAGCTTGGAGACATTGTCCTTGGGCATTCAATCCCCATTTCCTCCGCAGTTCACAAGCTGCAAAACCCCATCTGGAGGCCTGCATCGTTCATTTTTTTCAATCCAACCCTCACCTGGAGCCTGCAATTGCCTTGTTAATTCCTTTATTCCACCCATATGTCCTGGCAATGCACCTGCTGCAGACTGCAGGATGGCCTTCTAAGTGCAAATTTGATCATACTGGTTCCCTGCCACTTCTTTGACTATCCTAGTGGTTCTTAGACCTCTCATTTAGACCCAGCACTACCTTTTATAACAAATGTTTGTGGTCAGCTGCTTGCACACAATGCAGCCATTGTGTTCCTTCCCTTCCTGTACCCACATATGCTGGTAATGTGGCTTTGCAGCCTCTCCCAAAAGATGGAGTTTGTTCTCCCGTCCTTTGCCTCTGGGAATCTCTTTGACTTCTTTTGGTCAATGAAATACTGAAGGGGTGACAGTGTGACAATTTTGAATCTAGACTAGCATGATTGAGAGTTCTGCTTCTGCCATGTGACCAAGTCTAGACTGGCCTACTGGAGGAGGTGAGACACATGGACCAGACGGAGGTAACCCAGTTGACCCAACTTAGGCTCTAGAGAGGAGAGGAAGTCCAGACAGTATTGGCAAAGCCTACTACCAGACCTCTCCCCGTGTCTGCATTATCATGAGGAAGTCCAGCCTAAATTACCAACCCACAGGATTGTGAGCTGAGTAAGTGGTGGTTGTTTGAAACTACAAAGTTTTGGGGTGGTTTATTCTGTGGCAACAGCCAACTGACAGTTATCTTGAAATGCACAGATGGTAAAACTTATATGCACATGCACACATAATTTCAGATAGTTAATGAAATGTCCTAATTATAATAAAAAAGAACCAAAGGGCAGTCCTTTATAACAACATCATACAAACTTCAGTATATAAGTCTTCCTAGGTAAGACTACCAAAAGGGCATAATAGATAGTAGCAAGATAGGTGAACCTACGCCTAGAACACTGACTGTATTAGCAATAATCCCAGACTGACACACACTATGTATTAGTATTCCAGATGCTCAGAGCAACAGTTGGTAACATAATTATTCAAAGGAATGACTCTTGGTCAAGTTCTGAACAAAATTTTAAGAAAGTCTCCCCAGGTTTACATGGTAATTATTTTCTGAAAAATTTAGTGTTTCTTAAAATAGCAATAATTTCTTTTTAAATTTATCTCAAATACAGTAATGGTCTAGGATCACCTAATTCTAAAAATGATTTCAAGAACATCCTTTAGGTTTTAAGGAAGCCATGTGCAACTGGGGTCAGTTCTTTGTTGGGCAGAACTGACCCGCAGCATTGGCTGCCATGCACTAAATGTCAGCAACCTCCAATTTCTGTGACAACAGGAAGCTGTTCTCAGGAACTTCCAGAAATTCTTCCTAGGAGGGCCTGTATCCCCTGGTGAAATCTCCTGTTGTTATTACACATACTATATAGTACATTACATTGTCCTGCATTAAGATAGTCTGTTTACAGGCCATGAAAATGAAGCTCTTTGCATTCATTGGGCACCTTGGTATTCCTTGAAGCCAAGAAGTAGATGTGATATAGAAATGCAACATATCACAGTGCACAAAAAATGTAACCGTTCTATCTTCCTAAGAGAAGTGTTAAGGAATTCTACAATATTAATGACTGCGTCAATATATGAAGTCAGGTCAGTGGAGTAGGGCCCGATGGGAGAAGTCAAATGACAAAAATGAAAAAAAAAATTTCTCTTTAAAATTTAATTGAAATTTAACTTATTTTAAATAAATTGATTAAAATAAATTAAATTGAAATTAAAATTAACTTCTTATCACTCAACCATGTGGATTGACTAATGGGATAGATGTCTTATGATTGGATTTCACTTTAAATAAGTAGAAAAATTAACATAATTCATCCTAAAAATAATTTTGAAATAATGATACTGTGAAAACTGACACCTGAAGTTGCATTTGCTGTTTGTGAGAATAAAAAGTTGACTTAAAGGTTGAGGGCAGAGTTGGGTGCTAAGGATGGCTTATCGAAATCAAAGCTCTACATAACAATTACACTAATCATTTTCCTACTGGAAAAACTGATGATGTGTAGACTTTCCTGACCACATGGTGAGTCTGGGGAACATGGAACCAAACTCATGATTCCCTGTCCCAGGCTACCAAGTCATTCTTCACAAAGACCCACATCTACCGCTCGTGGGAGGTTAGCCCAAAGCTCACAAACTAGGTCGGTGGGTGAAGTGTTTCAATTTACAGGATGAAATGATGGGCACGGACCTGGTAAATTGTACTTGCAATTATTTTCTTAATTATAACTGCAGGGTAATTTCCGCAGAGAGGGTGCATAATATAGGAAGATTTTTTTTTCTCTTCGCATTAAGGAGTAGGGCGATTGAAGGTCTCCCATGTTTGCTGTAGGGTGTTGCTAAGATATCTAACATCCCTTAAATATAGAACTTCAAAATTTTATATAGTTTATAATTTTGTCCCATGACAACCGAAAGAAATGATGAATTAGGAAAAGATAATCAATGAGACTGGTCGTATGGTGTCATATGAACAAAAGCAAGCCTTTTTTTGGGGCCACACCTTTCTCTTTTCAGTCTGTGGTTTTGGTCTTGTATATAACACCATGAAATAGGTTTGTCTGCTTGTTGGTGTCCTGTAAAAGACTATAACATAAGAGTGTGTTTTTGGCTCCCCCTCCCGCCCCCCTTACATTCACTTGACCAGTGTGAGAAACTATTTTCCTCTGGCTTCAGGTAACACGCCATTACCAGTTTAGGTAAAACAGATCCCGGAAACACATTTTATTGATCTCTTAAGGATATAGGGATGTGAGTGTCTGAAAAAGGGGAAAAAAGCCCACACAAACCCCAAACCCAAAACCCCACAAAATAGGAATAAAAACCAAAACTGGAAGTCAATGTCACAGCTAATGGCCATAAAGTAGAAGAACAGAGCTAGAACAGAAAGACAGACCAGTGAAAATGAAGACCAAATAACCAAGGGACAGAAGGGCCAGGACAGATAACCTCAGGGATGAGGACAGCAAGAAACCAGCTCAGAGGAAGCAAAGAAAGGGACTGGGCAGGATGGAAGATTTTGTCCCAACTCTTCTCTTCTCCCTTTATTTGTTATTAGTTTCCTCTTAGCATCACCTTTGTGCTTCCAGTGGTGAGATGAACGAGAGAGAAAACAGGACTTCTGACTTCGGTACTCTGACCACTTAGAGACTCCTCTAATCAACATGGCACTAAAAACAGTCCATCAGAAGATGCCCTGATTTCTTATGTCTGTACACAGGTATTATTTTTCTCCCTTGAAACGACTCACATCAGCAATTGCTTTATTTCAGAAAATATTTTGGCAATGCTGATTTTATATCCCTAAGTGCCCCCTAGTGACAAGGTCCAACTTCAAAATCTCACAGTAATTTTGCTCTAAATATTTCCTTTTCCCAGTTCAAATGTGGCCATTTCAGGGACAAAGCATCCAACTTATGATGAATTTATTTTAATTAGGAGAGAGGAAAGTTGCTTGGGTAGGTATAGTATACCATCACAGTGAGTTACTTATTTTCTCTATAAATTAATTTGTAATTGAAGAACTTAATAGTTTCCTATTGTAAGAGCAACTTTCCTTGAGTTGTATATTACAAAATAAGCTATTAGGGAATGTGATCAGTCACATCCCCCTCTTCCTCTGTTAAGACTCACATCCTGACTTGGTTTCTTTCCGTTCATCTTGTGAAACAATAAAATAGTAGCACAGACGTGAAGAATGACATGACAGATGCTCTGCAACTCTTTTCGAGTTCCGATGTCTCTTGATCATTTCTGATATTCCTAGAAATGGGAGCTAAGAGGCAAAATGTCGTAATCATAAAATTTAGGCTTAAATACTGATTTAGTAACATTTTGTGGGATACGAGGTATGCTATGTAATTTCTTTAAGTGTCAGTTTTGGGGCCCCTGGGAGGCTCAGTTGGCCAAGCATCTGACTCTTAGTTTCGGCTCAGGCTATGGTCTCAGGGTTGTGAGATCGAGCCCCAAGTTGGGCTCCACACTCAGCATGGAGTCTGCTTGAGATTCTGTCTCTTCCTCTGCCTCTCCCCAACTCACGAATCTTCTTTCTCTCTCTTTAAATTAAAAAAAAAAAATTAAAGGAAGTGCCAGTTTTATAGCTGTGAATTGGGAATGATGATAAAAGAGTGTTGTAGGGGATTACATAAGATATTATATGCTAAGCCCTTAGCAGTCTATCTGCATATATTTAGGGCTTAATAAATGAGAGTTATTATTATGATGTGCAGCTCAATAATTGATGCAAGCCAAACTCGTGTCTTTTCTTCTGTCTTTAAAAATATTTGATAGAGGGTTGTCTGGGTGGCTCAGTCGTTAAAAATCTGCCTCAGGTCATGATCCCATCGTCCTGGGATTGAGCGCCACCTTGGGCTCCCTGCTCAGTGGGAAGCCTGCTTCTCCCTCTCCCATTCCCCCTGCTTGTGCTGTCTCTCTCTTTGTCAAATAAATAAATAAATAAAATCTTTAAAAAACACATTTGGTAGAAACAATCTCAATACTCTGAAGCAGTCATAAAGAACTTTAAATAGACTGAGGACCATATTTACTTCCAATCTATGCTATTTTTAGACTCTCTTTAGAACCTAAGTGCTCAGGACCTTAACTAAAACATCCAACAGATCCAGTTCTGTTGTACCATATTTAACAAATTGTCTCAATAAAAAAGTGCAAATGGGAGATATTAAAATTTTTCTTATTTCATTTATAATTTACAGATTCTTGATTATAACACTTTCAGTTTATTGGGGAAACTAAGGCACAAAAGAGGTACATCAGTTGGAGAAAAATAGACCAGGAGACAGCTCTGGAGGGGGGGTATCAGAAGCTTCTGTGGGAGAGTGATTTTCCCAGATACACACTTCCAAGCTCCTTTAGGGGCATAAGATGCTTAAGAATATAACTGCTCAGGGGCACCTGGGTGGCTCAGTCAGTTAAGTCGCTGCCTTCGGCTCAGGTCATCATCCCAGAGTCCTGGGATCGAGCCCTGCATCAGGCTTCCCGCTGAGCAGGGAGCCTGCTTCTCTGCCTCCCTTTGCCTGCTGCTCTGCCTACTTTTGCTCTCTTCTCTCTGTCAAATAAATAAAATCTTAAAAAAAAAAAAGGAATATAACAGCTCAGCCCTTGCAGCCTCAGAACCACTATAATTGATGGACATGTGTTGAGTTCTTTAGCCACTTCTGGGATGGAAATAAGGTTAAGGACCACTGGATTGGTAACTGATCATGACTTAGAACTCCAGTCAATTATGCTTATATTTACTTATATTTCCACAGCCGCAAAAGAGGACTTGCTTCTAATCCTTGTTTTTAGAATTCTTAAGCCTCAAATCCTTCTGGTTTTCCTCACTTCTACTTTCTACCCTGCCCTAGTCCTATTTCTGTCACCTATTTACAGACTAGTTAAAAGGAAAACTGATTAGCATGAAGTTAAAAGGATCAGTATGCAATTGGAATTTTCTCTCTTGATGTAATCAGATAAATGGAAAGACTTTAGCCAGTGTCCCGAAGAGAAGGAGGTTAGCTGCTCTAGGCTTTATTAATTTTTCTTTCTTTCTTTTTTTTTAGCCAGGATCAAGTATTCATTGATGAATCTATTTTCAGAGATCTCTAAACCCTACACCCCAGGCATGGGGAGGGTATGTTATACTCACAGAAGCCAATTTCAGTGAATTTGGGACAAGTAAGTACTTTTTTTGTTCTGAAAACCTCTAGCAATACATGGATCATGAACTGGGTTTAAAGTAGTATTCCCTGCCATACACATTTTTATTGTCGTTCTCTTTGGCCTGTTTTATCATTTAATTTTCATTCACTTGGTTTTAGGTACAGTTGAAATCCAGAGATCTGTAGTTCTTTGTCCTCATAGTGTCCCACGGTGTCACATAAACAGTAGTAACAATTGTTTCTAAGAACTATTTCCCATCTCCAGTGGCAGATCTGTTCTTTTGTACTAAAATTTATTACTCCCACTCTCCCTTTCCCGATTCAAACAATGGATGCGATTACTTCTCAGTCTTCCTGGGATTGTTACAATTTTAGAAGTTAGTTCTGTTCAACATAAAAATGTTCATGGAATTGCTTAATCTCACTGATCTGGACCAGGTCAGACCTGCAAAGCCAAGTTGTCTGAACAGCTTCAGGGCTGGTCCATCAGGACATTCTGATGGGTGATCAGGACTCCTGAGTCTCTCTGGTCTTGTCAGGACAATATCAAGCACAGCCTGAAAGTAGGTGAGAGGGCACAGTATGTTTTCAAGCCTCTAGTCCACACTGGTGTGTTGTGTATGTGTGTATATCCCGTGTGTGTGTGTGTGTGTTTTCATTTATTCCCTGGAGCTCACTTTGACCTCTCAAAATCCCAAGTCCAACATTCACATTCCACACCGTGGTATCAATGTCTCAGTGAGAAACTGATTTTAGTCTCTTGCACCTCCAATGTGAGTTGTGGACGATACGTTACCTCTGGACTTAGTATTTCCTTTAATTATGTCATGAAATGACTGTCTCTTGCTAAAGAGTACTTTGGGCATCCGAGGGGAGGTGGGGAAATGCATTTGTGGATGGGGGTACCCTGCCACAAAGAAGGCATAGGCCTCCTGCCTCGAAGTATAGCCTTGCCTTGGAGAGATGATGGAACCTTGGCAGATCCACATTACTTTTTTGTAACACCACTGCTTGGTAGCTGGCTATACATTTGGTCTAATCATGCATTGATACTGTACTTGATTTGCCCCAAGGGACGGTGCTAGTTGAAAAAAATATAACTTTTTATTTAGTAAATACACAGTACTTGCCATATAATTGACATTCCATAACTTAGAGTTAGATGAACAAATGGATGAATTAATGATTCTCTGGATCTGTGCCACCAATTGTGTGTGTATTTTTTTGTGTTCAGTCCATTTGCTCAAAGCACAGTATCACGGAGGCCACACTTAGGTTCTATTTCCATGTAGGCCTGTTTGTTTTCCTTCATTCTATGATGATCAGCTGTACTTTTGATCAGGCTGTCTTATCCATATATCCTCTTCAATGTAAAAGCAGTAACACAAAAGTGTGTGGACTTCTGGAAAAAAACCTATCATTATTGCAAAATCTGAATCAGAATGACACATCTATACATCTATTTATTTTGGGAGTTACTAATCACATAAACCCAGGAGAATGAGAAGCAGAAATACCAAAATTCAATGGTGGGTGGAGGTGTCTAGGTTTTTGAGATGTACTTTTGGCTACTTACAACTAAAAACATGCTTAAAATAGAACCTAAAGAAGTAGAAGATGAAGGAGAAGATGAATATTCATTGTATTGAAAATGAACTTCTCAATCTGCACCCTAACTGTGAAAAGGAAGAGAGACCAGCTGAACTCATGAAGGGCACCCACTGTAGAGGGGCAGCTTGATGAACAATGGCTTATGAAATACTAAGTCATATACTCCACTGAGTATCTAAACAAATGGAAGTAAAATCCTTTGATACTTACTGTGAGAATAATGTAAATGTATTATTGGTTTTGAATTCCTCTTGTATTAGTTATTATTCTTTTAGTCCCCCTTTGTAGTTTAGAAAAAAGCAGAGGACAAACAGCCTCAAAGAGAATTAGGTTACGACTAGGACCAAAATAGAACCAAAGCTCTTTCTACTTTTCATTCAGATTTTTCCTCACAAGATGGAAAACCTATATAAGATAAACATGGAGTGACTGGAAAGGAGGTTTTAGAAAAGAAAGAAAAAATGAAGCTGCACATTCATTCATTCATTCAACAAAAATTTTGAGACCTACTATTCTAGAAATACACTAGCTGAAGGAGGTTCAGAAAGGACAATAGTCTGATTGGGAAGAGATGTCAAACAAAATGACAAAGTAAGTATATAGTTACAGTTGTGGTGGGGCGCCCAGGTGACTCAGTTGGTTAAGCATCTGTTTTAAGCTCAGGTCATGATCCCAGGGTCCTGGAATCAAATCCCACATTGGGGTCTCTGTTCAAGGGGAGCCTGCTTCTCCCTCTCCCTCTGCCTGCTGCTCCTCCTGCTTATGCTCTCTCTGTGTCAAATAAATAAATAAAATCTTTAAAAAATTACAGTTGTGGTAACGGATATCACGGATTAAGGGTGTTAAGTTAGCAAAGAGCAAGGACAGCAAATCTAGTCAAGAGGAGTTGGGAAGTTTCTCTGAGGAAGTGATATTTAATCTGAAGCTCAAGACAAAGCTTGGAGGTGGGAGGGGTCGGTGGAATGAGGTGGGGAGAGTATCTCTGGGCTTCAGCAGGAGCCTCTGTGATCAAGCTGCTGAGGGAGGTCAGTGCAACAGAAGGGTGAATGGGTCACGTGATGGCAACAAGGAGTAGGGAGAGGGAGGTTGGTGGGGTAAAGGCAGATCACATACCATTGGGGAAAGAAATCCGCATTTTCTTCTAAGGATAGAGGGAAGCCTCTGAAAGCTTTCAGCTCTGGAGTGACACCTTCGGGTCTGCATCTGGTGAAACTCATTCTGGCTAGGACAAGGGCAATGAACAGCAAGAAGCAGAGTGGATACAGGAAGAGCAGTTAGGGGGCCGTTCCCATAGCCAGTGAGAGATGGTGGTAGATGGACAAGCACAGAAAGGGAAAACATGATCGACATTTCAGAAGTAAAATGGCTGGGACTTAATAACTGAACATGTGAGCTAAAGAAGGGAGGAAGTGTAAGTCCCAAGTTTCCAACAGGAGCAATTAGGTGACATTAGCTGAGGTGGAGAATGTTGGAGGAGGGACAGGCTTGAGGGACACATGATAATGGCACATGATATCAGCTGGTTACATGGCTCCGAAGCTCTGAAGATAACACGCAGAGCAGAGAGGCTGGTCTATAGGAGGGGATGAAATCACTGGGGAAAGCGTGTAGACTCCAAAGCAGAGTGGAGCTGGGCCAAGCCAGGAATCTAATATGTACAATTCAGATGGGAGATGACTGCTCCTTTAAGGAACAGTCAGAGAGGGAAGGGGAAAACCCATTTTTCAAGAAGGAAAGAGGAGTAAGATGAAGACAGGTCAAGTCAGATGGACCGTGAAGAGTCCTTTGAATTTAACAACACAGGGGTCATTAGTGAGAGCAAGCCCGTGGAGTGGCTGGGACCGAAGTCAGATTGGTGTGAACAGGGAAGGAGAGGGTGGGGTGTGTGGAAAGATGTAGATGACTTTTGAGATGCTTGGCTCAGGAAAGATTTTTTTTTTAGAAGATTTTTTTTTTTAGAAGATTTTTTTTTTAAAAGCATTGTGAATACTGATAGAAAGCAGCTTTAGGGAAGAAGAGGTTGAAGATCTAAGAAAAGAAGTGAGTAACCCATTCAGGGAGGTCCCCGGGAGGATGGAATAAATGGGACCCAGGGCACAGGTGCAACAACTCATCACTGAGAGCCGGGGGGGCCATGACCTCCACTGGAACAGAAGGTCAGGAGCGGAGGATGGGAACAGAAGCAAATTGTTTCTAGGTTTGGTGTAGGTATCCGAAATGGTTCTGT
The DNA here is from genome assembly GCF_020171115.1 of Neogale vison. NCBI lineage: Eukaryota > Metazoa > Chordata > Mammalia > Carnivora > Mustelidae > Neogale > Neogale vison. Next base: position 167,823,118 of record NC_058093.1, on the reverse strand, counting down.
TAACTTCTCTGGAGCATGCAGCAAGGTCTTCCACTGAGGAGGGGAGGTGTGGGAGATGGAGTCTGGGAGATGGAATTTCAAACCAGAGGAAGTGTGAAATGACTATTTCAGAGAATGACCTAGCTAGAGAAATACTTTTGGAATGACCAAGGGGTCCTTGGAAGTATTTACAATAGTCAATTCATCGGAATTTCATGTATATCAGATATGAAACCTAAAAGCATTTGCCCCCCACTAATATGTCTCTCTTAAACATGTCTTAAAACCAATCATTTTAAATGTACTTCTTTGCATAATTTGTAATTCACCGCAACTTAAGAAATCTTTCATCTTTGAAGCAGTATGTTTAGAGCAGAAATTTCTTTAAATGGAAAATGCTTAATTGCAGAAAGTGAAAATTAATTGCAGAAAAGGTGTTGAATAAATTCCTTGCCAGGCCAGGAGGCTCACCTTCATTCAAGCTCTCCCCAGCCTGGGCTCCTGGACCCATGTGTCCCCCTACATCCCTTCCTCTCTCTCTTATTCCTCAACAGCCAGCATAATGCTGGGCTCACAGGAAGGATCCTGTAATACCACTCTTTCTAATTGTAACTTTTATGCTACCGTGAAAAGAGTGGATTTTTAATGGTCCTCCGATTTTGAGACAGGATTGTGACAGGATTTTTGTCTGTTTTTTCCTTTGCCAAAAATACTGAAACACCAAATTGCAAGCCAAGGGAATCACTTGGGAGCACTGTCTCCCTCTGTTCCTGTGGTTCTCTCTCTCACCCACAGAAACATACCTCTGTTGTTTAGGTCTGTTTTTGCTCTAAACATCAAGAAAGGATAGGAGAACTTATTCAGTTCTACTTAATATTTTGTCACAATTTATGTGTATGTGCAACTCTGATTCAGTTGTGGACTCTCAAGACTTTAATGTTATAAAGGATCTGAGAGACAATTTAATCTCCCCTCCAGCTGGGACCACACTCCATTTTATGGACGAGAAAACTCACAGTGGTTAAACATTTGGCTTGAGGATCCAATTCTATGAATTGGTGGCTGTGGTGGTCTGTGACTAGGGCACAGAACTGCCTCCTAGGAGTCACAAGAGAGGTTTGCAAGTTCACCTTTTTTCTCTGCCCACAGACTCGAGCAGGCTGTTCTGCACACATTATTGCTTAATGTACGGTGGGTCATTTGAATTTGTTGTTCAGGATCCCTTAGTAACCAAACGACAACAGATCTTTAGATTTAATGGAGGTTGACAGAGCCTTCTCAGACTAAGATCTAAGTTTTAATGTAATTTCCTCTCCTTCAGTTAGGAATTAAAATATTACAGAGAAATGGGTGAAATACTCCCAGTGAGTACGATATTAAATTTCTGACATGTGGTAAGCAATCTGTGAGGACATTCCTTCACTTGGTCTTACCCTTTGGGGAGTAATGGAGTGGAAAATTAAGTTAAATAAGCTTTTATTATTCTGCGGCTCTGCTGAAAAGGCTACCATAAAATACTTCTAAAAACATATCTTCTGAAATACAACTTCTGAAGCTCTTTCACAATCAAATTGTGAAAATGCATTCCCTCATCTCCTTTCTGTTTTCTTTTTCCTTTCTTTTTGCCGTTGGTAGAATCAAATCCATGGTAACTCACTTTGGGTTGCATCAGAAATACACACTTAGTACCATAAGCCTCAGAGGTGAAACCTGAAAGCATGGGTTTAAATTAAACCAGCGAAAGTAACAAGGTAATACTTTTATTGTTTTTATTTATATCACCCTTTAACCTTAGATTTCTGTGCAGGCTTATCTGTCTTAGATGTTGGGCTGCTAGGTTTTTTTTTTTTTTTTTAACTTAAATACAATTGTATCATATTCAGTAATCAATTTCATTTATAACATGTCTGGAGATACATAATTTTCTTCTCTTCAGATGAAGTAATTCATCTATGATCACAAAATGATAGTTGACAGCTGGAAGCAGGACCTAGTAGCCTTGGCTTTAGCCCAAGGATTTAAGGGATGTTACTTTTCACGGTCTATGATGTTTCTTCTCACTTCAACTAACCTCTTTCAGAGGATTACAATTTTAGCAACATATGCAAAAAGAAGTCCCTCTCTCCTGGTGCACTTGACAATGTAAGTTACTGGCTGTGTATGAATTTTATATTAACTTTAAGTAATTGTAAAGGTCATTCAAGACAGATGTTCTCTTATGATCACCTGGACTAATCCTGTGTTCCACAGACACACACAGGGCATGTGGAATAGGAGGAGTGTGAGGTTTGGGGTCCCACAGCATCAAGTTTGTATGCCAACTCCACACCTCCTACCTTGGGGGCTGTGGACAAAAAAAGTAATTCCTCTGAACCTCGGGTTTCACATCTACAATATACTCAGGAACCTGAATGGCACAGTTCTCAAAATAGTATGCAGGGAGCGCTCTTAGACTGGCATAATCTGTGTATGTGCGCTCTTAGACTGGCATAATCTGTGTATCTTTGAACACTTTTCTCCATGCATTAGAGAAAGGTTAACACATCCATTTAAACAAACAACAAACAGACAGACAAGTCCCCTCTCCACCAAAAAGCCCCAACTCTTATTATATCGTAATTTTAAAGAGGTACGGAAGCTTGGGGTGGTTAAAGAACATGTTCCAGGACCTACAACAGGTCAAGGTTTGAGTTCCGTTGTTTCTGATCCCAGAGTCCAAAGTCTTACAGTGCCCATGGGAGGGTAAGGGGCCAGAGTCAAGCATGAAGCCACAGAAGGAAGGTTGATGGTAAGAAAATATGAAATAGGCCAAAATGTTGTCCATTTCCCCCTCATGTGTACTTATCATGATCAGACAATTAATCCAGAAGCAGATGGCAATTAAACACCTGTCGCAGGAAGGGCAGAGAATTGTACAACTTTCATGGTATAGCCCCTTGACTCGTCCAGGAAGACAGGAGGCTGAACAACTGTGGAACAAGTAAATTCCAAACTGCTCAGCATTTAATGGCATGAGTACACATAAGTGAGGGACCAGCGTGGGCTGCAATCATCAGGAAAGCTTCATGGAAGTCCACCACCAATCTGGTAGGTTAAAATGTCAGAGAGTTGAGAACGCGGCACCATAAGAAGTCTGATTGGAAGGGAGGGAATGGGACACAGACAGAAACTGGAAAGCCAGACACTGATCTTGAAAATCTTGAGGGCCATTCTTAGGCTGAGGAAGAACATGACAAGGGAAGTTCTGAGAGACACCCATGTCTGAGGGGCCCGCTGGGGGTTAGCAGAGTGGAGGTGGCCGGAGTTGGGAAATGCAGCTGGAAGAGGGGAACAGGCACCCAGGGGCGGAAGAGAAAGGTAAAGCACAGTGCAGGGGTGGAAATGGACAACAGAGAGCCTTTATGTAGAAAGACAAAGAAGTAAACTCAGGATGCATTTTCACGGGAATGGCTGAAATCAGTATCTATTGTTTCTAATTCTTTTATTTAAATGTTTCCAGACTTTCAGTCTTGGGGAGACAAATAAGCTTGTCTGGTGAGTGACTCAGAAGGTCTCTCTGGGTTGCCAGACAATGAGCTGGACTCGTGGCTTCTGCTGCCTACTCCTCTCATCAGGAAAGGCAGCTCATAGACCCAAATTCCCACAAGGTTGGCAGGTGTTAGCCACTGACATCTCCTGACAACCCATTGCACGTGGGCTCCTAAGTTTCAATTGCTGTACTTCTACAAGATACTCTTGCCTTTGCTCTCCTGAAGGAAAAAGGGTGTAAAAAGGGAGGTTTTCCTCCTCTCTTGGTGCACAGGTCCACATGTATCTGGCTAGGCCTTGACCCAAATTTTCTCCAGGATGCTGGTGGAACGGAGCACATACAGCATCCCTGCCTCTGATGCCACTGGAGACACCCACGCCCTCAAGCCAGCAAATATGTAAATAAATGTATATTTGTTAATTGTAATTTATATAGCTCTTTATGCTTTAGAGAGATCTTTGGCATGGAAATGGAAACAACAAACAAAATGAAAACAGAAGCCTGAAGCTCAGAGAAGTAAAGCAAGTTTCCACAAATTGCACAGTGAGGGTGTAATCGACTTAGAATTCTAGTCCAGGACACATTTCTCAAGTTCAGAATCCAAAATAAACAAAAGGGTACAATGATAAATAAAATTTACCCTCAATCATTTTGGACATGGGGCTGAAAACTGTAGCTACTGGCTATCTGTCAAAGAATTGCAGACTATGAAAATGTATATTAAATTAGATCATGTGCACATGGCACTTGCCATTGTGCGAGATGTTAGGCTCTCCCTGTAGTTAGATGTTACCTCTATAATACACTTCCAAGAAGCTGAAAATTGGAATCCTGGCTCGTAAATCCAGTTCTTCCACTTGGAGTATGAGCTTGGCTCCAGCTACTTAAACTCTGTCATTTATGAGATAAAGGACTGTATGATCTGACTAGGAAGGACTTTCATGACACATTCAGTGTATCCAACAGCAACAAGTAAAGTGGTGTTCATCATTTCCCATTCCATGAATTTGTGCCATATAGAACACTCACTAAGACTGTACAACTGCTAATTTTCAGAGCATGTGATACATGCTGAATCCACTGTTTGTTTCAAAGCTCTTAAACACACATTAGTACACTCATGAATTAACTTGTTTACCCTCCCAATATTGACAAAATAATTGTTAATTTAAGTATACCTTTATCATGTGATTGCTCCTTTGGCATAAAAAAAGTTAGCAAAAATAATCGCACAGACAACTGGGGAAGACAGTGGAGTAGGAAGACTCAAAAGTCACCCTGTCCTATGGATACAACTAGAGAACACTGGCATCAGAGCAAATGCTGGGGGAGAGGAGTAACTTAAGCAACCATGAACTCAATACAGACAGCTCTAGGCAGAAGATGTTCTACACAAAAGTAATGGTAACCACAAGTCAAAAACTGCTAATAGGCAAAGAAGAAAAGGAATCCAAGTATATCACTAAAGAAAAGCAGTAAACCATGAAAGACAGAAAGAGAAGAAAGGATCAGAAAAAAGTACAAATATAACCAAAAAACAAGTAACAAAATGGCAATAAATATGTATCAATAATCAATTTGAGTATAAATAGATGAAGTGCTCCTATCAAAAGACGCAGGGGGACAGAGTGGTTTAAAAAAGACCCATCTGTATGCTGTCTACAGGAGACTCATTTTGGGCCTCAAAACACCTGTAGATAGAAAATAAGGGCATGGAGAAGAACTTATCATGTAAACAGGTGTCAAAAGAAAGCAGAGTAGCAATATGCATATCAGACAAAACAGACACTAAAACACTGTAACAAAAGACAGAGAAGGGGACGCCTGGGTGGCTCAGTTGGTTAAGCAGCTGCCTTCGGCTCAGGTCATGATCCTAGGGTCCTGGGATCGAGTCCACATCGGGCTCCTTGCTCGGCAGGGAGCCTGCTTCTCCCTCTGCCTCTGCCTGCCTCTCTGCCTGTGTTCGCTCGCTCTCTCTCCCTCTGTCTCTGATGAATAAATAAATAAAAATCTTTATAAAAAAAAAGACAGAGAAGGACACTTTATAATAAAAAAAGGGACAAGCTAACAAGAAGATATAACAATTATAAATATTTATGCACCCAGTGTGGGAGCACCCAAATGCACAAAACAGTTAATAACAAACATAAATGAACAATCAATAGTAGGATACTGCACTTACATCGATGAACAGATCACCCAGTTAGAAAATCTACAAGGGAACAGTGGCTTTGAATGATACACTGGACCAGATGGATTAAGAAATATATTCAGAATATTCCATCCCAAAAGAACAGAATAACGCTTTCAAATGTGTAGGGAATCATCTCCAGATAGATCACATATGAAGCCACAAAACAAGTTTTGACATATTAAAAAAGATCAAAGTAATATCATGCATCTATCTCTTCTAATCACAATGCTATGAGACTAGAAATCAATCACAAGAAGAAAATCTGGAAAGACCACAAATACATGGAGGTTAAATAACATGCTACTAAATAATGAATGAATCAACCAAGGAATCAAAGAAATCTTAATGTACATGGAAACAATAAAAATGAAAACACAATGGTTCAAAACCTTTGAGATGCAGCAAAAGCTGTTCTGAAAAGTTCATAGCAACGTAGACCTACCTCAAGAAGCAAAAAAAATCTCAAAAAAACCCCCAAACCCCTAATCTAACATCCAAGAGAGTTAGAAAAAGAACAACAAGTGAAACCCAATACCGTAGAATGAAAGAAATAAAGATTAGGGCAGAAATAAATAATATAGAAACTAAAAAGACCAACAGAACAGCTCAGTGAAAGCAAGAGCTGGATCCTTGAAAAGATCAACAAAATTGATAAATTTCTAGACAGATTAATAAAAAAAAAAAAGAAGAAGAAGAAAAAGAAAAGAAAGAAAAAGAAAAAGAAAACAAAGACTCAAATGAACAAAATCAGAAATGAAAGAGGAGAAATAACCAACAGCACAAAAATACAAACAATTTTAAGATAATATTATGGAAAACTATATGTCAACAAATTGGACAACTTGGAAGAAATGAATAAATTCCTAGAAACATATAACCTACCAACACCAAAGCATGAAGAAAATTTGAACAGACTGATTACTAGCAAGGAGATTGAATCATTCATCAAAAAATTCCCAACAAACAAAAGTTCAAGACCAGACAGCTTCACCAGAAAATTCTACCAAACAGTTAAAGAAAAGTTAGTACCTATAATTCTCAAACTATTCCAAACAAAAGAATAAGAAGGAAAAGTTCCAAATTCATTCAATGAAGCAAGTACTCACCCTGATACCAAAACCAGAAAAAGACACCACACTTACCAAAAGAAATACAGGCCCATATCTCTAATAAATATAAACGCAAAAATCCTCAGCAAAATACTGGCAAACCGAATTGAACAATTAAAAAAAATCATTCATCATAATCAAGTGAGATTTATTCCCAAGATACAGGGTAGTTCCATATTCACAAATCAATTGATGTGATACATCACATCAATAACAGAAAGGATAAAAACCGTACAATCACTTCAATAGATAACACAAAAAGTATTAGACAAAGTATAATATCCATTCATGATAAAAGTCCTCAACAAAGTAGTATGGGGGGAATCTATCTCAACATCATAAAGGTCATATAGGAAAAACCCAGAGCCAACATCCTACCCAATGGGGACAAACTGAGAACTTTCTCCCTAAGGTCTGGAGCAAGACAAGAATGTCCACTCTCACTGCTTTTATTCAATATTGTACTCAAAGTCCCAGCCACAGCAATCAGACAACAAAAATAATTAAAAGGCATCCAGATTGGTAAGAAAGAAATAAAACATTTCCTGTTGGCAGATGACATGATCCCATATATAGAAAACCCGAAAGACTCCATCAAAGCATACTTGAACTGATAAATGAATTTAGTAAATTCACAGGATACAAAATAATGTGCAGAAATCTGTTGCATTTCTATACCCTAATAATGAAGTAGCAGGAAGAGAAAATGATCCCATTTATGGGATGTAATGTATATGATGTGATGTATATGATGTAATTTACAATTACATCAAGATAATAAGATACCTAGGAATAAACCTAACCAAAGGTTAAAAACCTGTACTCTGAGAAATATAAAATATGGATTAAAGCAATGGAAAGTGACTCAAGGAAATGAAAGGGTTTTTTCTGCTCATGGGTTGGAAGAACAACTGTTGCTAAAATGTCTAAACTACCCAAAGTAATTCAGATTTAATTCAATCCCTTTCAAAATACCAACATAATTTTTCACAGAACTAAAACGAACAATCCTAAAATTTATATGGAACCACAAAAGACTCTGAATAGCCAGAGCAATTTTGAAGAAGAAAAACAAAGCTGGAGGTATCACAATTCCAGTCTTCAAGCTATATTACAAAGCTGCACTGATCAAAATGGTATGGTACTGGCACAAAAATAAACACATAGGTCAATGGAAAAGAATAAAAATCTCAGAAATAAACCCACAACTCTATGGTCAATTAATCTTTGACAAAGATGGAAAGAATATCCAATGGTAAAAAGACAGTCTCTCTAACAAACATGTTGGGAAAACTGGAGAGCTACATGCAAAAGAATGAAACTGGAGCGCTTTCTTACACCATACACAAATATAAACTCAAAATGGATTAAAGACCTAAAAGTGAGACCTGGAACCATAAAAATTCCAGAAAAGAGCACAGGCAGTTATGTCTCTGACATTGGCTTTGGCAACATTTTTCTTCTCTCTCTCTCTTTTTCTTTCTTTTTTTTTTTTTTAAAGATTTTATTTATTTGAGACAGAGAGAGAGAGAATGAGAGCCCGTGCATAGCATGTGTGTGTGGAGGTGGGGAGGGACAGAGAAAGAAAAGGAGAGAAGCAGACTTCCTGTTGAGCTGGAAGCCCAATGTGGGACTCGATCCCAGTACCCTGACATCATGATCTGAGCTGAAGGCAGATGCTTAACCTGCTGAGCCACACAGGCACCCCAATATTTTTAGATATGTCTCCTGAGGCAAGGGAAATAAAAGCAAAAATAAACTATTGGGGCTGCATCAAAATAAAAAGTTTCTGCACAGTGAAGGAAATTATCAACAAAACTAAAAGACAACCTACTGCACGGTAGAAGATTTTTGCAAATGACATAAAGGATAAAGGGTTAAGGTCCAAAAAGTGTAAAGAACAATTACAACTTAACATCCCAGAAAACAAATAATCCAATTAAAAATGGGCAGAAGACAAACAGACATTTCTCCAAAGAAGACATCCAGATGGCCAAAAGACACTCCAAAAGATGCTCAACATCACTCATCATCAGGGAAATGAAAGTCAAAACTACAATGAAATATCACCTCACACCTGTCAGAATGGCTAAAATTTAAAACATGAGAAACAAGAGGTGTTGGCGAGGATGTGGAGATAAAGGAACCCTCCTGCACTGTTGGTGGGAATGCAAACTACCGCAGCCACCATGGAAAACAGTATGGAGGTTCCTCAAAAAGTTAAAAGCAGAATGACCCTACCCTCCAGTAATTGCATTACTGGGTATTTACCTCCAAAATACAAAAACACTAATTCAAAGGGAGACATGCATCCTGATGTTTATTGCAGCCTTAGTTATAATAGCCCAAATGTCTAAGCAGCTCAATGTGTCCACTGATAGATAAATAGATAAAGAATATGTGATACCTGCTTCTATAGCTATATAATGGAATATTATTCAGGCATAAAAAAGAATAAAATCTTACCATTTGCAACAACATGGGACATGGATAGAGTTAAAGAATATTATGCTAAGTGAAATAAGTCAGTCAAGGAAAGACAAATACCATCTGGTTTCACTCATATGTGGAACTTCTGATACAAACAAAAATGAGCAAAAGAAAAAGAGAGAGAGACAGACTCAAGAAATAGACTCTTACTGTAGAGAAAAACTGTTGGTTACGGGGTGGGGGGGGATGGGGGAAATAGGTGATGGAGATTAAGGAGGGCACTTGTTGTGATGAGCACTGGATAATGTATGGTATTGTTGAATCATATTGTAGACCTGAAATTAATATGACACTGTATGTTAAGTATACTGGAATTTAAAAAAAAAAAATCAAACAAGAAAGCCATAGCTTTAGCTTGAAATTATAGATATAGGGCATGAAATTTAATACACTTGTAAGAATCTAAACATATTTCACTCTTCTAACAACCACTAAAGAGTTAATTCAAGACTCCGTTTAAAAAAATTAGCAAAGAGTTTTACTCAAGATACTGCACAACTAATATTATAATAATATCATTATTCAGAATTTCTCTGGTTGCTCCTTTCTTTTGTATGTATTAGCAGCAAGTGTTGTTTAGTATTTAAGTTATTATATATACTTTATTATAGTCACTGGCACTGAAGACTAAAAATTTCATTTTGAAGCTTTAATTACCTAGATGATTTGTTTATTCTTTGAAAATTAATCTCCTAGCACAGTGTCTTTCAAATAGTAGTCATGGAGTAAATGTCAGCTAATTTGAATTTAATGAATTGGTTGTCAACTCTTGTTTTTATGTAAAATTAGGTTGGGCACACCCTTGGTAATGTCTGTCCCTTGGAAAAGTCGATGAAACAAAAATTTTATGTTCAACTATGTTCATGAAATTTAAAGGAGGATTGTGGTAAGTAGTATCATAAATACAATATATGAATGCAGTCAATATTAAACAGTAAGATTCAAGCTTTTTGCTACCACACCATCATTCACAAGCCTGCAAGAACATGTGCACTTCATTAAAGTCAATGGAGTGTACCATTTCATTTTGGCATTATTCATAATCGAAACATTTCAATTTTAGTTAACGCACACAAAAACTAATTTAAAAGTCAAATGAGGAAATTAGTTCTATGTTCCCCTGTTCCAATTCCACAGTGATATCAACTAGCCAAATTTAGCCTTAGGAGGTATGAAAAAAGTATCTAATACAATGAATAGAAAACGTAAAGAATCAGAGATCTGTTAAAACTAATGTTTTTGCAACCCATTCAACAAAAACGTATTTAGTATTGTAAAAGAGCCCTCAAACTACTCCATTATAAAACTGTCAAGCTTATCTATAGATTAATTTCTAGATTTCAAAAACAGTGAGTCAAGAGCTAGAGGATTTATTTATTTATGGAGATTCATTTTATTTATTTTAGAGAGAGAGAGAGAGAGCGAGCACAGTGGGAAGAGCAGAGGGAAAGGGAAAGAGAAACTCAAGAAGACTCCAGAGAACCGAGAAAGGGCTGGATCCCCTGACCCAAAGAGAAGACCACCTGAGCTGAATCCAAGAGTTGGACACCCAACCAACAGCGCCACCCAGCTGCCCCAAGAACTACAGGATTTAATACAGTCCATTTCCTGAAAAGAAATTTTAAATTGAAGAGGGATCAATTGAAAAATATTTTCTGCAGACACACTATAAAGACTGGGGGAAGATTTTCCCGTTTTAAATTTTTCTAATTTCTCAATTATAGTCACCACTGTTAAGAGCACATTGTAGACATCCTTTGACCTTTATTTCTGTGATCCTCTTCATTTTTGCTTTTCTTATTTTTACCATTTAGAGTAAAAAATTTCTTCATGAATCCTCACTGTGCGTATCACCAAGGACTTTTTCCTTTATCCCTAAATTGTTTATCTCTACATCTTCTCATTTGTCTCCCACTGATGAAGTTCACTGTTCCTGAATATTCCCATCTGAATATCTCCCAAAAGCTAGGGGTTATTTATTGTCATTTGCAGATATCCAGCTAGACCCTAAAGCTCAACAAAAACAACCACAAAAAGATAGTGAAATTCCTTGACTTTCCTGATAAAACATTTTTGAAACTATTGCATTCTGAATCTTCTGCAAGCTCACCATCCTGGTCTTTAATTCATTGTTAGTCATTCCGATACCTTTCTTTCAGAGGGTTCCAGTCTCTTCGGTGTGGGAGGATGCGGTTTGCATTTTCCTACGATTAGATGCTCACCAGAGACAGAGTTGTATGTGTGTCTATGTAGGCACTATGCACCTTTGGGAGAGAGCCAGAGGAATCTTAACTGAGGAGAGGAAGGGTTAATGCTGCCTGGCCTGTGATGGGGGCACAGAAGCAGGAAGAGGATTCTGACTTTTACCCTGCACCCAGCTCATGCATCTGCCTGCCCAGAGCTGTCCGGCAGCTTCCAGCCACACCCCGTCCCTCTTGAAGACCCCGTGGGAAGGGATACATAGATGGCATAGTTTGTCCATACTTCCTAAAGACCAGAAATAACTCTGAGTCACAGAAAGAATCATATAGGGGCTTCTATACCTGAATAAACTTGGCTGGTCTTGAAAATTGAGAGTTGTCAGCAAATCTGACCAACTGATAGAGGTTTCTGCACAACCATTCTTGGTTTCATGTCTTCGTATCCTTTACCATCTGCATAAGTTACACAAACACTTTCAAACTCTTTTTAGTGGAATTTCCTGTTTCTGGTTTCTCTCTATCCAGTCCACATTCTTTCCATCCAGTCTGCATGGGGGTAATCTACAGATGGTTGGTGTACATGAGGTCTGACCTCCCTCACGTGGTCTTATCCTAAATCCTGGACATTATTTCAAGACTTCACCTCTACCTAATCTGACTCGTGGCCGTCTTCCTCCTTCTTCAGAATGCTCAGGCACTGGCACCGTAAGGTGGGTTCTAAATCTGAATTCACTTGGCTAGTGACCCCCTCTCTGCTTCACACTTTCATTGAGCTTTTGTCATCAATGAACACCAGTGAGTGACTCCAGTCATCCTGGGCCATGTACTATCAGTTATCACTTATAAATAAATATGAGCTACTTTTCAGGGACTCTAAACAAAATATATTAATATCCCTTACTCTAGCTATAAACACCTTGCACATATTTTGTGAGAAATGTGGATCATGCTTACATGGTCCTGAAAGGTAGGATAGTCTTCATCACCTTAACTCTCGAACATGGCCAATAAGGCCCATCAGTGATCTTGCTGCTACCTCTCTCTCCTACCTCACCTTACCTCATCTGTCCCCTCTGTGCACTACACCTTACTACCCTCATCTGGATCATATGGGTCCTTACCTGTTTAAGGCTTTCACCTGTGCTAGTTCTGCACAGACTGCTCTTCCTCCACCTGTTACATGGCTGGGTCCTCCTCTACCCAAATCTCTGATTAGATGTCACCTGCAGAGGCAGGCATCTCTAAAAGAAATTGTCCCCCTTACTGTCTTTCACAGTGTCCTATAATATCCTGCAGGTGATCTAGCAAAATCTACACAATACCTTTTCCCATCTAGAGAGTAAGCCCCTAGAGGTCTGTATCTGGTCTGTTTGCTCACCACAACATACCCAGTGCCTAGCACACAGTATGGATTAATAAATATTAATCAAAGGAATAAAATATTTTCAGAGATTTCCTTAGCTCTAGGAGATGTGAGAGTATCATCTTAGTAAAGGTGATGAGAATTTTATACATATATATTGCATATATGTTTAAAATATTAAAATTTTTGTGTATTTAAATCAACGTTTGCAGCAAATGATATTATTAGGAAAGTTTCATAATTTGCTCTCATCCTCTTGCTGCAAAGATGAGGCCAAAAAATAGAAATAGCATGGTCTGGCTCCCTGGAATTGAAGTCATTGCTCAAGGACAGTGAATAATGCTATAAAATCACTTGTGCTATAAAGATCATTATCTAAAGTCATTATCATATATAGGACATTCAAACTTCACATTGAGCTTTCTTTCCTAGTATTTCAATCTTGACAATTCACAAAGCACCCAAATTTACTTTCTATTTCTCAGAAAAAAGAGGATAAATCAAGGAGACACATGCAAAGTAACAAGTAATCACAAATTTGTAAAAGTGCAGAGACAGCCCTGTGTTTCAGTCATTACAAGCAGGCTTCTTCATCTGCCTGCAAATGGTCATTATTATTCCCAATTTTAAAAAGTTGCTATCACCACTTTTTTGAGCAACAGCAGAATATCTTCACAATCTCAGGGTAAACAAAGGTTTCCTTAGGACCCTATAAAGCATTAACCACAAATGAAAAAAGTAATTTACAGTTCTTTACCAAAATTTTAAATTTAAGCTCATCAAAAGGTACTTTATCATTTTTTTTAAAAAAAGTACTGCCTATACCCAACATGGGACTTGAACTTAGAATCCCAAGATCAAGAGTTGTATGCTGTACTGACTGAGCCAGCTACATGTCCCAAAAGGCATTTTTAATAAAATAAACAAGTAATCCACAAACTGGGCAAATATTTACAGTACATGTATCTGACAAAGGACTTACATCCAGACTATGTGAAGAACTACCATCAACAATAGATAGGTGATTGGGCAAAACTTTAAAAAACCTGAACAGCCTCACCAAATAAGATACAAATGGGCAAAGGACATAAAAAGATGATCTATATCATTAGCCATCAATGGTATGCAAATTAAAGCCACTAGAGATACCATTTCATGCCTGCTCTTGATGAGGATAAGGAGCAGCTAGAACTTTCAACATTGCTGGTGAAGCATTGGAAAGTTACTTACAAAGTTAAACATTTACCTTATGATCTAGCAATTCTACTCCTTGGTCTTTATCCAATCAGAATGAGAACAGATATTCACAAACAGATTTATACTAGAATTTTCTGAGCCATCTTATTCATAAAAGTCCCCAACTAGAAGCAACTCAAATGTCAAAAAGAGGATAACAGAGAAATAATTTGTAGTTCAGTCATCTAATAGAACATTATTCAGCAATAAAAAAGGAACAAACTCCTGATACATGTAACAATCTCAGAAATGTTAGGGTAAGTGAATAGAGCATTTACAAAGTATATGTTGTATGATTCCTTTCGGTGGAGGTCCAAGAATAGGCCCAATTAACCTACTGTGACAAAGACAAGAAAGTGATTGCTTGGGGAGAACACAGGAAATGAGGGGGTAAGAGGGAGGCAGTAGGGTCGTGGACTGGAATTGACTGGAAAAGGCCACAAGGGAACTATTTAGTGTTTGAGATTTGATGTCTTACTTAATTCGGCCATTATACAGGGTATATACAATTGTCAAAACTCACTGGATTGGAAGTTTAAGATTTGTGCTTTTTATTGTACATAAATTGTACTTCAATTAAAAAAATTAAGGGGCTCTATTATTAAACAAACCTTTAACATTAAACATCACTCAGAATATTTCTTTACTTTCTAGGCAGGAGAAATATTTAAGAATTCTTATTCTATTGAATTTAATATACCTGGTTTACAATGTAGGATGGCACTATTAATTTATTCAGTTTCTTCAAGTTAAGCCTCCATTCATTATGACGCCCCAAAACATAAAGATAAAGAATTACCCAGAAGAAAAGAAAATGCTGAAACACGACTACAAAAATCCCCTGCTCTGGACTGGGATCATTTCGAAGATGAATGTCATTGCCACCATACACCAGCAAGTGGAGTAGTTACACTTCGAGAAGAATTCCATCTTCGTAACCACTGAATTATTCTACAGGGCACTTTAACCAGACCAAAATTTGACTTTTGGGTGTAGCCACAATGGAAATGACAGATCATTTTAATGCAAGAGAAAAAGACTGGAAACCTTGACCCTCTAGATTACTTTGCACCTCAATGAGAAGGGGGAAAAACACTTGCAGATCAGCTTATTAAAATACTATGTTCATGTAATTCAGGTATGAGGAAAATATTTAAAAGAACGGTTAAATTAAGTGTGGGATGCCACGTTTTCTTTGTTAATGATTTCCATACAAGAATAATAACGTACATCCTTTCTCCCACCAAAAAACAAAACAATACACCGCCCCCCCCAAAAAAACCCAACAACGCCACTGTTTATTTTTAGAGATGTGGGAACAATAGCGTCAGTTTGTGCAGAATGTGCAAGCTCTTGGAGTACTGGAGTCTGTCTGAGAGTAGGTAAAGCTGGCAAAGAGTGCTTTTTCTTTTTTTCTTTTTTTTTTTTAGTCCTGAAGCATAAGGGCCTTCCAGTTGTGATGATTAGGCCATGAATCTGAAGGTTTATGCTGCATTTTAAAAAATATCACCAGGTTCATCAATTCTTATAAGATTTGTAAGGCTTAATTCTCCCATAAGCTCAGGAAGGCTGTAGAAAAGTCTCTAACTATCCCTTCCAACCAGCTTCTGTAATCCTGGGTTTATAGAAAGGAATGTTCTGGCTGAAAATGGGAAGCATGTCCCAGGCACATGTAAATGCAGGGCTGCTAGCTAGGGGCCCATGAAATAGGGAACACTACCCCCTTTACACTCTAACTTTAATAAAACCTTGATTCTAACACCATTAATACCTCTTCTCAGTTCTCCTCATTCCCCAGTGAGCTAAGTGCAAAGGAACCAGCATGGTGTGCCCTAGAAGATGCCCCGAGCCATGCCCAGGGTATGACTGGAGTCCCCTCCCCAACCCCGTACAGAAACCACCCTTCTGCAATCTGGAGTGCTCATGGATACAAGATGTGCTTCGTCTCCTTGGAGCTGCATGAACACAAGGACACCGGGTACACATAAGCACTAGCCCCTTCCAGGAACTGTGCCTATGAGAACGCATCACAAAAGACAAAGGTCTAGGCATGAGCACAGGTTGTACAGACTGACTTTCCAGGGACACCTCAGTGGCGACCAGGAGCATCTCTTCTTTAAAATCACACACCACCACAGCTTTTCCACAAAGGTGGCCCCTCTACTCCGGGACACAGTCTGCTATCAACGTGTAAAAAGGGATTACCCTCGAATGTGTGTATATACCCTTTTGCTGAGACACAAACCTTGCCTGAAGATTTTCTTCCTGAAAATCCAAGGAACATTTCGCAGTCCGATGACCCTAAGAAATGATTTTGAATTACTTCCACTCGTGAAATAGAAGGAAAGTATTTTTCTCCAGTATCTATAAATGGAGGCTGCAGGGAGTATAGGATGCATAGGAAGAGGGTTCGAGTTTTAGACTCTGCCTTGAACATTTTATCAAGGTCTCCGAGTCTGTGATGTTATAATCTGGACTGTATTCTCACTTGTAGTGGTTCACGGGATTGTCTCCCAGTGACCATCATTCCACTACACAGCGGAAGATTTTTAAAGAACGATGAGAAAAATATGTAAATGAAATGTTGTTGCACAGAGACTCCTAATTTTGAGTTTGCCACTGAACTGACAGGAGGCTGTGTTCTTCCAACTAAGGGGCAAACAAGCCAAAAAAATTTCGTTCAACGTTCACTAAACTCTGAGTTACATAAAGGGTAGAGATGAAGTGTAAAGAGGAAAATACACAAAGAACCTAGAAACGGGAGACACGTGGATTACAAAAGGAGACGACGGAAGAAAGGTGTACCCGGGGCTAAAGAAATGAAATGGAGAGAAAAAAGTCTGCGTCTGTTTTTAATGAGAGGCGAATGGCTTCCTCTGACAGATGCAGAATGAAGACTGCATGCAAACCAGGCGGGGATGAAACGGTGGTTGCAGAGGGCATCGGGCATGGAGAGCGCATTCAAGAAAGGGCTGACGTAGGTCTACTGCAGGTGGGAGAATACCCAGTCTGATGCCGAGTCAGCAGAAGCATCACCCCACTCTGGGGAGGGCAGAGGTGGGTTGCACTTCAGCTCAGCTCCCGACATACAGGGGAGGGTGTGTGGAAAGCGAGGATGTAACAGGTTTTGGAACAGGCCACACATTCACAGATTACCACAGCTGCCTGCAGGGAATAGATAGGAAGCCAGGTACTTGGAGGTGAGTTTTGTGATCCCTGTTGGTATTCACAGCAGAATGGACTGTGGGACCCAAGCCTGAGGAGAGAGAAGAAAAAGCTCTGGGGTTTCCCAACCCCTGAGGAGTCTCTGCAGTTGTCCATTCACAGAAACCTAGAATTTTGTCTGAATTTGACGGGGTTTTCCGTATGTTTCAAATGTTACCCGTGGAAGATGCTTGTATTCATTATCTCCAAAGATCTTGGATAGTAGTACCTTGAATTTAATATATCCTTAATGAATAATTACCGAGTGAATGAATCAACCATGCTCCCACATGAGGAATGTGTCTTACATTAATTAAAATAGAAGTCAATAATGTGCACAATATAGCCTATATTTTCTTTATTACCGCCATTTGGCAAATTGAGGACATGCTCTAGCAATTCATATCTCCCTCTGAGGTAAGTTTAGTACCTATTATGATAGGTTTTGGCAGCTTTCTCCTGGGGTCCCCAAGGCTCACTAAACATTTTAGGAGGACACCGGACATCATCCTAGTGGCCAGGTGAGATAACCCACTGCCAGGTGTGGGAGAGAAGTGTGGTTTTGCCTGTTGTAACCAGCAAATTCTGTACTGAGGAGGTCTTGAATGGGAGCTGATGGCATGAGGGACCAAGGGCATGCAGCCCGGCGCCTTTTTACTTGGTTCCAAATGAAGTTTTTTACTCCAGAGGAGGTGGAAATTTTTTCACTGCCATATGTGCTAGGGAAGAACTAAAACTCAAGCAGACAGGGAAGCCGGGCAGAGGATAGGGGAGACTGAGAACCAAGGGTTCTCTGAGCAGTAGCCCACAGCTGGAGCTTAGCCGAAGGGGGAGTATTTGACCTTGGGGTAGTTAGGCAACTCATTCATTACTTGGTAATGACAAGAGCTTTAGATCACAGGCAGATGACCCTGAATAGAAAAGTCAGTATTCCGCTAACTCAGCATTAAGATGGAGTACAGGTCTTGCTGAAGGAGGCTTGCAAGCTTCTGGGATCTGCACTGACCAACATTTCTAATTGTTCCCTCCATCACACAGTACCTGCTTTGACCTTCCCCAACTCCAGCCCATCAAGTCATCTGCTTTGGCTGCTCTGGAGCTCATAGGTATAACTATACATG
The DNA here is from genome assembly GCF_020171115.1 of Neogale vison. Taxonomy (NCBI): domain Eukaryota; kingdom Metazoa; phylum Chordata; class Mammalia; order Carnivora; family Mustelidae; genus Neogale; species Neogale vison. Next base: position 167,804,692 of record NC_058093.1, on the reverse strand, counting down.
CAAAGTCATCTTTTCAGAATGGGCTTTTAATTCCACTGAAAAACACTGTTGTGTAGCCCCTTCTTGTTTTCATTTCCCATCGCAATTTTCTTTCTTTCCCAAGGGACAAGATCCTCTTCCCAGAGGAGAACCATCTCGCAGCAACCACGAGTAGAGCATCTTTATGTGCATACATCGTGCAGATCTTATCTTTAATAATCTCAGTAACTTTTAATCCCCACTTCATCCAGACAGGAGCTCAGTGAGGTCACTCAGCATGTGTTCTGGCTACTCGTTCAGGCTGTGTCTCAATACAGAGTGCTCTATAGTTTGGAACATGCTTTGACATACATTATAGAGTCCTCCAACCTAGGAATTAAATGTTATTATTGCCTCTATTTTACAGAAGAGAACACTGAAATGTAGCTAGGTTATGTGACTTACCCACGTTAGGTTATTCACGGCAGCTGAGCTAGGATGCGAACTTGTGTCCTACTCTACACTTCTTGCTTATCTAACCATGTAGAAAGAAATGGAAGCCTCTAGACATAAACTTCCTTGAATTTCTTTATATCCACCTTCAAATTTATTTTTTTTTTCTTTTTACTCCACTTCTCCTATCTCAGGGAGAAGCTGATTCTATTCTATGTTTTTTTTTTAAGATTTGTTTTTTTTTTTTTTTTTTAATTTGAGTGATCAAGCGAGTCAGAGAGTGAGAGCATAAGCAGAGGGAGCAGCCGGCAGCGGGAGAGGGAGACGCAGACTCCCCACCGAGCAGGGAGGCCATCAGGGGCTCGATCCCAGGACTCTGAGATCATGGCCTAAACCGAAGGTAGATGCTTAACCGACTAAGCTACCCAGGTGCCCCTCTATTCTATGTTCTTAGAAGTTCTCTCAATTGTCCACGAATCGCCTTATCTTGCTCCATTTCTTCACCCTTCAAGTCTCAAATCTTTCTCTCATCTTAACTGCTGTTTCTAATCACCTACTAAGGGCACATTTTCTTAACAACATACTGTATTTATTCCATACACCGCTCCCCCACCCCTCAACTCTCTGCAACTCACTATGTCTGTTCTGTTTTTCTGAGCACTCCCTGTGCCTCCTTATCTCCATACTTCTGTTTATATTGATTTGAAATGTCCTATTTGCAGAAATTGTATTCATTAAGAATGAGCTTAAATGTTGTACCCACTATGAATATTTCCCCAATTATTCCAATCAGATTTAATGGTATGTATGTCTCTGTGTTCCCAACACACTTTGCTGACAAGGAAAACACATCACTTATCACATCAGAAAATTATTTGTCTTCATCTGTTTCAGCTTATGGCTGTCAGCACAATGGAGACAAAAAGAGAATTTTATTTATCTCTACACACCTTGAAGCAATACACATGGTCCTTGACTAAACCTTTGTTGGATGGATGGATGGATGGATGGATGGATGAATAGTGATTCAGTTACTACTGCAATTTTTCAACATGCCTCAAGAGGGGCATGATCTGATTTCAGGCTTTTTTCCCCCTCATTTTAAACCTCCACTATTATTAGCCTGAGAATTTATCTTGCCTGCTCTGGGAAATTTTGGTTTTTAAATAAAAAAAAAAATGACCTGCTGTATGAAGTCATGGAAAGGGAGAGGGAATGATAGATCATTTTTCTTATAAAAGTAAATATACTTCTGTCATCCAGGTGATCAATGTTGCAAATAAGTATCCAAAAAATAAAAAATTATATTTGTAAGTTTAAAAAGATGATAGGAATCGATCTTCTATTAATAAATGTTATATTCACGTGTAACACAATAGTAAACTTCATTAGATTGGAATAATGAGTTTGGGGAGGTAGGGAGGAAAAGGGAGAAGCTAGCCTGAATTATGGAAGTCAGAATTTATTGAAAGCAATGCAGTTTTATTACTTTCAATACTATAACCTGCCAATAAAGTCTGTCTAAGGAGACATCTACTTAATGACATGAATCCTTACTTTATAGCTGAATCTTCTTGCCTAAAGACCACTGTATATGCAAAAGCCATGAAAACGTTTAATTATTCTCTTTAAACAAGTTAGAGGTGTTCCCTTTATTTCTTTTGTCAAATTCATTTCTGCAGACCATTTGAAGGTAAATTTCACCTTAGTCTGGGTCAAATGGTCAAGACTGTATATTAGCAATATCTGAATTAATGAAGTCTCAGATATTTATAAAGGAATGCATTTCTGGGAAATAAAGTCCAATGTCCCAGAGAAGTGTAAGATGCTTTAAAAATAAAAACAGGGAAAATGTAAACTTTTTCAAATAAGATAAACACTAATTATTCATTAAGCTCGATATAACTGAAATCTATCTTCAAAATCTTTGGTTTCCTTTGTAAATTCCTTGGGGCAAGGATTATGATTTGCTCACTTCTCTTCCCCACCTTCCTAGATGATACACCCCAACAATGGCACCTCAGCTTTGCTTTCTGGTGACGGTTGTTATCAGTGTAAGAACAGGTGTTTAAGAGGGACACGATGGGGTTTTCAGATATTCTTGTTGTTGTTCTGCTTATCTATAGCCACCCAAGACTCAAACATAAGTCAAGTTGACTCACTGATTCTGGGTACAGGCACAGATAATTTACTGGCTCCCATCCTGGAAAAAAAGAGGAAGGGAATTCATATACACCCATTATGTCTAAATACATTTTAAGACTTTCTGCATAAAGATGCCTCAATGCCTTTAGTCTTTAATTTCTAACAAAGAAAATCATGAAGTGCTAGGGTGAGGGTCAAGAAATAGAATACCTCACCCCTGTGTTTCTAGGCTGCTGAAGAGGTGACAGGCTTGGTGTCACTTAACAGGAAACAGGACAATTTCAGACTTTGCCACAGAAAAGACTGAGTCTTGTGCCTATTGTCTCTGCATGAGAGAAATAGAACTGGGGACTGGGGTGGGGGGCCGGTAAGTGGAGCAGGAATATGTCCACTGAAGGGAAGAGAATTTTCCTGGATTCTGTGCATTCTTCTTCATTCTGGGTCAGCATGTTAATAACCAATTTATTTCCTGCTTAGAATATTTGCATAAATCTCTGTTTATATCCAATTATATTTTCTGCTTAAATTCTTTGAGTCCTTGGGACAGACCTCTTTGAATAACATTGATATTCGGAATAGATACGCTGTGTGCATCTCGTGGCGTCGAGTATCCTTGGCTCACTGTTGGACACCTTGATCTGTGAAGCCTGGAAGAGTAAATGAACTAAAATCTAGGATGAAAGAAAAAAGGCTCTTTGAGGGAAGTGATCCCATGGATATTAAATCATCCAGAACTAATGTTCGTTTATTCTGTAGTAAAGAGCCCTGAGAAAGAAATCTTTGAGTTTTCCTTGAGCCAATGATTTTTCATCCTGATAATCAAGAAGGACCTCTGTCTGCTGGATGAAATTGCTAAATGTAACATAGTAAATTCCTTCTGGCTTAGTCATCTTTGGGGAGAGGAGAGCCTCAACTCATTCGGAAAACAATTCCAGGGAGCCACAACATGGTAAGTATGACTCTTTAGATTTCCACTTTCCAAATTACATAGTTCCAATTCTTCCCTTAAATAACACACTACACATATGTAATGTGTGATATGTATTATATACTGTATACCCTACCACATTTTATATAATCTATAATTTTGATATATTATATAATATATAATTTTACATAAATATTAAATTACATATTACATGCCAAAGCATATATATAATATGACATGTCAAACTATATATTAATATAGATCCTGTATTAAATACATGTATATGTAATGTCTTGCTCTCTGTATGCTGTCTTTTTAAAAATATCCCTTTCAAAGTATGTTGATAAAAACTTGAAAAAATACTGAAGACTGGTGAGGCTTAAGCAGTGATAGGAGTAAGTGTGTTTGCTGTCCTGTGTCATTTAAATAACCTGCTGACAGTGTAACTCATTGATGATATTCATTTTCTAATCCTAATAGTGACAAAGGTCCTATTGGCATTTGCCTTTTTAATCAATCTTTCACTAAAATTCATTTGTGCTAAAGTATAGTATATACGTATGTCAATTAAATGTGGTTCTGCCTTCAGAATGACTTAAAAAATACACCCAAGGGCATTCTGAATAGTATTGTCATGCATTTCCTGGTATAAAGTATCAGCAGCTCCACTTGATTTAGAAATTCCTGCATTTTGGATGAAGGCATTTATAAGTCATTTGTATAGTTCATCAATAAGTTATAGGTCCTATAGTACAACTGATCCCCGTGGGCTAGAAATTGACATGTGATCCATGCTTCAACCCACTTTCATGTAATTGCAACTCTGTATTTCCTTGTTCGCCCATGTAACAGTAGCATGATTGAGATCACACTTGCATGGCTTGGCGATAAGAATATTGTTTAGGCTAGAACCCAAAATCTTCCTTCATACAAGACTGATTTTATTCAACACATTTTCATTGTTTATATAATCCATTACATAACCATGGGAGGAAATTAAATTGATGTGGAAAAAATGGCTATTCAAAAAGCTAAATGTGGCTGCTCCTTTATCTCTCATGACATTCTGGTTTGCTTACGGATTGCATGAGGAATTGTTCCCATTGGGTATTGCTTTCAAGCTCTGGCTTACAATGATCAAGTAATTTCCTTAAAAAAATGTGAACATGACCGGCTATTTCCCCCATCTCTATGATCACAAAAATGTAAAGGCTGTGCAAGGTCATCTCCCAATTTCTTTTATTCTTTTTTTAATGTATTATGGTAAAAATCAGACAACATGAGACCTATCCTCTTACCACATTTTAAAATGTGCAGTACATTATTGTTGACTCTAAAGGACAATGTAGTATAGCAGGTGTCTAGAACTTGTTCACCCTGCATGACTGAAACTCTATACCCATCAAACACTAACCACCGTTTCCCCTCTCTCCTCCCCAGCCCCAGGAAACCATGTTCCACCAATTTCTTAAGGGTCTCAGAAAACCTGGCATTAGTGCATTAACAACGAAGTACAGTCAGGGACTTGATACTCATCCCTGGTCTAGTTTGTCTCCCCACACATCACAGACTGAAGTGTATTAGATGAACGCATGTCTCTGATATTTTACAGTAAATTTGCTGAACATAGGGAGGATCTGGTCTTTCTCCTCTTTATAACTTCCCTGAACCTAGTTTTGTGTCATGTATAAACAGGTTCTGAATTAAATTAAATTATAAAATTTCTTTTTCAGGTGCAAATTTCTTATTTATTTGACACATGGAGAGAAAGAGAGTGAGCGAGTGCACAAGTAGGGAGAACAGCAGGCTTTGCTTAGCAGGGAGCCCGATATAGGACTCGATCCCAGAACTCTGAGATCATGACCTGAGCCAGAAGCAGACGCTTAACTGACTGAGCCACCCAGATGCCCCTAAAGACTTCTTTTCTTATAAAAAGGACAGAAAGTAAACTGCATACTTGTTTTATTAACTTACGTCAAGTTAATGAATTGTCTTCATAAAGAAAAGCACCTTACCTCACTACTCAATAATAATAATAGTGTGTATAGGTCTTAAAGGCTTTGAATGTATCTTCTAAACCATTGTTGTTCATAGAAATATTTTTAATGTAATGACTACCGTGGATGTTGGGCTCAGTCCATATAATCAGTATAGATTATACTGACTCCTTATTGATGATCATATATTAAGTAACTATGAATGTTCTTCCATAGTCAACTGTGAAGATGACTTTAAATGTCAGCCTTCAGGCTGGTTTCAGATAGCAGAAATTAACTGGGTTTTGACCACAACCCCTGAAATGAAGAAGAGTTTAAACCTCACATCCAGTGTACATGTTCTTACATCGTGCTGATAAGATTGATTATGATATTAAGGGCTTAATGGTATAGGTAATCTAATGAAACAGGATCTTTCCAGGTACCCCATGACTTTCTTCTGAGTCATTTTCGGTTTCGGTAGTAAAGCACGTTTCACCTGTTGAATTAAACTTGGGATAAGCATCATACTCACTGAATAGTCCTAGAGCTTTGATGGGAAATCAGTTAAAAAAATAGCATTTCACCGATCCTTTTCCTCAGGGTTTGAGAACTCCATGCATCATAAATAGCATGCCGAGTCAAACAGGACTCACACTCAAGTGAGAGAACATCATATGACCACAGTGCACTTTTCTCAAAGTAAGTCCTCTGGCCACAGTGAGAAACTAGTTGGGTTGTGCACCATCATCCTTACCTAACAGAGAATACAAAGACAGGAAAAGGCTGGACAGTTTCCTAAGACTGTGTGGCAATTTGTTGTTAAAACTGAAGCAGGGTTACCTTTCAAGAATGAATCAGGGTTCTTCCCCGTCCAGCTAAGCCTTTCAGAGATGCGATGATCAATGCCCTCATTTCATATACTGGTATTCTGATACAAAAGTGATCACGGTGAAGTGTAGGTTCTCTGCTAACATCTTATTGTTGCATTTAAAAGTTTAGGCCAATGTTTTCTTTTGAAATATTAATTTGGTCTAAACTTAACCTTCTTCTCTGTTTTCTTCTAAAATTACTTGGAAGCACAATTATTAAATTAGTAATAACCACAATAATATCTAGTATGTACTGAATCCTTATTAAATAACAGACATGTTTCTGGTATTTATGTGAACCTTACTAATTTATACCAGACTTGTTGGGTAAAGCACTGGGTGTTAATGTATGTGATGAATCACTAAATTTTACTCCTAAAACCAATATTACACTAACTGTTAACTCACTATAATTTATTTTATTTACTTTTTTATGATTAAAGTTTTTTTAATAAATATATATTATTAGCCCCAGGGGTATAGGTTTACACATTTCACAGCACTTACCATAGCACATACCCTCCCCAATGTCCATAACCCCACCACCCTCTCCTTACCCCCATCCCCCCGCAACCCCTAGTTTGTTTTAACTCACTACAATTTAAATAAAAATTTGAAAAAGGACAAAATATTAATACCGGAAGAATTGCATGGGAATATGACCTGGATTTCTGCATATAGAATATAACTACATATTTCAAGTTCTGCACTTTTTTTTTTTACATAAACTATGCCCATAATCATTTATATTATCCAGTTTTGGTTTTGTTAAAGTGTATTGAGAACATAAAGACACAAAACAAAATCCTTTTAGATTTGAGTCTTTTCCTAATATTTAACAATTATATTTTCACATCTTATTCTACAGCATTTTATTTTTAATGACTCAACCTCATTGAGTCTTTCCAGAACACTGTTATAGGAATAGAAATTCTTTAATTCACTCATATGTCCTTGGTTTACCTATTTTATAAATGAACTGAATAATTATATGAACAAGCATAATTGGCACAGCAGGTTTGGGAACAAACACAATTGACTCTTGGTCCACAAATATCCCAACATATTGGGTCAGAAGTTGACAGGTAGGCTAGAGAGACAGCAGGTGAGGCCCTGGTATTTAGCTGGCTGTGATCAGTGGTCAGTAGGTCACAAATATGGAAGGGAGAGCTTTGCTTAACTAGGCAAATCATTTAAGAGAGGGCTGGTTTAAAAAAAAACCACAAAAACAATTTCTATTGTATTTGATACTTTACCTGTGCATGCATTACTTTGATTATATATTATATACATTTATATTTATAGTATATATTATAATTATTATTTATATGTTATATATTTATAATATATATAATATATATTATATTTATTATATGTATACTATATATATTAAATGGAGAGAGAGAAGTAGAAAGAGACAGTGAATTAAGCTATCTTGCCCAAGATTACAAAATCAGAGGTACAACAAGGACTGGCTTCAGAATTCTGCCTTGCAATCTACCCGTCCAGTATCCTTTCCTTCTGCCCAGCGAGCCTTAGGACAGCTGTGGTGGGGTGGGTGGACTGCTGTCACCTATAAAGCGGGCTTGAGATAGCTTAAGAGTGGCAGAACACAGTGGCAGAAGAGAGAAGACAGAAAGTGATGAAATAGTCTTAGAAATCGGCAGATAAGAACCCTGCAATTTTGGTTTCATTAAGTTCACCCAAGTATTTCTTGACTTTGGGCCTCACTGGTTCAAACAAAAGAGGCTTCTGCAAACAAATTTGGCCAACTGACACTGCCAACTATTTCAGAACCGGTTCTTGCAACTCTGAAATTGAAGAAACTCTGAAAGGGCATCCCTCCTGTCCAGCAAACCATAACCAACCCAGAAGAACCTCTGACCCAACAGTCCCCCAACAGGGAGCCGGGGGGGCCGGGAGCAAGCTTGGTGGAAATCTGTGATGACAAAAGCAATGACGTTGAAGGCATTTGAACCTCACTACCCACCTCCTTCTAATCCTTGAGTCTTACAGGTTCTGTTTCCATCAAGTCCTTCTTTGAGTAAGACTAAAAGCACTGGTTTTTAAGAACTTTGCGGCCTCCTAGAAGGGATGATCATATAGTGGCTGTTTTAAAATGCCTTGGAATGGATTATTATGTTTTTCCATTAAGTATTAATGATTTCAGTTTATGTTAAATGCTTTCCATGTTTCTTTTCTGGGCGTTTTCCAAATTATTTCTTTGAGAAGCAAATGAGAAAGGCATTAAGATTGCTATGTCTTTATAAGGAATTCATAAAAAAGGTTAAGATCTCAAATGGGTATCCCTTCCATAAAATTATCTTAAATTGTGCAAGATGTTCATACATGGGACATCAGTTTTATATGCCTTCAAAAATAGCTATTTCGTTCTTAAATGATCTGGTTTCAAAAAAATAATTATTGCAATCATTTGGCTATAGATGTGGTTTAGATTTAAAGCCTCCTTCCTTTAAAGCAGATCTCATTTCAGTATGTTTTTGGAAGCATTATTATAAATAATGGATTGATTATTTAATTAACATGAGTACCGATGTAAAGACCGTATGAGCAAAGACGTTTATTTCCTTTTCCAAGCATTGTGAAATCAGTTAACTAATTTTTAGTTAGTTAACAAAATTAACTGAAAGGAAACACAAATGAAAGAGAGAAAGAGGGCAAGACCCAGTGCCACTGTGTGTCCTGAGTGCTCTTTTCACAGAGCTGCATTCTTGCTGGAGAAGCCTTTGTGCTCTACTGGCTGCCAAGGGCACCTGTGCCCATGCCAGGCTCCCCGGGCAGGGGGACCTAGAACTTCATGTCATGCTTTGTCGGAAATAGAGTACAGACCGTATCCAGGGAGGTGCTGAGAAGGCGAGCCCAAGCAGCAGCCTCTGAAGACAGAACAGCACTGAAAAGGGGCAGGTCTGATTCTACAGCCATCTCCAGGGAAACCAATGAACCTAGTCTCCCTGGGTCCTAATTTGTTCCACTACAAAATGTCGTAATGTCCACTTCAGCTTTAAGATTCTAGTAAACAGGACAAAAATAAGTAAGGAAGTAAATAAATAAATAGGTTTTCATTATCATGCAGGCCCCACCTTTTCCCTCTTTACGTTGTATTTTTCCTACTCATGTTCCCATTGTACTGTTTCTTTCGAGAAGTAAATTAGAAAGGTATTAAGATTTCTATGACTTTATAAGAAATTCATAAAAATGTTCATGCTGACAAGTGGCTATCCCTTATATAAAATTACGGCGAATTGTGCAAGATTGCCAAGTGTTAGAAACAAATCAGGGGGTCTAGCCATGGGGTCAAGGCTCCTAACCCTAATACCACATGATCTATAGAAGTTTCTGTTGTATAAATACTCAAGGTCACTAAGGAAAAGCATTTTGTCTCCATCCTGTCTGTCCATCCTGTCTGCACTTCTAACACATATAGACAGTCCACAGGAGCAAGGTACAATATACAGGAATGGGCAAACCTCTGAAATTGTCTTCCATTCTTAAAAGATACCCCTTTCTTCTTGATCTTTTCTATACCACATGAAAAATGATGGCTGCATATTTTGCAGATCAAAAAAATGGGTAATATCAATAATAAAAACAACTTCTACATTTCCACATTTCAGTATATGAGCCAGACAATGAAGAAAGATCTTTTAGTGCTAAGTGGTCCCTCACTCACTTTCTTCCTTCTTGTTTTCCTTCTTTTGTCACTGTCTCAACAAATACTTATTTTATTCCCACTACATGGAAATAAACCTCTGGGTGTCGGTTATTAACGTTTCCTTCCTAGATGCTAAAGGACAGAGGCAAGTAATATAAAGTAATATCAAGGGCAATAAAAAAGATGGCTAAAATTTATTGTGAACATACCATGAGCTTAGGCCCAAGGCTTGATGGGTATTACCTCCACTCAATCCTCATTACAATTCTATGAGATAATACTAGTACTACCACCATTTGACAAATAAGGGGAGTAGGTAGAGAGAGGCTGAGGTCATACGACTCCTTAGGGACAGAGCAGGGACTCCAGGCCTGGGGGTCTGAGACTACGGCTGGAAATCTTAACCTTTATACCCCGCTCTCTCCAGAAGGAGAGTCGGGCAAGAGGCACACAGAGGGCATACATGAGACTGGTTTCATTTCCTTTGAAAAAAGTCTTGTAAACAGCATTAGAGCACAACAGGAACGCTCCCAACATCCTCATGGATTGCACCCCAAAGCAAGTGTGTGACTTTTTTTTTTTTTAAAGATTTTATTTATTTATTTGATAGACAGAGATCACAAGTAGTCAGAGAGGCAGGCAGAGAGAGAGGGGGAAGCAGGCTCCCTGCTGAGCAGAGAGCCTGACACGGAGCTCGATCCCAAGGCCTCTGAAACCATGACCTGAGCCAAAGGCAGAGGCTTTAACCCACTGAGCCACCCAGGCGACCCAGTGAGTGACTTTTAATAAGCTACTGTCTTATGGCTTCATTCCATCTGTTTATAAAATGAAGACTAGCATCAAATAATCCCCAGGGCTCCTCCCAGACACAGACTTTCCATTATTCTAAAAAGGCAGCTGGGGGTCAGGGAGTGGTCACCGATTTTGGAGCCAGAAGACTTGGGTTTATGTGAATGGCCTGTGCCTTCCTTGCAATCTGGTCATGGGGTCTGCCTCTGTCATTTCCTGTTTTCTGCTGAACTCAGTCTCCTGGAAGATAATCGCTCAACCTGAATATCATCTGCAAATATAATGATCAACCCTCTTGATGAATTTTTAAGTGTGTGATATATGTTTGTTGCCTGTATGTACAATGTTATACTGCAGGAGTCTAGAACATACTTATTTTGCTTGACTGAAATTTTATGTGTATTGATTAGTGACTCCCTATTTTTCCCCTTCCCCTGTTGCTTGGTAACCATGATTCTACTCTTTGATTCTATGACTTTGACTATTGTAGATACCTCATGTCCATGGAATCACACAGTATTCTTCTTTGAGGTCGGGCTTATTTCACTTAGCATACTGTCTTCAAGGTTCACCCATACTATTGTATGTTCTAGAACTTCCTTTTTTTTTTAAAGGCTCAGTAGTATTTGATTATATGTATATATCACATTTTCTTTATCCACTCATCTTTCAATGGACATTTAAGTTGTTTCCATATCAGTTGTTTCCATATCTTGGCTATCGTGAATAGTGCTGCAGTGAACACAGGAGTGCAAATACCTCTCCTAGATCCTGATTTCAATTCTTTTGGATAAACAAACACCGCAAAGTGGGATATGCTGGACTATACGGTGGTTCCATTTTTAATTTGAGAAACCTCCATACCCCTTTTCCACAGTGGTTACAACATTTTGCATTCCCACAAGCAGTGCGCATGTAACTACCCAAGAATTCAAAATTGAAGTCTCAACTTCTAAATTCTTTATCATCCTGTTCCATGGTCCTAGATTTTGCTTTGGGTATGAGACTTATGTTCATGTCCTGTCCTGACTCATTGTAAGTTCTGCTGAAGGAGGGGCTTGAAATGTTCCATCTTATTTGGAAGGGTATTCATAGTATTCCCTTCCTTCTCTGTGTCTTTGGGATGGTTTTGCTAACCATCATGATCCAAATCAAACTTTCTTTTTTCATCTGAATATAGTTTCCTTATATTTTGCACTACTGGCTCTGAGTAATCTCATCCACTTTGTTGGCACTGGTAACAAGTGTCCTTATAACAATGACTCCTGAGTCTAGTCTCTAGCTGAGTCTTTTGTTTGAACTCCAGGCTCAAATAAGAACACACTCAGTGGGGCCCCTGGGTGGCTCAGCTGGTTAAGCGTCTGCTTTTGACTCAGGTCATGATCTTAGGGTCCTGGGATGGAGCCTTACATTCCTCTGGCTTCCTGCTCAGCAGGGAGCTTGCTTCTCCTTCTTCCTCTGCCCCTCCCCCACAGTCATGCTCATATTCAGACTCACTCTCTCTCTCTATCAAATAAATAAATAAATAAATAAATAAATAAAATCTTTAAAAAAAAAAAAAACCCGCACTTAGTGCCCATGGCTTTGGGTCTCCTAGAAGTACTAAAACCATGCTCTTCTCTTCCAATCATGCCTCTGCCTCAGGACTCCCTGTCAGGGACCGGCACCCCTCAGTCATCCAAATCAGAGGCCTTGGGATTCCTCCTCCTGTTCCCTTGACAGGCTTGCTTGTCATTAATAATCAAGTTCCTGTTTATTCTTTCTTCAAACATTTCCCGAATCCATCACCCTCTCCCAGCCCCACTGCCACTTCCTTAGTTCAGGCCACTATTATTTCTCACCTAGATAACTGCAGTAGATACCCAAGAAGTGTCTTTGCTTAGGTAGGTATTAGTCATCTCAATTTTAATGTATCTAACGTAGAAATCTCCTTTTGTCCCCAGCTCCCCAAATTGGCCCTCTCTTGTTGGTCCACATCCCAGCTAACAGTATTATTACCAACTTGCTCATGCCAAAACCCTAGAGCCGTCCGTTATCCCTCTCTTAGTCACCCACACCTGTTTCTACCTCAAAAATACATCCTAAATCTGATAACGTGTCATTATTTCCACTGAAACTATCCTACTCTAGACCACTTCATTTTTCTCCTGGCTTACTATAATGGCTCTGTAAAGGTTCTCCAGACCTCTATTCTTGGCCCTCTAGAAACCGCCCCAAGCCAGAATTCTCCAAAAAAAAAAAAAAAGAGCTCACTGGGGGCTCCTGGGTGGCTCAGTCTGGTAAGCATCTGCCTTCGGCTCAGGTCATGATCCCAGGGTCCTGGGATCAAGACCCATGTTAAGCTGTCAGCTCAGTGGGAAGCCTGCTTCTCCTTCTCCCACTTCCCCTGCTTGTATTCCCTCTCTCAATGTCTGTATTTCTGTGTCAAATAAATAAATAAAATGTTAAAGCCAAACAAAACAAAAAACCCCTCAAAATTATTTAAAAAAACCTAATTTTCTTGCATAAAATTCTGCAGTGATTTTTTTGTTGTGATCATGATAAAACTGAAATTCTTCACTACAGTCTACATGGCTCCATATAAGTTGGACTCTGCCTACATATTCACCCTTGCTCACTCTGCTATAGTCATGCTGGCTTTCTTTCCTGTTTCTTCAATCCACCAAGCTTGTCCTGCCTCAGGGCCTTTGTACTTGCCATTCCCTCTTTTGTCAGATTTTTTCATGACTGGTTCCTTCACATCATTCTTGATTCAGTTCAAATACCAGCTCCTCAGAGAGATCTTCCCTCACCACTCTAGCTAAAGTATTTAAATTTATCTTTTCTCATGGATAAAGACAAACTGAAAAAAAAAAGAGAAAAATATGAACCTACTGAAGCAGATTATTTATAAGTAGAAAAAAAACAGTTAAAAAGTTTAAAATAAAAATGTGCAGAATTCATGGGCAGAATTCAAAAGTGCATGTACTTCATAGCAGTGTCTCGCCATATATGACGCAATTGTGAATACAGGTTGAGTACACATGCTAGACGATTCAAATTGGTGAAAAGAGGGCAAGAAGCAGCATCAGTTAGTCTGATGGACACAGAGGAGATAGGAATCCTCCTTAGTAGGTAAGTTCCCAAAACTGAAGAAGAGTGGCCTTCATTTCTTCTTTCTCTCCAGTTTCAGGGATGAAAGAAGAGGGAAGAAACCCCTCTTCCTTCATCTATTTGCCTGAAATATCTGGAAGACAGGATCTGACTGTCCAACCAAACAACCCCTTCTGGAAATATCATGTGACTAGAATTGCATTATAGGGTTTCAACAGGAGGAAAAACAAAGGCACAGTTGCCATGCTTTCCTTATTTTAGTCTTCTGACATTTAGTTTATTTATTTATCTATTTATTTATTTATAAATATTTTATATATTTATTTGCCAGAGAGAGAGAGAGAGAGAGAGCACAAGCAGGCAGAGTGGCAGGCAGAGACAGAGAAAGAAACAGGCTCCCCGCTGAGCAAGGAGCCAGATACAGGACTTGAACCCAGGACCCTGGGATCATGACCTGAGCTGAAGGCAGTTGCCCAACTTACTGAGCCACCCAGGTCTCCCTCTTCTGACATTTTATTATGAACCCACAGAAAAATGGAAAAGCTTCATTCCTTAAGATCATGTTTCTCTTTACTTCAGATGGAGCCAGGCAGTCTCAACTGCACCCTGCTAATGGATGGGACCATTATTTTCTGAACCTTGAATAGCCTGAATGAAGGTCTGGACTATCCTATGATCAGTTTTGACATTTTGGTTACCGTGTTAGTGTCACTATAACTAGGGTTAGTTAATCAGTGCCTCCTGCTATGTAGAGCTTGACTGTTTATTCTAACTAATTTATTTTACATTTTATTTTATTGTGGTAAGAATAATAACATGAGTCTACCCTTTTGACAAATTTTTAAGTGTACAATAGAGCAGTATTGTTTAGGATGGGTACACTATTGCACAGCTGATCTCTAGAACTTACCAGGGACTGGGGGTGGGGGAGTGAGGGGTTGACAAACAGCTTTATTTTTGCTGGTTTATGAAGCTCTGAATTATTTCACTTTTAAGTTTTCCATCCTAGTGCTCTGGAGAAGATCTACTTGCTTTAGGGACACATTTGTTGTCTGTCCTTTAGATAGGCCCTTTATTAAGTACGGACTATGGTCTCATTTTGAGTATAAAACTATACTTTATTACACTACTTGTTCAAGTTCTGAAGTCAAATGTCAAAAAAAAAATCTAAATTAGTGACATCTTAGCCTTGGTATTTACATTTCTATCAATAACTATGAACTAAAAGTTCAATCGTATCTTCCATCTTATAGGCAAATCTAATTTTCACCCAGAACAAAGATCTTCCTTTGACATTATTTCATGAGTGATGATGTTACAGCTGACAATTTACTAGTTGAAAGAGTACAGTGCCCAAGTAAGACTGTACTAGATCCTGCTGTGTTGATATTGGACCCTGCGTGGTAGTCTTTGGAGAGAAAAGAAAAAAAAAATACAAACTGACCCAAGGCATCTGTTTGCTTTATCTATTTCTGCCAACAATCACTATATATTACTTAAAAACAAGAGGTAAAGAAATTCATCTTTCAGGCCATTTAGTTTTTGTTTGTAAAATCTCTCAAAGATTCTGACTACTGCCAACTTAAAATGCTTTCTGTAAAGTTCAGTGAAATTCAAACGTCGTGACTATAATCAGAACACTAAGAATAGGATATTGCTGGTACTTGAGCATGAAACCAGGACCTAACCCAGTTGAGTGAAAAAGTTGTTACTTAAAGACTTCTGCTGTAGAGTTAAAAAATATTCAATTGGTTATCTCTCTTTTGATTTTCTTTTTCATGTGGAGGAGGAAAATGATTTTTTCTTGTTTTCTCCATAAATGCCAGAAAGGTAAACTAAATTCTGGCAGTGAATTCACATTTTACTTTTCAAAAAATATTCTGCATTTCGGTTCAGGTTAAATAATGAGAAAAAAGATGCTAATTATTTCATATACTCAACAATCAAAAAATATCCTAATATTCCAGTTGTGGAATAAGCAAGTCATGAGGATAAAAGGTACAGCATAGGGAATATAGCCAATGGTAGTGCAGTGGTGTTGTCTGGTGACAGATGGTACCTACAGTTGTGCTGAACGTAAGTTACACACTTGTTGAATCACTATGTCGCCCACCTGGAACTAATGTAACATTGCCCATCAATTACACTTTGATAAAAAAATTTAAAAATCACAATACAATACAGTCATAACCTTTTACATGTCTGGTACTTTTAGATGAAAAATTGTTCCAGTTAAACCATGGTAATGGTTTTTAATGTTGCCATTTTTAAGTATTAAAAAACCCTGTAATTATACGAATTAAGTACAACTTACACATTTTGAATATGACACATTTGATTTAACTTTATAGAAGTAATGCCACAAACATGTTGATTAAGGATGCTTTGAATGCTCTAGCTTGACTTTTCACAAATGCCCTTAAAATGCCCAGGAAGTCAACACACAGCTGTCCCGCTGGCACACAAGGACCATTACTGTTCACCGCTGACAAGGCATGGCTAGCGGCAAACATGGGGAAGGATGCAAGCTCTTGTTAGGTTTGCTCCGCAATAGAAAAAAAAAAAAAAAGGACATTCCTTGACATAGAGAAATCGTCCCTCATAATCTATTATTTTCCAAAACTTAGTGGCTCCTATATCAATGACAAATGAGTTAACGATAAATGCGTTTGATTGCAATTAAAAGAGATGCAACAAAGAAATGTGATCAAGGTCAGAGATAAACGTGAAAGATGCTCTAAAATCTCTTCTCAGTCCATCCCCCAGATCACTTCTAAATGTTGACTCCCATTTCCGCTAGCACAAAGGCAAGTAGAGAGAAAGTCTGCATGCAAATAATTTTAAAAATAATAACAGAATACTGAAAATCAACAAGTGCAATAATGACAGAATTATCAAAAAAAGGGATTTTTGTTCTTTGTTTATAATGCTGCAGTGACACTGAAAAGGTAATATTCATTATCTCTTCAGGCAAATAGGCTCATTCCAGAGCAATCAAGATTCATCAATCATGAATCTAAAGGCAAAATTCAAAAAATACCATTGAATCCTTTACTTCCCTAAACAATCAAATCAAAGAACTTTTTAAAAAATATCTTTGAGATTTCTCTCCATCTCAAGTATAACTTTGGTGCTTTGCCCTTGACACGTAGTAGCAAATAATAAATATTCTTTTAATAGTTCTCCAATAAATGAATGAATAAATGAATGCCTTCACTTCCAAATTGAATTAGGATGCAGAAATTTATATGCAGAATTAATAAGGTTTTCAGTGTAATTTACGGGTAAGAAAATGCTTACAGCTCTGGGGTTGGTTGGAGAGAATTCTTAGTGCTTTTTCAAAGGCACAGTCTAGGGTGTCCATCTCCTTCTCATGTATGTTTCCATTTCTCTGGGTTTCTCCTGTCCTATCTTTGCAATACTCTCCCCTAAGTCTTAAGGACTTCTTTCCTTAGGAAATCCACAGGGGCATTTTCTGCTTCTGATGATTTAACAAAGCCACGTG
This sequence comes from Neogale vison, assembly GCF_020171115.1. Lineage (NCBI taxonomy): Eukaryota > Metazoa > Chordata > Mammalia > Carnivora > Mustelidae > Neogale > Neogale vison. Next base: position 167,787,300 of record NC_058093.1, on the reverse strand, counting down.
CTCCTTCATTTGTTGAACTAATACTTCCTGAAAGTTTGTTTCTTCCAGGACCTGTGGGAGGCACCAGGGGTGAAACGGAACCACACAAGCAACTTTTGGTTTTGTTTTTACTACATTTTTTTTTTTAATTTCATGAAAACATAGCTCAGAAAGGAAGCAAATAGAACCTGCAAGGATACCTGTCTCCAAAAAGACATTCCAGGACTAGGCTTGCTGCTGATAAAGGCTAACTCTGCAGGCACCCAGTGCTACAGCAGTGTCCTGTACTCCATTAATCTCTGCTGTAACACATGTGCCTACCACATGCACTGCTTCTAGCATCTTATTCCTTATATTGATTATATTTTTAAAGGAATATTTTGAACTTACTGGGTTAAATAGCATATTATTAACTTAATCTCCTCTATTTCTTTTTAGTTTTTAAAAGGTGGATACTTGAAAATTTAAATTTACTTGTATGCTTTGCATTATATTTCTACTGGATTGCTGATCTAGAGGTAGGCAAGAGAAGGAGAAAAAAAAACCCCAAATAAGCAAATAAATTATTATGAAATTGAATGTGGTGTTTTGTTTGTCTCATTGTATCAATGAAACACAGAGCTGTATGTTTTCAGAGAAGGTACGGGTAGAATTGCATTTCAGGGATCTTTTTGAGGAGGAAAGGACCACAACTGGCTGAGAAATGCAGGTTGTTCCCGTGCAATGAGAAATATATTAAAGATTTGCAGTCATGTTAATAAGTAGGGCATAGTGAAGATGCGTAAGCAAAGATAGACAAGCAAGCAGAGATAGCCTTCGAGAGAGGTTCTGAGAGGACTCCAATAAGACAAAGTGTTCCAGGTATGGACCAGTGGAATCCTCTGCTCCTTTAAATGGTTCAAATGGAAGCCAAGACAGGGATGATCACATCGAATAAAATTTATATATGCTATCTGGAATCAATAATGTATGAATTCATGGCCATTCATTAGCCCCTCAGTATGAATTAGTTGGCCAGGTTACGCAGCAGCTTCTGGTCCTCTGGTGCTGATATTTCCAACACTGTGTTCACTGCACCCCCACCGTCCACTTCTCTTATTAAGGCTCCGCCCCTTTCAGAATTCCTCCACTCAAGTCATAACCTCATTTCTGGGGTAAGCTGTCTTCAGGGGCTTTTTGTTTCCTTACAGCGTCATGGCTTCTCTCCTGCCCTGCCAATCCTCCTATCTGGGAATTTGCAGTGAAATAATAGGACAGTTTATATGATCAATTCCCGTATTACTCAGCTCAAATGACTTACATTCACTTTAGAAGGTTTTCAGTTACACAGTGTACAAGTATATCTTTTACAGTTGATTAAAATGTTTGTGGTCATTTCTATGAAAAAAAAAAAAAGTTGGGCATCTGTTCCTTGGTTAGAAATACAAGTTCATTGTTTTCTCTGTGGGAAAATCAGGCATGGCTTAAGACTCCTTTCAGAAGAAATCCTAAGGATCAGCTATATTCAATTCCTGGGGACATTTTTTAATCCTTTGCCATTTTTAGCTAATCAAAATATGCACATACTTTGAATGCTTCATTCCCAAATCATGTCGGATTAAAGTGTAATTACTGTGATACTGGCTGATATACGTAGAATACACAGATACACATAGATACATGTGGAATGCCCTTTCACGCAACTTCCACAGGACATTCAAAGTAGCATGAACCTGACTTTGAGGACCTAACTTTGTGGTCTGTGCTGCCTGAATGAGCTCTATCTGCTCCTGAAAGTCCATTTGTATTTGTGTTTTTAATTGGGAATTCCTTGTGGCTTTTTTTTTTTAACCAAAATTTTTAAGATGAAAGCCAGAAGTAATTTTTGGCTAACAAAATTAGCAAACTCTTCTTCACTTTCTCACTCAAGTGAAAAGAACACATAGAAGTTGTGCAAGAATCAACTCAGGTAAGTTTCGCCTTTTCAGTTATGCAAGGAGGCGCAGCACATTAAGGTGAAATATTTATGATGCCCTTCGAGATTACAGGTCTCCCCCGCCACCTAAAGAAACCATGTTTCCAGTCTCTACTGTGTGCAAATACACCCAGCCCCAGATGCTGTAACAGCAATCCAAATTAAATAGGTGGAGAGAATTTCAGGGATACATTTTCACATTTGTACTTTGTGTGGTTAGACATGGCGATTTCTCCTCCATTAGCTTCTAACCGTTTCAGATTTGTTTAGTTTGCATCAAGGCACTGTTTTAAATGCAGTGTTGTACAATAGAATTTAAGGTATTTTCGAAATAATGTGGCACAGCTGTGTGGTTATTCCCCCTCTATCATAAATTCGACTGGCTGGAAAATGAAGTTTGTTTAAAAATAACCTCTTCAGGACTTCTTTTAATGAACAGGCTGTATGTAAGTCTTCCATTTTGTGGGTGGAAAAATGCATCTAAGATACTTTATTTCACTTAATAATAAATATTGTTGTGAAACCATAAACCCAGAGAAAATTGGTTATTTTTTTAAAAATAGAATTCATCAACATATTTCAGAGAGCCAGTTCTTCAGGAAAGCTATTTAAAAAAGCAAACACACCCAGAGATGGATTGCCTGGGAGGCCGAAGCAGAAAATTGCTACCTTAGAACTGGAGGACTGATAAATATGAGACTTCATTTATCCCAACCTGGGCCATCTGCGGATAGAAGATGAAGAAGGAATATTCACTTATCTTTTTAGCAAAGCCTTAGCACCTCTGCTGGGCTGGGTGTGGGTTGCAGGTCTGGATTCAAGTTTCAACTCTTGTTCTCTGTTCAGCTAACCAAGTGACCTTGGCCAGATCTCCCGTGTGGGCGGTGGGAGCTGCTCTGGCTTTGCCGTGGCACAGACCACACCAGGCTGCACACTGTCATACAAATCAACCAACGCTGGTCTGTCATGTTTGCCAATTTCTGTGGTGTAAATGCCCTGGCTATAGCCAATTTAAGCTACATACATGACCTCACCTGATGCTGAGCTTGGAAGAAAACCATACCCCCATTGTTTCTAAATGATCTCCCAGATAGTTCCAGCTGGCTCCAGGAAGCCACTTCCTTGGTTCCATTTCTGGCTCCACCAGGATGGGGGTGCTGAAGGCAAGTGAATTGACTTCCCTACATCTCAGTTTTCTAATTTTTAAAATGTTGACCATACACAACCCTTATAAGCTCGTTTTGAGGGTCCAATAGAAGGGGCCGCGCCCAGAGCCAGAAAGAGGTTTTCCATAAACATCAATTTCCTGACTTGATGATTTCATGATTATGTGTCTGTTTCCTCGCCTTCCCCCCCACTTGACAAACTCTGAGAGAACATGTCTGCATTTGTGCTCATTTGTTTATAACTCCCTCATTCAGCCCATGAGGGAGTCCAATGCTCTCTACATTCCATTTCAGATCTCCTGAAAAATCATTTCTTAGGGGTGACCAACATATTTTCCTCCAATTCCAATGGACATTTTTCAGTGCTTATATTATTTGGTTCCTCTGTGGCATTTGTTATGCTTGACCAATCCTTCCTTCTTCTGAAGCAAGAGGGACCATTCATCTCATTTCTTAGGCTGGAAATCAAAGAGTCATCCTCCTTTACCTTCTGTATTCAATCTAATAGGCCAATTCTATTTTGTAAATATATCTTCATTCTGTTTTCTCTAGCTCCCTCTCTAATGCCACTGTCTTAGTAAAGACCCCTTGGACCTACGACTTTTCATTCTTTTTTTTTTTTTTTTTTAAAGATTTTATTTATTTATTTGAGAGAGAGACAGTGAGAGAGAACATGAGCGAGGAGAAGGTCAGAGAGAGAAGCAGACTCCCCGTGGAGCTGGGAGTCCGATGCGGGACTCGATCCCAGGACTCCGGGATCATGACCTGAGCCGAAGGCAGTCGTCCAACCAACTGAGCCACAGTAATTAACGTGGCATACCACCTGATTTCCCTGCCCCCACTGAATTCACCTTCCAATCCATACTTCCTCTGGAAGGATTTCTAGAAAATGCAAACAGATGGTATAATTCCTTGTACTTCATTATTTTCTGGTATCTACAGCATAAGGTCCCAACTCCATGGAATGGCAAAATGGCGCCTGTTGATTCTGGTTCATGCCAGCTTTGGGGGCCAAGTGCCCTGCCTTTTGTCTGCTTATAACTGTGCTCTCATCTTATTAGCACCCTCAACAGGCCAAGCTTTTTCTTGTCTTTGTCTCTCTGGACAGCCAGCCCTTTCCCTTTTTCTTTTCTTTTCTTTTCTTTTGTTGAGTACCAGTAAGTTTTTGTTTATTGATTATATTTTTCTAGGGTAAAGAGAAGGGAAAAAGGTCAGAATGTGTGTTACAAAACGTTAGCAAATGGGAAAGGAAGTACCTAACACAGCAAAATCAACCATAACATAAGCATTCCCCTGTGATATGGTCACAAAAGTCCAAGAGGGCTCAGTCCCCTGCAGTTCAGAGATGAGAGAAAGGGATCAGGGAAAGAACAGAGAGGTACACACTCTTCTACCCTCCCTTCCATCTCTCCCCAAATAAATACAATATTTCACAAGAAGCTTTCATTTCCAGTAGTAAACATGCAAGAAGCTACATTCGTCCTTCTCTTATTAAATAATATTGTGGTCACTTTGACATGTTTCTTATACCTGCACAAAGGCCCTGAGTGACTGGGATATGCTTCCCTTTCTTGGTCTTTTTTTTTTTTTTTTAATGTTCAGTTAGCCACTGTATAGTACATAATTAGTTTTTGATATAGTGTTCAGTGATTCACTAGTTAAATATAACAGCCGATGCTCATCACAGCAGGTGCCCTCCTCAATAGCCATCACCCTGTTACCCCCTCCCTCATCCTCCTCCTCTCTGAAACCCCCAGATTATTTCTCAGGATCCACAGTCTCTCATGGTTCATCTCCCTCTCTGATTTCTCCCCCTTCAGATTTCCCTCCTTTCCCCTATGGTCCTCCATGCTATTGCTTATGTTTCACATGAGTGAAATCATATGATAATTGTCTTTCTCTGCTTGACTTATTTCACTTAACATAATCCCCTCCAGTTCCATCCATGTCAATGCAAATGGTGGGTATTCATTGTTTCTGATGGCTGAATAATTTTCCATTGTGTGTATGTACATATCTTCTTTACCCATTCATCTGTTGAAGGGCATCTTGGATCCCTCCACAGTTTGGCCATTGTGGACATTGCTGCTATGAACACTGGGGCGCATGTGCCCCTTCATTTCACTACATTTGTATCTTTGGAGTAAACACCTAGTAGTGCAATTGCTGGGTCATAGGGTTGCTTTATTCTTAACATCTTGAGGAACCTCCATACTGTTTTCCAGAGTGGCTACACCAGCTTGCATTCCCACCAACAGTGTAAGAGGGTTCCCCTTTCTCCACATTCTAGCCAACATTTGCTGTTTCCTGTTTTGTTAAATTTTGCCATTCTAACTGATGTAAGGTGGCATCTCATTGTGGTTTTGATTTATATTTTCCTGATGGCTAGTGATTTCACCATTTTTTCATGTGTCTGTTAGTCATTTGTATGTCTTTTTTGGAGAAGTATCTGTTTATGTCTTCTGCCCATTTTTTGACTTGGTTATTAGTTTCTACCTGGTAAGCTCCAATTTCTTTAAGGTTCAACTCAAGGCAACACCCCCGCCCCCGCACGATGTCTTCTTTGACACCCTCACGACAGTCAGTAGTTCTATAAAAAGCACTCTTCACACTGTATTATAATCATCTGTTCATTTTCTTCCCCAGCTGAAAGTGAATGAACTGAGGACATAAATGCTATATTTTATTCACCATAACATCTACAATATCAAGCACAAAGCCTGGATCACAAAAATGTTTAGCAAACAGAATGTATCAACTTACAATTGCTTAGTCGGATTTTTTCTCTGCCCATGTTGTGACACCAAATGAGATGGGTTCAAGTGAAGAGTTTTTTTTTTTTTTTTTAATTGAGATGTAATTAGCATAAAACATTGTATTCATTTCAGGTGTATGGCATAATGATTTGATATTTATATACATTGAAAAATTATCACCATAAGTCTAGTTAACATCTGTCACCACACATTGTTATAATTCTTTCCCTTTTTTCTTAAGAAAACTTTAAAGATCTACTCTGTTAGCAACATTCAAATACATAACACAGGGTTATTGAGTAACTAGAGATTTTGTAAGCTATAAGTAAGTTAGGATGATACACATTTTCAGATTTGATTCTAACTGGAATAATGATTCTCATTATTCTCAAATGATGGGCTTTCAAATAATGATAATTTACTTAAATGTATTTGTCCCAACATCATTTGCCTGTTAACTTTTTAAGTTTAATGTTGGTCATCAATAAGTAAAAAAATAACAAATTAGGTCATCTCATGCTTATTTTTGAGGGTATTTTTTTTTCTGAAGTGTATAGGAATCGAGGCAAAAGCCACTGCAAAAATAGTAATAGTAGGTAGAAAAATGCTATATAAGAATCCATTTGAAAATCTGCATTTAATAAATGAGTAATATACAATAAAGTGAACATGCTGTTACTATATGGATGGAAGAATTTATTAAGTATCTTTTTAAGTATTTTTTTATCCTGAATGACTGCATGTTAAATATGTGTTATACGTTTTAAAACGGAGGTGCTATTGATGCTTTAGGACATTTCAAAGAAGGGAAAAGCACAGTCAAAAGTAAGCAAGAGACTGAGCTGCAAAGCAGACGTTCTACCATTTGCTGAATTTTTGTTAATAAATCTCATCTTTTGAGTTGAGAGAAAAATAACATTGCTCTTCTTTACCAGTAACTTTTTGCAAATAATGCAAATGAACAAAACCTCTCCAACTTTAGGGATGATCTAATGTCATAAATGGAAAGTATGCAACTTCATTTTAAAATACTCATTATCATCTCTATCTATAACTCCAATTCTCTGGCCCACAGGGACTGTTCTTTAATTAATACTTGACTAGAGTTGAAAGTGTTTTCCTTCTCTAAAAAATTTGGAACAATATATATTTAACAGATGGTGTCTCTATAGTCTACCTTAGTAAGCCTTCTAATTAGTATATCTTTTCTAAACAAAGATTTATGAAGCACCTTTTTCTGTGAGAATTCTTCTTTATATTTTTTGCTGTATATATTTTTTTAATACCAAAGGATCTAAAAAGGGGTCTTTCTTCTGACAAGTTAAAATTCTTCAAATTAAATGGTTTTTTATATAAAATCTGTGGAATACACTTGGTCATTTTTTCCTGTTTTTCTGGTAAGAAGATTGGGTCCTTGAGAAGATCAAGGGCAAATAGATAATTGATGATATTGGGAACTTGCCCCTTGATATTTTCTTCTTTATCATCATGTCAGCATGTATTTTTAATGTTCTTTACCAAATAGCCAAATTCAGCTTTGATCTTGCTGGCCATTTTATATGAATTTGAGACAGGTCTCTGGGCTCAGTATTGAAAGACATATGCTTTGACTTATTTTTCCAAAATGGATAATATTATCAGGTTATGCATTTTTTTCTTGGGACTTATTCCTGGCTTATCAAGAAGTGCATCATATTTGAAACTACAGCCAGGATTTCAATCAGGGTCAAAGAACTTTCTCCCCAAAGGAAGCTAAATTGACCATAGGATAATATTATTCTATAGTCTTAGCCCCATTAGCTATATGCTTTCTTGAGCAACTCACCAAAATAACTTAGTTGAAGCTCTGGAACATGATTCACTCAGTTATATAATGAAATGTGAGCCCTTTAGGAGTGTGTGTGTGTGTGTGTGTGTGTGTGTGAGTGTTGATCCAGATACACATAGCAGAGCCATTTCAAAAAGTAATAATGGTAAATAGAATCATAGACACAAAATTGGAAAGCACTTTAGGAATGATCAGACTCTTTGTGCATCTCTTATCACCCTTCCTTATAGGTGATGGCTCAACCTGCATACACTTTTACTAACATAATCTCATTTTCTCCAGTCCTGGAGAGGTTCCCTTGTTAGGAAGTTATTATTATTTTTTTTAAAGATTTTATTTATTTATTTGACAGAGACAGATCACAAGTAGGCAGAGAGGCAGGCAGAGAGAGAGAGAGGAGGAAGCAGGCTCCCTGCTGAGCAGAGAGCCCGATGCGGGACTCGATCCCAGGACCCTGAGATCATGACCTGAGCTGAAGGCAGCGGCTTAACCCACTGAGCCACCCAGGCGCCCAGGAAGTTATTTTTTTATTCTGAATAAAAACTTACCTAAGCTGTCATCTTAGTCCAAGATCCTATAAACAAAGAATTAACCAATCTCAACCAAGCAAAAAGTGAGGGTCCTGGAAGTTCCTGTTTCAATGGGTAATATTTTTGTCTACTATAATTTTCTTTCTATACTCTTTGGTTCCCATCATGATTCATGCCACAAGATGGCTTAGATTGAATGGGTCCACAAACGAATACTGATGTCCCCAGCTTGGAGATGGATCTGCTGCTATCACCCAGAGGGTGTGGGAGCATAGTCTAACTTGGCATGCAGGACCTAGAATCTGAATAGAATGAACAACAAGCAATAAAAAGAAGTCCTGGCAGGACCTCAGAAGCAGGGATGCCCATGACATTCTTGACATCTAAAGATGCATCTATTCAAATGAGCATCACAAATTGAAGGTAATGATATTTATGACTACATTGGCAAAGGTCAGATCCCAACCTTTAGAAAACTCAGACTATCTTCACAAATACAGATTTTGTGGGGACTGAGTTTGTATTCTTTGAAATGATGAGTCTCAAAATTTCCCCATTAATGTGAGCCCTGTCCATTATCTATCTCTGACTTCACTTCCTCGTGGAAAGTTTCTTTCACATTCTCAAAAATCAGACATACTGACAAACTGTGACTCAGTTGAGGGAGATTAGCTCCATTTTAATAAAAGGAGTTTCCTCATAACCCTGGTGACTAGTGTGCCCTACAAGGATCTTGTTGCCTTAAAAAGATTTTCCAATTGTTGAAAAATATTATTTCAAGCTAGAAATTCAACACAGTATCAAAGTGACTAGCACTTTGATTTGAAAAGAAAGGTTAGAATGATGAGAGGTGGGAAAGAACCAGTCGAGGAACCAGAGTTCTTGTCCTGCCTTTGTCTTTAGACCTTTGTGTCACCTTTGGCCACACAGAATATTGAATACAAAGAGAACTTAAAGAGCCATCTGGTTTACCACTGTGGCTAATTTAGCTTTCTCTCAAACTATAAAGTTTCTTTAAGCCAGTACCTATAGGATCATAACAACAGCATTTTAGAAACAATATAAATAATCTTTCCCCAAGGAGCAATTATGGAGGTGATCACATCTGTGAGGAGGACAGACATTTTCTAGCTTTCACATTTTTTTTTTTTTGTATTAATGATCAGGTTTTAAAAGAATGCAAACAACATTTAAGAGCAAAGTCATACAGGTAGCACATTGCTCTGTTGTCTGTGATGATTACTAAGGTTGGGAAAGAGAAAAGGGACAGGGGCGTAGGTTGTTTACACATTCTTTGATTAATTCAGATTTTATCCTTTACTGAATCCAAAAATTACAAACAAACAAATTTTGTCTTGCTATGAGACCAAAAAATGCAGTGAAGAGAGTGGTTAGGAACAATGTGGTTTTTTGTCGGCAGCTCTCACATATCATAGAATAATGGGGTAGATAATTGGGAAAGGTGGTAGGCACAGGGGTATATGCCAAATTAGAATTCTCTAAGATTACTGGCAATTTTAAGGCACTGGAAGCTGTAAGATTGCCCTTATGCAAAGATTTACTTGGTAAATGAAATTTTATCTTACCTCAGGACTTTCAGCTAAAAGCCAAGTAATAAAAATATGGAAATTTAAAAATTTGTTTTTGTATTAGTCAGCAGTATTGGCCCCTACTATGTGCAATGGCACTGTGTTAAAACATCATTCACCTCTGGATATATACTAGAAGTTAGGAATAGAATAATTCTTAAAATGTAAAATTCTTTTTGGTTAAGCAGTCAACACTGTCCTAGAAAACATCAACTCCACAAATGGTTTTAAGAAGAATAATTAAGATTCATAGATATTTGGGAAAATAAAATGTCAACTTTTATAACCAGAAATTTTTTTAACAACCTGAAATTTTTAAAGTTGGTGCTTGTAAGACTTACCTTTTAATAGGTAATGACGAAAAAAATCACCTTCTATCTTAACTTCTTTAGAACAGAATGATAGAATGAGGACATGATGGATGTGAAAATGAAAAAGCTAAATGTTTAAATTTAATTAATTTAATAACAATCAATTGTAGGACCACAAACTATTACTTTTTTAATGTGAGTTTTTGAATATTAAACTGCAGATAGATTTTTTTTAAAGGCGGAAGTAAAAACAGGAAATGATTGGAACTAATTAGCCCAAATCTTACCTGAAGTTGCTTTTTGTTCTCTTTTCTTCTCCACTCTCCCTGAAATGAGAAGGGGCAGGTCAGTTGCAGAGTGTGGGTCGATGAGAACAAGGTATAACTAAGAGGAAACTCCAGTTTATAGCAATTTGTAAACACAATCACTCTTTCAGCTGTGTCCAACATGCTTCTAGAGTTGACTGGGCAGAGGTGAAAGGGGTGAAAAATGCTCTCAAACCAGTTTATGCAAATCAAAAATTAAAGAGGATACCTTAAATATGCTATTAGGTTTTACAAATCTTGTTAGTAAGAGTCATTTACCGAACAATAAACTTACAAGATACAAATCCCCATAGAATGAACTGTGGGGATAAACAACCAAATAAAATAAGATCAAGACCTCTTACAACCTACTGGGGAAAATAAAGGACAGACAATACACTATGAAATGGGATGTGCCCCAAAGGTACAATATGTTCAAAGAATATGAGAAGATTGGGGCGCCTGGCTGGCTCAGTGGGTTAAAGACTCTGCCTTCGGCTTGGGTCATGATCCCAGGGTCCTGGGTTCGAGCCCCATATCAGGCTCTCTGCTCAGCAGGGAGCCTGCTTCCTCCTCTCTCTCTCTCTCTTTGTCTGCCTCTCTGCCTACTTGTGATCTCTGTCTGTCAAATAAAATAAAATCTTAAAAAAAATATGAGAAGATGAAGTGATTTTTTAAGTAATTCAAAGGATGCCCATGAAGTTGCGAAGAAAATGGTATTTGATTTGGACCTTGAAAGATAAATGTGATCTGGGAAATTTGAAAAAGAGAAAGTATTGATTCTTGGGAAAAGAAATAGTATGGGGTATGTAGGACAAGACCTTCTGAGCAAGAGCCATGTTTAAAGCTTGCTTTGGGAACTATAGTTTTGCTCAGGAGAAGGGCTATTCCAAGAGTTTAGATAAGAGGTAATGGACAGAGTATGACGATGGGAGTAGGGAGGTAGAAAGGTGGAACTTTTAAGACCCAGGGTCTTACAAAATGTAAAGTACAAGGGAAAAGGAAAGGTCAAGATGAAGGTTTCATGGGTGACTTTGAACATGATGATACAATCTGGGGAAATGGTAAAATGTGTTGGGGGCATGGGGACGACCAGTTCAGTTTAAGACTTAACTGAGTTTTAGGTATTACAGCGATGTGGATCTTGGGAGAGAGATCAGCATCAAAATTACAATGTGGAGAAGCTTCATTTTGAGAAGATGGCTGGGGCTGAGGTGGGGAATGAGAACATAAAGGCAGGCAGCACAAAGGGCTGGGCTGAGAAGAATGAACAAGAGAACAAAAATGCTCCTTCTAAAATTGTGACATAGGACCATGAGAAAACAGAAGCAGCAGAGTTCCACAGAGCACAGAGTCACGTGCCACAGATAATGTGAGGAAGTACGGTGGGCACCCACAGCTTCTGATCTGGTGGGTTCACACGGTTGTTGCTATATTGTGAGAGAGCTGGTTTAGCAGAGCAAGGGCGGGGAACACAAGAGACACTGTGTGAACCTCAAGAGTAGTGAGTGGTGAGGAAGATGGGGTTGAGGAAATGGCTTCCTGTTCAGGAAATTTGGAAGCATGCCAATAAATGAGACAGAGCACCAGTCTGAGCGGGAGCAAAGCCCACATTTCTGCTAGCCTATGGGCCACCTCAGTGTGGTTACAGGCTTAGATAAGAAATTCTGCACCAGGGCACAGGTATGTGGAAACACCACCGTGGAGGTGAGAGCCTTGGTTTTGTGACGGGTAAGTGTGGGTGCCCTTCTGGTCATCACATTCTTGTCAGCTTTCAACATTTCCCAGATGGAGCTAGTTACTGAGAGTTTATGCAACACATGCGAGCTGCATGTAAACTTTATTCAAGTTTCTCTACCAGCTCTTCCTGTCTTCTAAAATCTTAAAATATAGGGTGCGAAATGTACAAACTTTCTCTCATGCAGCCGCCAAATGCGTAGAATGCATTTAACTGTCATCTTGATTAAAGGCACATGCTGTTCATTTGGGTGATTTCTTGTTTGATACGATGTTTCAATAATTTAAGCAGGTAAAGGACATGAATAGTCCATTTAAAGTCTTTATTCATTACCGAGTGTGACGGGGTACCTCCTCATTTAAGTTTTTTTAATTAGGTAAGCCATTGTTTCCTATCTGATTACAAATTTTGGTATACTAGATACCTCAAACATTTCTACAGATTTTAAGAAATGTTATTCAAGTGTCTGATAGCCATTTGTATGTCTTGATTGGAGAAGTGTCTGTTCATATCTTCTGCCCATTTTTTGATGTGTTTGTCTGTTTCGTGTGGGTTGAGTTTGAGGAGTTCATTATAGATCCTGGATATCAACCTTTTGTCTGTACTGTCATTTGCAAATATCTTCTCCCATTCCGTGGGTTGCCTCTTTGTTTTTTTGACTGTTTCCTTTGCTGTGCAGAAGCTTTTGATTTTGATGAAGTCCCAGAAGTTTATTTTCGCTTTTGTTTCCTTTGCCTTTGGAGACGTATCTTGAAAGAAGTTGCTGTGGCTGATATCAAAGAGATTACTGCCTATGTTCTCCTCTAAGATTCTGATGGATTCCTGTCTCACGTTGAGGTCTTTTATCCATTTTGAGTTGATCTTTGTGTACGGTGTAAGAGAATGGTCGAGTTTCATATCAGACACATGAAAAAAATGCTCATCATCATTAGCCCTCAGGGAGATTCAAATTAAAACCACATTGAGATATCACCTTACACCAGTTAGAATGGCCAAAATTAACAAAACAGGAAACAACATGTGTTGGAGAGGATGTGGAGAAAGGGGAACCCTCTTACACTGTTGGTGGGAATGCAAGTTGGTGCAGCCTCTTTGGAGAGCAGTGTGGAGATTCCTCAAGAAATTAAAAATAGAGCTTCCCTATGACCCTGCAATTGCACTCCTGGGTATTTACCCCAAAGACACAGATGTCGTGAAAAGAAGGGCCATCTGTACCCCAATGTTTATAGCAGCAATGGCCACAGTCGCCAAACTATGGAAAGAACCAAGATGCCCTTCAACGGATGAATGGATAAGGAAGATGTGGTCCATATACACTATGGAGTATTATGCCTCCATCAGAAAGGATGAATACCCAACTTTTGTAGCAACATGGACGGGACTGGAAGAGATTATGCTGAGTGAAATAAGTCAAGCAGAGAGAGTCAATTATCATATGGTTTCACTTATTTGTGGAGCATAACAAATAGCATGGAGGACAAGGGGCGTTAGAGAGGAGTAGGGAATTTGGGTAAATTGGAAGGGGAGGTGAACCATGAGAGACTATGGACTCTGAAAAACAGTCTGAGGGATTTGAAGTGGCAGGGGGGGTGGGAGGTTGGGGTACCAGGTGGTGGGTATTATAGAGGGCACGGCTTGCATGGAGCACTGGGTGTGGTGAAAAAATAATGAATACTGTTTTTCTGAAAATAAATAAATTGAAAAAAAAAAAAGAAATGTTATTCAAGTCCTGAATTATAAAATGTTTAAAGACAAACATCTCCTTGTAATGTAAGAATGAATCACAAGTCCTGAAAATCGTAAGTCCATAAAAGTATTGGAGATTAATAGTATGGTATGGTAGTGAGTCTCTAAGACACTCCCAATGACCCCTGTCCTTCCTTCTCCTGATAACTGTGTCCTTCAGTGACCCCTCTCACACTGATTAAGACTAAACTTTTGCAATCAATAGGATTTTGTAAAAAGGATGGAATGTGACTCCCAAGGTTGGGTCTTAATAACCCTGGTGACTTCCATCCTGCACTCTTGGAACACTCTTTCTGAGGGAAGTCAGATAATACATTACGGGGACACTCAAGGAGCCCTATGGAGAGGCCCACCTGATAAGGTATCCAGTTCCTGCCAACTGGCAAATCAATCAGTCTCCCTGACTTTCTCTCTATAAAGTGGGGATCAGAACCTGCTTATCTGGAGTGGGGTGGAAAATAAATAATTCCACATGCAGAACTAGCAGGAAATGGAAGAAATTCACACAAGATATTGGGGTTTGATGTTTCAGAAGGGAGGCTGGAAGGCATCGCTGTAGCCTTTTCTTCACTGAGACCTTAAACAGTCCTCTGCCCCCGTGTTACATGCATGGGCTCCGTAAACTGTAGAGTGCAATATAAATGTTATTGATTAGTTTTATTATGCTGTTAGTTGTGTTATAGGAATCAATTTAGATTTCTATTCCTAGTTACATATACATTAGACTGCAAATTAGAAAAATGAAAACTAGATAAATAAGACAATATGATATTGATTAAGAAACACAGAGAGTACACTGCTTAACTGGAGATGACCCTCTACGCTTCTCACTGCGTCCCATCATCCTGCTCTGGACGAGGGGGATCCTGCCCCTCATTCTCACGGTGTCCACCCTCATAAAAAGAGATGGTTAGGAGACCCATATTTCTAGCTCCAACCTCTACCAAGCTTTTAGGCCTCCTGGAAATCTCTATTTGTATTTTCTACTGCACTACAACACACACCCTTAACTTAAATCATTGTATTTCCCTGCAAAACGGCTCATCTTCGGAGTTGTCCTTCAGTTGCTCAGGCCCCCAAACACAAAGCCTCAGAGTCACTGGCTTCTCCCCTTCACTCAAGGTCCATGCCTAATGCAACCCTCAGACCACTCCATTCTCTTTCCACAGGGCCTTTGGAGCTACATTTTCCTTTTTTAACTGTCTCCGCCCTAGTTCACAAACGTGATAGGAACTTTCTTCCTGGGGTTATTTCCTACACGGTCCTAACTGACTTCGTTGATTTTAGAGATGACTTTTCTGTCCTTGAGTCGGATCACTACTAGAGATTTAAATCCACCTGCCCGAATGGGAAAATGATGGCCCTGGACGATCTGGCCACAACCTACCTTCTCTACCCTCCCTCAAGCCCCATACACAACATTGACCAGTTATGCCAAAAATCCCACCTTCCAACCCAACTCCCTGTGCAAGCTGCTCCTGCTTCCTGGAATGTCCTGTCATGTCAGTCCTGTCTTGTTCATCCTTCAGAGCTGAGTCAGATGCCAGCTCTTCTGGGAAGCTTTCTGTTTTGTGCCGCCCCCAACTCTCCACTCCCTGCAGAACCACCCTTCTGCGATGCTCCTTTACCCCTTTATTTGAACCTCTGTCACAGTAGTGACCCCAGTGTTTGGCTCTTAATTAGTTGCAAGTTTGTTTCCCCAACTGGACTGTGGCCTCCTTTAGGGTGGGAGATATGTGTACCCTATGTCTCTCCCTCTCTACATGCCTCACAGAGCCTTGAATGTAAATGCTTGGGACTCAGTCAACATACCCAGAGAATTAAGAAATGCCCCAGCCCTCCTTAGAATGCTGCTAGGGAACAGGAAGTAAATTTCAGTGCTCTTAACACTGAGTTCAAGTACAACCAGAGATTTTACCAGGTATTTACATTACAAGGGACACCCTGGAAAACTATTCTATTAGAAAAGTGGGCGATAAAATAACAGAGAGGCTTTCAGAATAATGAACATGCAATTTTTCCTTCATTGTACTTTAATGGTTAAAGATTCTAGTTTAAAAACAAAACACTAACGTATGGTTTGCACCTTACTTCTCTTTAAAGCAGGATGCACATTCCTCCCATGAGAATAAAAATGGATGGTACTCTCATAAAAATGGAATTTGAAGGGTGAAACTTTTCTCCTGAGAAAATGTATTTAACTCAACATTAACAGTCCACCTGTCATGACCACTTACTTATATAAATCGAGCACTGATATTTTTAAAAGTTATTTTAGACTTGAGGTTGTTGATATTTTTCCATGGAGGAGCATTAAATACATATCAATTTATAGCACATTTCTCTACCTCAGTATGGAAGCAGTATCTTAATCGCAATGATTGCTTCTGATCTTTTAAAACCATAGGCACATAAATAGCAATCCAGTGATGTCTTGGCAATAATGAGGAGGGGTGTTTATGTCACTTCTAACGGAAAGGAAATTTTTTACATATTTGCATAAATATATACTTACATCTAGTTTGTATGTGCACGTGTGTATGTGCATGTATGTGCATATATTTACACGTACATATATGTGCATTACATTCGTGTATATGTGTACTGTATTTTTACACTCAGATATAGTCTTGTCTCTGAAATACACTCTTTCTTCTACCTGCTTCTGTCTTTGTATAATAAAGTCTGTCATGGAATCTTATCAAGCTTCCCTCACTGCACTACCAATTTCTCAGTAGCCAATTCTGAGTTTGCGTTCCCTCGCAGGCATTTTATCTGCCCTGCGCTGAGAGGTATGATTAATCACATCCCGTTGCTAGGATACCTGAGAATGTTCATTTATGTCCGATGTTGCTTTGGCAAAATGCACTATGAAGAAGGCATAGAATCATGACAAGGAAAATTACTGTGCACATGCCACTTACTTAAAAAAAGGTGGCAGGGTGGGGGGTGAAGGAGAGAAATGTAGCCACAGATAATATAATGTTAACTCCCATGAATTTTTTCATATCATTTTTGTTTCACCTGGATTTAATGGAAAACAATGGCAATACTTCTGGATAATGAGAATCTGTAGCACTCCTATACTTTTGAGTTAATGGGAAAGTAGAAGGTGGTACAGTTTTAATTCTGTTTACCTTACAGGGTCGTAGAGAGGAAGGGGTTTTAAGATTTACTGGCTTCAGATGCCTTAATTACAAACAAGGTTAACGAGGTTACAGTGCTGGTTGATTTGCAGAGCCCATCTAAAACCCAGGCCACCACTGCCATGTTTAGCTATTTGAATGTGAGACTGAAAAACAAAGTAGTCCTCAGAATGTGCTTCCGGGTAAGAAGAAATGCTTTTATCACTGTCTAAAGAATTTATTGCTGATTTGGGTATGTACATACCAAAGATTCCTGCTTACTGATTGTAATGAGAGAGAATATGAATATATAAAGTCCACCTAAATGCAGTTTCCTTAATCAACCTCTTTCCATGGAAAAACAGCATGGTTTAGGAACAAGAAGAGGGGCTTTGGAGTTACATGGACTGACTTCCCATCTTAGCCAAGGGGAACCTGTGAGCTACAAGACTCTGGGATGAAGCATAGAGATCTCATTACAGACTTTTTGTTCTTCCGCTTCACCCCCACCCCCACCATCTGGCCCACCCTCTTCTCCCCTTCCTTCTCTTTCTCTCTCGTGTGTGTGTGTGTGTGTGTGTGTGTGTGTGTACACAAGACAGAGACATATGCAAGATGTCTTTCTCTTCGCCTCTCTTTGATATTCCAACTGAAAACAGAAACAATTGGAGTTTTACTTTGTCCTTTCAAATTGATACTACCAGAGTACTATTATTATAATCACACTCATAATAGTAGCTAATGTTCAGTAAGCAATGTTTGTGTGCTTGTCATTGTTATATAGGGATTGGCTCATTTTGTTCTCACAGTTTGATGAAGCTTTCCAAATATGCCCGTTTTTGGGTAAGGAAAGAGTAAAAATTGGCTAAGCAACTTTGCTGAATCATTTAGTAAGTAACAACAGATGAGAGGAGAAGAGGGAGGAGTAAAAATTGGGATGTCTGCAAGTTACATATAACCCTAGGTTTTGAGGGTTGCCTGAATAAATTATTTTGTTAAAAACAATTCAGCAGTTTTTACTCACTGTTTATTTTTTATCAAACGATTTGTTAGAAGGACTCAATGGCTTATTCCAACTGCCAAGTATCCAATCACAATGTTTCAGGAGTAGAATGTCAAAAGACCTTCACACTTCGAATTTCTTTTTAGTAGTTTAGCGCTTATTTAGTAACTTAACAATGAACTGGGTACTCTAATGTCACCTAAATATTATTTAATTAAATCTTTGTAATAATTCCACGAAATAGATGGTAATTACTTCCATTTGCCAGCAGAGAAAGGAGGCTTGGAAATTTTTTTTTGTAATGGTCACAAGATTCTGATGAGTGAATGGCAGGGTTGGAATATGAGCAGGGAGATTTTTACCTTTTCAGAGCTCCTTGGCTATGGTGATGAGGGCAGTTCCGTGGAGTGGTGAAGAGCTCAGGTCTTGCCACTTAAATCAGTGTGGGATATTGGGCACATCATTTAACCTCTCTAAATCACACTGTATTTATCAGGAAACGAGGGTAAGAATAGTTCCCACTTGACAGGGTCATTGTGAGGGTTACATAAAATGATGTGTTTAATAATAATCCTAAATATTTGGAGTATATGGTGCAGTCACATTTCACACCTCAGTGTTTAGGACAAAGCGACACAGAGTACTTCTAGGTACTTCTCTTTCTAAACATACCATGTCAGGTGGTTCCTAGTAACATATAATACTTCATATACTCAAGGTCAATGGCTACATTTATACAAATATTATAAAGTTCAGGCTCTGAGAGTTTCTTGACAGGTTTACCATAACATTTCTCTCTTGCCTTCGCTTAGAATTTTTAAGAAGGAAGTGGCTTTGCTTTTAGAAAATGCCTTTCTTTTCTCTTTCATTTCCTCTTTTCAAATACAACTTGGTTTGGTGAAACACAATTTACACTGCAAACCTCTCTCTGATTATGAGTGAAGGTGATATGATCTTAGAATCCAGGGTTTGTGGTTTGAATTCTCATCTGTACTTTGTAGGGAGCAGCAGCTATGGAATTGTTCACAGCTGATATATTCAAAATAGAAAGGGAGAGCTTTTCTAGAAATCATGAGATCTCATTGCCAGTACTTACTCCTTGCAACAAATGGAAGGACCCTGAATAAGTAACTCAACTCTTCCAAGATCCAATGGTCCTTTGAGTTACACAGCACAGCAGACACTAGGCTCATAAAGAAATCATATAAACAGGGCTGTGAGGGGATTGTAAGTCCTGCAGAGCAGGAACAGAGGAGCAGAACAGGGCCAATTTAAAGACCAGTTGGTCTAAAGTGGTCGACAGAAGACTGTAGAAGTTGCATAGTTTCTGTTTGGTCAACAGTACGAAAAGGCTGTGACATTTATTTGATCACTCATGCCTGGATTTATGCTGCTATTGAAATGGACCTGGCCTCAGCAGACCACAGGGACGAGCTTCTGTATGGTTGTGGATCCTAACCCCCTCCTGCAGGTTTCGATAAACTCCATTTGCTCTCCTGTCTGCTTCTATTTGGTCAGTTGATACGCTGCAAGGATGCTTCTGCAGAGATCCATTACAAGCACAGTGCACGCTGTGAGCTCCAGACCGTGTGTACTGAGCTACGGAGGAGACCAGCCCTTCAGAAACATAGCACTACAGCTACAGCTAGGCCTCCAAGGTTGACCATCTGCCTTGGCAGAGCTGACAATCCATCTGCACTCCCCAGCCTTGGGGTCTGCCATCCGTCCTCGCAAGTAGAAAGCCTACGAGGAACCGAATGCTCAGAGGTTTTTCCTGGGCTAACCCCTCTGCAAAGACATGGTAAAACCAGTATGAGAAATAGCAATTTTATGTTGTCTTGGAAAGTCTCAAGCACAGAATTTCTTCCCACTTAGATCCACCTGACAAGCACATAATTAATGTGACAAGCAAATGCTCCTTTCAGATTCCCTGCATTGACCTGGGTGAATTAAATCTTAGAGCAAATCTTTTGATATTCAGGACCTCATTCTGGGGGAGTCATTTTTGGCAGAGAAGTTTTTTGGAAGACCTTTAGATGTTGAAGTCAGATTAGGGAAAAAAATAAATGTGCAGTGACTGCCAGGCCTAAAATCTCTCTGCAAAATGGGAATGCTAGTTTTACTAACGTACGCTTTACCTGCTGGCAAAAGCGGGGATGTCAATGTTTATATTTTCCATTGTGCAAGAGCATGTTTCTAGTAAGTTCGGTGTGAATAATTATTTTCAAATGACATAATATCCTAGATGTCCCTTGAATGTTCATTATGCAAAAGAGATAGGAATGAATTATTTTGTAAAATAAAGAATCTTTTCATAATATTTATTCAATCCTGTGTTAGAAAAAAAAAAAAGACCATATGTTAAGAGGTGGGGTTGAATTCCCCTCCTGCCAAATCTGCCCAGACCTTAGTAACTTGCATAACAAATTGAATATGCTAGAAATGCCATGTTTTATGCATTGAGACCATGTGGGCCTTGAGAATCAGGAAGCTTCTGTTCCCTAGGTCTTTGACTACTTGCTCTGGGAGAGGCTGGTCACAATGTTAGAGCCAGACCATCCTGAGACCACCATGCTGTGAGGAAGCTCAAGCTAGCCACATACGGAGGCCACATGGGAAGAGCTTCCTGAACCATACAAGGCCAGCAACTAGCTGTTCTTGCCACCCCAACCTGGCTGCCAGATGTGTGGGAATGAATAAACATCTGGAAGTGGATCCTTTAGCTCCAGCCACCTCAGCAGATGCCTTGTGGATTAGGGACCAACTGCTTGGCTGAACCCCTTCCAAATTCCTAACCCATAAAACCGCAAGCAAAGTAAATGTCTGTTTTATATCATTAAGTTTTGGCGAACATCCACATGCAGCAATAGAGAGTAAAAACAACTTCTCTTTCTGTTTTCATTATGAGGATATTTACTGATATATCTATCAATATATACCAATGCTTATTACTATTCCTGCCCCCTCCCCCAGGAATGCACAGCTCTCCTCGATTCTTTCTTTCCTGAGATGGCTTGATCAACTATACCTATAAATATATTCTATCACCCAACATTTTAACATGTACACGTATTCCATTGCATGAAAAAAAATAAAATCTGTTATTATCAGGAGTGTGGTTTAAGCACAATCTATGCAGATTAATACATATTTTGTATTTCTAAGAGTGTTACACTATCAACCTATTTCCAGGTAACCAGTCAAAAGGAAAGGAAGCAGAATCTCGCCATTGAACAAGCATCTTAAGACTTGTAAACCATCCACGGGGGCACCCATTGGAAACAATAACATGTAAATCTTCACCCAGGCTTCAAAAAGCTCAAGGCTTATGGTTAGGATGACAGAGAAGCCCTCTGAACTGAAACATGAAGAAGATTCAATAGCAATTTCTGTCGAATAATTAAAAATTACTTTATTTTCCCTAGGTAGATTTACTTTTAAAAGATAAATTAGCAGAATCTACATTGAATGAAGAGTGTTCATATTATTTAGGGTTAATTTTCTGTAGGAAAGCAACAAGGGGAAACATTTCATTATAGAAGGTAATGATATGAGTCCAATCAGAATCTGTGCTTGTGAAGTCAGAGTTTGTTCACTTTAAATGGCAATCTATTTGGCTAACAGACACACAGTCCTGCCCGGCTTTTCATCTGGAGGAAATAACCACATTTCATTGCTCTCTCTCCCATGCTCTTAATCATCGCCTCATTAGCTCATGGAGAAAGCTTATGGAGGCCAGAGGTGAGCTGGATTTTATTCTTTGAGATGTCAGCATGGTTTTCATTTCCACTAGCCCTAAGTTTTTCTTTTCTTTTCTTTTTTTTAACCTTTAAAAAATCCCCATCGTACACATTTTTTCCTTCACATTGACCAGCATCAAAGGCTTGGGCCTTAGACATACGGGGAAGCTTGTATTTCACGGGCTGAAGAAAGAAAATAAGGAAAGTGTGCTTAGATCAGTGGATATTGATTGACTGCTTTTAGGCATTGCCATGTTCTTTGTAACCTTGTAAAACTATCCTCTGAAAATCTGGTTGACTCCCTGAGTTTCCTAGAAAAGTTGTTAATTATCTAATACATTTTATGTGTAGAAGAGGTTCAGTGACATTCGTTTGGATACTTAGGAGAAAGCAAAAAACAAATGTTGCTGAGGGCCTGTTACCGGGCAGGTGGAAAAGAGTCAATGAGAAATTCACAGTCAAGGGCAGGGCTGTAGAGGAGTCTGCAGATTGGTTCAACAGATGAGGCCTCCCGTGGCAGCTAGAAGGGGGTCTTCACCTCAAAACAGAGACAGAGTGGGAGATACTCAGGAAAGAAGAGAAATAAAGATCTGAACACCTAAGGCAATACACAGTTTTCCAGCCAAACCTTTTACTGGTGATCAGCGTGAGATGCTGATTTCAGAAAAAGCAAAGCAGGGAGAAACTCCTTGGGATACAACCCTCCCACATGATGGGAAGCGGAGCACTGCCACGGAAGTAGGGGTGTGGGGGTGGGGGGAGCACCGTGGTCAGCCACTGGACACTTACTTAGATGCTGAGATTTGCACCAGCCTGAGTCTGGCATTCCACAGGAGAGGGAGCAACTTCCTAGCGTTATTGGCCGTGGCAGACATAGCTGAGTGCCTACCCTGTGGTCATTCCTCCTCTCATTCCATGCCGGTACCTGACGCTCCTCTCACAAGACACCAATGAAATATGACTGATGCAAGCCCGTCACTGTGGTCCCATTTCTTTGCTTGAGGTGGTTGTTTGACATTTCGGGCTAATGACATGAATTCTGTGGGAGAATTTCATCAGAACGTTTTCCTTGCCAATCAAAAGAGACAGATGGGAAAAAAATCTCCTTTTTCTTTCAGTGGATGTAGTCACATCTGGGGATGATGCCTGGTACATGAGCACGTAGCCAAGATACTGCAAGGGTGACGAAGGGCGCACACCTCAGGAGAATGTCACTGAGGCTCCAAGCTCCCATGGACCCACCCCACCTCAGGGTTCCTTGTTATGGGTGGTTTATCCCTCCCCCCCCAACTCTTTTTAAAAGCTAGACCTTTTAGTCACTTGTAGCTGAAAGCATCCGATATTCCACACAGTCTAACTGCAAAATAAATATTATGCCAAATAAATAAACACTATGTCAAATAAACTGAGAATGTTAAATAATTATTTAGCTCAATGTGCTATGCTAAATAAACTAAAAATTAAGCCCGAAGGAAAGAGCATTACCTTTAAGATGGTCCCAGGAACTATGCGGTCTAGACTACTCGCCATCCAGGGGCTGCATTGAGAAGGTCCACTCTTCCCATCTTCCAGACACATCCCCTCCACCTAGAGGGAGGAGGGCCATGGTGTTTGCCCTTTCTTACCTAGACCATGCACTGAGTACCTGGGATACCAGAATTCCCGGGCCAATCAGCCCCAAGGCAGGGCAGGGTCTACATGGGCGTTCTTCCCAGATCAGATCTCAAGATGTGGGTATACCGGAACAGCCTGCATCATCGGTGGGGGGCATTACAGGGTGTGCAAAGGATGCCTGGGGCTTGGATGTGTGTGCAGATGGGTTCCAGTGCATGTACATGAAGCTCCTCACAGTGCAGGAGGGGACATGATGGAGGTAGAAAGGAAAAGTGGCCTCTACTGGATCTCTTGCCCCAAGCCCAGCAACTACAGGGTAGGTCCATCATGACACAGACAACAAAGGCTGTTACTCTAAGGATGCCAGAAACGATGAGCATGCGTATATTGCCTCACAGGATTCTCACGCTAGTCAAAGGAAAGGAAGGGGAAGGTATTTTATCCACAGTTTATAAATGAGAAAACAACAGAAGCTCAGAAAGGTGACCTCGCCCAAGATAACCCAGGAAGTGTTAGATCCTGGATTTGAACCCAGAACTTTCAAATATCTCATTGTTTACCACATATATTTCCTAGATTTTCTGTGATGGTGGCTTATTTTCTGTATGAAATGGAGAGACAGAGATTGATTTAAGTTCTCCTTTTTCTTTGTGCCATCTCCAGTTTCCTACCTCAGAAACACTTAGCAATGCTTACTATAAAGAGGCGAAATACAAATAAAATTCAATCAAATTTCTTTATAAGTGAATCATTGTTAAACTTATTTGCAGAGTAAAAAATTGAAAAACTCTAAATAAAATACTATACTGTCATAAAGTAAATAAAATGGGTCAGGATTAGCCTTTCTTCCTCTTATGGTATTATAGGATAGAGATGATCCACTGTCATTTGTAAAAAATATTCTCTGAAGTCTTTCAGAAATGGGTCAATTCTATTCTTTTTCCTTTGTTGTGCAAAATACAAGGTTTTTTTTTCCCCATAAAATTATCTGAACTGGCTGTGTAGATAGCCCCAATCTGTCACTTTGATTTTAAATTCCCCAATTCACTATTTGCTACAGATTTTAAAAAAATTTATGAGGTGATTTGCATACATATATATGTATATACATATTTTTTTAATTTCAGTTTTGTCCTTCAGTTGAAACAACTGTGTTTAAATATGAGAGAGGGTGGGAAGAGGGAGGCCAGAAGGGTTATAGACCCTCACAGCATTGCTTTCCATTTTTTCTGGGGTAGCTCTGGAAGGAGGCAATGTCAATCTCACATGCATATGACCCATTTATACAGCTAGGAACACCTAAGAGATTGCTTCCATAACCCTGAAAATCTATGGGATACTCTTTGCTTGATATATATATATACACACACACACATACACATACATTTTAAACTGTTGTGACATGGCCAAATATTTTGGAAAGAAAATCAAGACTGCGTGTTAATAGGCAGGTTGATCTTACTTCTTGAGAAGCTGGTAGGAAACCCTAGAAAAGTGAGACTAGATATATACAGAAAAGAGTCATTTCAAAGGGTGAAGAATAATGTTACAAAATCCAGATCACACAGTTGGAGTAGCTAAGCCTTACAGTGGAAAAAAAAAAATGTAGGTTATTAGCTTTGTCATCATTTTCACCGAGTCAGCATGATGGAGTTCCCGGTTGCTATCTCTGGCTTCCAGCAGTATCTACCCATTCAGACACCACCATGATTAACGCAGGCACATAGCACTCTGTTGCCTACTATTCAGAGCAAGGACGTGTGTGTGTGTGTGTGTGTGTATGAGACAGAGAGAGAGAGAAAGAGCGAGAGAGGGAGAGAGGGAGAGAGATGGAAAGTACTATTTGGGCTTTAAACAAAACAGCAAGGTTATCTTCAACTCAAGATACTTCAAAATCTAGATTTTGATCTTGGCATCCAAATGACGCCCCCATGGGGTGAAATATAGTTGGTGCATATTTTCATTTTTTGCCCTTTCAGAAATATTTGACAGAATTGCATGTGACACTGTAAACATTTGAAAGAGGTACGGAATGTAGCGGTCTCTTCTATTAAGCTCATCAAGCCTCTGGTGTTGTTAGGCACCTCGTTCTCTGGCTAGCCCCCAGAGACTTTCACTTAATCCTGTATTCAGTAGGACACTGCTTGGGGGGAGGTTGGCACTCATTGGTACACGCTTCACCCTACAATGCACACACAATTTGAAATAGATTGCCAGCAGCTCAGGGCGGGAGAAGAAGAGACCAGACCTGCTGGGCTATTTGTCATCTCAAACATTTCAAGCACTGCATACTACTTCCCTACCAGGGACTGGGAATATGTATCCCTTGACAAGATGTTTAGTTTTGATTACATACGAATAAGGACTCTAAAAGTAAAAACTTGGAGGGAGAGAAAGAAGAGTCATCAGCTGAACTTTTCTTCCTGTGTTGAAGCGACAGAAAACTTTTCAATAAACATCTTCACATTTCATCCTGAAGCCTGTGTAATTCCATGTAATGGAATCAGAACACAAACATATTAAGGAAGTTTGCCTCTTAAGAACACTTCCCAGCCAGGCTGAGGTAGGTCTGTTTTCCAAGGAAAGCAAGGGTGTTTGGGTGTTGTTGTTGCTTTAATTCTAAAAAACAAAGAATTTTAGATGTTATGTTTGTCATTCTGCTATCTTTCATAACCACAATGTGAAAATAGATGTGTATTAAAAGTACTGATGTAACGAGAAAGAAAATTTGTTATTAAAAACAAAACAAATGGTAGCAACTTTCTGCCTTCTAAGGAAGTGGCAGAAGGTCATCTCCAGGGAAAGTGGTTCTTTAGGAAAATTCCCTGGTGGCGTCAAAAGTGAGACTCCTGGGATAGTCCGAGGGAGTGTGGAAAAAAGGAAGGGTGGATTTTTTGGCATAAAGACACAAGAGGAAACGTGGAGTTGTTTTTTTTTTTTTAATTTTATTTTTATTTTTATTTCTTTTTATTTGAGAGGTTAAATGATCCCGAAAAAAAGGTCTAAAAAGGGAGGAAGGGACCCAATGAATACAGGAATATGTGATCATTTGGATCCTAAAGAAAGATACGGCCAATAAGAAATCTCATTTTAGGAAATGGCCAACAGATGTTTGGAACCACAATGACTACCTTCAATATTAAATTGCTTCCAAATCTGTGCTGAGCTGAACCCCATTCTATTAGGCACCCCCAAACCAACAAAAATTGGCGAGCACAATGATGTATGAGGCTGACATATGAATTATATTTGGACTCATATAAGTTGGAGAGTGTTTTGTTCTGGAAGATAAAACATGGAGAAGAAGAAATGGATGCTGAGACCACAAGACATTATATGCCCCCTGGGGGAATGGGTAGTGAATATTGGACTTTATATTGGATGAGGAAAGAGTTTGTTCATTAAAATATTTAAATTGCATATTAAAATAATGGGTGCATATTAAATATTGCACATTAAAATAATGGGTGACTCAAGAAGATTTGGATCTGGGCAGAAAAATCTAAAGAAGAAAGCACTCCTTAATAAGGCTGTCATTTGTATGTTTTGAGTACTAATTGTTAGGACTTAGCATGGCCAAGTAAAAGAAAGGCCTGCATTGAGATCCTCATTCTTTCCCTTTATAATGATATGATCTGGGCCAATTATCTCTTTTTTTGTATTTCTATCTCTTCATGTTCAAGATGGAAGCAACAGGAAACTATTAGAGTTATAAAAAAATAAAAAGAAATGTTGAATATTATATTCTCAAAAGATCTTAAATCTTAATTCACTACTTTCAAGCCCACAATAAAATAAAAATCAGTATGATTCTTTAAACCTGATCCTTTAAACCTATTCTCCCCAATATGCCTAAATTATTCACACATCTACATTCATTAGTGAAGTGCCTTAACTAGTTGGGATATCATAATCTCATGTAAATCTACTTGTCTTTTTTCATCAATTATATCTCATTATATATTCCAAAATATTTAGATATTTTATGTATATTTATTTGGTTATTTAAAAAGATAATTAAAGTCATTTCTAAAAAGATTAACTAAATAGGCCTCATCAAACATTGTAAATATCATGACTTCCAGGAAATCACCATGTTTGGTAAATATCTTCTAGGCTTACTAAAGATTATTTCTAATAAAGCCTTACATTTCTATAGTGGTTTCTGTTTCATGCCTAAGATCTCAATTGGTCTTGATCCTCTGATTTTTTTTTATTAAGACAGAATTTTCTACATTTAAAACCTTAAACTCAAGTAGTAAGACCCAATTTTCTAATGGCCTTCTTGAAAGTAAAGTGGTATTGTTTATCATTGCACTACCTGATCAATATTTTCATAGTCAAGCCTAAGTTTCAAATTCATATACTCACCTATGGGAAATGTGTGTAGTTGGTTATTTGGCTGGTAATCTGTACTGGCATGTTACCACAACAGACTTTTTTTTTTTGAAATCCATTCAGTTCAATTTTGTTTAGAAGATTAAGCATCTCTTTGGAGAGCAAAATACCTAGATCAAAACTGACATTGCATTAAATTTACAGGGCGATGCTTTCTGGTTTGGTAGTTATGCTTTAATAATATTTTGTGGCAGTAACAACACACTACTGCCTGACATTTTCCTCCTCTTTAGAAATTTAAAAAGAAAGAAAGTAAAAGGAAATAAAAAGCTTTCCTGCCACAGGTCAAAGGAATTCAACTACTAACACAATTTCGTCAATTTCAAAAGAGGGGGACAGTACCCACGATATTTCTTTTCCATTTATCTATTTTAAGGAAGAAGTGGGTTGTTCCAGAATTTCTAGCCTGACTCCCTATCTTCATTTTTCTATGGGCCCTAGGTACACCCCTATAAAAGCAGAATTTAGAAAGGGGTCATCACGTGGAGTTTTGGGATGTTAAATCTAACATATTTAGGTTGACAAGCCCCTTGACAACTCTGGGAATACCTATTCAGATTTTAGTTTATTAAAGCCTCTTTGCCCTTTCATCATTTTATTGCTATGTCATGGTCTGGGTAATGAAACTCAACATAGATTTTTTTTTTTAGTAATCTGTGAGCAAAATAAGCAGCAAGTTATAACTGTTGCACATTATAGGACCTTGGGGACTCTTTTTAAATGATCCAGTTTTCTCTCTCATACACATAGAAGACTCTCAGATGTCTCCTTCCCCAAATTTCACTGCCTACTCCTCTCTCTCCCAGACTCAATCATATCCCTACAAGGGATAATAACGAAACGATGATAAAATCCGATGTGCAGGACAAATATTCTGCAGAAATTAATCTGGAGAAGATAAGAGGAATAAAGAGAGGCAGGGATCTTTTCTTTATGAAATACACTTCCAATCATTTAATCCTTAAATGGTTCTTCACCAAAGGCAAGACTAATAAATGCCAAAGGGCTCCCTCTTAGCTGTTTCTTGGAAATATTTACCATAGTTGATGAAATGGTTTAAGTCAGTAAGAGAACATACATGATGCAGGTTGAAGTTGCTGGCCAGGTGCTCACGCGTGTGACCTGTTAGAAAAATACAGCCTCATCACTGTACCCCACAAATAGGCCAGGCCCCGCTTGGCCAGATGTGCAGCCTCACTTGATCCAAACCCAGAATGATGAGATTCAGGGGAGTCTTATCAACCCATCCTAGCAGAGAGGGACAGCCCTTCTCCTAACAGATACAATGTGTTGCTCCAGCCCAAGACTTGCTGGAAGACTCTAGTCCAGTTTCCGGACATGAAGCCACTGATGGTATTAGTGGCTGGTAGTTTTCCCTAAGAAGAGCACTTACTGCTCTCTTTCTGTGTGAGAGGGTCGACCACACTCTGCTAAGATTCTGGCAACCCAAGGTATGGAGGACAAATGCATTATCATCACCTAGGAACTCATCAGATGTGAACCGTCCCAGGTCACACTCCGAGAACAACTGAAGGCAAATCGTCATTTGAGCTAGATCGATTTCCCAGGCCCACTGAAGTCTGAGGACACTGGCCTAAGTCAGCCGGTGAGTGACTCAGAAATAGCACCTGGACTTCCTGTCACTGGCAATATGAACTCTGGGCGTGTAGGTGAATATCTAACTGGACAAGGAGCTAGAATTCACACCACCGCGTCTCACCATGTTCTGAGAAATCCAACCGGCAGTGACCTGGCAGGGACAGAGCATGAGTATTTGAGGGACATGGCTAGCCAGCTGGAGGGCAGACCTGGTGGAGAGATTTTCCATGATCTCCTCTGGAGACTACCACAGCGTGACAATATCCCTGCTGGGTTAACGCGTCAGGCTAGCACCTGGGTACCAGGGACCTCTGAAGCCATGCCCTGCCCCTCCCTCCACCACCCTCCTCTCCCGGCAGCTATTTGTGACTTCTGATGTCTAGTGTTATCGTTAAGCAGTTTTTTACTTACTTTTCACGACTAAATCTATTTTGTCCAGGATATCAAGCAGTTTATCGCCCTTTCTATTTCTCCTGGCTCACATTTATGATCTCATCGTTTCTTATCTTTTTCCAGTCTCCATTGTGTCTACAACTCTGAGGAAGGTACAGGTAGAACTCACCCTTGATAAGTTGGAACTGAGCCGTACCTGTGACACAGAATCACTTCTCTCATCTCAGCTAGCATATGTGGCAACAGGGTGAAGACCAGAACGCAGAGATTCATATGTTATCCTAGCACTTTTGAATATGACACGTAGCTGTTTACTGTTCACTTCAAACGTGGAAGAGCTGATGCGACTAACATCCCTAAGTTACGAAGCACGGAAGCAACTTTCTCCCAGAATGCAGCTTCTGTGATTCTGGAAGCTGCATTTTATTTTGCTGGCTTAGCATGAAGGATCTTTTCTCCAGTTCATTTTCTCTTTCATTATTTACCCCAAGTCACTAAATCCGTGTCTCTACTATCTATTCTGTAACCGATGGAGTCTTTAATGGCTGGTGTGTGTTTTTAAACAAAGACAAAACTATAAAAATGCTTTCAGAGTAATGACAGTGACCCAAAACAAATTACCATTTAAAAATTAGCCAGGGGAGGGAGGAGTGAGTAAAGTGTGTGTGTTCTTCGTAGAGTCGAACAAAATGGAATCTATCAATGTTATCCTTTCTGTGCCTGACAAATCGTGACTTTCTTTAGGAAAGGATGATCACAGAAGAATCTCACCCTCTTGACCCTGTCCCCAGCCACCCAAAAACATCAACACTGACGTAGAGTTATCAGCCTGGGTCTGGTAATAGGGTTGGGTGGTTTGTGTTCTGATGCTGGTATTCTACTTGGACAAAACATAGACAATATGTTCTGATCCTAGCTTTGCATAAGCAACCATTATTACACTCTGTTTTCTAAAATACTGTTGAGGTTAGAAGACAGCACATCGATATATATGACTTAATATATATGAAATCCCAATATAAGATAAACAATATGAATATATGCTAATTTATATATAAGAATATGACTAATACATAATTTATATAATTATATAAATATATATGCTTCATGATATCTAGTATATATAAATCATATATTTATATTATCATATTTTTATATACTGAGAGTGCAGCAACATATAAGATTTGACAGCTTTAACAATAGTCATTGAATAGGAGTAAAAGAAATAATTCTTTAAAGAAAATGTTTCCCCACCACAATTTCTTTTTTAATCTTTAAAGCTAGGAAATAGAGACTGCAGATCACTAACAAATAAAAATGAAGTGTCCCCAAATTGGTGCAGCAACTGCCTCCCTACCTATGACTCCCACAGACTGTAGGTCTAATGGAAGGTGGCTTGGGTTTTTTTCTCTGATACATTTCATTAGTTGAAGGACCTCCACTGGCCGACTCATGTTTGTCACACTCAGTCTATAAACCTGCCCGACCAGATAACAAACACACGAAATGTCCACTGCTTTAGAAAAGCAAAGTATTCAACACACACATACACACACACACACACACACACACGAGAAAAGAAATCCTTATTTCCAGAAGGATATCAAAGAAGGAAGGATAAAATAAACTCTGGGCTGCCAACTGATTCTTATCTCAAGGTATCACTCGTTCTCACTTGGCCTCTGATCCAATGTTGGGAAAATACATTCCATCTGATTCCAAATGGTCTAAAGTTACGAGTTTACTTCACTTATCCTTTTGTAGGTAAAATTCACGTGAACATAGATTATTGGACCGTGACAACATGTAAAATTAACCAATACAAGGAATGCTGTTTTGTAATAACAAAACTTACAAATCTCACTTGCTAGGTGTCAATGACTTACAGCGAAGAATCTCTTTCACATACAGACTCCCCAAAGGGCAAAACTTCTTGTGTCTCCTATTACAGATGGAAAACCTTCTTCTCAACGTACAGAGTTAAGAATGACTACAATTAATGGCCAAACACTTAAATATTCAAAGGTCTGATATTTTTAGGGATTTCATATGGTACTTACAAGATTGTCTTGGATGCCTGAATCCAGGGAGCAAATTATTAAGTTCCAAAGGATCAAACAATTTTAGCACATGGGCAAGCGCCATTCCCCTTTGACCCAGATGTGAAGTCCGCAGAGCTGAAGCCCTGAAACCCGAGGAGCCACTGGAGGCGGTCATGCCGCGGTAACGTAATTTACCATGTCATTATCACTGTTACCATGTCCTCAGCTTCAAAGCGTGTGGTATCCAGGTGATAAATTATTAAATCTGACATTTCTCAATGCTCATGAAGTACTTTGATAAAAGGACTCTGCTCTCTTATCTGAATGTGCAATTTTAAGACAACAGGCTCTATTTGAAAAGGATAAAGTGACTGAGAATTTTGTTAAATGACATCATTAGAAATTTGAGGCTGTTGTGATGTGGGACAGTTCCAGAAGCAGTAGCAGTAACTGTCTGATTTGATTTGATTTCATTTAATTTTTTTAAAGGGAAAACTTGTTTTTAATGAATCATATATATGTATGCGTGTGTGTGTGTGTGTGTGTGTGTGTGTGTAATATGGGCTCACCTTAGTAGACTCAGCTTTTTTGAGGTCTCAAGGTTCCATTTAAAAAGTATTTGCAAAAGGGGACCTCTCTGGGGTGCTTAAAACACCAGTACCTTAGCAGGAAGTGAACCCTGGGATAGATGTGGGTCAGTGTGGCAACCAAAACCCGAATGCCAGAAAGTTCAGAATGAACATGCGCAGCCTCCAAGGCTGGGCCTGTACCAACTTCTACTTTAAAGTCAGTTAGATTTTTGTTTGTGTTGTATCAGAAGGAGCCCCAAATAGACTTCCTGCCTGCACTCAGCACCAGGGACCCTTGCCTTCTCCCCCCATAACCTTGGAGTCTTGCAAATCTAATTATACTGAAGATATCAATCCTTTGTGTAAGCTTGGAGCCCTGCTCAACCCTCGTCCATCCACAGGCCAATGAGGTGTCTGATAGGAAACTTAGTACAGGGGTTGTTCCATATTTTCTCCATACAATAGGAAAAAGAGACAAGAGCTACATGCCCAGTGAGGGGAAAGGAGGTAAACAGGTAGGATAAGCAATCATTTAAGCACACATTTAGCTCTTCAGAGAAGTGATCAGTCAAATGGATTCTCCTGGCTTTAATACACAGCATAACTGCAAACATTGATTGATCAGGGAATTCTCACTCCACTGGAAGAGGCAGTCCATCTATGTTTGATACCATGTTCTTATAAGGTGCATAAAATTCTGAATTTACAGCTTCCCAAGGTTCATTGAGTGCACCAAGCTAGGATTTATTGATTCTGTATGGAAATTTTAAAACAATTCTTTTAATAGTTGGTGTTAGTGGTGCTTTCCCCCTTCTTCTTTACCAGTACTTAGAATCAATCATATCGATAGAAGGGAGCAAAGTAATTATAACTTTGATTAGAATATACATGAAAATACCAAGTGGCTAAAATTCCAATCGCACTCTTCAAAAATTCTCCTGGAATGCTTTAAGTTGGTGGCTAAATATATAGGTTCCAATGCACAACATACACACATCTATTTGACCATAGCTTTTCTTATTCCTCTTTGTATAGTCACTTATTGTACCCTCCACCCTGCCCCAGATGTTATAAATGCTTACGTGAGAAGGAAATATGACTTCTCTATCTAAATCTTTTTTTGTTTTGTTTGTTTTTTTAAATTTGATTGATTTATTTATTTGTCAGAGAGAGAGAGAGAGAGCAAGCACACACAAGCAGGCAGAGTGGCAGGCAGAGGCAGAGAGAGAAGCAGGCTCTCTGCCAAGCAAGAAGCCTGAAGCAGGACTCGATCCCAGGACTCCGGGATCATGACCTGAGCTAAAGGCAGTGACTTAACCGACTGAGCCACCCAGGCATCCCTCTATCTAAATCTTCTATAGCACTCAACACAGTGCCTAATAAATCCTTGTTGAATGGGTCTTGAAAAAAAATTCCATTTCATAATAGATAAATGTTGTGTGTGGAGAGGAAGCCTTGGTGTAGATATTTTTATTGCCACAGAGAAACAGACTTCTTTGGGGAAAGTAGGAAGTGATAAAGTGATTACATCTGTACGAACTGTGTGTGTTTTTTTTTTTTTAAATGTTAATCTTTTTTTTTTTTAAGATTTTATTTATTTATTTGACAGAGAGAAATCACAAGTAGATGGAGAGGCAGGCAGAGAGAGAGGAAGGGAAGCAGGCTCCCCGCTGAGCAGAGAGCCCGATGCGGGACTCGATCCCAGGACCCTGAGATCATGACCTGAGCCGAAGGCAGCGGCCTAACCCACTGAGCCACCCAGGCGCCCCTGAACTGTGTGTTTTTAACCTACATTTTTGGAACGTCGTCCTGTAGGAAAATATGTAACTTGCTATAATAAATAAGCAAATAATGTATCTTGCTCATATAGAGACAGGAAAAATATATGACATGGTAGAAGGCATTCATGATCGTGTCCATGATTGTTTCTACAAGTGAGAAACAGGATCCTAGAGGGCGGTATATGGCTGGCCTCGCTCACTAACACATAATGAGCTCAGCCTGTGTTTCCCACCGAGGTTTGTTATGGATGTCTTCTAAGTGGCAGCATGCCCAGCTCTAGCCACTCTTTAAAATAATTCACACGGAAATGTACAGTTGATTCTCATTACTTGTCGTAGTTACATTCCATAAAGTCACCACAAACAATCAACTCAAACACTGAACACTGCTCCTAGGGGAAGTGTATGTGTGTACAAATATCTCACATAGATTATACTCTTAAATCTTAAGAACAATTCATTCTGGTGGATTCTACTCTATTTTACAAAAGAAAAATCAAGGTTCAGAAGTGTTGCGTGACTTACTTATGGCCACTCCATAACAGATGCTGGAGTTGGGACACAAACCTCATCCAACTGACCACAGAGCCAAGTCGCCTGCACTCACTCCTCCTGGCTTCTCCTGTCTCCATCCTCTGATCATTTCCAGAGGAGAGCTGAAACCCGAAAGCAGAGCCTGGCCTTCTTTGACCTCAGCTCAAAACACATGAATACGGTGACACACGTTTTTGCCACTCTGAGCGCCTGCGTCCTCATATGACTGTTCAAATGATTTGGGGTTTATAAATAAATTTTAGCAAATAAGCAAATCTGCAAAGTCAGAATCCACAAATAATGAGGACTGACTATATTTGTAAATCTTGCATTGGCACGGGATATTAAAGGTCAAAATTCTGGGTGGCTCAGTTCCTAAACTGATGTCCTGAAAAGGTTTGAGGTCCCCCACGTACTTGTTTCTACCACCTGCTAGTGGTGATGGCTGTGTGTGTCCTCTGAGGACTTCTCCTAGTACTGAATGTTCACACTCCATACCACATTTCATCCAATGTCATTGTCTACCAACACCTATCACAATGGATTATGGATTTGCTTCTTTGAAAACACTGAGAAGCTTGCAATGCTCACAAAATATTGCCTTTGTACTCTAAGTTATAGAGCTGGCTAAAGATAAATGTAGAATGGTATTTTGTAGGAATTTTAGTAAAAACTCACACTTTCTGATAATGACACCCTCCAAATTTTGCTTGAAACTATTCCAAAGCAAAGGATATCATTAGTTGAAGAAAGTAGCTTTATCACAGTATCTGGAAATTCTTGTCAGTCTTCTTAAATCCTCTCTGAAGACGAAAACTTGTATGATGAAAATTTCCTATTTATTTTACTTTATCAAATGAGCACAGTCTAGTGGCCATTACCTTTCTGATTCCCTCTACAAAGATTTAAAAAAAAATCCTACAACTGTCATGCTAATATAGAAGAAAATATTAAAAATCATGCCACGAGTCTATACATCACCTATAAATATTAAATACTGTATTAGTTTTCTATTGCTCTATAACATATTATCACAAACTCAGCAGCTTAAAACAACACAAATGTATTATCTTAAAGTTCAAAGGTCTAAAATGTGGGGGCAGAGTTGTGCAGTGCTGAGAGCTTCCATGCCTGCCCTTTCACAGTTTCTAGAAGGTGCCCACTTTCCTTGACTCACATAACCTCCTTCACCTTCACAGTCAGAAACCATATTGTTCTGACTTCTGTTTCTGCTCCCCGTATCTCTTCTGACCCTGACCCTCCTACCTCCCTCTTAGGAGTATCTTTGTGATTATCCAGGGCCCATCTGCATAGTCCAGAATAATCTCCCCATCTCCAGGCTTACCCACATCTGCAGTTTCTTCTGCCATGTAACATTACCAGTGGGTCTGGGGTTTCCATATGGGCATCTTTGGGGCCATTATTTAGCTTACCGCAAGAGTAAACTGGGTCCAAGTGCAATTGTGAGTTCAAAGAGAATCTAGACAAGGTCCCTACCCTTAAAATCTGTTATCTAGGCAAGAGTTGGCAAATACTACAATCACCATTCAACAGGGCAGAGTAGCTTTCATGTCCGATGGACGTTCAAAGAAGGAAGGGATGGGTCACTATGAAAATCCTCCATCTGCTAGATCCACAGGTAATGTAGGCCTTTGTCCCTATTTGTCTCTCACCTGGTAATGCCATTTCCTCCTCTTGTGGTAAGTTAACTGCTACTCATCCTTTAAAATTCAAGAGTCAAGTTTCTGGGGGACATGTTCCTTGATGCTGTAAGTGGAGATGGTACTCTTATCACATTATTTTTATTATTATTATTTTTTTTTAGTGCTGAACAACTTTATTTTTTTTCAGTGTTCCAAAATTCATTGTTTCTGCACCACACCCAGTGCTCCATGCAATATGGGCTCTCCTTAATACCTACCACCAGGCTCAGCAACTTTCCATCCCACTCCCCTCCAAAACCCTCAGTTTGTTTCTCAGGAGTCCACAGTCTCTCATGGTTTGTCTCCCCCATTTTTTAAAAAAAGATTTTACTTATTTATTTGACAGACAGAGATAACAAGTAGGCAGAGAGGCAGGCAGAGGCAGAGGGAGAAGCAGACTCTCCGCTGAGCAAGGAGCCCGATGCAGGACTCAATCCCAGGACGCTGGGATCATGACCTGAGCTGAAGGCAGCCGCTCAACCAACTGAGCCACCCAGGCGTCCCCCCATTATTTTTTTTCCCAATTTATTTATTTTCAGAAAAACAGTATTCATTATTTTTTCACCACACCCAGTGTTCCATGCAAGCCGTACCCTCTATAATACCCACCACCTGGTACCCCAACCTCCCACCCCCCCACCACTTCAAACCCCTCAGACTGTTTTTCAGAGTCCATAGTCTCTCATGGTTCACCTCCCCCATTATTTTTTAAAAAATAGTTTAATACTGCGCCTCTCTCAGTAGAAAGAATTCCTATCTTCTAAGAAACTGAGCTTTTTAAAAATTTTCATATCCTCAACACTTCAACACTTGGTAATTGTCATATGGTAGACTCTCAGTAAATATTTGGATGAATTAACATGGGTGGGCACTGTGCATAGAGAGCATGATGCCTGACCATCTGATTTGGAGCCCTAAGGATGTCCTGTAGAGTGGGACAGTAAACCGCATACCGGAGCTGGAGTAAAGAGGGCTTCTGCAGCTAATTGATGCTGAGATGCGGGGAGAAGAGGGGAGAAAGACCTAGAGAGAAGGATGGCGCTCCACTTTGACGCCTGGGTGACCAGCCAGATGGCCACGGCTATAACAGAAATAATGCCTACAGATGGGGAGATTTAGGTTTGATGCACAGTGATCATGAATTCATTTTCGGTTTCATGAGTCTGAAGAATTTAAGACAACAACTGACTGAGATGAGCAGGAAATAAAGAGGTGGAATTTAGGGAAAATCAAGGTGCCATTTGGAATTGGTTTCCTTAGGAGGGACAGGATGAGCTGTAGGCATGGCTTGAAGGGAAAGACTGTTAAAAAGAAAAGAAGAGAAAAAAATCAGGGACAGAGTGTTGGTGAGTATATTCAGAAGGAATTGACTGAAAGGACTATTTATTTATTTAAAAAAATTTTTTTTTTAATTTATTTGACAGACAGAGATCACAAGTAGTTAGAGAGGCAGGTAGAGAGAGAGAGAGAGAGAGAAGGGAGGAAGCAGGTTCCCTGCTGAGCAGAGAGCCCAATGTGGGGCTCAATCCCAGGACCCTGAGATCATGACCCGAGCCGAAGACAGAGGCTTTAACCCACTGAGCCACCCAGGTGCCCTGAAAGGACTCTAAAGAATCAAATCAACATCAGACAAAAGAGCAATTATTCTCACAGGACTCTTTCTCTGACCAGGAGAATGAAAAATTGCTTCCTTCTCCAAGCCTGCAGATGGCACAAAGTGGTGTATCCACTCCAAGTTCCTATTGTTCGAGGTTAGCGTTTCTCTGCCCCACTGTCCCGGAGGGTGCGCTTTCTGAGGGCAGGGGCTGTATCTTTTCATCATTGCATCTCCCAGGGGCAAACTCTGCTTTTCACACTTAGTAAGTTAATCAATAGAGTAACAAATTAATGAAATTCAGATGTGATGCTATTTTTCTTTTTTATAATATTTATTTATTTATTTATGAGAGAGTGTGTGTTTGCATACGTGCAAGCAGGGTGGGGGAGGTGCACAGAGGGAGAGAAGAGAGACTCTCAAGCCGCCTCCCTGATGACCATGAAGCCTGCCTGGGGCTTGATCTCAAGACCCTGGCATCATGACCTGAGCTGAAACCAAGAGTTGGGACGCCTAACCGATTGAGCCACCAGGTACCCCGGTATTTATTTGCTTAATATTACATCCAGTTTCCCCTAGGTTTGCTTAAGGTCTTGGAATTTAAAAAAAAAATGTTATCAACTTGCTGAAAGACACTGTGCACAGATCAGGGGCTAAAAGCACACCCGGTGATAATTCTCTGCATGAAAATCGTCAGTGTGCTGTTCAACCAAAATTTTCTGCTACATGATCCTTCTCAAAGGTTCAAATAAAGGCCAAAGCCTGCACTTAATTAACAATATAAATGGGATCTTTCTGTCCCAGGATGAGATTTAATCCCAAAGTCACCTGCCACATGTTTATTAGTCAGTTTGACCCAGTGCTCCCTGCGGTGGGTAATTGGTACTTAAGTTACTAGAAATGTAGCCCTAACAAAAGTTCCACCAAGTTTCCCTTAAAAGTGGATCCTCCCAAATTTCTGAAATACAAACACCTCTCCTAGAACACAATTTCAAGTGAATCAAGACAAAGGATGTCCGCATATTTGAAATTATTTAGGCAATGAAAATAGGTGTTTTAGTAGGGTTGCAATGGATGGTTTAAAAATTCATCGAAATGTTCATATTTTATATTTAAACATGAGAGAAATGACAATTTATTAACTTCAGTAAGTTTTCCTACTATCAGATACTCTCAGATTTAGCACCAATTCACATAAAGGAAAATATTGTAAGGAAAAGCGTATAGTGTGCAGACTTGTGTTTCCACCGTACCCAAGTAAAGCCTCGCTCCTTTAGAGCCGTACATCCGTCTTTCCAAGCATAGTCTGTGGCAATGACCATCCCGCTGGTCCATTAGCCTTTTTAGCCAATTCTCCCATCCTCAGTGTGATACTTGCCCTGCCTGAATACCGTGAAAGATGGTAAAACTGAAAAATAAAACTAATGGGTGAATTACACTACTCAGGAACTGGGATTAATTTTTCAAGGCAAGCCAATGTCTAAGTAAAACTTTTGGGCAAAAATTTCAAAAGCTTTTCACAGCTGGTTCCCACTGTCATTTACTTGAAGTTTTGTCAACACACAGAGAAAAGACAACCTTGGGCATCTTTCCGCCTCAGGGAGCAAGATGACAGTGTAAGAGGAACACACTTAGGCTTTGATATGTCCAGTGGAAAAGGCACTCGAGCTCTAGAAAATGCTCTCTAAATGCTTATTTCGTGTTCTGTGTGCAATTTGTTAGGTTTAAATCCCTGTAGGAACCAGGAGATTTTCACACATCTTTTGGAAAATGGATATTTTTCAGGGTGAGACAACATCATGCTTCATTGGTAGTTGTTTGGGCTCTAATGTTATTAAATAATATGGTGTGGCTTATTTGCGATCCAAATGAAGGCCCTATACAGAAATAGAGGAACCAGCCCAATAAGACAGCTATAAGAAAAGGTGTTACATTTACTCCGACAAATGAGTCTATATAGGTCTATATACTCATCAAGTCCCATTTAGCTCAGTATTTTTTTTTTAAGATTTTATTTATTTATTTGACAGAGATCACAAGTAGGCAGAGAGGCAGGCAGAGAGATAGAGAGAGAGAGAGAGAGAGGAGGAAGCAGCAGAGAGTCCGATGTGGGGCTTGATCCCAGGACCCTAGGATCATGACCTGAGCCGAAGGCTTTAACCCACTGAGCCACCCAGGCTCCCCCGTTTCACTCAGTATTAAGCTTTCTTAGGTAAATAGTGGAAAAGAAGTAATGCAGTGTTCGTTCTATTTACCACTTATCCTCATATCCAGAATTGTGAACAGCTTGTTATGGTGATTAAAATTTTGCATCCACTGTAACTGATTTTGTTATGAATTGTTTAAGGTGCCTATTCGAGTGCATGAAAACTTTGGTGGGGTAAACATTTATTTTTGTATTTCAAAGTCAAGGTACATACGTTAACTCATGATTTGATTGCTTCTGACTGAGTATATTTGTAAGAAAAATTTAAAAATGTTAATTTTTTCTCTACTTGTTATAAAAATATCCTCACAGAGGCCAATTTGCCTACTGACTACACAAAGCCAATTCACCAAACATCAATTTGCCAAGTGACCGATTTGCCAATTTTTTTTCCCAAGTGTTAGTTTTACCACATCTTTTCTACCTCTTTCCCCACTGGCTTCTCAGCTGGGTTTAGCTAATATCCATCTGGCATGTTTCAAAATTCAGATGGCTCGGATTTCTGGAACTTCTGCCTCTGGTCTTCTCATGGGTCCCCACAACCCCTCTGCTCTTCCTCCTTTTATTCCTGCCCAACTCCTACCTCTGGCTGCTCCAATCCATCTCGCACCTGGTTTGAAACATCTATATAATGGTCTGAAGTATTTTTTTTTTTTGACTGAAAATGTGGTGAATTGACCCTTGCCAACTGCCTTGAGGAAAATGGTTTTTAACAAACTGACTTGAAATTCCTAAAACTATCCCCCTAAATCTAAGAATAATGGTATCCCTTATTGAGTGCTTTCTTTATGCTTCACACAGTTATCAAAAGAGTTTCCTAACAAGTAAGGAAACTGAGGAGTAGAATGATTAAATAATTTGCCCAAAGTTTCAGCTATTAAGGAGCGGAACTGGGTATGAACCCAGCCTAACAGACACTAAAGCTGGTGTGCTTTGTAGGTAACTGCACTGCATTCTGGAAACATTATGTTTTTTTTTTTTCAATTTATTTATTTTCAGAAAAACATTATTCATTATTTTTTCACCACACCCAGTGCTCCATGTAAGCCGTGCCCTCTATAATATCCACCACCTGGTACCCCAACCTCCCACCCCCCCCGCCACTTCAAACCCCTCAGATTGCTTCTCAGAGTCCATAGTCTCTCATGGTTTTTAATGAAGATGGAGATCACTTTAAAAAGAAACCCATAAAATAATCGCTGACTTATGTTCTGATGGTAAACTCTGAAGAAGTCTGAAATTGGATAAAGAGTATAACAATCTCAAAGAGTCAAAGTCTTAATAAATACTCAGATGATTAAGTAAGATTCTAAGGAGTTTCTACAAGGGCCTCTATAAAGTAAGGGAAGGTTTTAGAACACGAGGCTGTGATACCCTTGCTTAACGAGAATGTGGGGTCTCTTAACTGAGTCGGTCTCTTAAACTCTCTAACACATTTGAACGGAAGAGAAAGCAGATTCTTAAAAAAAAAAAAAGCCTCATGGATAGCAGGATGGCTTTTATGAACAAATACATGAAGCAAGAATTGAAGGGTGTGTTGTACTGTCTTAAAAGTAGGTCTATCAAGAGAGTGAGAGCCCTCTATGCTTTTTACTGTGTGGCTCTAATCACAGAGTACCAGAACTGCAGAACATACGCTGGGATGTCTGAGAGTTAGCTTTCCTAGACTGGCCTCTATTCTCTTCCCCAGAGGCTGTTCTAAAAATTTATGTTTATTGACATCAGAAATGTCAGCATGGAGCTCGTAGGAAAAGGAGAAAAAGAATACCTCCAAAAGGTGTCGGGAAGCTTGTTTGTGTCTTGTCTTGTCTGCTGTCAGTATCTGTCATTTTCTGTGTTTATCTGGGCCCAACATTAGCAGAAACACTGGAAAAATCACCTTTCTAATTGAGCCTCTTTGCCCTTTTGTTGAGTACTGTTGCCCTTTTGGGTGTTTTTTCCAACAGCAGGCACAGCAAGTCATCCAATTGTTCATTCTTTATATTTACTGAGCATCTTCTTCCATAAAGAAAGTGTATGAGGCGTATTTCCTCTCAATATTCTTAGTAGATACTGCTTTGCCAATTTATAAGAATTTAAACGTGCGGAGCCATAATTCATAGGGACTCTATCTTCATGCATGCCTGCCCTCCCCCTTAAGACCCCACCCTTAAGATATTCATGGTTTAAACTTTTGGGATTAAACTGTGACTATTATAATAACCTTATTAGTTAATAACTACTAAGCACCTATCTTCCCAAGAAATCTAATGTACACACGAGTCCCCTAGGTATGGCATTTGGAAGAGGACACTCTGCCGAGGGAGACAGCAGCCTACTAATACCCTTGACCCCAGACAGCGCCTGAAGTGATCTTTGTGTCAATGAACAATCGCCTGACAATTTCTGGTATAACAGGACAATCACCTTAGAGGTTCTTCACCTCTTCAATTCCTCCTACTCGGTGACTCCTCAAAAAGGACAAGCGTTCATTTTCAAAGACTTGGGAATGTTTTAGAAAATTACCTGTGTCCTTTAAGTATAATATTAGCTTATAAGGCTCTCACTTCATAATCGTGGTAATTCCCCCATCATCTCAGAATATATGAGACCCAGGGTTTTGCAGATGACTCTGTTTTGGACTCCACGGCAAAACAAAAGCAGG
Organism: Neogale vison; assembly: GCF_020171115.1. Taxonomy (NCBI): domain Eukaryota; kingdom Metazoa; phylum Chordata; class Mammalia; order Carnivora; family Mustelidae; genus Neogale; species Neogale vison. The sequence continues at coordinate 167,744,453 of NC_058093.1, read as the reverse complement.
AGGGAATTCACATTTGGCTCTAGGAAGACCGTACGCGCAATGAAGAGGTTGGAAAGGAAGGTCTACTGAGTAAAGCTAAAGGACACAGACCACTGAGAAATATCTTCTTCACATTCAAGTTACATTGATCCATAATTCCACCTTTGTCCCTTCCCCATGTGATTTCTCATGTTGCTAATATACTAAGTTACAACTATCAGTATAGTACCTCCAGCTACTAACACTTAAAAAAAAATGTCCATCTGCAGGGAAACTTCCCTTAGGAGCAGACGGGGCTATCTGTGCACGTTGCTAGGGAACTGAATGCCCTCTCCGAGAGGCACAGGTTTAGGAAAGGGCTACAGAGCAGCTGCCAGGCAGGGTCTCACAGACATGGCACTGGTCTAGAATCGTCCTGCAGAACGCATAGCTGCACCAGCGGGCCTTGGAGAACCTGTGTGCCCTGAGATGACAAGGGGCTGCTCCTTAACCACTGTTTGCAATAAATTCTCGTCAGTTTATCTGGCATTAAAGCATTTCCATTAACAGTCAGGTTAATTTTCCGTAGTTTCTAACTTCATGTTCTTTGCAACACTTACACCAATATTCCTCATTACTGTTAATGAAGAGCCTTTTTCTGTTTTTCTCTCTTTTTTTTTTTTTAACCAAAGAGGCTGTGACATAATTAAATAATGCACTTAAAACATAAAAAAGCCTGGTGCCAGTACTCTTCATCTTTACCTTAAGTCAGAATCAAAGGTAAAGGAGCTTCTATAGGGACATGTTGATTTTAGGTTCAACACGCGAAATGGGACTTATGGTCATATTAGGGGAATTGAAAAATGTTATAGAAATGAATTCTTTTGCACTTTTATTTGTATGCTTTCCACAGATATACACAGGGAGCCACACACAAACAAAAACACGCACACACATACACACACACAGTGGCAAATTCTTATTTGCTCTAGTAGACAGAGTGGACCTGGAGTGGTCATAATTATCAAAAACAGACCACTTGACAGAGCTGAAACATCTCATCACATTCGCTGTGTGAGTGTGGATCAGAGGTCAAAACTACTGAACATTTGCTAAAGGAAATAGAAAATCTTACTCAGAGAAAATACTCTCACTTGTGTTTGTGTCATAAATATATACTAAATAAAAACCGTTGTTATACGCCAAGACACATAATAAATACTGACGTTGGGACACTTTAGAAGTTTTGTCTGCCACATGATAACATTAAAGTGATATCACCAAAATGCCTATGACCGACTTCTCAGTTTCTGTCATCAGATTGTTAAGAAGATTTAGCAATCTCTTGTATAGTTATTTTTAAGTATCCATGTGTACATTTAATGAAGGGTTAGCAATGGAAATTATAGATGACATTTTATTTTAAGAGATTTATTTATTTATTTATTTATTTAACAGAGCGAGAGAGAGAAAGAGAGAGTGCACAGAAAGGAAGAGGGAGAAGGAGAAGGAGACAAGCAGACTCCCCACTGAGCCAGGAGCCTGATGTGGGGCTCAATCCCATGACCCATGAGACCCTGACTTGAGCAGAAATCAAGAGTCAGATGCTCAACTAACTGAGCCACCCAAGTGCCTGATGACACTTCATTTTAAATACACCAGATATGGAATCCAGGAAATTAAAGATGAAGGAATAGGCAGGAGTGGTCTATCAAGTCTTATGCTCACACAATAAGCCACAATCAAGGCTCACATTTGGAACCTCGACACTTCGGTTAACCTTCATGGCAATCTGATGAAGCCCAAGCTACAACTCCAAATTTATAGATAAGGAAAATGAGGCTCAGAGAGGCTAGGTACCTTACTAAAGGTGACCCTGCTAGCCAGTGTCTAAAATAGGATCCATACCTCTATTTTCTGATTTAAAACCCATGAGGGTCGCCTGGGTGGCTCAATTGGTTAAACGTCTGCTTTCCCAGCCTCGGCTTGGGGGCTTGGGTTCTCTGCTTAGCAGGAAGACTGCTTCTCCCTCCCCCTCTCTGCTCCCCCTGCTTGTGCTCTCTCTCTCTCTGTCAAATAAATAAATAAAACTTTAAAGAAAACCCCATGATTATCTCCAAATTCTATATTGTCTTCTTTTTAAAGATGAGATAATTGCATCCTAGTAAGCTGAACTTACTAAGATTTGTACAATTTTTACAGCACAACTGAAACCCAGGTTTTCTATTTTCACCAACTGCAGTCTATCTGCCGCATTAACATATAGAGGGTAATAAAATATTTGGGGGGGTGGATTCCCTTTAACATAATGTTTACTAAATCACAGCTTTAAGGGATATGTGAAATGTGCAAATCCTGTTTTTCTGGCATTGAGTAATAAGCATTGGATAATTAGTGGGACAGGGAATTTTTGAATGTGTACTACATATTCACAGGAAACAAGAGCTACTCTGAAGGAAAAGTCTTGCACATTGTAAATTTCCTCATGATCCTCAAGTCTGGCATGAATGCATAAGAGAACAGTCTTTTAACTAAAAATAAGTTGAACAGAGTTCAGTCATGAGTGGAATGCCTGATGTGTATTTCAACGGGCAACAAATGGGAAGGCCTGGTACAATAAGGAAATCAATATGGTAGCCTCACATATCTTTCCCACAATTTTAGGTGTTAAATAATTTCAGATAAAATGAATAATAAAAAATTATGACATGCCGTTCAGATCTCTGAGTTATGGGGTTTTAACAGCAACCAATAAACCCAAGCCCTTGCTATAGTCCAGGATTCATCCTAATTGATTTTAGTGTTTCCCACTGGTTGGTACTGAAGAGATTGTTGCTAACAACCTTTATCAGCCAAGTCAGGTATATTTTCTTATCTGTGAAGTACACTGCTTGCTTTAATTCTCCCCTTTAAGAATAGTTTGCACCCTTGTCAGGAGAACTAAAGGAAAACTTGGTTCCCAGACACAGATAAACTCTTGTTCTACATGCCCTAATCTCTGGTGATTTATTAATGCAGAAAACTAAATCCCTGAAAAGCCAAATATAATTGATTTTCTTTGCTTTCAAGTAATTAGAAAACAGTAATCTCTAAATTATTTTTAAATCCAAAACACATCAGCATGTAAGATGTAACCCTTCCACAAAGTTTGTGACTCAAAAAATTATTTTTAGTTATAATATTTGGGAGGAAGAGCCAAAACACAATTAAGTTGGTCAGAGAAATGGGGACTCTGTAGTGAAAATTCAAGAAATTATCTTATTTTTCATGAATAATTATATTTGAATACCAGAGAGTGAAGCAAACATGTCCACAGAGGTAAACATAAATTATCTTCCTGGCTTTAAACACACTCTTCTTCAATAGCTAGGCCTCTGTCACATGTCACTGTAAATGACACCTCTGCTATCAGGATTCCCAAGGGTTCTCACTGTGATTGCAAAGGCTTTGGATTACCTTTCTGAGAAACTATATATTCCAGTGTATTATGCAAAATTGTATTAGGTATGGATATTTTTAGATGGAGGGTACAAAATACTCTTAGTCTTCATGTCAAGTCAAAATAGTTCTGAATTTCCAAATATAGTAATCAGGAGTCACTGTGTTTAGAAACTTTACTATACAGTTGGTCCATCTGACCACAGTTAGTCGTAATTATTAAACTGATTAAATTAGAATCCACTGGAAATCACAGGTGGCTTTGAGAGGGAAATTTAAGAAAACTACTGAAAGGAAGAGATGTTGAACTGTAACTGAGCTCAGGAATCACCCACACGAATTGAAGAATTTTCCAACAGTACAGCTGGTGCATGCCTGTCTTTGTATGAGGTCACAGAGCATGGTCAGTGTTTCCCGAAGTTTGGTCCTCAAGACAATATTAGGGGATATATAGATGACCAAGTTTTATTTGAATAGATATGAGATATTAAAATTTTTGCACTCATTTACGGATATCTTTGTTTAGGGTGAATCGAAGCTTCTAAAGCAGCTTCAGGAAAAGTATCAGTAATTTACAGTACAGATTATACCTGGCAATGGCAAAATTTTTGGAAGTGTTGTGACGATTAAAGCTTGAGGAACAGGGCTGTAATTTCCCCCTACTTCAGGATTCAGTGTACTTCTGTCCCGTGGCACAGATTACTGGAAATTGACTACTCTCAACTTTCAAAAGGGTATGAGAGGATATTGTCATTTTCCCTCCATTCTAAACAGTAGTTTGTTCTGTAAGTATGTGGCATTCTTTCTTGACAAGGTACAGAATCTTCTTCACTTAATAACAACTTCTTGGACAATCATTTATGAGTTCATAAAGAGTTGTTGAAAAATCTTGGACTCCTTACATGGGAGTACATAGATGCTTTTAATGAGTCAAGCCAAGTGGCCTTTTGTATTACAGATTTCTTTGATTCATCAACTCCTAATCATTAATAGACTTCAAGGCAATTAATTAATTCTAACAACCAATCACATCACCAGAATTAATGTTTTTCTTGCTCTCACTGTTTATAATGGCTGTTTATAAATGCTAGTATAATGAGTACAAAGAAGCCAGAGGCCCTGAATTCTTTGACTATTACTTGATTTCTAGGATTTACTGATACCTTTCTAATGGATACCACCTGAGGCCAGGGGATGAGAATTCAATTCATTTTAAGAAACGTTGACTGCATATTATGTGAAATGTTCATTAAATAATATAACATGGCAGTTAAAATTTTCAAACAGACTTTGAATAACTGTTAATATTTTCCAAAGTTAATAACTACTACCTTACCACTCGGCCACCCATCATAGCCACTATACCTTGCATACCTTAGGAGCCAGGCAGTGTACTGGGTGCCCCCCAAAAAGGATTCATTACATGTGATATAATTAAATTCCATTTCCTTCCAAGGCAGTCTTTTAGACTGCAGATGTTGTATTGAATCTATTGGAATATGTAGACAGGGCATTGCTGTGTTTCTTCACGGCACCTGGGTAAGGGATTGTGGGGCTGTTGCAAAACTTCCTGTGTTCTGCTAACCTCATTGCCTGCTTGTCATGGGTAGAAATTTATGTCAGAAGTCGTTCCTTTTGTTTTCTGTGTAGTAACAAAGCAGCCTTAATGAAGACCCTTTCCTTAGGTTACAATTAAAGTAAAATTTTGTTCAGGCAAGAGATCCTATTGGGAAGTATTAACATATGAGAGGGGATTCTCGAAATATGCCATTAAGACCGTCTCAAGCACTATATAGGTTACTGACTCAGGCGGCGCATCTATACAAAATAAGCAGCACTTTGGAAAATCTGTTGATTTGGATTATTTAAACTTTAAAAAATGATGGATGGTACTGTTGGGACGTGCACTTTCCATAATCTTTCAAATCAAATTTTGTAAACTAGGGTGAAACAAGGGCCAGAATAACCATATTAGGACAAATAATGATATTCCAGAGATAACCTAAAATACAGCATCCTTCTTTTCTATGCTTTCTCTTTGTTTCCTTGAAGAAAAATGAAACTTGTCTGCATTCGAATGTCAGGAAGCAGCATACCTATTCAGTGCCGAATGCACATTAGGCCTTCAAGAGATAGTTGTTAAAGGAATAAAAGAAGCAATTGCTTGTCTTTTAAAGGATAGACACTGTCAATTCCACTAATTTGTGGGACTGAGGTTTAACTAACTCTAGTGCTCAAGGTTCCTTCTCTCTTCCTTTCTTCCCTTCTTTCCTTGCTTTTTCTTCTTTTTTCTTTTCCTTGCTAATAATATCTGACAAGGAGACAGCATTTGATGCCTTAGTAAAATAAATGAATATTTTAAAGAAAAAAATAATTTGTGACTAAAAATAAACATGGGTTTCCACTTCACTTGAACCATCGAAGTTTGAATCATAAAGGCAAAGTTGATTAATTTTGAGTTTTTCAAGGTCTTTTTTCCTCTCCCTCTCCTGAAAACACTCACTCTACTTGAAAGAAAGGAAGGAAGGAAGGAAAGTAGGTAGGTAGAAAGAAAGAGGGATCAGTTTCCTCCCTTTGCTTTGTCTCTAAGAAGAGTTCTGTATTTGCCAGACCAATTTGAGGACTCTCATTGATTTAGAATCTGGAGAAGAGATGGAGAGCCTCATAATAAAGAACCAAAAGGAAGGTGATGGGCAGAAATGTTATGCATGTCATCTATCGGGAGAAAGCTGTGAAGGTTTGGTGTAATGAGAAACTAAAGGAGCCACTGGTAGAAGAGAGGGAAGATAAGGGAGTGAGGAAAGGAATTTTTATTATTATTATTATGTTCAGTTAGCCAACTTACAGTGCAACATTAGTTTTTGATGCAGTGTTCAACGATTCATTAGTTGTGTATAACCCCCAGTGCTCATCACAACATGTGCTCTCCTTAATACCTATCACCCGGTTACCCCATCCCCCCAACCCCAACTTTCTGTAACCCTCAGTTCGGTTCCAGGAGCCCAGAGTCTCTCATGGTTTGTCTCCCTCTCTGATAACTTCCCATTCAGCTTTCCTTCCTTTCCCCTGTGGTCCTCTGAGCTATTCCTTATATTCCAATGCATTAGCACCTGTCATGTTTTTTCATTTCAATAGTGAAGTTCTATTTTATTTTTTTAAATTTCTTTTCAGTGTTCCAGAATTCACTGTTTATGCACCACACCCAGTGCTCCGTGCAATACATTCCCTCCATCATACCCACGACCAGGTTCACCTATCCCCCGACCCCTCTCCCCTCCAAAACCCACAGTTTCTCATGGTCTGTCTCCCCTTCCAATTTCCCCCAACTCCTTTCTCCTCTCATCTCCCCATGTCCTCCATGTTATTCCTTATGCTCCACAAGTAAGTGAAACCATGTGATAATTGATTCTCTCTGCTTGACTTATTTCACTCAGCATAATCTTTTCCAGTCCTGTCCATGTTGATACAAAAGTTGGGTATTCATCCTTTCTGATGGAGATGTAATACTCCATAGTGTATATGGACCACATCTTCTTTATCTATTCATCCGTTGAAGGGCATCTTGGTTCTTTCCACAGTTTGGCAACTGTGGCCATTGGTGCTATGAACATTGGGGTACAGAGGGTCCTTCTTTTCACTACATCTGTATCTTTGGGGTAAATATCCAGTAATGCAATTGCAGGGTGTGAGGTTCTATTTTAATTTCTTTGGTTACTCTTTTGAATATTATGTTATACAAAACTGGGTCTATGTGGAATGATGCATGCAGTTACAGAAACTCCTAAAAGTCTGATTATTTGCACCAGAAATATTCTTTAGCTCTCTACCCTCACACAGGTAATAACCTGTATTTCCAAATTTCAAGTGGTAGTCAGAGTGGACAACTTAAAGTCAGAACGAGATTTTAAGGTACTAAAGATAAAACATTTTTCAAATGTAAAAAAATCACAAAACATTAATAGATATAAGTTATCAAAAATACGTCTGCAAATTTTAGCATTCCCACTCACTTGGTAAATTTTGCATTTTACTTCAGTAGAAGTGGGCTATTTTACTCATGAGACAACAACAAAAATTGAATGTCTGGAGGAAAATTTCAGCTTTCACAGATAGACATTCAAATAGATTTCTAAAAGATTAATCAATGCATAAACAGCCAGGAAACACAGTCACACATTATTCTTAATAATTGGTTGACATCATCACCCAAAGTATTGACCAACTGAATTGTGTATTTTTTCAACTGGTTTGTTCGCCTCTGAGGAAACAGAGACAGTCCCACACTAAGTGTAAAATTAGCTGAGCCTAAACTTTGAACAGAATCATTAACTAAGGATCATTCTTCTTAGTCTCCCATCTTAATGATTAGCTCCATTGGAAAACTAGCCCTCTCGTTTTGTTAGTGCTATTATTGGATTTGGATAAATTCGCCTACTAGCCTAACCAATTTGTTCCCATTTTGTGGTAATTGCTGTCTTAGCAACAGTTTCTTATTCCCTAAGACTTTGCATATGACCTGAGGAAAATATTTTTATGACTTGTATAATAAAACTGGCCTCCTAAATCTTGCATATATAATAATTTATTTTCAACTATGCTGAATGGCAGTTTATTTAATATTTACAGTTTAGTTTTTAGCTAATGGTAAAAAATGTAGGGATAAAGCTTAAATTAAAGCATCGCTCATTTTCATAGCACAGCACATCCCTTTACCATGCAAGGTCTAGACCAAAAAACTGCAATGATATAATATGAAAACTTTAGTTTTAAATTTTGATAAATTCTGCAGTAAATATTGCAGATAGATGTCAGCTATCTCAGGGAATTGACAAATTTGTCTCTGTATGCCATACCCTATTTTCATATAAAGACCATTTTTTTAAAAGATTTTATTTATTTATTTGACCCAGAGAGAGAGAGAGATCACAAGTAGGCAGAGAGGCAGGCAGAGAGAGGAGGAAGCAGGCTCACTGCTGAACAGAGAGCCCAATGCGGGGCTCGATCCCAGGACCCTGAGATCATGACCTGAGCTGAAGGCAGAGACTTAACCCACTGAGCCACCCAGGCGCCCGAGACCATTTTTTTTTTTTATTAACCTAGATCTTCCTCATAATTGAAAAGGAAAACAATAATCCTCAGACTTTGCCAGTGCACTTGATGTGAGTGGATGGGTGTGTATCTGAAGACAAATACTTTGTATTTTAGACAGTTCATGGCTGGGATGGCTTACAGTTGGCATTAAATAATAAAGAGGGTTTCCCTGGGTGGGAAAGAGCTTTCAGTGTCCAATGGGTAGAAGAGTAGAGGGTCTTGAAAGATAAGTCGTGGCAACACTTTAAATTGTATTAAATACTTGCCTACGGAGTTTGAATCCTATAGGCAACGAAGAGTTGCTGGAGTTTTAGCCAATGGCATGGTGGGGACTTATTTTAGGAAGGTAATCTTTGCAGCAGTATCTTTCTTAGACTAAGAAAGACTAAATCTGTTCACAGTTCTTCGGCTGTGGCCGCCCATTTTCAGTCCATTATCTAACATTCTTCCTGGGTGCCATCTTGCCCCTGGCTTTCACATGTAAGCAGCATAGAAGACTCACATTGAAAATTTTCTAAGGTCTCATTGTTGGTGAGTCAATTTTGTCAGTTAAACGCTCTCTGAAATTACACAAAAAGGGAGCTCTAACAGGTATCGTATGTTTGTAACTGACGGGCAGGTTTCAGTAATGGGCTGGGATAAAAAGATTGAAATATTTTGGATGTGTAGGGTGCCTCCTAATCAAGCATCTGGTACTGCTCTGGCGTGTACATGGTCCTGAGCGCCCACTTCTCAGAGCACCGGTGGAAATGGAAGATGGTTCTCTCGTCATCTCAGAGGAAGCGCCACAGAGATGACCAGAGATCTCCTGCTGTCGGTATAAACTCACCCCAAATTGGTAAAATATCTCCAGAGCTCTGTTTGACTTTTTTTCCTCCAAATGTGCTGTGTTTGGTGGAGGAAGTCTGGATGAGGGACAACTGGAGGCAAGAGGGGAGCCTTCCGCACAGATTCTCTATCACTTGCTTTTCTGTTTATGTTGTAGTTCGCTCAAACTGCATGACCCTGTTCTTACTCAGGGCCCATCTACTTGCTGGTCCCCCGCCTATTTCTCCAGGTTTTCAGGGATTGAAGTCTTCCATTTCTCTGAGCTGCTCCCTCTGAAATGTCCTGATGTCTACCATCTACCCACTTAGACACCTACCTATTACCTGTTCCCAGAGTCTCCTACTAACCTACTTTGCTTGTCTTCTGGAAAATCTACCAATTATGCCTTGTTAGATCTGTATGATTTCCCTGTAATCATGGTTCACCTGGCTGTTTAGATTTTCCCTCGCAGCTGTGGCTGGAGCTGCTTTTACATACATGTCCCCGCGCCCATGGTGTCCTGAGCGCCAAGACTCAGAATTCCCTGGTTTCAGTCTTGGCTTATTGTCAGTTAAGTCATAGTTCTTTACGACTTCTGAATATAATATGAGGCAAAGAGATATAAAATAAATAAGCAAATGAGCCTTTCCGACTGTAGGTAAGTATTTAAATTATGTGAGAATAACATTAAATGCTGTTTCATTTTGACAGAGGGTTTTTCATGATAAGCATAGACAGTCCCTTTAAGAGAATGAGGGTTTGGATTGCACATTTACACATTTGCACGTATTGGAAGACAGATGAGGGAAAGGAAGAATGAAAAGAAAAAAATGCATCTAAGTAGCAATATATGTTTTTCTGTTCCAAAGAATACTTATTTTCAAGATAATATTATTTCACTGTTTACCAAGAAATACCTAAGTAATTTGGGAGGAGTTAAAAGGAGAGCAAGGAATCATAGGAACATTGAAAAAATTATGCCCTATAATCATGTCTTATCCCATCAAACAGAAAAATAACTGTCAATTATAAACACGATGTAACATAAAGATATTATACTTAATGTACTTTGTGTTGGAGTACAAAAATCTTCCTTTGTTTTCAATTTTAGTCTTTTATCAGCGCCTAGGGGGCAAAGACTTCATTTTTCCTGGAAATTTTTAAACTAAACTATCTTTAAAATGTTTTCTCTATTGTTTTTATATAATGATCATGCTACTTTTCTACCCCCAGTACTCCTTAATAGGACAATGATGTCATGCATTGATAGCCACACCAAATATCATGATAATTCTCAAGAAGTGAGGGATAATGGAAGGACCATGAGGTCAGAAGTCTGGAGTTGTATTCAAAATTAGATGCCAATAGTGTTTCTGGAAAATCTCACTACACAGCAAGATTTATGTAGCAAATAAACAGAGCAGGCGAAAGCAGATAACATTGCAGTATCAAGACTCCATGCCCACACTTCAGATGTCCTCCGGCCACCTGAGAGCTGGATCTCATTAAGTAAGCCCTTCATCAAGGCACCACTGCCTTTTTTTCTCCTACAAATCCATGGGACAGAGCCCTTTAGTGCCTGGGATTTGCTGCCCCCATTCTACTCCAGGAAGTGGCATTCATTCAGAGTCTGAAGGAGGGGGTTATTTTCAGTTGTGCTGAGAAGCTGCTCATTTCTGCCTTGGGTTCGGGCAGTGAAACACCGAGTGCTACACCTGCTGTCTGGAACCTAGATAGAAAGGGGCACGGGACCACAGCTGAAGAGTACGCTGGCCCTTTGACTAATCCAACACGATCTGTGATGGGGCTAATCGTTCGGCGCTGACGTAGCCGTGACAGCCTGTTTATTCCAAGGGAGCACGTGGCCCTGAGCACACCCGGGCTCCTCCGGTGCCATACTCTAATTGGGGCTGATGCCAGCTGCTTGACTTCCATCACTTTCTATCTGAATCCGCTCATCACCGCCACTTCATTTGTCTGACAGTGGCTCCCGGTGAATTTCAAAATTGATTCTGACAACTTTTGTTTTTAACCTCAAGGCTGTGCCCTGGTTACCTAGGTGAGCTTGACAATTTGATGTTTCTCTTCATAATCAGGGATGGTTCAGGACAGTCGGCCTCTGAGCCCTTGGCACCTTCAAGAGAAGTTAGGCCTCCGTGTCTTATCCATTAGCACTAGGGGAAGCTCCCAGCCAAGTGGAGAAATGGGCAAGTCTAATTTTCTTTATTTAGGGATAAGCCGAGTCGAGTAATTTATTACCAGGTTGGTCTGGGAAGGCAGATGGATGAAGACAGAGGTTTTGCCTCAGGGTCTGAACACATTAAAATAAATCCTACTGCAAAAGTGTAAATGTTCAACGTAGAGTTCCTCACTGGAGTTTTGTAGCTGAGTTTTTTGCTCTGGATTGTTTCATTTCTGCCACCTAAAGAAAGGTTTGTTTTGGTAATTTGCTACTGGCCTTCACCTCATTGCTTTCTCTCACTTCGTTCAATGTGGGGGTTCTTCTGTTTGCCGTTGCTTGACACTGTGTGTCTGACATGTCCTCCTCCTCTGTACGTGATGGGTTTGTTTTTCTACGTACAGTCTTTCCATTCCCTTATAGGTTTCAGGTTCTCTGACATTTCTGTGTTAATTAGGATACTTTGTGCTCTAACAAACAACAATTTCCAGTTCAAACTAGCCAAAACAATAAAGATATTTATTTTTCTCACATAATTAGAAGCTCAGACTCTAGGCCAGGTGTCAGTAGAGCCACTTGTCATCATGGGCCCAGATTTCTTCCAATTTCCTGCTCCAGCCAGGGAAGTCACGATGAGGCACATCCATTCATGGCCACAGATGGTCACAAGATGGCCACTGTTGTTTCTAGGCTGCACATCCAGAAACAGAATGTCCCAAAGGAAAAAAAGATGGGGAGCCGGGAGGGGACACTGTTCATTCCCAAATTAGGTATGTCGTGTCTTCCAGCAGAAATCTCTTCATGTTGCAGGGCTTACATTTAGATCATATGCTCATTCTGTCACCCATGAACAGCTAGGACAATGCTCACCTTACACCAGTGGCTCTCAAAGTGCAGGTAGAGGGGTGCCTGCGTGGCTCAGTGGGTTAAGCCTCTGCCTTTGGCTCAGGTCATGATCCCAGGGTCCTGGGATAGAGACCCGCATTGGGCTCTCTGCTCAGCAGGAAGCCTTCTTCCCCCCTCACCCTGCCCCAGCCCCACCGCCTGCCTCTCTGCCTACTTGTGATCTCTGTCTGTCAAATAAATAAAATCTTAAAAAAAAAAAAAAAGTACAGCTAGAGGCCACCGGCATCAGCATCACCTGGGGATTTGTCAGAGATGCCAATTCTCAGGCCACACCTAAGACCTGTGATATCTGAAACTCGGGTTGGGACCCCTCTCTATGCTTTAACGAGCTCTTCAGTGATTCTGATTCAAATTCAAATTTGATTTCTAGTAATCACCTGGGGTAGAATGGATCTAGGACTCTACTAATAAGACCTCTCCCACATCTCTTGTAGGGCAGATAAATTGCTAAGTCATTCTTTAAATAATAGTTTGCTGTCAACATTTTGCATTTCTTTTATATAGCTCATTCTTTCAAGTGCTATTATATATATAATTCTTTTTTTTAAAGATTTTATTTATTTATTGGAGAGAGAGAGAGAAAACCAGCAGTGGAGAGGCTGAGGGAGAAGCAGACTCCCCACTGAGTGGGGAGCCCAATGCAGGGCTCGATCCCAGGACCCCAGGATCATACCTGAGCAGAAGGCCGATGCTTAACTGAGCCACCTAGGTGCCCCTATAAATGTGGTGCTTAATTGCCTTTCAGATTGCTCACTGCATGTCCAGGAATACAAATTATTTTGGTCTACTGATTGTAACTTACAACCTTGCCTCACTCACTTATTAATTCTCATAGTTTTATGAGGATCTCCAATACTGAAGATGTTATCTATAAATAGAGATGCTTTTCTTCCTTTCTAACCAGATACCAGACTTCACTTTTCACCAAACATTTAATGACCAAAGGATGAGGAACACACCCAAATGATACATGAAAAATGTAGGCTATTTTTAAATTATCCAGATATTCAGGACAGGAAGAATCTCATCTGCCCTACTTTAGGCCTTGTGCTAAGTTACTCTGACATTATTTAATATGCTTACATCAGCCTTGGAAGAAATTATTAATAGTCCATTTTATGGATGAGAAAACAGAGGCTCAGAGAGCTCAACATTAGGGAGTTTCAACTCCATAGACTGAGTGGGATCTGAACCCAGGCTGTCGGACTTCAAAGCCAGACTTAAAAACTCTTTCCAGTTAAGAGTACTTACCAAAATACTCTAGAAAGAGATTTAATAAACAGCAAAATAATACCAACAACCTATAGCTCTGCATTGGCTTTGGGGAATGCAGCCTATGGTTCCTACTAAGGCCTCTGAGGCTATGCTCACCGTGTACCGCGGACACCGGCTGCCGTGGTCTTGGGACACCATCTCTGCTACCAGACCTCTCTGCCGGCTTCTTTCACGTAGCCACGGAAGGGGCCCGCAGTTCTGCCATAGAATTCCAACTGTCTTGTCCACTATTCCTCAGAATGGCTGAGGCCGCTGTTTCTACTGACCTCTCCATTCCCATCCTACCTACCCTAAAAGCATTAGTTTCTAGGTATAATGAAATGTCAATGATTTCTGTTCAGTAATCGATGAAGTTCATTAAGAATTATGTTTATATGCATTTACGTGAACTTACATTAATTTCGATTTACCTGCTTCCATTTTATATATTTATATGTAAATATTTATACCTAAAAATAAATACCTATATACATATATAGATATATACGTATACATGTATATGTATGTGTGTGTGTGTGTATGTATCTATATACCAAAAAGTATGTCTTTCAACACTTAAACATAATATCAGACTCTGGGTATAAGGCTGATGAGAGCTGCCTCTGGAGAAAATCACCAAACCCCATTTTGTCTCCTCTTGGACTCAGTATTTCTCAATGATTAAACCACCAAACCAAATAATTCACTTCCTCATTTTAATCAATAGTGTGGACATGTAATCTCACGGAGCTCATCTGACTGGAAGAAATGCAAAAGACTTCTGTTTTCTGTTAAGTCAGTCAACCACATTACAGAGAAAGAGAAACTTCATTGGCCTTTCAGAAATTTTTACCATAGTCTCAAGCTCCCAGGATTCTAAGCACCTGGAATATGGGGACCTCAATGGGGTGACTACTGGATAAGTGTTACTGAAAGTCTTTTTCAGTTCTAACATTTTGGTGGGGTGGGGGAAGCAACAACAACAAAATGCTCCCAAGAACATTAGATCTGACTCTCAGGGAATTAGCTCTTGTTTCTCTAGTGAATGACCTGATGACTTGCCCCTTTCCAGGGAGTCCTTGGCTATTTTCATAATTTATGAAAATAATTTATGCTTACGCCTACACATTGGTTGCAGGTGGTAATTGCCTCCTTATCAGCTTCTGCTTCTTGTTCCCTAAGCCCTTGCTAAGTTTCTCCCAGCCTTTCTTCACTACTTTCTTTCTTTTTCTTCTTCTTTGTTTTTTTAAGATTTTATTTTATTTATTTGAGAGAGAGATATCACCAAGGCAGTGGGACAGGGAGAAGCAGGCTCTCCGCTGAGCAGAGCACTCAACATGGGACTCGATCCCAGGACCCTAAGATCATGACCTGAGCTGAAGGCAGACGCTTAACCAAGCCACCCAAGCACCTTGACTACTACTACTACTTCTTCTTCTTCTTCTTTTTTTTTTTTTTGAGAAATTCCATTAAAGAATTAAAGAAGTCTTAAAGACTTCTTCAGGTTATCAGTGACTTCTTAAAGAAGTCTACCTGTTCATTTACTCAACAGAGAATTATCAAATATTTAACATGGGTCAGGCCCTGTAGAGCATGCTGAGAATATAGCACTAAGTAATCAAATATGGTCACTAATTTATTATTCAGTGTGAGAGGTCAGTGCTAGACTATCAGACAGTCACACGAAGAAATTCTCATTTGCAAGTTATGATAACTGGTACAAGATGCCGATAGAGACTATATCTGGGGAACCTAATAAATATGGGTAGGTCAAGGAAGGCCTCCTAGCGGTGGTGACATTGAACCTGAGAACTGAAGCCTAAGAAGGAATTAGGTGAGGGGACGGGCAAGACTATTCCAAGCAGAAGAAAAAGCATCTAGAATCACCCTGGGGTTTTACATTTCACATTATAAGAATGATTGTTAGTCAAAGAGATAACGTGTTTTTTCACTATGGCTGATAGAGGAGACAGTTGCCTATATTAAGAATAAATTTTGGATACAGAAAAAGAAAAGCAGTGATTGCAGGAGAAAGCCAGTGTGTTACCACCAACCTCTTCCAGAATGAATGCTCTTTTCCTGATAGAACAGGTTGTCACAAATTATATAAAATAAATTATTTTTTCTTGTTCTGTACTATTGCTTATCCAATAGCTAAAACCCTCTGGCCCTTTGCCATTCTGCTTCGTTGTCTTGAGATCAGGGGCTCTTAAGCCTGGTTACTTGTCAGAATAATGTTGGCCATCTTTTAAACTATAAGGTCCCCCAACTGATTCCACAACCACTGAACTGGGTGTCCCAGTGTGAGACTTACGTGAGCCACATTTTAAGCAAAGCTTCTCAGGTGACTGTGATCTGAAAAAGGATGGAAAACCCTGCTCCACTACCAGCCGTGTGTGCACGGGCGTGTGCCCACGGAGTCTGTGACTCTGTTTCCTCTATTATAAATTCCTCTATTATAAATTGAGAATTGGTGCCTATCGTATGGGTTTGTCTCAAGTACAAAATGCTGACTTTGTGTAACTTGTCTGTATAGGAAAGAGCCACTTAAGGAAATAGCGGTTCTGGGAATTTTAGAAACTTAGGGTTGTCCTAGAGATAGGAAGACTTCTGCGGAGTCATCGCTGGTTGTGATTTCTGAGGTCACTTCGTGAGTTCCTTTAAGAGCTGAGCAACTGCACTCTGCAGAGCTGGAGGGGGCATCATGGATGTCAGCTACAGTTTTAAAACTTGCCTTCATGGCCCCTTCTGCAACACAGCCTCCATCCTGCCCACCCCCTTCGTGACAATGAGGCTGTCAGTTGTCACTTAGTACAAGATGCAGGTAGGTCTGTAACAGGCTGGGCATTCACAGTATTTATTCATAAATAAACTGGTGTGGGGGTTAGTAGAAGACCCCCCCCCCAGCAGGATGGGTAAGAGTCCATTTCCAGTAACTGCTATGAGCATCAGGGGAGAGAGGGTCCCATCCTTGCAACCGTTCTCAAGAAGGATGGTAAAAGCTTGGAATTTCCCCTGGGTATCTTTTCCATCAGATTCTGGAGCCTGCGGAGGATGGTGCCGTGCAGAGGAAAGCGCAGCCGAGCGAGGAAGACAGAGGAGGAGAGAGTCCAGAAGAGGATGCTGCTGGAAATCTGGATGTGGTCATTTCTGAAACCTCTGTGGACTTCCTAGCTGCTGGGTTAGGCGAAGAAAGTCTCTTGTTGAAACTATCTATTTATCTATAATAAGTTTAATTTCCATGGAGACAGATTTCTGTTACTTAAAACCCAAGGTCCTATACAATACCTTTGGGTGTTTTCCTGACATGTTGGGAGTCAATGTGCTGGGAAGTCGTGTTTAGGGAGAGAGCTGAAGACTCTCTCTCTCTCTCTAACGACCCAGAGAAGGAAGAGGAGCAGGTGGGATCGCCACTGCTGTGTGTTATCATACTGATGAGCAAATGTTTCAACATGCTGAAAATGAATGAATCAGATAAATTTCCTACAAAATGTTTAAAAAATGGATCTGCCTCCCAAACTGCTCAGAAATTTCACGACTGCCGAGATACGATCCCAGATGGGAGTGGGCCTGTCCCTTCCGTTCACTGAACCAATCTTAATAAAAATGCTGTTCCTACCACTACAATAAGAGCCTTTGTCTTATGTTAAAGCGATACGATATTGTGCTCTATTGTCAGTGGGGCTCTATCCAAAGCTCTATTGCAAGGCTGCATGCAACCTGGAATAGAGTTACAAACAGCATGAAAAGTTAATGAAAAATTAGCCTGGTATATGCACAACGATAAAAAATAGTTGAAGGGGGAAAAAAAGGTAATTACGTTATGGCTAGTTATAGTTAAGACTTAGGTAATTATGCTGAATTTGAAATTTATATCATTTCCCTCCCTCCTTGATGTAATTATCCATTAGACTTACGAATGCACATTTTTCATGTCAAGGCAGCAAGGGCTCCACAGGGAAGAGGTGGGGCTTCAAGAAGAAGGGGAGGGGCACCTGGGTGGCTCAGCGTGTTAAAGCCTCGGCCTTGGGCTCAGGTCGTGATCCCAGGGTCCTAGGATCGAGCCCCACATCAGACTCTCTGCTCAGCAGGGAGCCTACTTCCTCCTGGCTCTCCACTTACCGCTCTGCCTACTTGTGATCTCTTTCTGTCAAATAAATAAATAAAATCTTAAAGAAAAAAAAAGAAGGAGGGGAAAAGGCGAATCTGATGCATGTGGAAACAAAAGAGTGTGGGAAACTACCAGTGTTTATTGCACAATCGATCACTGAAAATGTGCAGGCATGCCAAGGCCATGTTTATTTGGTTAGAGAATAACTTTTATTTGGTTATTTGGAAATAGATATGAACCCAATACATCTCCGGTTTGACTACTCAAGGAAAAAAAAAGTGCTGAAAGGAATGAGTTGTAAGTGAATCAAGATATCAGCATTTTAGGGCTGAAAGGCAACTTGAACAACCGTGTAACTAACTTCCTTACGTTTTAGGTCAGGAGGCACATCTAGGTGGGCCTCAGGCCTCGGCCAAGGCCACGAGCTACTCTGTGTGAGTTCCCTTGGTGGTCGTCAATCATTATTTTCTTCTCTAAAATATATATCAGGTAGGAAATAACATACAGTTTTCCGGTAAACTTCTTTCCTGAGACCTTTTTCTCAGCAAGGTGGAAATTCTGCCGGTAGTTGGGTATGTCTATTCCAATTGTGCTTCCTGGAATCAGGGATATAATCACAGGGTGGGTTCTAGATGACCCACTCACTGTGACACAGACCTGAGTTACAAACGTCCTTCATCACCCAACCCCCTGCTCTAACAATGACGTTTTAAGTCTCCTGAAATTAGTGTAAATTCAGGGCCAGCGTCCTGTAATCCCCCCAAAGTCTCATTATATCCTTCTCCCCAAGGCACAGTCACCTGGTAAAAGGCTGTAGTATTTGGTCACACGCTAGTGACTCTTTTTGAATTATGTGAGCCTTTTGAAAAGAGAAATTATCTTTATAGAAAAAAGAGAGCCCACCGTCCTGCAAAAAGACACTAGCATGCCCTGCGTTTAGTTAAATTCTACAGAAACACAGCAGAAAGAAAGGAGAAATCTGGGGGAGGGCTAAGAGGTAATGGGGAGAAAATGTCAAAAACAAAGGATGATTTGCTCATTTTCCCAGGACACCCTATTAGTTCTCAAGACGGCTGGTGAGCAGCTTGCTCCAAAGCAGACATAAACATTGTGACGATACAAGATGCCATTTTTATGCACCGATGTCAGGAATGTGGTCTGTTAGGATTTGACAAAAGAGCCAGAGTCCAGCAACAAGGCTACTCTTGGCAAAGCCACCACCGACCGTGCTCCTAAGGTCTGTGCCTTTCCCACTGGGCCAGGCGGGTGAACTATCGTGACGCTAACCACAAACCCCACTTTGGGGAGTCCTCTCTTCTCTCTGCAGCCCTTGGCCAGCAGTGGCTCACATGAATATTCAGAGAGTACAAATGCCGAGACGTATGCCCTTATGAAGTTATATGAGCCTTACAAGGGAGCCTTCTGGAAGGAATGGCAACACAGTTGTTTGAAGTCGATATCATGATTCATGGAGCAGTGCTATTCACTCTACACACAAAACATAGAACAACCCAAAGGGTCCCCAAAGTCAGAACTGAATAAATGAATATTTAGGAATTCCAGATGCTAAAAATACACCCGAGATCTCATTTTCTTCTTAATCATAAATTGCTTCAGGGAAGAAGGCTCTTTGCCTTCTGGAATCCAACATCAGCCAAGTTAACTTGGCATCCTGGCAGAAATCAAGGATAACCTGACTCTTGCCAATTGTAAACAGAGGGCATGAAATTTAAATGCAAGCGATAGAGAGGAGAAAAGCTGCCTACCTGTTGCTGCGAACTAAAAAAGACTTGTGCTATTTAAATTTCAATGGATATTGCCATAGTATAATTTGAATTTGTTTGGACTTTTTTCAAATGCACACCTGCTATTACAAGCTCAATCAAGCGGATGTAAAATATTTCAGAAGGACGAGAAATAGAATTAAAACCTATTAGACTTTTCCATTACGACCCATTTTCCATCTAATTACATCACCATTTTCTCATCCATTCTAGATTGCTTATCACTCTTCATAGCTCTTCCAAACACATAGCATCTTACTTTTTGAATACAGGATTTCAGGCTGCAGTTATGTCTTTTTCCTTAGCTGTAGGTTATCGGACATACCTCTGATCCAAAGCAAACTGGGAGTCTCTATCTAATTTTCTGCCAGTGGTTCAGTGAATGGACTTCTGATTTCTGTTGATTATTGAATTGCTTCTGGGGATGGATCTAAAATGCAGGCACTGACCCTTAATGTCAATCATAAAATTCTGAGTCCAAAATTCGGAGGCAATTTCATTGTTTACAGTGTATTTCTGGCAGCGTGATCACAAGCAGGCTGACTGCTTTATGGATTTGTCTCTCTCCTGAGCAAACTTAAAAGAAGGCTTAGTAAAACCTACATTGGTTTATTGAGTGTGTGAAAGCTGGCCACTATTCTTTTCTCCTACTACTAGATATCTTTTGGCTTTGTGCATCTGAAGATTTTCTCAACTGAGAATTTTTCTTAGTGTTACTATGTCTTAGCTAATTATTATGTGGTGGGTCATGTAGAAAGCACTGCGAATATCTTATGATAAAAATCATTAATATTTTTAAGTATATTTCAAATTGTAAGAAATGCCAATTGCGAGCCTAATTTACATGAACTAATAATTCATGATAAATTGGTTATTAAAATAATATGAAAGCTGTCCCCAGCACCAGGCAATATATAAATATGTACATCTACCCTTTTTCATCTGCAAACAACTATTATTTGCGACTCTACCCACGTGGTATATAGTAAGCGTTCTAGAATTCTACATTTATCATTGTGATGTGTTCACTAAGAGCACGTTTAGGCATTTCCACGAGAGCAGTGCACAGTGCACGGCCACAGCATGGAACAGCTGGACGTTTTCCCTCTCCGCCGCTTCTTCTCTGAATCCATCTGAACCATTTTTGATGTCAATTTCTGGCCTTCTCAATTTTTGAAAAATTAATGAGGTAAATTCTCCTCTCCATCAAGATTCTTAACTATGTAGCCAGCCACTGCCCACACAACAGCTAAATGTCATTTGAAAAGAAGAAAATGGCATGTGCACAGGATCCTTTCGTTCCTTCTCGGAGACGGGATCCAAACAAATGGGAGGCATCCGGATACGATAGCTGTCAGTGTCACAGATGTCAACTCTGCTCCCACAGTCCTCTTCTTTTGGTTCTTAAAAATCACAGATACTATGGATAATAACTTTTGTAAAAGACTTATTTATTTATCTGAGGTGGGGGGGCAGAAGAGGGAGAGAAGCAGACTCTGCCCTGAGGATGGAGCCCAATTAGGGGGTCTGACCCCACAACGCTGAGATCATTATTTGGAGGCCCAACCAAAGGAGCCACCCAGGCGCCCCTGTGGATAAGAATTTTGTGCTGTGTGGCACAGAGATGGACTCCCCAAGTGAGTGTTCTGGAAAACAAAGACATTTCAGAAGTGTGAAATTGAGAAGATAAGAGAAGGGAGGGCACTGAGTAAAAGAACGGAAGTTTAATAACTAATGAGTAAATTAAAATTTATTCTAGAGAAAAACCATAAAATCGAATCATACTAAAATTTAACTCCGTTGTCACCAAAATGATGTACGATAAAGTTTTGTGGAAGCTTGTCACCATGACAGACTACCATCATGGACTTTTCCTTCCATGATGTCATATGGTGGACTCTCATAGGTACTGATGGAAAACGTCATTTTCATGGTTGTTCAAGTTGAGGGGCTGACATATATGCACCTGAGAGAAGACATGTACTGGTATTTCTTTTCCAAAATCCCTAACTCGATATTTTTCAACTGAGTTAGCGAAATCCTACCTATCATGGTCAAATTAAGCACCCGCAGGGCGCAGGGGACCCAACAGTGAAAGGGGTTGCTAGTGTCACCTTCACAGATCTCGTGGCCTAGCGGCTGAAGGTGGTGTGACACGCTGATGGCCAGTTCAAGCCACAGGAAGGAACATAACACAGCTGGAGAATAAATGCAACATGTGCAGACATGAGCCTAGAGAGTTAAGAAGGGGTCATATCACAAAGAGCCTAGACAGCCAAATTATGGAGTTTAGGTTTGTCCCAGGAGCCACTGGGGACAAACCTAAACTCCATAATTTGGCTGTCTAGGCTCTTTGTGATATGACCCCTTCTTAACTCTCTAGGTTAAGAACATCCACCCAGAAGAACATCTACCCAGGAGGAGGAACAAGGAAATTGGAGGCACCCCAATTGGCAAACAAGTCTTTCAGTGAGATGACTGCTCAATAGAGAGATGGGACAGACTTTGGAGAAAAATGGAGTTTGGCTGTATAGCTACTAAGTGTAAGAGATCTGGGGGGCCTTTGAGTACAGACACCCAGGAAGCAGGTGGCACTATGGGAACTGTGGGGGAATCAGGTTACAGATGGGATTATATGAGAAAACCGTGGAGAGTTAGAAGAAAAGAGGGCCAAGGGTAGGGAGTGTCAATATCTAAGGATAAAAGGAACACAGTAGTCTAGAGAGGGAACTAAGAATGCAGTCAGAGAAGAGTGGGAAGACTTGAAGAGTCTGTCTTTGTGGATGTCCAGGGAGGGTGGCATTTGGAGGCCACCGATATCCAATGCTGCAGACAGCCAAGAGGAGGATGGTCAGGACTTAGTGGATGTGATGGCAGGCAGGTTACTGGGACCAGTCATTGATGGGGGCAGCCTGCAGCAAGGCAGGGTGAGAAGAGAGTTACAAGTAGATGATGGTGAGTACACAGAAGTCTTTGAAGAAGTTAAAGGGGAGGAAGTAGATTGGGGGAAGAAGAAAACTGGTTGAAACATCAGATATTTGACTTGTGTGTTTTAGATGGGTGAGACCGAACCATGTAGAAATACAGATGTAAGGAAGTGCTGGAGAAAGTCATGGAAATGCAGAAGAAAACATATAGAGGATGGGCAAGATCACTGAAGAAACAGATGCTTTGGGAGACAGAATATGAGTAGGATGATGATGAGGAGGAGGATGGAGGAGAAAGTAAGAAGCTAAGAGAAGAGCCAGAGATGGGGGGGGGGGGGAGTAGAGAAGTCTACTTCTGTCGTCCTCCTGTTAGCAACAAGCTCTAAGAATTTCCTCTGAGGCTCTCTCTTTCCTGTAAAGTAAGAGGAGGGGCAACCTGTCTCTTTAGATATTGGGGAGATGACATGCTTGGAGGGCTGAAGAGAAAGCAGCATTTCAGAAACTCTCTCTCTCTGGAAAACAGGAGAGAAAAAGCTTAATAGGGAACACAGGATTGCCAGGCAACATTAAGAGCCCATCCATTTATCCTGAACCAAACTGTCTTGTGTAATTTTGTATCATAGTCTGTAGTTGCCAGAGATAAAGACAGACACCCAGACTGATCTTGAGGAATGACACCATGAAATGTCATCTTTTGTGAACAGTGAGCTGATGAGGCTTCCTCATGACTTGAGCAAAAACACTCCCACAAGGATATCCCAAATTCACTATGTGACTCCATCAAAAGTACATTTTCCCCCCAACACTCTGATCCTAGAAAAGCTGGGGGGTCTAGCAAGTGCCTTTAACTATTATATAGGAAAGATACAGTTCCATTAATATGATAATCATGAATTAAATGATTTGGGACTTATACTTATATCCCTATGTGAGTGTTTCATATGAATAGTCTCTCAAAAGTTGTTTAATTCTTCAGAAGAGGCAAAACAAAATATCTAGAGCTACGGAGTTCACAAACAGATCTAGAAGGATATGATGATGCCAAAGATTGATATATTGTCAGTCCTGCATAAATTGTCAGCTGTTCTCTGTCTCTGGAATCTCTCTCCCGAGTTTTTCCACTGATGTCTTAATTGGGGTCTCCTATGCTTCAGGCACCCTGGGCCTGACCCTCAGTGGGCTTCTAGCTGGGGAGATGAAAGCAAATGCTTACGACCCAGGCTGATTCACTTCACAAGAGATGGAGCTAAAAGCTGCACAGAATAGTAAAGGGGAGATTAGTGATTAATTCTGTTTGATTAGCACAAACATACTTACTCTCAATCTCCTATATACACTTCAATATAATTTTGGTAATCTGTGACTCGGGGAAACAAGAAAGAACACTTACTGAAAACTAACTTCTTTTATTTAGAAACAATTTCTGTTTAGTTTTTAAAATTTTTATCCCTTCAACCTGTGAGGAAATGGATACCAGGAAGTTTTCCACCAAAACCCTTAGTTGGTTGATTTACTCCTGAAAGCTACATTTGAAAAGAAATGTAGAATACATTATTTCCAAAGACATTGGTTCTGCACTGGTGGACTTTCTTTTGAAGTCTGAGGCCATTAGAATACTAAAGGTCTTCTCTGTGAAGGCAGATTGTTTTTTCAACTGGGGAACAGAACCTATATCCTGGCTCCTGGTGAGGCATCTGGTTTCTAGACTTCTCAGCTGGATTTTGGAATGGCTACATTCAAGACACTTTAGGAAACAAATCAGTAATTCACAAGCATTATGAGTCCAAGAAGGGCAGAAGGAGAGGATTAGGCAGGAAGAATCTCATCTCAAGGTGAAGGCAGGAGGAAAATACCAGAAGGGTAAGGGGAGGAGTACTGTATGGAAAATAAGCAGTTATCAGGAAGTATGTTTTCGTGCCAGTTTCGTTATTATTGGCTATACAAATTTAAGCCTTTTAGTTGCTCCTTTATGAAAGGAGGAGGCTGGGATTAGGTGATGCTTTAGCAATGGAGTTTATTTTTATTAGGAAAATGAGAGATTTTGGACTAGGTGGTATTATACACCAAATCAATGCTAACAGGCATTAACCTGCCTATTGCCATGAATTATTTAGTGAGTAGGTCTTTACACTCACACTCAAAGTCCACACTAATGACCTAGTAATTATTTTAATCGATTCTCAATGAACCCTTAACTACTCTGTTGGCATACCAATAAGCAAGAAGCATTGTGAGAGCAGGTTCTGAGCTCTGTGTTTGTATCTTCCCATCCATAATTCTGAATGGAAATCTGTGTATCCAAATATTTTTATATCCATTTTCCTAAGATTTATCATTTAACATTTGCAGTTTTTTAAGAAGTCCGAATTTTCATTTGTGTGAGGAGAAGAGAGGATATAGTATGGAAGGTTAGTTGAGTTGGAGACTCAGAAAGCTCGGTAGAAAGGCCAGGCAAAGGCCCCTGGGTGAAGCAAGTTACAGGTGACTGGGAAATGAGAGTAAACACTAAATTTGGAGGGCACTGGGGGTTCGTAGTGAAGTGAAGATTCAAGTCAGGACCTGAAAGTTGGGGACAGGGGGTGGAGTTACTCTGGTGACCGACATGTAAGCTCCTTGCCCTTGAGACGCTTATACTTTATTGAGAGAAGTAGACTGTATGTAAAGAAACATGAAACATGACTACAGATGGGAATAAGTGCCATGAGGTCAGATTAGGAAATAATTAAAACAGGTGCTGGGGGAGAAAATACCAGAGGACACCTATTTTACGTAAGATGTTGAGGGAAGGTGATATTTAAACTATACCCTGAATGATAAGGAAAGCCAGCAATGAAACAGCCAAGGAAACATATTTTAGGAAGACAGAACAGCTAACTCAGAGACCCTGAGATGAGCAAAGATCACATAAAAGACAGGATGCAGTGGCATCCAGAGGTGAGTAGAGGGAACATGTGCTCATTTGATTAAAAAAAAAAAAAAATGGCTGTAGGGGCACCTGGGTGGCACAGTTGGTTAAGCATCCAGTTCTTGGTTTTGGCTCATGTCATCATCTCAGGGTCCTGAGCTCAAGCCCTGCATCAGGCCCCACGCTCCCCATAAATTCTGCTTGGGATTCTCTCTCCCTCTGCCCCTCCCTACGGCCCTCTTTCTCTCTCTCAAATAAATAAATAAATAAATAAATCTTTAAAAAAAATGGTTGCCATCCTCATCAAAAGTGGAGGAAGTAAATCAAATGAGTGATTTTTTTTTTTTCTAAAAGAAAAGCAACTCCATTTTCCTGAGTATGTGATTGACTGTAAGCGGAAAGTCCTTCCATGTTACAAGTGGCTTATTCCAGCTCAGGTATACAAAGATCTCCTGAGACAAAATACAATTTCAATACAGCAACATCACAATCAGGATGAACAGCTTGATTTTGGAGGAAAAGAACATACTTTCCCATCAGAGAGACTAAAGAGAAAAGAATTATGCCAATTCAGTCTAGTTGCAAAACTTTATATGCCACAAAATATATTTAGTTTGAAAAAAAGCAAGATGAAATCTCCTAAGAGATACCAAAGCACGAGGCCAGTTTGCTTATGAGGTTCTGAAGCAATTGTCTGAGAAAAAGCAATAAGGTGGCTTTACTTTGCCTGAAATCAGAAGCTTATAGCTACTACATTTCACTTTCGTACACATGTAGGAGGG
Organism: Neogale vison; assembly: GCF_020171115.1. Lineage (NCBI taxonomy): Eukaryota > Metazoa > Chordata > Mammalia > Carnivora > Mustelidae > Neogale > Neogale vison. Next base: position 167,718,311 of record NC_058093.1, on the reverse strand, counting down.
TTAAAACAACCTGGGCCTAATGATGTTTATTGTGCATTAGCAGAAGAAAATATTGAAAGTACCTATCTGTTTTGGCTATGCTGCCGTTGATAATAGCACGCAGGAATTGAATAGAACACTGACACAGGAAGTCCCCATCAGTGACCAAAAAAAGAACATACTTTTCAGGCTAAGTATGTTGAGTTCTGTTCTACAGACTCTGGATTGGTGACAATGAGTTTTGAGAAGGTGAGATTATAGCTATATGAGTCTTTCCTATGTTAATTATGATAATTCATATGTTAGCTATGATAATTCTTAGTTAGCTAGGATGCTAATGTTGAACCCTAAGCTAAATTCAGGTATCACTACTTATTTAGTGTAAATCAAAAAGAAACTAGTAGAAATCAGGAAAAAATGTCTTCTTTTCATATGATCTCCCTGATATGAGGAAGTGGTGATGCAACATGGGGGCTTAAGTGGGTAGGAGAAGAATCCATGAAACAAGATGGGATAGGGAGGGAGACAAACCATAAGTGACTCTTAATCTCACGAAACAAACTGTGGGTTGCTGGGGGGAGGGGGGTTGGGAGAAGGAGGGTAGGGTTATGGACATTGGGGAGGGTATGTGCTTTTGGGTAAATTGGAAGGGGAGGTGAACCATGAGAGACTATGGACTCTGAAAAACAATCTGAAGGGTTTGAAGTGGCCGGGGGGTGGGAGGTTGGGGTACCAGGTGGTGGGTATTATAGAGGTGAAAAAATAATGAATACTGTTTTTCTGAAAATAAAAAAATTGGAAAAAATAAAAGAAACCTCAAAAAAAATGTCTTCTTAGAGGTTGAAAAGAAAGTTAAACAAGTTTATATTTAAAGTAATCATGAAAAATACTACCAATAAAAAAACCAACAAATTATTTGTCTTGGCAAAGCCATCCTGAAAAAGAAAAAACAAAGCTGGAGACATCATGCTCCATGATTTCAAACTTTACTACAAAGCTAAAGTAGTTAAAACAGAACAGTATTTGCATAAAAACAGGCACATAGATCGATGGAACATAATAGTAGCCCAGAAATAAACCCATACTTACATGGTTAATTTACAACAAAGGAGACAAGAATATGCAATGGAAAAAGACAGTCTCTTCCACAAACAGTGTTGGGATAACTGGACAGTTTCATGCAAAAGAATGAAACTGTACCACTACCTTACACCATGCACAAAAAGTGACTCAAAATGAATTAAAGACCTAAATATGCAACCTGAAACTATAAAAGTGCAAGGAAACATAGGGTGGTATGTTCCTTGACATAGGTCTTGAGTGATTTTTTAAATCTAATATCAAAAAATCAACAAAGGAAAAATAAACAAGTGGGACTACATCGAACTAAAAACCTTCTGCACAGCAAAGGAAACCATCAACAAAATGAAAAGGCAACCTACTGAATAGAAGAAAATATATGCTAATCATACATCTGATAAAAGGCTAATATCCAAAATAAATGAAGAACTCAAACAATTTGGGTGTCTGGATGACTTAGTCAGTTAAGCATCTGCCTTTGGCTCAGGTCATGATCCCAGAGTCCTGGGATGGAGTCCCTCATCAGGCTCCCTGCTCAGTGGGAAGCCTGCTTCTCTCTCTCTCTCTCTGCCCCTCCTCCCTGCTCCTGCTCTCTCTCTCTCTCTCAAATAAATAAATAAAATCTTAAAAAACAAACAAACAAACAATTCAATAGCCTAAAAAACCCAAAAAACAACCAATAATCCGATTAAAAACTGGGAAGATCTGAAAAGATCTTTTTCCAGAGACATACAGGTGGCCAACAGACACATGAAAAGATGTTCTACATCATTAATCCTCAGGGAAATGCAAATCAAAACCACAGTGAGATACCACCTCACACCTGTTAGAAAGGCTATTTATCAAAAAGTCTAAAAATAACAAGTGTTGGCAAGGATGTGGAGGAAAGGGTGCCCTTGTTCACCATCTGTGGGAATATAAGTTGGTGCAGGCCCTATGGAAAACAGTATGAAAGTTCCTCAAAAAAATTAAAAAATAGAATTACTGTATGATCCAACAATTCCACTTCTGAGTATTTATCCAAAGAAAATGGAAACATTGGTTCAAAAAGATACATGTACCCCTATGTCCACTGCAGTACTATTTACAGTAGTCAAGATATGGAAATAATCTAAGCGTCCATCGATGAATGAAGAATATTACCCAGCAATAAAAAATAATGAAATCTTGCCATCTGCAATATGGATGGACTCTGAGGGCATTAAGCAAATGAAATAAGTCAGAGAAAGACTAATACTGTATGCTCTCTCTTATATGTGGAATCTTGAAAAAAAAAATTAAGAAAAACCCAAGCCCCCTGATGCAGAGAATAGATTGGTAGTTGTCACAAGTTGGGTGGAGAAATAGGGGAGAAAAGAGTGAACTGTTTTTGTTTTCTTTTTAGTTTAAATAGATTTATTTTTTTAAAAAAATGATCCTGAATAAAAATGCTCAGAAGTTGTTTAGATAGATTTTTACAGTGTCAGATAAATCCAGGGAACAATTTTAGTTTGGGACAGATGAGACTAAATTTGATTCTGGAAAATCTCAAGAAAAGAAGTAACATAAGTTATTTGGTGGGATCTGTTTGATTTTCACTACTTGGCATATTTAAAATATGTGTATATAACTTCACTAGTTAATAGGGGATTTTGTTAGATGTGTATATTTCTAACAGAGGTTTCATACAAGAATAACATAAATCGTATTTTAAGAGATAAAACACATATAAAATACACACGTATCAGTCGACCTGGAAAACTAGAGAATTACAACCCAAGGCACAGCGTGGGATAAGGCAGAAGTCCAGCTGGAAGTCTTATTGAAAAACTTTTCTTCAATCAGATAGTTACTAAAGGAATCTTGGTTCTAAGATTTACACTCACTATCATGAGTAGATTTAAGACATATAGAGAATCAGAGAAAGTACTAGCAAATTACAAATACAATTTAAGAGAATAAATATATTTACTATTATTTATTACAGTATAAGCACATCTTAACCGGGGGAAATAATTCCCCAACTTGGAAAAATTACAAACTCAAAATTAAGAATCCAACTTGCAGAAGAGGTTACACATCGGTGAACTTGTGAATAGCTTAGGTTTACAAGTCAGTATCCATACTGATACTACAGCATTTATTATATGTGCATCTTATCTACCTTTTTGGATAGAAGGTTCTTTGAGGGCACATTGGAAGTAGGAAAGTCTGGGCATGGGTCTCACTTTGGACACTCAGCTTTTGCACCTTCAGGCAAGTCACTAGGTTTCCGGGTCTGAGTTACTTCATCTGTACTATAGAAGGCCGTAATACTCACTTTTCCTCACCCTCACCCCTGTCCCGCACAGAAGCCAAGTATAGGGAAGGGCATGGACTTTGCAGAGAGACAACCAGAGCTTTCTCTTTACACACAGACCTCTACATGTAAGGTCTGGGATAAGTTCCTTGCCTACCCAAGCCTCAGCTCCCTCATCTATAAACTTAGAATATCACACCCTGGAAGACGTCATTAGGATTAGAGAAAATACCTGTAAACTTTAGGCACTTGTTAAGCTTTCAATAAATGGTCTCTATTGATGCTTATGGTCCATTTTGTAAACTGTGTTATATATGTAAGGTACTGTTATTCAATTAATTAAAAAGGAATTAAAGGAGATATTTAGTTGTATATTTAGTTCCTTTTAGGTTTGTGCCCAGTGCTTAACAGGACACCCCAGAGGTAGGACACATGCTACACATTTGAGTAGACAAATTCTCTACAAGCAATCCGTGCTGGGCTAATGGGCCATGCTGCTCCCCCACTGATATAATAAAAATTCCAAGTGTTGTCCCCACCACGGAACAAATGCCCACCAGAATTGCATAATCATCCTTCCTTTTAGGAACTGGGGATTACAGTTTATGTCTATTTTTTGTTGTTGTTGGAAACACTGTGACATTCTATAGCTCTGTAAACATTACAGCTTATTTCATTGAAAATGACCATTACGAGTAAAATAGAGAAAAAGAATTGTTACCTGTGTGCTGTTCTTCAATCCAGACTTGCAAATACATGAAGAGGAGCAGTCCCGCTACCCCAAATATGAGCACCGAGAGGAAGACTTGTTTGGGGTTCATGACCATTTCAGATGGCTGCCCTTCTCCTCATTTCTGAAGACCTCATGATTTGTTTTTCTGGAAAGCTTTGATCCTTTCTTGTTCTAGGAAGCGCTCCTTCCATGAAGCCACCTAGAAGTTTTAAAAAAATCCACATTTACCTTTCTTCCCCAATACAGCATACATCTGCAGCACATCAACGCCAGGGAAGACGTAGGTGAACTGGAGCTCTCTGAAGACAGAAGGGACTGGAGGAGATTGTCCCTAGAATGGCAGTTTTCTACGTAACCTTAGGAATGTATTGTCCTACAGTTAATAAGACCCTCACATTTACTTAGGTGTAGCATAGCCAGACTGAGGCCACCCTATACTGGGAAGAGTACAGCAGGTTCAGGTTACCTCAAAATGATTGCAAGGGGAAGGAAGACTGTCAGAGAGGATTATTGAAGGAGTTTTGAAAAACATGTTTATAGAATAAAGGGGGGGGGGATCACTTCCTGACTGAAAAATATGTAAAAATGGAGGTTTCAATCTATCATTTTCCTCTCATGTAAAAGTAATAGATTTCTCCAACTGAAAGGGTGCATTTAAAATCCCTCTGATGTACAAAAGGATAAATATTAAAAGGTCAGATTTAAAGGGCTTCCCCCACAAGAACATGGGAGTACAGAAATCGACCTCAGATTACAGAAATCTACCTTTGTAATGAAAGGTTTAAAGAAATATTGAAGTGACTTTGTTTTAGAACAACCTCCTTTAGTGTGATCTTACCCTCTTACTTTTTGTAAGTTGCAACCATGTTTGAGAATCTAAGGAAAATGCAAATCCTCTTAGACAAATATAAACACACACAAAATTGCTTCAAGAGCAGGATGCTTAGTTATTGTCACTGGAACCCAATTTAAGAAGCCCTGCTTCCCATGAACTGCCATGCAAATACAGTCGCCTGCATGGTGAACTCACACAGTTAGTCCAGCTAATGAGGCCAAGGTCATGGCTTTGTATCTAGCACTGGCGAAAGACCTTGGCTCTGTTCTTTGCCACAGACCACATCCCCTCTTAATATGAGCTGAATGTTTTCTCACTGTCAGGACATCACATCCACTGCTGTGTCTAAAAATGATCTCTCTTTTTTTCTCCAAATATGCCTCAATTAGGGGATAATATTAATTTAGCCTTTTAAAGAGGTGTTTCGTGAGGGAGCCTGAGTGGTTCAGTCGGTTAAGCATCTGCCTTCAGCTCAGGTCATGATCCCAGGGTCTTGCGATTGAGTCCTGCCTACCGGAGGCTCCCCCTGCTTGCATGTTTGCTCATTGTCTCTCTCTTTGTGTCAAATAAATAAATAAAATCTTAAAAAAAAAAAGAGGTATATGGTGAGATGCAAGGAAAAATTTAAAAACCTGCTGTGGGGGAATAAATATTTGGTTGGTTAAAGGATAAGATTTACATGTTCTTGGCAAAAAACCATTTTCATTTAAATGGTGGCCTTCAAAGGTAACCTATGAGATCAGCATTATAAGGAAATGTGGTATGGTGATTTCCTGATTAGAAAAAACAAATCCAGGGAGCCTGGCTGTCTCAGTCATTTAAGTGTCTGCTGGCTCAGGTCAGGATCCCAGGGTCCTGGGTTTGAGCCCTGCCCGAATCCATCATCAGGCTCCCTGCTCAAGGAGAGTCTGTTCCTCCTCTCCCTATGCCCCTCCACCCACTTGTGCTCTCTCTCTCTCTCAAATAAATAAATAAAATCTTAAAAAAAAAAAAAGAAAAAAAATCCAACAAATAGTTAAAAGTGTTTATGCAGAACATCAAAAAAGTCATGTTATAAATACCTTTTTTTCCTTATAGTTTAATTATTACCCAGAAGGGGCCAAATGAAGAACAGTGATTGTTAGTATTACCTGAGGAGTTTTCTAGTATGCACTTGTCTGAGTCACCTGAGGAAGAGGCCTTTCATGAGGGCTTTTGAGCATTTCAAGCATTTTCTTGATTTTGCTAGTAGAGTAAGTTTTTAAATAAGTAGAAGAACTGGGAATATCACCATACTGCTATTTGATGGGTGGCGCTTTGCTCTTATATTGATGGAAAGCTCACATCTTATGGGCTTTCCAAACATATGCAACAGAGAACAGTTCCCGAGGGAGAGCTGCAATTTGAGGTGTTCCGAGATTGGGTCCCTCAAGGGAAATGACGAGAAGCCAGCTTTCTCTTGTCTTGATGCTGCAGTTAAACAATGAACAGACATAATTCCTGGGTGCACAAGAAGATTCGTAAGGAAAAACCAGTTAAACAAAATCCAGTACTAACAGAGAAATAGCTGTTTACAAGAAGAAAAAGACTTTTACAATCTGTCTACATAATTAAAACTTATCTCAGAAGCAAGAGGATAGAAGAAGAGGCATAAATCAGAACAGAGACAAGAACCTGTGGGAATAGTAGATGTGCAAAGCCAAAAGAGGTACTCCTTGAGGGTTTGCAGGGGAAAATTATTACCTACGAAGCTGGGAAGAAATGAAGAATTTGCCCTTCCTTTCTTCGGGAGATGTTGCTCTACTCTGACATATCCTCCTGGGTAAGAAGTCAGGAGAAAACCCGTAATTGTTATTATGGCAGATGTGAGTAGGATTGAGTGATTAAAGCCACAAGGCAGAAAGGCAATCTGGTGTAAAACGAAGAGATACGTTTGATTTTCTCCCATCTCAGTCCATTAACCCAACGTTGGTGTTAGGAAATGGCTCTCATTAAACAAAGGTGAGGCAGGAGGAGCAACACTGTTGCTTTAAGCAAACCTGAAGGTCAGTCGTGACGGGAAAACACACCTATTTAAAGATCATACATCTACCTCTACGCCTGCAGGAAAGGTGCAGACTACTGGAGACTGAAATTACTTGGAATAATGCTATTTTATGTACAAGCATTATACATTGCCATGGTCAGAGGCCTCTCCCTAGCCACACACACAGTACCTTGAACCTCACTGGTACCCAACAGTGTGCATTGCACTGAACTGAATTTGGAGCTCCAATAACAAAATACAGGCCAATTAGCTAATTGTCTAGTTGTGCTTGTAAATCCTTCATCCTATCTTCCAAATGGAGAAATATGGACTATTAAAATCCTGAAACAGGGATCTATGTGGCTTTGTTAAGAGAAAATACACATTTATTTTTATTCGCATAGCCTCTTCATTTATCCCAAATGAACACAAAAAGATAGGTAAACACAATTGTTTCACTACCTTATCTCTTTTCCAGCACTTTAAAAATCATTCCTTTAAGATGTTCAGCATCATTCATCCTCAGGAAAATGCAAATCAAAACCACAATGAGATCTCACCTCAAGCCTGTTAGAATGGCCTCCATCAAAAAGATAGGAACTAACAAATGTAGGCATGGGTGGGGAAGAAAGGGATCCCTTGCACACTGTTGGTGGGACAGTACTGATGGGGCCGCTGAAGGAGAAGCGCACGGAGGCTCTTCAAGCAATTAAAAACAGAACTACCGTATGATCCCGCAATTCCACTTCTGGTATTTATCTCGAGGAAATGGAAAAACTACGTCAAAGAGACATCTCCTCCCTCACATTCATAATAGTGTTATTTACAATAGCCAAGACATGGAAATGACCTCTGTCCACTGGTGAATGAATGAATAAAGAATATCACTCAGTGTATTCTTATTATTTTTTTGAAGATTTTATTTATTTATTTGACAGAGGGAGAGCGCACACACACAAGCAGGGGGAGCAACAGGCACAGCGAAGAGAAGCAGGCTCACCAGACCAGGGAGCCCAATGGGGGACCCCAGAGTCCTGGGATCATGACCTGAACTGATGGCAGATGCTTAACCAACTGAGCCTCCCAGGTGCCCCCTTTCTTATTATTCTTAAGGTACCATGTATCTTAAACTTACACAGTGCTGTATGTTAGTTAGTATCTCAATAAAACTTGACAAAATTATTTTAAATTACCCTGATTTCCAGGAAAAGCATTTTAGGACTTTAGTATACTAATTATTAGATGGAGGCTATTTATTTATTTATTTTTAATTTTTAAAGATTTACTTATTTGAGAGAAAGAGTGCACCAGTGGGGGAGGGAGGCAGGGGCAGAGGGAGAGAGAGAATCTTGCCCATACATGGGGCTTAATCTCACAACCCTGAAATCATGGCCTGGGCTGAAACCAATAGTTAGGCGCTTAACTAACTGAGCTACCCAGGGTGAGCCTGGAGGCAATTTATTTAAAAGGAAATTATGAGTTGTCCAGTTGGGCAGAAGTCTACAGTTTTGGGGAGGAATTTATGAAATGTAGAGAGGAGACCGTTTGGAACAAATCTGTGTAGAACGGTTTGGCACAGAAGAACCCTGGAGTCGGGAGATCACCTGCCTTTACCTTCCCCCTGAGGAGGACCTCAGTAGTCCTTGCCGGTCTCTATCTCTTCCTCATACTCTGAGCAAGTGAGAGACCACCAGGGATGAACTTCCTCAATTTACCACCTGCCCTCACCAAGTTTACTATTATCCGTCCCCGCCCACAGTTCTTTGCCTCTATCTCGCCCAGACAACTGTGAAACTCAACTCCATCAATACTGTGCCAGCCTGCGTCTTATCCTGAACCTCTTCCCCCAGGGACTTCCTCTGTAACCCTTCCAGCGACTGCCCTATTACCGTCATTGCCAGATGAGCGTCAAGACAGCCCTCTGCCCGGACGGTCTCCGGTGCCCATCTCCCAGCCAACTCTCCCCTCATCGTTGCCCAGGAAGCCAGAATATGTGAGGAGGCTCACAGGTTGCATAGGGACTGAAAACTTATGATTCCCTGGGATTTTATTTTGTTTTCCTTTTTCCTATTCTACTTACCTCCTCTATGAGTTTCCTGTTTGTATTTCTTCCCCGTTTTATTGATGTGTAGTTCCTTTTGCATTTGGGATGACAATTCTTTGTCAGTTCTAAGCATTACAAAAAAATTTTTCTTGCCTTTCTTTCCATCCTCTCCAGCTCCCTTCCCTTGCTGGTCGTGTGGTTGTCTTATTATGAAGAAGTTTTAAATCGAATTTTATCATTCTTTCCTTCTTGGTGTAGCAGCTAGTCTTGGAAAAAAGCACAGGGTATACTCAAGTGCATGAAATTGTGGAGAGGTTAGTAATTTCCAAAGACTGACCGGGGTTTGGGGAAACTAATAAAGGATAGAGTGGTTCCCAAGGGTCAGAAACAGCAACCACTTCCAGAAGTGAAGACAGGAAGTAGAGAGCTATTCTTGGAGGGGATGGAAGGAGAGGGCTGGCTGATGAGAGCTGTCATTTATCGCAAAGAGACACAGACAAGATGCTGCACTGGGGTGTTAAGGGAACCAGAAGAATCACTTTCCCATCCTCAATTTCTTCCTGCCCTGAGGACCCTGTCAGTGACTCCTGTTTGGCAAACTCTGTTGATACCTGAAGAGATCCTGCCATTTGGGACAACATGGATGAAACTCGAGGGCATGATGCTAAAGAGGGACAAATACTGTATGACCTCCCTCATACGTGGAATCTAAAAAGCCCCCCAAACCCCCAAAACCAGGAAGACTTTTTATGCAGCACATCGTGGTGAGCCTCCCAAATCACAAAGCAGGCTAGGGCATGGCAGAGATGGGAGAGAATCAAGTTTGTGTTCTTTATGAATTTTCCAAAATAATATTCCTTAGCCTCAAATATTAAGACTATTCTTCCCTATTACCTTTCAAAAGTCATAAAGTTCTGCTCTTCATATTTTAGTACTTGAATCCACCTGGAATTTATTTTTATGTACGTTGTAAGACATCCATTCCATATGGATACCATTTGCCCGACTCTTTTAATTGAGGTTATCATTTCACTACTGATTTTTAATGTTGATTTTGTTACATTTCCAATTCTTATGTATGTTTGTTGCTGCGTCTAGATACTATTCTGTTCTATTGGTCCAATGTCATATGTTTGTACGAACATCTGGGCCAATCTTGGAGGGATGGAAAATGAATCAGATTACTGATTTAATTTTGTTAATTGTTATTTGTTTATTCACTCTACTTTTTTGAGTCAGCTTTTAGAAAATTACATTGCCCACATAATTATCATTTCCTTTTGGTTTTCAAATGTACCAGCATAAAGTTGTTCATGGGATTTTGTGATTTTAAAGATCTTTCCATTCCTAATATCATGTATTCATGCCTTTTTTCTTTGATCATTTTTGCTAGAGATTTGGCTGTTTTATTTAAAAGGATATTGCAATTCTTCTCTCTCTTTTTTGGGGGGGGGCTTGTTTGTTCTCAATTTCACTGATCTCTTTCCCCATCTTTATTTCTTTCTTCATTCTATTTCTTGAGGGATATTCACTTTTTTTTCAGTCTTTTGATTGAAAATTAATTCATGTATTTTAGATCTTTCTTTTTTATAAAACACATTTAGGTAAGGTCACGAATTTCCTCCAAAACTACTTTATCAGCAAATTGCCTTTTTATGTGTAGTATTTTCATTGTCATTCAGTTCTAAATATCTTGTAATTTAAATTGATTTTGTCTTTTCTTTTAATGTTTTTTCTTCTCCTTGTGTTAGACTTAGTTTTCCTAAAGTTATCTAATTGTCTCTGTTCCTTTCTGCTTTCTTGAATCCAAAGGTTTTGTTAGTTAAGTAGTACTTTAAATTAAAAAGTAAAACTTTCTTAGCTATGATTTTTTCTTTTTTTTTTAAAGATTTTATTGAGTTTTTTGACAGAGGGAGAGAGATCACAAGTAGGCAGAGAGGCAGGCAGAGAGAGAAGGGGAAGCAGGCTCCCCACTGAGCAGAGAGCCTGACACAGGGCTCTATCCCAGGACTTTGAGATCATGACCTGAGCAAAAGGCAGATGCTTAATCAACTGAGCTACTCAGGTGCCCCATTAGCTATAAATTTTTCTAACAGTTTATAGTTTTCACAGGAACTTCAGCATTCTTTAAACAGGCACTGAATGATTTCCTCATCCTGATCTGTTTTATTTAAAAGAAATATTCATTATTAATTATTAAGTTGCTGGTATTTTATCAGTTTCTGTGTTCACTGTTAATTTTTGAGTGCTACAGTGTCTCAGTTCACTTTCTTTCTTGTTGAACTACAGCCTTAAATATTTCTTCTAATGAATATCTGAGAGTTAAATTATCTTTGATTCTGTATGTACAAACTTATCTTATTTTTGTCCTCATTCTGGAATGATGGTATGGCTAAATTCGAATTGAGGTTAAAAATTATTTTTTCTCAGCACTCTGAATATTAATAACCATTCTTTTTCTTTCTAATCTGTAATCTGGGTTAATGTTTCTGAGCAATTTTTCCAGTTTACCAATGTCTCTGTTTTTGTCTATTCTAGTGTTTATTCTGTCTACTGTATTCTTTCCAACACTGTATACTTTTATGGTATCCCAATTTCTCCTTCTCCATATCCATTTGTTTTTGTTTCATTTTGTTAGCCAGGATGCCACGGGAAGTTACTCGAGTAAGTTAGCTGAAAGCTATCAGCAGAAGTGAGGAGAAGGGACAAAAGCAGGGAAGGAATGTGTTTCATTTTCTAGAACCAACAGTTCCAAGCAAGGAAATGCCTTGCAGGTGTTACACCAATAGCCAGTTGGAGGGCTGCCTGGTTGACTCAGTCAGTTGAGCTTCTGTCTCTTGATTTTGGCTCTGGGTCATGATGTCAGGGTCCTGGGATGAAACCTGCCCTGCCTAGGGTTCTATATTCCGCGGGGAGTCTGCTTGAGATCCTCCGCCCCCCTCTCTGTCCCTCCCCCCTGCATGCCTGTGTTCTCTCTTTCTCTCTCTCTCAAATAATAAAGAAATACATCTTTAAAAGAAAATGAGCCTGTTTGAGCTGGATTGGAGATAAAAACCTGTGCAGAAGCCCCTCTGAGTTGTCCTGAAGTTACCTTTAGATCATTATAAGATTTCCTACTATGGGTAAGTTTTCTGCCATTTTTTGAACGCATGACATAGGCACTAGCATGTTGACATGCTAGACATGCACAGTTGAACTGAAGTGTTTGTGTAGCTTCCCTAACCCCATGGAGAGACAACGCTTTGAAAGCAATCTCCCTGTCTCCTTACTTCTAACAAATAACAAAAAGTTCTTTGCTTTTAACATTTCTTTGGGTTGTGTTCAATTTGGTGCACCCCAAGCAGCAAACCCCTCGAGTCTGGTTACATTTTTTCCTCTGCTTTCCGAGTTTGTGGTACTGTTATTTATAATAGAAAATATCTGTTTGGTGTTCCTCCCCATTTCTCACACAGAGCTCCTAAAACCTTTGACATTTCCTTAGAGATGAGTGATAAAGGTATCTTCTGTTATGTTAACAAGGTGACTTTACCTAGCCTCTAGGTCAAGTAAGAATGGGTGCTGGCTGCCAAGTGAACTAACCCTGAAGGACAGTTGGAACTTTTCAGTCTCAGTCCCTGACCTCTGGGGACAGGTGAGGTGCTGGAGGCTCAATCAATCACCAGTGCCCAATGATTTAATCAATCATTCCTATATAATATTAGAAACCTCCATAAAACCCAAAACAACAGGGTTCAGAGAGTTTTCAGGTTGGTGAACCAGAATGCATCCATATGGATGTGACACACACCAGTTCTGTGGGGACAAAATTTCCTGAGCTTGGGATATTTCCTTGCATTTTGTACTTCATCTGGCTATTCATCTATATCCTTTATAATATTCTTTTATGATAAACCAGTAATCTAGTAAGTAAAATGTTTCTCTGAGTTCTGTAAGCCTTTGTAGGCAAACGAATGGAAACTGAGAAGGGGGTTGTGGGATCCTCCAATCTACAGCCAATTGGTTAGAAGCAGGGGTGACAATCTGGACTTGTGATTGACATCTGAAGTGGAGGGAGGCAGGGGTAGGGCTTGGGGTGAGCAGCAAGAGGGAGATGTCTTCAAGGACTGAGCCCTTAACCTGTAGGAACTGATGTTATCTCCCGGCGGACAGTGTTAGAACAGAGTAAAACTTATGTGATACCTGGTCGGTGGTCATGGAGAACTGGAGAGCTGCTTGGTGAAGCTGGATAAATCATACATACCAGGAAGTTTTATATACTTTTACTAGAAACTATCCTTTACTCTTCGGATATTTTAAATGTATTCTAAAGTTTTTGTCAGACTGCGCCTAAATTTTGCACCCAAGAACCTAAATTTTGCTTGTAAATCTTTTAGCATTAGATTTATTCATGATCTTGGAATTCTTATTAAGCTCATTTCAGTTACAATAGTTTTTAAATTTTTATTTTGCCTCAAAATTATATCTTGGGCTCCTATCCAGATCTTCAAAGACTCCACCATTGTGGGCTTGGTTTTTGGCTTAGGGTGATCCTGGGGCTGTAGAAACCAGTCAGTGAGCCTAGCTACCAGCTCCCAAGTGGAAGCTAAACTCAAAGCTTCCACACTCAAAGTCTCACAAACTCATAATTTCTGCCTGTTTCACCAGTTTTGCTTGTTTACTTCTGTTTTTGATTTTGAATCTGGTTTTATATTATTATTCTTTTTTTTTTTTAACTTCATTTTCCATTGTCCAGTCTGGGGAACAGACTAGGATACTAAAACATAAGCATATTTCCTTCTCTTGACCAGAAATCCCCAAGTAAACTTTTCAGACATAATTTTATCTGTAAAAACGGGACAATGAAATCTGCACTATATATATGATGGCTTTAGAAAACATTAAGTCAAACAGAATATGTGATCTTTTGGTAATATTATAAAGCATTTATAATTATAAAGCATTTTAGTAATCCGGTTTAAGTAAATTAAGTTTTTATTTGATAATTATTATAGGTATATAAACTCTTAAAAATCTATCCTTTTTATCATCCATAGTGACATTAAATTATGATATGCAGTCAAAGGATATTTAGTCAATTATGGACAGTGTTTTATTTAAACTTATTTAGTTACTATAAAATGTGTTAGCAACATTTTTATTTAAATTTATTTAGTTATTGTAAAATGTGTTAGCAACCAATACTGTAAATTTTCATTGAATTACTCTTAACTGAATGAGAAATGTGACCTTTATTTATATTATTTAATGTTTTTACTGTTCTAAAGTTAAATAACTATTTTAATCCATTTTATTATTTTACAATTTCTGAAATCCTATAAAGAATTTCTATATGCTTTCACTCAATCCTTGAAAACAATTTTTAATCCTTAAAAAATGTTTAAAGCTATCATTTTGAAATTAATTTTAGACTCACATAGAAGTTGCAAAGATAGAGTCCCTGTGTACCCTTTGCTCAACTTCCCTCAATGATAACATTTTACGTATCCATTGAACAACTTATCAAGATCACGAGCTGATGATAGTCCATGTGAAAGGCAGAAAAAGCCCCACCCACCCACCTAAAGAGAAGCCTCCTCATCAGAGCCTGTGACTATATTACTTTACATGGCAATGGGGAATTAATGCAGATAAAATCAAAAGGTTTGCTAATTCACCGGCCTTTATTTAGGGAGAATATTCTGGATTACCTGGGTGGGCACAATATAATCACCAGGGTCCTTAAAAGTGTAAGAAGGGAGCAGCAGAGGAAGTCAGTGATGTGATGAGAGAAGAAGGCAAATCACCTTCCTTAGCTTTGGAGATGGTGGAAATGGAAGAAGGGAATCACGAGCCAAGAAATGCAGGTGGCCTCAACAAGACAAGAAAGGAAATAGGTCCTAACTGGAGACTACAGAAAGAAATGGGGACCTGCTGACACCTTGACTTGAGTCTGTTACACCCAAACACAGGACTGCAAAATCATACATTTGTGCTGTTTAAACCACTAAATTTTCTAAAATCTGTGATAGCTGCAAAGAAAACTAATACAGTTCAATACTTTTATAAAGTAGCATTTTAAATGGAGACAGTTTGTGAAATTGCTGTGAATGGGAAGAATAATACTGATCTTTTCAAACACTTTTCGCATGGTTTCTCAAGTATAGTGTTTTCTGGTCTATTTCTGTGATAGCTCAATTGTTCAATTTTTTTGTTCTGTTTTGGCATATGGAATGCAGAAACATATTCCTTTACTAGACACTAATTTATAGGTTCTTCCTTATGTATTTTGTTACTTTGATTTCCTGTATAATTTATTTAACAGGTACCTTCTCCTTTTAGCTGGTGTAATTAAAATTTAATTATAATTAAAATTTTTAACAAGACAAGGCTTTGCCCTTATATTCTTTGTTTTAGAAGAATAAGTTTTAAACTCACATTTTACATCCTAATGTTCAGTGTAGAGTTATTTGTCTGTTTTTAGGCAACAATAGTCTGTCTTTATAGACCATGGGGGACTAAAAGCAAAAGACTTTGCAAACATTTATTTAACACAACCATTTGTATAAGAGAGGGGAGAAAACCCCTCATAGAGATTATTGTTAAATGAATTGTTCATCTCTTCCTCATGTTTACTTGTGCCCTATTCTAAAGTGTTAAATACAGAGAACACAAAAATGTTGTCTTTCACGTTTGTTTAAGCCTTGTCACAGGAATTTGTACCTGTATTTACCTGTCCGTCGTCAGTCGTCAGGATCACATTAAGCAACACAGAGAGGGCCAAATTCTATTTTATCAAAGGGACCTATGAAGACAGAAGAAAGCTGGAAAATGTTTTTTTGGAGTTCTGGGATTTGGCCATGGTGGTAGGAGAACGTGGCAGTTTGAGGGAGCCTGAGACAATGTGAAGCCGACACCAGCAAGGGATTATGCCAGAGAAGGTGAGGGAGTTAGCAAGTCCAGTGGAGTGACTGTTAGTGACAAGAGAAGCTAATAATGGAACCTAAGAAGTACCACGTAACAGATGATTTCTGGTCCACAACTGGGATCAACTGTGGTATAAGCAATAGAAATGCGTAGGTGACAAGTAAGAAGCAGAATTAAAGAATAAAGTAGGTGTTGGGGTGCCTCCCTAATTTCCATTCTGGTTTTCTGTCTGGAAGCCTCACCATTTAGAACAGAACTTCCTCACCTCTAGCTCCAGTGATGGGCCCGAAATAGTGTAATCCTAACAGGATTTTCTAGTCAAAACAGTAATTTCAGAAATGGCCTGGTATATTAGTTTCCTGGGGCTGCCATAACAAATGACTACAAACTTAACAGACTGTAGGCATCAGAAAGAATAAGGTTAGCCATTGGCCAGGAAATTCCCAGGCAGAGATTGGAATAGATTATATTCCATTCCAGAAAACCTCTGTCTTTTTGTTTATGAACATTCTCTTGTCTTTCATTACTGGAGGCTGTTTATTGTAGTATAAGTTAAGTATGTGGTTACTTTGTATTACACACAAATGATATATATAACATACATTCTATGTTACTATGTAGTGTATTGTTGCTAAGTATGAAGATTTTGGAGCCTGAATGCCTGTATGCAAATCACAGTTTGAGGATTTCCTTGTTCTGTGATGCAGCTTAGCATGTATACTTTGTGTGCCTCACTTTCCCCACAACTAAACTGGGGATAATAAAAACATCAACCATGTGAGGTTGCTGTGAAATAATACATGTAAAGTATTTGGAAGAATGCTTGGCCCATAGAAGTGCTCTACAATACTAAGACATTAATATCTTTACCTTCTACATGCCCAGCGCAGGGACAGGTGCATTCTGGTTAATTGATAAGTATTTGTTGAAAGATTGGGTATTTTTACTTGAAAAGGCAATCTGTTTTTGCTGTTAGAGAGGTTTATTCTTTCAATTCCAGCCAATTCAATCTAGTCAATAAACAACTATTAGGTTCAAATACAAGTAAGGCTGTGTGCCAGACACTGTATACAAAGCCAAAATGGGTAAGGTTTAATCTCTGATCTTCATCAGAGAATATTTGAAACTATCTCCTCATTACTTGCACAAGTTGGTTCTGGTAGAGCCTTCTAGAACAACTCGTAACAAATCTGTTCTCTTTTACATGACAGACTTTCCAATTATTGAAAACAATTATCCTGCCTACTCCTAATCTTTTTTACTCCAGGATAAACAATAAATATACACAATTCCTTCAGCCATTCCTTACAGGACAGGGTTTAGGGGCATTAAATCAACTTAATCATTCTCCTCCAGACACATCTGAGTTTGTTAATGCTCTTCTTCAAATGCAGGGCTCAGAAGTAGATACAATAATCTGAGCATGATTGAATGGATGGATAGTGTTATGAGGATTTGTACTATAAAAATAATAGCTAAACTTGAGTGCATCCAGAGATAAAATGGGAGAATAAAACAGGATATAGGTTAGAGCCTCAGGGGTTTCCTAGAAAGAGCTTCTAAAAAAATCAGAGGAAAAGACTGTGAAATAAGAAATGCCATAAAGAATGTGCATTACAAAACCAAGACAGAATATTATTATATGGTAGGCAGTAAATAAAATATTCACTTAATAAATACACATAAGGAAAGCATTTAAGAAAGAGTAGGGATAAGAATTAGCTATAAAATACCATTTCCCCCCAAAGTGGAAGAAGATGAGACCAGCAAAGATGATTTGGTCAATGTGGAAATTACTGAGAGAAGATCAAAAAGACCAAAGGATTTTGAAGAGTGGAACTGCAAGATGAGAATTTACTATTCAAACCACTAGTTTGAAATGTTGGAAGAGAACAAGTATATGGACTTCAGTGCACAGTAGGGAAGGATAGTTGTTATACCTACAGATGTTATTCATATACTCTTGAATAATAATGAATAACATCTTAAACAATAATGAAGTATTTGGAGTATTATGTAAATAAGCCATATATACTAATTTAAAATTTCTTTTAAATGTAAATAAGCCATATATACTAATTTAAATTTTCTTTTCTGTTTCAGTGACAGCAAGACATGAATTTTTCATGTTGAGTTATAGAAGGAGTTACTTCTCAGGGAGACAGTCCAATGTGTACAGGAAGTACATAACCTAGTTAGTTTCGTGGGTCATTATGATTGGAAAAGTGATATAATCCAAAAACACAGTAAGGCAGGAGAGAGAGAGACAAAACTGGGGGAAGGAAAGAGAATTTTAAAAGTTTCATCATGACATATCTATTTCCCAAAAACCTCAAAAAAAAAAAAAAAAGCAAATGGCAGCATTTAAGAGACAAGAGGCAATAGAACATTAGAAAGGCATTTACTTCTTATGAGTAAGCAGTAGTTTCAATTAGTATGTTAGCTACAACACAAAATGGAATAGATTAAATTGGTTTTGAAATGTTAGTTTTTACAGTAAAATAGCAATATTTATACTTAACTAATAAATATTTAAAACTACTCCTAGTATAAAAATTCTTGTAATAAATGCTTTAAACAAAAGTTTGGCATAAATCTTTTTAAAAGATTGAGCAGGGAGGGGCCCTGGAGGAGGGAGAAGGACAAGCAGACTCTTGCTGAGCACAGAGCCCACTGGGTGGCCTAATCTCAGGACCCTGAGATCAAGTCATGAGCCCAAATCAAGAGTTGGCAGGACACTTAACTGAATGCATCACCCAGTTGCCCACAGACATATTTTCAAGCAAATATTTTTATGATAAGACAATAAAAGATAGATAAATGCTATTATTACTGTTTACCATTTAGACAAAATGTCTTTTATATATCATCATGTCATCACCTGTGTATTACATTATTTCTAAATCCCCTCTTCTGCTCATCACAGTAATAATAACATCCCTGTAAAGGTGTTATATGTATAGATTATCCCGCTTCCTTATGTCAGATATATTAGGGAGTTATTTCTGTTAATGATTAATTAGCTAGACAGTCAATATCTATTTGGAAGATTGATTTTTTTCCTTCATTATATGTTGTCTTGATATCTGATGTGTTGCTTTTATATAATGTCTATTATAGAAAGGGTAATACCGTTACCATAAAGTAGGAAATTCTATGGCTAACATAAAGCTCTCTAAAACACTAGAAATGCATTATATTCTAAAAGGAATATGATTTGTTTCTTATAGATAGTAAAGTTTGTAAGCCAAGCATTCATGGCTAGCTCCAAGCAATCTCATGCAAATATTTATTAAATTCTCCTATGTGCTTCCTCTCTCTCCTCTGTTTCACGTTCTAGCCCATCTGTGCTTAGCCTGCAACCATTTAATAGAGAAATAACATGAACAAAAACAGCAGAGGTGCTAATCTACAAATCTTGCTTTAAAAAAGGAAAATAAATCTGCAAAAATATCTACTGACAAAAATCATATAGTAGGCTCTTAAGGCATTTTTAGAGAACACGCCACAAAAATAGCGCTCATATTACAATATCAAAGTGACTGCCTGAAGTAGTTATTGAAATAAGTACAGATACATTGGGAAGCCTGAAATGATGCCAACAAATAAAAGCAGGAATAACATACAACTGAAAATTAGCATTCCAAAGAAAAGCAGGAAATACAATAAAACGTAAAAAAAAAAAACTTGTGAAAAAACATTATGAGACCTCAAGGACGATACAAAATTATGAATAATTAGTGCTGCTTTTAATGTTATTATTGTACTAGTTGGTTTTAATTAATTTAGTTAATGAGTCAAGGAAGAGGATTTCTACTTAAGTAGTGGCAGATTAGACTCATGTATTCCCTCTTCAAACTCTTCTAAAATAAAAGCAAAGAAACTAGAAAAAAAATGTACAAAGATATAAATAAGGAAAGAGAAGATGATTATAAGACAGAGAAAAAATAAATTTTTAGAAAATGAAATGCAAAAAGAGGGGGTATAACTAACTTAGAAAAACCATAAATGCTCAGGTCAATGTGTTTTCATAGATACCCACAAGAAAAAAGATGCTATGCACTATCAAACCTAGGAAAGGTATCCTATGTTCTGCAGAAGAGTAAAGGCAAGAGAGAAGGTAATGGATAACCAGAAAAGAAGCAAGGCAGAGAAGAGGGGAAAAAACGAACCAAAATTAACTAAACAAAGACAACAACAAATTCAAACAAACTATCCTTAGAGAGAAAAGAAAACATTTTAGTTCCACCAAAGTGAGACAGGACTCTGTATTTAATTTAAAAAGAAAGAAAGAAAGAGAAAAGAATGAAATGAAACTCTTGCAAATAAAAAATATAACCAAAATGAAAATCCAGTCTGTACATTAGAAGATGGTTAGGATGCCTTCTCAGAAGGCAGAGTAAAAGGACAAAGAGATGCAAAATTGGACAGGAAAAAAACAAACAAACAAACTCCAGGAAATATGATTCATCTAAGATATTCAACATTTGAATAAAGAGTCCCAGACAGAGAGAACTGAGAAAGCAAAAGGAAGGAGACTATTAGTTTTATAATTCAAGAAAATTTCAGGGAACTGAAGGACATGAATTTACAGACTTGAAGGGATCTCTGAGCACTTCGGCACAAGGGATATGAAATAAATTTATCAAGGGAGATCATACTGACATTTCAGAACACTAGGAATAAAGAAAGGATTCCATGCATTGTCCGAGAGAAACAAACGATCATACCCAGGGAATCAAGAATCAGAACGACAGATTTGTTGACAGCAACACGGGAATCCAAAATGGAACAAGAATGCCTTCAAAATTCTCAAGGGAAGTCATTTCCACTTAAAATTCTTAAATGCTACCAAATTCTATCAAAGTCCCAATCAAAGTGGTGGATAGAACAAATATTTTCAGACAAGTTCTCAAAAAAGATTTAGCTCTCCAGAAACTACAGAAGGAACTGATGAAGCAAGGGCATAAGATGAGAAGAAATGGGATACAGAAAACTACTGGTCCAGAAGAGGAGAGAGAGAGGACATGAAAGGAGCTTCTAGTTAGTAGTGAAAGGATAAAAGTTGTATAACAGGTGTAGAGGGTAAGCAGTTCACACTAGAGCAAAACAGAGGCTTGGGAGAAAGTTTCTGGAAAGATAAATCTAGTAGACTCTCTGATTTGTCTGAACATTTAGAGGGGATACTTAATTATGAAGACTTTGACCAAATTAGTGATTAAAAACTTAGAACATTAAACAAATGAAAGAGCAAGACACTATTAACTTCAGGGAAAACAGAAAATGTAGAAAAGGAAAAAAATTAGATTGAGCTGCATGGCTAGGCTCTGGATAACATATATGCAGCCCTGATAAAGAATTCACTGAAAATGTTTGCAAACAAAATGCTATCCCTACATTGCAAAGAGAGGAGGGTTGGTAGGTGAAGGACGGATGCGTGTGGTAAAATGAGGGAAAAAAAAAGACGAGGAAAGACTCTTCTATCATGGTGGAAAGTCAACAGATAAAGCCTAAAACTAAAATATCAAGTTCTAAAATGTAGATATTGTTTAGAGAGAAGGAAGCAAATACCAAAATATGGAAGCTCACATGATTCATAATGGACAAAACCAGAATCTAAATTTGGTTTGTCTGCCTCCAAATTACATTCTTTCCACTAAACTTAAGTATACCCCTCAAATTGAGGGATGCCAAAATTGTGATCTTTATTAAAATTTGCTCAAAATGAGATCATTCACTTTTTTATTACCGGAAGTTATTGAAAGTCAGAGATAAGTAAACTGAAAACCTAAACTGAAAACCTAATAAGATATAAGGGGTTATTTGTCTTAAGAAAATATCCTCTTTCCAACACAGGTAGACACTTTTATATCATTTACCCACATCATAGGAACTTATAAAAGTAGACATCAATACTGAAATGTAATGATTATGTTAACTGGTGATCCAGGCAAACACAGAGAACTTCCTTCATATGGTTACAAGTTATTTCCTTCTTGCTATTGCAAAATATGTTCTCTGTATTCGTGACCATTTCAGGCCATTGATCTGTTGACCATTCTGAAAGGTCTCATATCTCTAGCTACTATGGTGATGGTTGCTTGTTCAACCTTTAACAATATCACCCGTTTCTTTTTTTCTTTCTTTCTTGGAGTTTGAATTTTTATTTTCTGTTCAGTCCCCATGAAATGATCTAATTTTTGTAAAGATGAAAATGTAACCCATGTTCCACTTCTAATGTAACTCATCTAATCTGCTCTCACATTTTTAAATGTCTACTGGATATTTCCATCATATAGTCTACCATTTCTCACACTTCTTAACTGTTCCAAATTCCTTATGATGACAATCAAGGCCATTTCTGATATAGTTCTTGATTATTTCCTTAATTTTATCACTCATATCTTGATCTGAAAATTTACTCTTAAGGTAGGATAAATTATTTAAATTCTTAAGAACTAACCATTCATTTTTGTCTGTGGTCATAGGAACACTCTCTCCTTTCTTGTTCAGACCCTCTGCCAACCTCAAGCTGGTCCCTGTTAGTTCTTTAGGACTCATCTTTGAGGTGATGCTCATGATAACCCCCATATCAAACACAGTGCCTTAGACATAGTGAGTGGAACATAAAGATGTGTTGAATAAATGAATAAAAACACTTTTGGGTAGATAATTTATCTCTAGATAGTATCTTCAGTTCAACACAAATAAGCTGCTTCATCAGTCTTTCTTAAGTATTGCTTATTTAAATAATTTTCCTTTTCTTAAAAAGTCACTAGATTTTGTGTTGTTTTTGTTATTGTTGTTGTTTTATCTAAAGTGAGAAACTCTTTCATCTGCCTTTTAGGCTCTTCATAAAGTGGTCTGCAACCTAACTTCCTGTTGCCCCCCCAATAGAAACAATTCTCTCTAATCTACAGATTCCTGAGTAATTCATGCCCATCTGTACGTACATCAGTTTGTTTTTCTATTTATGACATCTGTCCTGAAACTTTCTTCCCTTCTGACTTCAATCCTTATACATGAGCAGCTCAAGGCTAACTTCTCTCATAAAATCTCAGAACTACTCTTGACTATATTGATGATAATAGAAACATTTTAGTCATTTATCAAATGTATTTTGAGAATCTGTTATTTGACAGGCATTGTTTAGGTTCTGGGGCACAAAAGTAAGTTGTGAAAAAGCAAGAACAAGCTAAAACAAATTAAACATATGATTACAAAGTGTGACAAATGCTAAAAGCAAGGGGCAAGGTAACACAATATAGTATTATTAACTCTATGGTTTCACACATGTTAGGCGATCTAAAAAAACACAAAAGCTAAAAAACAACAATAAAAAAGAACTTATAGAAACAGAGCATAATGGTGGTTAACAGAGGCTGGAAGTTGGGAAACGAGGGAGTTGCTGGTCAAAGAGTATAAACCTTCAGTTATAAGATACGTAAGTTCTGGGGATGTAATATATAGTACGGTGACTATAGGTAATAACACTATATTGTGTACTTGAAAATTGCTAAGAGAGTAGATCTTAAGCATTCTTAGCATACAACACACAAAAAAGGTAGCTATATGAAGTGACAGGTATGATAATTAGCCTGACTGTGGTAATCATTTCACAATGTATATTTATCAAATCATAATGTTGTACATGGCAAAAAAGATAAAATGTATCTTGAGTTGGCATGACTTAATCAGTGATCTCTTTAAAAGTAGGTCCAGGACTTCTTTGGAGCTAGAGATACTCTCCTACTGGCTTTGAAGAAGGAGAAAGTTAGCTATGAACTTCTTATGCGGAGGAGTGGCCTTCAGAATTGAGGGTCTCATCCCGTAGCTGTACTAAGTGAACTCTGGCCATAAGCTCAAAAAGCTTAGAAGACCCTGGGATTCAGATGAGAATGCAGCCCAGCCAAGAGCTTGATTACAGCCTTGTGATACTATAAGGGGATCCAGTTAAGTTGCTCCTAACTTCACACCAGGGAAAGATATCAGAGATAAAGAGGGGGTATAAAATAATGGTAAGGGAGTCAATTCTCCAAGAAGATAAAACAATCCTTAACATGCGAGTGTAACAATAGAGCATCAAACTATGTGACGCAAAAGTTGGTAGAACTGCAAGGAAAAACAGATAAATCCACTATTATAGTTGGAGACTTCAACAACCATCTATCAGAAATGAACAGATCCAGGGGCACCTGGGTGGCTCAGTCAGTTAAGCATCTGATTTCAGAGCAGGTCATGATCCCAGGATCCCAGGATCAAGCCCTGCATCAGACTCCCTGCTCAGAAGTAGAGGTTCTCTCTTTCCTTCTGCCCCTCCTCCCCACTCATGCTTTCTCTCTCTCACTCTCTCTCTCTCAATAAGTAAAATCAGAAAGAAAGAAAGAAAGAAAGAAAGAAAGAAAGAAAGAAGAAATAGAATCCAGTAGAAAAAAAATCAATGAAGGCATAATTTTACTCAATAATATGATCAATCAACTGAATATAATGGATAGTTATATTACATCACCCAACAACCAAAATACACATTCTTCTGAAGTGTACATGGGAGACATTTACCAAGATAAACCACATTCTGGGGCCATAAAACAGGCATTAAAATTTCTAAAAGAATAGAAATCACTGAATGTCTCTTCTTAAATCAGAAATCAATAACAGAAAGATGTCTGGAAATTTTCAAAATACTTGGAGATTAAACAACATGCCTTTAAAGAACACATGGGTCAAAGAAGAAATTTCAAGAGAAATAAAAAATATTTTGAATTAAAAGAAAATGAAAAACACAACCTATCAAAATTTATGGTACACTATACTATCAGTGCTTAGAGAGAAACTTAGAACACTGAACTCATATATTATCTAAAATCAATCTTCTAAGCTCCTAACTTAGGAACTTAGAAAATGAAGAGCACATTAATTCCAGAGTAAGTAGAAGAAAAAAAAAATAGAACAGAAATCAATGAAATATTAAATAGGAAGTCAATAGAGAAAATCAACAAAACTCTATGCTCACAAATTTGATAACTTATATGAAGTGGACCAACTCTTTGAAAGACAGAATCTGCTGAAAATCACACAAAAAGAAATAATCTGAATAGGCCTATATCCATTAAAGAAATTGACTCAATAGTTAATAACCTTCCAAAACAGAACCATCAGGCCCAGAAGGGTTCACTGGTGAATTCTACTAAACACTAAAGGTTATACCAATTCTTCATATTTTCTGAAAGAAGATAGAAGCAGGGGGAATTATCTCTAACTTGGTCTATGAGGTCAACATTACCCTATACTAAACCCAAACAAAGCCAGTACAAGAAAAGAAAATTATAAACCCATATCTTTTATGAACATAGATGCAAAAATCCTCAACAAAGTGTTACCAAATCAAATCCATCAATGTATAAAAATAATTATACACAATGACCAAGTAGGATTTATCCCACATATGCAAGGCTGATTCAACATTCGAAAATCAGTCAATATAACCCTTCACATCAATAGGCTAAAAAAGAAAAATCACAAGTGTATCAATAGAGGCAAAACAAAACAAACAAACTTTTGAGAAACACTAACTCCAATTCATGATAAAAACTCAATAAACTAGAAATTGAGAAGAACTTCCTCACCTTGATAAAAAAATTAGCTACAAAAACTCTTTAGCCAACATTATACTTAATTATATACACTCAAAGCTTTCTTAACTAAGGTCAGGAAAAAGGCAAGGATGTCTCCTCTCACCACTTTTCAACAAGTCCTGGTTAATGCAGTAAGATTTAAAAAAAAGAAAAGGAAATAAAAGGTATACATTTGTTATGGAGACATAAAACTCTCTGCTTACAGATCACGTAATCATCTATGTAGGAAAAAAGTCAACAAAAAAACCTCTTGGAACTAATAAGTGATGATAGTAAGATTGTAGGTTATAAGTTAATACACCACAAAAAATACAAAAGTCAATCACTCTACTATAACCCAGCAATGAACAAGTGGAATTTTTGAAATAAAAAAGACAATGCCATTACATTAGTAACCAACTCAAATTAAATACTTAGGTATAAACATAACAAAATATGTGCGAAATCTATATGAAGGAAACTACAAAATCTTGATGAAAGAAATGGAAGCACAAAATACATGGAGTGATAATCCATGTTCATGGATAGAAAGATTCAATATTGTCAAGATGTCAGTTGTTTCCAACTTGAGCTACAGATTCAATGCAATCCCAATCAAAATCCCAGTCAGTTCTTTGTGGATAGCAACAAACTGATTCTAAAGTTTGTATGAGAGGCAGAAGTCTCAAACAGTCATCACAATATTAAAGAGAAAGAATAAAGTTGGGGGACAGTGACATTACTCAAACTCAAGACTTAATATAAAGATATAATAATCAAGACAGCAAGGTATTAGTGAAAGAATAGAAAAATAAGTCAATGGAACACAATAGAAAACTCAGAAATAGACCCCCATAAAATCAGTCAACTGATCCTCAAGAAAGGAGCAAATACAATAAAACAAAGATAGGTTTTTGTTTTTGTTTTTTTAACAAATTGTATTGGATTAACTGGACATCCACAAGCAAAAAAAATGAATCTAGACATAGAACTTACACCACTCACAAAAATTAACCTGAAATGAATCACAGACTTTATGTTGAACAAAAAATTATAAAACTCCTGGAAGATAACTTGAGAAAATCTAGGTGGACCTTGGGTATGATGTTGACTTTTTAGATCTAACACTGAAGGCATGATTCATGAAGGAAGGAATTAATAAGCTGACTTCATTGAAGTTAAGATAATTTGCTCTGTAAAAATCAGATAACTATCTGATAAAAGACTATTACCTAAAACATACAAAGAACTCTTAAAACTCAATGATAAGGGAGTAAACAACTCAATTAATAAATGTACCAAAGAATATATCAGACCCCTCACAAAGAAGATACACAATAGCAAATAAGCATATGAGAAGATGCTCCATATTATATATCACCAAGGAAATGCAAACTAAGACAATGAGATTCCACAGATCGGACCACACACCTATCAGAAAGGCCAAAATAAGAACAGTGACATCACCAACAGCTGATGAGGATGTGGAGCAGCAGGAATTCTCATTTATTACTGGTGGGAATACAAAATAGTAGTTACTTCAGAAAGCAGTGTGGACGTTTCTTGGAAAACTAAACATACATACTGTTATCATAAAATCCAGTAATCATGCCCCTCAGTATTGACCTAAAGGAACTGAAAACTCACATCTACATAAAAACCTACCCATGGATATTTAAAGCAGCTTTATTCAAAATCGGCAAGCCTGGAGGCTACCAAGGGATGCCTGGGTGGCTCAGTTCGTTAGATGACTGCCTTTGGGCCCAGGTCATGATCCCAGGGTCCTAGGATCAAGTCCCGCGTCAGGCTCCTTGCTCAGTAGGGAGCCTCCTTCTTCCTCTCCCTCTCTGCCTGCCACTCCCTCCTGCTTGTGTGCTCTCTCTCTGTCAAATAAATAAATAAAATCTTCTAAAAAACAATCCAGAGAGGAAACACAGAAGACAGTGAAAATTGGTACATATACTCTCAAACCTTGAGCTGGATATATATTTTACTAAATATAGTATCATGGTTCCAAAAGACTGTCCATGAAACCTTAGATTGGGACAGTGAGGTTTACAGCATAAGTAAGCTATAGGGAATGTGGATGTTTCCCTATTGAATCTCAGTATGATGGGGGTTGCAGGACTGGAGAAAGTACCATACCCATCTACTATTTTTACTGGCTCTAGAGTGATCTCCCAGCTGAGGGCACTGTGGGGGAAAATTTTAGGGAAGCCATGACTATTACATCATAGCACAGAATTAGAGGTTTGAATTAAACTTGAGAGCAAATGGAACAAGCTGGGTGAGACAACGTGCTCTACACAAGACCCTGGGACTGCAGACTGCCCCACTACACCAAATCCTGTCATTCACATTGTTGAACCCCATCAAGAATGGAAAAAAAAATGAAAAACTGGCTTATGGACTAGAGACATACGTTCGAGGCCAGGGGACAGGCTAGTGGTAGTGGAAGATAGGAATAATTATCAGGCAAGGAAAAATTCAGAACATACAAATGCACAGGAGCCCTTCTAGAATAAATTCCTTGATCATAAAAGATAGCCCAGCACAGAATAAATCAAAGTAACTCAGAAAGGGAAACAGTAATGAAAGGACTGTTTTGAGCACTGATTTCATTTAAATATGAAAATATAAAATTTGACATACTAATAAAAATGTAACAAAAATCTAAAATGAGGAAAGGGAATTGGAAGGATCCTTCACTTTATTTTTATTTTGTTAACATGCGGCAAAATTGACTTGGGGGGGAGGATGCACAGTTCCACGAAGTGTTATAAGTGTACAGGGTTCATAAAGAGAATCCTCTTCTATATTTTATTTTACTACTAATGTGCTTTCTCTAGGCAACCAAGAGGTTGCCAGAAAAGCAAAAACCAGTTAATCAGTAATTCCAGCATGCACTGACCGGGAGACTTCTCAGGTAATGATTTGGTATTTATTTATTTCTGATAACTGTGATTTTGAGTATAGCTTAGTTCACTTCTGGGGAAAGGTCTCACAGTTCTCTTTTGCTATTTCTTTTATGAGTGCAATGTTTTGAATATAGGGACAAATAGAACAACGACATTATTTTTCCACTGTTTGTTTTTCTGAGACTTTAGGTAAAATGACCTATTAAGTATTATGAATGAAAAACAGTTACATAGTTGGTCTAGAGTTCTGCATTCTGTGTGCAGGGAATTCAAATATACTTCTAACATCTAGAATTATTCCCCGAGGCACAATCTTTTACATGGATTTATTACCAAAAGGTTGTATTTGTGCAAAGTCTTATTATCATATGTGTATATTCAATAAACTTGGAGTACAAATAGCTTCCAGCTAATAATTACCTACACAAATTGTTCGTATAGCTATTCTCTTTTAATGCCAAATTCTATATGGAAGTCGCTATCTCTATTACTGTAAATTCTAACAACTTTTAACTTATGCTATTCATGGTCTTGGAACTTTTTTAAAAATATGAAATAAAAATATATTAGCAATTTAATAAGATCACAAAATTTAGTTCCACCCATTCTCTCAAGTCTTAAACTTTTCAGTGGTGTGGCTATCCATTGTCTTAAGACTAATACAAACGTAAGTTATATAAGTCACTTGGAGAGGGAGACAGAGGAACAATCATACAAAAGCTTTTATTTCCTTTATTTGAAGATAATTAAGACTTTTAAAGAACCAACTCCCTCCCCATAATAATTTGTTACTATTTTTTCCTTATTAAAAGAATGCCAAATTCAAGCAGTTATCAATATTTGCCTAAATATAAGCTGAAGATGAATTATTACTTTTTCTGAGGAGTTCCTATTATTGTGACCTTTAGCCTCCAGACAATATTTGCTAGCAGTGTCAAGAGACCAGTTCTTTCAGATTTTTCAGAAACTCTAATCTTTTCCTCTTATAATTTATAATGACTCATAAACTATCTTACAAAATATAAAAGGAAAAACTCTTAATATTTGTATCTTTGGTTTATTGCATTTTTTAAAAGATTTTATTTATTTATTCATGATAGAAAGAGAGATGCAGAGGGAGAAGCAGTCTTCCTACTGAGCAAGGAGCCCAGTGTGGGACCCGATCCCAGGATCCCGGAATCATGACCTGAGCCAAAGGCAGATGCTTAACCATCTGAGCCACTCAGGCGTCCCTGGTTTATTGTATCTTAAGAAACAAGAAGGTCGAGGCACCTGGATGGCTCAGTGGGTTAAAGCCTCTGCCTTCAGTTCAGGTCATGATCCCAGGGTCCTGGGATCAAGCCCCACATTGGGCTCTCTGCTCGGCGGGGAGCCTGCTTCCTCCTCTCTCTCTCTCTGCCTGCCTCTCTGCCTACTTGTGATCTCTGTCAAATAAATAAATAAAATAAAATAAAATAAAAGAGAGACACAAGAAGGTCTAGAAGGTTGTTTTTTGTTTTTTTTTTAATTATTATTACATTTCAAGAAGTACCACACCCCTCGGGCTGGTTATGTGAAAGGTACATCTCCTATACAACCCTAAATGTTATCTTAGGACTGTGCAGAGTATTTTTACAGG
Organism: Neogale vison; assembly: GCF_020171115.1. Classification (NCBI taxonomy): domain Eukaryota; kingdom Metazoa; phylum Chordata; class Mammalia; order Carnivora; family Mustelidae; genus Neogale; species Neogale vison. The sequence continues at coordinate 167,688,304 of NC_058093.1, read as the reverse complement.
GACCCGAGTACAAATATTATATCACACACTTTAATGGTGGGAGAAATATTTTAAATGCTTATTTTGAAACCATTTTTTTTTGTTCTGAAGAGATAACAGATTTCGTAAGTATTTTTAATTGAACCTCTTTTACTTTGTGCTTCATATACAATCAACTCTCACTTTACTGATTAAACAGACAGCTTTATTTTTTGATAGTTGTAGATGTACGGTACTGCATGTTAGGGACCTACTTCTAATACCTAAGCACTAATGGTGCTTGCCCACCTTCCAGGCAATGCACAGCTGAGGATCACACTGGATCCCAAATTGTGCTGGGATCCATTCCACACAGCACACTGCGGTGTCTGTTACGTAGTTGGTTTTACAGGCAAACACCATAGGGTACCTTGTCTCCTACACTGCCTACAAATTCTTTTAAGGATTTCTCTCCTTAGATGTTTAAATATAACTTACAGAGTATTGTGGAATGCTGAAAGAAGATGTTTAGATATGTTGGAGAGGACACTTTACTAATGGCCTGAACAACTTTCAAACATGCTAGCTCAGTTCCATACAATAATGATGATGATCTCATCGGCTGCATGGTTGGCTTAAAAATCACAGCATATTTTTACCCAATTTTTATTTTGAGAAAGATCTAACCTACAGACAAGGAGCAGTCATATCATCTCTGCTCTCCACTCTTTACCCAAATTAAACAATTGTTAACATTGGTCACATTTGGTCCTCTCCCTTTCCAGCACTTTTATTTATTTATTTTTTAAAGATTTTATTTATTCATCAGAGAGAGCGAGCACAGGCAGACAGAGTGGCAGGCAGAGGCAGAGGGAGAAGCAGGCTCCCTGCCGAGCAAGGAGCCCGATGTGGGACTCGATCCCAGGACGCTGGGATCATGACCTGAGCCGAAGGCAGCTGCTTAACCAACTGAGCCACCCAGGCGTCCCCCTTTCCAGCACTTTTAAAACAGTAACTTTGCTCAAGTACTTCAAAGGAAGCTGCAGAGATCATGAGATTTCACCTGTAGATAATTTCAAGTATATCCTTTCCCCCAAAAAGACATTCTCCTACACAGCTCCAATATGATTATCACACCTAGGAAATGTATTGTGGATGTTCCATGATCTACAGCCCAAATTCACATTCCTCCACTGTCCCAGAATTAGCCTTTATAGCTTCCCGCCATTCACAGTCTAATCAAGAAGGATGTCTTGCAGTTACTTTTCATCTCTCCCAGTCTCCTTTGATCCTGAACAATCTTCTAGCCTGTGTGTGTGTGCGTGCGTGTGTGTGGGTGTGAGACCCTGACATTTTTGAAGAGTCCAGGTTGGTTATATTAAAGAATGTCCACCAATTTGGAGTTGTCAGATTGGTGCCTTTTAATTAGATGTAGGTGAAACATTTTTGGCATTATAACCTTCAAAGGGGATTACGTATCCTATTTCATGTGTGTATCATGTCAAGAGGTACATGACGTCAATTTGTCACTCCCGTGGTGATGTCAAGTGTGATTACTTGGTTAAGCTGGTGTCTGCCAGATTTCTTCCTGGAAATGTATCTTCCCCACTTCGTAGTTAATAAGCAATCTGTGAAATGCCATTTAGAGATAGCATGGATATCGTGTCCCTAAAAATCATTCACCCAGGGCTGCATTATTCTTTGATTACTCTTGTAACAGTGTTGCAAAAAGGTGACTTTATAATTCCATCACTTTTTAAATGTATTGTATTTTCCAGCAAAACAGAGCTTTTCCTTCTACCCACCACCATCCGTAAACTACACACACACTATACATTCATGATTCTTTTCATATTCAGTGTGCTCTAATCCATTACATACATTATTACTTTTTATGTTCAAATGATCCCAAATTGGGCCTTGAAGCATGAGTCCTTTAAAACTGGCTCTTAACGTCCTTCCAATGTGTCTCCATCAGTTTTGAGCAATTCCTTATTTTCTGGCACAAAGGGCTCGAGGCTTAACAGATTCTCCCCTTAACTAGTCAAAGCAAGAAGGCTTTAAATAAAAAGGAGACTTCCTCAACTCAATTTTAATACAGCAACTGGAACTTAGGCACAAATATTAAAACAGCATCTAAATGCAGTAAGTGCCAAGTAAGTATGGAAGGTCTCTTCCTTAACTATTTTAGCCATAGTTTGAAGCCTCTGTGCAATGCTTAAAAATATGAACTTTTAACTTACAACCTCAGCTTTTATCTTGTTCTCTCATTTTCATATATTTGTTCTTATTTTAATTTTTGTTCTCCTTCATCTCATGTATGTACACACAGGACCACATGGTCAGGTAACCTCAAAAAGATTTTTTTCTTTCTTCCAACACGATACAATCTTAAATCACTGTCTTATGTGAAAATATGCACAAACGGCACACCATAAAACTCTCATAAAGTGAAGCCTTTTAAAATTCCTGTAATTATCAAGAGATTTCATATGTCAGACAATATAATATAAAGGAACACTTGAGCTTTTTGGTGGGGGGAGGGTAAGATATTCAATAGACCAGCTGTACTTTCTAAGCAGATGTATCACTGAGCATGTCACCTCTGAATGAATCACTGATAGGGACAGAAACTGAAGAAAGAGGAGTGTGATATTTGGGGAGATGACAAAGAAAGAAAAGTGGGGTTTCAAAGCTTGCAAGGTTTTATTTATGTGTTTTCACGGGAATATGAGAGTGGGTGTGATGGATGTCTGTGTGTACACATGCGGGGTTAAAGAGAGTGATGATGAGTCAACATTTATTTTGTAAATACTTATTACACTCCCACTATGAGCAGGCACTGCATTATTTTCTAGAAAAATAAAGGCTATCAAAACTAGAGAGGTCTCTACCTTAGTGGTTGATTAAATAATTACCCAAATAAATGTGAATTTGCATCTATCTGGGATGAGGGATACGGATGCATAAATATGGATACATTTACACATATAAATATACGTCTGTATATATTACAAGGATATCTGGCTCAGTCTATGGGGAAGAAATGGCTCGTTTGAGGAAATGGGATTTGGGTTAGTATTGGAGGAGCTAACTAGGAAGTAAATAGGCAATGTTTGGGTATGTGTATTCATGGGTGTGGGGATGACAAGAGCATGGTGAGTCAGAGCTACTAGAAGAAATTCAGCCAGCTGAAGCAGGAGGGTAAGAGTGGGAACATCCAAGAGATGAGATAGGAGGAGACTAACATTGCTGAGTTGCAGAAAATCGGATGTACAGCTTTGGGCTCTACCAAGCAATGGTAACCCATGGAAGTGGTGTGTGTGGTTAAAGCAATGATAATATTTGCTAGCAGTATCAAGAGACCAGTTCTTTCAGATTTGATGATAATAATTACATTTGCCCTGGTGCATGGAATAGAAGGAAAACTATATCTGACGTCAGGAGACCAGTGATGGAGCCCCTGAGGTTTGCTACACAGCAGCGTGTAAAAGCTTAGACTTGAGTGATGGCCAAAGATAGATTTGTAATACACTTAAAAAAAATGTATTATTGAAGTGTAATTGACATACAGCATTACATTAGTTTCAGGTGTCTGATTTATAACACACTTCACCCAATCAACGACTTGATGAAGGTTCTGTTATGGAGTGGAGGAGATGAAATGTCAAGGAAAAAATCCAGATGCAGAGCTGGGAGTACTGGAGGTTGGGATGAGATGGGCAGGGATTGCAAGTTTGAACCTGTTTCATTTGATATTTAAGACGAGAAGAATAAATGCCCAACACTTAGCTAGTTCTATAAGTGGGGAACTTAGAGGGACTTCTTGAGCTGTAAATATGTTTTATATATGTGCTCTGCATAAAATACATGCCAATAATTTCAAAGAATTCTAGTTGGATAGTATTCAGTGTAGATATGTTGGGAAAATTCAAGGTGAACCAAGTTCCAAGGTACTAGATAAACAATCTCTCCTACTTGGAAGCTCAGGAATTTGCAAATTCATTTCCATCCAAAACGCTGTTATAATTCCCTGAACTGCAAAATCTGAAAATCTGACTTTGCTAGATTTTTTTTTTTTAACAAATCACAAAAGTGATAATGTAAATACAGGATTAATACCCCAAATATTTAACAATCAGTACAACTTGGGTTCTGGCCACAAATAACCAGTAGGACCATCCAGTGTATCCAGCTGATTGCCAACCCTGTCACAGTAATGGAGTCTCATTCTCTAATGGTAAAAGTTCCTAATTGAAAATTGGAGTGCAAATATTAGAAAGTCAAATAATGTTAATGGTCACTGCTTTTAGTCCAATCATGTTACTCATACATAAGCATTTTTTAATACATTGGGAAAACTGATTTTGGTGGGGGGAATAAATTACTCTCACTCTAATCCGTTCAAAGAAGGCTGTGGAAAAATCAAATTTATTTAGAGATATGTTTCTAAAAAAAATCATGCCTGCCTTTCAATTTGGGCCCTTCTTTTTTTAAAGTAATCAATGCCATCATTTTTTGTAAATCTTCACAGACTATCTTTGCTTCAAGTAAGCTGTAACAATAAGTCACAGCTCTAACTCCCTCTGTGATAAAAAAGAAAACAGTAAAAATGACTACAAAACTAAGTGAGCCTTGAGCTTCTTGCTTCTGAAACTAATGGAAAAGCAAATATTACATTCTTTATTTGAATTGAAGAAATTGTTTTCTTTGGTTTTCCCATTTTCACATATTTCGAGAGCCTCCTGAAATTTCTTTCACTACACGGAGTGGGTATATTTTTCCTTTTCTTAACTACATTCTTTAGTATGTTAGATTTCAGTTTAGGGTAGCTTTGAAGCAAAAAGGGGCACAATGAGGCTAGTAAATGGAAGAAGTCATATCTGTTTATTTGGCAAAAAAAAAAAAAAGAGGGGTTTTCTGTTGTATGGTGGAGTTAACAGCACAAAGAGGGAGGAGGGCTTTGCTTTCACAGTCCTTGCCTTTTTCCATAGAAGAGTAAAAAGCAAAACAAGAAAAGGCAGATTTCCAATAAAATTTCACTGCCTACACAGATCTTTGTGCTCTCAAATGAAAGAAACTCCTTATTTTCCTTATCACCTCCACAATCCACCACCCTCAATTTCATCTTCTCTCCATTCCCACTGCACCACTACACTCTTATTAGAAATTGTAACAAAAGAAGACCAAATAAAGTTAGAGGTCCATCTGAGGTTGAGCATCAGGTCATTCAATTGCCCAGGAAGCTTCCAGTAAGAATGAACAATATATACCAAAACAATCATAGATCAAATTGTGCTCTGTACAACGGCTGCATCCCCTTTGTAGGAAAAGCTATCTCTCATGATTGGGTAAACCATGCCCTCCTATGTAGAGAACCTTGTGCTTATGTCAAAATAACTGGTTATTCTCACTGTGTCATACACAGTCACACACACACACACACACACACACACACACACACCCCGTGACTCTTATCTTAACTGTTAAGAGTTTACATGAAAAAGTCTTCTTCTTTAAAAAGACTAAGATACACAATGTTATAAAAGACATCTAAAATGGACCTGGAGTGGAAAATAATCTAAGAAAAAAAAAAAACAATTTTTACTTAAAATTTGGTAAGTTTAAGATACTTGCCGTCGCTAATACTGAAATGATATCTCACATAACTCTTAATTTTCAAGAGCCAGTCTTACGTGATGGTCTGCTAGTCCAAATGTAAGAAGTGAAAATCTGAGTTTCCCTCTCAATCCCCTCCTTGTTGCTAGGGTCCCACGTTCTCCTTTATGTTGCATGTACAGGTGGTCTTCAAGCCCTCTAATCTCTCTGCAAATACTCCGTATTTTGCAAAGAGAAGAGATGTTGGAGAGCTTCTAGTGTGTCAACAGTACCCAGACCACTAAGACAGACACCACAGTTGTCTATACCTTGCCTCCCAGCCCAACTCCTATATGTTCACACAGGATGCATTTATTTTAAGCAATATCAAAAAAAAAAATCTAATACAACAGTTTATTGGATGGGTAATACCTCTTGGCCTTTTCTGTGAGCATACTTCACAGCACTATTTTATGGTACAATGGTGAATATTGAGCCAGTGCAGTTCTTTGTTTGCATAAACATATCTCAAGGGCACTCAAAATACCATCTCAAATAATACCTTCTTTCCCACTTTTTCACTGCCGGAAACCACGTGTGTACATGTAACACACACATACATGCATATACACACATACATATGTGTGAGTGTGTGTATTGTCTCTGTCTTTATGAAAGGCTTAGGTGCCTTTTGGAGACATGCATCTAAACAAGGTTAAGGCCTGGGAAAACTAAGATACTAGCCAGCTTGCATATTAGTTTGTCAACACTCACAGTCACCCAGTAAAGAGGGATTTCTAGGAGAAATGAGGACCAGAAGAAGTAAACTTTTATAAAGGGCCCACTGACAGAAAAAGACCAGAACATGAGGTTGAGTTTGACGGTCAGAGAGTCTGTAATCCTAGTCCGGTGAAGGCAGGAGACTGGTGGACAAGCAGGACAGTCCTACTTTAAAAAATAACAATCTTATTTATCTAGTCCTAGGGCTCCCCTCAAGGTCACACCGCCCTTATAGAATACTTTGGGAGGGTTTGGCTACACTCTGGTTTGTTGGTAATTGAGACAGGGGTGTGTGGTTGGTTTTTAGTATGGAGGAGCAGCCCTATTGAATGAAGAATTTCCCCAAATACCCCCTACAACATACAGTGTCCCGATGAACTAAACTTACAGTAGATATCAATCTATGGAATCTGGTAGATAATTACAATTAAGAATTTTATAAGAATTTCCACCAAAAGCCCCGAGACTGACAATTAAGGTTGTCGTTGCAAATAATTTAATCATTCCATGCAGTCTGTCTCCTAACTCTAGAATTGATAGACTATAATAGTAGAGGCAATATCAGCACCAAATCAATAATTTTCATTTTAGAAGTATTTTATCTGCTATTATTGATGATATGGTGGGTAACCTCCAGAATCCCTTGAAATAGAGTTCACACTAGTAACAGAATGAAAATGTTCCATAAAATAGGTTTGGAATTTTGGTGGAAGTATATTAATAGTATTTACTCTCTCATTTGCAAAATATCATACTTCCACGTTTTCTTCACTCTGACAATCTATAATTTGACTTGGCATATTTTCCCTGGAACGATTCCCATTATATTCTTCTTTATCACATACAAATAAGTCTGGCTTGTAATTATCCTAACATACTTTTAGTCTATCCTGTTCTTTCATTTTCCTGTACTTCTTGTATAGAATGTCTTCTGATCTTTTTATTTGTCTTAACTCCACCTTTATTCATTATCTATTCATGCAAGCTTCTGCTTTTTTAATATGTGCTCCAGGGACATCATCCCCAGACATTAGTACCGTTGTGAACTGCAAATTAACTTTTATTTTACTGCTCCTTTTCATTACAGATATAATCGGTAACTAAATTATTGATGCATTGCATTTTAGGATATGAAGGGGGAAACACAAAATATTTGCTGTTAAAAAAAAAAAGAGAGAGACTAAGAGGGCTGAGAATCACTGTTTGGTCCATGGGGACCACTCAGTGGATGACAAAAGACAGAAAAATCACGAGCCTTCTGCATCTACCTCTGTACCATGCCGTTTGGTGGTTAGCATGTGGAGTTGACGCCGTGATGGCCAGAAAGAGTTAACTCCCTTGCCTAAGCACCCAACTTACCACACCGGGAGCTGAATGAGTCAGGAGATCAGGTTTCTCTCCTTTCTGCTCTGCCACTAACTACCAGTGTGACCTTTAGCTGTTCACAGTGGATCACTGTGGGTCCCCATTTCCTTAACGGTAAAATGAGGGCATTGGAATAAATTACTTTAAAGGTCCTTTCCATCTCTATAACAAGATGCATAATTTTGATTCTAAGACTTAGGCACTGATCAGAAGAAACTGGTTTCTTTAACAAATGTGTATAAAATATATCCTGTAGGTCTCAAGCATACTTCTAACCACGATATTTCTTTTAAAATAGTCTAAAGCCCAAATCTTAAAAAAAAAAAAAAAATGCCATGCCCTATAAAAAATTTTTTTTAAAAAGTTTCTTCAAGAAAGAAGTACCCCTCCACTTCCAGTACGGAGCATATTTATGATGAGGACATAGTGACCCCTCTGAAGGGAATGTCTACTTCATCACCGTTCTGCTCACTGCTGAAAAAGTTATAGTTTTACTTTTTGCTTTGAATTCTTTTTTTAAAAGGTTTTATTTATTTGGGAGCGAGAGAGCATGGGAGGAGAGAGGTCAGCAGGAGGGGAGGAGAGAGGTCAGCAGGAGAAGCAGACTCCCTGCCGAGCAGGGAGCCTGATGTGGGACTCGATCCTGGGAGTCCAAGATCATGACCTGAGCTAAAGGCAGTTGCTTAACCAACTGAGCCACCCAGGCGCCTCTTTGCTTTGAATTCTTGAAATACGAGTGATCTTATCTGCTTTCCCAATCATATATTTTTATCAGCTCTAACCTTCCCGCAGGTTTCCCAGGAGTCCACAGAACTAACAATTCAACAAGATCTATAGACAACTGAACAATGACTAGAAACGAGGTGTTGAATGACCAGCGCTATGGTGCAAATCAACTTCTTGTTCAAATAACTATTTCACCCACAACCAATTTTGCCTTAGAGCTTTTGAAAAACACAACAGAAATCTGTTAAACTGACAGTCTTGCTGAACTTCAACTATTTTCTCTAACCAGGTCCACAGTAACAATACACACTTGACAGCTTCTCTTCAGTGAAATGTACTTCGATTTGGAGCATAGGGACAGAGATCAAATGGACCAAACCCCTTATTTGGTGGCGTCTTGCTGTTTCTTCTTTAGAAAGTACCTGTGGAAGGCTGAGGATTATCACCTTAACACACACACATATGTATGCTTTAGAAAAATCTCATGTTTACAGATTCTTAGTATAAGATTTATCAATCAGAATATTCCTGTTTGCTGTTCAGGAGTAGTCCACTATCATTTAAAAAAAAATATTCATCACCTCTCTTACATGTGAAGTGAGATTGAATTTCTCAAATTTTGCTTGTAGGACTTTTATTTTTCCCAGGAACATGTCTAGTTCTTAAAACAAATTCATTAAGTAGGTATACAGTCGAGTCTTGATTATGTTTCTGTGAATGATATATATTCCACTGCAAAGTTCCCATACCAGCTTTGCTTATTTCTATCACCCAGCTCCTTTCTGGGCAGGCTGCCCATCTGTATCACCTTCCTATAAATCGGTTTTGGTGTCTGAGGTCTATAAGCTCATTTAAAAATTAACCTAAACAAAACAAAATAATTAGAAAGGCAACTTGCCCACAATAACAATGAAAATCTTTTTTAAACCAAACATGTAATACATTCCAGGGACAAAAACAAATGGCTTTTTAAATAACCATGATTTTGGATTATCTTTGTCTCTATTCTTCTCATTAACATGAATAATTCAGAGTGCTTACTATACATAGTGAAACTGTTTCCCCTCAATAATTCATTTTTAGTATACAGAAAAATAAGATCTAACACATCCTTATCCTTATGTATTTCCAAAGGTTTAAATTAGGCCTTTTTTTTCAAGGCAACTTAACTTTCAAAATTGTGTATAGTTTGGGCTCATTCCCTTCAGCCCTATCCTGGTAGTAAGTAGGGAGGATCTTAGGCTTTCAAAGCAAAAGCAGTACAGAACAGTGTACCAGGTCAGAAGGCAGAAACCTCACCTTTCTTTGGTTCTTGATATTCTGCCAGTACATACATATTATTTGCAAAGTGAGGGCAAGATTGCCAATATCGTTTTCCTTAAAAACATGGAAGTATTTTGGAACATTATACCTAGACTGGGGTACAAAGGATTTCCCAGTGTTCTGGTCGCACTGAAGGAACAATATATTTATTATGCAACTTAATTTTGAGTGAGAAAAATGTCCTAACATTCCAGTTGTAGCTACAGCAAATATCCCTAAATGTGAATGTTTTCTGGGATTGAGGAAGGGGAGGGGACCTCAAAACCCCAAATACTGCTCTAATGGTGACATAAACAAAATGAAGGGTGTGAATCTATCCACTGATTACATACAAACTCATCCAAGTTCCGAAACACAAATATAAAGAATACTAGCTAGACATGTTACTCATATCCTTTGCAACACCAACAGCCAACATCTGTGGGAAACAAACGGTATGTCTTCAATCTACTTCATCTGGGGTTTGGAATATTAAGTTAGCTTCCCATTTTGTAAATTCTTCCTGGGAGGAGGCCATATCCTTCTGGAACCACGCTAATTTTCTGGAGTCACGAGGCTGTTTAATGCACTGCTTCAGAGCACCAAATGCTACCCTTGTGGCCAGGAAGAAAGAGAAAGAATGTCATCAGGAGGAGCCTGAAGCTGTACAAATTCTCAGCTTCTGTTTGGTAAGAAAAAGGTGAAGGGAAAAAAAAAAAATTAGATTTCACTGGAGTATGTACACCAGCCTTGGCCAAAGGCTTTCAAACTTTCTTGATTTCTTCTTTCACTGAAAATAAAAGGAGAGGAGCTTAGAGTGTAACAAGCCAAACACAACAGTTGCCAAACTCGGGTCAACATCAGATATCACTGCAGTTTGGGGATAAAATTCATGGAAATGTAGGAAATGAGGATGTATGTTTTGATACCTGTGAAAATAAAAGATTGCGCTTTTAAGTGAGAGGGAGAGAACAGATGGTTGGTAATGATTTAAGACATTTATGGTTTTGGACTGTCACCAAGCCTCTGTATTAAAAAATACAGTATTTAGTCAGTACGTACCAACATCTATCTGCAAGGTGCTCATTTTCTAGAGGATGCTACTGTAATAAAGGAGATAAAACTCAAATGAGGCACAAGGAAAATTCTTCTTGCTTTCTCAGAATATTCAGTGTGTGCTATTTCTTACTGACTATATTCAATCAAAATGTTTTCTATGTGATGAAAGGATTTTAATTTTTCCTTGATAACTAGTCAACTATGAGTGTCCAGGAATTGTATTCCTTCTGAATACACGGGGTAGAACTGTAATTTTGTTCTGTATATTTCATTCACTTTGACTGAAGCTGTTAAAAATCCCTTAAGCAATAATAAAATCTGGTAGTCCAGGGTAGTCCTGCACATGAGAAACAATAACATTCTCCTTATCCTCGATTTGGTAGACAGGCAGGCATATGGTGTTATAATTGTGTACTGGAATCGGCAGGTGCCAGACCACTGAATCAAGAAGACAGATAAATATTGAATATCGTCACCCTCTATTTTGGTGTGTAAACGTGAGTGCAAAAGAGGCCAGTGTCCTTTAAACCCAGTGACACAGTGACAGTACAGACAGAGCTGTATATAGAGAGACTGATGCAGTGTTTGGAGTTAAAGCGCTGAAAAATAAACACTGTAAATAATATTCTTAATTACTATAAAAACTGCTGCAGGGGAGCCTTATTAAACATCCCCAGTGTTTTGATTTGGTTCTGATAACACAATGGGGGGAAAGTCACACAAACACGAACTCTATTATTTACTTGCCATCCCTTTCAAAACCCTGGGAACGATTCAGGAACAGTTTGCCTGTGGGAGGGAAGTTGGGGGTGGACCGCGGGGAGCAGCGGCTCAGGCTTCGCACCTGTGAACTTAGTTGGAAATAACTCCTGACAGGCATCAAAAGAGAACACCTTGGAGCCCACTAACAGAAATATGCTGATAGGATGTTCAAGCGGGGCAGAAGGGGGAGCGGGTAACCGTGCGAAAGTAACCGCAGCAGCGACCAAACAATCACGCCGTCCCTACTCTCCCCAACCCACTTCAGTCTTCCTCCCCGCATCACGCCTCCCCAACCCCTCAGCTGGGGCCTGGTGCGTCCCGGCTCCGAGGCCCCTAACTTCCCTCCCACCTTGTCCTCAGCCCTCGCCGAAGCTTCTGCAAGGTCCCGGAGTTGGAGGCCGATGCGAGAGAGGCACCGCTGCAGAGATGCTCCTCTTTCTGCCAAACATGCCGGAGGACCGGATCAACCAGCATCGGAAACTCAATACTGTGCCCTGGGGTGCCCTCCTTCCAACCCCCGCTTGCGCCAAGTGCCGACTCGCACCGGAATCCCGGAGTCCCGGGCGCCCCGCCGGGCCCGGGAACCCAGCGCAGGTAGCGAAGTTCCGCCGCGCGTCCTCCTCCCGCGCGCCCCTCCCGCGTCCCGTCCCCTCCACCTCCCCGACACGCCGCCCCTCCGAGCCGGTCCAATAAAGTGAACGGAAGTGGGTTCAAATATGGGGGGGGGGGTGAGAACTAAGGGAAAGACGGGGTCAAAAGGAAAAGAAAGATGCCTCCCCCATTCGACAGAGGCGAAGTACCTGAAAAGGTGAGGACGCACTCCCCTGCCCCCTGCAGACCCCTCGACCGCGGCTGCTCCGCGCTCCCCGCAGCCCCGGCCCCCACCTCCCACCGCACCCCCGGCCCCACGCCGGTGCGCTCACCTCGAGAGCCGCCGCCGGCTGGTCCCCCTTTTCCGGGAGCGGAGCTTCGCGGGAAACTTCCCCGCGCACCGGGGCAAACTCGGTGGACTCCTCCCAGCCGCGGGCCGTCGGGGGCACCAGGGCGGGCGCGGCACGCCGGGAGCAGGGGCAGCGCGGAGCCCGGAGCTCGCCCTCGCCCGTCCGCCCCGCTGGCTGCGGCGCCGCCTCGGCTCGAGCCCGCTCCCGCTCGCGCTCGGTTCCCGCCGCGGCCGCCGCGCCCCCGCCCGCCCCGGCGGCTCCGCCTCCCGCTTTTATCTCCCCCGCCACGCGCCGCCCGCCCCGCCGCCCGCTGCTCCGCCGCCGCCGTCCTCCCGTCCCCCGACTTTCTGGCTTGTCCCCCGCCGGCCCCTCTGCCCTGTCTCCCGGCCCCGGCGCTGCGGAGGCTCGAGTGCCACCCAGTCCTGGTTTAGGAAGTAATTATCCTCGCCCTTTCCGGATTCCCCTTCCCCTCTTCACCTCCGTCCCGTCCCAGATTCCTTTCCCAGGTGTTGTTCTAGAAACACCCGAAGGACACATCAATAGGTTAGTAGGTTATGGCAAACACGGACTCCAAAGCCTTAGAATTTCTTTTGCTTCACAGATACACTACACACTACACACACACACACACACACACTACACACACACACACACACACACTACGCATACGCTACACACACACGCACTCAGATGATGGTAGGTTAGTAGGTACAGTGCAGGAGTGTGTGTCTGGGGTGGGTTCCGTAGAAGGTCTGTGTAAGGCGAAGGCTTCCTTAAAAAAGAGCAGAGTGACCATTCCCAATCTTCCAGTCCTCTGAGATCTCTCAGGCCACGCATTTCAAAGGTGAACAAGCTGAAGTTGGCAGTTTGCAAAGGGCTTTGCAAAGACCAAGATTAGGATGAATTTTCTTTTATCATTAAAGGAAACGAACGATGCACTTGAGATTTTAAAAGATTAAATCTTTAACTTTAAAAGACGTAAATTTTAAGTACAAAAATTGTGCTAGCAACAATTTGACGGAAATAGAGCAAATAAAATGGACAAACCCCTTGACCGGGCAGTGGTTTAGGCAGTTTTTACGAACTAAAGAAAAACGTTTTATAATAAGTGGCTAAGTCTACCCCACTGCTACATTAGAATGTATATATTTTTCAAACTGAGCTCTTACCCAGTTTCTGCACTGAGTAGGTCTCATTCTTACCGATGGGGCTTAGAGATAACTTAGGGAGGGGAGAAGGTCCGGGGAAGAAGGGCGGGTAGGGAATTTGGTTAATTGAGGAAATACTGTGAATACTCTCTTTGAAAGAATACTCTCTTTGAAACAGAGCCTGATTCTTCTCAAATAAGAGTTTTATTTTTAATGTATATGTCTGCTGTTTTGTTACTAATACTGAGCTCAGACAATATCTGTCCTCCATGCAATGAAGGTCCTTATTCACCACTAGAATGAACCTCTTTCTTTGCAGGTAGACTTCTAAAGAAACGAGGTGGTGTCCCTGAGCTGTATTTGACTGGTAGGCAATTGGTGAGTGCTTGTTGAGTGAATTAATCAATTTAACTTAGTCGCTTTCAGTTTGGTCCTAAGGGTGTCATTTGGTGTTCTAGGAAATCTTGGAGTTGTGACCATTATTAGAGCAGTGGACTCTGCATCTTGGATGCCGGAAGTCATACAACTTTGGTGACCTGCGCCCTCTCTTTTGCAAAAGGACTTTGTGCAAGAATATCATTATAACTCTATTATTTCTAAATTATTAAAGTTTTTGTAGCCAGTGGGGGAAACTGGGCAGGATCAGGTCAACCTCTGATTGAGTTTGCTTGATTGACGTGCTGCTAGGCATTGCCAGACTACTGTTGGGTTAGCCTCTATTTCATTCATCTTACCATCATACCAAATCAAACACTGAGAAGTGTGAACTTTCTTCTACTCCTAATTCTCTGTCCAAAGCAGTTACAAATATTTTTAATGACTGAGAAAAATGAGGGTTTTTTTTTAAATATCCAAGTTTGGTGAGTAAAGTTTCAAAGAATCACCTGAAAAGTGTATAACAAGCATCACTGTAAGACACATCTCATGGCCTTTGGTTGGGAGTTATATGGTTAAATGAGAATACTGCTTTTAAAAAAATTTTTTTGTAGTTAAACTAATTTAATTTTTGTGTAGTGAATTATTTCTGAAACATTGGTTCACAGCATGTTTCTAAATTCTCTAGTCTATTAATTTTGTTTAGTTCTGTGAATTCCTTAAAATGTTTAACTATTGACTGTTTCCAGGCAAATATGAAGCTTCTGGATCATTGATCCTTTAATGTGTAGGTTAGTAGCAATTCTAGTCATAAAAGGACTTCCTGCCTCAAATCATGAGTGCTTTTGTGGAAAGAGGGCTTCACCATCACAGGGCAGATATTATTGGGCTAAGCATAAGAAATGCAGTCAACCTTGACTTTAAAAATGTAAATAATAGTAAGAAGAATGAGCACAGCAAGCTGCTCATATTTTGTGAAAGGTGTGAGTAAAGAAAATGGGGGTAGAGGGATTAGAAAAGAGTAAGGAAGGATATTTTCCTGGTATCTGTATGTACAAAAAAAAGCAACTTTAAGGTGTGAACATGGCACTGTTATGGGATAGCTCTTGGTATTTTTGAGTTTGTGCTTTTCTTTAACCACATACTCTCAACGATGACTTGCCTTAATGAATGGCCAAAATAATAATTCATCAGAAATGCATTAAGCACAACGTACAAGGTCATGTGGGGGTCGCAAATACATCTAAACCATCTTATTTTTTGTCTCCAACTGTTTTGCTGAAGGAAAGCAGAGATATATTTACTTGGAAAGAAATACTTTTACATAAGTCAATAGAGGATAGTCCAATAGCTATAGGAACTTCTCTTGCTCTTATTCTGTACAGCAGGAGTAAAATAAGAAAAATAATGAAAGAACATGATTTATGTTGATTCACAGCAAGGGAACACAAGCTTTCCCACTAAGCTGGGAGGGGAGAATAGCAGAACCAAGTAGTAGTTGATAGAAGACACTTGGCCCAGGCTTTTCTGGGAGAAAAGTAAAAATAAACAAAATTTAGGGAAAAAGAGATTAAAACTGTTTCTAAAACTTAAGCAAGTGAGGTGAAAACGAAGAGTGTTGGAGAACTGGATTGAGATCTAAGAAGATGGTCAAGTCTCTTCTCCGTGGGCTCTGTTTTATCCTCTGTAGGGCTTGAGGTCATTGAACTGGACAAGCCTTAAAGACCCTTCTACCCTCAAAACCTCCCCTGTCTGGCCATGATCACTTATTTTGATCAGCCTATTCAGATGATTATTCAGCTTCACATATCAGTTTATCTGCATAGTGACATCCAAAGCAAATTCTAATCAGAAAATAAGAGACTGGTGTAGGCTTTTTTTTTCATTAGAAGAAATTCAAAACAAAAATGAGAACCTGCTAGAGAAATGTGTTACTGATTATCTGAAGTTGTTACAGGATGCAGGATACGGTTATCTTACAAAGTCGAACTTCCTCTCTGAAATTTAAGAGGAAAGCATCCTCTTTTCATATCAGGAATAAATAGGGCAAAGGACAGAGCATTAAAATTTTATAGTTGAGGCATCTGGATGTATAATGATTTTGCTCCTGCTACACATAGTAAATTTTGCAGTTTGAGGGAGATTAAAATTATTATGTAATGGATTGAGAAAGAACAGGGATTTGGCTCTGGGAGCTCTATTTTTAACATTTTTTAAAAGAAGAGATTATTTTCTTAAAAATTAAATGAAGTATCAAGGATCAGATATATATAAGTAAAGCACAAATTAATTGTTCAGAAAAAAATATATATATAAAAAGGAATACACATGGAAAAATACATGGAAAAAGCACAGGATAAATAGTAAATGAGGAAGAATGCCGATCCCTAAAGAATAAAAACCTTTATATGATAAAGAGATGTTGATCAAATAGAGAAACTAAAAGATAATTACAAATAAATAAAAATGAAACAAGATGTGTTGCCATTATTATTATATATCTGTTGCCCAAATAAAGCAATGATTCAAGGTCAAATAAATTAGAATAGTCAGCACCTAATAGTCTTGGTAAATAGAGCAGGTCAATAAATATGTATTGATTGGTTGATTGAATAAGAACTGCTTGTAGTTATTTTAGGAAAACCAAAGTCACTAGGCAAGCTATGTATGTCATTTCTTAAATTAAGCAAGTCTGAATTTCCTTTAAAACTAACAAAAGGCAAAACCTTTCCAAATAGTACTAGGCAATGAAATTTTATGAAAACTTTATAATATTATGTTCATATATAGAAAAAACCAAATTGGAAACTTGTATAAGGTGGAAATATAAATGTGCCTATATAAAGAAATGATATTTTGCATCTTTGATGATTTTTGATAGGTGATTGGAACAGCCAAAATTTTATGTGAACAATTTACAAAAAAAGCAAATCAAAACTTTTCTCTAAAGTAATATGTGGACACACGTTTTTTTTTTATTTTCTAAAGTGGATTCAGGTTCTGATGTGGGTGATCAAGATATTGGTGGAGGACTTCAAGGTCCTAAGAGAAAATAAAAAATAATTTGCGATGGTCTGAAATGATGAGGGGCCTGCCATACTGCACATTTCAACAGGATCTAGGAAAGAATGAGTGATGGAGCCTTCCTTGAGAAATATTTTACTAATTAATTCACCAAGCGTGGCTGTCTAGTCAGTGTGGGCACTCCATGTTAGTGTCCTGGATACAAAATTTAATAAAACATGGTCCCTTTCACTGAGGTGGTAACTAATGGATTCAAATCACGTATCATTAAATTTAGAAATGCTAAGCTTACAGGAAAACAGGGGAAGAGTTGCTGGTGGAAAAGAAAAGGAAAAATCAAAATCTCTTTGTATGATTTCTATTCAAAGATGTGTGTGAATGTGTGTGTGTGTGTGTGTAAGTGTGTGTTTGAAAGGGATGTAAAAAGCAAGCAAGCTTTTAAGAGATTTGATGAAATCAAGAGATTATGTCAATGATGTATCCTAAGATAAAATATGGCATTGGAGGGCAGAGAGTAATTCTAAATCCACCTTTCCCATGCAATGAAATATTTCCTTGTCCAGCACTGGGAGTACCTGTGATATACAGTTCACCTCACCAAATCCAATATCATTTCAGCCCTGAGGGACGCAGACCATGGTGACTATCCTAGCCTTTCTGAAGACTTTTTGTTGAGTGTTCATTCAAAATGTGTACTGTTAACAGGAGGATTTTTTTTTAAAGTGAAGGTAAATAACGATTTTTGAAAACTGATATATAAGATGAAAAATGAGTGTAAGATTTAGGAACTCTTATATTTAATGGCCTCCTAAAATGTAGTATATAGTATCAGCAAGGTGTCGCAAATACTACGTTCTAAAGTTGATACTCAAAATAGCTAAAAACAACAAATTCAGGGATCATTAGGCTCAAGTTATCTATTATTTGCATCTGAATCTATATCAACGCACAGTTATTCTAAACACTATTTGCCTATTTGGCTTATTTAAGCCTTCCCCCGCTTTCATTAAAAAAAAAAGGATTAGAAAAATTCTTCCCCAGTTCTTAGAAAAAAGGAACAGAAAGAAGTTAATATCTATTAGCTGTTTACCTTCTTGTTTTTGTATTTGTGAGAGGTAATGACATTGTAATTTAAAACTTGAAAGACTGAAAAAAGGATATTATTTCTAGTTTATAATTGTGAAAGCAACTTGAACCATAGATATTAAGGTAAAAGTGAACAAGTTCTACATACCATCTCTTGCTAACGTCCATCCTTCAATATATTTAATAACACACATTTGCCATCCAGGAACAAACTCTTCAAGGAGAAATGTGTCTTTACACAACTCCCACCAAAAGTTATCATATTTAAGTTCATGGGGGAATTATAGATTTAAGCACTTATGAGTTAATTATTCAAATATTAAAAAATACCTCCACGATAATGATATTGCTGTTACTTCGAGATCTCTTATGACCTTCATCTTCTTCTCTCTCTTCTCTTGGTTCGTGTTCGATGTTCTCGCTGCTGTGCCTAGCATTTTAATTCTTAATTGCAAAATACCATTATTTTGAACCATCCTCCCTGCACAGAGTAAATCTGTAGTGTAGTTATTGATTTCATGTAACTTCTCAGTGTTGAATGACTGTTTTAGAAGCTTTCTCAACATCACAGTTGACACGTCTTTTGTGTTTTATTTTTCATTTTGATTGGGAGGACTATTTAACGAATCTGCACATGGATGTTAAGTCTGCATTTTTCAGACACGTTTGACTACCCTTCATGGAGTACTAAATCACTTACACATTATGCAAATGTCGTGAAACTATGGAAGTGTCCTGGTTAATTTTTTTTTTTTTAACTACCACTGAAAACAAAGGAGTAAGTGCCAGTATATTGTCTTTTAACACTGTCTATACGTCTGGGGATAGAAGTGCAAATATCCTCCCCAGCTGTGGATCTTGTCCATGTCTGTTGTTAAGCTAACAGGAGACTTTCATGGGAGAGAAAAGTGAAACGTGTTTCAGTGTGATGAGGAAGCAGGAAGGAGAGCAAAAGTTTTACGTCAAGAGGTAGAAGCAAATATGTCCCAATTTGACCACTAAAGTTGGTGAATACCAGGAATTAAAGCATAAAAACTGAGGGTTCAACAGGCTCCTCCTTAGCTATGAATCAGCTTTTAAATCGTGCTTCAGAAAAAATGCAATATTATGGTATTACTTTTTTTTTTTTTAGATTTTTATTTATTTATTTGACAGACAGATCACAAGTAGGCAGAGAGGCAGGCAGAGAGAGAGGAGGAAGCAGGCTCCCAGCTGAGCAGAGAGCCCGATGCGGGGCTCGATCCCAGGACCCTGAGATCATGACCTGAGCTGAAGGCAGAGGCTTTAACCCACTGAGCCACCCAGGCACCCTGGTATTATTCTTAACCATAATGAATTACCATGGGTAGTGAACACATGAAATGACTATAGCTTCTAGGATAAGCAGAGCCCAGCAGAGAAATGATCTTTACAAATAATGAAAAAGCATTGAGATAGGAAGGAAAGGAAAAGGCCAGTGTTTGCTATGCCTATTTTTCTGAAATTTTTAGAAAACATGTCCGTTGATGGCAAGGTACCATTGCCTACCTTAGGTAGTCAGCCACATTGGCAGATTAAACTGGCCTCTTTTAAACATTTGTTTTGAATTTTAAATTGGACCTGCATGACAAAAATGATTGTCCTCAAACCATCTCTTTCCTGCCATATCTTTTCTGTAAGAAAGTAAAGTAGAGGACTAAGTAAGGTGTGGCATCATCATTTATGACTTTTATCCACTGTATACATATAAATTGTTCTTAGGAACAAAAGTCAACGAATACAGAACCACAACACCAACAAAATCAGAGGTGTGGAGATTTGGCATTTCTGTCTCCAATTTACAGATAAACCTGTTGAGGGTAGGCTAATCCTAGGAGTATTCTTACCCAATTCTTCTGCCCAATTCTGAGCTGCTTCTGCCCAATTCTGAGCTGCAGAGTCTCAGGAAACTAAGGGAAATGGAAAAAGAATTGAAAACCACAGTCACATCAGGTGCCTGGCACAGAGTAGGCAAGCATGATTTATTTATTGGTGGGATCAAATTAAACTTAAAATGAGATCCATGGTGGGGCGCCTGGGTGGCTCAGTGGGTTAAAGCCTCTGCCTTCAGCTCAGGTCATGATCCCGGAGTCCTGGGATGGAGCCCTGCATCAGGCTCTCTGCTCAGCGGGGAGCCTGCTTTCCCCTCTCCCTCTCTGCCTACCTCTCTGCCTACTTGTGATCTCTGTCTGTCAAATAAATAAAAAAAATCTTTTAAAAAAATGAGATCCATGGAAAAGATCAAATAATCTAACATTATTTAAGTTGTAACTTCCAGATTTTTTAAAAATGAAAAATATTTTAAGGAAAATGCACTAAGGTTGGCAGCGTCAAGGATTATATAATATTGCATATATGAAAATCATATCTTTTGTGCATTTATTTACCAAGTATTTATCAAGCACCCTCCCCAGAACTACAATTGCTTTTGAGGATCAGCGGGTAACACAAGAAAAATGAGATCTCCACTTCCATGCTGCTTACATTCTAGTAGGAAAAGGGCACTAAGCACAGACACAAAATAAACAAATATGCTAAGCAAAGACTGGAAGTTTCCATTAAGGGAACAACCAGGAATATATGATAGACAAGAGAGGAAGAAGGTGCTGAGGTTCAGGAAAAGAGATACAGTTTGAGCTGAGCCCTTATATATCAGGAGGAATAAACTGAAAGCCAAAATCCTAGGGAATATTTTTCCTGGTGAAGGATCAGCATATGCAAAAACCTTGAGATGAAAGAAAGTTGGCTGAGATGAAGCAATTCAAAGAGGCCAAATGGACTGGGGCAGGTGAGACATCATGAACGAAGGCTGAAGAAGTAGGACGGCCCCAGTTCATGGAGGGCTGTGGGGCGTGGTAAAGAGTTCACATGTTACCTGCAGTGAGAAGCCACTGAAGGGTTTTAAACATAGATTTATATTTACTGATAGCGAATGTGAATAAACAATACTTGGAATTAATATAGAGGTTGTATTATTGTTTCATGGATTGGAACATCTTCTAAAATAGAATGATTTCTCCTTGACGAGACTTCTCTGTGCGGGCCTATCTCTAGATATGTGGAGATAATTAGCTTATTTATCACAGTAGGAGGACCCTTATGTCCACATACCCATACACACATACACAATACAGCAAGTTTCTAACTTACATCTTTTAAGGCACATTATAAATCATCCTGTAAGTGCATGGCGCAATTCAGGATCCGTCCTGTAATCAATTCTGGTGTGATTTTTTAATAGGGTTTTGCATGAACCTTTCATTTGGCAAAAGTGTTCTCTAGCGAGAGGATTTCCTCAGGTCTTTTCAGCTTTTATCATTGGCGTTTCTACTAGGATTGCCTACCTCCCTGGACTTTTACACCTCGAAAGAACAGCAATCTCAGGGACTTGCTTGGTTTTACTATTTGTTAAAGAAAAGTACCCAGCTGGAGCTTCAACCCATGAAGTGGATCCCACAGTCTCTCTGATGACAGGAAACAGCAGGCCTTAGCTCATTGCCCAAAGAATGCTGGCCGGGTTCCTGGTATTGGGATCCTTTTCACTACTTTGCTGTTGTTTTAATCATGGGATAAAATCCTGGGCTGTCCAAAACCCTTAGAGGCAGCATAATTCATGGGAGGAAATACATCCTAGAGTTATGTAGGAAATGTATAAGCTTAAAAATGCAAGAGATATGGTAGGGGTGTGTTGGTGAGCATTGCCATAATCAAGAACCACAGACCGGTGGCTTAAACAACAGATATTTATTTTCTCACAGGTTTTATATTTTCCTCTCTGGGGGCTTGAAGTCCGAGATCAAAGGGCTCACAGTGTTGATTGCTTCTGAGGCCTCTCTCTCTGGCTTCTAAATGGCCATCTTCTTCCTCTGTCTTCACATGGCCTTCCTTCTACCTATTTCCAGATCCTCTTCTTTTAAGGAATATCAGATGAGGACCAACCCTGACTAAATTACCCTTTAAAGGCCCTATTTCTAAATACAGTCCTCTTCTGAGGTCCTGGGTGTTAGGGCTTCAACATATGAATTTGGAGGGGGGCCACAATTCAGGCCATAATGGATAGCAAAAAAATCTAAAAATTAAAAGGAAAGATATTTAAATTTTTTATTTATGCAGACTGAACCTCATTCAGGCTCACTCAGTCTTGACCCTCACAATTTTCAACCAATCTAGACTTGCAGAATCCCATAGTTTACCCAATTCAACATCCCTAATTTCTTCTACTAGTATTTAAATAAAGTCTGCAATGCTTATAATGTAGTTGCAATGTTCGCGATTTTCTGGAATGTAAGGACTTAGCAATGGTTTCAAGGAAAGTGACTTGAAGGGTGATGGAATTGCATTACCATATGGTGTTGAAGATTATAAACATGGTAGACAAGAAGTATATGAGGCCAAGTAATTTTAACTTTTGCATCAGAAGATCAGATTATTTTAGTTTTGTTGAAACTCACTGATTATAATACTTGATCCCATCTGGTTTTTCTCTCCATTAACTCTGAATTTTGCCACACAACAGTTCACTGTCCTGGTGCCTTGTTTAAAAAAAAAAAAAATTGTTACTGTTTGCCACCTCTCAGTATACTCTGTCATTGTGGTGAGTATCTTCTTTCCCTCCCCCCACGACATCCAAATCGTGCTCTGTGTCAGAATATAGACCTGTATGAAATGTTATCTGCAGACCTCCTTGTCCTGTGGCCTCCACTGAGGTTCTGCTAATGGGATACTGAACCAGGAGGTCAAAAGGAGGGAGGGGAGAAAAGCTTTATTCCCTTGGCTCCTTCTCTTCCAGGTTGGTTAGGGTGGCTAAACTGTTCTCCCAAAGTTCAGGTCACCTGGGAGCTATCCCATCCCCAACAGCCTGCTACCTGCTCTCGGCCCTAAAACCATTCCATCCCTGTTCCCCTTCAGGCTTATAGGTGCGAACTCTGCACCCCTTCAATTGCTTTCACTAGCCCTGGGGTTCTACCCTGTTCCCAGATAATTTTTTTAAAAACTGCCCCCATCTCTATAAGTCATCTGCTCGTCAAACTTTCTTCAATGGACCCAGCTTTCATATGCCGCTCTACCCAAGTCCTGTCTAGCTAGACAGAAACCACAAAGCCAGGCTTTAGCTATGAAAGAACAGATCTATCTCCAGTTCAGTCCATTATTTAAGAGTTAAGAAAGCAGAGTCCGACTCTGATTAATTTATTTCATCACATATTTCCCCCTCATTAAACGTGTTTATTGGGTGTCTGCCATGCTCCTGGCACCATGTTCGGTGGAGGTGATAAGAGAGTACAAGGTCTGAAGGAACTGAACATCTGCTGGAAGAAAGTAATGAGAGGCAGTCGTGTTTCAGTAAGAAATGCTAGGAGACAGAAGTGATCGTTGTCAAAGAGAACCGAAGAAAGTTCTAGAAGTGCCAATGAAATTCAAATTTGAAAAGTGGGCTGAGGAAGAAAGAGGGTGAATGAGAAAAAGGGGACTTTTTGTCATAAGAAAACCTACTGACACTGTCCTGGAGTGAGACAGATCATGTTTGCAGAACAGAAAGTATTCGCTCAGTGTGGCAAGAGCATCTAATACAGTGCGAAAGTAATATGAAGTTGCAAATGTTAGCAGGAGTCTTCTCTGTTGTTTTAAGGAATCTGAACTTTATTCCAAGAGCAAGGATGAGAATCGGAACATGGGTAAAGGAATAACACCTCGGAAAGCTCATGCAGGCTGCAGCATGAACAGACACAAAGTCGGAGGCAGAGAAGTGAGTGAGGGCTAGTTGCATGCGTCTTGGTGAGAGATGAGGATGGCCTGCTGAAGGCCTTGGTGGTAGTAAGGTAGGAAAGCAGAGAGAAGGAAGAGATGTAATCTGTGGGAAACTTACCAGAGGCAGCCCCAGTAAGGCTGTATCAAACCGAACCTCGGAATATATGCAGGTCTGCTTTTCAGTGCAAAACTAAACTTCTTTAAACTTGTCATAACCTTTCAAGAATTTCAGCTGAGCATTTTTATTATTGCTGAAATACCAATTATTAGAGATTTTATGGGAAGACTAATGTTGTAGTCTTTATAGTGATGAGAACCTGGCCTCTTAGTAGTTTACCCAAAATAAGTATTTGCCATGTGAATTAATCAACTGCCTTTTAAAAATAATATACCTTTAGAGATAATAGATTTCTATTATATGCTTTGCAAATTCATGTTATGATGCTAGTTTCAAGCAAGAATAAAATGGTCTAACTTAATAATTTTAAAAAGAAAAAAAATAATTTTAAAAAGATAATAACTTGCAGCAGCCCTTGGTGCTGAGTATGGTATTCCAGTAATGAATTTAAAATGTCTCTGCAGAATTGCTCTTTTTTACAAATCTAAAATTCTTGCAAATGCTTTTTATCATCCTTAGCCCTTAAATATGTTTTCCTTTATGTATTTTCTAAACATTCCAGGATGTATAGAACTATAAGTAAGACCTTACATTATCTTTAGGCCAATGAAAACTGTGCTTAGCACAAAGAAATATGTTATTTATTTTTTTCAGGACATAGGGATATCATTTACTAAATTACTAAGTTTTTGTACTGAATATCACGTTGGTAGCTTGAAAAAAAATTGCCCTCATTCTAGAAATGTCCAAAAAGAGTTCCTAAAAATGCAAAAGAACATAAAAAATATTTTTTTAGTAGAAAGAAGGTATTTAGGGAAATAAAATTTTTAAAGATGTTTAAGATATGACAGCAGTAAAGACTTTTAAAAACCACTTAAATTTGAGTAGGGCCATACATTTATTTTTTTTAACCAAGGGAATCTAACTCATTAAGTTATTAATCTTCCTAAAATCCCAAAGAGAATAGATGATCTAGTGAGGACTTTTAGATAAGATTAAGTTAAAATGACCCTTTGTAAATTCCTCTTATCACTTTCCGTTGTAGCTGGCACAGAATGATATATGGCCCCATTTCAGTTTTAATGTTCAAGCGTTTGTAGGTGGTTATCATGTTTTCATCCCCATTTTCTTTCTCTCAAGCTTATTCCGGGTCATCTTGGTGTGTTCATAAGTCCCTATAGAGTTTTAATCAGTGAATAACATGTTGTGTCCCTATGACATTATTTTTCCTTTTTTGGCTATCATAAAACACTGGTGAGTAATGTTTACTGTTTTTCCCCATACATTAGTAGAGAAAACCATTTATTTTTCTTGGCATTATTTTTTTTCCATTTTCTCTTATGCATGAATGTGTCTCTCTTAAATAGTTACACCCTGGGAGTACTAGCTCATTATTGTCTTCATTCTTAATAATATCATTGTTCCCTTATCTACATTGGCATCTAAAATATTCCTCATTGAATAGTTTCAACAATGAATAGTGTTATGTCCTGAATTAACATATCACTGAATACTTCCTATATGTTTAATTATAACTTCAAGTACACATATAATGTAGAATTACAGTCCACATATATTTTAGAAAAGGAAATAAAAAACTTAAAAATTATCAAATATAGCCGGGGAAGGAGAGTAGGGAGAGGGTAGTGGGGTTATGGACACTGGGGAAGGTATGTGCTATGGTGAGTGCTGGGAAGTGTGTAAACCTGGCGGTTCACACACCTGTACCCCTGGGGCTCATAGTACATTATATGTTAATAAAAAAATTAAAAAAAAATTGAAAAGAGAAAAAAATTATCAAATATGTGTGTATGTGTGCGTGTGTGTATAGATACACCCAAAGTAACAGCAAATATATAGGCCCAAAGGATCAGCTCTATGATGAGGTAATCATTTTTACCAAAGCTTTTAGATAAAGTTTTTATACATATAATAAATGAAAAAATTGGCTTGTGGTTTATGTCTAGAGAATAGACGAGGTCACGATTTCTCTTATCTTCAAAAGTGAAGTCTTGGGGAATCATTACAAGTGGTGCAAGACCTTATATGAGAAATACCATATACTTAGTATGCTTCTTATATCTCACACTACTGCCCTCTTCCTCGTGTAGAATTCAATTCTGAATTCAACTTCCTGGCAATAGCTTTAAAAAGTAAACCGAAAGTCAAACTGTGTAGAATTTGCATGATATATTGATAGGCAAGAAATTGTTGAACCATAGACAAGAAAGACTTGAACAATACGCTATTGCTGTATAACAACCACAATTTTAACAGCTTAGCACACTGCCCATTTATTAGCTGGTAGTTCTGTAGGTCGAAGTCTGAGCTTGGCATCACTGGGTTCTCCGCTCTGTGTTTCACAAGCAGATAGGAAGGTCTCAGCCAGGCTGCGTTCCCGGCTGGAACTCGGGGTCCACTTCCCTGGGCAGAATTCAGGTCCTTGTGCCTATTGGACTTAGATCCCCACTTCAAGAGGGAGCCACACAAGTTCCTAGAGGCCTCACACATTCCTTGCTTGTGGTCCCTTCCATCTCCAACATTAGCATTAGACTAGACACTCTCCCTTACCTTGATTTTTTATCACCTTTCACATATCTCTGAATTCTCTCTCATCTCAGGACTCCTAGATCAGGCCCACCTAGATAATCTCTCTATTTGAAGGTCAACTGATTTTGGAGCTAATTATGTCTGCAAAGTCTGTTTCAGTGGTACCTTACTTGGTGTTTCACTGAATTACTAGGAGATGGTGTGTGTGTGTGTGTGTGTGTGTGTGTGTGTGTGTGTGTACCAGGGACTGGGAATCTTATGAGCCGTCTTAGAGTTCTGTTTACCACAAGGAGCAAATGGATTGAAATGCTGCACAGCAAAAGGCCAGATACAAAACAGATGCATAGCAAAGATGGTTGATTTTCATTTTCACTCCAAATTGCTTCAAATAACTGCATTTTGGAGAGTTGTGCTGTTATCGGAAAAGTGATCAAAGAGTACAGATCGTTGAAGTAATAAGTAAATGGGGAGAGATCACCAAGCCGGGAGAGCGTTTCTCTCTCTGCCAAAATTCTGGGATATCTGGATGGTCTAGAAAGTCCTTAAAGGCTACTGGCAGTTTGTGGAAATGCTATAGGCATTTTTGTAGGCCATGCTTTGTGGAAAAGCTGCATGGCCTGAAGTTCCAAGTTTTGAAGCAGGAAATATGAATGATAGTTTGAGCCTATAGGGATAGAAATGATTCAGACGT
The DNA here is from genome assembly GCF_020171115.1 of Neogale vison. Classification (NCBI taxonomy): domain Eukaryota; kingdom Metazoa; phylum Chordata; class Mammalia; order Carnivora; family Mustelidae; genus Neogale; species Neogale vison. Next base: position 167,661,058 of record NC_058093.1, on the reverse strand, counting down.
GGCACTTTACGGCCCAAACTTGAAGCACTTCCGTGATTGAAAATTTTCAACAATTATGTCCCTTTGATAACAAGCAGCTAACAAACCAATTTGGACTGACTAGTTCCTCAGGGACATAGGCCATGACTAACATATGAAATATGATTATGTTCCTACTATTCAGTGAGAGTGAAAGACACGACCAGGTTAGGATACCACCTACAGAAAAGCAGTCCTAGTCTAGAAGTGAATGGGGATTCCAATTGGTTAGTATTTCATATGTTTTGGGATTTTGAACAACTGGTATAGATTTACTGGCATTTTAATAGCGTGAATCACAGAAGCTTTTAAAAATGTATTTGTTGATTTACTACTTGCGTGGTCTTGTTCTTCAGGTAGCGTGACTGCCAATAGCAGTGTGGGCAGTTTCCAGTTCGGGATAAAGGAATTTGTATTTAATTCTCAATACCTACTGTGCTTAGTTGGTACATCAATGTTATTGTGCCTTTTTTTTTTTTTTTAAGATTTGTATATTTGAGAGAGCAACTGATAGAGAGCAGGAGTGGGAGGAACAGAAGCAGAAAAGAGCGAATCCCAAGCAGACTTCATGCTGAGCACAGTGCAGGTTGTGGGGCTCGATCTTATGACCCTGAGATCACCACTTGAGCCAAAACCAAGAGTGGGATGCTTAATTGACTGCTCCACCCTGGCGCCCCTGTCACTGTGTATTTTAGTGACCTTTGAAAAATTGGGAAAATGGGACACTTGGGATCTGGGTGTTCTGCTAATTCAACGTGGGAGGTGCTAGAACTATTTCTTCTTGACTCAACTGCAATCCCAAAGGGAGGAGCTCAGCCTGCACTCAGGCATCCGAAAGGAAGCTGGCTGGCCGAGATTGAGGAGAAGAAAACATGAACTACAGGAGAATCTCAGACCCGTACTTTTTTTTTTTTTTTTTCCTCCCAATTTAGAAAGGACATGGCCTTTGGATGGGATGGAGAGCGCCCCATCCTGCCGTTTCTGGGCTAACGCAGTAGCAATGAGAACACTTTAGTACATGGTGACTTTCATGGCTGCCAAACCAGTTCTGGCTTATTCTTCTCTGCAACCTAGCAGCCCAGAGCCGGCAGCCCAAGCCTATGGCTTCTCTGACCTGACAGGTTCCCTACCCTCCATCAGTGAGCCAGGTCACCTCATTTCTCGGAGATCCAATTTTTGTTCTGCTTGGTTAGATTTTGTAGCACAGTTCCTCTGAACCTTACACTGAGCCTAAATCATCAGTTTGCCTCTTTCTTAGCCAAAGAGCTTGTTGGCAGTCTGCTTTAGGAATGCGTGGTTGAAAGGAAGGCTATGAGCCAAACAACAAGTGTCTGGGAGATCAGTAGGAGGCAGTGATGAGAAGGGATAGAGGGAAGGATAGAGGGAAGTGTGGACTGATGATCTGTGTTCTAGAATGATGGCTCAGGTTCAAAAACATGCAAGGTATGCGGGAGGAAAAACAATGTGGGTCTGAAAATATAGTTCTATCTATATCAATGTTTATATCAATGCTAATAATGATATAAAGATGAAGGTAGAGATATATATTTGTATACCAAATATATGAAATCAGACTGCACCTTTTAGAATGGCATTTTTCAAAATGACCATCATACTTGTAACTAATTCTGAGTTTGCCCACAGGAATTTTATTTTCTTTAGTGTATCCAGAGTTGATAAGACAGTGCACTTGTAAATACTCAAATGTAACTGTATTTATTTTCAACAAGAAATACAGCTGCCCAGACAGAGTGAAACAGAAAGCTAGTAAAGTGTACAAGGTAATTTATGCCATTTTCAGAGTTAATAGTAACTATGGAAAGAAGCAAAGTGGTTTATTTACATCCTAACTCTCCCTCTGGCTAGCATATTACTGAGTTGTGAGAATAGATGTATCCATCTGTAACATAGACATCCATCTGACAAATAGCCTGAATCATATGCAGAGGTTTATCAAATGCCCTGATTCCTGGGCCATTATTAAAGACTTGGATACAAATTTTTAGACTTCCTCTCTTCCCCTCCACTCATCAATTATAATCTGCCCCTGAATTCTAGCCATACCAACTTCTTTTACTGACTCATTCTTTTTTCTAGATAGATTAATATCATTGATTAAGCTCCAGCAACTTCTTCTACCAATTAATCCTAGTCATGAATGATAGATACACTTATGGATACGAGATAAGTCGTTTCCAACATCTCTTCAAATACACATTTATAACTCATTCCCATGTTCTGGGGGCATCTTGCTATTGCCTTCCAAGTTCTAGCCCTGCTATTTCATTAATTTAGCTCAAGTAATTTATATAGTCCCTAGTATGAGCTGAATTTCTAATAGTAATTTCTGTTAATGTATTTATAAAATTTCCAGCAGGTAACACTTAGCAGGTAATGCCATTGATCTCAGGAAGCCCAGCCATCGTTTACACTAGTGACACAGATCCTCAGAAAGGGCAGAAATCTAAGTACCCTCCTAGCAAAATGGCATCTGAAGGAGGCATTTTCCTAGTTGGGGTCTGGCACAAACTAAATTTTGCCCTACCTCTCTGCATATGCTGAAGCTTTCCATATTTAGGAAAGCAGTACAGTCTAATGGAAAGAGAGAAATTAGATGAAACTTTAGCTTGGTACTCTGAAAATTAGAATTTTGCTGACTTTCTCAGAGAGCTATTAGTGAAATCAATATGGCACAGAGTAGCTAATGGTGAAGTATCTAAATTCTACCAAATTCTGGCATGGGCATACCACATGGCACATTAAACACCTTTCCATCTTCAAAAAAGTAAAACACGTTTTTCTGAGTGATAAGTAAGTAATCCCACACCCATCTTAAAAATGTAAGAGTGCCTGTTTCCTTAAGAAGCAAAATTGTTTCTGTTGTTAATATTAATTGGGAGTCACAAGACCATTTCCATGGAAAAACTTATTTCTCCTATCTCTCTTACAGATTTCCTCAGTTCAACCAAGACTTTGTTTGGGAGAGAGAAAGAAAAACATTTTATTATTTTTTTAAAAGATTTTATTTATTTATTTGACAGAAATCACAAGTAGGCAGAGAGAGAGAGAGAGAGAGAGAGAGAGAGGAGGAAGCAGGCTCCCTGTTGAGGAGAGAGCCAGATGTGGGACTTGGTCCCAGAACCCTGGAATCATGACCTGAGCCGAAGCCAGACGCTTTAACCCATTGAGCCACCCAGGTGTCCCAGGAAAAACATTTTAAGGGTAAGAAGGTACATGAACAAAAACAAGACCCAAAAACTTAGCTTAATATTTTACATTTGGCTTCAAATGATTTATCCCTTTATCAAATACTTAGAACTAGTTTATATAAAATTCCCATGTAGCCTCTGAGGAAATCTGTCTCTGTCTCTCTGTCTCTTTTTCATTAATTTTCCTTTGGGATTTCAGGATTTGCCATGTGCTGTACATAGATGGTATAGGTGACAGTGGGCATAAAATAAGAAAGGACATTTATTTAATGAAACAATGAAAGTAGAATTTGAGGAAAGCCAGAAAATAGAACAAATAAGGTAAACTAAGCTTTGATTCTCTCTTGTTCGCTCTTTGTTTTTCACTGTAATCTATTTATTGACAGGTTTGCCTACTGACCAAAGCTGGCATGCATAGAAAGTGTGAGGAAAATGCCTCAGGATTTTGATAATCCATTGAATGGTATTGATCATTCTTCAACTTTCCACAGATCTTTCCACTCTGAATAGATAAGTAGAAATATTTTTAGCCATTTATCTTCTAATTTACCCAGGGCAACTCCTCTGAATTAAATTCTTTTCTACATTTAGAAGACAACAGGATATTGTATACACTGAATAAAACCCTGCTGTTCTCACTGGGGGTATATTCTGTTATTCTAAATACATGCATTTATCTTATATTGTTATTTACTTATGATTATTAAATAGAATAAACAATCACAAAATTCTGCCAAAATTCGTATTTTTGTTTTATAGTTTACTTTTTATAATTTTATGTATATATTTAAATGTCTAATTTTCACATACACGTATTGGTTTTTTATTGTGTCATTTCTTATTTGCTGTATCTATCACACACTGATTCTCTGATGTAAAGAAAGGAAATTAAAGGTAAAAATCTTAGGGTTTTCTTTATTTTCCAATCTAAGAATTAAAAGAATGGGCATCACTTAGACATATAGCAAGAAGGAGCTACGGATCAGGTAGAGGTTATTTGTAACAGTGTGGACTTAGTTGATTATAAAAAGAAAATACACCAGGAAAAAAATTCAGTTAATCTTCCATTAAAAATTACTATTAAATCACAGTAATCACCCCCAAAACACATGAATAGTATATCATATATTTCTCTTTTTGCCTTCACTTTAACTACTGAGGGCCATCACACAGAATGATACCCACTTCCATTAGTGGCTTCGTGTATGCTAGTGGTGACGTCATGTGATGGATGAAGCAAAAGTAACTCTCCATCCACAAGCAAGTTCCAGAACAATCCAAATCCATTAAAAAGGATGTGGCTTCTAAACCAAGATGAAGGGTGTATACTTCTCAGAAACTTGACTGATATGATTAGTAACTAAATATGGAACTAAACTCCTCATGATTAAGCCAGAGAAATTGTAAGTAAGCAGGTAGAATAAATAAAAATAGCAAATGACTGGCAGGTGGCAAGAGGTTGTTTGTATCTTCTCGGCCTTTGGCAGTTTCTACTGTTACTTCATAGCCCTTTCTAGAGGCAATAGGCTACCTTCCTTTTGGTTTTGGACATGTTCTAGGAGGGCCTAGATGCCCACTGATGGGCATTGTTAGTGATTCTATGTATTTCTGCTTTGAACAGACATCTTCCTGAAATATGGGGCAATACAGAACCTCCAGAAGGCAGATTTCCAGGAGAGCCACGGATTCCTCTATGGAACTAGCCGTCTAACCTATACCTGATTAAATTCGCCCAAGAGACTCTAAAGGGGAGTAGGAACAGTTACACCTCCTCCCCTAGGATAGTCAAGTCAAGGATAGGATAGTTCTCTGGAACATAAAGCAGTAATAATGAATGTTCCTGTGATGAGACTAGTTACAGAATTAGGGGAATCCTAAGAGTGGGGGTGGAAGAATTGGAGGAAAGTGGCCAAAAGGAATAAACTTCTAATTCTAAGGTAGGAAAGTACCGGGGATGTCACATACAACATGGCAACCGTAGTTAGCACTGCTGTACGTTGTTTTCCAATGTTTTAAGAGTATAGATCCTGAGAGTTCTCATCACAAGGAAAAAGTATTTCTTTTCTTTTATATCTATATAAGATGGTGGATTTAACTAAACCTGTTGTAGTGATCTTTTCATAATATATGCAGGTCAAGTCATTATGCTCTACTCCCTAAACAGACACGGGGCCGTATGTCAGTTATAGCTCAATAAAACTGAAAGGAAGGCAAAAGCTTCTCTCTCTGAAATAAAGATACAGAATCCCTTAAAAAGGCGGGGGTGGGTGAGAAAAACATTAGAGCAATCTTGGAAAACCTCTAGCTTAATTTTTTAATTTCACAGAAAAGAAAAACTTAGTTCAAGGTATATGTCTACTTACTGAGTGTTTATACAAGCTACAATTCGTGAACTATCCTTGCAAGAATATTCATTTGTGTAGCTACTTCCAGAGAAATGACTGAAAACATTATTGAAAACCGCAAAGTTTTTCTCCTGGAGTTGATTACATGGTATTGCACATTTTATATCTGCACGCTTTAAGTGTCTCATGATGATTGTTTATATTAGTAAAGTTAAAGATCTTCACCTAAAGTTCACAGTATGTCTCTGAGAATAAAAGATTTACTTCTTGAAGTGATATTGATTTTTCATTAAAACATCTACGTTATTAGGTGGAGAATTTATTTCTCGAAGAAAAATGTCATCTCTGAGCTCAGTGTTGTTGGAAATTATCCCCTCCTGTGGACCCAGGAAAGAGGCCTGGTTTCATCAACAATAAAATAAGAATCACAACCTAATATACCATAAAATGACCATGGAGAAAAATAACATCTCTCTCATCTATGGAGGTAAGCAAGCTGTCCCTAACTGTCCAATCACTCTGTTGAAAGCCTCTTGAAGAAATTCATTAATCAAGAAGATTATTTGTTTCCCCAATTTAATTAGAGAAACATTAAATACATATTAACTATCTCTGAACAGTGTCTTAAAATTGCAAATAACATTTTTAACAATTAGGTTTTAGATCTTTGGCTGACAAAACAGTAAAGATGATGTGCCTTTTCTAGAAAATTCCCACCTCAGATCTCTTCAGCTCACCAGGTCCTCCTGAAGAAAAGAAAATATAGAAGCATCCCTCTTCTTTGAAACTCTTTTCATGATAAGAAGCACAACTTTGTAAGTAGATGTTAGGCTTTTGTATGCAAGTAGACGGATCTCTTATGAAAAGGATCAGAGACTTCTAGATTTTTATGAGAGCACAAACTGTTAATTTATTTAGCAAATTCATACCTATTGCCAAGAGTACAAATAGCATTTATTCTAAAATATCTCCTTCATGTAACTGAAGGGTTTTTTGTTGTTGTTGTTGTTATTGTTTTTTCTTTTTTGTTTGTGGGTTTTATTTGGTCTTAGCATGCTGAGAATTAGCATTCTGATTGGAATCATTAACTACCCTTCAACATATCTACAAAAACATCTAATATACAACATGATGACTATCGTTAATAATACTGTGCATTATATTTGAAAGTTGCTGAGCATAAATTAAATTTTGATCACAAGAAAACATTTTTGTGACTACATATGGTGATGGATGTTAACAAGGCTTATTGTGGTGATCATTTCACAATAGATGCATACATTGAGTCACTGTGGCACACCTGAAAATGGTATAATGTTACATGTCAATTGTATCTCAATAAAAATTTTTGAACGATCTAAAACTTAAAGGGTAGTTGGCCAAGGAGAAATAACATCTTGGCGATGAACTTTCGGTCAATGGTAAAAGCTATATTGCATGACCTAAGGAAACAAAGCCACAGGCACAATTCAAAAAAATAAATAAATAAAAATTAAACCTTGCTGGTATCTCTTGAAAGCCTGTTTCAGAAAATATGGCTTCAGAGTTGTGTAATCTTTGAATCTGAGAATGGCGACCAGGCTGAAATGCCCATATTGCAATACCCAACACTCCTGTGAAAACTTAGGAAAACAGACAGGAGATTAGAACTGGAAAGGAAGTGGGTGGATGCTTTTTGAAATCACTCTGAAGCTGTACAAATTATTCTGCCTTGATATGCCTGCTAGCTCTGCTTTCTACAAACAACCAGTGTGGCCAAGCATAAAGCTGTCCATCAGGAAAGGGCTAATTATTTAATTAAAAGGAGAGGCTTTACATGACTGCACCATTAACTTGATGATAGTTGAGTTAAACACAAAGCCAGATGCTTTTGGGTTTGTTGGTTGTGTTTGATTTTCAAGTGTTTGTTCATTGCCATTCTTAGCATTATTGGGCTGCTATAGTCTAGAAGACAAAATCTTTTAATACTCTCTTTAGAACTACAGGAGATGAAACTTGATCAATACTTTTTATGAATCTGTAAACTATTACAGCACAGCATGTTCCCACAGACTTTCCCCAGGTGACATGGCTATATTATTTTGGGGCCAGAGGCCCAAGCAATATTGAAATCCTGCTTGAATTCATCTTCTACAGACCATAAAAGTGACAAGATCCCCAAAGATTTACATTTTTTTATGCTATAGATTAATCAATCTTGCAGGTGGAAAAGAAGGATTTTGGTGTGTATGCTATAGACTATCTTTTCAGCCTGAGGAGAGTGCAAGAAATTAATTTTCTTTTCCCAACAGAAGTGGATAGTGAGGGTGACTCATCTAAGTCAAAGAAAATGCGGTTAAAGTTTCCTTGTGCCACGTGCTTTCTGATAGATTCTGACAATGAGGTCCACTGTGTCATAAACAGAAACTTCTGGAATGTGTGAGTTTATGGAAAATAATTCTTTGCAACAACAAAGTAGCAATCGATTTTGTTGTGCTTGTTGTTAAACTCAGATTCAGATACTGATTAAGAAATGGGTCTGTTCAGAATAGTTTGCAATTGAGATATTTATTATTGATGTTCAAAATGTGAGGGTCACATAGATGATTTTATCCCACAAAATGATTATGTTGTCTGTCAGAGCAAAGATGCCAAAAAAGGTTTCCTTTGTTTTTAAGAAAAAGCTGTCAGATTTTTCCGTATTTCATCCTCTAAAAATAGAATTGTTTTTTCCCAAGGAGCTTATCAATTATTTATGCACAGTAGCAGCTAAATTATTTTAATTTTTGCGTTGGACAGTTCTTTAGCATAAAAATGTCACTGACAACTTCAGAATGTCATTGGGTATTTTACAGACTAAGGATATTTTCTAGAAGTGTTAACTCACCTGTCCCACCAATTTAAAGAAGTTAAGATTTCCATATAGAAAGGAGGAGTAATGGGAAACTCAAATTTTTAGAGAGCTCTAGTTCATTAAAACTCTTGGAAGCACAATTTTGCAACAGCCATCAAAATTAAAAATGCATCCAGCCTTTGACACACCAATTCTACTTCTAGAAATTTACTTTATAGGATAATCGCACATATGGATGTACTTTCATAAAAGGGAAGAGGCTTGTCTTTAAAGTTATTCACAGAAGAATCTTGGTAATAACAAATGATAGAAAACTGAATGCTCATGTTTAATAAATTCCTAACATGCACTATATCCCACCAACTATACATTGGATTACTATGCAGCTGATATACTGATGTACTGATATGGGAAAATAACCACCACATTATTGGATAGAAAAAAACATGATGGAGGATAATGTATATTGGTTTCCTCCCTCCCTCCTCCCTCCCTCCATTCCTTCCTTCCTTCCTTCTCCATTCATGTACAAAGAGGGGAGGGAGATAGAATATATTTTTTATTTCATATAATCTCTGGAAGCATATATTTGAAACTATGAAACCAGTAACAGTGGTCCCTTGCGATGGGAAAATAGGTATCTGAAGAGAGAAATGAAAGGAGATATTTCTGTGTCCCCATTTAAATTTGGTCGAGTTTATATTTGAACCCTATGAATAGATTTGGTATAAAAAAGTAAATAGGGAAGTTCTATTTTTAATTTCTTGAGGAATCTCCACACTGTTCTCCAAAGAGGCTGTACTAACTTGCCTTCCCACCAACAGTGTAAGAGGGTTCCCCTTTCTCTACATCCTCTCCAACACATGTTGTTTCCTATCTTGCTAATTTTGGCCATTCTAACTGGTGTAAGGTGATATCTCAATGTAAGTTTTAATTTGAATCTCCCTGATGGCTAGTGAATACACTATGGAGTATTATGCCTCCATCAGAAAGGACGAATACCCAACTTTTGTAGCAACATGGACGGGACTGGAAGAGATTATGCTGAGTGAAATAAGTCAAGCAGAGAGAGTCAATTATCATATGGTTTCACTTATTTGTGGAGCATAACAAATAGCATGGAGGACATGGGGAGATAGAGAGGAGAAGGGAGTTGAGGGAAATTGGAAGGGGAGGTGAACCATGAGAGACTATGGACTCTGAAAAACAATCTGAGGGTTTTGAAGGGGCAGGGGGTGGGAGGTTGGGGTACCAGGTGGTGGGTATTATAGAGGGCACGGCTTGCATGGAGCATTGGGTGTGGTGCAAAAATAATGAATACTGTTATGCTGAAAATAAAAAATAAATTTAAAAAAAAGTAAATAATTAAAAAAATTTTTTAAAGTACATACACATTGGTATCCAGACAGAACAGGTTCTACTGGATAAGGCAAGTCTTTGAAAATTCAGGAACATTGTGTAGAAGAGGCACTTACTGGCCATGCCTCTCTCCTCAGGTGTTGCTGCTCCATGGTGAGCCACCAGCTCCCAACTGCCACCATTGCTGGTGTGCTTTATAGTACAGCAGACCACAGGGGCTGGAGAATTAGAGTTCCTCTGTGTCAAGAACAGCCCTCAGTCAACACTGAAGAGGGTTGTTGAATCGGTATTCTAGCTTTCTAGTCCCTCATGAGATAACCCTGAGGCCTGAGTTCTAGAAGGAAGCTATATGCTCAAGGTGGTAACTTGTCTGCTAATGCATCTGTTGTTGGCTGCCTTCCTCTTTTTCTCTCCTTCATATCTTTTCAGAGTTCCTGAGATCACTTCCTAAGTAAACTATCTGCTCTCTAATGCTCCTTGCAGCATGTGCTTCTGGAGGAGCCCAAATTAAGACAGGTGGTGCTAGAAGTTGGGTGGTAACTTCTGGTGTGTCACAGCACCACTGTGACTAAGACTCCAGCTGTGGAATGAGATATAAGTTCAATGGGGGCGGGTATATTGGCTTACAAAATATCTCTAACATTCTAAGAGAAAAGGGGCAGTGACCATTATAATTATGACATTAGTTGATTATCATTACATTTAAGTGAATTAGTGGAGGAAGCTTCAGGTCACATACCTATCATCTTAAGGCCTGGTAAAATCTAGGAAGTCTTTATGGTACTGTTTTGAGGGATCTTTTATCTCCTGCAATTGGAGGGTAGCTTGTATTGAAAAACCAACCCAGGATCTGATGGAGAGAGTAGTTGTAACACCCAGAAACTCAATCCATGGCCTTCTAAAGTAAAATCAGAACTCTGCTAAAGGATGGTTGGGATCTTGAGCCCCAGGATGGGGACGTTTAGAGGATGGACTTGAGGACCTTGCACTGGAGAGTCCTCTGAAGCCTCTAGGCTAGGAGAAGTGGCGCCTTCCCCCTTGCTAGAAAATTGGAGCCCCCCCCTGTGTGAAGACCATGTAGAGGCAGATGACTCCCAAGATGATACTAATCATCCTCCATATCTCCCCAATCTTTTTTTTTCTCTGTTTCTGTACTAAAACTAGGGTCACATCCCAGCATGACTTACTGTGAGAGAAAATTTATTAAAAGAACCACAGGATCTAACTAAAATGCCCAGGATGAACTAGAAGAACGTTTGGGAAGGGATCTTGGGATGCTTTGTGGGGAGGAATGGAAATAAGACTGGATAAGAGAGAGTTTATTACCATGTGAATACTCACCCACAACAGAGGATTAATGTCCTGGCAAGGATTACCTATACAGTGGAGATGCCGCCTTCCAATTTGGAGAAAATAATGGAAAATAATCTTCACATAAGGTGAAGATGGCAGAACTTCCTTGGCAAAATATTGAAGGAGGGTTCAAAAGGTTCAGAGAGCTGGTCATACTAGAACAAATGCTATGTTAGACCTGAGCTCTTACCAACTGCTTCTGTTTATTGGGAAGGTCCAGAGGGTACTCCGTTCTCTAAAGCAGTAAAAACTTCACTGCTCCTCTGTAGGCAGGGCTGCCAGAGAAAACACAGGGTGCAATATTTGGGTGTATTTTTGCTGAGAAATTATGCACTGTTTTTTTGAAAGTCAAATTTAACTGGGCATCTGTTGCATGTTTTTTTGTTTTTTGCTAAATCTGACAACTCATCCCACTGGCCAATGTTGATAATAGGGAATACCACTATGGAAATTGGTTCCCTGGGTTGACAGGAGATGGAAAGATTTCAGAAGACCAGTTGCCAAGTAACTGTACTTGTAACAGGCAAGGGAAATGGGATTCTGAAAAGGGCATCAGGGCTGGACTAGCAGCCAGGATTCTGAACTGCAGGGATCTGTAGCAATGGCCAGTAGAATGCGGTATTACAAGGAGCAAGATGAATGAGAAGACTTTGAGAGTGCTATTTAACTAATGTAGCCAAAAAAAGTCAAGAGTGGGTGATTTTAGCTACTGTAACAGAAAAAAATATTTTTAAATTTATTTATTTCGGGGTTGGGGTAAGGGCAGAGAGAGAAAAAGAGAGAGTCCCAAGCAGATTCCGAGTTGAGCCTGGAGCCAAACACAGGGCTCAATCTCACGACTCTGAGACTGTGACCTGAGCCAAAACCAAGAGTTGGATGCCTGATTAACGGTGCTCCCCCATGTGCTCCTGCAATGGAAAATTTTGACTCTTTGCCCAGTTTCCAGGCCAATTGAATGTGAGGACATGTTCCCGTAGGAAAAACTGTGAAACATTTAGGAGGCATCAGGAATAATTTCCCTCTTTCTCAAAGGGTCTTGCTACTTTTTTCAGAGTACCTGAACACTGGGGTAAAAGGAAGTACTCAAATCCTTTTAGGATTTCTGGTTATAGCATTTGAATGAAACTTATACTAGGGTAACTAAGCACCATCATGGCCTCTTTCTGGTGGGACAGGGCAGGAGAGAGGGTGGAGGGATTGTACAGAAGTCAGATGATAAATGGATTCCTGGCCCAAGTCTATCTGACTACAGTTCTCGTGTTTCTACAGACCCACCTGGGTCATTTCCCTATACCCTGAATGTATAACTGGGTTTGGTATATTTAGTAGTCAAAAGGAACCTCAGATTAATTCTCTGATTGGTGAGCTAAGAACTCTAATGGTAGGAAAGGCCAGGTGGAAGCCCTTGAAACTTCCACCTACTTTCAGGCCGGAAGAAGACATTGGAAGCAAAGCTGTGTCCCTAGAGAAATGGCAGGGAGTAGAGTCATCCTTAAAGACTTAACGGATTTTCATTATATCCCTATTTAATTCATCAGTATCATTTTTAATAAAAATAGGCACATCATGGTAGGTGACAAAAGACTTGTAAATGTAACCAAATATTAATCCCAATCTCTGCTCTAATGCAGATGTACTATCTTATATAATAAGTGATGCTACTACTGATCTGATGATTGAGTTCTTTCAACTTCAGTAGCAAGGAGAACCAGAAACTTGCATTCACTTAAAATTGACATGAATACTCATTGAAGGTCTTGTCCTGGGGCTTTATTAACTCTTCTGTTCTCTTTCACAATGCAGTCCAAAGGAAACTTGATCATTTGGACATTTCCCCAAACATCATGCTGGTTCACCATATTGATGACATTATTAATTCAACCCAGAGAGCAGGAAGGGGCAAATACTACAGATGCCCTGGTAAGAAAGATTCATGCTTGTGGTTAGAAGGTAAACTCTTCAGAGGTAAGAGGCAGGCTATATAGTGAAACCTTTGGAGGTCCAGTTGTCTGGTGTTATACACTGCACCTGCTACTACTCAGAAAAAAGCAGAGTATTTGATAAGTCCTTTCAGATTTTGAAGACAGGGCACATTGCCCTTGGTGACAAGTTGATTGTATTGAGTCCTTGCTCACCCTGAAGGACAGCAATGCATTTGTGCTTGGACTGATACATATTCTAGGTTTTCCTTTCCTCTCCACAATGCCTCATCCAGCACTGCTTTCTGAGAGCAGTGGATTAGCCCATCATATTCCCTTGGATGAATGGACCCACTTTATGAGAAAGGAGCTACAACAAGGAGCACATAACTGTGGGATTCACCAGTCTTTTCTATTGCACCAACCACGTCAACCACAGTCAGAGAAATCCTGAATGGGTTCTTCAAATACTGCTTCTTCTTTGCTATCCCACTTGCCCGCCTCTCTGCCAGTATGTCCTGGATCACTTCCCATATAAAGTGTTTGCACTGGAATCCTCCAGTCTTTGCTTGATTCTCTGGGGGTCGGGGGAGGGGGTGCGCTAACTAAAGCTTGGGTGTAATAACTGCACCAGTTCCTGTCAGTTTGTCAACATCATTCTTTCTCTTCTAAACATGCCTGCCTTGTTCCACTTCATTTACGGGGCTAGGATAGGAAAAGGATTTGTCTGCAGCCAGCATACATCACACTTTCCCGCAGACACCAATTCTTATAATCAGGACACAGGATTTATTAAATTTTTTTCAGACTCTGAACTTGACTTTCATGAGGTCTGGCTTGATTTATTTTTAGTGCCTTGGGCCAGTGCTTACTTCCACAGGAAAAGGCATATGATAGTAAATTAGGCTGGTTTTATGGGGGGATATAGATAGTCTTGGGTTTGAATCTTACTAGTTCATTTTATGTTGATGTGGGGTGAAGTGAGTTTGAGTACCATTAACTCTGAGCTAAGTTTCAGCCGCTGTTCTCTGAGAATAATAATATGTATTTTGCAAGGCTTTTTGCAAATGTATTTAAAGCAAGCACATGTATTTAAAGCAAGTTGCTCAGTGCCTAGCACATAATGAATCCTGACAAAAGCTCATTTTCCCACACTGTTCACCCTAGCTTTTGTGTCTACTCCCTCTTCTAACCTTGAAAACATTTGTAATATAGAATTGGAGTGATTTCTTGAAGGATTAGAGGACATGAAGTAAGTGGGGGACTTACACACAGTGAATGTTTATATACCTTGGTACTCAGTAAATGTTAACCCCTTCCCACATAGCACCTGGCTTGGTGTGATGAATGTTGGTTCTATCCCTTCACCCAAAACACAAGCACTTGGGGAACTTAAACTTCCCCACCAAGCAGGTAATTCCATTTTCATGCATTTCTCTTGGAAAGATGGGAGTGAAGAAAGAGAGGAAGTGTGGGAGCCAGAGTGAAGACACAGCCACTCGGGACAAGTCTCCACAGGGAGCAGTTGCTGTCCAGCGTTCTGGCTTCCGGGGGAGTGGCCCAGGCTCCAGGATTCTAATCAAGATGGGCCAGTGGCTTACTGAGGCTAGCATAGAGGGAGCAGCTCACCTACCTGCTGGTAATAATGAGGTGAGTTGACAGCAGAGAATTTTTTAAAAATATTTATTTATTTATTTTTGAGAGAGAGAAGGAGCAAACCAAAGCAGGGGGAGGGGCAGAAGGAGAAGCAGACTCTGTGCTGAGCAGGGAGCCTGATGCGGGTTCGATCTCAGGACTCCGGGATCATGACCTGAGCTGAAAGCAGACACTTACCCGACTGAGTCTCCCAGGTGCCGGGCTGTAGAGACTTTAAAAACAATAATGCGACCAAAAGTTCGCCTGCTTTTTTGTTGAAATCGCCACAAGACAACAATTCTAAATAACATTAATGCTAAAAACTCGTCTCTGAAAAAGTCTTTTATTGAAGTGCTAAATAATTACTGTGGGTACTCTTGATATTTTTTATTACTTAACCTTTAATGAACATTGCATTCTGCATGGTAGTGAATTTGTTGAACAGCGGCTCTCATCCCCCAGACATGGGGGTTCAGCTCTGTGCCTTTAGTGCAATATCCCCTCTCTACCCAGGTGCTACTTCCTGTATTCCTGTATATATTCCTGCATTTAAACAGTTGATCTGAAATAAGTATGTAGCACAAGAAGATTATAAAGGAGAAACAGAACTAGTTATTTCAATTCTGTCATTCTATGTGACCATTCGTGTTTAAACTGAAAACACTGAAGGAATAAATGCAAACTGTATCATTTATGTCGGTAAGTACAAATTTTGTTTCATACGTATTTGTTCAACACTATTTCATGATTAGTATAGAAAATGACTTGGTTGTACAGAGAAAAGGGTATTCTAAAGATGACCTGCTTTATGTAGGGTGCCTCGGTGGCTCAATCAGTTGAGCCTCAACTCTTGACTTCTGCTGGGGTCATGGTTTTACGGTCTGGAAGGGCAATGGGTTTAGGGTCCTGAAATTGTAAGATGGGAGCCCTGTGTGGGGTTCCATGCACAGCAGGGACTCTGCTACAGATTCTCACCCTCTCCCTCTGCCACTCCTCTCCTCTCTAGAATGAATTTTAAAAAAGTGACCCGATTTGGATGGCAGATATTTTACCTAGGCCACTTGGATGGATTTAGGGTGACAAGGGAGGGAAAAGAGCGGCCTAAGGTTTTTATTTTTAATCAGCATTTGTGTAGCAGTTTCCCTATTTCCGTATGGATCGTATTTAATGGATCAGTAAAAATAATGTTTCCTAAAGTTGCTTTTCCTCCCCCTTTACATAGGAAATGAGAAGGGACTAGCATGTCATATCAAAAAATAATAATGACAACATGAAATAGCACATACATGTACAATGTCACAGTAATGATGGTCAGTTGGCTTTAGTTCCATAACGTGTAACAAAAGCCTATCACATTTATTCTGCTCTCAAAACAAATGAACAGGGGCGCCTGGGTGGCTCAGTAGGTTGAGCCTCTGCCTTTGGCTCAGGTCATGATCTCGGGGTCCTGGGATTGAGCCCCGCATCGGGCTCGCTGCTCAGCAGGGAGCCTGCTTCCCCCTTTCCCTCTGCCTGTCTCTCTGCCTACTAGTGATCTCTCTCTCTGTCAAATAAACAAATAAAATCTTCTACAAAAACAAAAACAAAAACAAATGAACAAATAAGGCTCAGGTAGCTGAAAAGTTAGGCAAGTGCTTTTCTTCTGTGATGTAGGAAGCAAAAGCATCCTAATACATTTAACCTTCACATCTTTGCCTCCTTTGGATTTATAGATAGAGCTAGGGCATCATTTGCTTTTTATCATTGCTGCTTTCCCACACTGAGTCTTTATTCAATCTTATATGACAGATTATCACCCTGGTGCCTGCCATTGCACTAGGTGGGGCACGAATAGACCTGGAGAAGCCTCCTGAGCCACCCCCCCCCTCCCAGCCTGGGCACCTTCTCCTCTTTTATCATTCTGTGGTGTTTTACTGTTTGGGTTTGGAGGCTAGAATTTAGGACTATGGAATTCTTTTTATTTTTTATTTTTTTATTTTTTTTGGATCAAGAATAACAGCACATTCTTTAGACACAGATCTGTTGATGGCTAACCTAAAAAAAAGTTCTTTAAGAATAGAAGGTACACATGGCTCCTGGGGAGAAGAACAAAGGCAGCTGTGCAAGCAAACCTGATTTATTCACATTTTTTTTCTTTCTTTTTTTTCTTTTGGTCAGACCTGGCAGTTGTTGTTGGATTTCCACTCCATCTTTTTTCTTTTTGACTTTAGGGATCTGCTCATCATCTAAAATGTCTTTTTGAGCCACTCATTGGTCACTCTTTAAGACTCAGACTCTCACCAACAGAGTTAGGATTGTCTGTTTACTCTACAAAGATCTCATGCAAATAGGATAACATCTACATCTTAGTTGTTTTTAAGAAAGCCCCCCAAATTGGGTGAAATAGCTTTTTGTACAGGAAAAGCAAATGTTATTACAAACTAAAAGTTATCTGGGCAATTTCCTTTTTTGCTTTCTCTGTTCCTGAATATATTTCTAATTCCCTAAGCACAAAAGCCCCCTCTCAGCTGCTCTGGCACTTGCCTGCAGAGAATTCGGAATGCCATGGTAGTGATCAAGATAATGTAAATACATAAATAGCATAATGGTTTCGCTTCATGAAGAAGCAATGGTCAGATTTGGCTTCTACATTATGGTACTATTGAGTCCTATTTTTAGGAAATTTTTCTTAGGAATATTTTGAAGACAAAATAATAGAAGCTTATAGAGGAAGAGAAGGTTGAAAAATTATCTACTATCATTTTTATTAACGTTATTTTTGTTAGATAAAAATAATCAGAATTAGATTGAATGATGGGAAGCCTTAATCTTATACATGTGAATCTTTCAAGGTATTTACATGTTTTTTCCAAACCAAAATGTGTATAGTGTAATAAAATCATGACAGTGTGGTATCATTTTTAAAAACACCATGTACTCGAGCTCTATGAAATGTCTGAATTTTTCCATATTCATGTTAGCAGGGCTCTGTGTATGGTCGTTAAAGGTAGAGTCTTTACAGTGTTACTCCTTGGATGCAATCCCTGTTCTATTACCCAATAAGTTCCTTGTTGTATGGCTCTGGGTAAGTTATTTAACCTCTCTGTGCTTCAGTTTCTCAAATGTAAAACTAGTATAAGAATATCTCATGGAGTTCTTATGAGTTTTAAATACATTAATTTGCATAAAGAGGGTGCCTGGGTGGCTCAGTTGGTTAATCGGCTGCCTTCAGCTCTGCTCATGATCCCAGAGTCCTGGGATCGAGTCCTGCAACAGGCTCCTTGCCCCATGGGGAGTCTGCTTGCCCTCTCCCTCTGCCTATCACTCTGCCTACTTGTACTCTCTCTTTCTCTGTGAAATTAAAAAAGAAAAAAAGAACTTAAGGGAGTATCTGGCATACAGTAAATAATCAATACATATGAGATTAAAAGTGACAAAACATTGAGATACAGTTGAAGTTACCTGAGTACCCTTACTTGACCCCCCCTATCTTTGCAGAGTAACTATTATTCTAAATTTATGATTTTCATTTCCAGGCATGCCTTAATGTCCTTACCTATAAAAAATGTATCAATGAGTAATATTTATGTTTTTTTGTACTTCTCAAAGTTCATATTAATGGATTTTATGCCACACATATATGCAACTGTTCCCCCTTGTTATAAAGCTTTACACGTGTTTTTATTAATTTATTTAATAACTATTTCAATTGTGACCACTATTTATTCTCTAGTGGTTGAGGTATATGGAAAGAGTTGGAATTCTTCCAACTCTTTTGCTCTTAACAATGATTCAGTGAACGTTATTTAAGTGCAAATCTCTTCGTATACTTACACCTGAGTTTCTCTGGAGTATAATGTCTAGAAGTTGAATGCTGAACGAAGGGAAATGAATCTTTTCTCTTTTATTGGTTATTCTCAAATTGCTCTCCAAAGCAGTTGTTCCAACTTACGTGCCTACCAGCAGTGTGTAAGAACTTCCACTGTGTTAATTAAGCCTTACTGACACTTAGTATTAAAGCACTTAAAGATATTTTCTAATCTGATTGGTGTGACATAATCTCTTAATTTGCTTTGCTTATTTCTAGTTTCTAATTAGGGTGAACCCCTTTTCATAAGTTTATTGGGCACTTACATTTCTGTTTTTGTGAATTTTCTGTTTATTTCTATGTTCATTCCTTTACTAAGCTGTCCTTTTTTGATTGGTGTGTAGGAGTTTCTTTGGTTTGGTTAATGTATTTTGGATGCAAATTCTTTGTTGGTTATGTGTCTTACAAATATTCTCTTCAGGTCTGTGACTTGTTTGTTTCATTTTGCTCTGTTTTCACTTCATTTATAGTACTTCTCTGTATAGTCTTGCTTTCTTCTAACTTGTTGAATTTGCCAATATTTTCCTTTATGGTTGTGCTATTTTTCTCTAATTATTTAAGGAAGTCTTTCTTACTCTAAGATCCTAAAATGTTTTCCTTTTTAAAAAAATTATTTTGAAGTTTTAAGGTTTGTTTTTCACTTTTAGGGTTTTAAAAAACTCGAGATAATATTTTTTCCATAGATGTGATATAGGAATCTAACTATATTTTCCATATGGATAAACAATTGGCCGACAATGCTTACTGAATAGTTCATCCTTTCCCTCATTGATTTAAAAAGCCTTTATGTCATATGTCAAGTGTCCTTACATGACTGTGTCTGTTGCTAGGCTCTACCCTGTTTCATTGGTTCATTTATTTGTCCCTCTGCCAATACCCCACAGTCTAGCTTACTCTAGCTTTATAGTGGTCCTTGCCCATCTTCAAAGGCAAACCCTCCTCCTCTTTCCCACATTGCACATTTTTGTGCTCTTCTTTCTCTCTTTTTAAAAAAATTTTTTAATTATTTATTTATTTGAGAGAGAGAGAGAGAGAGAGAGAGTAGGGGAAGGGTAGAGGGAGAGGGAGAGAGAATCTCAAGTAGACTCCACACTCCATGGATCCAGACATGGGGACTTGATCTCAGGATCCTGAGATCATGACCTGAGCCCAAATCAGGAGTCAGACACTTAACCAACTGAGCCGTCCAGGTGCCCCTGTCCCATATCTTTACGTGCTTAAAATTTTTAAATGTATATTTTTGATCCTATACTTTTCCCTGTTAATTTTATGATATCTTGTTCATCTTACAAAAACTACGGGAAATTTTGGTTGAAACTGCTTTAAAAGGGGAGATTAATTTGGATGAAATCTCTTACTTAACATTCAGATTTCCAGTTCCCAAGTATACAGTATCTTTCCATATTTTCTTTTATGTTGTTTGATAATATTTTGTTATTTTTCCAAAAAAGGTTTTTATTGCTTCTGTTAGATTTATTTCTAAGTTCTTTATGGTTTTTGTTGCTGTAATTGATTGGATATTCTAATATTCCAATAGAGAATAGAAATGTTATTTACTTTATATGTGCTGATCTTGTTTCTAACAATTTTGGTGAATTAACTTATATGTTTAATGGATGTTTATTTTTCTAGCTCCTATGGTCTTTCTTTCTTTCTTTCTTTCTTTTTAAGATTTTATTTATTTATTTATTTGTCAGAGAGATAGAGAGAGAGCACACAAGCAGGCAGAGTGGCAGGCAGAGGCGGAGAGAGAAGCAGGCTCCCCGCTGAGCAAGGAGCCCAATGCGGGACTCGATCCCAGCACCCTGGGACCACAGCCTGAGCCCAAGGCAGCGGCTTAACCAACTGAGCCACCCAGGCATTCCTCCTATGGTGTTTCTTCACCAATAATTATCTCTTGAAAATCAAACTGTATCTTTCTTTCTAGTATTTATACAGTTAGCCCTTGAACAACATGGGTTTGAACTTCACAGGTTTATCTGCTTATATGCAAATTTTTTTTCAATAAATACAGTACAATATTATAAATGTATTGTCTCTTCCTGGTTATTTTGTTAAGAACATTTTCTTTTCTCTAGCTTACTTTATTATAGGAATACAGCATATAATATATATAACATTTAAAGCAAGTGTTGAATTGACTGTTTATGTTATTAGTAAGGCTTCCAGTCATTGGTAGTCTATTAGTAGTTAAGCTTTCAGGGAATCAAAAGTAAAATATGGATTTATGATTGCATGGGGTCAGTGCCCCTAAGCCCCATGTTGTTCAAGAGTCAACTGTTTTTTAATCACTTGTTTTGTTGTTTCAAAAATCTATTACAACATTTATTTATTTATTTATTTATTTTATTACAACATTTAATAGAAATGAATGTAAAAAATATTTGTCTTCTTCTTGACTCTTACTGGAATACTTCTAAAGTTTAACCATTATTTTATTAAATAAACTTTTATCAAACTTCCCTAGTTTGATAATCATTTTTATTTTGAATGAATATTACATATCTGTTCCTTCTTTATTTCTAGTCCTTCACAATATATTTTTTTTTTTTTAAAGAGAGGGTGATGGAGAAGGGACAGGGGGAAAAGGAGAGAATCTTAAATAGGCTCCATGCTCAGCACAGAACCTCACACAGGACTCGATCTCATAAACCTGAGATCATGATCAAAGCCAAAATCAGGAATTAGACACTCAACCAACTAAGCCACCCAGGCATGCTGGTATTATTGCCCTTTTGGATTGTTTGTATTTGACTTTCATTTGTATTTTCTATATCACTGCCTTTGTTTTTCGATCAAAAAGTTTTGTTCAAATGTAAAATTACTATAAATTCCTGTCAGTAATTTCATAATCACATTTTTTTTGTTTAAAGCAAGCTCCACTCTCAGGGCACCTGGGTGGCACAACTAGCTGCTCGATGTCCAGCTCTTGGTTTAGTTCAGGTCATGATCTCAGGGTGGTAAGATCAAGCCCTGCATTAGACTCTGCTCAGTGCAAGTCTTCTTAGATTTCCTCTTCCTCTACCTGTGCCCTTCCTGCTCATGCTCTTTCTCTCTCTCTCAAATAAATAAATAAATTTTTTTAAAGATTTTATTTATTTATTTGACAGAGAGAGATCACAAGTAGGCAGAGAGGCAAGCAGAGAGAGAGAGGGAGGGAAGCAGGCTCCCTGCTGAGCAGAGAGCCCGATGCGGGACTCGATCCCAGGACCCTGAGATCATGACCTGAGCCGAAGGCAGCGGCTTAACCCACTGAGCCACCCAGGTGCCCCTTTTTTTTAGTTTTTGTAAAGTAAGCTCTACTCCCAATGTGGAGCTTGAACTCATGACTCCAAGGTCAAGAACACCATGCTCTATTGACAGAGCTAGCCAGGTGCCCTCATAACCACATTTTTAAAAAGAGAAAAATCAGTCATCAAATAATCTGTCTGAGAAATTAAAAGGTGGCTTTCAGAGAACTCAAGTCTAATAAATTAATTGTGGTATTGTCTAAAATCCTAGGTGTTTACTATTAGCTGTTTATTTTTGTACTGTCATGTTGGATTAGGCAGACATTTGAATCTGAATGGTCTTTATCTGGAGGTCTAACTATTACTGTTTCCTTGATAACAGAAAAATAATTTACTGAGTTACTAAAGATTTTTTTGTAAACTACTGAAGTTTTGATAGTCTATAACAGGAGTTGGCAAATTTTTTCTGTAAAGGCCCAGACAATAAATATTTTCAGCTCTGAGGACCATATGGCCTCTGTCACAAGTACTCAATTCTTCTGTGTAGCACAACCATAGACAATACATAAATGGATGGATGTGACTGTTCTACTAAAACATTATTTACAAAAACAGGCAGCAGCTGGATTTGCCCCACAGGCCATAGTTTCCCACCTCCTGATCTACACCAATTTTTAGAAGTGAGTTCTAAATTAGATGCTGAAGAACATAAATATTATAATATAAAAATATTAAATTCATGAATAAAGAATAAACCATACTTATTTTTTCATAATCATAATTAGAAAAATGAAATATTAATTTTAAAAGGTCCAGATGCTGTCAATATCTTTTTCAAATGTTAGACTTAAAATGAACAAGGCACATACTCAAGAAATTAGATAGGTCCATTTATTTTATTAGTTCATTGCTGATCAATAAATATTAATTAGTCATTAATTTATAACTCATTAACAGTAGTAACAGTAATTAAGATCTCTAGATTTACAAATCATAATTCTTTGAGGTATGGTTCTATGAGAACCTAATGTCAAGCAATATTTCCCTTTGATATTTAAATTATTTAAGGATGTGTGTCACTACTAAAGGTGATATTAATAAGATTATGATATGGAAAGCAAGAAAGACTCTAAATTACAACATAAAAACTATAATATCAAAGTATTTCTACATGCTCTCAAAAATTAGCAACCAAAGAAGGGGATAAAGAATTTTTTATCAGTAGTATGGAAAGCTGTCTGGCAAGTATTGCTCTTTTCAGAAGAATTAAAATCACAGGGATAGACGGTAAGCAAAGATAGGAAACAGGTTGTAAGTTTCATCCTCAACTTCCCTTTTTGTCCCATGGGATACCAGTTTCTCTCACCTGAAGTCCTGTGTGTTCTATTCCCTCACATCTTGTCATCCCATCAAAATTTGCACACCAGAAGGCATTTAATTTTTATGGTATTTGCAGCTTTTTGTAAGTCCCGGTAAAGATGGTATATGCGGTGAATACCAAAATGGGCTTTTCGGATGGAACTCTGAAAAGAAGCCAGAGCAAGGAATTGAAGAAGCCGCAGTATACTCAGTGGCATAACTGCTGTAATTTTAGCTTTATTGTAGTAATGTTTCCTTTTTTAGGGAAGAACGGCAGAAGGGCACATTGAAGCTCAGAAATTTATATTATTATAAGACACCCAGGTTTATACCCGGGAGCAGAAAGCTGATCCAAATGTATATCATTCAGGATTCTAAGCTGAGTAGAGGTTTGGGGTTTCAAAACAATGCATCACAAAGAATTATGGAATGAGCCTTGAAAATTGGAACTATCTGGGTGCCTGGCTGCCTCAGTCCATAGAACATGTGACTCTTGATCTCAGGGTTGTAAGTTCAAGCCCCATGTTGGGTGTAAAGATAACTTAAAAATAAAATCTTTTAAAAAAAGGAAATTGGCAATATTTGAGGAAATACTGAGTTTGGGAATGTTCACCTTAACACTGAATAGAGATCTGTCAAAAATCAGTGTGAAATGCATACTGTAAATTACTTGATTGATAAGATCTGTCACCTTTGCTTCCTAAGACAGTATTTCTGGCAAAAGAAAGGATCCTCAATATTAAAATTGTGGAGGATTCCTTGAGGAAGGCTAGAAATGCATTGTTTTCAACAAAAACGCAGCTTCTGTTTGGTAATCTGTGTGGGGAGAACATCTGCGCAGGAGACATCTCCAGTGGAAAGGTTCAATCATCTTTTGCTTTCCCTGTTGACCGAGATTCTGAGAAATGAGACACATGGCAAGGGAAAGCCGTGCTATTGCTTCAGAGGCCAAATGAAATGATGTACTTCAGGGCACTTCAAAATAAAAATAAAAGTAGCAAATATAATTTAAGCATAGAACATTCCCAAACTAATTTAATTGCATATTTCTTTAAAGCAGACAACCACCTGAAAGTAGTCATAACCGCAACAGCAAATCGATTCTAGTGAGCCAACTAAGTTAAATATTAAGATCTAATAATATACTGTCTTGGAAGGAGCTGTGAGCTTATTTATTTTCTTTTTTAGAAGAGTGCTAATAGATTAAACATATAGCATGTATCTATTATCTTATACTCACTGAAAACAGAATTATTGATTTCTACTAAAAAAGAGCATAAAATAAGTCTGTAAGGCTTACAGGAATTATTTAGTAATATCAAAGATATCACTGAGAACTCATGAGGGTTTTTTTTTCTGAAAAAGGCTTTTAATACTTCAAAATGACATAAATTGAAACATCAAATATGTGTGTCTATTTGTGTTGTCTATTAAAAAAATTTGGTTTTTGAGGCAGGCTTAACATCCTATAATAGTAATTAGAAATTAATATAAATATAAAGCATCCTTGATTTTCCTCAGGACCTCAGTACTTAAGATATTTCCCAATTTCATATTTAATGACAACAACAAAAATGCAGTCGGATCAAGTTTCCCCATGCCAACCAGTATAGCCGTGATCCCAGGACTAAGGATTTTTAAGGCTACAATGAGGAAGCAGAAGTCTAGGCAGACTGGGTTTTGGTCTTTGAGCTAATAGCGTTTGCTTGTTATAGGGCTTGAGATGGTTACGCGCTTACTTTATAGCCAGGTCAATTTTTTTCTTTAAATATAAAACAAATACTATTCTCTGATAACATTAATATATGTAAAACAGCTGTATACATATAGTTTCTTTAACACTGCAGAGGATCCCTCAGTAAAACAAGAAACAGTCTTTAAACTCCAGACAGTAAGCTCCCGCTTCCAGGGAACAAAAGTCTGTGTTACAGTACTTCCGCTGAGTGAAGAGGGAACCCTGTGCGTTCATCTTGTCAAGTTGCTTCTGTTCTCTCTGAAACCTGTCACATTTTAGAAAGAGGAAATGGATATACAAACATACTCTACAAAGTTGGAGTTGAGAAGCAATCTGTAATTCTTGCAATGTATCCGTATCTATTACCAACTAATTAATGATTTGCTAGAACCCAGCATTCTGGTAATATTAACTTTGCTCTAACACAGTCCTCAATGACTTCAAAGGAATGCCTACTTATGTCAGGAATAATATACATTAAAAAAAAAAAAAGAAGAAGAAGGATATTTTACATTCTTCCTACTGGTGAAAGAACAAAAATTCAAAATCAGCTTTGTATCACATGGACAGTTCACTTGTTAAGGAGCCCGAGGATACACTTCCTAATAATATGAATGAGGGCTAATACATAGTCAGGTCACTCTCAACTAAAAGACTGTGGCATTTTCTTCTTAAAACTGAGTTGGAAATTGATTAAGTTATTTTTCAGGGGAAAAGATCAATTTTTCATTCTTTCAGTTTGTTGCATGTGAATGAGGTATGGTACCCTGAAGATGATGAATCAGAACTGTGTCCCGGGCAGCACTTTTCTGACTTTGTGGTAACAGACATTTTTGGAAATCTTGTGGCCATTCCCCTCCTCCATATCCATAATAAATTATAACTTGCCATTTTCAAATGTGCTCTCAGGTATTATTTCAATGGCATCAGCATTAAAATACACTTCTTTAAGATAAATTAATTCAACCCAAGAAAGATGAGAAATTAAAAAAAAAAAAAAACACTGTGGTTCTAGAACATACCCCTCTTTAGATTTAAGATTAGATGACATCAATTTGCCCCTTTAGTTGCTGGAAGCAAATTGGTCAAATAGCATTAGATTAACATTATGAGATGGCAAGCTCTCTTTTAATGACTCTGATTATATATTCACAGACTATATGCGTGTCCTGCTTTATTGGTCCACGGATTACATGTGTAATGTATAATCAATTACACTATATGGCGTGCACACATATCTCTCTTTTATTAACCCTTATTTCTCTCCTGAAGACATTTTCATATATCTCCACATGTGTGATCAAGTCAAAAGAGACAAGATGAGTGGTGTGAGTAGTTAATTATTGCTTGTACCAGAATGCCAGGTGTTAATATAATCTTTGTAGGGTGTGAATTTTCAGAAGGCAGAACAAAACATCTTGGAGAAAATAGACTTGGTTAAATCTAATTGTTTTCTCCTACAATGTAACATTGACTAACCAGATGCCATCAAACACAACTTCTGTTTTATTGAGAAGGTTTGATTGCTTTTCATATCAAATGGAGCAGAAAGAGCCTTAGATTAATCTATAAATTGAGAATACCTAATTTTTTTTTAAGAAAAGCATGGTGATATGTGGATGATAAAACTCACTAATGTACAACAAGTGGGTAACTCTCAACATCAAGTGAATCCACATGAAAATTATGTGATTATAAGATTGTCATACATACATCTCCAACACTGCATCCCTGAAAAACAAACTATTGCACTTTTTCCCAAACAAGAATATATTTCATATGAATCATTCTCACTGCTTTTAAATTACTTTTTTGAATGTCTATTAAAGCACAGGAAACACTACATTAGCCATCGCGGGAACGGAAATCAGATAGTTGACAGAATGTCACCAGAACATCTCAGAATTGGAAGGAACATTATAAGCCATCTAGAAGGATTGTTTTCTAAACTTCAATTATTCAGACATTCTCACAATTTCTGTCTTTCCTTATACCCTTCTATTTTAGTTCCCTTTTTTGCTATAAAAAAAAAGTCATAAAATAGGTGGCTTACACAATTCAAATGTGATGTCTTTAATGTCTGTAGGTCAAAAGTTGGACATGACTTTCATAAGCTAAAATCCAGGTTGGGCAGGTCTGCATTATTTTCTGGAGACCCTAGGGGACAATGCACATCCTTGCATTTTTTATATTGTAGAGACCACTCACATTCCTTGGCTGAATTCATGGCCTGCCTCTATCATCCTCAAAGCAGCCATGTTGCATCTTTTAGACCTTCTTCCACCCTCCTGTCTCTTTCTGACCACAGCTGAGGAAAGTTTTCTGCTTTTAAGGACTCATGTGTTGAGATTGGGCACATTCAGATAATTCAGGATAATCTCCCCATCTCAAGGTCCTTAGCCCTAATTCCATTTGCACATTTTCTTTTGCCGTATAAGGGAATATACATGTAGATTCTGGGGATTAGGATGTAGACATCTTTGAGGGAAAATTTATGTTTTTTGTCTACCATACATTTTAATATAAGTTAATGTTTTTACTTATGTTGACTCACTTATTTACTTAGATGTATTTTTAAAAGTTTTTATCACTGCCATAAAGGGAAATTCAAAGTTAGAACAATTTTTGTGAAGACAGAACAATTGTATCAGGTCAAGTTCAATGGATATTATTGACTCTGAAAGATTAGAACCTATTGCTTTCTTGGTTAAAGGGTGGGTTAGCTTGTTTCAGTAGTATTAAATGTATATTGGCACCAATCTGAGGCTTTCCCCTAGGCAGTAATGGAAGGATTAAAACTGTAATTGAAAAGGGAATCAAAAGGTCTCATTAGGCATATTAGTGATTTTGAATTCTGTGTCCACATAGTGTGGAAAATCATTTTGTCATCTGCTAATGGTTCACTGCCCACCAGAAATCAATATCCCACATTCCAAGGAGCTCATAGGTTCTTATTGGGGCAGGCACTCCCCTTGGTAAACCCTTGCCCCATGCCCATTCAGTCCTGGGCTTGGGCAGTTTCTGGCAGATTTCTGATTGACTAGAAAGCTCATACATTCAGGTTTTTATATGCGGTACTTCATTTGACGGTGAATCTTTTCTACCCATTTGTCCTAGCTCTGCACTCTGTGGTAATACAGAATAAGTTCAGTTACTCAGTAGAGTAAAGTGTGTAGTTCTAATCAGATGACCTGGGTTCAAATCACAGCTCTGCCACTAACTCGCAGTGTGTTTTGGAACAATTCTGTGGGTTTTTTTTTTTTTTTTTCTTGGCGGAAGAATGGGGAATAGTATAATAATGTAAATACAAATGAACTACACAAGACTTTTGTAAAGATCCAATGTCCTAAGGGATGTGAAGTCTTCCTTTAAGCCAAACACTCAGTGAGCAGATAATAATTGTTTGTCTAATCTGGAGTATTTTGAGAGTGAACAAGAATGGTGTTTCTAATTGCGTTGCTACAACAGGCATGAACCAGGACTGCCCTTGTAAATCGGGATGTAGATGCTACTGAACATAGGGGATTTCATTCATTTTCATCATTACTTTCTGTTTTATATGGAAGTTAAATGATCATATCCCCTCTGGTTCTTAGTTTGTTTTTAGCGTCCATCAGTCCATTTCTTTCAAAGATTTCAATATGATATGTTTCTTGGGCTTCTTTTTCCTGGTCAACCTCATCCAGATGGGACACAGTTTCTTTGGAGTTTTGTTTTTGACAGTCAGCAGAGTGTAGAGTGCCTCGGTTCAGATTTCAGCTCTGCCCAGCTTGGGCACATTTCTTAACCTCTCTCTATCCCAGTGTTCATATCTATGTGCCTCACACGGTTGCAGTGAAGATTCATGAATTAATATCCGTCTATAAAGGACTTAGACGTATGCCTGGCACGTAGAAACACAATATAAGTGTTATTAACCGGGATAAATAAATGAGATGCTTGGCTCTGCCCATATTTAGGACAGCAGTCTCCCATTTTTTTGTGAGTGCCAACGTTAGACCCTGGTGAGAAAGCAGTAAACCCTGAAGGGACAGTCCCTGTCCTCAGGGAGCTTAGAGGCCAGCAGAGACAGCAGATGTGAAGCCAGCAATTGCATAAATTAGCGAGCTGCTCGTGTGACCAGTGCTGTGAAGGACAAAAGCAGGATGTGGTGAGAGGGCTTCATCTCACGATTTCATCTGACCAATGTAGTCTACGGAGGGATGGTTCCGTCTCCGGTGCTGACACCAGAAGCATATTAATTAATGTCGAAATTCATTAGCTTCGGAGCAGCTGCGTCACACTATGAGCTCATGTTGAGCTGTGGTCATTAACACGTTCGGGTCCTTCCTTGCCTGAGCTGTTCTCAAATGGGTCCTCCAGCTCTGTACCTCTTTGACTGATGCTTTAAAAAACCCAAGTGGAGATGACAAATTTATTTTTAATAACGTTCATCTCGATGCCTTTGGTCCTTGTTCTGGTCTGTCAAAATAATTTCTAATTGGGGTTCCTCGTGTGCATGTAAACTCCTCTTTTCAGATTATGTCATCTTTAACTTCAATAAGCATCCTCTCTCTTCACCTTATGAAGATGTTTATAAGAGTTCTGGTTTCTACATCCTTTCAGTTGAGTTATTTTTTTATACATGTATTATTATTATTGTCGTTGTTGTTATTTAGTGTTATTATTTTTATTTGAGCACAAATCAATGCTTGTTTCTAATACAAAATGTGGAGGGGGTAGTTTTAAAAAACTAAAAGTCTGTTACATCTCCTTGATATGAATACGAATGTTATCAAGATTTTATGAAATATCATTGCACTCTTTCTCATTTGAGGAAAATATACTGAAGAAATCAGGAGCATATGGCATATATATTTTTGAAGCTAGGCAACAAGGACCCATGTCATTTTCTTTCACAACACAGTTTTAAAAGATTATGTAATTTTTTTCCATCCACATTTTATTTAACAAACTCTTCAGTTAGGGCTTCATGTTATTTCTGTTTTCTTGCTATTATAAAAATAAAACTGTGATAAATATTCTTGTAGATAAAACTCTAAATACATCGGAAGCCAGGGATTTTTTCCATCTTCCCGAGAGAGATCGTTTTCCTCCCCAGTAAAATGATCACTTCCAAAGTGGTTTGCACAAGGAACCTAATGTTCTTTGATCATCTGGTTTAAAATCCATCTTCTCTTTCTCCCAGGCACACAGTAACACTCTGTTACCTTTCTTTGCCTTGTTTTCTTCCAAGCAGTTGTCCCATTTTAACACATAATCTCATTTTCTTTTTTGTTTGTTTATGGTCTCTCTCCCCGTCACCAGAATGCAAGATCTGTAAACATCTTGTGTTTTGTTCATTGCTGTGTATCTGGCATCTAGAACAGTTCCCACACTTTGTAAGTGCACAGTAAGTGTCTGTGAAAAGAATGTGAAAGAGTGTCGTTTCTTAGGCGTACAACCTGCTAGAAGAACTCCATGTACCCCTTGTTTTCTGCTGACAGCTTGCAGCATTCTTTTTACTTTTTTTTTTTTTAAGACTTTATTATCTGAGAGAAAGCAAGGAAACTAGAGCACAAGTGGGGGAGGGGCGGAGGAAGAGGGAGAAGCACACTCCCCACTGGACAGGGAGCTTGAAGTGGGGCTTAATCCCAGGACCCTGGGATCTTGACCTGAACCAAAGGCAGAGGCTTAACCCACTGAGCCATCCACGGTGCCCGCAGCATCCGTTTTTCTGCAATGAGAATAATCTGCACTTACTTATTACTCTGTTTGGCAAGGAATGCTCCCCTTTGTCTCAGGAAGGCATGAGGCAAAATGAAAGCTTGCCTGTGTGTTACCCATCTATACTCCAATCTGTCCAACCACCACATTCTTAGGTTTTACTCATTATACCAATGGGAACGAGGGGACCCAGGCAAGTTGAGAAATTTTCTGGAGATCACCCAGTTAGTGATAAAATAAATAGTCTTAATAAATGACGACATGCTGAATCTCAGTAACCCGCTGAGTGACTCTGGGTAAAGTATTTAATCTCTGTGATTTTGTTTTCTCATTTATACAATTAAGGGGTTGGGTCGGATCTCTGAATCCAACACAAATGATTCTGTGGCAAGCATGACCCATGGGCCTTCTAAAGGATTATTAATTGTGTTCTGACACAAGGACTTTTTCCTTTTTACAAATGCCTCTATTAAACAAAGAAATTCCTGCAGGACTCTTTAATCTCAGAATTCTAAAAAACATAGGCAGGAATAATTCGTTGATTATTGCATTCAAATTAGGGAGTGTAAAACTGTCATAAAATACTGACCAAATACCAGAATACTGTACCATAAACTCTGTTTCTATACTACTATGTATATAACATTATATAGTTATATATAATGCACATTATATAGCACTATATATGACATATATATAATGCACATTATATATAACATATATAATATATAACATATTATATTATTATTTATATATATTTCAATATAATATATATTATATATTATAATTATATGTTATATATAATATATATAATGCACATTATATAGCACTATATATGACATATATAATATATGATATATAATAAATATATATAGAAATCCTGTTTCTAAAGTTTCATATATATATAAAACATTATATAGTTTTGGTTGTGCAACATAATGATTCATTATTTGTACATATTGGAAGATAGTTGCCATGTTATATCTTTTTAACATCCATCACCATACATGTTACAAAATTTTTGTTTCTTGTGATGAGAACTTTTAAGATCTGTTAACAATTTTCAAATGGGCTGTACAGTGCTATTAACTATATAGCACTCTATTTACTTATATTAACTGCATTTACTGCTAAGTAAACAGTCCTAACTGTTTTTAGAAAATAATTTTTTTAAAAGATTTTATTTCTTTATTTGACAGACAGAGATCACAAGTAGGCAGAGAGGCAGACAGGGGGTGGGGGACGCAGGCTCCCCGCCGAGCAGAGAGCCCGATGCGGGGCTCGATCCCAGGACCCCGGGACCATGACCGAGCCGAAGGCAGAGACTTTAACCACTGAGTCACCCAGGTGTCCCTAGAAAAGGATTTTTTGTGCATTTTTATATAAGTAAAATGTATCACACATTAGAATCATTTTCTTAGTTGAGTTAACTACTGTCACTTGTAATATGGAGTTTTGATACAATTTCCACTTTAGCAAACCAAACTTGGCAAAACTAAATATTGGCACAGACTGTCAGGTCAAAAATGAATCCTAATTCGATAACTAAAGTGAACGGTTACAAAACTTGGCTGTCAAAACAGAAGTTACGGCTTTGTAATGGGAACACAGTTAAAAGTATATGTTTCTTAGGCACCCATCTGTCAAGATAGAGCATGCTATGCTCTGTGGTGCTCCACTCCGAAGCACAGAGGCCAGGAGAACTTGAGTGCAAGCTTGAAACAGATGAGGTCTTGTGTAAATGATACTTCCAGATTTTTCATGTTTTATATTTTCCATGTTTCTGAGGGTGACAATCCATTATTTTTACCTTGAGAAAAGTTGCTTTCAATGGAAATGACAAGTTTCTATTCTAAAACAGGATTAAAATCTGATTTTGATTGTAAGGAAAAATCAAAGGAAAGTTTATACAATTTAGAGAAAGAAACCAATCCTTTCTTTGTTCCTTTCAGGTAAAGAGATAACTTGAGCACTCTCTCCGGTATGGCATTGAGCCGGGCACTGGGGATCAATGCCTACAAAACTAAATGTATATAGAGTTCCATCATGGGCCGTCTCAGGAAAGGTTCTGAAAGAACAATGATTAATTAACATATATAGACTCAAAATAGGCAGAAATTATAAATCTCCAACACTTATGAGATAGCACAGAGCATAAAATACATAATTGGAAAATCAGCTTTTATAAAATTGAAAATCTTAAATTTAAGCAAGTCACTCTAACCACACATTTAACAATTTGCTACCATCAATTAAACATCTATTATGTAGTAAGCACAAATATAGATACTTAACATATGTCATCTAATTGAATTACACAAATGCAAAAAGGATTGCCAGAGGAGAAAATAATCAATCCCGAGAGCATTCATTAGAGATATTTCTAAGGACGAGAAATGTTCTTGAAAATAAAAAGAGCCAGCATGAATTACATGTCATACCAGTTGTCGATGGCGTTTGGGGAGGAGTCCAGAATTTTTCTATGAACTTTAGTCCATGAAAACAAGCACACTAACTACTTTCCCCCTTTCTATTTAGTGCACCATTTTTTAAAGTTGACAACCTCCTGCAGGGATGTTCTGAAAGACAGAGACGTCTTGTCAGAATTATAAATGTCCTTGGTGGATGAGGCAGAAAGGGTTGACTCTGTAGGACATTCCTGACAAGTCCTCAGGATTTGAAATGGTAACCATCTTTTGGCAAGAGTGATTTTTTTCTTTCCTTTTTTTTTTTTTTTTTTCCTTTGGATGAGGGGAGATGTTTTAAAGACGATGAAGGACGAACTTCTCAATTCGGTTACCTCTAATCATGTAGCAAAAGATATGTACACAACTTAACATACAGTAGATGTTCAGTATATATTTTTTTCATCTAATACCCCTCCCTATCCCCTATCACTGAGGACAACTTCTGAGTTAAGGTAGATTGCTGACTTAAATGACTGCCAGACAAAGGTCATGTAAGGTTGTTTAGTCCTGGACAGCTAGTCTACCTTTCTTCCCTTTGTGCTTCCAATTTGAGCCATGCTCCCATTGTAGTCCAAACAGAATTCACATACTGATACATACATATAGATAGATAAATAGCCATAACATATGTGTGTGTGTCTGTAGAGTATATACATAAATATGTATATGTGTGTATACATGCATACATATGTACCTGTGTGTGTATGTGTGTGTGTGTGTGTGTGTACATGTTCGTATATATTTGGGTTTGGCATATGTATTTGCCACCAATTCTTTACCATTTTTTCAGAAACAGTTGTCTGTCCTTATCCCAAATGATATAGTTACTATTTTTTTAGACTTAGCAAGTGCAGGAAAATGTGAACCTTTACTCACAGTATTAGGTTCCAAGGGTGGGTGTATTTAAGTTTTTCATAACTTTCTTAAATGTGTAATAGGTCTTACAACCCAACCCAATATAGCCCAAATACAACCTCTGCTACTTCTCCAACCCAGGCCACATAGCCTACCCCCTAAAAAAATATTCTGCTCATTTTCTGGAATTTTATTAAATGGTATTCCAACTCACACAGTTGCTCACTTATGCTATAGATCTGAGAATTTTCTCTCTCCCTTACCCTTTCGCATCTCATCCATCATCAAGCTCTTTTGGTCTTATTTCCCTAATTTTCCCCAAATTCATCCACTTCTTTCCATTTCCACTAATGTTACTACAGTTCAAGCTCCAACATCTTCTGCCTGAATTACTGCCAAATTTTCATAATCTGTATTCCTGCTTTTCTTCTCTCTCCTCATCCTGTCACCTAAGATGTTTTCCTAGTTCACTTAGAATGAAATTGACTTTCAAGGCCTCCTAGCCGTGTATACTCTCTGGCTCCCGATCTGGTCTGTGAAAAATCACCTATCACCCTCCTTTCATTCACAACCCTGGCTTTGCTGGCCGTCTTTTTGCTCCTTGAACATGCCACATATTTCCTTTATTTGGACATTTGCATTTGCTGTTTCCTTTGTCCAAAATGCTCTGCCTCTTCCTATTCCCGGGGGTTGACTCTTACTCAACTCAGATTGGTTCAGATATCATCTTTGTGGTGATGCTCACCAATTTCCCCCTCCTTAATTCAAACAATCGCTCCGTCACCTTCTATGTCTTCCCGACACTTTCCACCACCTAAAACTGCATGGTTCATGGATTAGTTTGCTTCTTTCCTGCCTCTTTTGTCCTGCAGGAATGTGAGCTCCATAAGAGCATGAGTTTATCTGTCTTGTCCATCATATGGACTCAACACATGAAACAGTGCCTGGCCCGCAGTAACCCACATGCAAGAGAGTGAACTAAATGGAATAAAGAAGGAATGTTTCAATGTACTTTCCCCCCAAATTCTGAAGCTGAAACTATGAAAAAGAATCTGTTTCAGTCTCTAAAGTTTGAAGCCTACATACAAACCTGGAGGGCTGTTGGTGTCCATGTTTTCTGGTCTGGGGCCAAAGCAATGAAAATAATGAAACCAATTGGAAGAGTGAGCTGAGATGAAGTCAGTTTTGATGGTATCCAACCTCCTTCGAGTTGTTTAAGACCCAACTCTGCTCCCTTCCTTCCTGTAGATGATTGTTCAACTTATGCCTAACATACCCCAACATAACTTCAGTAAATTTCTATCTGTTGTTTCTTGCTTACATTGTGTGAAATTTGGATCCTGAGATTTACAGTTGAAGAATTCCACGCTACTCTCTCACTGTCTGTCTCTCTTACCTCTTCTTTCTTTCTTTCTGGATTTTATTTATTTGATAGACAGGGATCACAAGTAGGCAGAGAGGCAGGCAGAGAGAGAGGGAGGGAAGCAGACTCCCCGATGAGCAGAGAGCCCGATGCGGGGCTTGATCCCAGGACCCTGGGATCACTGGAATCATGACCTGAGCCGAAGGTAGAGGTTTTAACCCACTGAGCCACCCAGGCGCCCAGGTGCCCCCTCTCTTACCTTTTCTTCTGCATTCTCATCAAACCTAAAACTGTGGCTACAATACACTCCTTTCCCATCTCTTTCTTTTTCTGTCTCTTGGACACTTGCACACGTATTTCTACATGCTTGAACTGTTAACTGACTTTCCTTTGAGGAAACTTTTCTGACATCCCAAACCTGGGGTTTGTACTCCTGTAGTCTACCATGGCATCCTGTATTCGTCCCCAGTGAAGCATTAACAACCCATCTCGACTCCTATTTCTGTTTCTTTCACTGCTGTATTATTTTTTTCCTTGTTTACCATTGCATCCTTGGTGCCTAGCACAGTCCTAGCACACATATAAATCTATGGTGATTGAATGATTGAATGATAGATACCTAAAGCTCTTCCGTTGGTAGATAAAGCAGAACTAAGAGGTAACAAAAAATCTGAGTGTTAATAATCTGCTTCCCATTCGACTGTTTCCTATTGATGCTGCCCTCAAGGTTTGAACAGATTCTCTTTACCCTGGGCTTAGGTAAGGGTTATACTTGTATTTCTCACTAGTTTGTTTGTGTTGGTTTTTATTTTTTTCCCGAGGACCTTTTTTTTTTAATTTTTCTGCTCATTTCCCTCTTGTACTAAAAGCCTTATTTTTTTTTTAAGAGCTCTTTCCCCCCTAGTTTGAGGGAAGTTTCCACCTATTAGTGCCATTTGGTTTGCCACTTTGTCAAATATTGGCAGTATTCCAAGCCACTAAGCACCCTGTTTAAAATAGGATCTTGTTGAGAATAAAAAATGAATCCACACCATCAAGACCATTTTCTGTTTAGTGTATTATGTGGAGTAACATTTTTAAAACCTTTGAAAAAATCAGAATTGCTATACTATCTTCCAGTGTTCTTATTTTCCATATTCCTTACATAGTCCTTTGCTGTAAGGAAACAATTAAAATATCCAGGTTTCTTCAAGTTCATTTAATAGCTGAAAAAAAATAGAGTGCTCAATTTATGTCATGTGCATTATTCCCAAGAGAAGAAAATGTTTCAATTGACCATGACTGTGACCCATTATTGCATTCTTATTCTGCAGAGTCTTGATAGTCTTAGTGTTTTGCGGGACTTGCTACAGTAATTTTTTCCCACTTATGCTTCATGGATCTTATAACTTCAATCACAAAAACTGATGGTACTTGGCTTGTTTTGCTGGGACATGAAATTTGTACCATTACTGAATGAATTTTCACCATTACATGAATGCTGTCAAAGATTCTTTATAAAATCAAATTCTTACAGCAGCATACAGAAAGAAAAGTAGAAAACCTTATAAAGGGTAGAGATTCCAAGGAAGGCATTTATAAATTGAAATGAGTTGTCAAATATTGATGATTTTATGTAACACCATGCCAAAAGAGAATTTGCTTACCTCCATGGGATTGAGATCAAGGAGATGGGCACTGGGGAAAAAATACTGAACTGTATTCTCAACAGCTTGGAAAATAATGTAGGGTGTGAATGTCATCCCCCGAATTAGATAGTTATAAGGACAAGGGGTTTTTTAAATGCAGTTTTGGCCTTAGAATGGTGAGGATGGTAGAGTTATTTGTTTCCATTTTCTGTAATACTCCTGAAGCCATGTTAGTGGTCACATTTGAAACACAGTATGAGATTCTCAAATTTTGAAGGTAGAGTTCATAATTTCAAAAGACAAGATGGAAGCTGTTCAGTATAACCAAACATATCCATGGTTTTCCAATGTCCAAATCAATGTTAATCTTAAAGTGATCAAGAGAAGCTATGTGCTCTTTCACAGTACAATGGATCTAAAATCATGTGAAACATAGAAAATATCACTTAATCGTGCCAGCACTGGAGTTACAGATCTTAATCAGGTGCTATCTTAATTATAACTAGTCTCCAATTATGAACAGGTTATGCATGCATCTAAACTTTATTAGAAAATAGGTATTTGTAATGATTTTTTTCCCATCAAAAGAACATTTATTTTTTCCTTTTATTTATTCATTTTTATGGTGTTATGTAGTTACCATACAATACAGCATTAGTTTCTGATGGAATGTTCCAAGATTCATTGTTTACATATAACACCCAGTGCTCCATGCAATACATGCCCTCCTTGATACCCATCACCGGGCCAACCCATCCCGCCATGCCCCCACCCCTCTAAAACCCTCAGTTTGTTTCTCGGAGTCCATAGTCTCTCATGGTTTGTCTCT
Source organism: Neogale vison (assembly GCF_020171115.1). Taxonomy (NCBI): domain Eukaryota; kingdom Metazoa; phylum Chordata; class Mammalia; order Carnivora; family Mustelidae; genus Neogale; species Neogale vison. The sequence goes on along the minus strand of NC_058093.1, from coordinate 167,623,367 downwards.
CCCTCTGATTTCAAATGATGACTTCTTACAGTTGCTTATAGAGGGAACATTCCTGAACCTCATCAAATCTATCTATGAAAGACCCACAGAAAATATCATCCTCAATGGGAAAAAGCTTGCCGCCTTCCCATTGAGATCAGGAACAAGACAAGGATGCCCACTTTCACCACTCTTGTTCAACATAGTATTAGAAGTCCTAGCAACAGCAATCAGAAAACAAAGAGAAATAAAAGGTATCCAAATTGGTAATGAAGAAGTCAAACTCTCTCTCTTTGCAGATGACATGATTCTTTATATGGACAACCCAAAAGACTCCACCCCCAAACTACTAGAACTCATACAGCAATTCAGCAACGTGGCAGGATACAAAGTCAATGTGCAGAAATCAGTGGCTTTCTTATACACTAACAATGAAAATACAGAAAGGTAAATTAGAGAATTGATTCCATTTACTATAGCTTAGAGAAACTTGAAAAACCCAAGTGTAACCGAGGGGAGGTATTAATGAAGAGTCCAAATATTAGATCATGCATACAGGGGGTCATTTAGAGGGAAGGAATATGTATGTACTTCCTCTTCCTTTTTAGCCTCAAAAAAGTAACAAAATAAGTAAAATTTCCCTGTTATAATTGAACTCCATTCTGCTTAGCTCCCTACCTCTGAGTGCCCCTTTTCTTTCCTCCAGTATTCAGTACCTTCTCATTGTTGTGAAGCTCATTAAACTTCCTTCAGGCATTTCTGCCAAAACTCATATTTCTTCAGTAAGTAAGATATTTGAGAAGTAAACATTCTGACTTAATGAATATACAATAAAATGTGAATGATTGAAAGCAAATGTAGTCTTCAGGCAGACAGAGAAAACATCCTGAAACTTCACAGCTTGCTGGAACTGTGTTAAGCTTGTTAGCTCTATTATCTCACATCTGTTCAAAAGTTTATTACAGAGGACACTGGAGTTCGGATTGCTTAAAGAACTTGCTCAAAGAGCATAGACAGTAAATTATAGAACCATGACTCAAGACTTGAAAAATATTCAAAAAAATTTAGGGGAGATGTTCGTTCATGTCAATTAATTAATGGCAATTTTGGATTTAGGCATGGGGAGAAGTGAGGTGCTGGTTTTTAAAAAAAAAGTCAAGGGACACCTGGGTGGCTCAGTAGGTTAAAGCCTCTGCCTTCGGCTCAGGTCACGATCCCAGGGTCCTGGGATTGAGCCCCACATCGGGTTCTCTACTCCGCAGGGAGCCTGCTTCCTCCTCTCTGCCTGCCTCTCTGTCTACTTGTGATCTCTGTCTGTCAAATAAATAAATAAAATCTTAAAAAAAAAAAGTCAAAAATTGTGAGGAGAAATAAGTTGGGGCAGGTGGCTTTACCTAGATATCTATTCTCCTGGAACATCTTCCCCAAGTTAAACTAGTTTGGTCTATTTTCTTTCCCTTTAAATTTTCTTCCATCTTCCCCACACAATTAGACTTTACAATGCATTAGTGTGAAAGTTCTAAATTGTTTACAGCTCTGATTTGATTCTTAGCCTTTCTGTTTAAATTACTGGGATTTCTGAGTAAAAGAAGAGCTTGCGCTTTGATATTTTCTTGTCTCGTTATCAGTTGATGGGGTTTTTATTTTTCATTGATGGGGGTTTGAGAAAGTCTTGTAGCTAGTGGGGAAGGAAAGCCGTTAATAGCAGACACTATGGGACCTGGCAGCAGTGATTCTGAAGAATAGGTGGTGGGACTGGGGTGGGGGGAGGGGAGAAGGGAGGGAGTAGGAAGAAAACTGGGAAATCTGCAGCCATGTATAAGTTGGCTGTTTTAAAATTGAAGCTTTTCCCTCCACCTCTGTGATTATACGTGTTACATCAATATTCAGTTTCATTGGCCCATGTTGTAGTGCATAGGAAAAGTATCTGTTGTCTAGCAAAAAATGTGGGAAACCTAGAAAAATCTGGAAAACTACTGCTGCTAAACAAAACAGAACAAAACAAAACAAACACACAAAACAAAAAACCCATAAAACTTGAAATTAACTCAAATAACTTAAATTATTATATTATATAACATATATGATATATATAATATATGATTCATATATCATATATAATATAAGTTATATCATGATATATCATATATATCATATATGATATATATCATATATAAGATAGATATATATCTATCATAGATATATATATCAGATAATATATGATATATATTAAATTATATATTATATTTAAATTGTGTAAATTTTATATTATGTTATATAACTTAAATTATTATATAACTGAACTTAAAATCAACTCAAAATAAATTGGCTTTAGAAATGGGAAATCTCTGTATTGACCTTGGTCATTATTTTCTGTTCCACAATACTCCACATAATGCTAAAAATAATCACCAAATCATAAATGGTGAAAACAGAACAAAACCAAACACCACCACCACCAAGAACAAAATACCCTCGTATCTTAAGAAGTTATAACTCTTGGTGGCATTTCAATTAAAACAAAACTAACAAGGTAACATGATAATTTTAATGGCCTCTGTTTTAAATGCATAGATAAAACACAAATTCTCACTAAAGCAGAAGTGCATTACAGTTCTCTTTAGATAAAATGAATATATTCATCAACACCCAGACCTCTATATAGCCTAGAGCTAATTCCCATAAAACTTTTTTTCTTTTTAAGTTTATAATTCACTTGGATCTCACTCAACTGTCAGGCGATTTATGTACAATGTATCTTGCTTTCAAGTTCTTATTAAAATAATTAAGTAAAATAGATTGTAAAGTCAGATGGTGACACGATTTACTGCCACTCGTTTACTTTTATTTTCCATTACGAGAGGGCTTTGAAAGCAATTTCCAATATCGTCCTCCGCCTACTCCTCAAAATACAAACTAATAGAGTGTCAAACTCCCTTTTCTCACTAGAGAACCAGAGAATATTCTTACAGGAATTCAGAAACACCCTCTTGCCTGGGGACATATCATCGGATCCTGAGGAATGGAGCTCTGGACATTAGAGTACCTCGAACACTAACCTTGCATGACCTCAGTCAGAAAATGGGAGTTCATAGTCCTTTACCCACCTTAGAACCACTCTATCAAGGAGAGGAGGAGCTTTTCTAGGAGGAAACTATAAATATTTTCTGTACCTTTTCCCTTCAAAGAGAGACTAGTGTATTGTACTAATCTTAGAAGTCACAAACCTGGATTCAAATGGTAGCTCTACCATTTCTAGCGTGGAACTTTGGACAACTCCCACTTCTCCAAGTTCTTTTTTCATTTGTCAGATAGGACTAATAATATTTACCCTTACCCTGAAGATTAAATTAAGAATGAAAAAACCTAAGCTGAATGTTGCACATTATAGGCATTAAACACTTGGTTTTGTCCCAGAAAGCAGAGCTTGAGTTGGAGGTTCTTGGCCAAGAGGTTTATTGGTTGAACACTCTCAGGAAGAGAATGAGAATATTCAGGAGGGGGCAGATGGAACACGTTTCCACCCTCAGCTGGGAACTGGCTTCAGTTTGACTTCCCCAGGAAGGTTTGATGCTCAAATTAAATCAGTTAGTCCCACTTAGAGGGGTGTGGTGCTGTAGCCTCTCCATTATGGGAACTCCCATCTGGCAAAGGGAAAGTCTCCAGAGAAGAGCACATCTTTGAGTTATAGTCATAGCACTAGCACCAATGAGAGGGGTGTACCTCTTGGCAAGGGGGATCTGGTTGGGGCACCCAAAGTGCCCACTAGAGCTTACCCTGGCATTGCTCAGATCCACTTTCTTCTTATGCCAAGTACACCCATCCAGGCACAGCTTTTCCAGAGATCTTGTTTGTCACAATTTCTGGGAAAACTTAAAAGAGAGGAGGGTGAGCTGGACAAATTGGAATTCTCACTGCTGCTTGTTCCCAATTCTGTAACTCAGTGATCCTCAATCAGGGAAGAGTTGACAATGTCTGGAGACATTTCCCACTGCCATATCTGGAGGCGCTACTGCCATAATGTCCTACAATGTACAGAATAGCCCCCATAGCAAAAAGTTATTCAGAAAAAGTGTCAGTAGTGCTTAGGTTAAGAAACTCTGCTGTCACTGATATACACTATTTCATTGATTCTCCACCTGTTCTAGATTCTCCTTCTCTCAGTGACCCACATGTGCCAAGTGGCTTGTGTGGTGGGTTGACACGGAGTTTCATTCCAGAGTGATCTAAGCCCTTTTTAGCATGCTTTTGTTGGATTATGGTTTCTGTACATACCCATTTAGTTAAAAATGGATATGGAAGTATGGAAAAGATGTTCCAGTAAATGCTTCAGCATAAAACATAATCCTCAACTTGCCACCAAGAGGCTGAGGGTCTTCTCATGGGATGCTATGGTTCTGGGGAACAGTCTTGGTCTATGTTGCTGTCAGGTCAGACATTCAGCTGGGGAAGTAGCTGGACCACCTTGAGCAAAGGACAGGAAGAACATTGTAGAGGGTCCTTATACAGCCCTGTGGAGCACTGCTGGGCTTATCTGACCTTTCATTGATGGGTCATAATAGTAAATTCTGGACACTTGGTCATCTGCTATCTAATCATTAGAAGTGCAGTTTCTACCATGACCCAGTAATATAGGAACTGTTTTTTTTTGTTTTTTTTGTTTTTTTTTTGTTAAGAGCTTTATTAATATAACCTACATACTCTGATTCACCCTTTTGAAGGGTATAATTTAGTGTTTTTTTAGTTCATTCACGGAGTCGGACAAACATCAGAACTTCCTGACGTAGAACATTCTTGTCATCACCAAATAAAACCTTATACCCATTATCAGTCCCTCCCATTTCCTCCAGTTCCCTTCGTTTTAGGCAACCAGTAATTTATTTTCTGTCTCCATGGATTAGCTTATTATAGAAGTTGCATATAGTTAGAATTACATAATATATGGCCTGTGTGTCTGGCTTCTTTCACTAAGCATAAAATTTTCAAGGTTTATTCATACTGTAGCATGACATTGCCACTTCATTCTGTTCTATTTACAAGTAATGTTTAGTCGTATAGATATACAACATTTCACCTATCTGTTCATCATCATATTGGGGTGATTTCCACTTTTTGTCTGTGATGAATAATGTCGCTGTGAACACCTGTGTACAAGTGTTTATGTGGATATATGCCTTTGGTTCTATATACTGAAGAGTGGAATTGTTGAGTCATATGGTAACTATGTTTAAAAATTTTTGGGAACTGCCAAGTTGTATTCCAAAATGACTGCACCATTTTACAAACTCACCTTTATTTTAACTATCCTAGTGTGTGTTACTTTTGTTTATATTGTGATTGTGATTTGCTTTTCCCTAATGACTAATGATGTTGAATATCTTGCCATGTGTTTAGTGGTCATTTATTTATCTTCTTTGGAGAAATATTTATTCAATTTTTTTGCCCATTTTTTAAATTAAATTAAAATTTTATTGAGATGAAATTCACATAAAAGAAAATTAACCATCTTAAAGTAGACAATTCAGTGGGATTTAATATGTTCACAATGTTGTGCAATAATGGTCTCTATATAGTTCCATCACTCCAAAGTAAAACTCTTTGCCCATTAATCAATGTCCTAATTATATCCTCTCTCTAGAATATGGCAAGGATCAGTTGCTTTCTTTCTCTGTGGATTTGCTTTTTCTGGATATTTTATACAAACGGAATCACCAAATATGTGATGTCTTATGTCTGGCTTCCTTCACTTACCATTATGTTTTCAAGGTTTATCAACATTGTAACATTGTATCATTACTCCATTTTTATGACTAAATAATATTCCACTGTATGTGCAGACCATGTTTTGTTTACCTATTCATCTGTTGACAGATGTATGAGGTGTTTCCATTTTTGGCTATGAATAGTACTGCTATGAATGTATGTGTGTATATATATACACACACATACACACACATGTATACACATATTAGTTTGAGTATCTGTTTTTAGTTTTTTTTAATTTATTTTTTATTTTCAGCATAACAGTATTCATTATTTTTGCACCACACCCAGTGCTCCATGCAATCCCTGCCCTCTCTAATACCCACCACTTGGTGCCCCGACCTCCCACCCCCCACCCCTTCAAAACCCTCAGATTGTTTTTCAGAGTCCATAGTCTCTCATGGTTCACCCCTTCCAATTTCCCCCAACTCCCTTCTCCTATCTCCCCATGTCCTCCATGCTATTTGTTATGCTCCACAAATAAGTGAAACATTATGATAATTGACTCTCTCTGCTTGACTGATTTCACTCAGCATAATCTCTTCCAGTCCCGTCCATGTTGCTACAAAAGTTGGGTATTCATCCTTTCTGATGGAGGCATAATACTCCATAGTGTATATGGACCACATCTTCCTTATCCATTCATCCGTTGAAGGGCATCTTGGTTCTTTCCACAGTTTGGCAACCGTGGCCATTGCTGCTATAAACGTTGGGGTACAGATGGCCCTTCTTTTCACTACATCTGTATCTTTGGGGTAAATACCCAGTAGTGCAATGGCAGGGTCATAGGGAAGATCTATTTTTAATTTATTGAGGAATCTCCACACTGTTCTCCAAAGAGGCTGCACCAAATTGCATTCCCATTTTTGAAATGGATTTTTCTTTTAATTTTTGAGTAGTTAAAAGAGAATTTCCCCCACCCACGGCCATTGTCTTGGCAGTGTTATAGTAATCAATTGACCATGAATGTGAGGATTTCTGGACTGCTAATTCTACTTTATTGATCTATATGTCCATCTTTAGGCCAGTACCACACTGTTTTCATTACAGTACCTTTATGCTGAGTTTGAAATCAGGAAGTATGAATCTTTCAATTTTGTTCTTCTTTTTCAAAATTGTTTTGTCTAATCTGGGTCCTTTGGACATCCATACAAATTTTAGTATCAGTTGTCAATTTCTGCAAAAAGTCATCTGGGATTTTAATTGAGATTGCATTGACTCTGTAAATTAATGCAGGGAGTACTGTCTTCTCAACAACATTGTCTTCCAATCTAGGAATATGGCATACCTTTTCATTTATTAAGTCTTGCATTTTTCAGGGATGTTTTATAGTTATTGATGTACAAATAGAGGTACAAAACGTCTTTTGTTAAATTTATTCATAATTATTTTTTTCCTTTTGTTGTTATTGTAAATGGAAAGAGTCATTAGTTTCATCTTGGAGTTACTTATCACTATTTTGTAAAAATTCAGTCAAATTTTGTATATTAATCTCATACCTTGCAACACTGCTTGACTTATTTATTAGTTTTAATAGTTTTATTTTTGTGTATGTGAATTCCTTAGAATTTTCTATATACTGATTCTGTCTTTTGCAAATAGAAACATTTTTACCACTTCTTTAACAATATGAATGCCTTTTATTTCTTTTTCTTACCCAATTTCCCTGGGTAGACGTCCCTTATGATGTCAAATAGAAGTGGAAAAAGTGAGCATCTTTGTTTTGTTGCTAATCTTAGGGGGAAAACATTCAACCACTATTAACTATGGTGTCAGTTTTGAATTTTTCACAGAAACCATTTATCACTTTGAGGAAGTTTGCTTCTACTTTGGGTTTGAGAATTTTAATAGTGAAATTGTGCTTGATTCTTTCAAATGCCTTTGCTTCATCTACTGAGATAATCATGTGGTTTTTGTTTTTTCCTTATTCTATTGATATGGCATCTTGTATTAATTATTTATCAAATGTTGAAATAATTGCAGAATCTTGGAGTAAACTCCACTTGTTTATGGTATATAATTTGTTTATAAATGGCTTGATTTTATTTTCCAGTATTTTGTTGAGAATTTTTACATTTATATTTCTAAGTGTTATTGGTCTGTAGTTTTTACTTCTTCAATGTTTTGCCTGGTTTTGGTATTAGTATAAAGCTAGCCTTATAATGAACTGGAAAACATTCCTTTCCCATTTTGAGGGAGGAATTTCAGGTGAATTTTTATTCTTTTTTTTTTAAGATTTTATTTATTTACTTGACAGATAGAGATCACAAGTAGGCAGAGAGGCAGGCAGAGAGAAAGATAGGGGGAAGGAGGCTCCCTGCTGAACAGAGAGCCTGATACAGGACTCGATTCCAGGACCCTGAGATCATGACCTGTCAATTTTAGTGAATTTTCCAAAGAATAAAATTTTGTTCTGTTGATTTTCTCTATTGTTTTTTCTTATTCTTTATTTCATTTATTTCCACAGCATCTTTTATTTTTCCTTCCTTTGCTTGATATGGGTTATACTTGTGCTTTTTTCTTTCTAGTTTTGTGGGTGTAAGTTTAGGTTATTGTTTTGAGATATTACTTGTTTTTTATACAGAGGTATCCGTAGGTATATATTTCCCCTTAAGTCCTGTTTTAGCTGTACTACATGAGCTTTGGTATGTATCCCCTAATGTTTAGTATTCACTTTCCTTTATCTCAATGTGTTCTATAAGTTTTCTTGTGATTTCCATTTTGACCCATTGCTTATTTATTAGGGTGTTATTTCTACATATTTGTAAATTTTCCCAATGTTCTTCTATTATTAATTTTATTTTATTTCATTGTGATCAGAGAATATACTTAAGCTGACTTTATCTTTTAAAATTTGAGGCTCATTTTATAGTCTAATGTATAGTCTATCTTGAAGAGTGTTCCATGTGCATTTGAAAAGAATGTGTACTCTGCTGTTGTTGGGCAGAATGTTTAATATATACCTATTAAGTCTAACTGGTTAATTGTGTTAAGTCTTGTGTCTATCTTAATGATCTTCCCATTTTTTGTATCCATTATTTAAAGTGAGCTATTGAAGTCTCCAACTCTTAATGTTGATTTGCCTATTTCATCATTAAATTCTGTCAGTTTTTGCATTATATATTTTGAAAGATTTTTGTTTGGTGCATATATGTTTTGATTGTTATGCCTACTTGATTGATGGACATGTCTGTCATTATAAAATGTACCTTCTTTATTATATGTAGCCACTGAATTCTTTTTCCCACTTACCTTAGTGGTAAGCTAATGATTAGATATTTCCTTAAATGTCTTGAACCACTAAGTCTTCCAGTCTTTGCTAAAAGGTTTTGTACTTGTTTTAGTGGGAAGACTTCAATGATCCAGTAGGTAGTTTAAAAAATCTGTCTTAGCCTTCATTACCTATTTGTGAATAGCCTCAAAATCATCCAGAATTGGGAGAATATGACCTTCTTAGGTCCTTCCTGGGCATGTGTAAAGCCTTGAACCTGTGTAAGGCCTTCTAGATCCCAGGGAATGTACTGGAGCTTGTCAAAATCTTCTATAGACATCACATCTTTCAGCTGTTCTCTTAAGTTATTTAGTCAGTGCTTGTTAGCCCCAACTGGTATCATTGCCTCAGGAGACTGTGATGTTAAACAATTGCCACTGATTGTTTTTGACAAATGCCTCGAGGATAGGTCTGCTCATGAGCCCTGAGTCAAGTCAAATCAAGAGATGCTCTGAGAATAAAGCTTTTCTAGAGAACTGCAAGACAGATCAAAGAGCAACAATTCTCTGGGAACAGAACTTTATGGGAGAACTCCAAATCTGTGTTGCCCTTCTAATGGATGGTAGGCTGCTGGTATTCACACACACATCACTATCAGGCACTGGGGTTCTAGGTCTGATACAGAAGCTTCTCCTGCATGTCAGGTTTGGGGTTCCTGCCAGTAGACAACTCACTTGTTTCATGATGAAGGAGAACACATTGCAGAAGTTATGGACCCTTTCTGCTCCTGGAAGACTGCATACCCTGGCCTTTTGATCTCCCTTACTCATGAACAGCCGTAGATTAGAATGTCATATTGCTTGGAAAGTGCCAGATAATCCAGGTTTTTAAAATTATACTGTGACAAATAGCAGTAGTAATAAGGATCCATAAGGCATGACCATTAATGTGTGCAGCTGCTCATTCTGTGTAAATGTAAAGTAATTTTGACCCTCCTTCTATTGTAAGAAACTGTTGCCAGGGATCCCGAGCATCCCTGCACATTCTCACTATGTGTGCCAATGATGCAAGCTCCTGACTGCTCCTTTAGCCTGGCCATTTCTCAGGATTGTTTTTGAAAGATGAGGCAACATGATTTGCTTCCATTTATCATTATAATGGTAAGTGTTCCAAGCTCATTTCTTCTCTTACAACATAGCCCATTCCAAGTACAAGGAGCCATTATGTGTCCTTTTATTTGCCTCTGGGAAACTGAAGAAAACAAACATGTAGCCACTGCTTTTGTAATCAGAACTTTGTCTCTGAGGCAAGAGTCTTATGTTGTCTGCTGGCATTGTAAGTCTTGAAACAGAACCTAACTTGTTACTTAAAATTAGGGTAATATCTTAGAATTCACAGTTTTTGACTTTGGCTATGAGGATGGGCTGCTGATGAAAACTTGGACTTCTGGAATAGAAAGGATGACGGACCATATGGGCTGGGTTAGGGCATGTGAAAAACTCCCAGGATCCAGTTTGTGAATGCTCTTGTCTCAATGGTGGGGTGGGAATAAAGGCCTCTCATTGTTCTACATATTAGTGAATGTTTAGAGGCTGAATGGTGAGAGATAGGGTAGTAACCAGTCACCTGATTGGTGCCTAGTTTTATTTTCTTCCAAACAGAAGGAGGAAGGAATATTATAATGATGGTGGGGCAGGAAACCCCAGGATTTCAGCCAAAAGACAATGTGGCGGCTGAGCCAACGGGGCCAAAAGCTGAAACAGGTGGTATCAGCAATGGTGAAGCTGAGAAGGAGAAGAGCACCAGAAGCTGCAGAAGGAAAGAATGGCTTTATACCACTAAGCAAGGCTTTGTATCTATCTTCACTTTTGAGCAGCCGACCTCTCAAATTCAACAAACAAATCTTGGATTGTTTAAAATGTACCCAGAGCTCTACATTTTCATCATTGACAATGAGGCAGATGTGGATTTGAATCATCTCTGACTTTTATTAGCAGGAGAAAAACAGATATTTAACCACCCTGAACTTCCATTTCCCAAGAAACAGTCAGAATTCAAGGTTGTTCTTGCAGCTCTGGCCAGTACTCCCTTAGATATTTTTACTGACGTTTGTATTATTGCTAGTGGCTTAAGATACTTGTTTTGTCACTTGAAAGATATGCAGGTCAAAGACACAACTCTTTGGGGCCACAAACTGGAAATAAATCATGGCTGCTGATTTGGTGGTCTGGATCACAAATGTAAATGTTCATGACGACCATCCATTCTCTGACTGAAGCCAAGCTGCTGATCACACCTGTACTGCTTGAATTGATACCTTGCCAAATGGATTTATCGTCACACTGGATATGGCCCCCATCTCTACCAGGCTCCCAGGTTCTAGGTCTGAAATAGAAGCTTCCACTGCATGCCAGGTTTGGTGGCTCCTGCCAATAGACTACTCATTTGTTTCAGGACGAAAGAGGACACATTGCAGAAGCTGTGGACCCTTTCTGCTCCTGGAAGATCACAAACCCTGGCCTCTTGGTCTCCCTTATGCTTTTGAGGCCACCCATGGTGCCACAATGGTTTTGACAGTTTTTCAGGCTATTGTGTCATTGTCCATCCATGCCATCTGGACCATTGAAACTAATCTGTGTCATGGTTTTTGCTTTCTTTTATCACAAAAGCCACCCCACAATGGGACAATGGTCAAAGTATTTGATGAGCATTTCATGCTCTTTACTATCTATAGACTTTGGGTATTATTGAACACTGAAAGAATTTCTTTTTCTAACACCATCACCTCCTTCTGGTCCACATACCTCAGTAAGGGCCCAAAGAGTCTGTCCCCAGAAAAGGATTATCTCATCTTGACAGTTTCCTGGGTAATGATCAGGGGGAAAAAATCCAGCTATGAATAGAGGGTAATTAGAGAAAAAGTAAACTTACAGGTTTTAGGAGTGAATGCACTAGTTCTGTGGTGGTATAGGAAGAGCAAACCCCCTTGGGATGCAGGGAGGGGACAACTTAGACCCCAGAAAATACGGAGGGCAGGAGATATCCTCTATATTTGTCCTCCAGATTCAGCATTGCTGCCTGATTCAAGCAGCAGTTGCACCTAACAATCTGACCTCATGATGAGTTAGTCCTCTCTGTTCACATGCTGTAAAAATAAATACACTCGGGTAAACATGGCAGGTCTTGACCTACTTTGCTGGATCTGATACTGTCAGTTAAAGCTTCCAAACATGGAGAAGCACAAACACAACCTTCTTTCCATCTGACTGATTGATCATGCACTCCTCCTGATGCCTGAGTCCTAGGTTATGCCATGTGTGGCAATCAAGGCCGCAGCTACTTGGTGATGCTAGCTTAACAAAAACCAGTGTCACAGTGATCCCAACCAAGTTGGACAACAAATCCTGCACCGGAGTGACTAAATAATGACTCTTTGGGGGCATACGTTTGTATGTGGGGAGAAATGAGACATGGAGTGACTCTCTCTTGGGGACAGGACTTACTTTGTGACCCAGGTTTTGTCCCTGCAATCACTGGAAGTCTCCCAGAAATCTTTCCACCACATTCTGTTCATTAAGACAGTCACAGATATATCCAGACTCAAGGATCAATGTCCCTCTAGGGAGTACGTGAGGGACGAAATACAGATTGAGGCAGTCATCTTTGGAATATACAATCTGTCACGCTTTATTATGATGGTATTTTATTTTTGCATCTATTGAAACAGGCTTCAGTGATTCCTCCACATCCAACTATAATGAATCCACTGTTTCTAATCTACTTGTATTTAGATATCATTGTGCTATTTATTCACATTTCTTAAATAGCTTTGTTATTGCAGTCAGCCTTGGTTTTGTGTGAGTGTTTTCATTATTAAATCACACCTCTTGGATTATACACTGTATATGAAAAGAATTCTGTTTTGTTCTTGGTTCTACACCCAAAATCTAGAATGCTGCCCAAGGTATATTACATACGCAATAAATATTTGTTGAATGAATAAAACCCAAAGGTCTTATGTCTGCTTTCTGTAAGCAGTTGACAGGTCAAGTCCGTAATCTGATAGGCAAAATAGGGTGGGTAACAAGGGCTATTAATGGGTCAGAAAAGATTGAGGGTCAAGTAAGAAATGAACAAAGTCCAAGTAGCATAAACGTTACATGCAAGTTTTGGATCATTAAATCCTACAGACAAGGTTCTGCCTCACCTGGGTCTGTTTTAGTTGCCTTTCCCTCTGAGTGTGTAGCAGTTTTATTTCCCTGGTCTTGGCATTTGTATAAGCACTGTTTGGCATCTAACTGATACTTTGGCCAATCATATTCCTATCCTCTTACTGGCACCTTAAATATATGTGAATAGTCACTTATTCATCTGATCATATGTAATTGTCCTACAAATCCTATAGATAGGAATGAATGGCTTCATTTTATTTTATTTTTAGATGATTTATTCAACATCATCTAGATGAGGTGGCACAGATTTTATTTAAGCTTATTTATTTTTTTTCTTCTTTAGCGCCATTGTTTTGATCAATATTTCATTCAACTCCCTACTCTGATCTACTGCAATTGTGAGACACAAAGATAAAACATATTTTTGACCTGTGTTTACCCATTGGTGAAACAGGTAACTGTCATGCAGAGTGATTTTAGTTGTATTTGGATGGTTGTCCTAACAAAAAATACTTCTACTATTGGATTATTGATTGTGATGATAGTTATAATTTTCATGGTTTTAGTAGTAGCTAACATTTATTTCAGTTTTACTGTGTGCTAAACTATTTCTTAAATGTTTATTTTTTGAAACATGTATTTTGTTAACGTGGAACAATATTTCATATCTTTCATTCAGTAATTAGGGATAAAGTTCAAAGTGCAAAGAGATCAATTCAGTGTCACATTAAATCTTTCTTGTTCATCAGCTTCATAGAAAGCCGAGATCCCAAGTCATATGTCTCTTTTTCTTCATGAACTTCAATGTGCCTGTGAAGATTTTATTTTCTGAACTGATCGCTTTTCTAGTCTGCTTCATTTATTTGAGATTTACTGTATTATTATCTCTTCTAGGAGTATTCATTATAGAGGATTTTTTTAAAAATTAAAGACAACACATTTTTTTCTTTTCTTTTGTACCAAATGTTAGTAGCAAAAGTGTTTATATATTTATTTGTCTGAAAATATGCTTTTAAAATTTTCTTGTTTTCATGTAGGAGGCAACTTATGCAAAATATAAACAGTAAAGTAGAAATTAAACCAGGAACAGAAGAATAGAAATCAGAGTAGAAAGTAGTGAACGGTCAAGATAGCTGACATAAAAGAAGTACATATCTTTGGCTCTACTTATCCTGATGGTCAAAGGAAAGGGAAAGTTAGACATTCATTTAATTTACATTGATGAAAACACTTTAGCTTTTTATGGGGAACAATTCATTTCCTGACACTAACCTTTAAAATAAACGTCTATCACAGAAGTGTCTTGTGAGAACAGAGTAAATTAGTGAACAATATCCTCAACCACAGACCTCAGCACACCCAGTCGAGGTTTTGAAATGGTATTTCTTATGTGTTCCTTATACATTCCTTAATTAACCAGACTTTATACAACTAAAATGCAAGTTGGCCAAAGACATCATTAAAAGACCCAATACGACTGATCCATTGTCTGCAAGATTTATCAAACTGTTTACTGATGTTTTCAAAGAAATGAGATGCCACTTAAATAAAAAGGTGACTGGTCAACACAAATTAATGTCTTGCCCATGGCTAGGGCTTTGTCATCTAGGTGTTTCTCTCCCCATAGACTTAAGGGATTTGGTAAAATCAACAAAAGAGTGCCTTTTTTTTTTTTTAAGTGATGGATATTATCTTTATTTTCACTTCCAAAATTACACTTGTTCTCATTCCTCTCAAAACACAACTTATCTTTGGGAAGAAATCTGGATGAATCAATCCACTTAACATAGAAAAAACCCTAAAGAAACAGATTAACCATGACCTCATCAAGCAGTAAAGCATTCTTAGCACACCAAAATGCCCCTTGTTGTCCTTTTTAATATCGTTCTCTCCTTACCCAAAGGTAACCACCAACCTGACTTTAAATACCATAACTTAGGGGCACCTGGGTGGCTCAGTGGGTTAAGCCGCTGCCTTCGGCTCAGGTCATGATCTCAGGGTCCTGGGATCGAGTCCCGTATCGGGCTATCTGCTCAGCAGGGAGCCTGCTTCCCTCTCTCTCTCTCTCTCTGCCTGCCTCTCTGTCTACTGTGATCTCTCTCTGTCAAATAAATAAATAAAATCTTTTAAATAAATAAATAAATGCCATAGCTTAGTTTTGCCTGTTTGGGGACTTTTTACAAAAGGAATCATCTGTTATATTCTTTTGCATCTGGCTTCTTTTGCTCAATATTTTATTTGTGATTCTCACACCCAAGCTCATGGTGAGGTGTATCGCAGTGATTCAGCAATTTTACTTCCGAATAGCATTTCATTGTAAAGCTATATTGCGTCTCATTTTACACAATTTAAGTACTAATGGACATGTGGGGTTTTCTAGTTTGGAGCATTTATAAATAACACAACCTCGAACAGTCTTGGACAAGTTTTGCAGTGCCCTTGTAGGAGAGAAGATTGCCGGATCATTGGAGATGTATACGTTTGAGTTTGATAGACTCTTCCAGGTTTCCAAAGTGATTGGACTAATTTACACTCCTTTCTGCAGTCTGTGAGGATTCCAGTTGGTCGTTATCCTTAATGCTTGTTTCTGTCAGTCTTTTAATTTAAGTCACTGGTGGCTGTATAGTGGTATCTCATTGTGGATTGAATTTGCATTTGCCTTGTGACAAATGAGATTGGCCACTTAGTCATATGCTTGTTGACCATTTGGTTATCCTTTTCTCTAAGGTCTTTTGCCAATTTTTCTATTAGCCTGTGTGTCTGTTTCCTAAATAGTGTCGAAATTTGTCATGTTATGGGTATGAGCCCTAAGTTTCCAGTCTCTTAATTTTTTTTATGAATGCAAGTTTTTACTTTTAATTTTACTAAAGCCTAATACATTAGTCTTTTCCTTAGGTTAGTGTCTTTTCCTACCTCAGGTCACGAAAATATCCTTTGTTTTCCTCTAGGAGCCTTAAGATTTTGCCTTTACATTTAGAGCCACATAGAATGCTATCATCACAGAGACAATAAAATAGTAAACGTGACAATAGTCATAGTCTCTTCCATTTGTATGTGGAGGAGAGCTGACATTCCAGAATTTTAACCTCAAAAGAAAACTGCCATGTAGTTGTTCTTATCTACATTTTAAAGATAAGGAAATTGAAGCTTGCATGATTAAGTATCTTCCTCCCAATAATAAAAAAATATATATAAAAAATAATTTAAAATTTTTTTTAAAAAGCTTGCATGATTAAGTATATTCCTCCCTATAATAAAAAATCCATATCTGTCTCATTCCAAAGACCCCGTGTTTATTGTTTCACCAGATTTCCTTAAAGGAGTTCCCATTTGTAGACCTTGTGCAAGTGATAGCCTCATAATCTGTATAAATGTCCTAAATGTAAAAACTCCAGTTCTATGAGAAAGAAATCAAGTGAATAAGATAAAAGTTAAAAAAGCAACATCTCGTGGAAATTCTAAAGCAGCACATCAATAAAATATAAAAATACAAAGGTACAAAAATAATGCACCAAGAACTTAGAATAGAAGAAAATGGATCAAAAAGATTAACAACAATAGGGCCTGACAAATGAAATCATTAATGTACTGCTTCAGTCTGTAAAGTATTGTTGAAAAGCAAGTGAGAAAGAGCAGGAAAAATTGTTGGAAGTCAGGGACATAAATAATTCTAGTGCTATCACTTTATAGGTTAGGATTCTAAGTTCCCACTCAAGGGGCTTCTTATTTTCCTGTTATTACTTTGTTTTCACTCAGGTAAGCTCTCATCCAGATGGGGAGACGGTGTTTTTGTTGTATCATCTATTGTCAATATGACAAAATGGAAAGCTTATGTTTTATCCCACTGCTTAAATCTGAATATTGCTTTTTATAAATTATTTTACACATAAGGCTTCTGTGGGTAAGTGGGTAAACATCAGTGAAATAAGTAGCTCCAAGTGAAAAAAAGGAAACAAAAAAAATACAGCATAATTTAATATTCTCACTAACTTTCACTAATATCTCTCTAAGTAAGCATGAAAATCATTCCCCCTGGAGTAGCAAGAACAAACTTAAGAAGATCTTTCTGAATCAGAACAAGTACTATGTGTGACTGACTCCTTACTCTTCTATCCACTTTTTTATTCTTGTGATAAGAGTAATATCCCCTGAAATCTGGGCATCTTTATGTTGTTGTTGCAAAAAAGTGGTTTTTTTTTTTTTCATTAAAATTATTTTAGTAACATTGCAACCTCCCAAACTGTCAGAGTTGGAGACTATATTCCTTCCTATAGACCAACCTATCAAACAATGCTTACAAAGAACTTGAAGATTTCAAGCAGAGAGTTAAATTTACCTCACCTGAGCTTTTGTGCCATTTGGCTGATTTGATGAGGATGGTCCTACAGAGAAGTTGTAGTTGACACTTAAAAATATAAATTTGTTAGAAAAAGGTATAAAGGGACGCCTGGGTGGCGCAGTTGGTTAAACGACTGCCTCCGGCTCAGGGCGTGATCCTGGAGTCCCGGGATCGAGTCCCACATCAGGCTCCCAGCTCCATGGGGAGTCTGCTTCTCCCTCTGACCTTCTCCTCGCTCATGCTCTCTCTCACTGTCTCTCTCTCTCAAATAAATAAAATAAAATCTTAAAAAAAAAAAGGTATAAATTTATTGTAAATACAGATAAAGATGTCATCACTACCCAAGAGACTTAAGAAATATCATACTCCACTACATGATATTCATTGAAGGAAATGTGAGGAACAATGTACTTGTGGAATGTGATAAAGTTTTATGAAAATATTTAATACAAGAGCTCAGCACATCCAAGTTGCTTCTTTTCTTCTCAAACTCCAACACTGAGCGCTCACCTGCAGATAATCTAAAAAGGCATTCTCCGTTACCCACCACCAGGCTCTTGACCATGGAGGTGAACAGATCAGAGTAAGTGAGAATTTTAAAATAGAGGTATATAGTGAGAGAGACAAATGGTGCTTGTGGGTTGTTGCTATTGTTGTTGTTTTAAATAAAAGAAAAATGACAATGCAAAGAGGAGGAAAAAAAAGCAAACTTTAGAAATTTCCCATGGCCTGGATATGCCTAGCTCCCTGCTTAGAGTGTGTACTCTGTTTACTGTCATAAGGTGATAATCTATTATTTTGATTTCAAGTGTAGAAAATGGCATATATATTCCCTTAACAAAAACATATGTTTAATGCTGACAATAAATATTCATTCAGTTAGCAAATATTTGTTGAATGCTATTTGTATGACAGACATATTCAAAAATCGGATGCACACATCTGACTATATACATCTGACTTCAAGGAATTCACAGCTAGTAAAGGTGTGTCCAAGTCAGAAAATCACTCCCAGACAATCATGCTTAGTGCTATATGGAAGAAAGGAAGAACACAGGCTGTTTGTGGAGGGAAGAAAGACACCAAAGTTTGCCTGGGATAGAGGCAGATTTCATGGAGGAGATGCCGGAGCTTATTTAAAAAAATTAAGAAGGACTGTACCAGATGGACAAAAAGAGAAAATAATTCCAGATTGAGGTGATATTGTGAGCAAAGATCCGTCTAAATGCTGGATTCTGTAGACTTCTACACACTAACTTATCTTAGGACGTGGAAAGCCTTTAGAGGATGTTCAGGTATTGTCATCTTCCAGGATTTGCATTTTAGAATTTCCAGTAGCCTGTTGAGGTTATTCTGAAAGTGACAATACTGCTAGAAGGAATAGTAATAAAGGTAAGAGCTGGAACTTACTGTTTACTATGAGCAAGGCACTCTTTGGGAAGCTTGCTGTGTAAAACTTAATGCTCACAACAATCATGTGAGGTCAGATGCATTATTGATTTTGTCTCACAGACAGCAAAATGGTGGCCCTGAGAGGTAGAATGACTTGCCCCGGGTCACATGGCTTGAACATGACAGAACGGGATGTAAACATGAGCAGTTAGGATACAGAATCTGTGTAAGGACATAACACACTTACATCATGAAGAGCTTGTTGTCAAATTGATGAGAAGCCATTTGGACATTAAGCAAAAGTGTTTGAAAAGGGACCAGGAAAGATAAGAGAGATTTTGAGAAACATTTAGGGAATAAAACTGGTAGGACTTAGCTAATAGGATATCTCATGAGTGAGCATGATACTTGGGCCTGGGATGCTTCTTTGAACCCTGGGCTGAATCAATGATCTTTTATATATCTGAGCAAATTTGTTCCAGACCATGTTAAGGCACAAGACTCTAGACTAGAATGTTTGGTGAAAACAGACATGATTTTTACCTTCAATTATATAACTCTATTTGGAGAGAATTTTATTAATTAAATTATCACCCTATTCAATGTAATTTGCTAAGAGACAGAACACGTGTGTGTGTGTGTGTGTGTGTGTGTGTGTCGCATGCGCATGCGTATTAATGAGAGTATAGCACTTTGAGTGAGGCTAGAGTACAGAGAAGCCTTCATTAAGGAAAAGATGTTGGAGCTGAGAACCAGGGGGTTGATGGGTAGGACTTAATTAGAGCAAATCTTCTCCTAAGTGATGGTATATCACACAGCAAGAGAAACTTGAACAGAAGTAGCACATTCAGGAGGGATCAAGGCTATCCACAGTGCGAGTGTTTACTGGACAACAGTGGACATTGCTTTGCTGTTGAGAAAAGCCACCAAGACAGCCTCAGAGAACGTTTCCATTTTGGGGTAGGAGGCAGATGGGGGTGGACAGTTTGACGCCACTTGTGTGGGTGAGGTTCTCTGGGGAGTAAGTGAGACAGAAGACAAGAGGGGTGCTAAAGGCAGACCTGCATCACATTCCCTCCTCCCCAGGTTTATTGAGGTATAATTATTATGCAACAGTGTGTAAGTTTTTGTTTTTTTAAATTTTTGTTGTGTTATGTTAGTCACCATAAAATACATCATTAGTTTTTGATGCAGTGTTCCAAGATTCATTGTTTATGCACCATACCCAGTGCTCCATGCAATACCTGCCCTCCTTGATACCCACCACCGGGCTCACCCATCCGCCCCTCCAACCCTCAGTTTGTTTCCCAGAGTCCACAGACTCTCACGGTTCATCTCCCCCTCTGATTTATGCCCCCTTCACTTTTCCTTTCCTTCTCCTAACGTCCTTTCATGTTATTCCTTATGTTCCACAAGTAAGTGAAACCATATGATAATTGACTTTCTCTGCTTCGCATCCCATTTAAGGGTGGTGTCCAGGAGTGCCCTAACAATTGCCATGATAAAGGGCTCTAAGAGAGAGGAGGAAATCCAGACTGACTAGCCCAGGAGGGAGAGATCATTGTGGAGAGAAAAGTCTGCTCAAATAAGTACAGCATTTGGTCACCTATCAGTCAATTGTGACCTTGGAAGGGACAGTCTGTGCGGAGTGGTGGCTGTGGAAGCCAGAGCGGGTTGCATGGAAATGAAAGTTAAGGAAGTGAAAAACCATGGAACCTACTTGCATGACTGTTTCCAGTGGCTTGGTTGGGACGGGAGCAAGGTGACAGCGACCAGAAAAAGCATCAGGAAGTTTTTTGTTGTTTGGTTTTTTATACATGCTTTCTGAGAGGAAGCCGAGTACAAGTTAATAAGCCTGAAAGGGACCGTCATGAGAGAGAGAACTGAGAGCCAGGAGCTCACTGATGACTGAAGGTCATGGAGACAGACAAGGATGGGCTCTGGGAGAGGAGAACTTTCCCCAGAGGCCTCGCATTATCTGAGTCCGGAGGGGCAGAGTAGAAGGGCAGATGCTGCTGTGGGTATTGAGCATGTTAGCCGGGAGCTGGTAGGTGCTCAGGTGTCAGACCACACGCCAAACTGTGTCCCTGTGCTATCCAGCCTAAGGGTCACCACACCCCACCAGGAGGAAGCCAGCCGGGAGAGCTGAAGGGGCTTGCCTAAGGCCACAGAGCTAGTCAGTGGCTGAGCTGGATCTTGAAACCGAAGCTGCCCGATTCCTATCCAGAAGCAGGGAAGTTGAGAGTCTTATCTCAAAGCCTCGGGGGGATTCTCTAGAAGTCCCTGGCTGTGAAACAGGAAAGTCACAGTCTGGAGCCAGGGGTGAGAATTTTGAGGACATGCTGTGGGGACTGACACAGGAGTCGCCCGTCCGGCATTGCAGACTGTGCTCTGGTTCACTGGTGCCTTTTGCTCGAGGACCAGGCATTTGCCATTTGCTTCCATCCCAGGGTTGTCTGGAGCTCGCTGCAGGAGCTCACTTAGCTCAGGGATAATGAACAGGCCGGAACAGACGGGTGTCCTTGGCTGAGCTCTCCTTGCCTCCCTCAGTTCCGTGGAGACGCGCTGGTTGTCACAGCTGGTCTGAGGAGCCCAAGCAGGTCTGAGCAGGCCAAATCTCTGACTAGTCCCCCTTTTCCAAATGCTGTCCCAGATGCCTTGCTGGTAGGCAAGGCTCAGGGACTCTAACAAGAAGACCCTTCCGGATAACAGAATGCACACTGAAACTAACAATACACTCTTGCCATAGTTATTCCCAGTTTATTTAGGGACTCTTTTTCTGGGTGACTGCCCTCATGGAGTTGGTGGTGGTCCAGATATTCCCCCACATGAACTCCCACTATAATGAGAACACACCAATCATAGTGGCTGAGGAGGAAACCAACCATCATAGCAACAGACTGAGGAATTAATATTCTCCTACCAAAAAGTCAACCATAAGGAAGCATAATTAGATAATTGTGAATAAATGCTAGCTTTGCATAAGAAACGAAAGAATATGAATGTGAAAAACACCACAAAATGTTAAAAAGTCCATAAAAGTTAGTCTCAAAAAATATTTCAACCCAAGTCTAAGACTGCAAGGTAGTAGTAGGGTAGGGAAAGGTCAAGGAAATACCCGCGCATCCCCACTGTCAACCTCGTCCTGGTTTCCAGTAAGCTCCTTCCTCTGTCTCTTGATCAACAGTTACATGGTAATGAAACTCTTTACGGTTATCTCCTTGAGAATATAGCTAACATGACTTCTCACTTCTTTCCAGGCAGAATATTCTGATATTATTATTTATTTTGTTGTCTTTCTCTGAAAATGATTTGAGCTATCTTACAAAATTCATCGTTTATACTAGTATAAGATAAATAGATGAGAAAATAAGCCCAGAAAATAAACTTAGGAGGAAAGTGTGTGTGTGTGTGTGTGTGTGTGTGTGTAAGATGCAGGGTGGGGGTGGAATTCTGGCACTGATAAACACTTTTCAAAGCAGAAGTTGTATGTCTTTTAGTTGCTAATTCAACCTAAACCTTCCATAGGGTAGCACAATGCTTAAAAAAAAGATGCCTTTTAATTTGACAAAATGCAAACGGGTATCTCTACTAGAAGAAAAGGTGGTGAAAAGCCTCTCTTGAGAAAGAGTGAATGGACAAATAAAGATTTCTCATCCCAGGCAAAAGAAAATACCCAAGGAAGAGAGCCAAAAAAGAAGATTCCAAGGAGAGAGATGGAAAGTAATGCCAAGAGGCAAACACATAAAAAAGATTTAGAGATCTGGCTAATTAAAAATTTAAAAGCTTTATTTGTCAAAAACATCATAAACAACCCAAATGTTCTAAGACAGAGGACAGGTTGAAACAATCTTACTGCACTTGCTGTGGAGGTGGGAATCTGCTGAGCCAGGGCTGTCTTTGGCTGAGGGAGGTTAAACGTCAGTTCAAGGTCACCCAGCCAAGATATGAGCTGACATCTCTCTGCCCCAGAGCACATGATCTTAAGCCATCATTTCTCTTTCTTCCTTTCTGGGATTTATCTGTTTCATTTGCTTTTAAACCTTGTTGTTTCCTTTATTATTTCTATAAATTTTGTTTTGTTTTTATTTTCATTATATTCTTCAGTGATTCATCAATTGTCCAGTGATTTTCTTGGTGTTCCATTAATGTTTATTGAATAAGCCAATGAATATTCTAAGTGGTTATTTTGGGTATATGGGCTTTTTTTTAATATAGACTATATTACATTCTCACTTTAATTATAAATTTTTCAGTATATGGGTTTTCAATGGATGAGTTAATAGTTTCTGAAAATAGTTGTAATTATGTTTCCCAATAATAAAGTTTCTTTTATATGCCATGTTTTAATGCCTACATCAGAACTTCAAAGCTATGTGAAGTGATGTTAGGAGATTTCTGGTATTTTTGTTTAGTCCATTAATAAGGATGCTGCTAATGTGTTAATGGTTTTTTTTTTTTTTCCTGTTAAAAAATGCTGCATTAAAGTGGTTATTCTCTGTCATTTTGAGGATGCATCCTTCTATTTTATGATTTTATCTATTTTATGGTTTTATGATTTTTTAAAATAAGAAATTTGTTGAATTTTATTAAAATCTTTTCAGCAACAGACCTGTGGGATTTTCTTTTCTCCTTTTTTATTTTATTGAAGTAAATCTTTATGTCACTAGATGTTTTGACATTAACAATTTCTTGCTTTCCTACTTGATGCAAATGCTAAGTGGTTATGACAGATAATGCCAATGTCTTATTTTTTACTTTGGTTTGAATAAAAATCACCTAGCACAAATGCTAAAATGCAGATTCTTTGGTAACACTCTTGAAGAGTTGGATTCTGTAGGAATATGGGTGAAGCTGAGAATTTCAATTTTTAGAAGTCCCTCTTCCACTACCATGATTCTAATACACGTGACACACACACCATGGTTTGAGAAACATAGTTGAAATGAACCATTGATTGATTCTTATTAATATTTTTGTTATCGTAGCCGAAATGGAAAAGGTGAAATTAACCTAATTAGATTTTTTTTTTCATTTGTTTTTATTTTAAGAAGACTTCAACTTATTTTTGTTTCTGGTTTTGTTAGTTTCATTAAAAAAATTGGGCTTTTTAAAAAGATTTTTTAAATGACGTTAACTGTTTATAAAGCATAACAATGTTCTGTTACTTAAGAGTTTAAGAGAATTAGTAGGTAAAATAATCTGACCCTGAGGTATTATTTGTTTAAAGTAATTCTCAAGGAGCTTGTTTTTTCAATCTCAGCTGCGGTTATAGATCTAACAAAAAATGCAAATTGAATTCAGAGACGGAAGAGCAGCCTAGTTTCGTCAGAACACATTATACAAAAAGGGCTCTCATGGAACACAGGACTGGAAAATTCATATGGGACTAGATCACAGAGGGCCTTGAGTAGGCGTAAAATGAATAGCTTACAAAGAAGTTCTATGTACTTTAGATCATTTTATGTTTATAACAGCACTGAGAAATATGTTTTATCCCTATCCTCATTTTATAAATGAGGAAACCTGGTACTGGGGTCTCAAAGCAGGGCACTAATTAGGAAACCAGACTTGATATACAATATATTATAGGATATAATATATAACACAATATATAACATAATATTTCTTCCTACTGCTGTATGAGTAAGGTCGTAGAAGTTTATAGTGTGGGACACGAGGGTGGTTCATTTAGTTAGGCATCTGCCTTCAGTTCAGGTCATGATCCCAGAATCCTGGGATAGAGCCCCACATTGGACTCCCCACAGTGAGAAGCCTGCTCCCTCTCTCTCTGTCTGCTGCTCCCCGTGCTTGTGCGCTCTCTCTCTTTCTGTAATATAAAAAAAAAAATTGAAAAAAAAAGTTTATAGTGTGACCTCTTTGGGAATTCTCAGGGATTTTTGGTAATTTGTCAAATGCCTCTGTTCTATCAGGATGTTGGACAGGTAAAAGGCAAAAACAAAAAACAAACCAAAAACATTTCCTTACCTCCCCCACTGTCATAGACTGAATTGTGGCTCCGCAAATCCACAAGTTGAAGTCCTGACCTCCAATGCAATGGTATTTGGAGATGGACTTGGGGTGGGGGGGGAGGTAATTAGAATTCAATGAGACCATGAGGGTAGGACCTTTGTGATGGGATTCCTTGCTCTTACACAAGAAGATCAGGGTGCTTACTCTCTACCTTGTGAGAACACAGCAAGAAGGTGACCACTACAAGCCAGGAAGAGATCTCTCACCAAGAACTGATCTCTGTAGACCCTTGGTCTTGCATTTCCTAGCCTCCAGAACTGTGGGAAAAAAAAAAAAACAAAACAAAACCAAAAAACCAGACATCATGTTCAAGCCCCCAGTCAATGGTGTTTTGTTATGGAACCTGGAGTAGACTAAGACAGCACAGATAACTGCAGTTATCTGTGAAATGTGCAAAGGGAGCTGAGTAAAATAAAAGTAATACGTGAGACAGACATTTTACAATAAAAGAAAACTTTTTAGTAGTCTAAATCAATTATCCAGTCTGCCGAGGCCGTTCCAGGTTGGACTTTATACTTGTAATGATGCCACAATCTCCAGTGTGACTCCCTGAATCTAGACTCTCTTACACTCTGTACGATTGATTATCTTTTAAAAATGTCCTTTTGTTCATTTATTCATTCATTCAGTGAACCATTCATTTATTTATGTATTCATTTATTCACTCATTCATTTTAAGATGCAAAGGCAATAAAGTCATGGTCAGAGACTGGCAGCTAGTACATAGTCACAGGTATCTAGAAACAAGTTATCTCAGAATAGGTGTAGTTTCTGTACAGAGTACTTTGAGGTCCACAGGGATGTTCAGAGGGGTGAACCAGAGTTTTAGCTAGATCTGGGTGTCTGAATAAGATTTCAACAGGTGGAGATCATTGAAAGGGCAAATTCAGAGATGAAAAAACTAAATTCACAAGGTATAAGGAAGAAAACTGCAAGTTCTTTAAGACAATTATATGTAGCTTGGTTTTATTAGAGTATATATAAAGAAGATAAAGCTGAAAAACTAATTTTAAGTCAGATTGTGAATGTTTTAAATCACAGACTAAGGTTTATAGGTATTGTTCTGCAGACAAGGGAGAAGAAACAAAGGATTTTGACAGCATTAGCAAGAATTGAAACAGGCCTTTGAGTTTTGATCTACTTTCAAAATGGTACTGGTAGCTCATTGTTCATCAGCTGGTTGAGTCAGCAATATTGCAAAAGAGACATTCAGGCTCTGATGATCCTCCTGGTGGTGAAATGACAACAGATAAAACCACCAATGGAGAGAACAGGTAAAAACAAAAGAACAGGGGACTGAGGTCAAAATTATATAGGGGTGGAGGAAAAAGAAATTAGAAAGAAGTATTATGTTCTCATAATACTCAAAATAATACAAAATCATGATGTTGAAGGGAGTTTCAAAAGGAGGAATTTTCATCCTACCTAGCATTATACTTTACTTTTTTGTGCTTATCTTTCTTTCTTTCCAAATTAAACTACATTTCTGTATTTTTAGGGCAGATATTATATTTTTATTTTGACAATGTTCAGCACGATGCCTAATATAGTGGGAAGGATATTGTTAGGCATTTAATAATTCTTGCTTATCTATTACTTTTTACAGTAGTCAAATAATTATAAAAATGATCACAGTGAACACTTATTATAACATTTATATAATTATAAATTAACCCATTATAACATTTATAATGGGCAGTTCTGAGTGATTTGTATAGATTATTCATTTAATTCGAACAACAACCAAATAAGTTCTTTACCAAGTGAAGTAGCATTTATTAGGCTGATCAGGATAGGTAATCACCTAAAAGTGTATGGAAGTTAAAACATTTCATCTTATTTGTTAAAAGAAATTATTTCCTGAGCACATCCTTTATACAAAGCATCACGTTCGGGTATGTTGAGGGGATGGTGATAGGGCTTGCTGGTTACCCACAGTCATTAGAAAAGTTTTGTTTTCTTCACTGTCAACTTTCACAATTTTCTCCTCTAGAAAGAAAAAAGCTCAGATTTTATCCCCAGCAGGTACAATAGAAACATTATAGGAAAAATTATACCCGGGCTCCTTTAAAAAAAAAAAAAATTAAATTAGCACATAATGTATTCAGGGATGCAGGTCTGTGATTCATCAGTCGCACACAACACGCAGCACCCACCACAACACACACCTTCCCCAGTATCCATCACCCAACCACTGCATCTGCCCACCCCCAACCCTCCAGCAACCTTCAGTTTGTTTTCTAAGATTAACAGTCTCTTACAGTTTGTCTCCCTCTCTGGTTTCATCTTGTTCATTTTTCCCATCTTCCCCTACAATTCTCTGCCTTGTTTCTTAAATTCCACGTATCAGTGAGATCATATGATAATTGTCTTTCTCTGACTTGGTTCACTTAGCATAATACCCATTGACTCCATCCATGTTGTTGCAAATGGCAAGATTTCATTTTCTGATCGCTGCATGATATTCCATTGTATTTATATACCACATCTTCTTTATCCATTCATCTGTTGATGGACATCTGGGCTCCTTCCATAGGTCGGTTATTGTGGACATTGCTGCTATAAACATTCAGGTGCACGTGTCCCTTCAGATCACTACATTTGTATCTTTGGGGAAAATACCCAGTAGTGTGATTGTTGGGTCATAGGGTAGCTCTATTTTTAACTTTTAATTATTCTGACTGGTGTGAGGCGGTATCTCATTGTGGTTTTGATTTGTATTTCCCTGATGCTGAGTGATGTTGAGCACTTTTTCATATGTCTGTTTGGCCATTTAGATGTCTTCTTTTCATTTAAAAACATGAGATTTAAGATTGCTCGTTAAAGCCTAATTCATTAAAAAAAAATTTAAAAACCTATGTGTTGGTGAGGACATAGAGAAATTGGAACCTTGTGCACTTTTAGTAGATATGTTAAATGGTGTAGCCACTGTGAAAACCAGTATGGTGGGTCCTCAAAAAACTACAGGTAGAACTACGAAATGAGGGCGCCTGGGTGGCTCAGTGGGTTAAGCCGCTGCCTTCGGCTCAGGTCATGATCCCAGGGTCCTGGGATCGAGTCCCGCATCGGGCTCTCTGCTCAGCAGGGAGCCTGCTTCCCTCTCTCTCTCTCTGCCTGCCTCTCTGCCTACTTGTGATTTCTCTCTGTCAAATAAATAAATAAAATCTTAAAAAAAAAAAAAAAGAACTACGAAATGATTTAACAATTCTACTTCTGAGTCTATACCTCTAAGAATTGAAAGAAGCGTTTAAATTAAATACTTGCATACCCGTGTTCACAGCAGTATTATTCACAGTAGCCCAAAGGAAGAAGCAGCCCAGGTGTCCATCAGTGATTGAACAGATTAACAAAATGTGGTCTACACATGCCATAGAATAATATTCAACCATGGAAAGAAAGGAAACTCTGACATTTGTTACAACATGAATGAAACTTGAGGAGAGTCTGCTAAGTGAAATAAGCCAGTCACAAAAAGACAAATACTGCAATATTCCACTTATATAAGGTACCTAGAGAAGTCAGATTTATAGACAGAAAATAGAATGTGGTTGCCAGGAACTGGTGGGATTGGGGGGTGGGGATGGGGAGTTGTTGTTTAATGGATGTAGAGTTTCAGTTTTTCAAGATCCAAGAGTTCTGGAGATTGGCTGCAGGATAACGTGAATGTACTTAACACTACTTAAGTGTATGCTGAAGTGTGTACATAAAAATGGTCAATTTTGCTTTATGTATATTTTACACAATTAAAAAATTATTTTCTAATTCGGGTATTCTTATATACAGTACAAATCTCTTTTGTTGTCATTATTATACCACATTTATTGAAATGTGGTATAATTTGAACAATGTATCCTAATATGCAGAACAATGTATCCTAATATGCAGAAAACCCCATGTATGTTGGGCGGCTTCCGCTGCGTGTATGGTTCATATATGTATTCAAAATTGAAAGAATAGAAAACAGGCATGAACAAAAGATAAAATGAATAAGTGCTATATCCCAACTACTATTAATGCTTAACTATTCAAAATGGGAACTTTTGGAATGCTTAATTTAGGTTTCTTTATAAAGAGTCTATTTTTGACTTGAAGAACAATTAATTCTACTATAGGCTTCAGTAGTGATGATAATACTGGGACCTGATTATACTTTATAATGATACCAGATAGGGTAATTTTTCAAATGTTTTATTGGATCTATGAAGGGATCATTGTGTGACCTGCATTTAGAAAATCCACTCTCCAAAGAATTATCTGTGGTTAGGCTATTATTGTTAGGTCAAGTTATGTGCTTGAAATTGATTAATATTTTTCTGGGGGTGATTGTCATAGCTCATATTGTTTACAATTAATCCCTTCTATAATCTGGCCCTGAGTTATTTTTACATAAAATCTGAGAAGACATGCAATATTCATATCTCATATATAGATATATAATAGTGGGCGGTAGTCTTGCCATTATCTATGGATTAATTCAAATTTGATAGAATTATCTCTTTTCAGAGATAGATTATGAAAGACTTTTAAAAGAACAGATTTCCATACTAACTTTGAACTTAATCAGCTATTTCATAATTATTCCAAGATTGCTACAAGGAATCCCATGGCTTCTTATTATTCATAGCAGCAGGACAAAAATGTATGCAACCTTTCTTCATTTTAGGAGTGGCAAAAGGTCTTAGAGATTACCCTTCACATGCTAATATTTCACAACTTTATTATTTTGTTGTGGTTGTGAAAAATAAAACTCTCAAGATTTTTTTCAGTATTTTTCCCTTTCCTTATTCTCGGAAGCATCTTTCATGTAAATAAAAGTCTCTTGGTACTTCTGCCGTGATTGGAAGAGGTTTCATTTATGTTTCACCACAAAAAATATTGAGCTTTTGCGAAATGGAAATATGAAATAAAGAGTTTACCCCTCCAGTTATATTGTTTTTTATCCTTTGAACTGCAGCTAACAAACTGGGTTCCAGAAAGCTTTTGAGGCTCTTACCAGTTGGTCACAATGGGGAGCCATATTTCCTGGCTCGCTTTTTGCCTATTTTGCTTTTATTTTTTCATTTGCTAATAATTTATACACTTAAGAAATTAAAATTGTATATACAACATATGCATACTCCCACTACTTCTATCAAATGACATATTGCATTGTTACCTGCGAAAATATCTCAGTGCATAGGCATGAATGAATTCTACCAGAAGTATTTTCATGTCTTTACTCTTGAGGTGATTACCTAATTCATGAAGACAAGAGAAGCTATTTTGTGTTTTCAGCTATGCATTACATTACATCTACTTATACAGCTTTTTCTCCTCATACTGAAAGTTTATGGAGCCAAGGATTTTCTTTCCCTGGTATGGGCCACTTCTAAAAGCTCCGCAGGGTATTCTGATGTAGAACCTGAATAAAGAACCACTGTTCTGGAAATGTATCTCAACAATATACCCAACAAATGTGGGTGAGTCATGCTCGATGGCTGGGCTCTTGTACATTCGTGCAGTTAGGGCTAACTGGCTGTAGGGGATTTCCCAGACTGCGGGGATCTCCACCTCAGCAGTCATCTCCAGGAAGTTACCACTTTGGCACAAAAGTTGGAGTTGATACGCCATTCCCGGTCTAAGGTGTTCTCTGTCTTTGCATAGTGATTATAATCTATAAAGACTCTTGGACAAATCTATTCTCTGTGTTGTTATAGAGTAGTATCAAATAATTTCAGGGTATTTCAAGAAGTTCATTTTCCAGTTCATAAAAATATTTGAACTTGATGCTCTTCATTTCCAAAAGTAATTATCTTTTCATTACCAGAGATTTAGGCTTACACCCAGCAAAGGTGTTGCAGGTCGTATTTTGTAATATTTGGTAATATTTCCCTTTTTGTTCCTCTACCTAAAGAGAAGAGGATGTGATGAAACACACAGACCCACTATTCTTGTATCTGAATCCAAACCCTAGCTCTTCTACTCACTCTGTGGTTTCTACATAGTCTGTTGCCCTGGTTTCCCCCTTGGTGAGTAGGTATCTGAGAGTTGTGAAATAGAAATGCACGAGAGACACTCAATACTCTCCCCGTGCATGGAGTACCACCACCACTTGTGGATCATTATCATTATTAGTCATAGAATGTACAACGATTGTTTTATATCACTTTGCCTCAAATTCACCATTTTTGGCAGAATGTACAAGGATTGTTTTATATCACTTTGCCTCAAATTCACCATTTTTGGCAGTAGAGACTTCAGAAAATTCTTGTTTTATTATTTTTTAAAGATTTTATTTATTTATTTGACAGAGAGAGAGAGAGAGATCACAAGCAGGTAGAGAGAGAGGAAGGGAAGCAGGCTCCCTGCTGAGCAGAGAGCCCGATGCGGGGCTCCATCCCAGGACCCTGGGATCCTGACCCGAGCCAAAGGCAGAGACTCTAACCCACTGAGCCACCCAGGCGCCCCTCTTGTTTGTTTTAAATGTAGCACTTCGTGAGTTATTTATTATTGTTTAAATATATATGCAGCTATGTCTATAAAAAGATATGACTATTATTTGGGTCCCAAACCTAGAATATCCCTGGATGATTTTACTTTCATTCATTCATCTGTCCTTTATCCATTCATCCATCCATCTACACAATAAATATTTGACAAGTGCCTTCCACAGGTCATGCGCTGGTGAAATAAAGGTAAACAAGGCACATTATCTGCCTTTAATTATCTCCCAATGTGTAGTGGGAGAAACAGACAGGTAAATAGAAAATTAGAAACTGAGTTTTTAGTACCATGAGATGATTGTGCTTGGGATCATAGAAAGGGGACCCAGAGGATGTTTCGATGCTTTGAAGGTAAGGGAAGGCATTCAGTTTTTCTAGTAATGATCAATTTATTTAAAAGGCATTGTTTTTTTAGTTGACCTCAGCCCAAATTTACCATAGAAAAATGCATTCAGAGCCTTACAGAAAACACTTAGGGGTAACGTGGCTTCTCTCAAAGTTGGAAGAGAAAAACTTCTTTTTTTCAATCTCATGGCTATTTTACTTTAGGGAGCAGAACGCACTGATTATGGCTACTTTGCTGCCTCTCAGTCCTGTTTGGAAAAGGGTTTTGGTGTATTTTATATAGCTGAGTTGAATAAATCCCAGTGCTTACCACCATAATTTACTGCATGTGAAGCCAGCTTGTCCCCTAGATCACAAAAGAAATGCACCAGGGAAAGCTTCCATCCCACTTTTATATTTCAGAAATAAATCACTTTTCCTGTACAAAACACATACAAAGCTGTAAAATTTAGTCTCAGCATTAATAATTATTTTAAGTCCTGTAAATCCTAGGTTACTTTATAATGTGGCCATAGGAATCTTTTTTTAAGGTCTTTTATTCTTATCTAGTAAAATGGATCATTAGTTATATAGAGTCTTTATAGTTTTGAATTTTGAAAGCATTGTGGTTTTATAATGTTAGTTTGCTTGCTAATGCAAAATGTTAAGATACCTATGCTCTGATTTTTCTTTTATTCAATGTCCCTGGAAACAAGAAATCATAACTACTTCCTCACAGGGATTTTCCAAGATACTTAATGTCTCTGTGAATCAGTAACAAATTCAATTTAAAGGAAAAAAAAGAAGGAAAATATTACAAAACCCTTGAATATCATTGCTTCTGGAAGATGCAGCTATGACTTTAAAATTTAGGACCGACATGGATGTTGCCATGGTCATGGGCTCAGGCCAGCTGCATAAGCTAATGATAAGCTTCCCAACTTCACTCTTGGTTGTTGGTTGTTGGTGTTTTTTTTTTTTTTTTTTTAAAAAAAAAACTCTTTTAAAGAACCATTCTCAGACCACTTAAAATAATGAGGAATTAAGCAACACACTCATTCTTTAGTTTCGAACCAGAAATCAGGAGACCAAATCAGGAATGTAATCACTGAAACACACAAACACGGTGGTTTGGATAGGACGAGTCATCTTGTTTGGAAGAGTTGCTATTCCCTAACCAATTTTGAAGTCCAACAATAAAGCCTTCTAGAGAAAGCCTTTCCTAAATCTTCCATGATGGTAATTCAGTCTTGATGAAACAAAAACATGAAAGCAGAAGGCTGAGTGCTCCATCTAGAGTACAAAGGAACCAAATTGAAAAAACTGGGAGGGATCCTTTAGCAAAAGCCTTCCTCAGTAATACCCTTCAAATGGGAAATGGATGGGACACAGATGAAACACGATTTTCATTGTTGCAAACTTAGAAATTGCTTCTTGTTAATTGAATTAGAATTCAATTAGAATTCTGGAATGAGAATTAATGAGAATTCTTAGAATTGCTTGTTCTTAAGAAATTCCTGGAAACTGCTTGCAAACTTGTTCTGTTTCTCAGATTTATTAATCTAATCATACATACCATTGAGATCATTCAGCCAATCCACTAGGGACATAAAAGAAATTTTAAAGGTCACCTGAAAAATGTTGAAATAGTAAACATGGCGTCAGTTTCTTAATTATTATTTAGCACAATATACTTAAAATATTCTTTATCTTCCATTATTAATGTAACATTGGCTGGATTTCAGATGCTGAATATTGGAGCATCTCCCATGTTTGTCCTCCAGAAAGCTATGCTCAATAAAGTGTTTGTATTTTGTTGATATTGATATTTTTCTCTCCTTCTTTGCCAAGGCAATAATCAGAGATTTGTTATTTACTACAAAGCTAATGAAATCAAGTTTCTCTCCTGGAATGTCACTGGAGTGGCCATGGGCATTTAGAGTCTTGCTAAATAAAAGTTGAGTTGAGAATACATTTTGATTGGCTTGAGTGGATAGTTTTAGATGACTCAAAGTCTCATCTGTTTGTAATTAAGCTAAAGTTGAGAATAAATGGTTAGTAATACTCTTACCCTCCAATATGCTGATACCTTACATTAAAAGTATTTGGGTAATAATGGAGAAGCAGCAAAAGAAGTTTGTCTGAACATTTCTCCCAAATCATACAGTTCATATATGACAGTTATTAGGAGTTGCCCCAAATATAATGACAATTATAAGAATTTATGCTGACATTACCAAAAACAAGTTTGAAGCCAAAAGAAATATTTCTACATTACCAATAATTTTAAAAAAATGCCCATTTCTCATGCTGGAAGAAAAACTAAGTGATTTATTTAGAAAGATCATCACTGGGGCACCTGGGTGGCTCAGTGGGTTTTTAGCCTCTGCCTTCGGCTCAGGTCATGATCTCAGAGTCCTGAGATCAAGCCCCGCATGGGGCTCTCTGCTCCGCGAGAGCCTGCTTCCCCTTCTCTTTCTGTCTGTCTCTCTGCCTACTTGTGATCTCTGTCAAATAAATAAATAAAATATTTAAAAAAAAAAAAAGATCATCATTGTGTGAAGAGATGATCGAAGAGCATATAGTCCCCAAAATGTAAGAAATACAAATGCTAAAGAGGTGTATCATGTCATTAATTAATAAAATGTGTTATTTTAAAGTCAAACAGAAAAAGTTAATTATCATATGGCTTCACTTATTTGTGAAACATAAGGAATAGCATGGAGGACATTAGGAGAAGGAAGGGAAAAATGAACGAGGAGAAATCGGAGTGGGAGATGAACCATGAGAGTCTATGAACTCTGGGAAACAAACTGAGGGTTCTAGAAGGGAGGGGAGAAGGGAATGGGTGAGGCTGGTAGTGGGTATTAAGGAGGGCATGGATTGCATGGAGCACTGGGTATTAGATGCAAACAATAAATCATGGAACACTACAACAAAAACATGGTGACTGATGTAACATAATAAAAAAAGTGTCATTTTAATAAAATATGTTGGGATTTTTTTGGTAGCATTTATATGTTTTAAAGACTTTTTAAAAAGATTTATTTGTTTGAGAGAGAGACAGTGAGAGAGAGCATGAGAGGCGAGAAGGTCAGAGGGAGAAGCAGACTCCCCATGGAGCTGGGAGCCTGATGTGGGACTCGATTCCAGGACACCAGGATCATGACCTGAGCTGAAGGCAGTCACTTAACCAACTGAGCCACCTGGATGCCCTAAAGATTTGTTTTGTGTGTGTGTTTGTGTTTGTTTTTTTTTTCTTACTTTAAATATTAATCACCTCGTATCTAATCGTGTATTTTTCTTTTTTTCATGAATGTTAACTTTTTAATTTAGAAAAAAATCTGCACAACGAAAGCAAAATTAAAAAGTCAAGACTTGCTTCAATAGGTCAAGAACAAGGAAATTTTCCTTTTTGGCTTATCTCCTCAATATTCATATCAACTATTATTTTTTTAAAGCTCTTTAAAAATATTGATTTTCATCGTCTTATAAACATATAAAAATAGTCACTCAAGGGTGTTCTACCCTTGTATTCTTTACCTTGAAAAGGTCAACCAAGCCATCTACAAGTACTACCAATAATTCTTTCAGTAGCTAGAAATTCAGTCTGCAGTGAGTGGCATATCTCTGCTTCTAGCTCATTTTCTCTTTTTCCAATGGTGCTTGTCTTGAGCTATTTCACCCTTTCCTGCCTTGTATCAGAAAACGAGACTTCAAACTCCCTAGAAATCAATCTAGCTCTTTATTAATAAATATTAAGAAGGGAAGTCATGGAGATAATAGTCTTCCAAAGATGTTCCCTCGAAATTTTCCCTCGGTAAGTAAAGAACCAGGATTCCTTTTCTCTACAGTTGGTCTGGGATTTCAGGAAGACTATTTCTAGTAGGACTGAAGTATTTCTGATATCCAGAGATTCTGAGTGAAAAGAGTTTTTATACTAAAAAGAAAAAAGGCTCTTAAACCTTGAGTATCTGTGGTCCTGAGTCATTCACTCTGACTTGGAAAGTAGCTATGCCTGGTGGGCTCTATTGTGAGCGGTTGCAAGAGATTTTTAAAGGATATTCAGAAAACAAAAATAGTAGTGACAGATTATTTTCTGGGGCAAAAAAAAATGGGTTGGTGAATGCTGAATTGAAAAAAAAAAAAAAACCACCCTAAAATAGTTTCCACAAACCAAAATCCTCTATACACTACAATCCCTCTCTGGCCATATTTAGCAATCCTGTTCCATTTGAAATCCTAGAAGGCTCAGTAAGTACCATCTTTCATCAACATAAATAATTAACTGGAGAAGGACATGCAATATTCATAGTGGGAATTGCAAAAGAAGAGAAATATCCAAAATTGAAAAAAATGAATCATTTAGCTATAGCATTTCTTTTATGTATATAATTAATTAGAAAAAACCCTATTCCTTCATAGCCAATCACAAATGGTGGGTGAGCTAGATCTTGGCACAGCTGGACTCTATTTGATACATGGTTTGAAACAATAAGGGATTCAGTGGTTCAGGTGCATTCTGCCAGGAGGTGGGCATCGGGAGTGGGAAAAGTGAGAATCATGTTTTGCTTTTTTATTTTAGGACCATCCCAATAATAAGGGAACTGTTATTTTGGGAGTCAGAGCGATTGTTCAATTTAGTGTGTTCAATTAAGTGTCACGTCTTGGGAACGATTTATATTATTGGAGGTTTTCACTTTTGTGGGAGGGGATTATGGTGATGGGTTCTAGAAAACCGACTGAATAAATAAATGTTTCTGTTCCTAGCCAATAGCAATAGCAAAGCACAGAACTTAGGGGTCACTGCTTCGTGACATTAATTGATGTCATAAAGCTTTTGTCTAAGAGCATCCCTGAGATGATAAACAAGGGCTGGCTCCATGACACAGAGAGGCCGAAAATGGGTCGGAAGAACAATACTTCTGTGATACCGTTTCTCTGGTCAGACCCATGGAGTCGATTCGCAGATATTCTTAGCTGTGCCAGAGAAAAACTGGTTTTTTTTTTCCCCTGACTCTCAAGACCTGTTTGGCAGGAGATCGTGAGAGCTCCAGTCCTTGAGAAAGTGAAAGACGATTACTTTCAAATCCGGGAGTCTCATTAGGGTTTCTGAGGAAATGAGAAGTGGTTTGACGTGGAGACCGAGCTAAGGCTCCTGGTGTAGAATTTTAGCACTAGCTAACCTGCTTACCTTGCTGATGAGGTGAATTCACGGTGAGCCCTCAAAGCCCGCATTGTTCATGTGTGGCCCCAAGAACAATGAAGTACAAATTAGCTGTGTCCGATCACTCGGGAAAGCTTATCATTGTCATCAGGCTCTCTGACATTACCTCTCCTGCCCTCTTTCCTTTTAGCTCAGAAATTAAGCCAGGTTTGAGGCAAAGGAAGAGAAGCCCAGAGATTTGACAGCAACTTCTCAAAAGGAAAAAGGAGGTATTATGTAATGGGAAAAAAATCTGTAGTTTAAAACTATCTTTGCTAGAGATATCAATTATCCTTTAAAGCATTTAAAAGTGGAATAGTGGGGCACCTGGGTGGCTCAGTGGGTTAAGCCTCTGCCTTCGGCTCGGGTCATGATCTCAGGGTCCTGGGATTGAGCTCCACATCGGGCTCTTGGCTCAGTGGAGAGCATGCTTCCCCCTCTTTCTCTGCCTTCTGCTCTGCCTACTTGTGATCTCTCCCTCTCTATCAAATAAATTAATAAGATCTTAAAAAAAATAAAAATGGAATAGCTTAACTCCTCCTAAATACCTAGGATTCTTCTGTATCTGCTATTTCTTAATCACGAACCTTTCTTCCTCTTTTGTGATTATGGGTAAATGTGATCACAATAGAGTCTACGACCTTCAATTAAACATGATACCTCTACCCCAAATGGAATTTACCATCTAGTATATTTGTGAAGAACAACCTAGGGAATAATTTGGGGATTATTGGAAGTAACATTAAAGTATTAGGTATCAGTGATGCTATTTTATACACTGGGTCTGCAACTTAGTAGGGTAACAACTCATACATTGGAATCACCAGGGTATCTGTTGCCCAGGATAGAATTTTTTGGCTAAGTTTTACCATTGTGTTTCCAAAAAGTATCTCATACCTTTATGTAGCTTACAACTCAAAGTTTATAGTTTGAGAAAGAAGTTTAAAAAACTCTCTACATAATGACTGAGGTTAGACAACTATGTAAATAATCTATTTTAATTGATAATCTGTATGTAAGTACTGAGGACTTTTGAAGGCATCCCAATTCTATCATGGCTATCATTTATTCATGTACTTATTCATTCGTCAAACATACACTAAGCCCTTCATCTGTTTGACACATTCGGTTAGGCATCTTATAACAACTGCCTGTATTATCTTCTCTAAAGTTCTAGTGTATCGATAGCATTTCACCCTGTCTGCAGAATTACTGAATTGCCAAGTTAAACAGAAAGTGGAAAGTTACCAAGCAGCTTGGAAATAGTAAGACAATGAGTAAGAATTTACTAGTATATTTCCAAACCTGTCTACAAGAGAAACCTCTGCCTTTCACTCACTCAGCCCACTTAGCTGGCAAAATAATGATAGTAACCACAAGTTAACACTTATTTGGTATAAGCTACATGCTAAATGTTTTGTGTGCATTTCTTTATTTAATGGTCAAATGAGTCTTGCAAAGTTACCATCTTTGCTTTTTGAGTGAGAAAACTAAGATTTAATAATGTAACTAATTTGTTCCCAATCAGGTAACTAATGTTGGGGGCCAGAATTTGAATCTAAGTCTTCTTAACCTCAAAACCCATAATTTCCATACATAATGGAAAAATATATATACATTATGATAGCTTGATGACATTAGCTATTATCTTTTAACTCTTGTTCCATGTTTACTCAACATCCTTTTCTGATTTACTTAGAACCTCCATAAAATGTGTTTGTTTGTTTGTTTGTTTGTTTTTTGTGGGAAGAGAATATTCCACCAGTGATTCTGAATGGTTGATTCCTGTGGACATTGGGTATTTAAAAAATTATAATCGAACAATTGTATTGTTCGATTTATACCTCTTTCTCTTATGAATTTGATTAATGTGAGCTGGCCTCTCCAATACAGGCATCAGTTCTGAATATATTTACAAATTACTATTTTTTTGTTGTTATTTACAGAATTCAGGACCTGAGCCCAGACCATGGTATTTTTGGCATCTAAACAGAATCTCTACCTTATCATTATTTATAGTCTCAGAAATAATGTAGTAGTTTTTTTTTTTTTTAAAGATTTTATTTATTTATTTATTTGACAGAGAGCGAGAGATCACAAGTAAGCAGAGAGGCAGGCAGAGGGAGAGGGGAGCAGGCTCCCTGTTGAGCAGAGAAACTGATGCGGGGCTGGATCCCAGGACCCTTAGACCATGACCTGAACTGAAGGCAGAGGCTTTAACTCACTGAGCTATCCAGGTGCTCCAGCAGTTGGGTTTTTTTTTTCTAGTAATCAAAAATTCACAACAATTTTTCAAGTACAGTGCAAAGAAAGCTTTTTTTTTTTTCCCCTTTCCTGTACCCTCTTTTTTCTTAAAAGTAAAGACAGTTTATTAAGTATCAGCTGTAGAGTACAGGCTTTCTATCTTCATTGCATTTTATCCTCCTAAGGCCACATATGGTGATACCATATAACATATATCTCTTAGGATTTGGGGTCTGGAGTTATTGCATGCAAAATTTTTAGCTTGGTATGATTCAATTTCTCTTTTTCCATATTGGTGAACGTAGCAAATCAATGAATCAAAAAATTTAGGAGACTTTTTGAAGGGCAAGTCAATTGATGTTAAACATTAGTCCAGTCCTGCCATGACCTAGTGAGCTACGCTTTAGTTTTGTCCCAAGTATTCCAATGGCTTGAAGGTTTTCATCCATTACATGTAAATTCTTCATAGGGCTCTGGAGGACTCAGGTTGCTGCAGACCTGCGTGGGGATAACTGGAGTCCGAATTCTCATACTCATGGAGAAGGTTGCTAAAAAAGTTACAGCTTTCTGTGCCTAACTTCAGACTTACTGATTCCGAGTTTCTGGAGGCGGGGCCAAGGACCGTGCAGATTCCCCCTGGGTTTCTGTTGCACACAAATGCTCAAAGCCAGTGTGATACATAGTTAGGAAGATGATATTTTCTTTTTCTTTTTCTTTTTTTTTTTATGATCGCCTATTCACTAACTTTCATGTACTCAGTTATTTGTATGTGGATGTACATTTATCTTATGCAATTGTTTTCTTGCTCCTGCAACCCCTCATTCTATGCAAGTTTATCCCATGAACAACACATAATGCTTTTCAACACTGCATATTAGCAAATTTTTGCATAAGTCAATCCTTATTTAATGGCTGCTTAACTGTTGGCTGTTATCTTACTGGAGACTCTAGAAAAGTGTCGAATCTGGAAAAAAGTAAGTGATATCATGTTCGTGTGCATAATATGCATAATGCTATGCACATGGCACAGAGAATTGTGTATAAATACGTCATTTTACTTACATAAGTAAATGACTCAGAGTCTCAGAGTGTAAACAAATCAAGGAGCTAAGTAAATTAAATACTTTGGAAAATTGCGTGTCATATTTGGGCAACTAACTTTAATTTGTGTGCTGAATTAGGGGATTCATACTTGACTTTGGAAAATTGAAAACTGACAGGAAGCCAAAAATCCAGGGAAATACACCTGCCCTGCCCTTGGGGATCCAAATGGGGGAGTAGAGCTTTTTAATTGGTAAACATAATTTTCATAAATCCTTCAACCTTCTGCATTCATTTCCTAGGTCTTCTGTAATGAATACTCCAACGAGGTAGCTTAAAAACCACAGAAACTTATTTATTTATAGGTGGAAGGCCAGAAGCAAAAAATCAAGATGTGGACAGGGCCAAGGTCTCTCTGAAGGCTCTAGGAAAGGATCCTTCATTGCCATGTTCACTCCTGTTGGTTGTCAGCAAAACTTGACCCTCCCTAGGTTATGGATGCTTTATACTCCAAACTCTGCTTCCTTTGTCACATGGCCTTCTGCCTTGTGTGTCTGTGTGTCTCAAAATCACTCACTTCTAATGACAGTAGTCACTGGATTCAGGCCCACTCCTCTCCAGCATGACCTCATCTTAACTAAATTACATCTGCAAAGATTTGAGTTCCAAATGAGGTCACATTCTGAGGCTCTGGGTGGATGTGACTTTGGTTGGGGGAAGTCACTATTGAACCATACATGCTCTCATCCTGGTTTTGTGACACACTGACATTCAACTTCCTACTTCTTGCCCTATACAATGAGCATTTCACTGATGGAACAGTATGTGGATAACTTCCTTATAAGTTGCCTTCTGCAGTCTGAACCTTTGCAGGGCATGGTTCTGAGTTTAATACCCCTCCTTTTAGGATGCTCTCAGCTCAGCTAAGAGCCAGCTTGTTTAAAAAAAAAAAAACAAAACTGGATTACAGAGTTTCTCCAACTTTGTACTATCAAGAAATATTTTCATTTTTTTTCTTACTCATGGGCCCATGTTTAAAAAAGAATTTGTCTATCAAATAAATATAATGATTAATTAATTCAATTTCTCATGACATTCATCAATGATCATTTAATATAATTCTTAATAAGCAAAGCTCTTTGACACTTAACCAATGTAGACATACATACATGGATACATGCATGATTATAGTCAGGTGTTTTGAAATTCTAGAGATAATCAACAAATCATTATAACTATATCCATTGACATCCAAGGTCTGAATCACTGTTCAAAGATTAATGACAGGATCACAGACTTATGAAAATTGTAGTTAAATTTTCCATTTACTTTAAATGGACAGGGATGCACGGAAACACGGTTCACATCTTGTCATCTATTCTTGAGGAGTATTACAGTTAAGAACTATGGCTAAATAATAGCAACATACTAGGTAGAAATTAAATGTGGAAAAGCAGGGCACTGGTGGCTCAGTCAGTTAAGCACCTGACTCTTGGTGTTAGCTCAGGTCATGCTATCAAGGTCCTGAGATTGAGTCCTGCATGGACTCTGCACTCAGTGGGGAGTCTGTTTGGATTCCCTGTCTTTCCTTACCTCTCCCCCTGCTCTCTCTCTTTTAAATAAATAAATAAATAAATAAATCTTTTTTTTTTAAAAAAAAAGCTTTTCCTTCTCCAGATTTGAGAGCAGGGCATGAGAGGATAGATAGAGAAAGGTACAAGGAGTTTAAAAAGTGGATGAAAAATGTGATAGCAAGGAATTATAAATATTACCCCTTTTATAATAGTTTACATTTGCCTACAAATTCTAATTTAGAAGGCTTCCACATATTACTTTATTCAATAATGCTAAAATTCTGGGTGTGAAATGCTGGTATTATTTCCCATAACTTCACAGATGAGAAAACAGAAGTTTGGGGTTGACTCACCAACCCCCCAACACACACACATACCCCACCAGCCAGATAGTACATAATAGAATTAAACTTCCAATCAAAAGCATTGGTATTTGTTCCACTGTCCTTTCCTTTACCACCGTTAACTCTTGGCTCACAGCAATTCCTAAAGCACTGTTCGTCGTATTTTGAACACCGCTACAGGGTCAAAACGGAGCATAAAGCTGGAATCCAAAAAACCTAGGTTCTAATTTCAGCAGTCATCTGGCCTTAGACATTTGTAACCTGGTAGGATACTGTTTGTCCTCCTCTTCTGGAGGATTGAGAGAACCTAGCAGAACAAAAATATGAAACAAGATGGCACACCATGTGGGTGGGAAGAGAAGAGAGTTGGGCGTGTGAGTGATAATTTTGAGATGTCTCTAAGGCATGTCTTGTGATTACATTTCCTCAGAGTCCCTTGTTTCCTTTAGTAATAAATCCCCCTTTTCATTCTGGTTTAAAGAGCTTCTACTGTAGTTTCATGTGATCAGCAGATGCTGTTCCAAAGACATCATGTTTATAGTCTAGTAGGGAAGACAGACATAAACCAGCAATCTCATCAAACTTTAAGAACTGAGGAACACCCAAGATGAATTTTCTGTTAAGGGACTATCACTCATTTGTCTTTTGCACAATTTACTTCCAGACCCATTCACAGTCGGTATTCAGCAGGATTTTGAACTGTGAGGAAGGGCATCCTGTGAAGTCAAGGTGGTTGGAAGAGAAGGACAGTGTATAAGAAGGCTGATTTTAGGGTGCCTGGGTGGCTCAGTGGGTTAAGCCGCTGCCTTTGGCTCAGGTCATGATCCCAGGGTCCTGGGATCGAGCCCCGCATTGGGCTCTCTGCTCAGCAGGGAGCCTGCTTCCTCCTCTCTCTCTCTGCCTGCCTCTCTGCCTACTTGTGATCTCTCTCTGTCAAATAAATAAATAAAATCTTAAAAAAAAAAAAGGCTGATTTTAATTCCTTTCCAGTTGGGCAGAGTTGGAGGTGATTTGTCTGCTCCCCTCGCCCTCCCACTCCCCACAAGGTCTTCTCTTGTTTACTCCCTTTGTATATGAAGTGTTCCCTTGGTTTTCTCTTGGAAGATATTTGGAATTGTTCAAAATAAATCTATAAAATAAAATAAAAATAAAATATAAATATATGTATATATATTTATAAAATAAAAATAAGAGAAGGATATTTTTTTAATTCTAAGACGCAGGAAGAAGGAACATGTGTTTATCACACTGGTATAAAGGCGCAACTCACTTAAAATAGAACATAGTTCTTTCTCGTTAGGTACATTGTGCACATTGCTGTTGTTCTGGAATTTAGACAGGATGAGGAACAGCGCATGGACAAAACCCATCTGCAGAAAAGGCAATGTAGTCAACCGTTTGGATCAAGACTCCCCTGCTAGCAATAAAAAAATGACATTTTTACACAAGGCATAAAACAACTAACAAATGAAGCTATAATCATGGGATTATTAACAAATAAAGTTACTTGGATTTATAGAGCCATAGATCTGTTGGAAAACATTCACGTGGTAAGTAAAAAAAAAAAATTCATATGGATTTATATAAAATTCCACAATGCATTGAGTGATTTATTACAACTTTATTTGTATTAACCCAGATGGCGCACAATTTGGATATGTAACCCTGCCTATGAGAAACGCTTGACAAATGCCACACATCTCTGTGGTGTCACAGTGACTGTGTGCCAGGATGGCATTCCACTCCAGAAGGTCCATGCCAACATGAATAAAGAAGGGAAATGACATCTTACTTGTTGGAGTAAAGAAATTGCAGTGCACACAGTAACAACAATCACGCAATCAGAGAAGCGATTAAGTAGAAAGAATTCCCTCTAAATGGCTGACCCTAGTGGATCCATAAAACATGACCATTACGTCTCGCCCAGACAAAAAGCAACTTGGAAATGACTGTCCTCAAAGTTTCTGCATTAAAAGTCTTTTTATAACCAGCTGTCATTCAACGATTTATTGCTGGAAAACACCAGAGTGATTCAGTCTTTTTCATTGGCATCCTTACTGATTTTCAGCTTGGGCACTGGACAAATTATTCTAGACTGTTTAGTTTCAAATTCTTATATGTAGAGTTACAAAAGTCAAATGAAAGGGGCCATTTCTCTACATGCTTTATACTTAAAAAAAAGAAGCTTCAGGGTGTCTGTGAACCCATGAGTGGCTGTTGAAGTGTTTGTGCCTTTTTCTGCTGAGTGGATCTAGAACTACTAAAGGCCAATCTTGATGGGCCTGTTTCTCCGTGGAAAACATGAGGAGGTGACAATTATCCATTTTCTGAGATCTTGGAGGATTTTCTCACAGTAGGAGATTTTCTATTCTTAAGAGAGATAGTTCAA
Source organism: Neogale vison (assembly GCF_020171115.1). Classification (NCBI taxonomy): domain Eukaryota; kingdom Metazoa; phylum Chordata; class Mammalia; order Carnivora; family Mustelidae; genus Neogale; species Neogale vison. The sequence continues at coordinate 167,578,874 of NC_058093.1, read as the reverse complement.
GTAAACATATCTTCAGGAAAAAAAAGTCAGATCGTTGAGTCAAGATTTAATTAATCAATTAAGTGTAACATGATAGTTTACTGAATCAAACAGATGGCAACCATTAGTAAGTTAAAGAAAAACTAAATGTACAGGGCAAGACATTTAGAAAATGCCAATGTTTATGTTTATATATTTTATGCTAAATAAGTTAAATGTTTCTATGCAGTTGAGGAATGAAAAAGACAAAAAGAATATCCTTGCTTATGGGGAATATTTTTCTTATTCTGAAATACTGGTTCATGCACTTATTGTGATTATTCTACCTTAGAACTAGGCGAGGTGATTTTGGCCTATCAAACATGAAAGTAATTTGTTGAGAGAAATTCAAGTTAATCTAAAATAACCATGCAGTAAAGAGGATGGAAATAATGGTAAAACTACTTCTGAAGTTTGACACCTGGATATTCACTATATTTAAAAAAAGGATACATTTCGGGCGCCTGGGTGGCTCAGTGGGTTAAGCCGCTGCCTTCGGCTCGGGTCATGATCTTAGGGTCCTGGGATCGAGTCCCGCATGGGCCTCTCTGCTCGGCAGGGAGCCTTCTTCCTCCTCTCTCTCTCTCTGCTTGCCTCTCTGCCTACTTGTGATCTCTCTCTGTCAAATAAATAAATAAATAAAAATCTAAAAAAAAAAAAAAAAAAGGATACATTTCGAATGACTAATATTTCTTAAAAAATTAGAAGATATATGCACAATAATTAAAATTAACCCAACTACTCTTCTACTATTTTGTTGTCTGGTTGTATTGGTCTCCTAGGGCTTCCATAACAAATTGCCACAGCTGTGGTGTCCTAATTTTCCCACAATCCTCGAGGTCAAAAGTCCGAGGTAAAGGTATCAGTAGGACCATGCTCCTTCTAAAGGCGTTAGGGAACACTGTTCCTCACACATTCCACCTTCTGGTGGCACTGGCATTGCTTGCCTTCTGGTGGATTTACGCTAATGTCTCCTACCATTGACTTCAGAAGATCTTCTTTTCTGTGTGTATCTCTTTTTGTCCCCTGTTATGATACTCTTATTGGACTTAAGGTCCATTAGAATCCAAAATGATCTCATCTCTAACCATAACTTCATCACATCTGCAAAGACTGTTTTTCCAAGCAAGGTCACATTCTGAGGTCCTCAGTGGACATGAATCTTTGGGGGGCATTATTCAACCTACCACAATGGTATCTTAATTTTTCATGAATCATCTATCCCTCTCTGAGCCACCTAGTAGGATAATTATTAAGAAGGACAATCCATTTTCCCCTGAGTGATGGTATTTCAGCTTGTATAACTCCAACTGGATATTAAATCTATAGCTTAGGCTGCTTTGAGGTTTTCATTGTTGTTGAAGACTCAACTAAAATGTGTCCTGGTTGCACACTATCATCTTCTATAGCAAAGGACTGCTGTGCACACATGAATTATTATCTGCTTTTACCTTGGTAGATTGTCTTACACCCCATGACCTTGCTGATGAGTTTCAGCAAAGCTAAGGCATTTCAAAACCTGTCATGTACTCTTTACGAGCGACTAAAAAGATTTAGGGATTAGATGCTAAATTCACTTCCTTTGGGAAGAGATTGCCAAATTTTTTTTATAAGTAACAATCTAAAAAATATTAGATATTAGATCACAGAAGCTACTTTTATTTTGGAGGGCTGTTTGGTGATGGTCCTGTCTAACATGTGAAATCATGGCTCATAAAGCTATTTTAGAAATCCATAAGTCTATAATTAAGAAATCCGTTATATATATTTAAAATTGTTTGACATATTTAAAGTTGTGGTAATCTGGAGAAAAGCATACACTGCATCATAATTTTCATCTGATGTCTACGTATATGATATCTCCAGACAAATGTTTAGTAATGTTTAGTAATGTACTTGCTTACTAACAAAAAAAACTACGTAAAGAGCAATGACAAGTCCTGAATTGAGTCTAAATCTTGCTTTTTACTTAAGAATGTTCTGGATAACTTTCCCACATTTCCTTCTGTGAAACCCAGTCCCAACTGGCATAGTGCCTACATAGAAGATAAAAACAGTGGGAAGACATTCTTCAGAATTACTGATATTTCTGCCTATCTCTGTTAAAAACATCTTCTGTCTACAAGATGAAAAAAAGCAGAAATAATGTATTTCCATGTCCCTAAAACACGGGTGATTGTCCATTCGGTTTGCCCTAATAGATTTTTATTGTCCCATTTGCCCATAATAAGTAAAGAATAATGAGAAATATAGATTTTTTTACCTATTCATCTTTATACATACCAAGAAAATACAGTAATTTAACATAGATGGACAGCTGACTGTTTTGAACTTTCCAGTTAAATTAGCCATTTAAACTTAAGGTTTTTTTTTAGTATTCCTTTCTAAATATAAATATAAATCAATTTGAATATATTTTTCATATATTACAACTACATTAAATAATATCCATATTCAACAGTGAGTGGAATGATAACCCTGGATATGGTTATTGATCTAACAATATGTGAAGCAGACATATGTAAGTATAAAAACATCAAAAAAACCAGGGGCACCTGGGTGGATCCATTGGTTAAGCAGCCAACTTGATTTTGGCTGAGATTTTGATCTCAAGCCCCATGTTGGGCTCTGTGCTCAGCATGGAATCTGCTTAAGAATTCTCTCTCTTCCTCTTCTACTGTTCATCCCCCTGCTCTCTCTACCTCTCTAAAATAAATAAATAAATCAATCTTAAAACAATTAAAAAAATAATCATCTCATTAATTTAATATCAATTTTCAGAAATTGATATAAATGTTTTATATATAAAAGATAGCATAAAAATTTGAATAAGCTCAATTTTCTTGAGTAATTTGGGTAAGACCACGATGCTCTTTTTCAGTATTAGTTTTATAAGTATAAGCCATTCACATCAATTTGTACAACCCACTGATCCCATGTTGACAGACTATTGGACTCTTAGGGTTTGAAGGAATTTAAAGACCATCAAATTCCCTCAGAGTAGTTGTTCAGATTTGATCATTCAGTGATGAAAACCTATATCTCTTAGGACAGATTCTTCCATTTGCCCAAAGTTGATTATTAAAAACATGTTCCATAAGAAGCAAAGAATGGGACAATTTCAATGCCATGGATGCCCTAAATCCAAAACTTCCCATTTCGTCTGTGACTCTTAAACATGGCGTCCAGATTAAATGACTTGTTTATTTATTTTATTATTTTTTTAAAAGATTTTGTTTATTTATTTGACAGAGAGAGAACACAAGTAGGCTAAGGGAGTGGTGGGAAACAGGCTCTTCCCTGAGCAGAGAGCCCAATGCGGGGCTCCATCCCAGGACCCTGAGATCATAACCTGAGTTGAAGGCAGAGGCTTAACCCACGGAGCCACCCAGGCACCCCTAAATGATTTAAGTGGACCAAGACCAGAATCCAGTGTAGTGAAATCACATCCCTCTTTTTATGTCCTACATACCTATTAATAGTGTAAGAAAAGATGTTTTAATTAAGTTTTAAATTTAATACCGTAAAACTTACTTTTTTTTGTTGTAAGATTCTATGAGCATTGACATATTGGCACATAACCACCATGATCTCCAGATACAGAATGTTTTATCAGTCTCAAAACATGACCTCCTGCAACTAACTTCTTCTTGACCACTAATCCATGACAACCACTGCTCTCTTCCCCCTACCATAATGTTGTTTTTTTCTGAGTGTCATATAAATGAAATCATATATTGCAGCTTTTGAGTCTGGTTTCTTTCATTTAGTATAATACATGAGAGATTCATCTACATTGTTGAATATGTGTTACTTTTTGTTGCTGAGTAGTTTTCTATTATAAGAATGTATCGTACTTTTTTTAAATCCTTTTCACCAGTTGAAGGGCAATTGGGTTGTTTTCAGTTTTTGGTAATAATGAACAAAGTTGCTGAAACATTCACATACAGTTTTTTGTGTGAATATAAGTTTTCATTTCTCTTAAGTGAAGACTTGTGGAGCAGGGAGCTGGGTCATATGGTAATGATATATTTAACTTTGTTAGAAACTGAAAAACTACCTTGCAAGTTTGTTGTACCATTTTTCATTACCACCAACAGTATATGAGTCCCACAACTTTGTTCCTCTTTTAAAAAATGGTTTTGGTTATTCTAATATATTTGTCATTCCACATATGTTTAAGAATAAACTTGCTGATATCTACAAAATAATCTTCAGGGCTTTTGATTGGGATTGAGTTCATTTTGTAAATCATTTGGAGAGAATTGATTGTGATATTAATATTGATATTGAATCTTCCATTCTATAAACACAGTATATGTATTTGAAACTCTAAGTTAAGACCTTAGAGAAATAAAAAGAATATAGGGAAAGGAACTTTTCATTAAACATTCATTGCTCTGCATGTATTTGAAATTGATTGGCTAGACTACCTTCTCCCACATCTGATTTGAAAATCAGTAAGGATACCATCAAAAAGTCTGAATCACTCTAGTATTTTATGGTAATACATACAAAACTCTAAGAAATCTATAAAAACTTCTTGAACTAATTAACAAGTTTAGAAAAGTCACAGGGTACACATAAATATACAAAACCAATCATGTTTCTATGTCCTGGTAATGAACAGGTGGGAATTGAACTTTAAGGCAATATTATATGCAATAGCACCAAAAATTGAAATAGTTACATATATATATCACAAAATATGTACGGAATCCAAAATTCTCTGATGGAGATAGAGACCAGATCTGTTGAATTTATATTGAATCCTTATTAAATTAAATTGAGAAACCTTGCAGTTCTGTGACCTAAGCCAGCCTTATTTGTGAAAGTGGCTTACAGTTAAGTCCTTTGGTACCGATACTAGGAAGAGGAAAGACAGGGATGTACAGAAATAAATTACACAAATGAAAGCAAACAAAAGCTATGTATTCTGACTCATTATAGCAAGAGAGTTGACCATCATCACTCATGCTTAGAGACTCAGAGGCAGAGAGGGATTTGGGAACGTCATATGGTGAGAAAAGAGGAAGGGTTCATGTATGTCTGGCAGAAGGTTGTTGGCATGGGGAAGCTGGTGGTGGATTCACTAGAAACAGGGCATTCTATGTGATCAATTTCAGGAGCATACTTGGCTTTCTCATATTGGTCCTGAGTTGGAAGCATGGGCAAAAAGATGAGGAAGCTGGCAGTCATGCCCAAGTCCTGACTGTTTGGGACCCATTGTGAGAGACTGGCATTTGGCTTTCTGGGTTGGTTACTACAGAGATTATGGGTTAGAGTTCTGTTGCCATATGTGTTCTGGCCATTGTCCATTTGTATATTCATCTCTCAGACGACATTCTGAAGAGAAGAGACTGGAAGTCCTCAGCCAGCTAAACACACAGGGAAAGAATATTCTAGGCCTAAGGTACAGCTTTGCAAAAACAGAGAATCCTGTTTTATGTCTTGAAGGAAGGACTGCAAGTTCTACAAACCCTAAAAATGGTGCAGTGGTGATATTACATAGCATACACAGAAAAATACAACAAATTCTATATTTTATTTGTAAAAAAAACCTTCTTTCTATATTTTCCTTTGTATTTCCCTTATTTTGAGATTGAGATTGCTGCTGGGGACTTCTGCATTCTATTTTTAATCCCCTCCACACATGGATGATACCCTTATATTTTAATGATACTGCCAATCATTTGAATTTATAAAAGTCCCTGCTCCTCTCCCCACACAGGAGTTATTCAGTTCACACAAAGCTAGCTCAACTGTCAAATTCTAAAATAGTCATTAAATGGTCGTCAGGTTCTCTGTAGCTTTACTTTGTAGAACTAGGCAGACAATAATCAGTTCTATTGTGTATTATCAAAGGCAAAATTTGATACCAGATTATGTTCCATTCTCCATAATGAGGAACAGTTATGAACACTGCTGGTTAGAAGAATTATTTACAACAAAACTGTAGAATGCTCATCATTTGGAGAGCTCAACTGTTGCCCTGGCTTCTGTTTGATAGCTTCTGAGATATTTCTACTTTGATTTCTTTTCATGGCTTGCCAACGTTTTACTTTTGAAGCTCTTCTGACTTTTTAATTTTTTCTTCAGATTCTCATGATCTATTTAAAATCTGAGATAAGTAAATTAATAAAGTGACTTTTAGCTTAAGGAAGTAAGAAAAAAATCTTCCTTACCATTACATGAAATTTGAAAGATACTTGATAATTTTTTTTTTCCCCTTATAAGACCTGTGTTACCCAAAGAGAGAGAAGAAGCTTTTCTGTCTTCCCTGGCCCAGTTTCTTTACTTACCTTGTTTTCCAGCAACACCTTCCAGGTTAACTTTTCAATAACTGCCTCCCTTTCCACCATGATTAGACGTATGCAGCATCTAGCTCATGCTTACACCATTTTTCAACGCTAGAAGTGAAGTGACACTCTGGTCTTGGGTAGCTCATGTTTGCACCTTACTTTTTCATACTGCCCAAACATCGATCAGACACATATCCTGATTATCTACAATGGGGTATAATCAGAGTCGCAGCTGAGATATCCCAATGCATACACTGGGAATAACAGAAGGAGAGTAGAAATTTTACCTGCTGTTAGAAGTAGCTATAGTCAGACACTCAGCAATACCCATGGCTCCTCTGCAGTATACTTCTATTCCTGGGTCCTGGTATGCTTCTAGGGCTGAGACCAAGCCAGTTCCATAAATGGGTAACTTCTATGCAGGGCCCTGGTTCATAGTTCACGTGCAACCCCGTCCAGTGTGAGGTACTCACTTCAGGCCTAGTTTTAGCATCATTCAGGGTGTCGGAAAACCCCAGTATCAAGTCCATACAGAAGCTTCAACTGTGGACATACAGTTTTCCCTATAGCTCTTACTAGGACAACAACTGAAGAACACCGTTCTTAAACATCAGTGCTTGCTGGGATATTTGCTTTTTCAATATGCATGTGGAGCACCAACACAACACACTGAGTTGAGTTTGACAAAATCTTACAGAGTTCCACTTTATGACTCTTTGGGTAGGAAGGAAAGAAAGTCAAATCTTCAGTCATCTTCCGGGTTTCATTACTCATCATGCACACATGCTTGAATGAGATCATACCTGTCTCCACATTAACAGGAAATCACATTTAGTTTCCTTATGATCTATATCTATACTTAGATAAAAACACATTTTTTTTCTCATGAAAACTTTATAGGAATATAACTTTGCCTAAAATAGGGACCAAGTTGTATGTGATCTGTCATATCAAGCAGCTCTCATGAATCACAGTGCCCAAAACATCTGTGTTTCAAAAGAGGACTCAGGGTTTTATATACAGGATTATAAATCTTGCTCTATCCTTCCCCTCAAACAATGAAGCAGTTTGTCTTAGAGATGAATCGATGACTCCACATCTGAGATAACAGCTATTGTACCTCTTAAACTCCTAGCTATGGAGGCTAAAGCAACAACAACAATAACAACTTAAAGCAGGCCAAGACAATGAAGTTATTCGCACCATAATTATGTGTATGTGTCTTTTGCACAATCATATTCTAAAAGGCAAGAAGGGGTTGAATTCATAATTGTGTCCCTAGAACCCCATTGAATACTGTCGCGACTCTGAATAAATGCTCATGGAATAAATGTATAAGTTAAAGCTATTTCCCTCACCTTTGGACCCCAAACCTACCCCCCTTTTTTTCTTTTATCCCATTACTTAGGTCTTAATCATCCCATTATCTTTCCCCCAACTGGTCTCTTTTCCTGCCAAATGCTGTCTTTGGTTGAGACTCTCAGTGTTTTGTGCCTGTGGTGTAATGACAGTCTCCTACTCAGTTTCTTGGCATCTCCCTCTCAGAGAGGGAGGTGCTCCTGGTTATCTTACTCTCATTGAAATCTGACCTTCTTACCCCTGGTCCCCTGGTTTGCCCAGTGATTTCAAACCTGTTTGTTTGTTTATTTGTTGTTGTTGTTGTTGTTTTTAGAACCCTAGGACTTCAGGGTAATGATTACAGTATTCCACATTGTTCAAATCTAATCTTTTTAAACATATATGCTATTTTTATTTATTTTTTAAAGTATTTTATTTATTTAGTTGGCAGAGAGAGAGAGAGATCACAAGCAGGCAGAAAGGCAGACAGAGAGAGAGAGGGGTGATCAGGCTCCCCCTTGAGCAGAGAGCCTGATGCGGGGTCGATCTCAAGATCTGAGATCATGACCTGAACCAAAGGCAGAGTTTTAACCCACTGAGCCACCCAGGTGCCCCTATATATGTTATTTTTAAAACTGATGCCAGAACTACCCTTTCTGGGAAGATTCTTCTCCTAAGAACAACTAAAAACTCTATGCATTATATCTGAAGCAAACATAAGAAGACTCAGAAGAGAGGGAAGAAGTAGGGCAGGTTAGGAACCCCCTAAACCCACAACATGGTCTTGTGGCATGTTCACTGGGTTTTCCTTTTGCCTCATATATCTCACACTTAAAGCTAAAAACTTGGAAATGCCAAAAGGCAGAGACAAAATAATTCTCCAGCAAAACCTGCACTCTCTAGCCATAAGACCAGCAAAGGGAAAATCCAGATAGACAAAAAACTTTTGGAAAGTGATCTTTCTGCTTTAGCAAGATATCACAGAGAAAAACATGGTCCCTCTCCAATCCATGGTGGCAAAAGCCAAATGGGAAGCTCAAATGTCAACCCTCATAAGCCTGTAGCAAAACATCTTAAACACTAAATACTGGTGGGTGTTGTCAGAGGAAGCCAAGTAGGATGCTGAGACTCTCATATCCACTAGGTAACAAATGACTTCCCACATGATGTCAATGGAGTCCCGATGGGGAGCTTGGATTTCTTTCTTCACTGAATAAGACTGAAGATCTTTCTTCATTCAATAAGATTGCAACTCTCCATATCACCACTGGGGGGTGACAAAGAGGCTTAGTGGAGAGTTGCAATTTTCACCACTGCCCAGCTGTAATGAAGCTAACGCCCTTTCTTGTGCTGTCAGTGTAGGCAATGTGCAGAGCAGTACCAAGACATTCTTCCCTCTCCTAGTCAGGGAAGTATCAATGGAGGCCTAGCTGGCAGTTGGAACTTCCACTTCCACCTGGCAGTAACAGGAAAACCTCATCTCTGGTGCTAATAGATGCTGAATGGGGAATCTCCGCTCCTCTACTTTCACCAGGCAGTAATGAGGCAGAACCACCCCAAACCCTTTCCATGCCAAGGCAGCGTCAAAGGAAGCAAGTTAAAACAAAAGATTTAAATAACAGCTAGGAATCATTACATAATAACCAAAATGTTCACGTTTCCTTTGAAAACCACTTTTTAAACTGCAAACCATGAAAATACCAAAAGTGAATGGAAAAAGACAATAAGACAATATCGAAATGACAGGGAAATTAGAATTACCTGACAAAGCAGCCATCATAAAAATACCTCCATAAACAATTCTAAGCCTTCTTGAAACATGTGGAAAATAAGATGTTTTGGTAAAAAAGCAGAAGATATAAGGAACCAAATGGAGATTTCAGAACTGAAAATACAATAAGCAAAATAAAATGTTCAATAGGTGGGCTTAATATCAGAGTGGACTGGACAGAAGAAAGCATTAACTTGAAGATAAAACAATGGAAATGACAAAATCTGAATGAAAGAGAGAAAATAGACTGGGAGGAAAAATAACAACTCAGAAAGGAAGAGACACTTGGGGACCCATGAGACTACACCAAAAAATGTAAAAGTTACACAAAGTCTCAAAAACAATGTAAGAGTTATGCAATCAAAGTCTCAAAAAGATTAAAAGAAAGAAGGTGGGTCTTAAAAAGTACTTATAAAAATAATGGTGAAAATTCCCCAAATTTGTCAAAATTCATAACCTACAAATTGAAAAATCTGAGCAAATTCCAAACAGAATAAACCCCAAAAATGTACATATAAAAACATTATAGTCAAATTTCTAAAAACTAAAGACCTAGAAAAAAAATCTTGAAAGCAGCAAGAGAAAAAGCATCTCACCTACAGGAGAAAAACAACTTCATTAGTTGTAGATTTCTGTCTTTGAACCATGGAGGCTAGAAGGAAGCGACACACATTTGTCAAGGGCTAAGAGAATGAACTTTCAATCCAGAATCCTATACCCAGCAAAAATATCTTTTAGGAATGAAGTCATACTCAAGATTTTTCAAGTGGAGAAAAACTGAGGACTTGCCACTAATAGACTTTTCCCTAAAAGAACAGATAAAGGAAATTCTTTAAACTGAAAGAAAACAGCAAACAAAGGAATTTGGGAAGACATATAAAGAAGAAATAATATGGTAAACAAAAGCAGAGGTAAATACCACTCTTTTGTCCATCTCCTTCTCCTCCTCCTGAATTTTAAGGCAATTATATTAAACAAGGGAGGTTAAGGGAATATAAAGAAAGATACATTTTCTATACTTAAATTGAACTGGTAAAATGATGAAACCATAAGTATTTTACATGTATATGTAATATATACATATATATATAAAATAATATCTTGAGCAACTACTTAAAAAACTATACAAAGAGAAAGAGTCATTATGGATTATAGACAAACATTATAGATAAATAATTCTCAAAATGATACAAGCAACCCATAGGAAGCCAAGAAAAGAAATCAAAGGCACTGATGATACATCAGCAGGTTAGATAACCTGAGTTAAAGACTTGAGAAAAGACCAAAAGCATAAAGCTCCTAAAATAAAACATTGACAGTAAACTCCTTGACATTGTGTTTGGCAAATTATGTTTTGGATTTGACACCAAAAGGAAAGGCAACCAAATAAAAAATAAACAGGTGGGACTACATCAAACTGAAAGCTTTTGTACAGAAAAATAAGCTATCAATAAAAGAATATCTATATAATGTTTGAAAATATTTGCAAATCAAGTGTTCAACAAATAGTTAAGGCCTAAAATATATTAAGAACTCATACAACTCAATGGCAAAAGAAGTGGCTGAGTTTTAATATGAAGAAAGGAGATAAATAGACAAAAAAGACATACAAATGGCCAACAGGCACATGAAAAGTTGTTCAACATCACTAATCATCAGGGAAATTTGAATTGAAATCACAATGAGATATAGTCTCACCTGGTAAGATGGCTTTATCAAAAAGATAAGGATTGTCTATCAAAAAGACGGGCGTTGATAAGGAGATGAAGAAAAGGAAACCTTTGTGCACTCTTGGTGGAAATGTACACTCATACAGTGATACTGGAAAACAGTATGGAGGTTGCTCAAAAAATAAAAATAGAGCTACCATCTAATCTAGCAATCCTACTTCTGGGTATATATCCAAAGGAAATGCTATCAACCTTACATTGATAGCTGTATTACCATGTTCATTGCAGTATTATTTACAATAGCTAAAGTATGGAAATAACTTAAATGTCTACCAATGAGTGAATGAATTAAGAAAATGTGGAATGCATATACAATGGAATATTATTCAGCCTTACAAAGTAGGAAATCCTGCCATTTGTGGCAACATGGATAAACCTGGAAGACACTGTATTTAGTAAATTAGCCAGGCAGAAAAAGACAAATACTGCATGATATCACTTATGTGTGGAATTAAAAACAACAACAACAACAAAGTTAAACTCATAGAAACAGAGAGTAGAATGGTAGTTGCCAGAGGTTGGAGGGTAGGGGAAATTGGGAGAGACTGATCAAAGGGTACAAACTTACAGTATAAGATGAATAAGGTATGAGGATCTAATTTATAGCATGGTGACTATAGTTGATAATGCTGCATTTTTTATTTGAAATTTGTTAAGCAAGTAGAACTCAAGTGTTCTCAAAAAAGAAAAAAAAAATAGAAAGGTAAACATGTGCCATGATGGCTGTGCTAACCAATTCAATTGTGAAAATCTTTTCATAGTGTATACACATATCAAATCATTGCTTTACATTTTAAATATAGTGTGATTTTGTCAATTCTATCTGAATAAAAGAAAATGTGATCCAACTACATGCTTCTATAAGCATGCTTCTATAAGAAATTTATTTCAAATGCAACCATTTAAGTAGAGTGAACGTAAGAAGATGAAGAAAGTCATATCATAGGGAAATTAATCAAAAGAAAGTAGGAGTAGCTTTCTACTTTTCTATTATTATTATTATTATTACACTTACTACTATTACTATGATATTAATAATAAAAAAGTGAACTTTAGAGGAAAGGGAATTACCAGAGAAACAAAAGGACATTAATGCAAGAATGCAATAGTAATGCAAGAATCAGTTCACAATAATCCTAAGCATGTCTGTACCAATCAATAGCCTCACAAAATATGTGAAGCAAAAACTGATAGAACAGAAGAAGAAATAGACAAATCCACAGCTATAGTTAAAGATCTCAATCTCTCTTTCTCTCTCCTTCAGTTTTAAAAGAACTAGACTAAAAAACAAACAAGAATATAAAGTAACTCATCAAATTATGGGATTTAATTGGCATTTATAGAACACTCTACCCAATGACAGCAGACTACCCATTCTTTTTAACTGTCCAGAGAACATGTACCAATGTGGACCACATTCTAAACCATAAACAAACTGAACAAATTTAAAATAATTGAAGTCCTACATTGTGCTCTTAATAACAATGGAATCAAACTTGAAATCATTAACAGAAAAATAGCAGGAATATCTCCAAACACTTGGAAACTAAACAGCACATGTAAATGATCAAAAAGAAAGTCTCAAGGGAAGGTAAAAAAAAATACATTAGGTAGAATGAAAACAAAAATACAACGTACCAAAATGTGTGGGATGTAGTAAAAGCAGTCCTGAAAAGGAAATTTATATCACTAAATGTATATATTAGACCCTGAGATCATGAACTGAGCCAAAGGCAGAGGCTTAACCCACTGAGCCACCCAGGTGCCCCACTAAATGTATATATTAGAGAAGAAAAGTCTCAGACAAATAATCCAGGCTCCTCTCTCAAGAACCTGGAAAAAGCAAGAGCAAAAGTAGGTCAAAACAAGCAGAGGAAAGTGTTGGCTTGAAAGTTCCTTAGAAGCATCCTCTGTAATCTGAAACTGACCCCCATATGAGGAGAGGGAGAAGAGAGACCTGAGGAAGTCTCTCAGTTTTATGAATCTTTCCAAATTTGAAAAGATTCATAAAATTGACAGGCCTCTGGACAGACAAAAAAGAGAGGAGGCACAAATTTCCATCAAGAATGAAAAAAAAAATCACTCAAGACTGTTCAGGCATCACAGGAAGAATAAGAGAATGCTAAGACAACTCTACATGCATAAATTTCACAAGGTAGCTGAAATGGACCAATGTCTCAAAAACAAACTACCACAACTGATCCAGTCAGAAACTGATCATATAAATAGCCCTATACTATTAAGGAAATTGAACTTGTTATGTTAAAACTCCAAAAAAAGAAATCTTCAGGCTCAGATGGTTTCACTGAAACCATGGTAGATTGGAGTCTACCAAACATTTAAAGAAGAATTAGCACGAATTCGACATAATCTTTTCCAGAGAGTGGAAGAGGGGAATTACTTGTATGAAGCTAGTATTAACCTGATATCAAAACCAGATAAAGCAGTACTACTAACAAACAAATACAAAGAAAACTAAAGGCCACTATTATAGAATTTAGTGATACAAAAAAAAGAGAACTATATACAATGACTAAGTGGGGGTCATTGCAAAACTGTTTCAGTTTATGAAATTCAACTAATCTACTACATTAAGAGGTTAAAGAAGAAAAATCATATTATCATGTCAACTGACATAGAAAAAAGTATTTAACAAAATTCAACAAGCTTTCTTGATATAAAAATAAATTCTCTGCAAATTAAGAATAGAGGAGATTCTTCCTCAACTTGATAAAAAAAATCACTAAAAACCTAGAGCTACCATTATACTCAATTCAAAAGACTGATTGCTTTCCCTCTGAAACTGGGAACAAGGCAAAACGGTTTATTCTCATCGCTGTTTTTCAAGACAGCACTAGAAATATCAGTCAGGATAATAGGGGAAAAAAGGGAATGAGACCATCTAGATGGGGGGGGGAGAAGTACAACTGTCCCTGTTTAAAAATGTCATAATTGTCATGTAAAAAATCCTAAATAATCTACAAAAAACCTCTTAGAACTAATAAATTAGCTCAAAAAGCTCACAGGAGATAAACACATGAAAATCAATCACATTATTGTATACTAACAGAAACAATGTAGAACCTGAAATTCAAAACACAATACCTTTTATAATTGCTCCAAAGAAAATGATACATATGACTTCATCTAATAAAACATGTGTAGGAAGTGTATCCTAGAAACAAAATGCAGTTGGAAGGATACTGGGTTCATGGATTGGAAGTCTCAATATTATAAAGAAGCCAGTTAACCTCAGTTGATCTATAGTTCGAATGCAATTCCTATAAAAATTCCTGGAAGATTCTGTGTAAGCATAGACAGACTTATTCTAATACCTATAATGGAAGCATAGGGCCCAGAAGAAAGGAAACAGATTTGAGTAACACAAATGAAGTAGTAGGACTCAATTTAATTGATTTCAAGACTGTATAATCAAGGCAGTGTGATATTGGTGAAGAGATAGATAGATAGATCAATGGGACAGCATCGAGAGCCCAGAAATAAACACCACAAAAATTCCCCTAATTGATTTTTGACCAAGATGCAAAAACAACTTCATGGAGTGGGGATAGCTTTTTCAACTAATGGTCCTGGAGCAGTTGCACATCCGCAGGCAAAAATTAGCTCAAACCAAATCACAGACTTAAATATAAAAGGTAAAATGACAAAATTTTTAGGAAAAAAAAATAGGGGAAGAGCTTAATGAGCTGGAACAAAGTGACGAGTTCTTATACTTGATACCAAAAGCACGATCTTTTTTTTTTTTTTAAAGATTTTATTTATTTATTTGACGGAGATCACAAGTAGGCAGAGAGGCAGGCAGAGAGAGAGAGGAGGAAGCAGGATCCCGGCAGAGCAGAGAGCCCAATGTGGGACTCGATCCCAGAACTCTGGAATCATGACCTGAACCGAAGGCAGAGGCTTTAACCCATGAGCCACCCAGGTGCCCCAAAAGCACAATCTTTTTAAGGAAAAAATCTTTTTAAAGAAAAAATGATAAATTAAACCTCATCAGAATTAAAATTTTGCTTGTACAAAAGACTCTCTTAGGTGAATGAAAGTATGAACTGTAGGTTGAAAGAAAAATATTTGAAACCCATGTATCTGACAAAGGATCAGGACCTACAATATATAAAGAACTCTCAAAGTTAAGCAGTAATCCCCCAATAATCCAATTAGAAAATGGAAAAAAGACATGAAGAAACATGAACTTGAAGAGGATATACAGGTGGCAAATAAGCACAGAAAAAAGATGTTCAACACTCTTACACATTAGGGATGTAAGTTACTTTGAGTACAAATGCTTAGGAGGACATGATGAGGTTTTATTACATACCTATCAGAAGGGCCAACTGTGATTACATCAAAAACTGCTAAGGATGAGAAGAAAACTGGATTACTCATACATTACTAGTGGGAATGTTAAATGTTATAGATATTCTGGAAAAAAGCGTGACGGTTTCTTATAAAAATAATAGTGCTTATCATACAACCTAGAAATTGCACTCCTGGGCATATATCACAGAGAAATAAAAGTTAAGTTCTCACAAAACCTGAACACTAATGTTCATAGAAGAATTATTCACAATAATCAAAACCCAAAAAACCTAGATGTCCTTTAATGGCTGAATCATTAAACTAACTGTGGTACATCCATATCATAGAATACGACTGATCAAGAAAATGGACAAGGTATTGATACATCCAATAACCTGGATGAATCTCCAGAGAATGATACTTAGTTAAATAAAATCTCAAAATTTGGATACTATATGATTCCATTTGTACAACATTCTCAAAATGACAAATTATAAAAATGGAGAAGAGCTTAGTGTTAGCCTGGGGTTTGGGATAAGACTGAGGCAGGAGGGAAGGTATTGAGTGGATGTATCCATAAAAGGGTGACATAAGAGATCCTTGTGGTGATGGGAATATTTTGTGTCTTGACTATATCAATATTGGTATTCTGCTTGTGATATTGTATCATACTGTAGCAGGATGATCTTATTGTAGCAAACTAAACAAAGGGCATATGGGATCTCTTTGTGTAAGTTCTTACAACTGTATATAAGTCTACAAATATCTCAAAATAAAAATTTTTATTTTTATACAAACACAAGGAGTGATAGCAAACAATACTCATACTCAATATGTTACATACCAGAGGTCAGCTTGTCCCAGATTGCTAACTAGTTACCTACTGTTGATGAGGCAATTAGTTTCATATAGACAAAGGATAAAGTTGGCATCTGTATACATGTTTTGATTTTTATAAATGTGTCATTGTTTATGCATGTTATGCCTCTTTATTATTCTTCCAACAATGTAAAATTAAACAAAAATGATAAATCTAGAAAACTCTGGTTTGTTCATGTTTCCTAGTGTAAAACTGTACATTTGTACAGCACATACAGATGAAGAGTATGTGGTGTGAAAGTAAATACCCCGGAGAATGCAGACGCAGTCATCTGTGCATTTTTTTTTAATTATTACACGTAGAGTGTCTTGAGCAATGTTATATCCCAGTGTTTCAGGAATTTTTTTTTCATGCTTCTATGATGCCTTTTGTTTTGTTGGAATGTAACCGTAGCTTAGTAGTTATTAACTATTTGTAGTAAGTAAGAGCTAAAACAAAAATGACTTGTTTCTAGTCCAGGCTATTTTAATTTGATAACATCAGAACATTGCAAGACAACCTTAGGATGTGATAGACCAAACTGGTAAAAAGCAAGAGTTGTGGCATCGAGAAGACCTGGGTTCTAACCCAAGTTAAGGCTATATCACGCCCAGGGAGTAGCTGGTGCTTCTGCACCTGAAATGATGATATAATGAATCCTGCCTTTGTCATAGTTGTAACCACAAGACCAAGCCTTACTGCCAGATTCAATCTTTGTTCATCGAATTACTTTAGTGCCTCATAGAAAATTAACTGAATATATATGTATGGGTTTCCATCTGGAATCTCTCTTCTGTTTCTTTGATCTATTTGTCTATTCTTACACTAATACAACCCGGTCATAGTGACTGTAGGTTTATACTGAGCCTTGTAATTCACAAATGCCGGTTCTCCAATTTGGGTCTTTTATCAGATTATTTTGGCTATCTTAGGTCTTCTGTATTTTTTTCCCAAGGATTTTATTATCACTTGAGAAAGTGAGAGAGAGAGAGAGAGAGAGAGAGAGATGGGAGGGAGAGAACGAGTGGGGGAAGGGACAGAGGGAGAAGCAGACTTGCCCTTGACCACAGACCTTGCTGCAGGGCTCCATCTCAGGACGCTGGGATCACAAGCTGAGCGGAAGTCATATGCTTAACTGACTAAGCCACCCAGGCTCCCCTAAGTCTTTTGTATTTTGATATGAATTTTAGAATCACCATTTTAATTTCTGTGTAATAGCCTGGTGGTACAATGACAGATTTCAATCCTTCAATCAATATTTTATTTATTTAAAAAAATTTTTTTAAAGATTTATTTATTTATTTTAGAGAGAGAGCACAAGCATGAGAGGCAAAGATAGAAGGAGAGAGAATCTCAAGCAGACTCCCTTGCTGACCAACAGCCCAACACTTAACTGATGTGGCCACACAGGCACAGGCACATCAGATCAATATTTTAAATGGACATCTTAAAAATATAGAGTGTTTCAATCCATGAACCTGTATTTATCTAGGTTAAAGATCAGGTCTTTAAGTTTTCTCAGTTAAATCTGATCTCTTTTACTATAGAGATCTTATCTATTTTCTGTTAAAATATTCCTAAATACTTGTTTTATGATGCTATTTTAAAATGGTATTATTTTATTTTCAACTGTTTTTTCATACTATATAGAAATACAATTACATCTTTGGGTAAATGTCAGCTTTATCATTACCATCTTTGTCTCTGCCTCAGTTTCTCCACCATTATTTTATTAATAGCATCAAAACTTTAGGGCTCTTGTAATGATTGAATGAGCTATTATCTATAAATTCATGTCAGAACATTGTCTAACCTAGACTAAATGCTCAACAGATGCCAATCATTGCTGTTTTATTCATTTTCCAGAATAAGTGCTTCTAGGGAAACATTCTCATTTTCAAGGACCAAGGTCAACTGGCGTCTCCAGTTGGTTCTCCTTCTGGAGGAAAGTGATCTTTACCAAGGTGGCAGGAGCCTTTTGTCGATGAGGAGTAGTTGTTACAGGGTCACATCATTTAGTCAGAATGGGTTTCCAGTGTCTCTGTCTGGTCTGGATTGAAAGGATGGCTCCAAAGTAGAGAGTTCCTTTCCCCTCAACATGGATTCAACCCCAAAAGCTGAATTATTCTATAAAGCACTAAGAAACATCAAGGAACGAATGCCACTCTGCCAAGCAAGATGAGAACTGCCAGATGTCTGTAAGGCATCCGAGATTGCACATGTCTTCTAACGATCGGGCTAGGAACTGGGAAGAGGTCTTGTTCCTCTTTTGCCCTTTAAGCCCAAATCAAATCTGTTAACAGTGAACAAGCAGAAATAAAATTTGAATGCCAGTGGCAAGGCTGAAGTCCAATACCACGCTGCAGAGACAGTGTATGTTAGAAAATTTCAAAGAGAGAGAGAGAGAGAATTCAGTTAAGTGATACAACTTATCTTTACCTACGAAGATTTTTTATGCCCATATTAGAAATTACAGTTTTTCACGAAATATGAGGCTTTGAGATGCCCAGGACATTTGCTTTATGTTGAAGTAAGCTGAGCATCTGGATTCCACGCTGGGATGAACATGAAAGAAAGTTAAGAAGACTGAGCTGGCTCTCCTTTCCCAGGAGGGACCCTTAAGTGTTGCCAGAACATTTCCTCAGGGTGCTGCTTCTTCCTGGTAGCCCTGGCTCGCCTTTCTATCATCTTAAGCAAAATGCGTATTTTATGGAGCTATGACATTTTGTCAATTAAATCTGAAACGATAATGATTAAATATTATAGTCAGCTACAGATTCTCATCCCATATGCATCATTCATGGCAGAGTCACTTTCCCAAACATAACCACAAAGCATGAATTCAATGTTAAAAGAGAAAAGGACCATGATACAAACATCAAAAATATATCATTATCTGAATTCACCAGTTTGTTATTTCCTCTCCCTTGTGGATTGATTCAAGGAAGTAGAGAAGGAAGTAAAAAGAGAAAAGGCAAGTAAGTGGTATTTAGGAATATATATACATTTACGTAAATATATTTATAGTTATATTTTTCTTCAAATTGGAATACATTGTTTTCTGATTGAAAAGCAGGACTCCTTGCTGAAATTTGGGAAATGAGGACAACTGTCAAGATCAAAGTAAAAATCAATTATGTTTTTTTCTTCCAGAGAGATCTATTGTTGGCATGTTAGTCTTTCACACACACACACACACACACACACACACACACATACACACATACTTTGTATACCCCGTCAGTTCATGCATCGTATACCCTGGTTCAGTCATGGGCATTTTCCTGTGACCTTGAAGTACACTTCAGGAGCACGAAGTTAAATGAGTGCATAATATTATATCATAAGGAAAAGAGTTTTTTTTACTTAAACGTTCTCACATTATTATGATTTAGGTTGCTCCAGTGTTTCACTATCACAAATAAGTCAGTGATTATATATAATAGAATCCTAGAAGGGGTATTAGGGGGCCAAAATTATAATTTTTAAAGGCTTTTGGTTCCTAATTTGCTTTCTTCAAGGTTTATCAATCTGCACTCACACCAAGCGTAAACGAAAGTAAACAGTGCACTTTGCCCTCATTAGCATTGAGAGTTATCATTAAGGAAAGAAAAAATAGGCCAATTTTAGACCTGAGAAATGATATCTCATTATTGCTTAAATCGGCAATTCTTGCGACATTAATGAGATTGGACATGTGCTTTTAATGTGTGTCAGCAACATTTAAATTTCTTCCTTCACTCTTATATAAGGATGTTCTTCACCTATTTTTCCTGAAGTTTTAATAATTTTAAAAACAGATTTTAAGATCTCTTTACATATTAAGGAAATTAACTGCTATATTTACTAAAATATATTTGTCTCACGTTTTGTATTTTCATTTATAACATATATGTACACATGTTCATATACACATTCAGATGAAACATGGATTTTTTTTTTTAATGTGGACAAGCTATTGATATTTTTGCTTGCTAGTTCTGTCAGTACTTAAATGCTTCAGGAAGTCCTTACACGGTATGAACTAAATATTTACCACTCTTAAAACTTCAAGCTGTTTTTTAGTTTCATCTTTTACATTTAATTAGAATTTACTTGGATTATTGTATGTGATAGAAATCTTTACCTTTTTTCTGAAGAGCTGAGCAATTGTCCAGGACTGGTTACTGAATAATCATTTATTTTGCCACCGATTTGTTGAATCACTTTTATCTTAAAATACTTTCTTATATAGGCCAGCATAGAGTTCAGGCCTCTTTTGTTCTATTGTTCTGTCTAGCTATTCTTGGATCAGCATGCCCTGGTTCTCAAAGTAATTGGAGAGATAAAAATACATCCTAATCTTGTAATCTCAGTGTCACTTATGAAAGCAGTGTTTAATAATAAAAATATACATGGCTGGAGGATGGCTTAATTGGAAGTATCTAAATCTCTTATCAATGACCCACTGGTCTCATAAGGTGTTCGATTCCTCCTTTCCTGCCCCAGGTAAAGCTGCCTGGGTGAATGGGTCTCAGCCTTGGGGTGTATACTGAAATTACCTGGAAGGCAGAATGTCCTCAGGACTGGGCCAAGCAAGGCAAGAAATGTATTGTGAAAAGTCAATCCCCAACTCTTCTTTTTCTTGTTGTGTTTTAATGTAAGTTGATGCAAGGTGTATAAAACGCACTGGGTAGGCCTCCCAATTTGTTTATGCTCTGCAACTTTTTAAGAAAGCCTGAGAACTAAAAAAGTGAAGCAAATATTTTCATCATTGGCCTTGGGATTTTTTTTTTAAGATTTTATTTATTTATTTGACAGACAGAGATCACAAGTAGGCAGAAAGGCAGGCAGAGAGAAAGGCAGGAAGCAGGCTCCCTGCTGAGCAGAGAGCCTGATGTGGGGGCTCAATCCCAGGACCCTGGGATCATGACCTGAATCAAAGGCAGAAGCTTTAACCCACTGAGCCACCCAAGCGTCCGGCCTCGGAATCTTTTTTTTTTTTTTTTTTTTTTTTAAGATTTTATTTATTTATTTCACAGACAGAGATCACAAGTAGGCAGAGAGGCAGGCAGAGAGAGGTGGGGGGGGGAGCAGGCTCCCCGCTGAGCAGAGAGCCCAATGTGGGGCTTAATTCCAGGACCCTGGGATCATGATCTGAGTTGAAGGCAGAAGCTTAACCCACTGAGCCACCCAGGCGCCCCTGAGGACAAAATTTTAAACAGAAAATGTCATCTCCCTCCTAGGGTATATAATCTAGGGGAGAAATGAGCAATGACCCAAATACAACAAATGTGGATGAAATTGCAGCTCAAACAATGTAGTGGTAGGAAAAGCCAGGGTTTTGTAATAGGCAGGCAAATCAGAGAATGATGAGCTGAGAAAGTGAAATGTGAGCTGGGATATGAGTGATGAGATATTAATTAGGGAAAAGAAGAGTAGTGGCATTCAGGCCAAGAAACAAGCATATTCAAAGGTCCTGTGCTAGAAGGAAACAGGGTGATGTAAGGAACTGAGCGGAAGTCCATGTTTAGAGCAGATGGGGTCCAGACAGTTCAGGGCTTTGTGGACTGCCTTATGAATTTCTAGTTTTGTTTTTTTTTTCTTTTTTTAAAGACTTTATCCATTTACCTGACAGACAGAGATCACAAGTAGGCAGAGAGGCAGGCAGAGAGAGAGGGGGAGAAAGCAGGCTCACTGCTGAGCAGAGAGGCCAATGTGGGGCTCGATCCCAGGACCCTGGGATCTGACCTGAGCCGAAGGCAGAGGCTTTAACCCACCGAGCCACCCAGGCGCCCCTGAATTTCTAGTTTTATACTATGAGAGAATATATTTTAAAATATTAAAGGCAAATCAGGGGTTTTATTACCTAATTAGATTTGCCTTTCTGCACTGTGAAGAATAGGGTAGGGATGTTGGTTTGCAGAATAAAAGCAAATGAACTAGTTGGAAGACTACTGATATTATCTAGGGAAGTGAAGCTACTCGTTTAGACTACATCAAGAATTTGCAAACTGTGGCCCACAGGCTAGAGCTGGCCCCTGAATTGTTTTTGTAAATCAAGTTTTATAGAAACATAGCCAAGCTTATTAATTTACAGTGTCTATCTATGGCTTCTTTCATGTTACAATGACAAAACTGAGGACCCGTAGTTGCAACAGAGACTGCATGGTCAGCAAAGCCAGATCTACTATTTGGCCCTTTACAGAAAAAAAACAAAAACAAAAGCAAAAACAAAAACAAAAACAAAAAAACCCTGACACCATAAAAATTGACAAAACTAGGTAGATTTTGGAGAGTTACTGGATTGTTCAAGTTTTCTGATTCTTGTATCAGCTTTGGGATTTTACTTTTTTTCTAGAAAATTGTTTGGATCGATGATTTTTGTAATTTAATGCTAAATATCCTCTTCTCTCATAACTGCTTTAATTTCCTCAAAATCTCTTTATATGACCTTTTCTATATTTATAAACATTTGGATTTTCTGTGTTTGACTGATGACACTTGAAAATATTTTTCTTACTTAATGAGATGTTTCAAAGTATTAGAACGGAAACTACATTAATTTTACAACTTTTCTGTTTTCTCATGCAATGATTTCTATTTACTTTTCCATTGAATTTTAATGCTTAATATAGTTTTCTTTTTCTAACTTTTAGCTTCATGCTTGGTTCATGTATTTGCATTCTGTTTTGCTAAACACTAAAATATATATATTTTTTAAAGGATTTTATTTATCCATTTGACAGAGGGAGAACACTCACAAGCAGGGAAGAAGTCAGGCAGAGGGAGATGGAAAAGCAGGCTTCTCACTGAGCAGGGAGCCCAATGCAGGGCTTAATCCCAGGGGCCTGGGGTCATGACCTGAGCCAAAGGCAGACAATTAACCAAATGAGCCACCCAGGTGTCCTGGTATATACTGTGTAAGGCTATATATTGTCCTTTCAATATTGTTTTCACTAACATAATATTAATATAAGTAATAGTTTAAAATAATGTTTGTGAATGGTTTCAAATTATTATTCATAGTCTATTTATTTTAATAAGAATAATTGCTATTTTATTAAGATTTCAGTCTATACTAGGTCATCTCATTGAATTCCTATCATATGGCTGCATAAAAGTATTTCTTTTATTCCCTTTTCCAGAACAGGGAATTTAGAAAGGTTTGTGTTTTACCCAAATTAACACAGCTTATAATCAATATTTTGATTTCATGCTTGTTAGAAGGATCAAGTTCACTTTAAACCAGGGAGAAAAATTATAACAGTCATATTCAGGATTGGGGGGGATGATGAGAATTTAGCAAAAATGTCTAAAAGAAGAGCATGATATTCCACTAGTCGTAGTAAATCCAGTGATCCAAAGGTCCTTGTTCCTGCCTAGAATGTTAACTCTAATTGGACAGGAGGAAATGGTCTGAAAATGTTTAGGGGCTTTGTATCAGAAACGGGGCGAAATGAGGTCATGGAAGGGGCTGCTCACGAGTGATTTTCCCGAGTGCCTGAAAGGTTTTCGTGTAGTACAGCTTCGCCTGAATCAAGGTGGGATTTTTCTAAATGTCCTGCTCATTGTTTTCCTGTTCATGGGGACTAAGGAGGCTCACAAACATTTATAACCTCTGACCTTCATTGCTACCCACAATCAGATCATTACTAGCAATGACTATGGTAGTTTACACATTCAGAATACGCTTCTCAGGACTGAATGTGCGACTTCCTGTTTTTTGTTTTACTTTCTGCCTTTCAGTGTCAGCGCATTTTGATGCCTGTGGGGGAGTAGAACGAAGTCCTCATGTATTTGGCGTGGGAGCGGTGAACGTGATTGGAATGGGCACTGTTTGGGTTCCTTCAGAATACATCACGTGTATACAACAGGACGGTATAGCCTGCCAAATTTTCTACCCACTCCAGATCGGGCAGTGCTCGGGGAAGGAAGATATGGCAGAGAGGTTCTGTCTGCCTTCGTTCAGACTGTTAAATTTGCTGTGTCGTGTTAGCCACTGGCATGATCTTCATAGGTCAAATGAAGATGTCCAGTGCCAGATTCAAGAAGCAGACTTTCTCTCTTTCCATGTTATTATTACGTATTCTTCCTCTTCTGATTGTTGTCTTTTTTCCTCCCTGCAGAATATGGCGGGAATTAGCTGCCAGCCAGGAGTTTACAGTGAAAACGGGACAATGGTTTTCTTTACTGGCAGATTGCTCAGACTCCAAAATGACCGGCGGTTGTCTTTTAAAGATCTACTTGCTTCATTTTTATTTCTATGAATATTACAATTCTTGCTGATCCTAAGCCAGGAATGCATGACCAAAAGCCGTCATATAAAATATCTAAATGCCCCAAAGTGGTAAATTGAATTAGATCTTAAGACCCTGTAGTTTACGCTCTTTTAGAAGTCAGGACACCAAAATTATGATGACAAGCTTCCTCTGAGGAGTTGGACTAAAGCCTCACTCGTTTCTACTTGGCAATGACATTTTTATGGTTCCCCTGTCCACCCACCAAGCAGTAACTCTGCAATCTGCAAGCTCCCGAAGTTCATTCTTAGCCTATTACAATGGTTAATGGTATGTAAATAGGAGATAGTTTTTACATCTCTTCTTTTTAAAATTAGCAGAGTTCTTACAACCAGACGCACAGGTAGAGTTGGTCAAAATTAATCCCTGAAAGTTTCCCTGCCATCGTTAAAACCAATATTATATGATTGTCCAGTAGAGCTAATAAGATCATTTTATGGTATTGGCACATTAGAGACTTACCTTCTAAATCATTAGATGCTCCTTTCTGAGAGGAAATTAAATCATTTCCCCATTGTATGAGCATGGGGAAGGCATTGCTATCTTGAATATCTATGGTTATCTTAGGAACTTTGAAACTGTGTCTTCTCCATGCCTTAGAAAGATAGTTCCTTAGTCAAGAAGGACTGTTTTTCCATCTCAGGTTTTTACTGAACGCCAAAAGTATTGTCTTTGCTTTGTTACCAAAAAGGAACCAACCTGCTCTGAAATATCTATTAAAATCATTTTTTGTGTGAGAAAGCCACAGGCAGAGCTGCCTTCAGAAGACCACTGATTGAACGCATTTCTGACCTAGAAGGGAAGGACTGATGGCTCGTGGTCTGTGGCCCTTTGGGCTTCTCTATTTAGCCCATGTGCAGAGGTCAGCCTCTCTGGTTATTTAACGTCACCCAGTCAAGCAAAACCTGCAAAGCTGTGAAGAGGAAAAAACCAAGGAAATTATTTCAGTGGAAGGAGTTAAAAGGGGGCCAGAAAAGATAAGGAATGGCTGCTGTAGAGGCAGCATACCACCTTTGGAACAAAAGGTCAAGGTCATGCCTAAATAGGCCCCAAGGTCATCAAAGGTGTTTCGGAGAGATTTCTGTACTGTAAGTTTGGATGGGGGCATTTGGAGAAGTTAGTTGTGCCATGAGTCAGGAAGATGAGTAAGAGATTTCCTGCCAGATTAAGAAATAAAAGTGGGGATAAAGCAATCAAATGAATGAAATGAAGAAAAACCACCTTCACTTGTTTCCTAGCTGTGCTGAGGACCAGCTCAGGGTTAAAGAAATCCTGCCTTTAAACGAAGAGGCTCTTCCTTTCACTACACTTTCTCACTTTTTGCTTTCTGACTTGCTCAACTGCCTCTCTATCACTGGGTTTCCTGTACGTGACCTCTGGAAAAAACTCTGGAGGGCTTTTTAGGGTTTCAACCTTATAATAGGGCCTTTCTCCTTCAGTGACTGATGCCATTCCTCTTAAATTGACTAAGTTTATAGGCAGCAAACAGGGCAAGAGTAGAGCACGTCAGAGGCTTATTTCCATCACCTGGCCTCCCCCTCTTCCTCAGTTGATCTCTCTGACCCTGCTGGAAAAGTTGTGATTCTCCTTCACATTATATTCTTAATGAGGCTATTTACCCTGCATACTCAATGAGATCAAGACTATGTAATAAATTCTCCACTCTGAGCTAAGTTTGAAGTCAGCCTTACAATTCAGCTTTTTACGGTTTAACCTTTTCACTGATCAGAATCATATTGCTCTGCAGATTGTATATTTTAAGGTTGTCATGATTAAAGAATCATAGCAACCTGGAGCTTTTTTGCATATACTTTTAAAAAATATATTTTTTAAAGATTTTATTTGACAGAGAGATCACAAGTAGGCAGAGAGGGAGGCAGAGAGAGAGAGGAAGAGAAGCAGGCTCCCTGCTGAGCAGAGAGCCCCATGCGGGGCTCCATCCCAGGACCCTAATATCACGACCCGAGCTAAAGGCAGAGGTTTAACCCACTGAGCCACCCAGGCACCCCTAAAAAATATTTTTAAATTAACAAAAAAAATCAGGGTGGATCCAATAGCTATTTCTTTTCTTTTCTTTCTTTCTTTCTTTCTTTCTTTCTTTCTTTCTTTTTTTTTTTTATTCTGGAAAACAACCTGGGGGAAAAATATCACTGGAATTGGTAGACATCCATGAAGAGTCTCTCGATGTAACATATACACATAAATGTATATACAAGCAAGGATCATATATACACACACACAAAAAGCCTAATTTTCCAGTTCTTATCTCATAGTCTGTCCTATTTTCTGTGTGACAGAAAGCTCTCATAGTCTTCTGAGCACATCCTGGGTGTCTGGAAAGTTCTGTTGTCGGGGCAGAGGGGGTGCAGGTGTGCATGTCTGGAGATTTAAAGAAGGGACTGAAGTGTATTTGTGGAGGATTGAGAACAGATGTCAGATGTG
This sequence comes from Neogale vison, assembly GCF_020171115.1. Lineage (NCBI taxonomy): Eukaryota > Metazoa > Chordata > Mammalia > Carnivora > Mustelidae > Neogale > Neogale vison. The sequence continues at coordinate 167,551,818 of NC_058093.1, read as the reverse complement.
AACTTTTGAAGGAAATTCTGCCCACTGGGTAACGTAAAACCCTTCCTTCACTTTCTGCCCATTGTTTAGGAACACCTGGGTGAGCGGATTATTTATAGTAAATGAGAAGACATGTGCTATAAACAGTATTTGTGACCCCCCCCCCCAAATTCTTAGGCTGAAAAGAGATGTGATTGTATTGAAAGATGGAGGCTTTAGGAGGGTGCTTATTGTTGGGTTGGTGGGCTCCAGGAATGCAGGAGGAACAATAGAAATGCCCCCCGGGGTTTTCCATCTTCCAGCCTCCTCTCCCACTTTCCTTAACCCTTGACTCTGCCGCCAAAAGGATGTATGCCCAGGTCACATCTCCATAGGTAACCTGATACCTATACAGGAAACAGAAGTATCAGGACCCCCCACCCCCACCCCAGACCCTCCGATCACCAAATACCCTACCATATATGGATGTGAGCCCATGCTGTGCCTTGGCCCGATAAAAGACCCCCGCCAACTCCCTCCCAGTGCGACTTCCCCCACTCCCCTTTCCGGAGTCGAGGAACCTCACCCAAGGGTGCCCATCTCCTCCCGGTCCAACTTTTCCGGCTCCCCTTCTCCTGAGCCCTGAAACTTCGCAGGAGAGTGCCTTTAATAAATCTTGCCTTGCACCCACTTCGCCTGGTGTCATGTTTATCTTGCTTATAAAACCTTACACTTGTGTCATGTAGTGGAGCCCTCATGAATGGGATTAGGGCCCTTCTAAACGAGACCCAGGGAGGTATCCCATCCACCACGTGAAGACACAGCACAAAGATGGCTGTCTAGGAACCAGGAAGTGCGTCCTCGCTGGACACCAAATCTGCCAGCAACTTGAAATTGGATGTTCCAGCCTCCAACACCATGAGAAGTACGCTCTGTCATTTGTAAGCCACCCAGTCTGTGGTATTTCTGTTGTGGCAGCCTGAGTGGACTAAGACAAAGTGTTAACCCTGCTTCGCATTTGAAATGGATTAAAATAGAGGTGGCAAATGGCTATATCTGTTTTCTTTCATGTGTGTAAATGCTCTTTTTTTTTTTTTTTTTAAGATTTTACTTATTTATTTGTCAGAGAGAGCACAAGCGGGGGAGCAGCAGGGAGAGGGAGAAGCAGACTCCCCGCTAAGCAGGGCGCCCGACACGGCACTGGATCCTAGGATCCTGAGAGAATGACCTGAGCTGAAGGCAGCTGCTTAACCCTTTTGATTTTTTAAAAAGACATTCTCCACTAAAGCCTTAAATTGTATCATCAGCACCTTTATCTCTTCTAAACAACCCTCTTTCCTTTGACAATGGAATACAATCAGAGAGAGTCCTCTGCACTTTTGTTGGAAATGAAATTCTGTTTCCAGGATCGCTGCTGAGCAGACCGGCCACAGGAGAGCCTAGGATGCAGGGGGAGGTAAGGGCCGCAGGCAGGCAGCCTTGTTCACACTTGGCCCTGTCCTGCCAGCTGGGCTTGGGCTAAGAGCCAGAGGCTGTGGATGAGTCAGGCCAGGTGTTCTATGAGAAAAGAACCTCTGTGTTTATTTCCTATCAGGTCCTATCCTTCCCTCCAGTTTCCCTAGGAGTGCATCTCCTGCATCTTGGTTGAGACCCACAGCAGGGGTAGCTATGCAAGAATGAGGAGGCAGCAGGATGAGCCCAGATTCTGGCAGAAATTGGAGGTTTGGTGGCCCAGAGAGATATGGCTGAGTAGGTGTCTAAGGGAAAATGCACACTCGGTGTCTGTGTGTGTTGTGTACATACAGAGAGGGAAAGAGGGATGCAGTGGACATTCATTCACTCATTCACTCATTACTAATGCATGTGATAATCACAAAATTACTATGTGTCCTCGGTCTCACTTAATCCTCTGTCTGGCAAGAGCAGTCATGAATGGGGAGCTAGAGTGCTGGGAGAAATGAGTGCTGATGTAGCAAAGGTGAAAAGTAAACGAGGTAACAGGACCACAAAACAAGGAGGTCGCAAGCATGCAGAGGACGAGGCACGGTTCACTTTTGTGGCTGGTGCGCGGGGCATCCATCCCAGTGGCCGCAGCCCGGGGAAGGGCTTATATGGTCTCTGTCATTGACAGACGAGAATTTCCCCCCATGTCTCAATGGGCTGGACCAGCCTTCTTTCCATTGCTTCACTTTGAAAGATTGAAGCAATTTCTGTCTTGCAGAGAAAATTTTCCATGACTGAAGACCTACCCAAGGTAATTAACTGACCACTTCAGCTGCCACATTCTACAATATTTATTTACAAGGAAGATACATTTTAAAAGGGAAACCTTGAAATGTAGCTTTAAAAAATTAACCCTTAAGGTCAAATAGCTCTCAGGAAACTGGCTTGTTAAGAACAGTTAGGGAGATAAATGAAGTAGCTAGAGAGAGATTTCACAGAGAAGAAATTCTCTCGTTCATATGTATGTGATGTATACTTGTAATAATGTAATACTATAATATACATTATATTTTAAGTCTGTATATGTTGCAATTATATATCCTGTATATGTATAATGTGGTTATATATAATCTATATGCATATATCTATATCTACCTACTGATCTATCCATCTATAAAACTAGTATGACATTAAGAGAGGTTAGAAAGCTTATTACTCCTGCTAAATATAAAACAATGGAAAAGAATGTCCATGATAGAGAAATTCTGCTGCTTTATGAAGCTTTTATGAAGCTTTAGCCTGATTGCCACCAATCTCCTCCTCTCCCAAGGCTCTCCACTCTTCTTAGGTTTCCTGCCTCCTTTCCTCCCGATCTCCCTCTCCTCCTCTTCCTTGCTTCCTAAGGATCAGGTATACAAAATTTGATTTATCCAATACTTTTTAGTTCGTGAGTTACTATTGTCATCATGTATCAGAGTGTCCCCTTTAAAATCTGATGATTTTCCCTATTGCCTAATTTTCTCAATCCCATCTCCTACCACCTGTATGTCCCTGTTAGTGTATCTACTGCGTGTTCTTCAAATCCATCTGCTATATACTTATTTGGGTAATTACAGATGCTCAAAAATGGCACAGTTCTGGGTGGGCATTTAGTTTTGCGTAGGTGGTACTGCGCTTTGGGATCTTTCATTCTTTCTCTCTTCCCCACCCACCTATGTTTCTATAATCTATCCATGTTTCTCTATGCCAATTTAACTCACTGCTTTTGACCCAGTATTCTGTAATATGCCTATCACACTTTAAGTTTCATTCCCCTAACAATGGCAGTGCCAGTTTATATGGCCCTAGGCTATTCATTTTCATACTTCCCATGTCGCATGTAAAATTATCATAACTTTCATGATTTGCCAATATAATGTGTTTAAAATTAAACCACATTGTAGAGAAAGGAATGCCTGAAATCTCTTTTTTAACTTATTTTTACATTTTATTGAGATACAATTGAATATATGTAATAGCTATATTACATATAAAATATATAATATATTGTATACACTACACACTTACATACATGATCTATACATAACATAACATGACATATACATAATTATATATTATATGTATTTATTTATATATTTTATAAACTGTATGTTTCATTTGTAATATTATATATAGTAGACATATATACACAATTATGTCTCAATAAAGTGGAAATATAAGTAAAAAAGAACTCAGTCATTATATGTATATATTATAAAATATGTAATATTATTAATGCTAAATACTATTAATACAATATATATTAACATGGTAATTTGATCCACATATATACCACAAGAGATTTACTACAACAAGGTTAGTTATTATGCCGATCACCTCACACAGTTATCATCTTTTTGTGTATGTACAGTAAGAACATTGAAGATTTACTCTTAGCAACTTCAAATACATGATATTAATAACTATAGTCACCATGCTGTACATTAGATGTCCAGAACTTAGTCATGTTACAGCTTGACATTTGTACCCTTGACCAATATCTTCCCATTTCCCTCACACCTCAGAACCTGACAACCATCAATCTACTCTGTTTCTATGACTTTGACTTTTTAAGATTCCATGTATAAGTGAGATCATATAGTATTTGTCTTTCTCTGTTTGATTTATTCCCCTTAGCATAAGAAGGTCAATCTGTGTTGTTGCAAATGACAGGGTTTCCTTCTTTTTATGGCTGAATAATACGGAATGCCTGACTTCTCATTTAATATGAGGAACACTCAATGGTTGATCTCCTTTCATAGGAGTTACTTGTGAATTCACATTACTGCAGGAAGATGTCCTCTGCAGTAAATTGCATCACTGTGGCCAAGACGTCATCCCTCCCTTAATCCATATGTCTTTTGCCATATGACTTTGAAGTTCCTTCTACAAGAAACAATGTGCATTTCCTTACCACACCGAGGGAGCTGAGCAGAAGTGACAGGAGGCAGCTCAAGGCTGAAGCCTTACGAGCACTGAGCATTTCTTCTCTCTCTCCTGTCCTTCTGCCATCACTGCAAGGATAATGAGCCTTGGGTAGTGTATTAGGTTTCTGTTACACTATAATGCCATAGCCAACTACCACCAATTTAATGCATTAAGACAATACCAATTTACCATTTACTGTTTTAAAAGTATTCTTATTTATTTATTTATTTGAGAGAGAAAGAGAGAGAGAGAGAGAGAGAACAAGCAAGCAGGGGGGAAGGGTGGAGAGAGAAGTAGCCTCCCCATTGAGGAAAAAGCCAGACACAGGACTCAATCCCAGAGCCCTGAGATCATGACCTGAGCCAAAGGAAGATGGTTTGCCAACTGAGCCACCCAGGTGCCCACTATTTACAGTTTTGTACAGTTCAGAATTCCAACATGGCCATACTGGGCTAAAACCAAGGTGTTAGCAGAGCTTCATTCCTTCTGGAACCTCTAGGGAGAATTTGTTTCCATGCCCTTTTCCTGCTTTTGGTGGTTGCTCCCAACCCTTGGCTTGTAGCTTCCTTTTCTATCTGCAAAGCCAGGTAAGTTGGGCCAAGTGTTCCCCATGCTGTTCTCGGGATCTCCTGCCTCCATCTTCTACTTTTCAAGATCCCTTGATGATAATGGACCTTCCTGGATAACACAGGATAATTCTGGGTAATTTTCCCATTGCTAAGTTAGCTGATTAACAACTTTAAATCCTTCTGCAACCATAATTCCCGTGTCATGTAACAAATTCATAGGTTTCCGGGGGGAAGGCTTGGACATCTTTGAGGGACCATTAATCTGCCTGCCATAAGTAGCTCTTAAAAATGAGCAACATGGAGGCGCCTGGGTGGCTCAGTGGGTTAAGCCTCTGCCTTCAGCTCAGGTCATGATCTCAGTGTCCTGAGATTGAGCCCCGCATCAGTCTCTCTGCTCAGCGGGGAGCCTGCTTCCTCCTCTTTCTCTGCCTGCCTACTTGTGACCTCCGTCAAATAAATAAATAAAATCTTAAAAAAAAAAATGAGCAACATGTGGAGAAGACTTGAATCTGAACCCAACCTGGAAATAATTCCCAAGCCCAGCTGAGATTAGGACTGTTGCCCCAGCTAACATGCTGACACAGAGACAAGACATAATGCTTGTTATTGTAGTCCTGAAATATTGAGGTTCTTTCTTACTATTGCAGCAACTATTGACTGAATCATCTACAAATTGATTTGGCTAAGAATTTTAACCTGGTTTCCCAAGAGGTAAAAAATTCTGTGAAAAATCTCTCATATTACGTCTCTTTCAGGCCAAATACACAAATTGTATTTGTATTGTCCTTTCTTCTTAGGGTCTTCACATATAGAATTGTGCTGGGTTGCTGTAAGCTCTGAATCATACCATCACCTTTCTCTAGGGTGAGAATTCTCTTCCCCAGAACTCCTTTCTTCACATGGCCCAAGCAGAGTTTGACAAGGAGAAGTCTTCCCATTAGATTTGGAAGGTGGAAGAGAAATGATTGCTCTGAAGGCAGTTGTAGGCAAAGCGATGGGTGCCTGAGAGGTTTAGCTCATCTGCCTTGTTAGTGTGGAAAACCATTCTCTTCGGTGTTTCAGGCTGAGATCACCAGCGGTGGCTTCCCTCACCTTGCCCTTCCAACTATTCCAACAGTTGTTTAAGTCCACATTTCCTATGCCCTAAACTTTATGTCTGACCTGCATGGACTTCGGTCTTCCTGACCAAAACCTAACAGCTATAATATCAATAGACACCAACGAAGAATATCCTATGTGCCAATGAATATGTTATCAGATAGGTCTTAGTTTCCACCTCTTTAAGGTAATCACTTTTATTTATTTATTTTTTAAAAGATTTTATTTATTTCCTTGACAGAAAGAAAGATCACAAGTAGGCAGAGTAGCAGGCAGAGAGAGAGGGGGAAGCAGACTCCCCACCGAGCAGAGAGCCTGATGTGGGACTCGATCCCAGGATCCTGCCATCATGACCTGAGCCGAAGGCAGAGGCTTAACCCACTGAGCCACCCAGGTGGCCCAGATCATCACTTTTATACAGATCATATGTTTGATCATTCTCTAAAGTCTGCTCATAACTAATTCTCACAGTCCTATTATGAGAGACCTTAAGATTATTTATATAAGTTAATCATATTAATCTGTCTGGTATCATGTTGACTCTACATATACATTATCTTTCTATACTTATGATTAATCATTATTTCAACACCCCATATTCCTTTTCGGATTCTTTTCCTTATCTAAATCAGTCTGCATATGTTTTCATTGAAATGTGCTGTGGTTTTGCAAATGCAATATATTCTTTAGAAAAATCTTATTTCTTAGTTTCAAAGTCTTAGTAACCCACCTAACATAAGCTCTCCAATAACATGATTAGTATGCTTTAAACTCTTAGAGCAGGACATAAATAAATTATTGATTAGGAGAGACCCTAAGATCAATCCATTCCAAATACTACCCATTATATCCCCTCAGGCTAATGCAAAGCCACTGCAATGACCTATTATGTGCAGCTTTTAATCCCCAGAAAGGTTAATATGGCAAGTACAACACTTCTTAATTTGTGTTAATAGTGATCTGGGGGTTAGAATCAAAGGCTTTACTAAAGTAAAAATGAAATTTACTGGAATAAAAAATAAAGCATCACTCAATTCATTGAAATCAATTATAGTACATTTATCAGTAAGTGACAAATTCTCCATATTTTATATTTAATTCTTGTGCATAATAATGTAAGCTCAAATTTTGGTTCTTCATAGTTATTAGAATTTATACTCATTGGCATTGGACATTTATTAATATGTTAAATAATTAATTTGTCATCTCTGACAGAAGACCTACATGACAGGCGTATTGGTCAGCTCATCAGTAGTGTTTCTATTACATAACCTATTACTGTTTTGTAAATGAAGAAAGGTCAAATTGGAATTAAGACACTGAAGGGGATTTCTACAAAATGGATCATTTGATCATAGTAATTGGTCAAATCCTTCTTCCTCCAAACTCAGGTGAACATGAGGATGATTCCTGCCTTACCACAGAGACGCTGCCCTTATATTCATTTTGTTTTTCCTCCTCTACCCAGCTAAACCACTCAACAGCTAGTTTTAGCCTTTAGACTTTGCACTAGCCCCTGCCTGCAAAGCTCATCTGTCCCAAGTAGAAGACTTTGGAGTTTTTTTGGTAAGTTATTCATTACAGCAGACATCTGCTGCAAGGGCTTTCTCATTAGTGTTCATGCCTCCTCTCCAGTCTGTCTGCCTGTGTGTCTGCACCCTTGCCCCCATATGTCTTTTCCCCTCCTCTGTCTAATCTTTTGGTATCTGTGCTTTTCCAAGATCCTGGAATTTGTTTCATTGCCTTAACTGCTTTCTAATCACTGACTTCCTCTGGCTCCTGACTGCCTTAACAACTCTTCCCTTATCTTGCATTGCCCTTGGGCTTCATGGATCAACACCTCACAATGTGGTTCTGAGCAGAGAGGTCTGAGCACCCAATTTTATGTGGCTCATCTGCTCCAGACTCACCTGGATCTATCTCCTTACTATCTGGATCTCTGTCCTTGAAGAAGGTCAATGACTCATATAATGATAGTGATGTCCATACAAATTAATTTTAATAGTGCCACAGTGTTCAAAACTTTAGTTTTCCAGGTGGTTCCAAGGGCCACCTGAAGTTCTGAAATCAGTATGAAAAAATTTTTATCAATTAAGAATATTTTTATGCTTCTAAATATTGTATGATGTTGCCCTAAATGGAAATAGATTCTCTCTCTACTGGAAAAGATGTGTGGAATCAAATATCTGAATAAATTATGTCATGTGAATACAGCAGCCTTTTCAAACATGCGCCATGTGCTATTCATTGATATTAGATGAATAAAACCAAGATCGTATTTGCAAAGTTTGAGAAATAGTGGGTTTATCAAAGTTAGACAGGTTTCTTTCATGTAGTTTTCCTCTGAACCTTTTATATGTTAATTGAATTCAGAATCTTTATGATAAGAGGTAAAGTTTGCAGAATATCGCAGAGTAGTTTGAGTACAGATCCCTTTTATCTGTGCAACACATTTTTACGTCTCACTGGATACCAGGATTCTCTGGAACATGATTTGGGGAAGGCTGCAAGATAGGCTTTCAGGGAACGTTTTAATGATAAAGTGCACAGATCAAAATGCTGTCTCCCAACAAGAGAAATCTGCCTCATTGTAGCCCGAGTTAATATTAATATGTGAGCCTGAGACAGGAACTCAGCAGGAGAGTTATACACAGTCAGGAACTATCAAAAGCTTGAGAACCAACTGGGCATTGTGGCTGCTCTCTGGTGAAAAGGCCTATTACAGGAAACCTTCCTTTTTCATTTCAAAAGCACAAAGCACCCAGATGAGGGCCCTCTCTCTTGTCTTACTGCTTTGTTGTAACAAGAACCATGGGATAGAACTAGTTCCATCCAACTCTCTCCAACGTGATGCTCGCATGAGGATGCATATAGATTTGAAACCGTACTGTTAATACATGCTACCTTTGAAGTAGAATCTGTTAGAAGCTTGTGATGAAATGGAAAGGGTCAATGATCCACTATGGGCTCTAAGTTTTAATTGCAAATATTCTAGCAAATTCTTAACATGGTATAGAGCAGGATATTAGCCATTGTGTTTTTGAATCCTGATGGTTTTCTCTTTCTCATGACATTCCTGGCCCCGTTTCATCCCATAAATTTCATGTCCCATAACTACTGCCTCAGGGAAAAAAACATGGAGAAATAAAAATTGGAACAATCAAATTCTTGCCCTTTAGGTCTAGTCTAGCACTTAAGTCAGGACATAAAGATGATATCTTGAGGGATGGCTGAAATCGTGGCTATCATGACAGCAGTCTAAACAAAGAGTCTGGATGGCAACGAAAGAAGGCAGAAGACTGTACCATGAGCAGGAGTCAGTGGTGCTGAGACTGGAGAAACAGACCTGAGTGACGACCACACTGGCAGGAGGGACATTACCCCTGGGGACCCACTCGATTAATCATCCTGTGTCCACAGTTCCCAAAAGCCATGTAGAAGCCACGAAATCACTCACAGTCTGTTGTATTTCCACTCCAGGGAGTTTGGTGTTTTGTTGGTATCAAGCAGGCAAGTTTAGCTTTGTTCTCATCTGCATCAAGGGAACACCTTCCACCAGGCTTTGACAGCTTGTCATCCAATAACAGTGCCATCTCTGCTCATACACTTGGCCCTCGGACTTAGATTATGTGAACCAACCACCCTTCTTTCAGCAGTCTAAGCACTAATGATCCTCTCAGAGACAGAAGGTCCCTGGTCTCTGGAGGAGTAGACATGATACAGAAGGGAAAACATCTGAGGTACTTGAGTGTTTGTCTACACAGAACAGAACCAGTTCAAGATCTCCCTAGGCCAGGTCAGCATTGAAACTCCTCACCTCAGGAAACCTGGGTGGCCTAGTTGGTGAAGTGTCTGCCTTTGGCTCAAGTCATGGTCCCAGGTCCTGGATTGAGTCCCGCATCAGGCTCCTTGCTCTGCCGGGAACTTGCTTCTCCCTTTGCCTGCCTCTTTCCCTGTTTGTGCTCTCTCTACTTGCTCTGCTCTGTCTCAGACAAATAAATAGATAGAATCTTAAAAAAAGAAGAAGAAGAAAGAAAAGAAAAGAAAAAAAGAAACCCCTTACCTCATCCCGTCTTACAGATATTCCTGCCTCTTGGCAAACTCAGGTTGAGGTTTGGCCAGAGAAATGTATTCCTAAAATATAAGAACATATTCCTTGACTGAAGGGCTTCAGGTCTTTTTTGCTTAAAGTTTACTTCCTCCATAATATTTTGAATTTTTTTTAAGATTTCATTTATTCATTTGACAGACCGAGATCACAAGTAGGTAGAGAGGCAGGCAGAGAGAGAGAGAGAAGGAAGCAGGCTCCCCGCTGAGCAGAGAGCCCAATGTGGGGCTCGAATCCAGGACCCTGGAATCATGACCTGAGCTGAAGGCAGAGGCTGAACCCACTGAACCACCCAGGTGCCCCAATATTTTGAATTTTTAAAAAATACCTAGCCACAGTTGTAAACTCCACAACACAGGACACTTTTCCAGAGTGATGTGTCTCCGGATGAGTTCGAGCAAGGGACCATAATGGCGATGTGCTCTTGTCTTCGAAGATATTCTGAGAACCATGTAGCGCCTGATGGTGGTGGTTCCTCTTTTTGATGGCTGGTGACATACATTGCCTCACCTTCCAAATCCTTCAATAGCTGTGTCTCTCTCCAGTGCACAGAGCCACAGGGCTGACCTCCTCCAAAAATTATTGTGAGAAAAAAATCTTTAGTGTCTGTGTGCGGCTTCAGAAGTGATGAACTTGCTATTAGTCTCATCTGATTCAGGCTCCCATTCTTGCTTCTGAAACTAAAATGCTTTGCATCTGTAAACCTTGAAATAATCTCTCTAAGCATGTGTGTCTGGAAGCATTTCCATTTTATTAGAGCAACTGGAGTCCCCAGGATATTTGAAATGCTTTAACTTTCATCTGGCTTACTGATAATGGCCTATATGCTAGGCATTTCCATTTTTATTTATACGTTAGCTCTTTCTACATGATCAACTTTCATTGTTAAATTTTCTTTCATGTCACAGGTAACTTTCCCTGAATAGCAGATGAAAAGCTATGAGGATACTATTGCATATTCCAACATGATATTTTTGGAGAATATCTTTTTTCCTTTGTATTCAAATATCCTGTTTCTTAGAGTTATTAGTCTGCATAGAGTTTGGCTGAGTAGATTTGTGCACAATAAATAATTGTCTTTTTGTTTGTATGAAGACTTGGATTTTTGTGTTAGGCAGTATCCAGGAGCTGAAGGCAGGATAAGGCTATAAGAGGCCTTTTAAAAGAGCTCATGACCACTCTCTCTCCCCTTTACCACTCTCACAGCCAGAAAGATTACTGTCTTTGTCCCTTAGTTAGCATGTTAATTTGAAACAAATCTGAGAAGGCCCCCCACAGAGTTGATTTTGCTCCCATCTCAACCAACTATCAGTCCTGCTAGAACATTCCTTTTCATTAATTGTAGATCTCTCCTTTTGGTCTCCACATGCAAGCACTAGAAAGTGCAAGGGTAAAGTGGTGTGTTTATTTTTGATGTCTGCAGACCAAGAATTGCATCTTTAAATCTTTAGAGTTGTCTGATTGCAATGGATTCAAGAGAATTTTCTGAGCCTTAGCTTCTCAATCTGTAAAATGAAAATATTGAGACCTGACATACCCAATTCAGAAAGATGTTATGTAGTTTGAATGAGGTGACATACCATGAAGGAATGCTTAACAATAAAAATGGCCATTTGCGTTCCATGCAAAGAAAATGCAAACATACATTCTCAGAGATCCTCAAAACAAACACATGTAGCCTATTGTTATTCCCCATTTTCAGAAACATAAGTTACTGAGAGGCTAATTTAATTTAATATCATTTACTTGCTCAAGATTGCACAGCTTGTAAGTGACAAATGCCTGTATGGAAAACAACAGAAAAGTTCAAAAGTCTAAAACAAAAGAGGGGGAAATAATGGCAATACCTAATGACTAGGATAAATTTTATTATATTTTATAAATCAGCAAGCAGGTTTTAAAAAACTATCTAGTCAAAACACTGCTATAGAATATGGGTTAGCAGTTCACAGTAAAATAAATATTGCCAAAGTACTTGTAAATGTTAAACTTACCCAATAATTAAAGACATGAAAAAAAATAACGAAATCTGATTTCCTTATTAAGCAATAATGCAATTTGGGTTTGTGTGTATTTTATGTAGTTAAAAATAAGAAAACACTGTGTTGTCCAGGCTATAGGACAAAGGTTCTCTATCCAATCTTGATGAGAATGTAAATTTGGGAATGCCTTGTGGTAACACTATCTATTAAAATTTATGACATCTCACCCTTTGACCCAGCAATCCCACATTTAGAGCTTTACCCTGCAGGTATTTATACAGATATGTTCTTTCCAAACCTATTTTCAATAATAAAAAAAAAAAAGATTAGAAATATCAAAAATAACTTCCAATATGAGATTTATTAAATGAATTATTATCTGAGCATACAGTGGATATATGCAGTCATTAAAAATAATGACAAAGTTATGTATGTGATATGAAGAGGTCAAAGGTATATTTTGAAGTATAAAAAAGTTTTAGAACAGTGTCTTTAGCATTCTGTTACTTTTTTTTTTTTTTTTTAAGTTTTATGTCTCTGTATAGGTATCTATTTGCATATACAGAAACAACTTCTAGAAGATTTTTACCAGTTTGAGAATTGGTGATTACTGATTTGGGGAGAAGAGTGGAAAGAATACCAGAAACTTTCTTTCTCCTTCGACCCTTCCTCGTGTGAAAGCTGACACCCCAAAACTGTCCCCTCCCAAGACTGTCTTCTTTCCATTACACCATATTACCCTCTGAAGAGGCTGTGGAAAGCCCAGCGAGTGAAAATTACTATGATCTGTCATCTGGCCTGAGATGGTCTGATGGATTGCACCAGAACAGGGTAGTCCTATTTGGTTAAGAGTTCTACTGATTCACTTCTGCTTGCCCTTCCTTGCCATTCGTGCCAGTCATTTGCCTGTTTTTACGCGGATCCATTTTCCTTTCTCTGCTTTCAGTCACAGAGGTCCGCCTGGCAAGCGGTGTTTCCCAGGAGGCGCTGTCCACTGGCTGCAGTTAGGTTTGGCCAGTGGGAGATTGGCAGGAGGCTGGAAGGAACAAAGGAGGATGGAGGAGGTCAGAGTACTTCTCCCCCTCCTCTCTGCTTTGAATGGCATCTTCAATGGGCGGCCCCTGCTTCCCCTTCGCCCACGTTCCCGGGGTTCCTGCTCTCTGGTTCCCTAGACAGAAGGGTGCCAGCAGCAACCTGTTCCTGCTCACCTTCTCTGTTTAGATTTTCAGCTCTCTCTCTTAGTACTATTTTAACTAGTCCCTCGGATCAAGTACTTTCCTGAGTTACACTGCACGGTTCATGTATTCTCATGAGACCCTGGCTGATACACAATTTACATGAAAGGTATATGCCCCGAATTTGACGGCTCCATCAACTGAATGTAAACGGAAAGGAAGTGGAACGCGTGTCCTGCTGGAGTTAGAGAAGAAGGAAGAAACTGACAGTTCAGACTTGCTGTATGCCAAGAATTTCCCTGCTCTTTAGAAAAGAAGTAATCTGTACTCTGGTTCTTTGCAGTTTTATCATTCCAAATCACAGTAAAAAAAATGAAGACTCAGACAGATTCATTAATTGCTTTGTAAATGGCAGAGCTGGGATTTAGCTCAGGGTCTTTCTGACTCTAGGGCCTCAAGTTATTTCCAAGACAGATACAAAGTTTTCTTCTGTATCTCCCCTTTCCCCTAGTGTTCTATTTTGCAGAGTCCACCATCCCCTGGCCTCCTTTCAGCACAGTGTCCTATATTTCTAACATTTACCTTCTGTTCTGCCGCCAAACCCCCCTGCTATCCTGCTGTGTCACTTTTCTTCCACACAGTGCTTTCTGCTCATCTGATAAACAAATCTGAGCAGAGCTATTATTTGATGATAATTGCTACTCTGCCAGAAGAAAAAAAAATGGGTTTGAAATGTTAACTCAAGCCTGCAAGAGTTTCCTAAAACCATTTACTTGCTGCTTCTCTTTTCCTCACTCAAAATGTGCTGCTTGCTAGATCCACAGCACTGAACAAGACAGATTGCAGCCTGGTAGGGAAGAGAGTCATCAAACAATTTTATTGAGTTCTATGTAGGAGAAATGTTCTATGCAAGCATATGAGAGGAAATTGTACTGTAGAGTTCAGAAATACTTCCCTAAGGAAATGAAATTTGTGTTGACCATAAAGGAGGCACTAGATAAGTAAAGGCAGAGTAAGTGGGAAAAAGAGAAAAATTATATGACAGCATATATATTGGTCCCAGGCCAAAAAAAAAGGAGAATGGCCCATCAGAGAAAATTTTTTTTAAAGAGCAATAATATTGGAGTATAGAGAGAAGAGCAAACCAAGACAGGAAAGATAGGAAGCAGCCTGATCATGCAGAACCTCAAAGGACATATTCCAGATTATGGACTGTGTCTTTTCTATCCAAGAAGGAATAGAAAACCCCTGGAAGGTATTTAGCAAGGAAAAGGGACAAATCTTGTTTTCTAAAATGAATTCTCCAGCTATTTTACATAGAATGAACTGGGAAAAGCTGATAATGGGTGCAGCCAAACCATTTAAGTGGCTTTTTGAGTATTCTTCCTGAGAGATGATGGTGGCTGGAACTGTGGGCTGCTGGAGGGAGATACAATGAATAGACTGAGAAAGATTTAGGAGGCAGCACCCATAGGAATTTTTGGCGCTGTCCACTGGCTGCAAAAAATCAAGGAGGAATCAAGAATAACTCCTAGTCTGGGGAATCGAGGAGGAATCAAGAATAACTCCTAGTCTAGGGTCACCTATTGGAATGAGGAGAGGGGAAGAAAGAGTAGGCTTACTTAGCATGGGGAAACCAAAAGAGCTGGATTGTTTTGGATATGTTGAATCTGTGAGTCTTTGACAAATCAAAGTGGAAATGCAGACTAAGCATTTACCTCTATCCTTTTCCAGCAATCAAGACTGGAGATAGAAACAGGAGGTTGTTGGTCCTTGGGTGATAATGGGAGCTATAGGGAGTAGATATGATTGTCCAAGCAGAGAGAATAGAGTAAGAAGAGGGCCTAGGAGTGAATTCCAAAGAATAGGAAAATCTCTGGCCTTGGAGAGTAGACTACAAAAAGAAAGAGCAGTAAGTAAGTTCACCTTGATATCTTAGTTCCATTAGGATGGATGGAACTCAGAGCTGCAGTTCAATTTTAATACTGGGAAGGGGCAGGTTTAAGAGGAGGGATTCCATTGGACAATGTGGACCATTTCAGACACATAGACCTTATGCACACACAACTATGCGCTTGCACAAACACATATCCCATTCTGAACTGCTGGGATGGCACACTCCCATTGCTCTTTTTCTTTGGCTTTAGTCCCCAGACTGAAAAGATGTTGCAGAAGTGTCTAAGCAAACACAAAAGACATGTTTAATCTTACCTTTAAGGTTGCTGGTGATGGCCTAGATAGACTGTCAGGGTCTATCTTCAATCTTAACCAACTAATATCAATTTTAGGATTCTGCAGTAAATGTAAACAGTAGATAAATTCTCATCCCACTCCTTATTTGCTGCCCCCTGTGGGAGCAATTTTATTACCTCCTTACTTATGAGTCTTTTTGAATTTCCACTTGCTCCTTCTGTAGGAATGAAAAAGCTGATTGAAGAAAGTAAATGGTCAGGGGGTCCTTCTTGTTACCTGTCTATCAACACATTAGATCTAAATCCTTTTCTTTTTCTTTCTTCATTCCTTCCTTCCCTTCGTCCCCCTTCTTTCCTTCCTTCCTTCCTTCCTTCCTTCCTTCCTTCCTTCCTTCTCCTCTACTTCCTTCCTTCTCCTCTACTTCAGGGCTGTAGGTTGACCTACTACAGCTGTTCACCAATGGTGGAACGGACAGGGGTGTCCCCAAGACACTGAAGGTCTGCCCAAGTCACTGCCAGCTGGGACCAATCAATGTCAAAACTTTTCACCTTTCTTTTTTTTAATAGCATCCATTCTTTTTGGTTAAAACTACTAAATCAGTATCTTTACCCTGAAACTTTCTCCTGTTTTAAAGCCCATATTTCCAAAGGTTTGATGGACATGCCTTCCTTCCAGCACCTCAAACACATAAAGCCTCCAACAGTACTTATCATATCCGCCCCATCAAACAGCTTCCTGCTGCTAACTGCCTTGCTTCTGTTAATGGACTACACCTTGAGCTGTCATCTGGCTTAAAATCTGGGCTTTTAAATTTACTTCTTATCGCATTTCATAATCAGTTGCCAAGTCTGAAAGATGGATCATTTCCAACACTTACCCACCTCTCCTTTTCTTTTTCTTTTAATGCCATCATCTCATTGCAGAAAGAGGAACACTGTCTCTTCCACTCTTTCCACTGCCCCTGTCCTGACCTTCTGGCATTACAACCAAAGGATTTCCTAATGTTAAGACTTCAGTGAATTCTATTCCCTAAAAACACAATAGTTTGTCCGACATTATTTTCTATAAACAGCTTCAACTACTTGCCTGGGTTTCCTTGGTCTCTCATGTCTCTCTGGCCAAAGAGATCACTTTTGGCTCTCTCAAATGCCTTTCTTTGGGCTTCTGTTAATTCATTCTGTTCCCAAAACATTCAATTTTTTTCCCTTCCTAATACGACCATTGACCATAACAAATTTCAAGTTATCTTGTCCATAAAATTACCCTTTTTCACTCCCCTAAATTTTTTTTTCTCTTCTATTCTCTATAAGACTCATTTTGTAAGACCATTATAGCCCATTCATTCATTTATGTATCTTATTTTCTCTAGGAGACTAGAGGAATTGTGGGAGCAAGGGCTAGACCTTATCTATATTTCATCTTTGACAGGGAATAGTACTTTGTTAAAGATTTTATTTTAAGTAATTTCCATACCCAATGTGGGACTTGAACTCACAACCCCAAGATCAAGAGCTGCATGCTCTACCTGTAGAGTCAGCCAGGTGCCCCGGGAATAGTACTTTGTTTTATTGTATTAGTTTGTAGTAGATATGTGTTTTAGAATACCCTCAATAATACTGCTTTAGATAAGATAAAATTTACTTTTCTTTCCTCTAAACAGCCTGGTGATATAGCTAAGTTCTGCTGCAAAGAGTCTTCAAAGATCCAGGTTCTTTCTATGTTGTTGATCTGCCATGCGTGACTCTGATCTTGAGGACCATGACGGTTTCTGAACTCCAGAGGAAGCAGAAGGATGGGATGAAGAATCAAAGAGCTAAGGGTACATTTGTTCTGCCTTTTAGAGAAGCCTCCTGAAAACTGCTATAAGTCACATCCTCTTCTATTTTGTTCTATTCTCTTCTATTTTGTTGGCCTATTTTGAGTCAGATGCCCACATCTACAGGAAAGGCTGAAAAATGTGATACCTATCTATCTATCTATCTATCTATCTATCTATCATAACTGATGGTTAATTCATGGCTTAAAAAGTTATTACTTTGGGAAAAAAGGAACATGAAAGTAAAAGCCTAATTTTGGTGATAATCACATGTCACTGGAGGTTCACCGATTGTAACAAATGTGCCACTGTGATATGGGATGACTATAGTGGGGCAGTTTGGGTGGGAGTGGAGACAGGGTAGACATGGGAATCTTCTTACTCTCAACTCAATTTTGCTGTGAATCTAAAACTACTCTAAAAAAATAAAGTATATTCAAAAAAGTTAAGGCATAGATAGAAGTCTCTTCCCTACTTCTCCAGAATAGATAGAAACAAGTATTGTGGAATAAATGAATGAATGACAATAGCAGGTGAAAGATAGCATTTGAAGGTTGAAATCATTTTCCAAGGGAGTTATATTTAGAAGCTTTTTTTTTTTCTACTTAGTGAACTTCATGCTTAATAATCTTACTATCCTTAATATAATATTCTGTTTTCTGGGTTAGTGATTATAGTCTTATTAACTTTAGAAAAAAAATCTTCCAAAATCAGTTTTTAATCAAGTATAGCTTTACTGGATTTATATCTAAATTATTTCTTTTAAAGGAGAGAAGGGGTTTTTTCCTATATTATATTTTTAAAACTTGACAATTATCATTACATTTGCATGAACTTCTAAAATAGCTACTTCAGCTATTTTACTATAACTTAAATTCTTTTAGAATATGCACCTACAACTCTAGTAAAGAATCCATGTATTTCCAAAGAGGTCTCCTTAATTGTCTATTCTCCCCATGTTTCTGTTGTCAAGTGAATATTAGAAGGTAGTTAACCTTTTAATATTGGCCAATTTCTTTAGTTTCCACATGGATTTGAAACTTGAACATATTTATTTTCCTTTTCTCTCATTCTACTCCACCTCTTCCGATACCCTGAGAAGAAAGCTGGGTGAATGCCTGAGGAAAATAATGTGTTCACTTATTTGGATAAACAAAAATAACACCCATTGATTACCTGAGGTCTTATTCTGTTAAGCTACTCTACTGAAAGACTAGTTACTCATCTAACCAGGAGAAGGAAAATGAAGCTGGATAAAGCTAGAACCTGTCAGAGTTGGAATTTTCTGGATATTGATCAGAGCTAAGTCTTGATAATGGCTGATGTAAAGATTATCATCCGGATTGCTGGTGTTTCTTTGAAAAGAAACCAGAAAGGAGGCAAACTTCTTGTTTTCCCATGGGAGACACTGACTCTAAGACATCCATTCAGGCTTTTCTGTTACCTAGCCTTCCATCACTGGGGTTCACTCTTCCATCTGTGAATCTAGTTGACCCCAAGAGAAGACTTTGTACTTTGTGGGGCCCTGTTATTGCTCTAAAGAGACATCAGACGCTGTCCACTGGATTAGGTTAAAGAGATTTTCAATGACCCAGTTTTGAGCGGGATTGTCATTTTGATCTTTCACTGACAGGAATGAGTTTTGAGGCCCCTCCCTAAAATAGGTGTCCCAAAGTTAAGGAAAGACTTTAGATTTATTTTGTACCCTCTGCCCCTCTGCAATACTTTATGATTTAATTCTCTGAAAAGAGAGTTTTCTTCAACAGTCTCTTTAGATTCCCTTGATCTTGAGTTCTTTTTCTTCTTAAATGTACTATTGATTAATTGATGTACTTGTTCTTTTGTACTCTTTGAGGAGAGTTATTATGAATCCATTGTTAAACTCCTAAATGGGTCGAATCAATTTTCCAATTGCCTGAGAATAAATATCAAATTCTCAACTTCCAGGAACCCTAAGCAAATAAACCTCTCCCTACTAATGAAATAAAGTCTCTTTTAAGTGTTATTGCTCGTAGGATGGAAAAGTTCTGTTATATGTCACATGAAATGAAATGTTCTGGCTATCTCTTCAAACCTACTTAAAATATGATTTCACAGGTGCCTGTCAAATTTCACTGACCTAAATTGTCTTCTCTTGAAAGCTGAAAAATAATGATAAGCAATGAACATCTTTATTTTTTGTGTCATTAATTTACTTACTACATATTTTTGGATCATCTACAATGTAATGGGGGGCTACAAAGAAAGAAGGGGTACAGTTCTCTTCTTACAGTGTTTTTAAATTCTAGTTGAATAAATCCAGGAGATTATGGAGAGTGCCTTGCAAGGGTCACTGGAGGGATAATGCGGAGAAAGATTCAGTTGTGTCAGTGGGGAAGTACAAAGGAAGAGAACAAGGTGAAAACTTGGTCTGAATACAGGACAAGTGAAAGCCTCAGAAAAGCAGATAGGAATTGAATCCATTGGGTCTAATTTTAGATCTGGTTCAGGCATTAGGATCAGAAAGTACAATACAGTGGACAAAGTTAATAAAAAACAAGATGACAGGGGTGCCTGTCTGGCTTATTTGGTACATGACTCTTGGTCTGGGGATTGTGAGTTTGAGCCCCTCACTGGATGTGGAACCTACAAAAAATAAAATAAAAATTTTAAAAAATTATAAAAAATGAAAAAAAAAAGGAACATGATGACAGCAAATGGGAAGCAATGGTGTGGAAAACGAGATAGGGACTGATGAGGCACAGGAAACTTCTTAGGAGTTAAATATCATCATCAGAGATGTTACAAGGGTCTATATACAGTTAAGTAATAGTAGCTAACATGAGTTCACTGTTCCAGGCAGTTTTTAACCTACGCCTTAACCTTAAGCTATCAAGGTATTGGTTAATTCAGTCATCCTGGTATCTATTCCATGAGTTTGCTATCATTATCCCTATTTCATGGATGAGACAGAACTTACCCAGGTTCTCAGAGTGAGGTAATGAGTCTCTACAGCTTGGCTGCAGATCCTCTGTTTCCAACCACTGAAAGGTACTGTCTAGATACGAAAAAAAGAGGTGCTGAAAGCAGGTCCCCAGGAACATGGATGGGAGGGATGGAAGGAACACTGTGAACTGGGAGGGAACAAAGGCTTCTTGGGAGACTGGCTGTAAAGAGAGAGAGAGCATTTTCATAAGTGGAGAGATGGAGCTTGTGGAGACCAGGCAACACAGAAGCAAGAACAGAGTCCAGGTTAGAAAGTTCCATGCTGCTGTGTTGGCAGGGGATATTCGGGGCAGAAAATTTGAAAAGGGAAACTGAGGTATAAGGTTGGAACAGGAAGACAGAATACTCTGAATGGGAAGTTCTCCAAGGGAGAGAAATGTAAAGAGGTGAAAATGCAAGACCAAGAACCCAGCATGGGGTGATATCAGCGATTAAAACCTGGAAGGAAGGAAGAAAGGTTATTCCACTGACATGAGCACGTGACAGTGACGGTCTGACAAGAATGGTGGTGGTACATATGGAAAGGAATATGCTTGCTGAATGGATGCATGGATTCAAAAGCTGACAGGGTAACGAGGACCAGCATGGTAAGTGAACCAGCGCAGTGTCGTGGTCAAGAGTGTGGACTGCAGAACCAGACTGCCTAGATTCGAAAGTGGGCTCTGCCTCAGATCTCTCCTTGACTAGTCTCATCATCTGTATGATAGGGGATGCTACCGGGAGCACTGGGTTGTCCTGAACTTGAAAGGAGCTTCTGTTCTACACTGTGTGGTAGAGCCCATACTATACACTAAGCTTTATATAGATATTTGTTACAAATTTCAAGAAAAATACCAAGTCACTCTGGGCAAATAACTTTGATCCTTTTCGTTAACAAATTAGATAATTGAGAGGCATCATTCAAATATCTGTCTAGACACTACTATTAAAAGCCTTGCGTTTTTAGCAAATTTATCAATTTAGACTTGATAAATGCTAGATATACTGAATATGTACCATAAATATTCCTTGCTTTTGATGTGGGGAGGGAGGGAGGAATGGTATGACCATAAGCTCGATGGTGATCACTACTCTGCCTATGATGATCACTGCTCTGTTTGTCTATCTTGTGCCTAGAACGGTCTTAGAAGGAACATGTTTTAGACTGAACAGGCACATGAACAAGAAATCAGAAGAATGAATCGGAATTTTTAGAATGTGAAATGAATCGTGCAATCAAACCCAAAATATTATCTGTAGACAAGCCCCCTACCCCCACTATCATCCATCACTATTATAACACACTTCCCCTTTTTCGGTATTGTAAGTAGGCATTTGGGCTTTGTCTCCACCCTGGTATGCTTCTCCGTGACAACGTGCTGCTCTTAAGGACAGGGGCTATGTCATATGGAGTTTTGCCATTCATGCCAAGTGAGATATCCATCCATGTTGAGCACTCAGTATTGAGTACATAAATGAAGAACACTGGTCAGAGAGAATTCTTGCCATCTAGAAATCGAGATAGGAATGTACAATTCAGCATACATACTCTAGCAGAGTTCCATTTAATTAGGCAACAGGATAAGAGAAACAAGCTAATAAATGATCAGATGGTGAGGTGCGATTAGAACCTGCATAGCTGGTCTGTGTTTTTGCGCATGCGTGTGTGTGGGCGTGTGTTTAGAAAGCAGAAGCAATTCTTGGATTGCTAAATTTAAGTTGAACAATGAGTGGAAGGTACAGTACTGTTCCTAAACATTAGGAAGTGACATATAATGTAAAAACAAAAGCAAAACAAAACCCAAATCTAGACTTTGTTTCCTTAAAGAAAGGTCAACTTGAATCATACAGAAAAGAGCATAAAAATTCAAAAAAAAAACAGTTTTGATGTTGCATGGGAGTTTTGGGTAGCTTTTCAGCAAAGTTGTTTGAGGTATTTCTCATGTCTCTAGCTGTGTAAGTTTTCAGGGAAATAAAACAATCATTGGCCTGCCCTTCAAACACCCAGTCCGTGGTGCCTAGAGACAGAGTGGGTTTATCTTTGCAGCCTTAAATCATGTAAGGTGACACCTCAAGTGACTTGATGTATGAGACCAGAACTATAATAGTGTAAGGTCCCAAAAGATAGTAGACTAGCATGGTACCCCTTTTCCAAGTCCACTAACTTGTCATTCTTAAGGGTTTACTTCTTAAGGTCATTCTGCACAAGCAATTGTTGTACCCACTGGAGGAAATCATTAGTATCAAGTTTTCAGGGTACAGTATGTTCATAACGTAGGCTATATTCTTTATGAGTGTTAGCTTTTATCATGCATGTGTCTTACCTGCCTAGATACATAGTAAATTACACGAGGCCATCTTGATCCCAATATTTGTCCCTCATACCTATTATCTATATGGTAGCCATAGTATTCTTAAATATATATATGTATACATATACATATATATACATATACATACATACATATATATACATATACATATATACACACATTGATATGTGTATATATATACACATGTATATATATACATATACATATATATACACACACAATGTATATATATGTATATATACATATAATAAAGGTATATATACATTGTATATATATACACAGGTGTAACAACCTGCAAGAGCTCATTCCAGTCTTTCACTTGGACCTTGTGTTCTCTTCTCCTGTCACATGGATTCTCTTTCAGTTCCTTCAGTACACCAAGGTTATTCCTACCTCTGGGACTCCGTGCTTGCCAGGACCTAATTTTTCCCATGTCTTCATGTGCTTTCTCATTCAGCTCTCATGTCAAGCATCACCTCCTTGCAGAGGTAGTCCCTGGATCTCTTGGTAGAAATATGTTTCCTTATCCCTTTGCCATCATTACCACATTATCTCACCTTGTTTTTCCTTCTTTGTACTTTCACTATCCAAAATTGTCTTTGTTATTATTGTTATTACAGATACTATCTGTGTATTGTAGTAGTGTATGACTTGCATAGGAAAGACATCTTACCTAGACTGTTTATTGCTTTAGCTCCAGAATCTAGAACCCAGTATATGTATTTGTATATACATATATATATAATGCATTAACATATATGCATATACATATATATCATGCATTAGCCTATATATATAATGTTTCAGTACCCATCATAGTACCCAACATCCTTGATGCTTAATAATGTTTGCTGACGGAGGCAACTTTAAAAAGAATGAAAGTGACTACATGGTTGTATGACTTAACATTCGGCAAAATTATGCAATATATATTTTTGAGTTTAAATTTAATCCAGCATTCTCTCTCTTCACCTTCAACATGGTTCTTCCCTCTGCTAGAATCACATTTGCTCCACCACTGTCAACCAAAGACCGAGTGCTAAGTCATCTCCAGTATAGCTTAGCTTACAAACTATATACCAAGATTTTGATGGATCAGGGGACCAGAATTTCTAACAGTGGTGTAACAGGAATGATGGACGAATGGAGAATACTTTGGTTGGGTGTGGAGTGGCTTCTTGTTACTGTGATTATTATTCCACAAAGGTAGTGGGACCAAGAGCTGACATCTTCTTCCTGGACTACAGCAAGAGAGAAGATACGAAGACTCGGCCATCAAAGGGAAGTGACAAGCCTTGCAGCACAAGTCTTGCTCCATTTGTCTGCTGGGCTCCTCACATTTCAGCATCTGACCTAAGTTATGGAAAATCTTAGAACCAACTCATTAATAACAAGGAGCCTTATTTATGTCTTTTTTCGTTGTGTGATGGGACCTCACCTCTTGTCTCCCATGTCACCTACTAGTTCTTAATGAGTGGACTAAGCCAATATGCCACAACTTTTTGGCATTCATATCTGCTTATGAATAATAAAAATGCAATTCAAGCATATGCCTTCTCATTCTGTGATCCTCTCATTCTCTGCTCTTGCTCTTAATGCAGTGTTAATGTCAAATCTGTTTGCTTTAATTATGTTAAGAGGTTACGTTGGAAGGTTATCCATTTTGTCTTTAACAGCACGAAATAGCACTTATATTATCATTGTCACTTTCTGCACATAAACAAGAACTTGATTAACAGTAGCTAACCACGAGAAAATAAACGTTCTCTCAAATGCAGACATTTTTAGTGGAGAAGCACTAGGTGTCACTAGTATACTCTCAACTACAATTATGTCTATCTTCGGAGGAATCAGTGGTGAGTGAGGCAGGCTGATGAAGAAATACAGCCATTCTGAGAAATGGTGGGAAATCATTCCTTTAGCAAATAATATGTGTTTGTTTATAACCTGGCAAATGTCTTTAAAAATTTTAAGGGGTTATGGTAAAAACAGAAGCTAAGTAACTCTGAGAGGTGTGGGAGACCATCATTATACATACCAAAATATACCAGAAAATGATGTGTGAATCTAATATTTATAAACTGAATCATGCTTTCCCACTGATTTCTTTTAAAATTTTGGATGTGTAATCCCACCTCTTCTTCCCAATATTCACAGTTTATCCTCTTTTTAGAATAAAAATGATTTTGGAGGTAGTAGAAATGCTCTATATTCTTAAATAGGTGCTGATTCTGTGGAAGTATACACATGAAAAAAATTACGGAACTGACCACTTAGGATTTGACATTTCACTGTATAAAAATTAAACTCCCATAAAACACTAGTAAAACTCATAATTATTCGTCTTAATGTTGCTTCCAATAGGTTTTCACTTTGGTAAGCAGATATTCTGTGCTTAAGTAAGCATTCTACATAACATTTGCGAGTACTTAGACAAATGAATATTGAATCTGCGTGGTCTTTGAATGTCTTAAAATATGCCTCAGGGTTAATTTTCACATCTTGGGACTACTCCATACTCAGGAAGGACAACATTTTTAATATTTAAAGCACCATATTGGTGGTTTTCACATTGGTATGGAGCCATTTTGTTGACTTCAGTCACTGACCCTTACAGTGTGAAGAGGCATGACGGATGCGAGCAGGTATCCTGTTGACTCAGCAACAGTCACGACTGTTCAATTATGTCCATCCCTTTTTCTTTCAGCAGAAATATCAGTATGCTCGAAAACTACTACTTACATTCAATCATGTATGTGAAATTAAAGCTTGGGTATGAATGCAATCCACTGAGTAATTTTGCCTTAATGTTGTCTACCCACTTAATTATATGAGCCCTCGCTTTTGGACTTTTAAAAATAGAATGGGTAATTAGCCACTTTATTAAATATTTGAAACTAGACTTGAAAGTTTGGATAAAACTCTTTCAAGGAAATCCTTTCTGTGTGCTTAAAACAACAACAACCATAGCACATAACAGACAATATTTCTATGCTTTACTTTGTTCTTTTTAACCAAACCATTTACCTCTCGTTATCCAAAATGACATGTCTCCTTCCTGACTTTCAGTTTCCTTGTCTGGGAGAAGGAAAAAGAATGGGGTTCTTAGCCTCCTATTGCCAACCCATGGGTTAGACCTACATTGATCTTTGAGGGCGACTGTAAGGTTTTCATCTTGCCTATTGACTTCAATTCCAGCTTACTAATCCTCAGACTCTAGGTGCCTGAACATTCTCTTTCACTTTAAACTTCTCCCAACTGGTTCTATACTTCTTTTTTTTTTTTTTAAAGATTTTATTTATTTATTTGACATAGAGAGAGAGAGAGATCACAAGTAGGCAGAGGCAGGCAGAGAGAGAGGGGGAAGTAGGCTCCCTGCCGAGCAGAGAGCATGATTTGGGGCTCGATCCCAGGACCCTGAGACCATGACCTGAGCTGAAGGCAGAGGCTTTAACCCACTGAGCCACCCAGGTGCCCCTGGTTCTATACTTCTAAATATGCTTGGAACCTCAGTTTAGACGGTCTCCATTCCTCTTAGCCTTGGCTCTCTAGATTTCTTATACTGTATCTGTAATCTACGAGTTCTGCACACTGGTGTCTTGATTCTCATCTGAAACTTGGTTCCCAACTACTTTGGAGTGAGCACCCCCAAGGTACAGAACTGTACAAGCTCCTCCTTCACTCTGTTTTTAAAGCCCAGAATAACTACGCTTGTAAGGGAACAATTCAGGGGAAAATGTATGTGCTAGGTACAAAACCCAAGAATGGAGGATACCAATGTAGGTTTAAACACAGGCCCTGATCTTAGAGACCTTACAACATTCTGGAGGTCATCTATTCATAAACGAACCTTTTTAATATTATAATGAAGGTCTCCAATACACTAATCTGATCAATTCCAATAGAAGAGATAGAAGATAATATATTTGCTGCAATCATCTAAAAAATAAGCAATCTTCTTTTGTGAGGCAAAGGATTGAGAAAGGACAGTTAAACAACCAGGATGATTAATTCCCATATAAGCATTCCTATTAGAGTGGACAAGAGGTCACGCAAAATTGGGGATAATAAACACAAACACAAATGAATACACACACACACACACACACCCTGACAAGGAAGACAGAAGTTGGTGGCACCCACCAAACGTATTGAAACCACTTGGGTGGACAGGGATGGGAAAGATAAGCTTCGGTTTCTGTTTCTCAGGTGCCTGATGACTTTTGAGTAGTATTTCCAATCCTGTTCTGTTCAGTAATATATGACAGGAGAGAAAAATGCTCAGGAGTACTTCTTTTCTTCCTTCTGCATTTTTTTCCCCCTCAGAGAATTGCATTTTCTACAGGATTCCCATTGGTAGTCCACAGTGAAGACACAAAATAAAGAGAAAAATGTAGAAGAACAGCTCACAGGAATGATGAACAAGATGTCCTGTAGAGTTAGGGGTCATTGTTGTCTGGTACGGCTATAGATGGAGGCCCCACTTGTGGGTTTAGGAAGGCTGCGGCCATCACTCAGGGCGCTCTGTCAGCTCCGGGCCTGGCGCGGACCCCTGACGCTGCTGCAGAGCTGTGCACCACACGTTATTGTGTCTCAAGGGCAGACCCAGGCAGGAGAGAGAAGCGTCTGGAGTTGGCAATATGAAAGATAAGTTTGCACTTGATGACACAGACCAAGAAATGATAGTTTAATATCAATCATCACAGACAATTGCAAAAGAACTGGATGTTCATACACAGAAGATATATTACCCATTATGAGGCAAATCTGTCACAAACAGTACCCCAACACTTACTGACTGAAAACTGAATAAGCATCATATCTCCAAGAGCAAATAAGTTCAAATAGATGTGTTTGTCAGGATGAAATTGAATTGACCTTCAAGTGCCTTGTACTTCTGGGGTAACAACAATAGAATAGCCTCCTTTAGGGTTTCATTATCATAAGTAGGAGGGAAACTTTGGCTATTGTCATGAAGTGCTGGCAGTCTTCAACCTTATTTCATCATTGACACACGTATTTATCTCTTTGTTTGTTTGCTTTTGCTGTTTGCAACACATATGCATCTTTGCATTGTAGAATCTGAGCTCTGAACACAACCTTAGAGATTATCCCTCCAGGGGTCCCAAACCTGGCTCCTGGGAGAGTCCACCACCAGGGAGGTGGAGTTTTCAAAATACGGATCGCCTTGTTAAATTCCTAAAGGTTCTTGGTAGGAATATTAGCTTCCCCAGGCTGCCAAAACCAAGTACCACAGACTGAGGGGCTTAGAAGGACAGAAGTTTATTGTTTCAGCCGTGGAGGCAAGATCTGAAGCCAAGGGGTCAGCAGGGTCCTGCTCCCACTGAATCCTGTTTGGGTGTCCTTCCAGGACTCCTCCTGTGTTTGGTGGATGCCCGCCGTCTCTGGTGGTCCCTTGCTTGCAGGAGCATCACTCCACTCTTGCCTCAAGCATGGCCCTTTCCCCTACATGTGTGTGACTCTGGGCTCTTTTTATAAGGACACCGATTACATTGGATTGGGCCCCACCCTACGTCAATATGACATCATCTTACATTAGCAATGAGCCTATTTCCAAATGGGGCCACATTGTCAACCACTTTAACATACCTTTGAGGAAGGACACAATTCAACGCATAGCACAGGTATTGAAGTGGGATTGAGACTCATTCAGGTGATTTGGCCATAGCCATCTTTAGAGACCCAGTGGCCCACCAGACCAATTCTCTTCTTTTACAGGAGAGCAAACCCAGGGCTGGATATACTAGGAAACCTTTCAGTGACAGAGTCAGAACATGCATAAACCATTCACATACCTATGCAAACTGTCACCCTCTAGGTTCCCACTCTGAGTCACTTTTGATAACAATGATGCTTCCTTGGACTTGGATTAGGATCTCTTGATATTTGTCACTTTTAATGAAAAAAAACTCTGTGGCTTTTTAATTTTTTATTTCTACTTTGAATCCTACTACATAATACTTAACCTAAGAGTCCTACATCTTAAAAAATTCCAGTTGCAAGAGCACCTGGGTGGCTCAGTGGGTTAAACCTCTGCCTTCGGCTCAAGTCATGATCTCAGGGTCCTTGGATGGAGCCCCGCTTCGGGCTCTCTGCTCGGCAGGGAAGCTGCTTCCCCCTCTGTCTCTGCCTGCCTCTTTGCCTACTTGTGATCTCTCTCTGTCAAATAAATAAAAATCTTAAAAATAAATCCATTAGCCATCTTATTCAGGTATTCAAGTGAGGCTGCTATAAGGGTCAAGTAGATTTGCAATGGGAAAAAAAGTATACAAATGCATAGACGTATGTATTTTGTCTGAAACAGTAAACCATTGTTTTGAGACTGGATGGATTCCTTTCCAGATGTGGATACTACTTGAGGCAACACAAACGGTGGCCTACAGGTCACTGATTTCATCTAAATAGTTCTTAGGCATGTAGATTGTCTGTATGGATGCTTCTTGCTCCATCGAATTACACATAACCACTGTCAGGTAAAGAAGCACAGATTTTAGAAGAATGTCATGATACTCAGGACAGAAGAACCACTAGAATTAAGAATTAATAAGGAAATCATAACAACTGCCCCCAACAATGCTAGGATCCCAGTGGCATCTGTAAGGGAAAAGGAAGCCAAGATTGAGATGTGTTAAGTAATGTATGATCAAGGATATTGATTCAGAACCTAATCTCACATCCTGTTTATTCTCTGCTCCATTCTTGCCAATAAACTAAAAAAATTAAGAATTTGACTACTCTTCTTAGTATAACAATAAAGATGTTGAATAGACAGGATTTTTAATCGTAGAAGCATAAGCAGGGACAATGTACTCTCTGAGGACAAATATTTACAACCAGCCTGCAAAATTACTGGGATTGAAGGGCACTGATTTGCATGTACATACTAATGGTTCTGAATACATTTAATGAAGAGAAATGGCCCTGCAAAAACCAGGCAATTTGCACACAAGAAAACTTGAAATTTGTGACATGTAAATTGAAAGTTACCATCTTTCCTGATCACGGAGTTATCTCAAATTTGTTTTTTGAATGCTGAGAAATTGCACTGTGCTATGACCAATTTGTTTATAGAATAGGATGACACGCAAAACATAATAAAAATATGGATCAAGTCACTTTCGAAATATCAGTGGTTGGCCTTCAGACAATAATATGGAGATCATTTTGAAGCAGAGGGACAAAATTAGTATTTTGAGAGACATTTCCAACTTCAGACAGAATTGAGAGTAAATGTGGGGAAAAAAATAGATAAATAATGAACAGCACCAAGCAGAGGAGGGAGCTTTATGTAGAGTAGATCACGGATGAAGGAGGGAACAAAGGGGAAGTGTGCCTGAGGGTCGGGTAGCACGTCTCAGCCCAAGGGCTGTGGACCACGGGACGAGCATCAGAATCTCCTGCCACATTTGTTAAAGTGAACATTTCTCAACTCTATCCTAAACTTACTGAATCAGAATATTGGTAATCTATATGTTTTATCAAGTGCCTGCCCCCTGTCCCTCACTGCCATTCCCCGGATGATTCTTAAGCACCCTGAAGTTTGAGAGATAGCATCTTCGATTTTATAAAACATAAAGAGAGGTTCAGAGGTGACAGCTGTAAGGAATATAAAGAGGCTGTATGGGCTGGGACTGAATGAGAAATTAGAGTGTATCACTGGAAAGGTTTATATGAACTACTTTAAAGAAAAGAGAAAAGAGAAAGAGCAAAGAGCAGGTTCACGGAAGGACGCTCCATTCCAGGAAAGGAAAATGAAATCAATGATTTAGAGGCGGATGGTCACAGTTCAGGAAAGAAGGTGGTAGGATCAAGCTTGTAAAGAATGGCAGTGCCTTGTGATGTGCCCTTACCGCTGCATTTGGAATACTGCTTGGGCAAACTTCAGGCGCGTAGCTTTGAAAGGCACATGGAGGCACATCTATTTAGATGAACAAGTCAACATAGGAAGAGAACAGTTTCTCAGCTAGTGAACGGCGATGCTTCATGTCCTACATGTGACCGCTGTTGTTGACCAGCGTTCAGACTCCTGTGAAGGTTTTCGGTGACTTTCGCCCTGTAATTGGAGCACTCACTACTTTATAATTTAAATGATCTCCTTCTACCGTAGAATAATAGAATTGAGATCCTTATTAAACAGTGCTGCTAGGACTAAGGCTAAAAGTCAGGCCTGAAATAATGCTTGAAAATCCATCACTTTGAAACAGAATGCAGTAAGTTGTCACCAAGAAGTCCCCAAGTCTACTACAATGTGTTCCGTGAATTTAACAGAAAGGATGTTGTGACCCTCTACCAGAGGCATTGCTGAGCAGAGAAATAAGAAGGGAACAGTTCCTACAACAGTTAAATTATCTTTGTTCCCAGACACAGTTCCTACAACAGTTAAATTATCTTTGTTCTCAGTTAAATTACACTTATTCACATGGGAAATTTTTTATTGCATAAGACTTAAATATTAAACTTCAGAAGTCTTCAGGAACTCAGCACGTGGATGGCAGGCAACTCTCCAGGGTTGCTGAGTCATGAAATATCTGATTAGCAGTTGTAGACAATTCTTTGAGAAAGAGGACACACCGTGGGGCTTCGTGGTCATATAAAGCCTGTTCAATTCAACCTCTGAGTGAGAGAGAGATAATTGAAAATTTAAAAATAGCATGTCACGTTTGGAGAGATCTCCATAGCAGCTATGTGGAGGAGGTCAGGGCAAAAGGCAGGACGACTTGTTAGGGGACGATATTTGTGATTAGGTCAAAGAAGATAGGGACATGACTGGATCAGGGATGACAGTTTGGGGGAAGAAAACATAACTTGAGAAGTATTGAGTCAGACAACAAATATTAAGAGAACATCTACTATGTGCCAGCCTCTGCCTTAGGAGGTAAAATTCACAGCACTTCGAGTTTGATTGGATGTAGTAGCTGCCAAAGAGAGTAGCTAACAATCCACTAGGGGAACAGGAGAAAAGGGGAAATTTCTTCTAAAAAGTTCTGCAAAGGCTATGGAGATCAGGGGGTGTTTGACTTTGACTTGTAAGAAGAGGCACTGAAGGCAAGTTGGCAAGAAGCCAACTGAAGTTGGCTGAGCACAAGACCTGGATATGGGACACAGGGTTCAGGTTATAGAACATGAAGCCAGCAGGTCTAATTGAAGCATTGGGGTCTTACTGACTGTAATGGAAGATTAAGCTGAATGTTTATATAAGGCATATATCGGGAACACTTTTAAAGGACAGGATAAAACCTTTGGATTTTTTTCTGAATGCACTGAATGGTGACTGCAACATTTCCTAACAAATTCTAGATCACATTTACTGGGAAAATTTAAGGTTGAGATGAGAGTCATGTGCTGTAGTTTGAGTCCATCCTTAGTATATGGAGATACTCAGTTTAAAAACAAATTTCAGGGGCATCTGGGTGGCTTAATGGGTTAAGCATCTGCCTTTGGCTCAGGTCATGGTCTCAGGGTCCTGGGATGGAGCCTCACATTGGGCTCTCTGCTCAGTGGGGAGCCTGCTTCCTCCCTTTCTCTCTCTGTCTGCCTCTCTGCCTGCTTGTGATCTCTCTGTCAAATAAATAAATAAAATCTTTTAAAAAAATTTCATCTTTTATCAGTTATTCAATGATGGTTCTTTTACTGTTTCTGGTAGACTGAGTACCCTTTTTATTACTTACGCAGTATTATTATCTGGGATATGAATTTTATGCTGTCCCAACACCTGCCCATTTTCTTCTTTGTTAAAGACTTTGTATGGATATGACAGATTAAATTATAATATAGTTTGATAGAAATCTACTTTTACTTGTTCTGAACCACTACAGTATGTTATTTTCTCTCTCATTGCAAATGTGTTTTCTGTATCAAGTGCTAGTTTACATTTCAAAGAAATCATTTGCATTAAATCAAATATTACATTATTCTTCCTCTTTCAAAAATATAAAGCAGGTATTTAATCAAAAAGAAGACATCGCTAAGTTCAGATCTTTCCTGTCTTTTAATTTGCAGCTTATACCTTCCTACTAAGAGCTCATTCAGTTTTATTCTACTATAACTAATAATTTAAAAACATTTTTAAGACTAAGATTGAAAAAAACTCTGATTTATCTATTTCCATTCAATTTCTGCCAAATAGTGTTTGAATTAGTCTCCTGCACATTGTAGTGGGCTAGGCCTTTAAGCAAAACGATAAATTATCTTTTTCTAAAATCTGATTCAGAACTTACTGCTTTTAGAAAACCTTCAAGGATTCATTTTTGGTTACATCTTTTTTGTTTTCCTTGGAGCTACCTCAGAACATAGTCATGTGATGCGTTTCCAAATCATACCTGCTAGTTAACAGCATAGGTTCATTGAAAATCTGAGACTAATTCTTCCCATGAACACAGGGTGCAAACACATAGAGAATTCGATCACCAATAACTCTAAGGGATAATAGCTAAAACAAACATATGGCAACTTACTAGATTTTAAGTTCCTTCTGGGTAAAAATGCCCTGTCAATTACATTGAGTCCATTATGGAACCTAAAGAGAAAACATTTTATGGACTTCTCATGTACTCCACCAAGTTCAAGGCAATCCTGAGCTGGACGATTAGAATAGGCTTTAGTGGAGATGTAGGGGTGGAGAGATACTCTGGTTACCAGGGAGCAAAGCCTTTGTAACCCAGTCTGAGAGAGAAAGGGAGCTCATGAGTTTGGCCAGAAGAGCAGCTCAGTATGAATGGGCTCAGGTCCTGATCAACTTGGAATCCTCCCCACCCCTATCTCCCAGGGCTGAGTTTTCACTACTCCTGATGGTGGCAAGAGATCTCAGTTGTTTAGTAAACATCACGGGATCCTGGAGTGGCAGACTGACTCTTTATTGCCAGACAAATGACTGGCCGAAAGCACGAACAGGTAGGCAGAAATCGCGGGGAGGGCAGGCTGTCAGGACACCCATGTCCCTACTCACCTCTGAGCTCCTTACATACACGGATGGAACTAGATGGGTTATTTTGTTAGTTCTGTTCATGAAATGTGGCTCTTTTTCTAGGTTTATCAGACAAACATTCTCTTTAGCCAAGCATTCACAGGTCAATAACTACATAGCCTTATTGATCACTGTGTACTTTTCTATAAATATGTGATAAAAAAAAATCCCTGCTATATGTGTTTTCTTTGGTATTCCCTGCACAAAATGTCAATAGTCTGTGATATATATAGACAAAGAGTTTGTATTTTTCCCTTTGTTAATCTTTTCATAAGATATTGATCCTCCTGTGATCCACATTGGCAAGGTAATATTTGATGGTGATGGAAAACTAAGAATATACAATAGTAATACTGCTGCAAAATGAATGTATAGCTGTCCATAGAAGCCAAGATTCCTATATTCTGACCATACTTGACTTGAACTAGTACCCATAGTTATTAGATCCACATTTCTATCGATCGCCACTCCAGTGGCCACTGTGATATTTTCAAGCTGAGAAAATGCCCTCACTTAAGGTACCACACAAAAGTGTCAGTAGTCACAGTGGTAAGACCACTGTGGTCCTCCCTGGGAGGGAACAGCCTGCAGACAGAATCACTAGTGGTGAGCCACAGTGTCCTAGAACCACTGGGGTGGTGGTAGAAGGACCTCTATTGCCTTAGATCACCACTGAAAGCAATGTCTTAGTGGCCAAGAATCCATAGAGAGAAATGAAGATTCTTTTAACTAAACAAAGGGAGCAAAGAAGAAAAGAGATGAGTATGAAAGTCCAGACCCTGTGACTTCAGGTCCCATAGTCTCTGCAAAAATCAACCCAGACATCCAGCCCAGAGGAGAGATTAGAAAACCAGAGAAAACCAGTGATAAAAGGGCTGCCTGCTAAGCCAGTGATTAAAGAATGCAGAAGGTCTCAAAATAGGTTGATCATTATCCATCAATTATCCCTGGACTATGACCTGGCCAGATACCAAGCAGCTTGGGACCCACATATTTCTTAAGAATTACCAGGGGGGAGAGAGGCAGAGCCAATAAGCACCGCTTCCCTTCTCTAGCAACTACTTGTCCCATCACATGAATCAACCTGCTGTTCAGCAATCAGCCTCCCTCTACCCTGACCCACCAGGAATGCTGTGACCCTAGATTTTCACTAAGGAATCAAAAGTAACTTCTAAAGAAACACCTGATTTATAACTCTTCAGTGTGGGACACTTAGATAAACAGTGAGCACTTCCTTGCTGGTCGTGCCCCAGGGAACTGGATCCCAAAAAGAGAAAGGGCCAAGGCAAGGCTCCCCAAATCCTCCAGGACTGCTCAGGGTCAAACAGAGGACTTCTGGTAAGCCAAGGATATCTGTACCTACCATAAAGCTGTCTGTGTTACATGGAGCCTAAGTCAATAAATGAAAAGCAAACCACAAGAGAATCGCCCCTGGTGTAGCCCAGGAAGGAAAATCTCCCACCCAAAAGCTGGGTGAGAGACACATGAATGAGGCAGGAGCAAAGTGTGGGTTGGGGTTTCATATGCCTCACAAATATAATTTCGACAGACACAGTTTTCAAATATACACCTGAAGAAGAACTAAAGAATGTTTGAGAGACCAAAGGGGAATGAACCTGAGTACACGCATAGCCTTCTCCTGTGGTCTCTTTACCAAATGAACCAGGAAATGGGATAATGTAGTATCCTCATGTAACCCATAACAAGCAACTATGACTTGAGCAGTGTTTACTATAAAATATGAAACTAGTAAGGGAAGCTGACGCTGACCTTGGCAGAATTACTTAACAATTTTCTACCCTTCTTCAATGAGCGTCCTCCTTGAAGGAACCTCACTTCTTTACCTGAGAAACTGCATCTGTTTTTTCCCTTAAATCCTTCTCAGAAGCCTGCAAAAAGATTTATTTTTAAGATTTTATTTATTTACTGATTTATTTATTTATTAAAGGTTTTATTTATTTATTGAGAGAGAGAGAGAGTAGGGGAGGAGCGGAGGGAGAGGGACAAGCAGGCTCCCCCGTGAACGGGGAGCCCTATGTGGGACTCAATCCCACCACCCTCAAGTCATGACCCAAGCCAAAATCAAGAGTTGGATATGTGACCAACTGAGTTACCTAGGGGCCCTGCAAAAAGGTATTTTTTGAATGGTAAAGAGTTATTTGGGGCTAGTGTGTGTGTGTGTGTGTGTGTGTGTGTGTGTTTTAAAGAGCTATTTGTAATTAAACATAGCATACCTATCAGTATTCCAAAAAGGAAATTGTGGGATATTTTAACTCTTTATATAATTGTATATTTGCAAAATATGCACTCTAATGACAGGAAAAAAAATCCTCATTGTACTTATACATTTTAAAAGATTAATTTTTTTAAAAATTGAAAAATCATAGGTCGAGGGACAAGAATTATTTAAAAGCACTCTTTTTTAAAAAGATTTTATTTATTTGAGAGAGAGCGTGAGCAGGGGGAGGGGCAAAGAAAGAGGGACAAGGAAGGAGACTCCCCCTGCTAATCTTAGGACTCTGAGATCATGACCTCAGCCAAAGCCAGATACTCAACCGTTTGAGCCACCCAGGCATCCTCCTGTCCCGCCAAACCTCTTTTTAGCACAAGAAAGAATGAATAAGATGAAAGAGTTAACTAAAATATTCTCAGCTATTATTTATTACATGGCCCTTTGAAAAAGCACAATATTCTTGTACATTAGATCTGTGCGAACTAGAACCCCAGAGCAAAGTATTTCCTCAGAATTATCAGGTAGGAGACAGAAAAATCTCCCCATCACTTTACTGACACCTGGTAAATCAGCACTACAAACAACCCCTAAAGAATCTTAACTGTTGAAACAACTTCAAATTCAGAATCTGCCAACCCCACAGTAGCAAGTTCCTTGGAAGAGTGGTGACAGAATATTACAGTGAGGAGGAAATACTCAGGGGGACACATCTGGGGCAGGTGGGCTGGGAGCCAGCATTCCTGACACTGAACTCCAGGTCAGAAGCACCGTCTTCATTCAGCTAAGTTGTTGCCTTCAGGTTCTGTGCTTTAACCCAAGGCTATTTGTGAGTCAGCCAGCTCACGGTGCTGAGCTCTTACTGTTTACAGTATACTCTCTAGGGTCTTTGGGCAATGAAATGGTATTTCCTACAATTGTCAAAACCAGGGTAGGGCAACTCTAGCTGAGAAGAACTTTGATTTCTTTTCGGGGCTCACAAGGAATTTAGAATTGAGGTTTTTAGCTCATGATGGTGAGGGAAGATGGTGTTTATATTATAGATGCTTGTTAAGAAATAAAGGATCTCTGTGGATGTTCCCAAGAAGAAAATGAGTAAGCCATGTTTCATATCCAGTTATACATTTATCTCTGGGTCTTGCACCACATTCTTATCAATAAGCCTTTAAGTAAAAGTCTTCTTTAAATATCCAACTTTGTTTCAATTTTGGTACAAAATGGATGTATTGAAGAAATGGAGCCCCCAGAAGCCAGGAGAGTATTGACAGTAGAAAGAGTGAGGAGTCCCTAAGGGAACAGTGTAGTCAGAGGTTACAGCAGGGACTGCAAGGTTCTATTTCTCCTTTTCATAGTCTTTATCCATGGTTAAGTATCACCATTTGGGTTAGATTGGACTGAGTATGGCAGTGGTTTTCCTTATTGCTCTTAATTAGTGTGAAATAGGGCACTAGGTCCTTGGAACATAAAATAAATAGGACATGGTCATTGCCTCAAGAGAGGTCAAATTATTTTGGCTAATTTGACTTAACTCTTTTCTCAAGAGAACTTTGACTTGAAGGATATTTGTCATGTAGCTGTGTCAAAATATAAAGTAATTATTCTAAAGCAGTAAAAATATTTGAAATCAAACCTTACCTTGTCTCCAAACTTCCTTCCACTCCTTGCTCCTTCGAACCCATGGATCAGAAAAGGGATGGGTCCAAAGATGGGAGGAGAAACTTTCATTTTTTATTTTAAAAGCTTAAAATCTAATGGCTGATTTTTCAGGCCATGTAAAAATCGCTCTTTCATCTAAACAGCTGCATCAGATTGTCTTCATGGAGAACTCCTGGCCTCTCCAGGGTCACAGGTTCAGTAGAAGTAAGCAGCTTCCAGCGGGGTCATCCGGATTATCCAGGAAAGCTTATTTAGAGTAGTGGTTTCCAGCTATTGGAGGTAGAGTGCCATTGCCTACCTTTGCAAATACCTAGCATTGAAAAAGTTCAGGGGAGAATCTACTTTAGATCTAGAGCATCCTTGGAGAAGAAAGGCATCCACCATGATTTCTCTTGCTTGATTTGATCAGAGCAAATGACTGAGACCAATGACTGACTTTTTGACTTTGCTGATTATTCCTTCAGTGTTACTTTGCAGCAGATGGCTGTGTACACTTCTGCTTTTAGAAGCAAAGGGGGAATGGTGCCTCTTTTGAACCCATAGCACCAATGTGTGCACTTTGGCCACAGACTGGATTGTACTCAGCTACCTCGGCAGTGCTTTTAAATTGTGTGAGATCTGATATCCCTGCCAACCTACTCATCTTCCCAGTGGAGAACTCCCCAAAGTATGTGCTAAAGAACATTAGTGTCTTGGGGCTTAGAAAGCTTCCCATAGAAAACAAGTTTGCTGGTTAAATGGCTACAGCAGAGCTTGATCTAAACAATGTGAAAAGGAGTTGTTTATTCTGGGTTTTCTCAAAACACTGAATAAAAGAGTGGGGAAAGTGAATTAACTTTCAGACTTATTTAAATCCTAACTCTACCCTTTACTCACTTTGATTTTGAGTGAGTTATTTAATCTTTCCAAGATTTAATATTCTCATCTATAAAATTAAGATACAAATACCAACATCACAGAATTGGTCCGTGGATTAAACAAGATAAAATACCTAAATTGGTAACACTTTCTATTTGGGGACATAATTTGTATCTTTATGTTTCTACCTCATCATGCAGTTTAGATTATATCTTTGGCATACCAAAAATATAGATTCATTTTTTAATGCATGAACACAGCAGAGATATTGCTAATAGTTTTTAATTCTACTTAATCACTCTTCCAGCAGATGTCCCATTGGGCATCACATAGCAAATCACTGGGAATTAGTTGATCATTTCATACCCTGTGTGTGTGTGTGCATGTGTGTGTGTGTGTATCTGTGTGTGTGTGACCTTAGTGTTATCCTATACTGATCATTGATTTTTCTATTGGAATTCTATAGACCTTTAAATGGCTCTGCACTAATGATGCCAACATATTTTAAAATATTGGAAAGGCAAACTGGTGCTTTCT
This sequence comes from Neogale vison, assembly GCF_020171115.1. Lineage (NCBI taxonomy): Eukaryota > Metazoa > Chordata > Mammalia > Carnivora > Mustelidae > Neogale > Neogale vison. Next base: position 167,512,947 of record NC_058093.1, on the reverse strand, counting down.
GCACACAATGTGTTCTCTTGCTGAGAAGCTAAATCTCCTAGGACGCACTGTCCTTTGTTCTCATATTACAGAGAGTTGAGGTACCTGGCTTGCATCTCAAGAGTCACCAGGATGTCTGAGCTCTGAATTCCTAGTCATTTACTTTATTTATTGTCACACCATTCATCTTCATCAAGGTGCATTAAATATCTCTGCAGAGATCACTATCTTAGAGATAGTTGAAATGTTAGTTTCTGCCCTGAAAGAACTCAAAGTAAATCATACCTTTTTTGCTCTTTGGAATCTTTTCAGGCTGTTTCATAAGAGATTGCATTTCAAGGACAGAAGGGACATTTTAAATTCTTCATCCAATACTTCGTAAGCATATCCTTTGGAAAGAAGAGAGAATCGTGATTATAGATAAGAAACCTAGTGATATACTATGGTTTATCTCATCTTACTCTCTCTCTTTAAATGACAGACATTGCATTTTCAGAGTTAACCATAGGTAGGTTCTGAAGGATGGCAGCATGTAAGTCTGATTATCTTTTTGCATGAGAGATTGTACTGGATATGAAACAAATGCAAGATCTAAATAAATATTGTTTGTTGTTTCCTATTAGGTATATATGATATCAAAAGTGGGAAATTCCAAACATCTGTAGGAGAAACAGGCTGTAAGGTTATCGGGGAAGCTATAAGCTCTATGTGGCAGAATGGCTGTCATTTCTAAGTACACAATTTATAGCCAGTCAACTAATCTAAAAGAAGGAATTGCACACACACTACGTGCCAACATCCTATGCCAAGTTCCAAAAAGTAGCATAGAACACCTCTGATGTCAAAAGTTTACTGTCTAATACCTGGAGACTCAAATGAAGAAAGGCATATAAGAGGCACTAAATAAAGGCATGGAGCATACTATAAAAACTGCAGGGATTCCAAGATGAAAAGATGGTAGCAGGTTATAGACAGACAAGATGACTTCCCTGGAAGAAAAGGACTTGGTGGGGAACTTTGAACCAGGGTAAGATTGCCTCCGCCAAGAAAAGGAGGCAAGATTCCTAGACATAGAATAGGAAGAGCAAAGAGCAGAGTTACTGAAGAGCCCAGTGAAATGACTGTTGTGAGTGAAATGAATTAATAAATAAGGATCATTTTGGACAGGTAGTTTAGTGGAAGTTGAAGGAAAACTCTGAATCTATAATTTGCCCTTGAAGGATACCATAGGTGACATTAGAGATTCTTTTTTTTTTTTTTTTTAAGATTTTATTTATTTATTTGACAGACAGAGATCACAAGTAGGCAGAGAGAGAGGGGGAAGCAGGCTCCCTGCTGAGCAGAGAGCCTGATGCAAGGCTTGATCCCAGGACTCTGGAATCATGATCTGAGTCGAAGGCAGAGGCCTCAACCCACTGAGCCACCCAGGCGCCCCGACATTAGAGATTCTTTAGCCAAGGGATGATAGTAGGAGAACAGTGCCACAGGAAAATCAACTGGATAGTTTTGTGCAGCATGGATTGGACATGAAAAGTGAGAGGGGAAGCAACTACAATGATCTCAAGTTGAAGAGTGAGGGTCAGAGCAGGGAAGTGAGCTGGAGAGAAACAGAGAAACCTTGAAAGTAAGGTTTGGCAGGACATGGGTGATAATCTCACATGCTGGTCGATGATAAGGAGAAAGTATTACATCCCAAAGTTCCCGCAGGAAATGCTGTAAAGTTGTAGGTTTTAGAGTTACACTTGGGTTTTCATTCCAGCTTGCTTCTTAACAGTGTGACCTCAGGAAAATTATTAAACTATTTATACCTAAGTTTCCCCAAATCTGAAAGGAGATTAAAGTTGTCTATGTGAAAGTTAAACAAGATAACATGTACAATGTTGAATAAGTGCCACGTAATTCGTAGGCACCCCAGAAACATTAGTTCCTTATTCCACTTAATTAACCCTAAAATATCATAGAGGCAGCTGGAAACCAGAAGTTAGGTTTAGTGGCTATAGTGGCTAGTTTAGTTTAGTGGCTATAATAGGGTCTGAATGTTTGCAACCTCTCCCAGTTCAAATGCAAAAGTCTTAATCCCTTATGTGATGGTATTTTGAGGTGAGGCTTTTGACAGTGGATTAGGTTCTGAGAGCCATGTCCTCATGAATGGAATTGGTGCCCTAATAAAAGGTCCAAGAGAGACCTCCCGCTCCCCCTTTGCCATGTGAGGTTTGATGACCATCAAGGAGGAAGCGGGTCCTCTCCTGCACCATCATCTTGATCTTCCAACTCCAGAACCATGAGAAATAAATTTCTGTTGTTTGGAAGGCACCTAATTTATGCCATTTTATTATCGCTGCCAGGACGAACTAACCCAGGCTAGAAATGTGTTAGACAGCATCCACAAAAAGGTGGCATTTTGAACCATATGGGAAGCAATCTCATTGAGAAAATAAATGAATAAGTAGAAGAAAAGACCCTTGAGTAAGTTTTAGGGAAAGCCTATGCTGAGAAAAAAAGAGGAGTTGAATAAAGATGAGCCGTAGGTTTGAGGTGTATTTAGTACAGAATTTAGAACCCAGTAAGCACTCAATAAATACAAGCTGTTATTATTAGAGATGGTCTAGGATGTGACAGTGAACCTTAGAGAGAATGAGGTCACAGTCACTAAGGGAAGGAGAAAAGTCAGAGTCAGGTGATCTCCAGTGGTCCATGTTGCAATAAAATGAGGATGAGAACTATAAAACCATTCCATTCAAATGGAAGCATTTGGTGACCAAAGTGCTCAGCCTTTACCATTCTTGTCTCTGGTGGAGACTCCTTGATTCAGGAACATGATTATGCTCACACAGTTACCTGACCTGTGAATGATATATTATTCATTTCACCATCACCAAAAATACCTCTCCAGCAGATACTCCTCTTGCCACAGCAGGAAGAGAGACTCAGGTCTCTAAAATAAAGGACACCGGCAGGTTATTTTAACATAAGGGAAAATAAGAAACCATGAATTAAAACAAAAAAGGCAATTTCCTGTGATGATTTTTAATAAAGCCAAACACCAAATATTGGCTTCCCTTGTGTTAGAAAATGAATAAACACTTTTGCAATGACCCGAAGGCTTGGATAGACAGAATAAATAAATTATTGACACATGAGGAGTAGACAATTCTCCATCCACTGTTGAGCTTTTCATTCTTTGTGGAGCAGATGGTCTAAATAAAGCAGCCAAAAATAACAGGTGGGTTTTATTGCATTAAGCCACTGAAAACACTGAGCATCTACAGTTTAAATCATGTTTAAAATAGTAAGCCTTCAGATCACCTTTGAAAATAATCTTTCATATTTATAAAACACCTTTGTCCACCTCAAATGGTATCAAAACACAAAGACCAATGAAAGTATGAACATGTATTTAGAGACAACAGGGGAGAGACAGATTGGAAGAAACAGCTGCTCTTTATGGAAATGGTTTAATGCAGGGTTGTTAAGCCATGTTGATAGACTCTAACTGGTATGGCTAACATCACCTCTTCTGGGACCATCAGAGCTTGGGTCTAAGTCACTGCTGCCAGAAACATGGCTATTTCACGTGTCTGACACATCTCCATCTACCACGGGGAAGGTAACTACAAAGAATTCAAATACAGTATTTCTTTTTTAATTTGCCAAATGCATACATTGAATTAGAAATGCATTTTATTAGCATGTCTCCTACGTCACTCTATGCATTTGTCTTGTATGTTTTCATAAGTCAGATGGGATGTGAGAAGAGTAATGACTGGTCATCAGTGAAGGAGGTAGTGTAGCTTTGCTTGGAGATACTTACATAGGATTCTTTATTAATTACATGCATTTGATGACTGGAGTTTTAAAAGTAAAAATCACGTCTCCTCTCTCCCTTCCCCAATCTCCCACTCACCTAGGATAACCACCATTAGAGGAACCTCAGAATCTATGCAGATACATCAGCAGTTGAAGAAATGCTCAAACCATTAAACCCACAATGAATTTTAAGAATCCTTTACATTTATAAAACATCTTCACCCTTCTTGAATAATTTAAAACCACAGACACCTTCCTGGGTATGAAGCATGAATTATAAAAAATGAGATGATGTTTCTACTTACTATTTGTAACTTGCCTTTTTAAAAAAATTCAACACTGCCTCATGGATCTCTTTTCACTTTCCTATATGGAGATCGACTTCATACTATTCAATGGCTATGTCTTTTCCTTAGAATATGTCATTATTCCCAAATGCCTGGGTATTTGTTACTTCCAATTACCACCCAAATCAGCTGCAATTGAGATATATATATATATATATATATATATATATATATATACTTGTGCAAGCTTTCTATAGTGTTTATTGTTAGAGAGAGATTTGATACACCAAAGGTTTTGTGGATTTATTTTTATTTTAGATTTTCTTTCAATATCTTTTGGAATAACTACTTTCAAAAACTTCCTCATTTTCTTGCACTTTAAGTAAGCCATATGATGCTTTTTTCTTTAAATCTAAAGTGTTTATTTATTTAGGAGATGACTATTTCTTTTATTCTTTCATCTCAGAGCTGGCTGCATCTGGGAATAAATTCAGAGTTATGTACTGTTGTTGACTGTATATGAGACAGGGAAGGAAATATGGAGAAAGAGAGCAAAGAGTCTGATCCATAAGCCAAGAGCTCAGAGTTGGCACTGCCACTCAGACATAATAATAGTGGTATAGCTTATACTGATAAGTCAACTGACGAGTATGCCTCTTGGGCTTTAATAGTCGAACAAAATCATCTTATATAAGTTTAGTACAAACATAGATGCTTCCCAAAGCTGGAGGGGGTGGTTTGGTACTGGTGGTATGCTTGGTCAAAAACCAATTTCTGACTGACTGTAAAAAGAAGACCTGTAGCGACTTGCCTATATGAACAAGAAGAAACACAGAAAGGATAGTTATAAGGAATTCATTCCTTGAAGAAGACCCTGAAGGGTCAGAAAGAGTGAAAGGAGAGCTTTTCTTATAATCTAGTCAGTATTTCCAGCTAGACATATTTCTATTGCTGGTGAAAACTCTTGGTAAGTCTTTCAACTCTTCCCCCCGACCCCCTTCCAACAGGAAGACAACCTCTGACGTGAGAGACTCATATCTCAACCTCCTGCACAGTAAAAAGTTACCCAAGGTGCAAAGTGGCCAAAACCAGCCCAGTCAAGCTACTGACTCTGACACCTATATTTCAATTCTGTGTGAGCAAAAAGGGTTCTTTTTAATAATATCTATGGTGTCTTACCCGAGAGTCATACTCTGGTATCTGGGGCAAGTGATTCTATCCTCCAGCTTTCTGAGGTGAAGGTGTTTGGAAGCATTCAAAAAATAGTCCTGTATTCTCAATTCCTTCCCCTTAGCCTGTTCGAAGAATTTGCTTGTTCCTGACAGAAGGATGCCCCTCTGAATATGAAGGGGTTTCATAGCAATGAAGTAGTATAAAACTATGAATTTAAACTTCTCTGTAAGCTTTTAGGTCAAAGATGGTTGGGCAAGCCATTTTAAAAATTCCACTCTCCTTTCCTAAAACCCACACTGAAGAGTGAAAAAGAAAAAAAAAAAAATAGAGAAGTGCTTACTCTCCAGGGAAACAAGGAAGTTATTACGACCTCAAACTATAAATAGACCTACCAAATATTGCAACAGCCTTGCTTACATCACAGAAGCATTTACCTTGTTAGGTCTCAAAGAAACTGCAAACAGCCTGATAACTCCTGACAAGATCTCACAGGGTAGATATAGGATTCAAAGAAGAAACTGTACAATAGCAGTTAGAGAAAAAATTGAGCAGGCACAACTCAGAGAGAAAATGTAAGAGAAAATTGAACCATGATAAAGATGAAAGTCAGGTAAGGAATAGTAGTAGTAGTAGTAGTAATGAAATGGAAAAGAACAATTATTGTTTGTACATTAAAGATGTGGAAGAGAGGGAGATCTGGTATACCCATAATTTCTGAAGAAGAGTATGGAACAAATGGGACAGTTAAAACTATAAAGCAGTATCACAGGGGAAAATATCATGGAAATGAGAAAAAACTAGAATCTGCGAATCGAAAGGTCACATTCATTCTTTAAAAAATTCAGACAGAATTATCCGACACATTTTATGGAAGTTGCTGTATTTCAACAATTCAGAAAAAAATATGAGCATGTGACAAGAAAGACAAAGAGTGGACAAAGAGTAAAAATCAGATTGGCTTGAGGGGTTTCCTGAAGGCAGTGAGCAAGAGCTACAAAGTTTCAAGAGAGTAATCCAATAGTTTATACTGCCCAGTGTCCTCAAATGAAAGGCAACAGCTATTTCCATGAAGTTAGCAACTTTGTTAACAACTTAACACTCTCGAATAGAATGAATACCAGGTAGCAGAGGATGAAGCAAAATAAAAACTCTGATATGGAAAAAACATGGTAAAAAAGACTGCAGTAAATAGTGAATCAATTTAAACACAGAATTATGGGAATTATGGTTCCTAATCAAAATGAAAATAGATACTATTTAAAATAGAAATGTAGTTTTTAAATAAACCCTTCTATATATTTAAATGTAAGAAATATTTAAAGATTGAGAATCTCTTAAGGGAACTGTTATTTTAGTTTTACTTCAATTTATTTTTCAATTTATTTTTATCTAAATTCTATAATTCCATTTAATTGTACATATAGTGTGATCACGCTTTTTACTCGATCACCTATTGATCTCTTTAATTATGAAAGGTTTGTGCACAAAAGAGTAACTTGAGTAATTTGGAGGTGATGGAAATTGATATGGTTCAAAAAAGTTTTTTTTTTTTTTTTTTTTTGCATTTTTCTGAACTGCATGCCTTTTTCTAAATAAGCATCTATTAATTTTATATAGAAAGGCATTTACTTAGCTTCAATTCCTTTAAGGTGGGAGAGGAAGTGAGAGAGGGAAGGGAATGAGGTAATAATTCCATACACTTGTTCTAGAAAGCCATAATTTAATCACTGACTTCAAAATCAATTTATTTTTATTTTATTTTTTAAAAATATTTTATTTATTTATTTGACACAGAGAGAGAGATCACAAGTAGGCAGAGAGGAAGGCAGAGAGCAAGAGGAGGAAACCGGCTCCCTGCTGAGCATAGAGCCTGATGCAGGGCTCGATCCCAGGACCCTGGGATCATGACCTGAGCCGAAGACAGAGGCTTTAACCCACTGGGCCACCCAGGCGCCTCTCAAAATCAATTTAAAAATTGGTTACAAAACCAGGGCTCAGTCAGTTAAGTGTCCGACTTTTGATTTCAGTTCAGGTCATGATCTCAGGGTTCAGAGATCAAGCCCTCCTTTGGTCTCCTCGCTGGGTGTGGGGTCTGCTCAGGATTCTCTCTCTTCTTCTTCCTCTGCCCCTCCCCCCTTAAAATTTGGTTATAAAATCATACCATTCTGTCCACTTCTGCATGTACTTGAAATTTTCTTTAATACAAAATTTTAAAAGACTCAGTCTGGGAATTATTTTATTATTTTTTAAAGATTTTATTTATTTATTTGTCAGAAAAAGAGAGAGAGCACAAGCAGGGGGAGCAGCAGGCAGAGGGAGAAGGAGGCTCCCTGACAAGCAAGGAGCCCAATGGGGAACTCCATCCCAGGACCCTGGGATCATGACCTGAGTCAAAGGCAAATGCTTAACCAACTGAACCACCCAGGCTTCCCAGTTTGTAAGTTATTTAATAAAAGTCAAACTTGTGTCATACTTAAAATCTAAGAACCTCTGAAAATTCTGTTGAAGTTTCACCATGAAAATAAAATGTACCTTACTTCTGTCTAGGTTAAACTACTGTTTTTTATATAATGACAAAACTAGTAGGCAAATAAAACATGAAAATTGTTAGTAGTATAGCTTTTCAACTACAGAAATGAATTTCTCACTTAAAAAATATTTTTCACCTGTTTTAAAACCAGAATAGTTCAATGACACAGTAACCCAAGGGAATAAAAATCATAATGGTTGAGGTTAAATAGGCAGGTGGGTTTTGATGTGGTATCTGAAGCTAAAGCTATATTATAGAATTCAGATGATTCCATTTGTTCTGTTGAATTACTAAGCCTTCGTTCCTCCTGTGAGCAAAGTATTTCATTACTGTATTTATAGAATTAAATTAGTATCACACAACAAGTTCTTGTGGCTGAGAGAGACAGACAGACAGAAGACAAAGAGATAAAGAAAAACAAATGAATAAAAATTAAAAGAAAACAAATGAAATATTTCTCTCCTTTTCACAAAACTTTTTAAAGCTCATTTAGTTCCATTCATGAGCAAATTCAGTGACAAATAAAAGACAAGAGAGAAGAGCCTAATGTAACTTTCTGAGATCATGTAATGATAAGATTCATGAATACTGAAATATGGACTTTACTCTCCTGCCTCTCATTCCTTGTAGTTGAGCAATGAACAGCAGGAATGTCAGCAATGATGAGTGATGACCTTATTGGGTCTCTGAGTGGTCCAGAAAATGTAATTTCATAGCAGAGAATGAAAAAAATATTCTATCTGCTGTTTCCTCCAGAAGGTTTTATGAAGTGCTTGCTGAGTCCCTAGAACTATGTAAGATGTGATATTCATCCATTTAAGCTGATACAATTCCAATTCCTCTATGCCAGTGGTTTTCTAACTTGGAGACCATGGGTCTATGAATAAGTCTCAGAGATTCATGAAGTTTCTACATTTCTACATGATTTATTGAAAATAGGATTCAGAGACTGCAAAGAAATGCTCTAGAAGCTCTTTAAAAGACACTGAAAGAGTGTCATATACATTAGTATATGTATATATATACACGCACACACATGTGTATATATATACATACATATACACACGTGTGTGTGTATGTTAGATAAAATTTTTTTTTGAAATGACAACCCATAAAATTATGGGCTCAAGGGAAACTTCTTAACACACTAAAACAGGAAATAAAGATTTGTTCTGTAAGTTTTGTGAATTTTACGTTAGATTCTGCCAACAAAGATGGCTCAGAATCCTGACGTGCTCTGTGGGATCACTCAAGAATCACAAATATACAACCATTCATGGGCTGGTGGACATGTTTTCTGACTCCCCAGCAGTAGAGGTTAGGATAGTAAGCTCAGTTTGAACGTCAGGCTAATTTTTACCCAAGTGCCCCACAAACAAAATGAAATCAACATCTAAAAAATGAGATGGTACCATTACATTATTTGGGAGTCATAGCAAAGTCATGAGCCATGGCACTTTTTAATTCTTGCCTTAGAACAACAATCTCTTAGAAGCCAAGGAAAAAATGTGTGTATCATCATTACTTTAAACTCTATAAATCAACTTCAGGGGGTTTAGATATAAAAGGGAAGTTTGAAAGTCCACCAGCTAGAGTTTTCCAAATTCCTCAAGCAGACATCTCTTGGGCCACATATCTAAGAGTAACTGACATACTACCTCCTTCCGAGTAGTAAATCACTGAGTAATGGTCTTGTCTGACCTTTTACCTATCTAATAAAGACTTCATGATTTGATACTAAGGTTTCCAATCTTTTCTCATGATGTTGACATGTCAGAATTTCAAACCTAACCATAAGAATGTTAGATTTTTAGAAAAATAAACGACCTCAACTTTAGGGGGAAAAAAAAAAAAAAAGATGTGATTGTGCTAAGTCAAGGAAAGAAACTTGAAGTTACAGAGTTCATTCTTTTTGAAAACACTGAATGCCATACTTCCATTTATGGTCCTCAATCAAAAGACATTCCTTACATTCTCTGATCGCAGCTCATTCATGGTGGGGTATTAGCCATAAAAAAATGGTGCATCTCTTTCTCTTTCTTTTTTATTTTCAAAATCGTGTATGATTTGGTAGGAATGGGAGGGGAAAGAGAAGAGAGTTTATTGGGCTCCCCCATTGCTTGTTTACTTTTTTTTCTGACCAAATGCAAGAATGCTATCTTTCCCATCCCCTCCCTGAAGAAGCCCATTTTCAGCCTCTGTGTTTGTTCTTTCTAAAAAAGCAGCTGACATTATGCTATTGTTGTCATCCCCATCCAGAAACCTAGGAAACATTCTTCACTGAGTGAAAGTTTTAGGTGAACAGCTATGAAGTAGTCAGTTAAAATGGCAATTCCTCTAGACAAAGATGTGACTACAGTTGACGCAACTTGCATTGTCCTAAGCCAAAGAAAATAAGTAATTCTTTTTTCAAAATAGTTCTTTACCTTTCTACAGCCATTACTCTAAATTTGGAAACACTAGGGCTCCAATAGCTCAAACACTGTTCAATACTAATGACATTGGGAAGATACTGTGCTCTGCCTTCCATAAGCAAAAGATGGGGTTGCTTTCTACGAACATTTCTAAATGTATTAGGATATAGATTATCATGTTAAACACACCTGTCAGTCCACAAATTTGCTAATCACCAACCTGCCTGCAAGGCTAATGGTGTGAAGACACAAGGTTCATGTGTCTTGGTTGGGTGAATGGTTGCTCTTTCTCACTTGTGACTGATGAAGAGACAGCTGAGTCTCTCTCTGACAGAGGTATGCAACTCACTCTCGATTTATCACAGAGCACCAAACATTTATGTGTATGAGTTCTGCACTGCAAAGGCACCTGGCTAACTGTAATGTTTCCCCCAAGGACAGCAACCATGGCATGCTCAAGGAAAGCATAATCTCTTCTCAACTCCTTTTTCCCCTTCTTTTCTTCCATCCCCCCGACCTTGACCCAAAGGACATTTCAAAACTTCCATCTTAACAGTGTTGCAATTTTGAACTTTCAAGAAATGGTCTCATAACCAGCAGATATGGTCCAGAGAAGGTTGCATGAGTTGGCTGGGGGCGTGATCATGTCCCGGTATTACCTGAGTTTATAAAACACCTCACAGCTCATGAAGTCCTACCACAATCATTATTATACAGTATTACCACTAATCAGACAGAGTCTCTGGGAAATTTATGAATGTGCCCGAGGTCATGCTGGACGAAGTGGCAGTTCCACGATTTGGACTCCATCCTTGGAAGCCTAGTGAGGTGATCTGGGCAGCCATTTTGTTCCAAAGAGCAACTTGTTCAATAAGAAAAATAGAGAATTCTTTGAAGCCAACGTGAGAAGATGATGGTAGCCTGTGATGGGAGCGCGGCTGTGTGACAGTGTGACAGAAAAGCTTACTCATCTTTAAATCCCTCTTCAACTAGGCTATAATAAATGCCTCACATTTTAACATAAGTAATACATTCCCTCAAGCAGAAACTTATTTTTCTGGCATAGCCATGTTAAAATGCAAATATTCCAAAAAGGCAAAAATTCAAATGAGGAAGAGCGTCCATTTGTTCAATTTACTTTCAGTGCCAGGTGAGAAGAAATTGCACACCTGCAGGTGAATGTTAAGTTTGGGGAAATTTATTCTAAATGTGTCAGACTAGTGGGCAGACCTGAGCATTTTGGGATGGTAAGGGTTTTTTAGATTAAGTCCTGGGAAGACTACAGCAGCCATGTGGGTCTCGGGCCTTGGTCCTGAGTCTTTTCATCACTGTTTCATTCCCCAAGATAGTAGAAAAAGGACACACACACAAATACACAGCAATCGTGAAATTATTCATCTAAGGTGAATAATTTCTACTTTGCCTGACTTCTCTTACCCACCACGTTTTTCAATCTTTCTTTTTATATGTTTCTTGCCAGTGCTACTATTCTGGTGGAGGAGGAGAGGACAGGGAGCAGTTTAAGGTAATTAAAGTCTCAGGGTCTCGACTAGGCTGGAGGAAGCAAGACCAAAGAAACTCGGCTGGAAGGTAGCGGTGATGGAATTACCACACCAGGAATCCTTCATCTTTTCAGTTCTCTGCACATTTATATACCCGATAAAGCCAGTGGCTCCATTTCCCCCAGAGAAATGCAGGTAACATTAGACACAAAGTTCTAAGCAGAATTTGAAAGGATCGTGAGCCACCTGAATCCCAAACAGAAACTGTTAAGTGATCTGTGGAACTCACCTTAAAAACTCTTGCACTAGATTCCATGCTCCATAATCATGAACCTATCAGTCTTTTCATTAAGGTATACTGGCGCCAAACATCATGCCTGAGTACATGGTAAGTACTCGACAACTAATTTCTCAGTAAACGACAGTGATAGTCTGCATATCAGACAGGAAAGAAACCACTGATTTATGCAAAAACATGTATTCATGTCAAGAAAAGATTGATGTTATTGGCAGTCAATTTCCTCTGGATGGCTCAATGTTTCCGCATGGTTTAGGTGTTCTGAGTAAAGGGGATGCTTCGCAAACATGCCTTAGAAGCTACAGGCAGTATCTCTGCAAGCATAGAAGTTTCCAGAAACATTCAAGTTAGTAATGCCTCCTTCCACTCTTCCAGAGATGTTTGCTTACAGTCCAGGGTGGTCCTCGTACCCTGCCCTTCCCCTGGAGAAGACTGTTTACTCTGCAGAGTAGGAGAGCAGGAGTTCGTCTGTCAGAGAAGAAGGGCAGGTGTGCCAGCTGCCCGGTGTAAGTTTCAAGCCTCATTGTTTAGGGTTCCTCTCTTGTGCTGCAAACCCAGTGCATGTGCAGGTCAACATCTGGCCCTCATTCTGTCACCTCGTGGAGACTGGGGCATGGGGAACAGATGCTGAGATGCTGTCCTGGCTGCTTTTGGCTATGAGTAATAAACCATCTGTGTGTCTGACCTAGGATCTTGTTTTTGTTTGTCAGGATGTGTGTGTGTGTGTGTGTGTGTATAAAATGATGGCAAGCTAATTTGTTATCTCATGGGGAGGGTATTACAGTCCTTTTGCAGCTGTAGACTTAACAGGAAGGAAGCCAGACATTAAGAGAGGAAATTTCATGTGATTTCACTTGTATGAAATTCAGGAAAAGGCAAAACAAATCTTGCCATGGTAAAAGTCAGGCCTTTTTCTCTGGGGTCTATTAACTGGAAAAGAAAATGAGAAAGTCTTCTGGAATGTTGAAATAACCTGTATATGGTTTTGGGTGGTGGTGACATGGAGATATAGATATTTAGCTGTCCCCTCAGATTTGTGCAATTTATTGCATATATGCTTTATATCAATAAAATGTTGCATAAAAGAAAGACCAGTAGAACATTGCTGAATTTCAAAATGAATTTCAATGACTTAGGAAGGCAAGTCTAGGAAGATGGGATCCATTTCCAAAAACTTTTCATAGGGTAGTTGACCCAACTTTTAGGCTTATTCTCATCATTCATAGAATCAGAGTGGGTGGGACCTCACCCAGTTAACTATCCTAGCTGCTAGAGTTAGGCAATCTGGAAGGCTTGTATGATTGCTAATTTTATGTGTTAACTTGGCTAGGTCACAAGGTGCCCAGATATTTCGCCAAACTATTCTGAGTTTTTCTGTGAGGGTGTTTTGGGATGAGATCAACACATAAATCAGTGGACTACAAGTAAAACAAAATGCTTTCTACAATGTGAATCGGCCTCATCTAATCAGTTGAAGGCCTGGCTGGTATAAAAAGACCATCTCCCTGGAGGAAAAAAAACTGCTGCAACCAACTTTCTTTGGACTTTATCTGCAAAATAGGCTTTGCTTGGTTATACAGCAGACAGCTCTCAAGCTCAGACTGGAACATCAGCTGTCCTGGGCCTCCAGCCTGCTTGCCCACCCTGCAGATTTGGGACTTGGCCAGTATCCATAATTGTGAGTGCCAGTTCCTTACAGTAAATTTCCTTCCTTCTTTCCTTCCATCCTTTCTTCCCTCCTTCTTTCTCTATCTATAACTATGTAACATATGCAAATATAAATCATATTTATATGTTGAGAACTCTGACTCATACAGTTTGTCAACCCCTCAAAGTTCTAGACTACCATTACTATCATTAATTCCTTGACCTTACCTGGACTGTCATTACTCTCTCCAAATACTATCTCTACCTCTCAATACTTACTATAACCTATCTAAAGTCACCTAAAGTCTGTATTTTTCTTGTGATTTATTATTTCTATTCATACTTGCTTTTTACTTAAGTAGTAGGGGTGTTTAGATATGTATCATGTGAGCAGGAACTGAGAAAGGTCAAAAGCTGGGACATCATCAAAAGGAGTGAATATTTATTTAGAAGTCAATATATATATTTTTTAAATTTTTTTATTTTTTATAAACATATATTTTTATCCCCAGGGGTACAGGTCTGTGAATCGCCAGGTTTACACACTTGACAGCACTCACCAAAGCACATACCCTCCCCAATGTCCATAACCCCACTCCCTTTCTCCCAACCCCTCTCCCCCCAGCAACCCTCAGTTTGTTTTGTGAGATTAAGAGTCACTTATGGTTAGTCTCCCTCCCAATCCCATCTTGTTTCATTTATTCTTCTCCTACCCACTTAAGCCCCCATGTTGCATCACCACTTCCTCATATCAGGGAGATCATATGATAGTTGTCTTTCTCCACTTGACTTATTTCGCTAAGCATGATACGCTCTAGTTCCATCCATGTTGTCGCAAATGGCAAGATTTCAAGAAATCAATATTTTTATAGTCTCTTTAAATCAGTCTACTTTTTCTCTTTCCCATCTTCTTTCTGTATTGTGTTGAATTTTTTTTTGTTGTTGTTTGTTTTTCTCTTGCTTAATGTGCTGACTGTACAACAAGATACAGAAAAATTAGGCAGTAGTTCTTGACTGGACCATATTATTCTAGCTTTTTGATTACCATGACCCTTTTATAACCACAGGCCTAATGTCTTTAGGAGGTATAAAGTACAGAATACATTTCTTTTTAAATTATCGTATTTAGCAACAGCTATTACATTTTACATTTAATCTTACTTGGTCTAGTTCAAAACTCACAAGACTAAACATAGTCCTTAGTGTTTGATTTTTTTTTTCTCATAGGTGACTTTTATATAGCTTTACATTCACAACCACCATTCACATAAAAGAAAACTTTCACCAACTGTTGTGTTTTCTCACTCCTATGGTGATTGTCCTAATACACATTTTAAAAGAAATTTAACAATCAGAGAAATATCTCTTTAGATGAAGATGTAAGAGCAGCCATGGTGGCTGCTGACATTTATTGGAATCAGCACAGAACTTCTTACCAATAGCTTGTTGAATAGTCTATTTTCCTGCTGAGAAAAATGGATCTCATTTTCACCAGCTCAGCAAATGTGGTTCTAAAGGTAATTTCTTGAAACAGCTTTCTAATTTGTCGGGGTTATTTTACTTACTTACACATTCCAAATTCTTTTGTGAAGAAGTAAAGTCTACATTAATAAGTAAATATAAATATATTTTATATAACATAATTTTATAAATTTTATACGTATATATCATATGTAAATTATACATAATCTTATAAATTTTAGAAATATATGTGTATATATACATACATATGTATGTATGCAGATACATATTTATTTATTTATTTAGTTAGTTATTTTTACACACACAGACACCCATGCCATAGTTCTAAGAATAGTTTGCCCGCCAGAAGAATACACCTCACCAAACTCCAAATGCAGAGAGAATAATTTACTGATGGCCTCAAGCTTCTGTAGACCGAGACCCATTTCCACATTGTAACTGAGGCCCTGCTTCCCACCAGCTGCTCCTAACCACTGAGCACAGCCTGGATCCTAATGAAGGACCATTCCTGGTTAACAGAGGGCTCCTTTGTCGAGTGACGTTGCCTCGGGCGCTCCCCCTGCTGAACGCTCCTCAGAACTGCACCACAGGTTAGCCCCTTCCACTCCACTTTCTGACCTTTCTTACTTCTCTCTTCCTTTGCTAGTCTCCCCAAGCGTTCCCTCCGTTTTCTTCCACTGGGATTTCTCTTAATCAGTTATTTGCATGTTTAATTCTTGCCATCTTGTTTTTGATACCTGATTCTCAAAGGACCAAGACTAACAAGTGTAGAGTTTGATGTATTTTATACTTGAAAAAGTTTATTGAGATGCAGATTTTAAAAAAAAATACGCTTATAAAGAAAGAACAAACTAAGAGATAGCTGATAACAAGGAATAGAAAAAAGAAGCTAATATGGAAAGGACTGACGGAGAAACAGAATCTCAAAGAAAGGAGAAAGAGAGGAAGAAGGAGAAGCCAGAGGTCCCCAATAGGGAGGGGGAGGCAGACATGCAAAAAATCTGACTCATTTTTGTGCTCGCAAACTTGGTGATGCCTCCAGCTTCCTGCTTCTCCTTCACCTCTGGGTGCGGTGGATAAGGGGGTGGAGGAGAGGCACGAGGCGCTGAAGAGAACAGACCCCCACGTAACGCCAGATTTTTTGTCTCTGGTTATTCGCCATGTGGTGGACCCTTTTCATCCTGCATCCAAAAAGTTGCTCTAGAGGGAAGCAGTGTCTGCAATTGCAGATTTCAAAGGGGCAAACATTAGAGCCTTGTGTGGGGGGTTTTTATAACGATCTGACAAACTTCACGATTCAGAGATGTACGTCTAGGAAGACTGAGCCTGTTAAAAATGCAGGATCAACAAATGAAGGGACGTGAAGAATTATTAAAGGCTGAACTATAGCAATGTTTTATTTTTGCATCCAAAGGAAATGCAGTAGACCCACGATGAACATTTCGCTCTCAGAATTCTCCATGTTCTTTATTCTGTTTTTGGAAAGGTTTCCTGTTTCTGATTTGACAAGCCATCTGCCTTGTTAGTTTTGCTTCCTTCCTCAATTTTGTTTTAACCTTTTAAAATAAGCTCTAGAAGCAGCCCAAGGTAAGGCAAGGAGAAATAATGAAGAAAAGCATGTGCACAAGGCTTTGCTGTCCCAAATGTCCATCCTTAGTGTTTTTAATTTGTCAGTTTATTTTGCTTGATTGAAAGTCCACCAAACAGGAACATAATTTCTATGCTATTGCTTATATGCAAATGCAATTATTCACTATTTCTTAATAAAAAGTGCAAGATAGCTTACTTTTAGAAATCCTGAAGGAAATGTAATTAGGTACTGAAACAGTTTGTCTTTTTCAGTCGAATGTGTCTTAATAACTTTTATTTGTATAGCATTGTGTAATAGACAAAGCATTTTCATAGGCGCCATTTGATTTAACCTTCATATTTACCTACCCAGGGATGAAATCCAGTTGTCATTGAGGATGTGGTTAGAGGACAGTATTTGGTCAAATTTCTACAGATTCTGCCAAGCGATCCCTGCCCCTTGGTTAAACACCAAGTTTATAGCCATCTACACAAATCTCTCAGTCTGTCCCTCAGGCCTCAGGTGGAAAACTGACTTAGCCACAGGGGAAAAATGAACTTAACCTGCTCCTTCTTGGTAAACATTTACATTTTAAGTGCACGCAATTGTCTCTGAAGTTCTGCCTTTGACCTATCAGCCTCCCCAAGAACTTGGTGGGCCAGGGAAGCATTATATAGCATGCCAGGACAAGCCGTGGGCAAGTTGCTTAATATTTAAAGGCTGAAAAATAATTACTCTGGCCTCAGTATTAGCAGGTTTTTGCTGTATCCCCTCTGATCTATGAGCAAATTACTTTATTAGAAAATCATTAGAGCATAATTTGCTTCTATATGCTACTGACATCAATTTTCATTTCTTATAATGAAACTACAAGTTTTCATGATATATTATTATTGTAAATAGTATGCTGCCAGATATTGATTCAAAATTGTCATTAACCCTAACACCTATGCCTTTCTTAAAATGTGCATGAGTTTTCTGAGGTTATGTCACATTTAGGTCCCCTTCACCCTACTTACACATAAAATGCTCTTTCTAAAGACAGACCCAGATGAGTCTCAAAATGAGTTTCCATAAGCATGTCTTTTGGTGTTCTTTTTTTTTTTTTTTTTCTTGAAAACATGAAAACCCAACTGAATTTGTTCTGACCATTTTGAATGTGTTTCTTCTGGATATCGGAAATACAATCTGAGCAGAAGCAAATCATAGAGTTTCAGAGATGAAGGGAAGTTATAATTATGTTAGAAGGAAGCCTTGGAATCAGGACTTTCATGGGACAAGGATGCACAGAACCCCAGACTTCAAAGTTCTGTTAGAATCCCAGTCTTGTCCTCAAAACATGCCTTCTAAGACAAATGTGTTCTGTTTTCCCAGCTCAACATATACCAAAACTTTTACCTAGCTGGACTTTTTTAGGCTGTTTCATCCACGGTAGCAGGTTATAGCTCTTAGAAAGCTGAGCCTAAGAGTCGGTTCTAATGCTTAATGGAAGGGATTCAATGATCAGCCCTTAAGTAACTTGAGAAATAGGAATGTGAATAGGCGGAAAAAGTTTATCATTTTAATGTATACGTTTGCTAAAAAGCATGTGGAAATGCCAAGTGGTAAGTCTTCTCCTGTACTATGCTTTCAAAATATTTAATTTATTTAAACCTTAAAAGTAAATTTTCGCATTCCCCCTTTCTTTATTGGCCATGGTTTCATTTGGCTGTAGTCAGGTAAGAATTGATTCACTTGCCCTCTTAACAACAGAGCACATTTGAGACTAGAAAATGTCTTTAAAATATCTGATCATCTCAATTACTTGGGATTTAGTTGGTGTTCTGCTTTGGAAAATCTTGGCGTTCAGCAAAGAGTTCTTGACAATATATTAAAATCTCTGTAGCCTCTGACAGGCAATTTTAACTTCTGTCTTATCATTTTCTTAGAAGCTTGTGAGTTTATTCCATGAAGTTTTTGTTCTTGTTTTTCATAATAGGAACCTGATTTTTGATTTTTAAGTTTTTTTCTTTTAAAAAGATTTCTTTATTTATTTTAGAGAGAGAACACGAATTGGGGGAGGGACAGAGGAGGAGGAAGAGTGTATGTGGGGAAGAATTTCGGGCAGACTCCGTGCTGGGCTCAGAGCCACATGTGGGTCTTGATCCCAGGACCCTGAGATCATGACCCGAGCTGGAACCAAGAGCTCGAAGTTTAACCAACTGAGTTACCCAGGTGCTTCTAGGAACCCAATTTTTGTAATGCCTTCCAGTGGGTCACTTGATTATGGAAATCATTAGATAGTATAATTTTTTATGGTCCCCAGACTCTAGATGATAGATAAAGTAAGTTTTTTGTGTCCAATACTGTCTTTCTGTGGATGAGGAATGGGCTTAATGATGGACATCCAGTCCATCTATTGGCTTATTGCCTGAACAGAACATAAACTTTCAGGCTTTCTTACTCTGAGAATATTATCCACTGTACCTTGCTGTCTCAGAAGTTTAGTTCCTGGAAATGGACTTCCAGGAAAGGAAAACTGGGTACCCTTCTCTCGGAATCCCCTCTCTGGTCACTTTTCCTCCTGCCCTGGTTCCCAGCACTGCAAAGTGTCCAGCTGACGCCATCTCCATCTAGGTTACCTATGAAAAAAAATCACCTGAAGTTTTTGGGAAAAAACAGAAACAAAAACAAAAAAATAGGGCTTCCATTTCTGGCCATAATGGAATAGCTGGATTGAATTTGCTCTACTGCTGTAAATTAATACAAAACCAGACAGAGTGTATGAGATGACTGCTTGTATGCATTGGGCAGTCAGAGGCAGAGGACTGTGGTAGTTGAGAGAGTGAAGAGGCAAGAGAGGTGACCATTTTTGCCTTGGTGCTCCTTTTGCAGCCTGAGAACAGGCAGGTGGAGTCCAGGCAGACAGCAGCTATCTTGCTGAACTGAGGAGAGGAGCTGGGAGTGCAGTGGGGGTCCGCTGAAGCAGGACATGAGAGGAGCTGATCCTGTACATGGTGGTTCCACAGACAGGATGGAGTGTCCCTCTAAGAGCCCAGCGCATCCAGGGGTGGGAGCTGAGGAGCCATAAGTCCTGTCAGGGCTGCTGCACAGAACCAGAGCTGCACGGAACCTCAAGACTGTGCGTTGTTGGGAGAAGTTATTGGCCTGGCCTGACCACACACCAGGGCTAAGCTGTGCTCTGGCAGGTGGTGAGATCCATACTGTATCCCATCAGGCCTAGCCGGCTTGGTTTTTATCTTTGGCTAAACTAGGTCTATAGTGTTCTATTTTCTCGGTCCTAAATTATGGTCTTACTCTAAGGCACAGTCCTCACTCTCATTAACGTCCTCTCTGGGGATCAACTGAATGCCCCCCAACCCCCATGCAAAGAAAACCACATCTATGCACATCGTAATCAAATTGCTGAAAACAAAAGATACACAAAAAATCTTAATAGTAGCCAGAGAATGAACACACATCATCTCTAAGTGAACAATGACAAAAATGATGGCTAACTTCCATTAGACATAATGGCAGCCAGAAGCCTGTGAAACAGCATATGTGAAGTGCTGTGGAAAAAACTGTCAAACCAGAAATCTCTCCTTCAATAATGAGGGTGAAATAAAAAGATATTTGCTTCAATAACAGTTTCAAAAGGTTGTCCACATACCTGTGCTACAGGAAATGCTAAAGAAAGTTCTTCAGGCTGAAGGCAGATGTTATTAGATAGAAACTTATAACTAAATTAGGAATTATATTAATTGAATTATAACTAAGTGAGGAACTAAGAGAAGGGATCGATATGTGGGTAAATGGTACACTTTAAAAGTTACGATTATTTCAAGTAAGAATGATGTTGACTGTGTGCATATAGAATAAAGTATACGAGGGACGCCTCGGTGGCTCAGTTGGTTAAGCAGCTGCCTTTGGCTCAGGTTATGATCCCAGTGTCCTGGGATCGAGTCCCATATCGGGTTCCTTGCTCAGCAGGGAGCCTGCTTCTCCCTCTGCCTCTGCCTGCCATTCTGTCTGCCTGTGCTCACTCTCTCCCCCTTTCTCTCTCTGATAAATAAATAAAATTAAAAAAAAAAGAATAAAGTATATGACAAGAAAAGCACAAAAGATAGGGCATAGGTGAAATTATACTGTTATGAGTTTCTTCGATTTTACTTAAACTACTACAATATTAATTTTAAGTAGGCAATGAGAAGTTCAGGAGGCATATTATAATTCCTAAATAGCACTAAAAAGTATATAAAGGAATATATCTAAAACACAAGAGGAAACAAAGTAAAATACTTTGGAAAATATATAGTATATTTACATATAAGAATAAAAATTTAAAATATATGTATACTTTATATTCCTAGATCTCTATTATAGACACAAAAACACATTCATAGAGTGACAAAAGAAATAAGAGCAGAACAAATGAACCAAAAAGACATAGGACAAATAGAAAACAAAAAGTTGGTAAAATTAGTCCAGTTGTAGCACAACAATGACATTTAATATAAATGGGCTGAGTATTCCAATTTCAAAAGCAGTACCTCACCTCATGCTCTCTGCAAAAAAATGTATTTAATGACACTGATAGTTTGAAAATATAAAGATAGAAAAAGTTATAGAATGTGAGCCTTAAGTGTAAACAGCAAGCATAAGAAAGTTTGCTGTATTTGGTTTAACGTCAGATAAAGTAGATTTCAAGAAAAAGAGTATCACTAGTGCTAAAGACCATCATTTTAGATTGATAAAATGGTCAACTCATTAGAAAAACATTGCAATCCAAATGTGTATGTACCTGATCACATACAGAGCTCAAAGATCAAGCTCTAGAACGAAGCCCAAGAGACCCTGATAGAACCAAAAGGAGAAATAGACAAATCCGTAATCTTGTTCGGAAATTGTATAACCTTTTTAATAGTGTTAGAGAAATCAGACTACCATCCCCCACCACCACTATAAGAACATAGAACATTTGAACAACACAATAAAGTAACCAGACCTGAAGGCTATTTCTAGAGGTACAACCAACAACCAAAGAGTATGTATTCTTCTGACATTTTCAAAATAGAACTTATAAGGAGTCAGTCATAAAATAAGTCTCAATAAGTTCAAATGATTGAAACTCTAGAGAATATCTTCTCTGACAAAAGCAGGATAATCTTAGAAAACAGTGATAATAAATTATTTAGAAAATCCTTTATATTTTTGAAAATGAAACAAGAAGCTTCTAAATAACTCATGAACAAAAGAAGAAATAAAAAGAAAATTAGAATATATTTTGACTGAGTGATAATGAAAATACAACATATCTAAATTTGGGGGGACCCAACTAAAAGAGTGGTTAGAGGGAAATGTTCTCTAATTGCATGTAAGATGAAAGAAGAATTGTTTGAAGTAAAACAAGCAAACAAACACCTAAGATTATACATGGCAAATCTAGAAGTAAAAAAAAGAATAAACAGAAACTTAAGTAAGCTGAAGAAAGTTAAAAATAATGAGAAGAGCAAAAATAAGAAAAAAAAACCAGTTTGAAATGTCAAAATTTCATTCTTTGAACAGCTTATAAAATTGATAAACTATTTGCAAAATTGATAAGAAAAAAGAGGAAAATACTAATTAAAATGTGAATGTCCATACAGATCTTATAAACATTAAAAATAATAAGCAGGGTATTATTAAGAACTTTATGCCAATACATTCAAGAATTTAGGTAGAATGGAATCATTTATTCAAAAACACGACTTACCAAATCTGATGCAGAAATGGAAAACAGAAAAACTCTAGGTATAAAAAAAATTTAATTTATAATAATAAAGAAAAATCCCATTGAAAAGAAAACTCCAGGTCTTGATGGATTCCCTGGTGAGTTCTTTCAGGTATTTAAATCAGAAATAACATTGACGTTGCAAAATATCTTTCAGAGAACAGAGGTGGAGGGAATAGTTCCTAATTCATTTTATGAGTTCATCATAATTACAGACCAATAATACTCATAAGCATAAACCCAACAGTTATTAACAAAATACTCTTAAGTTAACTCCTAAAATATCCCAAAATAGGGTAATTCATTTTGTTTAATTGAGACTTGTCGCAGAATGTAAAACTGGTTTGTAATTCAAAAAATTTTCACTTTATTTCATCCTGTTACCAGGAAAAGGAGAAAGATCTTGTAATTACTTTCATAGATACAGCGAAAGCATTTGACAAAATTCAGAATTTATTCCTGAAAGGACAGCAAGCTAAGATGGGAGGTGAATTTGCCAATCTGATAAGGACTATCTATGAAAAACATACAGCCAACATTACATCAAATTGTCAAATGTTTAGCACTTCCTCCATAAAATACAAAACAGCATAAAGACGTTCGTTCTTAGCACTCTTACTCAACATTGTATCATATATCCCAGACAGGGAAATAAGGTAAGAAAATGAAGTAAAGAGCACAAATATTACAAAGAAAAAGTAAGTTCTGTTTTTTAAAGATTTGTAGGAGAGATTGTTTATATTGGAAATCCTAAGGAATCTGCAAAATCTAGCAGAATTAATAATCTGAGCAAAGATGCAGTATACAAAGGGTGCAAAATTGGGGAACTTGGGTGGCTCACTCAGTTAGGCATCTACCTTTAGTTCAGGTCGTGATCCTGGCGTCTTGGGCTCCAGTCCCATGGGGGACTCGCTGCTCAGTGGGGAGCCTGCTTCTCCTTCTCCCTTTGCCCTCTGCTCCTGCTCCTGCTCTCTCTACCTTTTGCTCTCTATCAATGAAAGGATAAAATCTTTTTTTTTTTTTTTAAAAAGGGTGTGTGTGTGTGTGTGCTAAAAATCAATACATTTCCATATGCTAAGAAAATAGCTGTTGGAGGATACAGTTAAATAAAGTTAAAAATATTATTCATCACAGTTTCAAAAAATAAAACAATTCAGAATAATTTAACAAAAGAGGTACTGAAAACTAAAAATATTGCTGAGAAATATAAAGGCTTAACTACATGGAGAGAGACATCATCTTCATGGATGGAGAGACACTATATTGTTAAAATATAAATTTTTTCCAAATCAATTTACAAATTCATGCAATTTATATTCAAATCATTCAAAGGAATTCATTCAAGGATTTCTGAATCATTCAAAGGAATTCTGATTCTGATTCTAAATTGTATAAGGAATAAAAAAGACTCAGCCAATACAATCCTAAAAAAGGAAAATAATGCTGGAGCGCTTATACTACCTGATATCAAGATCTATGACTTATAAAAATGAAATAGCCAAGACAGTGTGGTAAGAGCAGACAGATAGATTAATGGAACTAAACAGAGAGTCCAGAAACAGGTCCAATTGATTTTCAGCAAAGGTTTCAAGGCAATTCAATATAGGAATGAAAATCTTTTCAGTAAATAGTGATAAAAAACTGGATTAAGTGCCACAGAAAAGTAAACTTGATCTCTTTCTTATAACATACACCAGAGTTTGACAAACTTTTCTGCAAAAGGTATGATAGTAAAGTAAGTATTTTTAAGTTGCTGGGCCATACAATCTTTGTTAGAACTATTGAACTCTCTCATTGTCATGCAAAAGTAGCCATTGATAATATGCAACCACATGAATGAACCAACGTTTTAAGAAAACTTCATTTAAAAAAGAGCTGGTGGCACAGAGTGGTCTGCAAGCTCTAGTTTGCCAACTCTTGCCATTAAAAAGAAATTAAATGGGTGGCTCAGTGGATTAAAACCTCTGCTTTCGGCTCAGGTCATGATCCCAGGGTTCTGGGATTGAGCCCCATATCTGGCTCCTTGCTCAGTGGGGAGCCTGCTTCCCCCTTTCCATCTACTGCCTACTCTGCTGGCTTGTGTTCTCTCTCTCTCTGTGTCAAATAAAAATTCTTTTTAAAAATTAGAAAAAAAAATAAATAAAAGAAATAAATTAAATTTCTTCAAAATTAAAAAAAATCTGCTTATTAAAAGAAACCACAAAGAAAATATAAAAGACATTCCATAGATGAGGATAAAAATTTAGTTAAAATTAAAAACACAGACTACATCACCACATAAGAGCCATTTGCAAACATTGGTCAGTACTTACAGATACACACTTCAGATTAGTGTATTTCATTATTTATAAAATTTTTTAAAGTGCTCTGCTTTTTAGCCTTTACATTAAAAACAAATTGTAACCTTGAATCCACAGCTTCCTTTATCCACTCCCCAGCCTTAGATTATGATTTGATAGCTGTGGGTGAAGCCACAGCCAGGATTGACTATGTAATTTGGGGGGACCAGTACAAAGTGAAAATGAATGGTACCCTTGTTTGGAATCATTAAAAATGTCAACATGGCCACCTAGATGTCCATCAACAGATGAGTGGATAAAGATGATGTGGTATATATACACAATGGAATACTATGCAGCCATCAAAAGAAATGAAATCTTGCCATTTGCGACGACGTGGATGGAACTGGAGGGTATCATGCTTAGTGAAATAAGTCAGTCGGAGAAAGACAACTATTATATGATCTCCCTGATATGAGGAAGTGGAGATGCAACATGGGGAATTAAGGGGGGTAGGAGAAGAACAAATGAAACAAGATGGGAGTGGGAGGGAGCCAAACCATAAGTGACTCTCAATCTCACAAAACAAACTGAGGGTTGCTGCGGGGGAGGTGGGGAGGGAGAGGGGGGTGAGGTTATGGACATTGGGGAGGGTATGTGCTATGGTGAGTGCTGTGAAGTGTGTAAAACATGGTGATTCACAGACCTGTACCCCTGGGGATAAAAATACATTATATGTTTATTAAAAATAAATAAATAAATAAATAAAATTAAAAAAAAAAAGTCAACATGGCAACAGCAGAGCATTGACTCTAGAGAGGAGCTTTTCCAAGCACGGTCCTTCGTGTCAGCCCATGCCCAGGAAGTCAGCCCTTGTCACAGAAATCATACTTTGTAAAACACTCTCTTAGGATTCTCATGAACAACCTGGGTTGAGATCCACTGGGAGCCCACTGACCTGCAGAGCCACTTGGAGTGACCTGCAAACTAGTACAAATGGCAACAATTATATTCTTAACTGGTATTGACTGCTATTTCAAAAAATGAAGATACTATTGTAATCAATAAAGTACACTTTAACATTCCCAAATTAATACATATTTTATTATTCTGTGCAAATGAATTCTAAAAGCATGGTGCCTGAGGATCAGAGGGAATGCCTGCACTCTAAAAAGCCTGGGATTCACTGCTTTATTACCTATGACCATAGGTAATAAATTTTCTCATAAACACTGTTGTCTTCTGACAGTAGGTACATCAACAGGAATGGAGTTCCTTTTCCACTAAAACACCCATTCACTATATTACATCCCTAGTAATACAATTCAAACAACTAATGGGTCATATCCTAATTATATATTTTCTAACAAACATCTTTGTAATTTGTATTTTAACCAAAAGGCTGTTAATGAAAAACCCCAAATATTCTAGATCAGCAGATGGCAGGAAACAGGAAAATGTGTACCCGGAAGTGATCTAATGGCAGGAAAAGGTAGCCCAAGAAAAGCAGTGCTCTAGGTTACCATTATTTAAATAATTGAACATGCAAGTCATTTATTTAGTAAAGAATTTATTAGAACGCTTGGGATGCCTGGTTAGCTCAGTCGGTTAAGCTGCTGCGCTCAGCTCAGGTCATGATCCCAGAGTCCGGGGATTGAGTCCCACATCAGGCTCCTTCCTCTCAGGGAGCCTGCTTCTCTCTCTTCCTCTGCCTGCTTGTGCGTGCTTTCTCTCTCTGATAAATAAATAAAATCTTTTTTAAAAAAAGAATTTATTAGAATGCTTATAAAAGCCTAGTAAAACATCCATAGTCTACAAATATGTATTAAGTAATTTCAAATGGCTGAAAAAAAACCCAGGAGATTATGCATGTACTTTTTCTGTAAACACATTCATTTTTTATTCAACAATGTGTTTTTAGCCATCTATGGTATAGCTGGCATTGTTCTGGCTGCTGAAGGATTTGATCAGTAAATGACAACGCCCTCCTGCCACGGGTCTCACGTGCCAGGCGGAGGATTAGGGATGGTTGCTAACCATATGAGGAAAGATTTGTAAATTCGGAAACCCATATGAGGGTTTCACATTACTGAGTCCTAGTGCTCAGAAAAATCATTTAAATGAAAAAGTCATACAAATAACAATGAAGGGAAACCAGAGTGAAGGGAAAATATGTAACACCCAGGAGAGGTTCATATGTAATTTTGGAACTTAAAAAGTTTGAAAAAATGAGACTAAACCAAAAAAAGTTATTTTGATTTTTGAGTAGTTTATCAAAATGATGCAAACAAATCCATGGGGCAAATGAAAATGAAGGCAGAACTGCATGCACTAAACACTGGTGGGAAAAGAGAATCCTAGGAATAATCTATTTCTTTTGAAAATATTGGAAGTTCTATTTGTGTGACCGACAACCTTATTTTGGGGGGATAACTGTTGCAATGCAAAACAGATGAAGAGTAAGTGGGTTATTATTTTTCCAGTTAAAAGTTTTTTTTACTGTTGTTAAAATGTATTTTAAATCTGAGGAAAGTGAATATGGTATCAAAATTATTAATATTTGTTGACTGCTCACCATATTCTAGGCACTATGATAATTGATTTATGCATATTATGTTTCTGTCCTTCTGACTCATCTGTGGAGGAGTTTTACTAACTGAGAATTGGAGGAATGTTTTCCCACAATCCCAAAGCTGGGAAATGGGAGAGCAGTGATTCAAACCAATATTATTGTGACATTAAAACACTATGCCGTATATCACATTTGTATGCTTATCAGAGCCTGTGGCTGATGGCATACATTCGTCTGCTCTACAAATATTTAACTGAGCATCTACTATATAATTAAGTGAGTGCTTTGCACTCTACCCTCTAGCTCGTTTAACTACCTTGACAACTAGAAGTACTTTCCTGTATTCCCATTGTACAGACAAGAAATTGGCTAAGAGGATGTGACTTACAGAGAATTTATGCTCTCTAGTAAACGATTTAGCCTTGGCTTAACCCCAGATCTGCTTTACCTCACAGTTCACCATTATATCAAAACTTTTCATTATACAGGTTTTTCCTGCTATCCCATAGTATATAGCTTTCCCTTGAAACTTTCTGAAAGCTGAAATGGCATAAAGTAAGAGGCAATTACCATTAATCTATATGGAAAATTTTTTTACTTTCCCAGACGCCAAAACTCACTTCTCTTAGGCTTTTCTGATATCTTAGGACACATCTTGTTAAGAGATGCACAAAATAAATGAAGATAAAGCACAGGTGTTCACAGACACTGTTCCAAGCGGTGGGGGCCAGATGCTGAGAAGTTGAGAGCAGTTCCTGGGAAAGAAGCTTGGTGGGGCCACTCTGGCTGTTTGGGGGGCACACTGCCTCTGTAAGGACTCACAGTTGAACAATGCCGAATGCTACTTTTGCTTTCCACTTTTTTGGGGTAGGGGGAGTGGACATCTTCCTCAGATTTCTTGTTGTTAGCAAAATTAGGTACCAGCGTAGGTCTTTCGTGAAAGCAAAGTGGCATAAAGCAAACTTCAGAAAAGCTGGGGGGATCAGTGATTCATGTTTCTTCCCACACCTGGATAGTGGTAGGAGAACATAATTTCTCTCTTTCTCTTGTATAATTCTGTTTCGGATGACATTGGACACTTTTACCGTAATTTCATCTTTGTATAACTGTCTTCTCATTTTTCTTGTCCATGCCTGATCCATCTCTGCATTCCAGCATCCAACGCATTACCAGACGCATGGCTGTGGCATGCCACGTTTCATGACCGCATTTGGTCACGAATTTTCCCAATTTAAGGATGATCAGAAAAGGCAGGCGAATCAATGTTTCTGGAAAATCGGAATGAAGTGTGTTTGTCTATTCGGTATCTGAGAAAGACAGACACCTAGAATGTAAATTAGTAAGTCAAGCTAGCGTCTTATGAAAATAATGGAGTCTCAATGAAAAGGAATAAAGACTAGCACCCAGGTTGATTTCAAGACAGTGGTCCCAGGAACCCAGAGATAAACAGGTCTCACCAAAAAGCAGCTTGCTTTGGGCATTTATAGGAAAATTTCTGAGGGAGTTACAAAGAGCTGTGGCTCTCCTTCTTTCCCAGGAGATGTGAGCACAAGGGATCGGAATGATGGAGGTAACACGCAGTCTGAGCTTTATGTTTCCTTTTCTCTCCGAGGCACTCATCAATTTTGCGTGCTATAAATGCAAGCTGGTGTCTCTGACTGAAGAGAAGGTGAAAAGGTAAAAAGGATTGAGGAATGCCTTTCAGTGCTCTCATAAAATAAGAAAGCTCGGAAGGAGAAGGTTCTGGGGAGAAGGCAGGAATAGAAATGGGTGTCAAAGGTTGTAGCTATAAAAATGTAACATAGAAGAAAAAGAAAGCTCTTCTATATGAGATGTATAATATTCTCCTGATAGAAGGTAATTCTTGGTATACTAAATATAAATAACATGACAAACTCTGGGGAAAAAAAAATCAAAAAGAGGGTGATTCACTACTTCTGGGAGATGTAAATGCCATCTAAGTGTGGTGAACAGTAAATGTTACTGCAAAGATTATTCTCATCTTAGATGGTAAGCCCTTTGAGGGCAGAGACAAGAACACAGATGACTTCCTATCTCCAGGAGCTTACACAATGCCTAACACATTTGTGTCTGTTGGAGAGAAAAGTAAACATACACACAAACACATGCAAACAGGAACCAGGGAGATAGTAGGTATCCCTGCAATATAAGATAGCTTTGTCCCTCTCAGCTTTGTCACTTTTTTTAATAGAAAAGGAGTAGGAAATAGGCAGATTTTTTTTTTCCTGCCTGAGGAGATTATTCTTGATGACATTGATCAGAAGTTAAACTATTCCCATCAGAGAGAACCACTCAATAGTTACAAATAGAACAGAAACTAGTGAGCTCGAGGGAGCAGCACCCAGCGTGAACGACCACAGGCTCCAGTGTGAAGTCAGTGACCCGATGAAAAGGACACGGAGAGAGAGAACCAACATCAGGAGATCCCTCCAAAGACTTAGAGCCCAAGGTGGGGAGCAGAAGCTGAAGGAAACAATGGCTGGCATGTAGAAGGTGCAAAAAAAAAAAAAAAAAAAAGAAAGAAAGAAAGACTACAAAAGCATGCCAAAGACAGGATGTTGAGAGAGGAACTGAATTCACATGGGATGAACTGAGCCAACTGCAAAGGGGATTCGCAAATCTTTGGTAATGAATAAAGGTAATAAAAGAAAGCAACAAATCCAAACAAAGGAAATCAGTATTGAGGGGCTCCTGGGTGGCTCAGTGGGTTAAACCTCTGCCTTCAGCTCAGGTCATGATCTCTGGGATCGAGCCCCGCATCGGTCTCTCTGCTCAGCGGGGAGCTGGTTTCCTCCTCTCTCTCTGCCTGCCTCTCTGCCTACTTGTGATCTCTCTCTGTGTCAAATAAATAAATAAAATCTTAAAAAAAAAAAGAAAAAGAGAAAGAAAATTAATATAGAGACAGTGTACTAGGCAGCCATGTCTAATGAACCGACTGCTGGTAAGGAACCCAAATCTAACTGGTTACCAAACTCTAGTGGTCAGAGCATGGGTTCAGCAATTTTTGAAGAATGAAGAGAACTGTAATTAGGATAACTGTATAAATTTAACTATATAAATGCTTTACTATATAAATATCTATGCTCATCCGCAGTGTGAGAATCAGCTGACCTCACTTTGCCTATATGCATAATACTGGAACTCAGATCGGGCAATTCAGGGTGAACTGATTCAATGATCAGTGACCATGTTGTTACCGGGCAGGGATGGGCTAGGATCATGCCTCTCTGGGTTTACCTGACTCTTGAGTTATCTGGCAGAGAGGAACAAGGGGTTATGTTCTTTTCTTTCTTTCTTCTTCTTTTTTTTTTTTTTTTAATATTTTATTTATTTATTTGACAGGCAGATACCACAAGTGGCAGAGAGGCAGGCAGAGAGAAGATGGGAAGCAGGCTCCCTGCCAAGCAGAAAGCCCGATTCAGGGCTTGATCTCAGGACCCTGGGATCATGACCTGAGCCTAAGGCAGAGGCTTTAACCTACTGAGCCACCCAGGAGCCCCTCTTTTCTTTTTTTAAATATTTTATTTATTTATTTGACACAGAGAGAGAGACCCTGGGAGAGGGAACACAAGCAGGGGAAGTGGGAGAAGGAGAAGCAGATTTCCTGCTGAGCAGGGAGCCCGATGCGGGGCTGGATCCCAGGAGCTGAAGGCAGATGCTTAATGACCGAGCCATCCAGGCAGCCCAAGGGGCTATATTCTTGACACTTTGAAATTCGCTTCAATGAATCCCTTTTATCAGGAACTAGTAGTTTCGGAGAGTAGAAATTGGTAGGTCTCTGCTAAGGAGTATAGAGATAGTTTATCAGGAAGCCAAAGCACAAGGTGGGATGGCAAGAGCTTTTATACACTCATCAAATTCCTTAGATGTTACCCACTTTTCAGGAGAATCAGAATTAGGGCTATCCCCATAAGAAACCTGAAATGTGATGGACGTTGGAGAGGGCACGTGCTGTGTTGATTGCGTGAATTGTGTAAGACTGTTGAATCACAGACTGTACCCCTGAAACAAATAATGCATTATATGTTAAAAAAAAATAATCTAAGAAACTTGAAATGCATTTCTAATAGGATGGTTAACATTTTTCAAGTAATAAATCCATTGAAAGATTTGAACCTTCTCCCTAGAAAAATGCATGTAAACAAAAATTAACAAACAATTTCATGGGATTCTGCAAATCCTTTAAAGTGCATCCATGAACACGTATGGAGTCCATAGAATTTAGGTTAAGAAGTCTTGTTCAAGTGACTTCCATGTTGTGAGAAAAAAGCTAAGGGACTTGGGAAAGAAGAGAACTTGCATTTTTTGCTATATTTTAAATTTAAAGTTGTGATTTCCTAAGATATGAGAATTTAATGGTGTCAAAATTACAGTTTAACTTATGACTCCGGGGGGGGGAATTAAGTTTTTTACAGCATTGAGATAAACTTTCTCTGAACATTTAACTGATGGTCTTGAGTCTTACATAGACTAAATAATTAAAATATACTGCGTCCCCCAAGTATTTAAATCACAAATTCTGTGTTATGTCAGAAGGCAGAACTGAGTCATTTCAAAATAAATGAAAAAGAATAAAATGAAGATCAGAGGGAGATTTCCTCTAAGACTAAGAGTCTGGAATGAGTAACGGAGCTAAGAAACATTGAAGCCACTGACCTAAAGATCAGTGAAAAGGAAACAAGAAGGAAATTATCTCCAATAAACACGCAATGATCTGACAGACAGAAAAAAGAGACAGAGACAGAGAGAGAAACTCCAGTTTGCCTTATGTTCTTCAGACAGTCAATTTTCTGTAAACCTATTAACAACAGGAAAGAAAAGAAATCCTATCAGAGATATCAAAATCACCACAGGAAGCTTCCATCAAAGCATGAGAAACTAAAATGTCCTCTTACTGTTGGCAAGTTTTAGATTCCCTTGAAATACAAGCTTCAACCCCACTGACACTAATAGGAACTCCATGTACCCCTAAGAGAAAGGACTCACCCAGCAGAGTGCTGCACAGCCTATACCATGAATCATAATGGAAGTGTGCCTAGGAGCTGGATCCACGGCCAACAGCCATGCGAACGCCCTCGGAGTGAATAAATCTTGACTTTGTAGAAGGCTGATAGTCAGGAAAAATGAGGGGTCTGTTAAAAATATTCTGTATGGATCTAGGGAGCTACCTGGGGAATGATATGCACATAAGAGGCTCATTTAGACACTGCTGTTCCAGATCTAAGCCACTAACACATAAAGAGAACACAAGTAGTTTGTTCCCCTACTCTGAATTTAAGTTTGAACAATGTTAAAGAAGTTTCAAAACATGGAGAGAGGACATAGCCTGAAGAGTGGAAACAAGAACAATTTTCTTAAGTCTCTGACTTTTGGTAGTATACCCAGAAAGTCGACAAAACTGAACTATCCGCACCATAAATACTTTTGAACCATTGTAGCAGTGATAAACAGTCAACTAGTTTGCTGAAATCCTAATTATGGCTCTCATTTTCCTGGTAGATTAAATTTGGTCTAGTTTGCTGTTTTGATTTTAGTAAGGCTGATTTCTTTGCCAGGATTTTGGGTGCAAAACTTAAGAGAACCCTCTCAATATGGTGAAGAGCTGACCTTGTGTGGGGGAGTCATACATATAATTTCAAACCATTGGTCTCTTTGCTGAAACAGTGACCTTCTTATCCTGCTCTCTGGTGTTTAAAATATCAAAGTTATATCCCAATTTCTTTGGTTTATACCAAAAAGACATTTTTGATCCTAAAAGGCAAACATCTCTCAAAAAGAGAGTACTTCTTAGTTTAACTATCATTTGCAATTTACTGTGTTTAACATATAATAGCCTTTCCTGAATGTCTCTAGAGTTACTATATTGGACATTTGCATGTGTTACATGCAAGAGAATTAGCAAAGTGCATTTTAATTTCATGGTCTAGAAGAACATTAAAAAAATTTTTTTTTGAAATTTATGTTGACACTAAATTCATGTCAGCTAAAGTAGGTGTTTTTAACAGATCAAGTGCAGTTGAATCTGATTACTAGACCAACTGAATTTGGATTATTCATGATATAGCAGAGAATAAACTTTTTTTTTTTAAAGATTTTATTTATTTATTTGACAGGCAGAGATTACAAGTAGGCAGAGAGGCAGGCAGAGAGAGACAGAGGAGGAAGCAGGCTCCCTGCCTGGCAGAGAGCCCGATGCGGGGCTCGATCCCAGGACTCTGGGACCATGACCTGAGCCGAAGGCAGAGGCTTTAACCCACTGAGCCACCCAGGCACCCCAGAGAATAAACTTTTAACATATTAATTGAAAAATATGATTTCTGCCAGCAATTGAGCATGAGTATAAAATACTGTCCAAATTCATTTTAAACATCTTTGAAAGCACACAGGTTTATATTAGCCAGAACAACAGTCCACACTTTCATGAGGAATCTGCTATAGGTTTTACTAGGCTCTCCTCAATTCAAGGAAAATAACTTCTTAAAAAGAGGAGTGAAAATTGCAGCCTCGGATATCCTCCCCTACTTGTTCTCCAGTCTACTATACTATCCTCTTCATGTTATTAACTGATTAAAGTTAGCCAAAAAGATTTCTGAGGTGTCATGAGTGTTAAAAGTATAAAGCCTCAGAAGGCCATCTCTGCCTACTAACATGGATACTTAAGAACTCCAGGAGCCATGCCCAGCAGTAGGCTATGAAAGTAGGATAAAACAGGTGTAAGTGCTCTTCTTTAAACCCAGGGGGCTTCTGGACCAAGGGAATCCTGAACAAGGAATCCTGGATACTGTATTAGATCTAGGGGTAAGAAGGCCTCTGTAGAGAGAGAGAGAGTAGAAACAGTTCAGAAGTATGAATGTCATACCACTGTGAAAATGGTCTTTGATTTCTTACAAAACATAAAAACCAAAATACGAAATTAATACCATAAATGGTCTTAAAACCATTAAAGAAATTAAATTTTAAATTAAAACTCTCCTACAAAAATTTTTTTTCAGGCCCAGATGGAATCACTTGATAATTCTACCAAACATTTAAAGAATTAACACCAATTTCACACTATCTTTTCCAGTAGTAGAAGAGGAACACTTCCTAACTTATTTTAGTATTATGCTGATACTAAAACCAGACAAAGATAGTTTAAAACAAAAAAAAGAAAGAAAAGAAAGAGAGCTAAAGATGAATATCTTTCAGGAATTTAGAGACAAAAATCCTCAATTAAATATTAGCAAATCAAATCCAACAATATATGAAAGGAATATATATATTATGTAGATAATATATAAAAGAAAAACCAAGTAGTATTTATTCCAGATATGCAAGGCTAATCCAACATTCAACAATTACTGTAATCCACCGTATCAACAGCATAAAGGAAAAAAATCATATAATTATATCAACTGATGCAGAAAATGCATTGACAAAATCCACTACACATTCACAAAAAGAACTTTCAGAAAACTAGGAACAGAAGAGAATGTCCTCAAATGGAAAAAGAACATATACAAAAACACCTACAGTTAACATCATCACACTTAATGGTGAAAGACTGTATGGTTTTCATCTAAGACTGGGAAGAAAGCAAGAAAGTCTGGTCTCACTATGGACTCTGAAAAACAGTCTGAGGGGTTTGAAGTGGCGGGGGGGCGGGAGGTTGGGGTACCAGGTGGTGGGTATTATAGAGGGCACTGGGTGTGGTGAAAAAATAATGAATACTGTTTTTCTGAAAATAAATAAATTGGAAAAAACAAACAAACAAACAAACAAAAATAGCATTGAAAGTTCTCACCAGCAAGACGAAGTCCCCGCCCCCCCGCCCCCCACCCACCCAAAAAAGAAGACATTCATATTGGAAAGGAAAAAAAAACATTGCTATTCATTGCTATTTACAGATGACATGATTTACAGACCACCTTTTAGAATAAGTGAGCCCAGTAAGAGTGGAGAATATTAGATAAACACAAACACACACACACACAAAAAGGAAAAAACCCTCAACTGCATTTCTATAAACTAACAATGAACATTTGGAAACAAATTAAAAACACAATATGATTTATAATTACCCCCCAAAATAAAATATTTCAGTATAAATCTAAAGATACGTATACAAAATCTGACTTCCAAAAATTATAAAATACTGATGACAGAAATCAAAGAAGACCAAAATAAATGAAGACAAGTACAATGTTCATGGACTGAAAGACGTAACATAGTTAAGATGTCCATTTTCCCCAAATTGATCCATAGGTTGAACAAAATTCCTATCAAAATCCCAACAAGTTTTTTTTTTTAAACATCGACAAACTTACTCTAAAATTTATACGTAAAAGTACCTGAAGGTTAAAAGAGCTAAAATAATTTTGAAAAAGGAGAATAAAGTGGTAAATATTATTTATCTGATGAAAAGGCTTATTGCATGGCCACTGTAACAAATATCAACCACAGACAAGTGGGTTGGTGGGCCAGCATAAAGAACCTAGAAATAGACCCTAACAAATACACCCAACTAGTTTTTGACACCGATGCAAAATCCATTCAGTGAAAAAGGACCGCACTTTCAACAAATGGTTCTGAAGCAGTCAGACATGAAGAAGCAGAAGTAAACTTTCAGGTGAGCCTCACACCTTATATACAAAAATCAATTTAAACTGGCTCACCTCCTTAACTGTAGAACAGAAAACCACAGAATTTTTAGAAACAAACAAATAAACAAAAAACAAACATCGGAGTAACTCTTCATTATTGGAGCTAGCCAAAAGGTTCTTATGCTTGACACCAAAAGAATAAGTTGATAAAGGGATCTCATTAAAATGAAAACTTTTACTCTACAAAAGCCCCTGTTACACAGATAAAAAGACAAGCTACAGACTGGGTAAGAAATATTTGCAAACCATCCATTCAGATACAATAATTGTAATCAGAACATGCAAAATATTGTTAAAACACAATAGCTAAAAAATGCAGTTAGAAACTGGGCAAAAGACATATGTAGACATTTCACTAAAGAGTATATATAGATGGCAAGTAAATCCACAAAAGTATGTTCAACATCATTAGGCATGGAAGAAATAAAAATTAAAACCATATGAGATATAGTTATACAGTTATTGGAATGGCTAGCATTAAAAAAGAAAACAGTAATAACATCAGATACTGGCAAGGATGCAGAGAAGCTAGATCAACTCAAACATTGCTAGTGGGAATATCAAATGGTATAGCCACTCTGGTGGAAAAAAAAAATGGAAGTTGTTTTTAAAGCTATACATACACTTAAAATGTTTATCACAGTCTAGCAATTGCATTCTTGGGCATTAATTCCAGAAAAATGGAAACTTCTGTTCCCACAAACACATATTCTTGAATATTCAGAGAAGCTCTCTGTGGAATAGCCCCAAACTGGAAACAACCCAAATGCCCTTCAAGGGTGAGTGTGAAGCAAAGGACCAAGTACCATGGAACACTACTCAGCGAGAGAAAGGTGCAAGCTATCCAAACCTCACTTGGATGGAACTCCAGAAAATTTGAATGAGTAGGGACAGAAGACCAATCTCAACATATTACATACTATATGATTCCATTATATAGTATTCTTGAAATGACAAAGGATAGAAATGAAGACCAGATTAGTAGTTGTCAGGGATTCGGAATGGGTAGGAAGGGAGGTGACTGGTTATGAAAGGGTTGGATGAGGAATCATTGTGAAGTTCCGAAATGAGGTGATATTCTGTACATTGGCTGTGGTGGTGGACACCCACATGTAGACCTTGGTGGGAATTTCATGAGACAACATATACACACACACACGTATAAATGCACAGAAAGCTGGTGAAATCACAAGGCCAGCAGACTGTAAAAACAAAACAAAACATTGACTTTCAGACAAGATCATTTCAAGACGTTATTCTTGTCAGTAACAGCTGTTACCACACTGGCCAATTTATAGAGACACATTAACACAAAAGACTCTGTAGGTTGACACATATATTGCAAAATTTGCCTCTTCAGCTATAATGAGCCTTGTTATTTGAGACTCTCACCTCTATCCTGAAGGTGCTTCCATTTCCTAGTAGTTTGGAATTTTGAAAAAATAGTGATATGGGCAGAATAGTAGGTTAGTAAAATTTCAGGCTCTTCATAGTTCTTGATTTCATGTTAATAGTTATTCCTAAATTTCACCTATGTAAGCAGAACCTGGGTCACCATCAGTTTCCCATCCCATCCATCAGGTGTTTTTGAGAATCCCCAGAGGGTATCTCCTGTGTGTCCATTAACTGTTGTTTTATTTTCTCCCCCTCTCCAGCTCCCCTGATTGAAATCTGCTGCTTTGGATGGCCCTAGTGGAGAGCATCTCATCATTACTCACACTTTCCTTTAGATTGTTGACATCTCTGACAAATGGTATGTTCAGTGCCACAAATACACAAAGCTAAGTGCAAAAGAGACATAGTATATATTTTACTAGAATGAAACTATAGCCTTCTTTCTGATTCTGCCACATTTATGACCTGGGCAGCAGAGCATATCTACTATGATGCAACCTCTAGATAGTTCCTTGAGCCTCTGCCCAGAGTCCCTCTTTGGAACATAAGTGATCAATATTGGATCTAAGGCATCTAGCTGAGACCTACAGCATACTGCAGTCTCCATGGTAACTAATATCTGATACTCATCCCATGCTGTCCTCCCCATTTTCATCCAGCCTCCATGAATTCATGAAAACCCATTTCTTAATTATTCTTTCACTAAAGCAAAATTTAGAATGCTTTCTGCACTCATCACTTTTGATATGTTCTTTCTTATGGGAATTGTGACAAGAGCTTAAAATTAATGTTTCAAAGATTTGTCATTGTTAAGACTCTCGGTGGCAGCATAGTTTATAGAAATCTATTGTTCTAGGAAGAATTTTACTCGTGTCATATAGACACCAAGTATGGTGTTGAGATACCAGTATAGTAATTTAATGAAAATCCATATTTTTAAAAAAATGTTGATTACCTTCAAAATGAGCATATATCCAATTTACCTGGAGAGTCATTTTTATTGGAAGCAAAATGATATAAAAGTTGCTCATAAGGACAAATACATAAGTAATATCTTATAACCATAATTAATAATAAAATCATGTTTTAGAGATAGAAGGGATTTTCACACATCACATAATTCACCCACTTAAAGTATACCACTCGATGGTTTTTAGTATATTTAAAGTAGTCCAACCATCACCACAATCAATTTTAGAACATATTCATGACTCAAGAAAGAAATTCTATACCTCTTAGGTAAAGAAATTCTATACCACTTATGCCTCTATACCTCTTTATACCCCTTCTCATTCTTCTACACTTCTCCCCAGACCCAAGCAACAATGATAATTTATGTTCCAACAGACTTGTTTATTCTGGACTCCCATGTAAATGGAACCATGTAATATGTAGTCTATTGTAACTGGTTTCTTCCACTTTGCACAGTATTTTCTAGGTTCATTCAATTATGGCCTGTATCAGGACCACATTACTTTTTTATGGATATAAATATCTTTTTTTATGAATACTACGCCATTTTATGAATATATCACATTTTATTTATTCATTACTTGATGGATAATTAGGTTGTTTTCACTTTGGCTGCTAAGAATAATGCTACTATGAACATTCGCATACAAGTATTTATGTGGATGTAAGTTTTCAATTCCCTTGTGTATATACTTAGAAGTTGAATTACTAGGTCATGTGACAACTCCATTTTTAACATTTTGAGAAACTGCAAAACTATTTTCACACTGGCTGTGCCATTTTACAATCTTACCAGGAAATATGAGGGTTCCAATTTCTCGTTATCCTCATAACACTTGCTACTGGCTTTTTTCTTATAGTTTTTCTACTTGATATAAAGTGATATCTCACTGTGATTTTGATTTGCATTTCCCTAAAGACTAATAATAATGTTGAACATCATTAGTGATGCTTATTGGTCATTCACGTATGTTCATCGGAAGAAATGTCTACTCAGATCCTTTGTCCATTCTTAAGTGGGCTATTTATTTATTATTGAGTTATAAGGGTTCTGGATATATTATGGATACAAGTCTCTTATCATATTTATGATTTGCAATTAGGATTTTAAGCATTGTTGAACATAATCTGCATCTTTTATAACTGTGGAAACTGAAGGCTAGGACAATTAAGAGATCTATTCAATGATGACCAGTTTTGGGGTGGGGGCAGGAAAAAAAAAAGCAAGGTCAAGATGTCCCTACTACCAGGTGTGGAATGATGCCACCATTTAAAAAAATAAAGAAATAAAAAAATATATCTTCCCACATTTTTATTTCTATGCATCAGGTTAGCACTAAATTCTCTCATGATCCATGAAGTAACAGGTCTAACTCCACTGACTTCTATGTTAGGAATCACAAAAGAACTCCTTCGTGAACCTCATTAAACCCTCTTGACCAAGGCAATCTCTTCCACTAAGTAATAGCTAATAGGATTTCCCAAGGTGCTTGTTATTGAATTCTACTCAACAAGAGATCCATCCTGACACATATAAACCCCTCAAAAAGAAAACATGTATAAAATAGTATTTTGCTAATGAAGAATGAATTTAGTGAATAAGACCACATGAGTGTTAAAAACCACAAAAGCGGTGTTGGTTTTATTTCTAGGTGTTAAAAAATGCTGTGTCATTAAAGCGTGACAGTCTGGTTTGAAAAATATAACAAATTAAAGTGGGATTTCTCCAGAGGGATTCCTTTCTGAAAAGGTCAGCTATAAAAAAGGGAGAAAAAAAAAGATTTCTTACTCCCAAGATCACCAAAATAACATCATTTACTTGTCTCGATGCCCCTGTGTGAAGTTTTATGGTGTTCACCACTAAATGTAACAAATGTTGTTAGAAGACAATAAAGTTAGAAAAGAATCAGTAACAATGGTATGGGTATTAATAAGACAGAAAATTGAAGTTTTTTTGCCCTCTTCCAAATACATATTTTACTTTGTTTTTAGGTCACTTTAGGATAGAAGGTAAAATGGCTTTTGGAAAGTGTACTTCATTGAATATATATAACAGAGGTGTTTAAAATATAATTTTTCCAGAAAATGAATGGCCCTCTGTTCCTATGAAATTTGCAAGAATGTCTTTGATGAATGTTTCTCATTCTATATGCCTAATTGCCCTTCTCATGTATCTACTTTTAAAAATAGAATATAATGAAATCTATTTTAAAAGGTCCTTTATTTTTGCAGACGACTTTTGTAAATTACTTGTGTAGCAATGGAAGAAATAGTTAGGAGCACATTCTTATTTTAATAGGAGGGGTACACATTTGTAGATAAAAAACACTGATAATGGATTTGTAGGATGGGTTTGGGAGTTTCTCTAAGAACATACAGATCATGTCCTCCCTGGAAGATGTCTTTTATAACACAGACAAGATGGCTTCAGGTTACCACATTTGAGCTCAGAGGGAGTTCTGGGCTGACCTTAGAAGCCTCAGTCATGTTTGACTTTTATATTCCACTTTACAAGGTCCTAAAATCTGAGAGCAGTTTCCATTTAAATGATGCCATATTCCAATCTCTCCTTACATCCCTCCTACTCATTTCTAGCCTCTTCCCTGGTTCTACCCTGAAACCCAGAGTGAAATAATTACTAATGTTCTAAAAGATGTCAGTACCATTACTGTACTTCAGCCCATGAAAGCAACATTTTGGGAGAAATAATGTACTTTCACGGCCATTTTGGTTCCAGATTTTGGTAGGGAGGGAGAGATAGCAATAATTAAAAGGAATGCATTAGAGATAATACAGAAGTTTTTGTTTTGTTTTGTTTTTCTCCATGGTAAGGATAGGGATTGAACTTTTGTGGAGCGATTTTGCCTTTTTCTTTCTTTCTTTTTTTTTTTTTTCCAAAGATTTTATTTATTTATTTGAGAGAGAATGAGTGAGAGAGAACATGAGAGAGGAGAAGGTCAGAGGGAGAAGCAGACTCCCCAAGGAGCTGGGAGCCCAATGCGGGACTCGATCCTGGAAGTCCAGAATCATAACCTGAGCCAAAGGTAGCTGCTCAACCAACTGAGCCACCCAGGCTCCCCTCTTTTTTTTTTTTTTTTTTTAAGATTTATTTCTTTATTATTTGAGAGAGAGCAAGTACATACACACACACAGAGAAGCAGACTTCCCAGTGAGCAGGGAGCCCAATGCAGGGCGAAATCCCAGGACCCTGAGATCATGACCCCGGTCGAAGGCAGAGGCCCAACTGACTGAGTCACCCAGGCGCCCCTATAGAGATTTCTTAAGGTGTATGAAAGGATGCAGTGTTTTCTCTCGTGGCCCCAAACACTGGGAGGAAAGAACAAAACAGAAAGTCTGTGTTTCTGGGGACAAGGGAGGCTCTGCAAAACGTGCCAGGGCTGGGATCCTCAGAGAGAGAAGCCAGGAAGGTATCTTTCTGTCTTTGATGGTGGATGGCTAAGAGACCTTTAGGAGCAAAAGAAATGCTGCCTGAGTTCTGAGTTTTGCCATTTTGTTAATTCCTTTCTGATAGCCTCAAGTCTTTCCTGAACCTTTTTAAGCACCAAAGCCTAGTTCCATAGTGCTTAGGAGAATGAAAGGTGGGAATTTATACAACCAAAGAGAGGAATGCAGCACAGGAAGCTGCCTGAGCATGGCCAAGAAGGAGGTGAGAGGAAATTCCTGGGTGGCATCGTGGAGAGGGAGGTGACAAGTAACACCCAGTTTGCACAAAGCACTCCCTCAGCATTCTTAAAGGTTTTGGGAGAGAGAAGGTGTGGGATTTGTTCAGTTCTGCAAAATGGCGACAGGAGTGATTTTATTTGGAAATATCAAAAGAAAAAACAACCCAGAAGATG
This sequence comes from Neogale vison, assembly GCF_020171115.1. Classification (NCBI taxonomy): domain Eukaryota; kingdom Metazoa; phylum Chordata; class Mammalia; order Carnivora; family Mustelidae; genus Neogale; species Neogale vison. The sequence continues at coordinate 167,470,768 of NC_058093.1, read as the reverse complement.
AAGTGTCTGGGGAACTTAGATCATGTTTGTAAATTCTGGATTTCCACTGGAAAACGCAATGCCACACAACAAGGTGTCAGCCTCACTTCCAAATGCAGTAGAAAATAAAGAGGTGGATTAAAGCTGCAGGTCCCTTTGTCTCAATTTTCTGATTTCTATTTCTATCAAATTGTTCAGAGATAATTCTCGGACATGAACGACTTTCTCAAAGCGGTGATTTCATGGCACAGAGTTCTCTTCGGCAGGAGGAAGAGGGGCTTCGTGTACATTGGATAGACTTCATAGTCAGCAATCTTCGAATTATATTAGAACGCAATTTCTTGCTGACCAAACAAGTTACTGTACAATATGAGTCAGACACCCTCTCTGGGATTAAAGCAGCTTTGGCTGCCCTACCTCTATGAAGAGAACATTGACCTTTCAACACTGACCAAGACAATGGAGGAGCAACTCAGCTGAAACATTTGCAATTTGCAGAACAAGGAGTTGGCATGGCTCCACTGAATGATCATTTGCTACATGCCATGAATCTCAAATCACAAAAGGATCTCTCTTCAGTTGTTTCTGTGGCTATCAAAGTAAACAGGTCAGATGAATTATTGATAGCCTTTGGATCAGTGAGGCACCATTGGAATGACAAATGATAAGTGCAGGGAAAGTACACATTCCTCATTTGCCAAATACTCTTCCTCGCAAATTCCTCCCACCTTACCTTACTTAGACCACTCTCTGACTCAATTGCCTTCCTCCTCCACAGCCACTAAACTCATTTTTTCAACTTCCATTCACTCTACCCTGTCTTTAGCTATCCCATGAAACCTTTTTGAGATCATCAAATCCATAATAACTCTCTATCTTTTCAGCACTAACATCTAGAACTTCTATTCTTTGTAGCATTAATTAAATTACCTGAAATTGATAAAGTCCTCACATGGTGTCTAAAATGTACTAATTATCTATCCTCCCTTTGCCCCCATTGCCCCCGCAAAAAAAAAAAAAAAAAAAAAAAAGGACGATCTGTTTAAGGTTAAAAACCTTCACGAGATTGTTAGTTCCTTCCCTACCTCACTACCCCATGGCACTTAGCTCAGGTTGCCACATGTGTGTATTCCATAGGCAGAGTATTTTAATTATCCACTTACTAGATCTTCTAGTTCCTCCATGGTACTGGATTACAGAGAAGTATTGAACCAAATGTCCCTAGAGATCTGTAATGTACGAAGGCCCATTTCTTCATCTGATGCCACCAGTGAAATAGAACAACTACTGAGTCCTGTGAACACTGGCATTCACAGGTGGGCAGTGGCCTTGAAATATAGAGCTCTCTGTCAAACACAAACCATGTTTCAAGTGTGTATTCAACTTTCAGGTATCTTTTATTCCAGTCTACCTCTAGGTTCTTACCACTGGACATTTGGGGGTAAGTTTATAAAACCTTATAAGAAGGTATATTAAAAATTCCAGGAAAGAAAAAAAAAATTCCAGGAAAGTAGATCTATGGTGGTATCAGACTTAATCCTGAGAAGGACCTCTTCAGAAGCTTCAGAGGGATTCCAACAGAACCTAGAGTGTCCCCTTTTTTTCTTAGTTAAATGCTAAGATTCATGGGAACTAGCAGGTGTCAGAAATTCTGTGATAATCCTCTTCTGTCAATAACCTGAGTGGTGAGTTCCTTAAACTCTATGGTCAACAACAAGAACAGCAACAACAAACAGGGGAGACTGTTTGTTTCATAGAGAAGAATCTCTATCCTCCGTCCCTAGTTTGAATTAAGTATTTTAAGAAATGTTTTAGAGCAGAGAATTTGCAGAATATAAGATACTACTGTATTTCTTTATAAACTAACAACGTTTTTCTGCCACATTTAAGGAACTAAATTTAATTATATGTACACATAGGCTTAGTGAAGTGGAGCAAAAGAAAATTGTGTATGTGTATAGCTGATTTGCCAGAAAATCTAGATCATTTGCACCAAAAAAAAAAAAAAAAGAAAGAAAGAAAGAAAAGAAAAGAAAAAAGAAAAAAAAGAAAAAACCCATCAAATTTATTAGTCTTACTCTTGAATTTTTCAGATAATGAAATCTGTGTAGACCAGGGCTTCATAAAAAATAAAAGGGTGCAATTTATCAGCTGGAGAACAATTATAAAGACTGATAGTCTCCAGGTATAAATATCAGACGGGGAAGCTTCTAAATATAATTGCACTGTTTCAGCCTCATTGATATTCATTGATTAAAAATTTTTCTTCCTCATAAATGGCTCTTCCTAGTTTATAACCCCCTGATCTCAGATAATGTTATTTGCCTCCACCGATCCCACGTTCTCCCAATGCCCTTCCTCGAAGTGTGCACCTGCCAAAACTCAGTTAAAGGATTTTGGTGCCTCTGCATTTTGTGCAGCGTTTTAAACCTACTCCCTGCTGTAGTCTTCAGACTCTGGTCTTTAGAGGCACATTTGTTGATACACAATTGAATAATGACACTGAACAACTGCTTTTCTAGAGAATGCAGCCTATAACAGAATTTCTTAAATTCATATTTTCAGTTATTTGCTACAGAGACATACAGATTCACTTTATTACACTCTATTAACTACCCCCTGCCATGCCTTTGGCACTCTAAAACCTGCTTAGCAAAAGAGAAATTACATCCATACATTTAAACTCTCCGTGTACTGGGGAATCTCCAAGTATAAAATGTATTTTTTAAGTACACCTTTTAACACAACTAAAATGTGGTGAAATGCAACATGACAGATGGACAGAAAACTTTACTAGCATGATGGATGGGTCCTTTATTTATTCCTCTGTGAATGGCTGCTGATCATAATCACTTTTATAGCTTCACTGCAACAAAAAGGATTATTTCTTTTGTCCTGGAATCTCAGGATGAGCATATTTGTTCAGAGGATGAAGGGACCAAATTAGACCGAGCTACTGGGGCATAATAAATTCACAGCAATCACAAGCCAGTGTTCTTTAATTCTTAAGACACTATCAACTTTAAATATTCTGATCCTCTCATAGTTAGCTCGCTTATCCTTTTGTCCTTATTGAATTAACTGCCTTTTCTTTCACATTGTCTCCTGAGGGGACCTCATTTTAAATCTTTTCAGTTTAATTCCATTAATTGGCATATTGTCTGGTCTCATATTCTCCTCCTGGGTCTTGAACTTATGTTCCCCTCAGTTCTTAAACTCCTTAGCTATATTTTGCTGCTTTGAATGACAACTTGCTCCATCTGTAGACAAAGCATGTGCGTTCTTATCTTTCACTTCCAGGCTAATGTTTAACAATGAACTCACAGTCCTGGCAGTTTATCAGCCCATTAAGTAAGCCCAAGCGCAGAGTTCCTTGATTTTAAAGCCATCGTACTGAAATCCAGGGGTATTGGTTCACGAATGTGAGTATAATTTAAGAGCGAACAATTGTAAATTATGGTAAATGGATCAAAAGTAGGTAGAATTTGTTTTTCAGGTCCTCCTGTTTAGAGCTAAAACAGATCAGAGGCCATACTACCTTGGATTTTTATCCCATCGTCATCATTTATTAGCTAGGTAATCCTGGGCAGATACCTCTCTAACCCTCAATATTCTCTTCTCTGAAGTGGGAGAGAAAACTAAAATTCACTCCAATATAGTGTCATGATTGAGATTTCGTGGGATGATCTTTGAAAAATGTTTACTATGATATCTAGACCACAGCAAATAATCAGTGGTAGCTCTCATTATCATCATTACGATTAAAGTCCATTACACCTCTGAGTGGTGCAAAGCACATCTCAGTCCCACCTTATCCTAGACTTGAGACTCCATGTGAAGAACGTCTTCTTGCCAGATAGGCTTTGTGCATCTCATTTGTCATGCCTTCCATACACCCACCGTAATCATCCCTCCTTTTAATGAAACTGTGTGTACCTTAAATAAAGAGACCCTATCTGACCTCTTTACAAATATAGGGACAGCCCAAATGCCTCCCTCTCATACAAAAGCTGATACAATGATTTATCAACAATAAGCGCAGGAGAGGGTGCCTGGGTTAAGCATCCGACTCTTGATACAGGCTCAGGTCATGATCTCAGAGTCCTAGGATCCAGCCCTGAGTTGGGCTGCGCTCCGAGCTCAGAGGGGAGTCTGTTTGGATTCTCTTTCTCCCTCTTCCTCTGCCCTTCCCCCCAGTTGAGCTCTCTCTCTCTCAAATAAATAAATAAATCTTTTTAAAAAACAGTAAGTTCATGAGAAATCAGAATTTATTTTCAACTTATTTTTATGATGGAGCCAAACTGGAAGCAGGTCCCTACAGGAGATAGAAGCAAGATGATGGAGCTACTTAGAGGGGGAAAGCTTAGGGAAACAAGAGGAGAGATGAACCTATCTTTGGGCATCTTGATTATCTGTAAAAGATAAAAAGACTTATTAAGTGATATGCACAGATCCTAATGCCCATCTTCTCAATATTCCACTTAATAATTGGATGATCCCATTGCATTCAATTGTCAAATACTTTCCAAAAGGATTTGGAACATAATCTGACATAAGTTCAGAGAGAAAACCACAAAAGAGATTGATGTTTAGCCCACTGATAATTATTAGGTGCTTCACTAAGAACTTATTAAAACAGGATGCTAAGCTGTTTTTCATCACTTGGACTATACAAATGATTTTAGGATAGTGTCCCTAAGAAGTTTATATCCTAGATGGATCAAAATGCTCAAGAACTCCAAACTCACCCAAATTCCTGAAGACTCTCTGGTGAGGACATGGGGGGTAAGTGGACTGATAGGGCTGTTTGAATCCAAGTGTTTTGAGAAAGTCATACATTTTTAATTTTATAAGTACAAATACTTGAATAGAACTGGATTCTGGCCCTCAAAATCATACATATTAGGTAGTCAGCTTCTTACAACAACTTTAAATAGATGGCAAACAACTTTCATATAAATATGGAGACTGTAGAAAGAATAAGCAGCAGTTAAGTATATCTCAGGCCAGTCATTTCACAGAATCAAGTGACAGAGTTAAGGCAATTACCATGTAGGACACAATCCTCAGGTAAAACAGTCACCTTGATTTTATTTCAAATCCAAGGGGTCATTACCCACAAGCGGAGCCTCTGTGGATAATATAGACAGACAAAAAAATTCTACTATCATGATTTAGAAAACGACTTTCAGTACAAGCATCAGATATGCCAGACCAAGATTACTACCTTTGGAAATGAAAGAAACAGAAATAACAAGTAGATGGCTGGGGATTTAAAAAAAAAAATCACTGAAGCAAAAAATTATAACAAATAAGATTCTGTTTGGCTTCATGTAACAGAGCACATATGGTGTGTCTTAACTGAATAGATGTTTATTTTTCTCCTACCATGAGATGGCCAGAGGAGAGAGCCCAAGTGTTGCATGGTGTATCTACAATGCCACAGGGAACCAGACTCCTCCTCTCTCTCTGCTTCTCCACCATCAATGAATAGCTTTCATCCACGTGGTTGCAAGCTGTCTGCTCCATCCCCAGGCATCTGTCCCTCCAGATAGAAGAGCAGGAGACAAAGGCAAAGGGGAAATGCAAAAAGATACCTGCCATTTGAACCTTCCTCCTTTCACAGACTTCCCCACAAGTACCACCCAGTGACTTGTACAGACCTATTGTATGTTCTTTGGTGGGTATGTAGGGAAGCTGAGTTATTTAGGTAGGCCTAATGCCACCCTAGAAAACAAAGTCAGGGAAGAGGAAGAAGAGAAAAGATCCTGACAGATAATGAACACTGTTTATCAAAATATTGTTTTGTCAACATTTTTTCTTTCAGTGAATGTTTTTAAATTGTTTTACAAGCCATACGATCTTGTGAGTAATAGATTCAGAGGCACAAATGAAAGTAAAGTTGAAGGCCCCCAACTTACTCATCCCCAGGATTTACTTCTCTCTTTAAAGAGCAACTTAAATGATCAAATCTCCTTTCTCTCACTCAAACGTTTGTCCAAACCCCCATTTTCAAGGATGTTTTCTTTGATCACCTTATTTAAAATTACTACTTCCCATCCCACCCTGTTCCTTGCCTTTATTGCATTTCCTATACTTCTCCTTTGCTACACTCCACACTTTAGTATCTTCTAAAGTTCTATGTGACTTTCTTGCTTATTATCTAGCTCCTCTCCCTTTTATAAAGTACACTGCTTGCAGGCTTTTTTTTTGGTCTCTTTTGTTCAGTGTAGTCTAGGTAGTTCTGGGCATCGAGTTCATGCTTACAATGTATTTTTGAATGAATCAAGGAGTTAATGAATGGATTATAGTGATTACTAATACAGTAATTCATTTAAATGAAGCAAAGACAAAACTGAGACAATCTGAGACCTTGGATACCCTTGGTTTGTAAGCACTACCTTGAAACCAAATGATGTTGCCTTTTACCAGAAGTAGATGTTGCCAGGCATTGGATGTTCAGAGAGGTAATTCAGTTCGATGTTGTATTCAACCCATGAAAGTCTATACTTTTAAATGCTAGTTTAGAAATACCATCTTAAAACACAAGGTTTTTTTAAGAGTATCCGTATGTAGTGGATGCTTTTGAGAAGGTTTTGTGATGATAAAATCTCCAAAAGCATTGTGCATTCAGTTTGATAACTCATCTGAACTTGACCTTGCAGAAAAGGGCATATTTTAGACCATCTAATAAATAAAATGTACCCGCATTTAAACTTTTTCTCCACAAAAACGTTAGAAGGAAAGGTTTCAAAACATAAATCTAGCACCCAAGTGAATTGGCTGCAGTTTTATGATCAACAGTAAAAGCTGTCATCTGAATTGTCAATTATACACAAACTAGAAGGTCTTCAAGGAGGTCTCCACACAAAGGACTTTAATGACTCACAAAAAGTCTACATTAGAATATGTGTCAAGGAACAGCTAATTAATAGGTGCCTGGGAAGGAAAGACTGACATTAATGTAAATTAATGACATTATGGAGTATGGTGACAATCCACAACTGAGGATTTACATAATCAGTCATTATAGCTCCCCGTTGTCTCCCAGGTCAATAATGTGCAGTTTTAAGACATGCTAATACATATTTACTCATTAAGGTACAATGGCTTCTAAGAGAGAGTGTGGGTTTCGGGTTGAATTAATTCATATTTAAATTATAATAGCAGATAACTGCTTCACAGATTGGAAGTAAAATACTTAAATTAAAAAAATGTAGATTAAATATAGGTCATGTAAAACGTCTTTGTGTTTCTCACTTGTGTTGTAAAGACAGTTGATGAGCTACTAAAACATCATAATTAGAGGCTCAGTTGAGACAGGGTCTTAGATCTGTATTTGCCTTGGATTACCAGAAAAGACTACACAAGGTGTCCCTTGGCAAGCGTGGAGAAGGCAAAGGGTGGGGCGTTGGGTAGAAGAGATGAATTTGTTACCTTTTATTTGTGTCATAAAAGCACAGCAGAGTCTCAAAGCAAAATGCCAACTGTGATGAGAACAAATTATTCCAGGTCTTCGGGATTCTTCCTGACCCTTAAAAGTGAAAAATCGCTAAGTGATAATTACATTTGATACTTTGAAGTAACTAGTCTAATACATATTTTTTTGCTTCTGGATTACCGCAACCTATCACAAAAAAAATGAATGCAAAATGAGGCTTGCTACTTCGATGAGGCCAATCATACTGTCCTACTTGTTTATGTAAATCCAGTACTTCCTTAGCAATGGTCTGGGCGGAGAGGCTTACCTCTACTTACTGCAATAGTGAATCTCCTGTATGCTGCAATATGTCTTCATGTTTTCAAAAATGTCAAGGGGCTATGCTTGTGGCAAAGTCTTCACAGTCCATCATGGAACATGAAAGCTATGGTCCGTCTGTATCATTCCACATCACTGCCAAAGTCATCTACACACAGAGAAGCTAGACGCGTACTCATGTCACTGCTTAGGGACAGAGGCCAAATTCCTGCCTTTAAAATATACATGAGAGTGGGCAGATTTTTCTCTTAGAAGCCAAACAAAATGTTTTTGGGTTCCCAAATGGCTGTATCTTTTTGGAAGTTGGCCTCTCCTATTTTAGAGAGGTCGTGCAGCCTAGTGTGGGGGCAATTTATCATATCATGATGCAAATGCCTTTTAAATCCGCTGCAAGGCATTGCTGTCAGAGCATTTGGCTGCACCAACACTTCATTTAGGGATCAGCTTTAATCCCTCATTTGCATGGACACTGACTTCTCTCCTCAAATGACATTAATAGGCATTATAAATCTACTTTGTACTTGCTAGCACTATGCCAAGATATAATGCTATGGGAAAGAATTATATGGGAATCGCTTTGGACAGCCAGCCTATGCATGTAGTCAGCATCATTCAATGTCCCTGCCAGTCAGAATTTGGTAACTCAAAGGTGGGACATAGAAGATACAAAAATAATGATAAAAACTTGCCAAAGTTAAAAAAAGGCTGATGCGTAAAAACAGGTTATCTCAACTAACTGTGATTGGGAAAGATGGCATAGTATGTTTTCATATTGTCTGAGTCAAATTCTGGTCCAGAAAAGAATTTTGGGGGGAAGTGATAAGATGGGGTGAAATGTGTGATAATAAGTGACTTCTAAAAAAAATATGTGTGGGATCAACAGCATTAGATCATTCTAACTAGTAAATTCTATACATTTGAGGGCGGTGCCCCAGATGAAATGGTTCTAGTCCATAATAATTAGCCATTTGAAATCGCAATGAAACACACGTTTAGGACCATACTTTCTTAACAGACTATAAAGAAAGGAGAAAACAAGGCAGTATTTGGTCTAATCCCCACAGAAACTTTTTACAAAGGCACTGAAATATGTCACTAAAAATGAGTCACCCAAGAATCAGCTGGATATAGGTCTAGTCATTCACAGTGGTCAGCCTCTGTGTTACATAGTTGTCTTTATTCTTAGAGTCTGGGGCTAGTTCCCCGTTGTCACACTTCCATAGGGTATATCTTGCCTGAAGCCTCCTTTTTAAAAAAGAGCTATTCTCTCAAATAGGTCTAAGGAGCAGGTCTCAAAATCCACAGAGGATTCTATTTCCTGGTTAGACGGGGTAGTTTGTGGCAGGCCAGTGCACACACTAAGAACAACTACAAAAGCTATCTAAAACACAAAAGTCATCTTTTGAAAGGTGTCAGACAGTTCCCTAAGCAAGGAGGATAAGGGGAGTTACAATTTCATAAAAAGAACTGCAATCTGTAGTTAGTTTTGCTTGGGAGGCACTTGGCATTTCTGAGTGTGGGATAGAGACAGATCTAAGATCTCTCTGGGTAGAAACATCCTCCTAGGGAGAGAGAAACCAGGAGGGCTTTGAAAGAGCTTATGTGGCTAGAGTGAAAAAATTGGAGAGTTGAGTGGCCTCCAACTCCTGACAGGTTTCGCCTGCAAGTCATTTGCTGAATTCTGAAGGAGCACAGTGTAGGGGAATAAGGAACTAAGCCATAGACTTCTGAGAAGCAGAGTGGAATTTTCTTACTCTCGTCTTTGCAAAACGAAGGTGAGAGTTCAGAACCTGTCAGTGGGAAGGATCTCAAGAAACGCCCCAAGCTCTTATTTGAAAGCTATGGAGGGCTATGACATATGAAGGGCGTTGAACAAAAATATAAATGTATAATTACTGAAACTACAAACCAGTTTAGCAGTTTCTGGATTAGATTAAGGTGCTTAGCTCCCTAACCTCACCTGTTGAGAATGAGAAACTTCAATTCCTGTTTGGGAAAAGGTAATATCATCAGTAGTCACTGTAGTTACTTTGTATAAAATATCTATTATGCCATATAACAAATGCTAGAAATGCCAAGACACAGGACCATATAATCAAGAGAAAAAACAGATGCTCACAAGTACCTAGATATTAAAGTTACTACACAAAGATTTTCAAATAACTGTAATTAGTATTTCAGGAAAACAGAGGAAAAGATAGAAAACTAGATGAAAAGATAATTTCAGCAGAGAATTGAAATCTTAAAATCACATAGAAACTCCAGGCCTAAAAAAATATCTAAAATTAATGGGATGACTTAACAACACCAGGCATAGCAAAAAATAAGATTAGTAAACTAGAAGATGATGTCAAAACGCATCTTCTACTAACATGGTACTAACATTCCTATTCAGTGCAATAAGGCAAGAAATTAGAATAAAAGGCACAAAGATCTAAAAGGAGGGTATTCAATGTTCATTAATTGTAAATAACACTATTGTGTACCTAGAAAATGCAAAAGCAATCTACAGACAGCTGTTAGAATTAATAAATGGGTTTAGCAAAGCCACTACATATAAGGTATTACATAAAATTATCCTGTATTTCTACGTATCAGGAATAAAACAATAGAAAATAAAATTTTAATATTTACACAGCACCAAAAACATACAATATGTAGGAAGAATCAAATGAAAACACTGTAACTCACCAGAAGTTATACAGAGGTTTTAAAGATTTAGGCAAATGAAGGGATATATCATGTCCATAGATTGGATTCATTATTGCAAAGATAAATTTCAGGTTAATTTATGGAGTCAAAAAAGCTTAATCAAACTCCCAGTAGTGTTGTGTGTGTGTATGTGTGTGTGTGTGTGTTTAAATAGGGAAGCTAATTCTAAACTATATGTGGAAAATATGAAAGCCTAGGAATGGTCCGGGAAAATCAAAGAGGAATCCAAAGTATTTACACTATCAGATGATCAGATTTTCTCTACAACTATGGCAATTAAAATAGTGTGGTACTGGTCTATGTTTAGACAAATAGATGAATAGAGGAGAAATACAATAGAAAGCCCACATGTATATGGTTACTGGTTACTGGTGTGGTTATAATAGCCACACTGTACTGCAGTGCAGAGAAGATGGCCTTCTTTCCTAAATGTTGCTGAGTCAGTTCAATATCCATATTTTAAAAAAATTAATCTCTACCGTCTACCTCATAGTATACTTAAAAATCAATTTCAGATTGATCGAGGGTCTAAATGCACAAATAATAAGGCTTCTTTAAGATAAATAGGAAAATACCTTCTGACCTTTGGCTCTGGGGCAATCTGGAAAGATAGATACCAGCAGACCGTGGAGAGAGCTCTGACAGCATGGGAAGCCCTGGTAGGGGAGCTGGCTGAGCGACTCGTCAAGGCACACGAATGTCAGGCAGTCCTAGTGAGTCCCTCTGGTCTACGTGGGGGTGTGTCTGAGCGGCGGGGAAAGCATGCAGACCCCAGATGTGAGGTAGGTCTGCTCATATGAGGAATGATGGAGTTCCTAAAATCCAGGAGCAGAATTCGGGTCCATACAGAGACTCCGCGTCTCAGAGGCAGACCTGCGCGTGTCCTCCCCACCAACTTCCAGCCAACTTGGAACGATCACTTAATAATGATGAACAAAACTAGCTAGTGTGTATTGAAGGGCTCGCTGTGTGTCGGCCCCATTATGTGTTTTCCGTGGTTTAATTCGCGTGATCCTCACAAAACTCTGTGGTGGAGTTATTGCCGTTATAACCTTTCCAAATGAATATGTCAAGGTACAAACGAATAAAATAACTGTCCCAGGGTCTTGGAGATAATTGCTGGTGGAGCCAGGATGGCAAATCTGGCAGTTTGGTTCCCAGGAGAATAGTTTTCATTACTTCTGAAGGATGGGCTCAGATGGCAATTTCTACCACCTTAAGGAAACAGGAACTCAAAATTCTGGAGTTCAACACTGAGTACTAGAAAAATGAATAAATCCACATTATGTTTCTTGCATATCTGGGTTTGTGGACTAATGTCTGTTCTCTTCATTCTAGAAGGAAAAGTAGACAGAACACTCTGAGAAGTGAATCCACTGTATGCTTGGCATTTTTGCAAGCACAATCTTTAACTGGGGATAACTTTATGCTAATTTTATGAATGAAGGAACTAGAGACTTACATGCATAGAGTTTCTATATATATTTAAAATGGCAGAAGTGAGATTACGTTTTGGGATTTTTCATCTGTGTTTTGTTGTTCTCACAATGACCAGTCCCAAACCTTTCTGAGAATGAGCTCGATGAAAACCGAATGTCATTAAGTAGTAGACAAATTCTACAAAGTCTCCATGCAAGTCTTTTTTGGCTCCTAGTTCTAGATGATTAGGAGAAAAAGCATTAGTGAATGATTAGCTAATTATTTTCTAATTTAGAGGTATATGTGAATGAACCAAGGAACAAAAATCAGACGGGGTTTACTGTGCTTTCTAACCCATCTTCTGGATGAAATGGTGAAGCATAGAGATTTTCATTTATCCAAAGTTCTAATCTTTTACAAGATTCCTAAAGCTGTCATCATTTTAAACCATATCTTTCCAGAAAAGAATATTTGCACAGCAATAATAGCCTTGTGTGATTAAGAAAAAGAAGAAGAAGGAAGAGCAGGTGTGGATACCACCAGGAGAAAAAGGACAGCTCTTCTGGCCTTCATGCAGTTCATTCCTGGGTTTCATATTCTTCATTCCTTGACAACAGAGAAGGGACACATTTTTCTCAGCCAGATCAGTCTTCTTCCTCTAGAAACTTCAGAGCAGATTTGGGGCTTTGAGTCAAATCCTGAGCCTTCCTGGATTGAAATGACTTTCTGAAATGGGCTGTGTGAAATTTTCCAATATTAAGGATGATGCCATAAAACTGGTAATTTTAGATGATCTTTACATGCACTCTTTATCTCATTTGATCTCCACAGTAAGCCAACAGGAAGGTCTCCTTCGCCCTCTATAGAGGATAAAACCAAGGCTTAGAGAGATCTGGTTGCTTCCCCAAGGTCACAGTCTGTAAATGGTCGCACTGAGATTTGAACCTGAGTGGTTTGCTGGCTTCAAAACTCATGTTTCAAGTTCTTGCCTTTTTGGGGAATTTCTCCTCTAGATTTACAAGGTAACAAATATGGATTTAGAGTATTGATATATTGGAACTTTTTTAAAGACTTAAAGAAACATAAACCTTAGTTAGCGATTTGAAACTGCTAATTTGATAAATGATAATGATAGGACATGAATTGTATCGCACCTCTTCATCATTTTCTGAATAATGCAACAGCTCATTCCTTATCTTGGTCCTTTCCACACCTTTTGGGTTTTCCAAAGGCACACTGCTTCAGGTCCAGCCATGTTCAAGTTAACAGAATCCCAAATGACCTAAGGGCTCCAGAGTGAGAGACTGGGTTTCACTTTAAAAGGACTTAGAAATCTTAGGTCTTAAGTTACCTGAATGTATTAAATCGTAGTCAATATTTTCCAATTCAAAAGAAACGTTCACTCCCTCTGCTTATCTAAGGGCATTAATTGCTATAAGTACTCAGGTTGATGCTGGGGTATTAGCTTCCTATCGTGCTGAAACAGATGAACACAAATTTAGTTACTTAAAGCGACACAACTTTATTACCTTACAGCTCTGAAACTCAAGTGGATTTTACTGGGCTGAACCCACAATGTGGGCAGGGCTGTACTCCCTTAGAAAGCTCTAGGGTGTTAAAAAAAAAAAAAAATTCAAGTGAGTACATTTTAAAGATCTTATTGCCTTTATTTAAGGATTCATGAATCAGGCAGCATCCAATCTAGCAGACAGAAAGGAGCTCCAAGGAGCTGCTCACAATGAAAGACGTTTATAAGCAGAAGGGAGCAGAAACCAAGAAGATACATTCCAAGGTTCCTTTCAGGGAATGGCAGGAGTCTATCGGGTTACCTAACTAGTGCTGAGCAGGCGAGATTCCTGACTGGCTGGTTTAAGATTCCATTTCTGGGAGAACTGAAATTTTCATTAAGTTGAGTTTCAGCTTGATGATGAGGGACTTAGCTCAAGTAATGCCATTTGATGCTGTTGACTTGTTTTTAGCAAGAGGAAAACCTTTCTTCACTTTTTCCAGTTCATAAAGCTGCATTCCTTGACTCCCTTTCTCCATGTTCAAAGTCAGCAGTGTGACATCTTCAAACCTGTTTTCATCATCATCCTGTAGCCTTCTATCTCTCTGATCGCCTGCCTCCCTAGTACAAGGACCTCTGTGATTACACAGGGCCTGCCCAGATAATTCAGGGTAATTTTCTCATCTCAAGATCCTTAACAGAATCACAGTCCCCAAGGTCCCTTTTGCCGTATAAAGTAACATTTCCAGGTTCCAGGATGAGATGAGGACGTGCACGCCATGTTGTTGGTGGGAGGGGTCATTACTGACCCTACTAGGTCCAGACAGTGTTCTTCTATTTTACGTTGTAAGATAGTGGGAAAGAGATTACAGGGCATATTATCGATGCTGAACTATGTGTAAGCATTTTAGGAATAGTTTATTTTTCAACCAAGCTAATTGTAAATAGTCATTATCATATTATAAGTACTTTCTTTGGAAAAGCTAATAATAAACTAAAGCATCAGAAATGAATTAAGCTTCATTTCCTTGAGAATTGCACGGTAATTGTTCTCCAAAGATGTATTGCTATTCACCTCACTGGTGAAATAAATAGGAGTCTCGCCCACAAACAGTAAAGAATAATAAAAATAAAAATAAAAACATTTAATATGAGCCACTTGTGATTCGGAAAGGTTTTGGTTTACAGTTTCAAAAGCTTTTCACAAAGCTAGGAAGTTGCAATAATATTTAAATCAATGTCATTCAGATGTCTTTGCAAAGCAAACAAAGCTCTATCAATTGAACAACCAAACCACTGTTCAAATTAATCAGTAGGAACTTGATAAATTCCACTGATGTAGAAAATTAGCACTTTGCATGTTTCCCAGATTTTGATTTCATTTGGGCGTCTGGTCATGAATTATAACCACTCTTCTTGGACTCAAGCTATTTCACTTGAAATCCATTATTTCTAGCAGAATTATGAGTCTTGTTAGGGAAATGCCAGCTATTTCCATTTTGAGCATCTGCACTGCAGTTCTATTATTAACATGGAGCTCATTTTAAAAAGGGGGGAAGAATTAGATTTGTGTCTTTGGGGCAGTGGGGGAGGGGCAGGTGGCGGTGACTGAAGCTTTAGCGAAACAAACAAGCTCACAGCGCTGCTTCCAATTGACACAGCTGTCATGTAAATATCTGTCCCTGCTGTATAGCTAAGGGATCCTGGGCTTAAAGACCTTGTAGCCATATGTAAACAATGCAGGGCTGATGACAGGTTTACAGCACTGGAGACAACATGTGCAGCTGTTTCATCCTCTTTCCTATAGTGAGATACAAATGTTCAGGAGGCAGATCACAGATGCTTAGGACTGAGTTCTAGAGGCTCAGAGGACTAGTTCTGCTTTTGTGATAGGTTCTACAGCTAGGGCGTGAACTCCTTGGTGCAGACTCCCTGCTGGGTCTCTCCCTCCTTCTCCCTTTCTCTCCTCCAGCCCATCGTCTCCTCTCCCCCACCTGGACTCCTCACCCCCAGGAACAGTTATCTCAAAGTATCTCAAAGCCTGACCCACACCTCTGCCCTCTGCATTGATCAGAGGGCTCTCCAGATCAAAGATCCAAGAGGCTAATGCCCAGGTAAGTCATTCACTCCCTTCCGGGCTTTTTGCACTCTTCTCTTCACAGCATTCTTTGCAGCACTCAGCAAAGGCTCATTACAAAAGAATCAAACAGGAAACAAAGTATTATTTCAGCCAAGGTTCGCTTAATGCAAGGGAAAAGGAAAGCTCCCATGGATATGACCTGGAATATAATTACTATGTGTAAGTCAATTTGGAGAAAAATGTTTTTGCTTTCTCTTTCAGCTCTTAGAATCAAAACTGGGGTGACTGTGCACAATTTTCAGGCCAGTAAACCCCTCGTTTTGGCTTTTGAATCATGATTTGGATTCTTCTGCTAAGAATGGTATTTCCCAATTGGAATTATCCGGAGTCCCAAATTATTGTGCTTTTGCAACCACATTACACATTTATGGAAACAAGCCCAATAAAAGCTGATATTGAAATTTATTTGAGCTATTTTCTTAAGAAATATATAGCACATTCAAATTTTTGAGGTCTATTAATAGACTAAATCAGTTTAAATCCAGGCATAACCACTTACTAAATCCGTGATTTTTGGCAAGTTATTTATGCTATCTAATCTTAAAACTTCTGTAAAAGGGGATAATAATATTACTTATATCTTAGGGTTGTTTTGAGGATTAACTGGATAAACACCAAGTCTTTGGTTTAATTTGTGGCACATAAGAAGCAACCATTAAATATGAACCATAATCATGGTTCTCATATTTTAAGAATACTGGTATAAATTAGAACCTCTTATCAAAAGAAAAATAAAAACTTACCAAACCTACCCATAAATAGCTTCCCCACTTCCAACCATATAATTCCCAGAGATTTACTCCCAAATGAAGTCTCCCACTGAAAACCATCGCCTATTCTGGGTCTAAGATACTCTGTATTTCTCAGAGAGCTTTCCCTTTTCTCCCATCATTCTGGAACCTCTACCCTATTTTTTCTGAAAAAAATACTAATGCAGAGGGACCCAAATTAAAGCAATTCAGAAATCAGAGAGTCCCTTCCTTTTATGAGAAAGGAATGGAAATGTATACTGATGGGCGAAGACTTTTATATTGTGTAGCATTATGAGTATATGTGCTCAACTACACAATGGGTTGAAAAAATTTTTGTAGAGAGGACTGGGAATTTAGACACTCTGGGAATGTTATCTCTGGAAAAACTTCTTCTGATTTCCAACAATAATCGTTTTTGGTATACTAATGTAAATGCTATTATGTTTTAAATTTCAAATACCAATTATTCATTATTAAGAGATAGGAAAGCAATTGAGTTTTGTATATTAACTTTGTATCCTGCAACCTTGCTATAATCACTTATTAGTTCCAAGTGTCTTTTTTGTAGTCGTTAATTCTTTGAGATTTTTTTATATATTTGAAAGTATTTTTATTACCAATATTCATTGTTTAGGCTCTGTGCATTTGCCAAGCCCAGTGATCTTTATATTGTGCACAGTATATGACTAAATTAACGTTACTAAATAGATAAATTTTTTTTTTTTTGATATTTTGGTAAGGAGAAAACAACAACTTGCTGAAAATACATCTTTAACAGCTCTCTAATGATTGCTGAAACACTTTTTTGACAATATGGAAGTCATCCTTGTGCCTTGATCAGAAACTGCAACTAATACCATATACGTGTGGCAGATGGTATTAATTTTGCACTTACGGTACTGATTTTAGCTTTACCTTTTAAATAAAAGTCTTTAGGTATAAATGATAAGTTGATACAAAGAAAAAAATAATTAAATATATAAAATAAATAATCATGGATATGTGATTTGGTGAAGATCTTGAAGGAGGTATATTGAAACTAAATGTTGGAATAAATTAGACCCCAAGGTAAGATAGTTATTAATGGCCCTGGCCAGTTATTAAGTATCATGATCTCAGGCAAAGTGATAAAGTAGATAACAATTGCTGGTCATTAAACTGTAATCCCTTTTAGGCTGCGTAATCTTGGCTTGCATAAATATTTGCTCCACGGAAAGTCAAATTCAAAGAACGCTTGTGGGACAAATGAGTGAACAAATGAATTCTGCCTCCCATCTCCTATTTGGTGTCATTTTCCCAAATCCTGAAATCTCTTCTCTATTTATCAAGTCACTTATCTTCATGGTTCTGCCCCTTGGCTGTCACAGTGCCTCTGAAAAACCCAAACTTCACCAAATGTTGAAAATTACCTCACCCTTTACCCACAGCCAAAGTCCCCTACTAATTTTAGCTTGATATTAAAAGGATGAGGTTGTAAAATCATTCATACTAAGCTATGGAAGGACTGATATGTTTAATTGCCTCAGAATGGATTACATTTTAATAGAGGCCTTTCTGAGTCCAAAATAATGTCTACTTGATAAAATGCATTAGGGAAAATCATCTTAAAACTAGATGTGTGTCAGTGTGCCTGTGTAGCTCTGCAGGTTGCGTGTCTGACTCTTGGTTTTGGCTCAGGTAATGACCTCCGGGTCTAGGCATAGGGGCCTCCATGGGCTCTGAGCTCGGCAGGGAGTCTGTTTCCCTTCTTCCTCTCTCCCTGCCCTTCCCCCTGTTCATGCTTTTTCTCTCTCAAATAAATAAATAATAATTAAAAAAATTTTTTTTAAAGAGCTAGATGTGTGTCTTTTACATGTTGGCACTGTGGAGGGGAGAAAAAAGAATCACATCATTCATTTATCCCCCTACTTTTGAAGTTTTTGCCAAAGTACAAGAGAATGGGAAGATCTGTTAACAATATTCTTAACTCTGACTGACTAAGTTTTTAGAAGCACCTTGGGAGATTTTAACATTGTAAATCTGTGGGTCTCACTGCCCAGATACTTACCTTCCATTCTACATGACCTAGTGAATTTAAATGACCTGTCCAAGGCGATGCAGACATCTAGAGGTCACCTGGAACTAACTTCCTTAACTCCAAATACAGCGGTCTTATAGTCATAGAGACTAGAAAGATTGAAAAACACTCTAAAATTTTTTCTAAGTCACAGAAATTCTTTAAGAAGGGGAGACTTGTTACTAACAAGAGATAATATGGAATGACTTAATATTTTGATGTGTTTTGTTCATTTGTGTTATTAATAGGAAAATACGTCATCCAAAATAGATCTATATTTAATTGGTTCATCCATGGATTAGAAGTTTCATGGGCTTGAGGATTTACTCAACATTTTTACAGCATCCACCATTCATAATCTATTTTAATTCTTGACTAAATAATTAATACAAATAGAAATAACTGACATTTACTAAGCCCTAATTATGTGCCAATAGTATCCTAACCCCAGGTACGTTTGTTACCAGAAACTCAAAGGGTAGATAACATTATTATAAAAAAATTAGGAAAGAAGAAATAAATGAGTGAGGGAATGATAGACAAATACCAGTAATTCAGCCACTATTTGGGATGCAATAATTACAGATTATTGGAAAGGCCACCAAACATTCTAAACACATAGAATTTTCCCAAGAGAAACTGCTAGCAAAAGGCTTCACAAATAAATATCTGCTCAACTGTGATAAAAATACAAACCAATCTAACAGCTGGGAAAATGAAATGTAGTCTAGAAAGCAATAATTAATATGAAGTTGTTCAATAAAAGAAGAATAATTAATAACTCAAGTTATATGATTATGAACTTTCAAAGGCATCCAATTTTGTCAGCTTTGTGTGTCTTTGAGAGAACCAATGAAACTAAAATATTATATCTTTCATCTCTGAAAGAAGCATTTACCTTTAGCTGAATAAATCTGCTAATAATGTCAAAATCAATTCACAGTATTAGAGACACCTTCCTCCAAGAGCCAGAGTTTTCAAATATTTCTAATTGTAATGTTGTTCTAATGAAAATGTTATAAGCTATGTGTCTACCTGAGAGGAAATTCTCAAGACATATTACATTAAACTTCATAGTGTGTATAGTTCTGGCTTCACATTTGATAAATTTATAGCCTCACATTCATTGTGAAAGAATGGTTATTTACTCTGTTTTATCTTGTGACTTTAATTTGAAGGTTTCCATATCCTTGCTGATACTGGTAATTTTCAGTGTGTGCAAGAAATAATGACTGTGTTTATGACACATTGAATATTTTTATACTGTGCTCTCTCTCTAATGGGGTCACAAAGTATTTAAGCACAAAAATTTGCAGTCACTCTGCTATCTACAAACAAAACAGAATGCATGGAATTTTAGTGTGAAATCCTAATAAATAAGTATTTCTTGTTCCTAATGCTAGATACAGGTAACGGAGAAAATTTGATGGGATGAGTTGATTCTTTTTTAATAGAAGGACTTTTCCTGGAACAAGGCTTTATATATTATGGATATACAAATTCAAGAAAGAAATATTTCAAATTGCTTATCTATTATGCATGCATTATCTTATATTCTATAGCTCAATAGCAACAGACTATAGGCCTGCCAGCCTCTGCAGAGTGCCATCATCTGCTCCCCCATGGAATGAAGTATAGAACAAGTCTACCAGTTTTGCTATGTCTCTGCTAATGAGATCTACTTGGTGAAATGCTTGTTCATTAAAAACCTAAGAACAGAAATAATGGGATACATGGGAATTGAAGTTGCAGGATGTCTCAACACTAACACAGTACAAATCATAGTCAAATAATATTTAATAAACAGTCCTGTATACTCAGACCATTTAACCATCATGTAGCCAGGGTCTTGCAGTGAATAAATTCTGTCCACCTCACTTCTAGGGTATAAAATCTAGGCAATGCCTTAATTAGATAGCAACTTGGGAACTGGACGTGACAGCCAGTAATGGATACACAGCAGAGGCAAGTATTTTGCTATCTCTCCAATATTGTTGCTATGTACAAATTAGTGCCAAATCCAAATCAAAGAAATACTCATTTTATTTAGACTTTTTTTTTTTTTTTTTAAATCTAGATCATACAAAAAGCACTAGAGAAAATTCCCATACCTTTTCAGGGAAATTTGAATACTATCTCCCCATCTTGTAATTTCATTGTATTAGAAATAATTCCTTTCTACATTCTCCAGGGGAATAGTTTATACCAAAAAAGAAAATAATGCTTACTTTGTTTTAATCAGTCAGGAACTACCTGGGAAAGAAAAAAGAAAAGAAGAGGAAAGAAAAAATAGGAAAAAATAAGTTTATTGAATGTCTTCTAAGTGTTAGATATTTTCTTATTTATTATTTAATTAGCTAGGTTTGTGGGTACACTAAGCATAATAATTATGATTATTTCCACTTTAAAATGAAATGTGAAAAACTGAGGGCTAAAGAAGTTAATGAATTTACTTATAGTCATGGGGTATAATTCATTAGTTTAAATAAATATTTAATAAGTAGCTACTAGGTGTCAGGTATTATTCATACTGCTTAAGGAGTGGTGACTCACAAAGTTCTGTCCTTGTAAAAATACAATTCTAATAAATAGGCAGATAATTACAGATCGTGGTGAATGCCAGAAGATAAATCAAGAGTGTAGAAGTTCTTCGTTAGTTGGATGGACAAGCTAGGCTGTTTTGAGAAGGTAATATTTGAGCAAAGATAAAAAAGGATAAGAGTCAATCATGGGTAAAGCTCTGGGAAAATGTTCTAAGATGAACAATAAATACAAAGTTCAAGAGGCAGGAAGTTGTTTGGTGTGTTTGAAGAACAGAAAGGTTAATCTTGTGGTAATTAAAGAGTTAAGGAGATATCAGTCAAGGTCTTTCACACTCAATCTGCGACCAGGTCTTGCATGACCTTGTAGAATATGATTGCATACTTAGATTTCATTATGAAGGTATTGACGAGCCGCTGATTATTTTGTTTCTTTTCAGTTTTTAAAATATCGCCCAAGTTGATTTTGGAGAACAGATTGCAGGGCTTCTGTTTTCAGTAAGGACTGACACATTAACCCTCCTGCTAAGCACAAGAAAAATGGATAATATATAAAAATCATCTCCTTGAATACACTAGGGAGCTAACAAAGCATGAGAAATGACAGGTCTTGTAACTTTTTAGAAGGAAACCTAGGTAAGTAGGTCAGACATCTGGGATCCCTTTTCTCCAAGAAGTTTCTGTTCAAGCCAAAAGAAACAACAGAGAGAGGGAGGAGTTAATTGGAAATTTTAAAGACTTTTGGAGTAGGAGAAAAAATATTGTACTTCAATGTCTGCCAAGAATGAAGCTAGGGGGCTTGAATAAATGCACAAGATTTTAGATTGAGACTCTAAAGATTACATCTTACTGATAAGTGTGAATGTGAAGTATGTGAAGTAGACCAGTTGTTAATCTTATAAAGTCCATTTGCAAATAATCTCAGTTCCTGTAATGGGATTAAAATGGTCTATGACTGCTAATAGCCCAGAATGTTTGCCAGAAACAAATGTAAACTTTTTCTAGATAAAGATAACATAATCCTAGGCTTCAAATTATCTTACAGCTTCTCATATACAGATCTATACCAGAAACACAAGGAGACAACACATGTAACAAAAACTATGAGAAATAACAGGCAATAAATAAAGAAATATTGGGATTCAGATAATTGGTTAATCAAACAAGGACTTTTAAAGAAATAATGGACAATACTGAAACTCATCAGAGAACTGAAAATCATAAAAATAACCTAACGGAAATTCTAGAATTGAAAATTACAGTGAATAAGATCTCAGTGGGTTGAGGAGAGAGTTGCTTTAATAATAGATTAGACACACATAAAGAGAAAGTAAGTAAAGAGAGTAGATGATTAAAAGAAAGTATCCAGAATAAAGGAGAAACAAAAGAATGAAAAATATGCTTTAAAAAAAAGTAAGTGGTATAGGAAATGTAGTTAGAGAACCTAAAAGATAAAAATTCTAATTAAAAAAAATAGTGGGAAGGGAGGCATAAACAATATTTGAAGAAATGATTTTCTGAAACTGATAAAGGATATCAGTTAAAGATTCAGAGGAAACCTTATAAACTCCAAGCAGGAATAAAATAAGGAAGACCACATCTACACGAACACACACAAAAAAATAAAAAATAAAACAAAAATATCACCTATTGGAAATTAACAGAAAATGCCAAACAATCTTCAAAACTGTAATAATTGGCCTAAGATCTGGTATATTAGCATAAACAATAAAATTCAGAAGACAAATAATGATACTGTCAAAGTTCAGAAAAAAGTAATGCTAACAATTCTTTGCTAATCTATCTAGTTTTAAAATATCCTACAAGGGGTGCCTGGGTGACTCAGTCAGTTGGATGACTCTTGGCTTCAACTCCGGTCAGGATCTCAGGGTCATGAGACTGAGCCCCACATGGGGCTCTGCGTTGGGGTGGAGGTTAAGATTTTCTCCCTCCCTCTGCCTTTCCCCCCCACTACTCATGCTCTCCTTCTCTTTCTAAAAAAATATAAATAAAATATCCTACAGAAGTAATAAAAAAAAATGCTAGGATGCTAGCATGGGGAATTCCATAGACCTGCTTCCCAGAGAAACTATCATCACTAGTAAAAAATGTATTTAAAGAATCCCTAGTTATTTAAAGTCTTTGAAAATTGCTCTAAGGGCCCAATCAATGAGGACAAATTATACAAAAAAATGTACTAAATCTGGTAAGAATAGTGGGAGTCTGTGTCCCATGCTTCCCTTCCTCCTCCCAGATCTCAGAGTGACAAAAACTCCACTCTGGATGAATATGACCAAGAATACAGGGCTCCCATGTCCTCCAGGCCCAAGTTATGGTATCTCTTGGGAAGGGCAGTTTTCCAGCATTTCTCATGAACCCCAGCTCCTTGGTACAGACACTATGTTTCAGGCAAGTGCAGCTAGACAGTCAGGAGTTCTATTTTTCTACCCAGCCTCCGCTGACAGAGCAGAAGCTCTACCTTAAGCATGTCAGACCCAGAATACTGGAGCCCTGGTTTTCTTGCCCTTGTCCTTTCCCCAGCTTGATCCTAGGACAGAGATTCTGCATTAGGAGAGGCAAGAAAAGTAACCAGAGGCTACCTTCCCTGACTTAGTGCTCTGCTTATGAAGCAGGGGTGTCACTACCAGAGAAGTGATCACTGTCTTCATCTCTAGCCCCTAAAACCTAGGAAAAGAGAATATGTAGTATTAACAAAATAATAGACACATTAATCAGTGTCAAAGAACTCTGGATGGAATAACAAACCAAACAAAACAACAACAACAACAAGGAAGCAACCTTAACAGCACTAGAGAGTGAAAAAAGGCAGAACAATTTTGGAGGGAGTCAAAATGCCATGTGACGTCACTTCCTTGCTTCTGTAGTTGCCTGAGTGTGGACTTCAGTAGCTGAAGCTCTTATAGAAAACTCATCATTTTACTGTCTGGGTTACCAGAAGGAAGAGAAGAACCCCAGGCAACTGCAGCCATGGCAGAGGGAAGGGTGGAATCCCAGGAAGGGGAGAAATGGGGGAAGGAAAACCCCAACTGTTATGGCCTGAATTGTGTCCCCTGCAGAATTCATATACTGAAGTCCTAACCCCTAATGTGACAGTATTTGGAGCTAGGGCCTTTAAGGAGATACAGTTATCTCCTTAAAGATACAGATACAGTTATCTCCTTAAAGTTACAGATCCTAAGTGGGGGGCTCTAACCTGATAGAATCAGTGTTCTTATAAGAATAAGGATGCTTATAAGAAGAGGAAGAGATGCCAGAGATTCTTCTCCCACCAACCCCACCGCCCTGCATGGGAACAAAAGCCATGTGGGGACACAGATAAGGCAGCTAGCTGTCCACAAGTCAGAGAGATCTCATCCACCACCAACTCTGTTGGCATCCTGTTCTTGGACTTCCCGCCTCCAGGACTAGGAGAAAATCAGTTTCTGTTGTTTATACTAGCCAGTCTGTGCTGTTTTGTTATGGCAGCCTGAGACAACTAATACACCAATATCTTCATATAAATTCCAACAAAGTCTCTGGCTGACCAGTAAATCAAACATAGAGGTATGGTTCAAAGCAGTTTGCATTGAAAGGCTGGCAAATCAGAGCTGAGATTAGAGTTGTCCACCCACCCACCAAAGAACTTTCCATACCTTGAAAGATCTCTCATAGCTCTTGTCTGCCCATCTCTCTTAGGCAGTGTGCTCTGCTCCCAGTCCTGGGCAGGCCACTATGTTACTCTCAGAGGAAGGTTTCACACACCTCACACCTCACAGGGTTCAGTGTATTCCCACTAGGAGTGTGTGGGCGTGTGGTGGGGTGCTGACAATCTCTATGACCTTAATTTTCTAATCTCTCATTCCAGCCCACGCACTGTTAGGAAATTTTACAAGTTTGGTATAATTTCTTCCTATCTCTGTTTCCTTCATTGACCCAGGGATACAAGCAACCATGGGACTCCTTTCTTAGAAAATCTTTACTCCACCATTTAGCTTTCTTATTCTTAGCTTTCTAATGAGTTAAAAAAACAAAAAACAAACAAACAAAAAACCACTTTTTTTCTTTTTTGGCTCTTCCACATTGATCTTAATGTTAGTCTGAGTGTGCTACGTTTAATAGTTTAGTATTTTGTAAAACAACAATTTTGGAGTTTACACTATTTTCCTCAGAACAAGTATGTCAGACTTCTTCCCTCTGTATTGTAAAAAATGAAGGAATAAAAAAACTTATCTCTAAAAATCTGGGTGATTTTTTGCACATTACAAATAATGTTTTAACACAGACAATTTGTTTTAGAAAAGAAAAAGGAAAATGCTTTGCAGTTGCAAAATTAGTTCCTTTCAAAATGCTTAACTTTGGTAAAAATGAATTTACTATGTGACATATATTTTCAAGATTTTAATAGTTTTTAATCATTTATGTAGGAAATGCTGCCCCAAACCACCAAAGATTTTCTTACACTGAGATAGCAAGGCAAGGAGGAGGAAAATTACTTGTCTCCATTGAAGAAGAAAAATAATGACAATGCTGTTTTGGGGAAGACATGGCCCAAACATGATTCTGGTGTCACAGTCTTTGTTTTGCTTGCATATTTTGATGATATAATGAGAAACTCAATACTGAAACCTGGGAAAAATCCCAGGCACATAATCTGGGAAAGGTAGGTACAGATTTGGGTTACCATATTACTGGACCAACAAGTACAGAAGCCTATGATTTTTAACTTTTAAGATAGAATAGAGCAAGTATATGTGTTCAAGATTCTTCCTGTTTTGCTCATTGTTGCATATCTAAGTCTTATTGCAACTTCTAGGACATAGTGGAATTTCAAGTGGCTGAAATACAATGACAACAGAAATGTATCTATTTCTCACTCTGAGTTTAGAATCAGCTCTTCTTTAAAAAACATCTATGGTATTGACAGTGACCTGAAATTCTACGCTAAGAATTAAAGTCAAGATATAACAAAAAGTTGAAAATGTTTGGCACTATAGGGGACCTTAGTTCATACTCTAATTATGTGTCTGTGTGTGTGTGAAGTAAGGCCCATTGAATTGATGTGATTTGCTCAACGTAGCACAGCTAGATGATGACAGAAGTATGTGTTTTGACACACAATTCTGTGTTCTTTAAAACCACACTAGGTAACAAGGTAGGCTTTGGAATTAGATAGATATAAATTCAAATCCTAGTTTTGCCACTTACTAGCTGTATGACTTTCAGCAACTTATTGACGGTCCCTGAACCTCAGTTTTCTTATTTGTCAAATGATGATGATAATAGTGTCTACTTGTTTGGATTATTGTGAGGATTCAATAAACAAATAGGTAAAGCTCTACATGCTCTCATGCGGCATTTAATGTATAACCATAATAATAGTCATTGATGTGGTCACTATTGTGCACTATCTTCACCCAAACACAAGCAATGAGCTTGCTTTTTTGTATAAGGGATGAATAATAGCTCATTAAATTCCCACAACATAATGAATCAGCAATCTAAGCAAGACATTTGCTCCCTTTTTGGAGATTAAGGACAGCTTTGTGGGCAGCAATCAAAAGAATGGTTTCTTTCCTTCAGAGAATCAAAGGTCTGTTCACTTTAGTCCTAAATACTGTGGGTAGTAGTCAAGAGAGGCAATATGTACCACGTCCTAGATTAAAGCAGACACCACTTTAGCTAGCCCACCCTGTTGAAGTGGATCTCTTTATTTTGTGTGAGGGATTACTGAAAAAATAATTCAGGTGTTTGCTTAAGATTTTGAGAATGTTTGGATGTAAACTCGATAGTTTTTGAATAAAAATAAGAACTAGATTAAATTCATAGCAGCATTGCTGCATGCTAAAATGTATTACATGTATTTTTGTCAATAAACCATAAATTCGTAAATCATCTTAATAGGCATTTAAAGGACCATGGTATTTACATAATTTCTTATGTGTAAACCAAAAATAAAATGAGGCCAGATTTGAAGCTGACAATATAGGAGGTATTAATGTTAAAGTGATAATTGGAGTCAAAGAAATGAATGAAATTCTCTCAAGAGAGCAAAGAGTCCAGGCCAGATCCTTACAGAAAGACTAAACTGGGAATCTATGGATACAAAAAGAATCACAGAAAGAAAGGGCAAGAGCAGGCTTTGAAGAGAGAGGAGAAGAAGAGTTTCATTTTGGAGGCGAGAAAGATTTTCTAGCAGAAAGTAGATAATCAGTAGTATCAAATACCATAGTACCAATACCTATAGAATTTTTATGCAGTAGGTACCCGTGCATAAGAAGGAAAGCTAGTGGTGCATCAGTCTCAAAATTGCATCTATGAAGGAAGAATATCAATTTCACTTAGGTTTCACTGTATTGGGTAGGTTGATCAGAGTGGGGGGCCATGGTAGAAATCATGGACTAACAACCTCCCAGCACATTTGGTGCTACAGCTATGCAATGGGAAAGTTGAGTTATATGTAAACCAAGAAAGGACCATCATATATTCCAAGAAAGTGGCCATTGTTGACTTTTTCCATGAGTAAGTCAAAGAATTATATACGGTGGTGAAGAGAAAGTTTGTTAGAAAAGTGAGGAGAGGAGAAAGGTGGAATGGTAACTCCACAGGGGGCGGGAGTCTGGGAGAAAGAGAAAAGAGGGAGACAGAAGAGAGTGTGAGCAGGAGTGATGATAACGTAACATCAGAAAGCTTTACAAGTGGCAGAAATCCACATTAGTTGCCACTGACTGTATCACTAAAGCAGGAGGCAAGGGCAGCTGAGCCTGAGTGCACGGACCTGCAATTATGAATCTGAAATAAATGGGAAATGTTCAGATGATCTGCTGCACAGGGTAAGCTAGAGAGTTAAGCAGGGGTGAAGAAGAGGAATGATGAACACACCGAAGGCCTGGCTGAGGTTGAGTAATAACTATACATGGCATTGCACCAAATTAAGTGGTATGATTTTAACAAATGACCCAATAAGGTAGAGTCTATTATTATGTTGAGCAATAAGACTTCACAATGGATCATTGAGTTGGAAGTTAATCTTTGAAAGCACATCTCAAGTTCCTTTCATAACTTCAAATTCTGCCTCCAGACAGCATTTAAACAGGGATAGCTAGGAGATAGATGAAAATATTTATAATGTTCAATCAAAAAAACTATACTTTGTTTTCACAGGAAAAATAATGTAACTGCTCTTTTGGATTCAGAGGACTTATAATGTATGCAGAGATGTCCATATATAATGTATAAATACCTAATTCAATAAGCTTTACCAGTTAACTGACGCTGAATATTTACAAAGCAGAATGTGATTTAACGTCTCATAAATGGAGAGCTGGTAATCATTATCACCAAAATAATTATTCATTTTAAATTCCTTTGTATTTGCTGAGGGCAGTTATTACCAGGTCTCATATAAGACTCTGAGGCTTTCAGGAAGAGTAAGATGGAATTCTACTTTCAAGAATCACACAGTACAGATAATATGATAAACTAAAAAGAAATAAAATTTATGGGCACTCTGATTATAGTGTACCCTAGAAACCGTGGAACACACACATTCACTTTATTCTAGAATGAATCATTTTAACACAACGTTTACATGGATCAGGGAGATTTGGGAGCCATGGTAGGGAAGAGAGAAACCTTTCTAACAGGTATAGAGAGCTTTCTTTGTGACAGCACTGGGCAAAACAAAGGGGATAAAATGATGAGTGAGGTGTAGGTGGTTTTGGCTTCCACGTGGCTTTCAAACTGTGAGAGGCACAAACAGATAAACACATTTTTTAAAAGATTTTTTTACTTTGGGATGTGGGCAGGAAGGGCAGAGGGAGAGACAGAATCGCAAGCAGACTCCCCACTGAGCGTGGAGCCGGATGTGGGACTCAATCTCATAACCCTGACATCATGACAGCTCAACTGAATGAGCCACCCAGACGCCTTCCTAAACACATTTTAAGACACTGTTTAAGGTGCCAGGTTGGCGATGATGCAGGAGGTGTGGAAATACAGAGGAGGCACTCCCAACCTGCAGGGCTTGAGAGAATGGGGAGAGGGTCACCAGCACACAGTGACGCTTTCCTGTAGGAAGAAGACAGCTGAGCCCTAATAGATTTAGGCCTGAGCCAGGTGACATGGTGGAGAGAAAGGAGAGCATTTGAGGCAGAAGGTACGCCCCAAAGGCATAGAAGTTAAAAGGGACATGGTTTGTATGAAGAACAGCAAGCAACATAATGTTTCTGGCACCTAGCTTTTCAAGCTGGGACGGGCAGTTGTGCACCTGAGGCCTTTGTCCATTTCACAGATGAGAAAGCTAAAAAGGTCCCAGAAAGGAGAAGTTGGCAATGTCACACAGGTAACAGCTAGACCAAAACTCCAACCCTGTCTGTCAAATTCAAGGCATTTACTTTTTACATTTCTTCAGAATTAAATTTTACAGATCTGTATTTATAATGGTTACATCGTAACACTGGAAAAATATATTTTATCTGTCTGTGTTTAGAAAAAAAATACTTCCTCAAATTACGAAGATCTTCATGAAATAAAAACTAAGTAATGGAAGAGGGAAACCAGACAAGAGTGTATATAAGAGAAATGATGCTAATGTCCATTTGTTAGAAATAACTGTATCAAAATAATAATTGTTTGCCAACAGATTAGCATCATCATAAGGTTTGTGACAAGATTTCCTGGGTTGAAAATACCATGGACAGGGGCTCCTGGGTGGCTCAGTGGGTTAAAGCCTCTGGCTTCTGCTGAGTCATGATCTCAGGGTCCTGGGATCGAGTCCCACATTCGGCTCTCTACTCTGTGAGGAGCCTGTTTTCTCCTCTCTCTCTCTGCCTGCTTCTCTGCCTACTTGTAATCTCTGTCAAATAAATAAATAAATATCTAAAAAAAAAAAAAGAAAGAAAATGCCATGGACGAATAGAAACAGTTCTTTGAAGACTTTCTGTGTGTCGCTTATATTGAGAACTGCCTATATTGAGAGCTGCCTATATTGAGAACTGCCTCAGTTCACGATGAAATCATTCCATCTCTTTAAAACATTAAGGTTTCGGATTTTTTTTTTTTTTTGCCTTATTTCGACAGGCTCCCAAACTCACAATCAAGTAACCTGTCATCAGCGGCTCTTCATTAGCAAATTGCTATGACCCATTCAATTTCGATGCTCAGCAATAGTACTGAAGAACCAGGACATGCTTCCCCCCCTCCCCTCCCCACCATTACAGTAGCTAACAAATTGGGCATGAAGAGAAATGATGGCAATGTGATGAAAATAGGAGCAGGGTAATTAAAATGAGATAATTTAACTAACAGTGTATACCTTAGGTGAGAGGAGAATGAACTTCTAAAACATAACCCATTAAACCACAGCAGAAGCAAAAAAAGCAGTAAAACCCCACAAATGCTACCTCACCCTGGAGCTTTCCCTGTGTGGCCAAAAAACAGACCCCATGATGAAAAGTGATTTTTATAAACATCATGAACGGGACACATACACAGAAGGGCAATTATAATACTGACCCATTGTACTGAATAAAAACACCCACCATCAAAAATAAATGCCATAAAGAAAAGAACATGTGAAAACATCTACTTAGGTATTTTCCAGAAAGCAAAAAACTAGAAGAGAGGCTTCTAGAGACCCCAGAAGCAAAAGCAAGAAGATGAGGAAGGTCATTTGTAAGTAGAGTCCACTTAAAAGGTCTGATTGTTAAGAAACAGGATTTCAGGTCAGGGACAGCGTCTCAGCATACACACCAAAGCCCTAAATATACAAAGTTTATTTCGTTTCTGGTTCGGTTTTTCTTCCTTTTCTATAGGACATTGCAACTGTAAGGAAAGACAAAGTCAAGAAACCCTAGGCACAAGACACAAGAACCCAAGTCCATCTGTCTAGTCCTGCAATGCATGAAATACACCATGCCTTTATTGTGTAAATTTTAACAGTCAACTTATTACACATTTCAGAAGAGTTTTAGATTTCTTTCTAATCCATGTTGAATGGGAAAAATTTTTCAGAAGAGACTAAACTCTAATAACACAATTGGAAAGGAGACTAGCCTAAATGAATAGAATATCACTTTTATGAAGGGTCTTAAATTGAATTTTATTTCCTGACGGAGAGTTATATATGCATACAATTAACAGCTAATGAATGCTGGAAAATAGAAGTTCTTCCAGGCTGGATTTAATGGGGAGAAGAGGATTATTTATGAATGGATATATTATATAAAATTTGGTATGACCAAAATGCTTAAATAGATTAAAATTGTGTGATTAAACCCATAGATTTAATTTGTGTGCACTTAATACATACCATAAGAACAAATGGTAGTTAAGGCCAAGTCTGAATTCATATACATTTTGAATTTGTGAAATTGGAAATAATGAAGTTTTATCACATAGAAGGTAAGTATTTGAACTTTCTAATGTTATAAGGAGAGACTTGACTACAACAGGAAATTACATACCACAAAAATTCCTGGAGGTGGGAGGTACAGTGAAGAACAGAGGACTATTTTTAAAGGATTCCAAACTAAAAGATTTGGAGGACATTTCTCAAAGTGGTAGACGCTAAGCTATTTACTCTTTATATAGGATGCATTAAGTCATGTCAAGTGAATAAGAAAGAATGAATGAATGAATGAAAACAGAAGATGGGATTTTAGTTTTAGTATGTATTTCACTCCCAAAGACCAAATAAATTATTGGTTGCAATAAATAAAACCTCTTCAGGAATTTATTAACACAGTGACTTTTGGCTCTAGGAACATATCATGTGACGATTCTAAAGTGTGAACTGTTCCGCATTCTGTAAACTGACTGGGTCGTGAAGGGGTAATTAAAATCTCTGTGGGTATCTCTGCCATTTTCCAAAGTCCTTTCCTCTGATTCTTCGAGAGTCATCACAACCCCACTCCGGACTTAGCTTTAAATTTAAAGGACTGTGATATGCCATAAGAGTACGTAGTTTCTTTGATTTCAAAATTAAATAAGATGATGTTTTAAATTCTAAGTGATGCCAGTTAGTGCATTCTCCTTTTTTTTTCCACTCACGATGCTGGGAAGCACATCCTCAGCCATCTCCAAATCAGTTTAAAGGATCCTACTATGAAGTGTTGTTCAAAGAATCCTACTTCGAAGTCTCTCTTCATTTTACTTTTCTCTGTTGGCCTATTTTTCATACCATTTCTCCCCTCTGTCACATTCCTGCTCTTTCCCATCAAAGCATATCTGAGCTGGTCCTTCTCTGTTCTGTAAGATCTAGCAATATGAAAACTTAATTCACCCAAGTAGGAGTATAAAAGAGTACTAATGATTAATTAAACTTGCCTTCCACACCCACTAAACAACTTTTCATGGTTAAATCTGAATATTGAGATTCGAATAAAATTTAATGAGCATATGTTATGTAGGCAAGTATATGATGCGATGAGACATCAACTTCCTAGTTTTATGGCATCTGAACAGATGTAGATTAAAATAACTTGCTCAAAGTCACATAGTTCAGAGCCTGGATTCAAAACTATCCTTTGTGACTATAATGTAATCTAATAGCATCACTTAACTGAGTCTAATAGGATAGGAATAATCTGGGAATAAGCAGGCAGATAGAAAAAACTACAGGGCAGCTATTTTGGCCAAACGCACGCTGTGGTACTTGGAGCTCACTGGGACAGGTAGATGCTGACTTCACTGATACGTAGGTTTATGCTTGTCCCCTGAGCTCTTGCGTTGCCCAGTATGCTAGCCACTAGGCCCATGTAGCTTTTGAGCCTCTGAGACATGGCTAGTGCAATCAGACATGAGCCAAAGTGTAAAATGTACTCTAATTTCAAAGGTATAGTTCTGAAACAAAACAAAACAACAAAAAAAATGATACAAAAGATCTCATTAACATTTTGTGTGTTGTTGACATATTGGGATGATGTTTGGGGTATGTAAGGTAGTATTAAAATTAGTATTACCTGTTTCTTTTTACTTTTTCAGTAACATGGCTACTAGAAACTTAGCACTGATGGGCTTCCATCATGGGGCCATTGGACAGCACTTTCCTAGACCTTGTATTCTGTGTGACTCCTGACTAGCAGATTGCATCCACTGGGGCTTGTGAGAAATGCAGACTCTTGGGCCTCACTCAAGAACGACTGAATCAGAATCTGCATCTTAAGATGCCTGAGCTATTTGCATTCATATTACAGCTTGAGAAGAAGTTTCTTGGCTCAGGAGAGTTTCCAACAGACACAGCTGTGTTCCTCTGTGCTTCTGCAATCCTTTGAGCACAGGGTCCACGGAGGAGATACCCCAGTTCTTTAGGCACCTATGATATGTTTTCTCTTGAAAGCTTATTCAGTGCTTCCTAAATGCTGATTTCAGTAAATAGTGAGGTATTCCTTTTCTGCTGCTGTAAGTGCTTTTCCCATAGTGGAATGACAATGGCGGCAAATACTAGCTCCCTGCCAGTGGGTACCAGTGAGAGTTAAAACATTTATATGTCTCACACACCAGAGACAACAGGAGACAATGGCCAGATGAAAACAGTAGGACATATGAATTTCATGTATACAGTATATCTCTTCTCGACACAGAAAGGGAAAACTGGGATTGGAACAATTGTATGAGAAAGTCTAGATATGCTGCGAGAGCATAATTATCAGCCAGGTCTCCTTTGGGAGCAGAGTATATGAAGGTTATTGCTCAACAGTGCGGGAAGACAGGCTGTTGCCTTTGTCTGCTTTGCAATTTACAATTTGGGGATGAAGGGAAACCAAGCAATATTCTTTTCTGTTTCCTTTTTCCTTGTTCTTATTACCAGGAGTACTCATTCTGGTTCGCAACTCTGCGAACCAGTGGAATTTAGATAGAGTTTGTTGGTTCTGAGAGCAAAGTATCATGCTAATGAATCACTAAAAAGAAAGCCGGTCTAATTATAGCCAAATGGCACAGAATAATCTCACTTATGATTTCCCTGATTAGGTGTAGGCTGCTGTGTTCACCGCGGGGGACCGTACATGATCACTGAAACGCAAGGTGCCCACTGACTGCCAGACTCGGAGAAAACAAAAATACTGCAGCTGTACTCTCTTATTTTGCCGTTAGGGTTACGTCTTAAAGTTTCCTATACCTGTTAGCTTGAAACTGGCCTGTTCTATCAATGCTTATTAGTGAATTGATCTCATGTTCTGTAAATAGGTCTCAGTCAACCGATTACCGAGTATTCACCCGTAACACTACAGTCATGCTGCATTTGTGTATGAGGGGTACTAATTTACTTAAACAACTGCCAACAAAGATTGATTTGCTCTAAGTCTAAGTGGGATCCTATGGAACTCTGAGGTCAGGCGTCACAAGAGGGAGGGTCTCTAAGCTGACCTTTAGATCTAGTATTTGAAATGGTTCTGGAGAACTTACTAGACTTTCCAAGACCTTCCTTCCGGTGACCTGATGTCGCTTTCCAGGTACCCTAAACGGGGAAGCGTTGGGCTTTCTCCCAGTCAGCTCCCCATCCCCCCGTCCCATCCTGCCACTTCAACTAATGCTATTCTGTCACCGTCTCCCCGGTCACAGTCCTGTTTCACGATCTTCCACGATTAAGTCTTCCTCCCTTTTTGGCAATTCTTTCTTTCTCTTCTGGCTCAGAGTTTAGAAGAACTATAATTCACCGAAGTCATTTTTTCAAGTCAGTCCAGCTCTGTGACAAGGTGGCTATGTACTGGGACCACAGGTGGGGACGTTTCCCTAATACATGGTGGGGGAGGGCCAAACATCATAGCTGAGGACATTCAATGTGTAGGTACTGCTCTAGGGGCTGAACATGAGTGAGACAAACACAGTCCCTGAAATTTCCAGTAGTAATACGCACCATGGAGAAAATTACCATAGAGGAATGGGAAGAAGAGCAACTGACAGATTAGTTAAACGGGGTGAACAGAGGATTCTCACAGCAGGTGGCATTTAACTTGGCAGCTGAATGAAGAGTGAGTCATAGGAAGATCAGGGTAAGATGATTTCCGCCATAGGACATAGCTGGTGCAAAGGCCTTGAGGCAGGAAGAAGCCTGATCTGTTCAAGAAAAAGTTTAAAAGGTCCCCATAATTGAAGATCTGTGGTCAAGAAGGAGACAGATATGAAATTAGGTCAGAGAGGTAGGCAGGGCCAGATGGTATAGAGCTTTGCAATCCAAGATAAAGTGTTTGGATTTTATTCTAAGTGAAACAAGAGCCACTAGAATAATATGATCACGTAATCTCTGCTCAGAAAACTCTGTTTAATAATTATCCTATTTTTGTTGACTTTAACTCAATTTATATGCATCAAAACGGCCCATAACACCGGGAAGATGCTCCACTATTAATTATAAAGGAAATGTACATTAAAACACAGTGAGATTGTACTGCACATCTTCCACAATGGTGAAAAATTTGAAAAGATGAAAAATACCAAGTATTGGTAAACCTCTTTGAAAACTGACAATACTTACTTATATTGAACACTCACACACATACACACATGTATACTTCTATCTGATGACCCAGCAATTCTACCACCAAGTATATGCTCAATAAAAATGTATACATCTGTGCACCAGAAGACTTGCACTTGAGTGTTCTAAGAGCCCTAAACTGGAAACTACCCACCTGGATAAATACATTGTAGTAAACCCACATTGCAATACTCTGTAACAGGGGCTGGCAAACTATGACCCACCGGCCAAATCTAGCTCAACGTCTGCTGTATTAATGGCCCTTGGGAGAGGAATGGATTTCATATTTTTAAAGGGGTTGTAAAAGCAACAACAACAAAAACAGAAACAAAAACAAAACAATAACAACAACAAAGAAGAATCTGTACCAGAGACTATATGTGGCTTCCCAAGCCTAAACTATTTATGGTCTCGTCTTTTACAGAAAAATTTGCAGACCTGGAACACAGCGAAGGGAATGAACACCCTGTAGCTACAACAAGAATATGGGTTTGCAACATGTTGAGTGAAAAACGTTCTATCCACAAATCACACCGTAGATACAGACAAAATCAACCTGTGCTCTGAGAATCTGGGTTAGTGGTTATGTTCAACCAGATGAGTAACCCTCATGCAACGAGGAGCCCCTCACTTCACAGGTGTGTTCAGTTTGTGGAAAGTTTGCCAAGATGCACCCTTATGATAGGTGTAAGCATATATTATTTGAATAACTTAATCTGACTGATTACAAGAAAATGCAACTTAAATTCTTGAAGTCCTCCCTCCTCTCTCTTAGGTCATCTTGGGAGCTTCTGTGGTACCCAGAGAATTGAGGAGACACTTTCCATCTTCGCACTATTGCAGTTACCAGTGATGTCCTCCTTTTCCAAATCCTGTGTTTCTTTCTGGTACTGCTTTTTGCATTCAAAACAGGGATTTTTCTTAAACCTTATATGAAGATTGTGGTAACTTCAGTCTTTGGTTCCTTATTCTTGATTGCGGTCTTTCCCTCCCGTCTTGTATCCAAGCCCTTAGGCAATCTGTGGGCTCTGCCTTCCCACAGTGCCACAGTCCAGCTATGTTTTTCTGCCTTAGCGGCTACGACCATGGTGTAAACTGCCATCATATCTTCCCTGGTTTTGTCTCTGAACCAGTTTCTTGGCCTTTACTCTTGAGTCCCCCAGGTATGACACAACCAGTGTGATTCTTTAAAAACAAAGATTGTGTCATTGCTCAGGTCAGAAATCTTCAACAACTCTCTTTTTCATTCAGAATAAAAGCCAGAGTCCTCACAATGGTAATAGCAGATACTATCTCTGGGCTGTCTCCCACAAACACACTTCACTTCCCTCTGCTACACTGACCTCCCTCTCTTCCTCAGAAATGTCAGGAGCATTCCTACCATGAGGCCCTTTGAACTAGCTCTTCTCTGAATTGTTCCCTGGATTGTTCATTCTCCAGATAGATCCATCGCTAAGCCCTTACCTCCTTCAAGTTTTTATTTACATCTCACCTTTCCAAAGATAACAGCACTCAGTGAGGTTTATGGTGATGCTTCTATTTAAAATTGTCAGACACCCCTGTTAATCTTTATGATTTTGCTTTTTTAAAAAAAATCAATTATTGCATTTGAGCATCCTATATATCAATGATGGTCATTGTTTATTATGTCTTTTCTAGAGAGACAGCTTTTCTTGAAGAACAGTAATCTTTAAAAAATATTTATTTATTATTTGAGAGAGAGAGAGAGAGAATGAGTGTGGGGAGGGGCAGAGGGAGAGGGAGAGAGAGAAGCAGGCTTCCTGCTGAGCTGGGAGCTGGACATGAAACTCAATCCCAGGATGGGGGGGAGGGGGGATCATGACCTGAGTGGAAGGCAGATACTTAATCAGCTGACCCACCCAGGTGCCCCAGGGCAGTGATTTTTTATTCTTATAGAGATGCATCCCATGTGTCTACACCAGCACTTGGCACACAGAAAGTTTCAATAAATATGGTTGAATGACAGAATGAATGAATGGAGTCCTGACTCACAGGCAAACCATTCTTGTGGCGTCTCTGAGTCTTGCCTCATCTCTGATGGACTA
The DNA here is from genome assembly GCF_020171115.1 of Neogale vison. Classification (NCBI taxonomy): domain Eukaryota; kingdom Metazoa; phylum Chordata; class Mammalia; order Carnivora; family Mustelidae; genus Neogale; species Neogale vison. The sequence goes on along the minus strand of NC_058093.1, from coordinate 167,433,362 downwards.
CTGTAGAGTGAACTGGGTCATCGCTACTCAAGACCCCTGATCTCGATTCCCCATCCAGCATGGGGAACCATGTCTCCCTACTCTTGGGCCTCTGTGCTACTTCTGATAGAGCACTTTTAGAGAAGCAAAGCCATGAGGCAGATTATTTTGAAATGTCTAAAGCTTTACAAACTTGGCCCAAACCTTCTTTGCTCAGAATAAGGAAGGGAAAATGAAAGACAAACAGTAATTTATCCTAGCACCCATAGACATCTCTATATTTTGAAGACAGTCAGCTGCGGAAAGCTTCAGAGCTATTGTGGATCTGAGACTTTTGAGAACAAAATTTAAAGGTCTTGGCTTCAGGCCTATTGACACTGACTTCATTTTCTGTGGCTTTATAACTAGGACATTTGGTGTCACTTTTATATAAGACCTGGTATTTATACTTTATTTCAGCTGGGCATTGAAAGTTGGTAGTTTGTGCTTTATGACATCAAATATTTTTTAACTCTATGTTATGCTGTCACATAAAATATACCAATTTTTCTGAACTTGCCTTCCAAGGTCTAGTTTAAACAATTATTTTATTATGTAAATGAGGCATATATGGGCTCAAAAGTGGGAAGAAGATGTAAAACTTACAATGGTGAGTTTCCAAGGGAAACTCGGGTTCAACATTTAAAAATGTTTGGTAAAGAAGAAGACTGTAATCACAGAAAGATGATTTTAAATTCTATTATAAAATGGGTTTTGTTCAATGACTGCAACTCCAAGCAGAGATCTCATTTGTTCATAGGAATGATAAAAACATATTTTGATGTTAGTTGACACAAGCGAGAAGACTCACCCTCCCAGGGAGAGAAGAACAAGCGGATGACAAGGCAAACGCTCTAGAAATGAAAAGCAAGCTAATTAAAATGTCAAGGTCACTTAGCAGAGACAGTAATAGTGGCCACTTAAAAAAAAAATTTTATCATGGGTCTTTTTTTCATTAAAAATGTTGATGATAGGAAATTTTCTGTTCATCAAACATATCTAGGAAAACGTAACTCACAAACCACGCTAAGTAAATGATATTTTAATAAAATCTTTACAACATTTTCATTAAAAATAGACTGCATAAAGTTACTCATGTATGATTAATTAGCATTTTACTCTAAAAAAGATCTGATAAGGGACTCCTAATCCACTAATAATAATAATTATTATTATTATTACTATTACTATTATTATTATTTTGTTTTTCTGTGCCCAGGGAAGACTCTTACATATCCTAACTGAGATACTGGGTGGGGAGAAGGGGAAGATTGATCTGTTACAAAACATGCGATGCTTCAACGACAGGCTCAGCAATCAAATTGAAGATGGGTAAGTTGTTAACTTACCCAACACTTCGTTTTCCCACCTGTAAAATGAGGATAACAACAATGCCCACTGCATAGGATTATTGTGTGGACTAATTAAAAATGTATAAGGCATGCAGTTGAGTGTCTGACACATAGTAGAAACTCAGTAAGTGCTAGTTGTTATTATAGGGTTTGTTTGTTTGTTTGTTTGTTTGTTTTTGGGGGTGTTGGTGACTAAGCTTTGTAAAAATAGCTTCCAACTTACAGTATTGATTTTTTTGCATTCAGGTGCAGAACTTTACATTCATTGCTATTACATGTCTTCTCATTAAATGCAGCCCATCCCTACATATTAATATTGTCTTAGATCTGCAATTTATTATCCACCTCCTCTTCTATCCCTCCTGGCCTCCTATAACTCACAATCCTGATTGTCATGTCACCTAAATCTTTACCCAACTCATTTGTAAAAATGGCAGGCAAAACAGGGTAATATTCAAATCCCTAAATTTCAACCTTATAAGTTTAATTAATAACAGGCCAGAAATTAGCTCTCTTTTGGCCTGAGTCATTCCTTCTCATAAATGTTTGAGCATTCTTTCATAGAGACAACACTGCATTTATCATGTCATACTTTGAGTAACAGTGATTTTTATACATTTCTTGATTCCTCTACTAAACTGTATTCTCCTTATCAGGAATCGTGAGTTATTTATCTTTATTATTTATTCATTAAATCCCACAGTATGTACCAAAGTACTTTCTATATGTACTTAGTCAGGAGGGGTTTTCTGAGTTAACACAATGAAAAAAAAAAAAAAGGCAAAGATGGACATATCTTGAACTTTAAAATATAGTTCAAGTGAAAAAATGTCACCTTCTTTGATGCCATCTACAGCTTCTCATAGGGGACCAAGACATCTTTGAGAACAATAAAGTGACAGTGATCATAAAAAGGTCGTCTTCATGTCTTTTTCATTTTCTAAGCATCTCATCCTTCTTGCTTTCTTTCACGTTACACGTCCCTGCTGTAAAGCTTAATTAATCATGTTTGCAAAGTGTTCTGATTTCTTCGGCATAAAAATGCTATAGAATTGCATTATGTCTACAGTGATGTGAGCCTATCTCCTTGGTCATGTCTATAAATCCCATGCCATTCCCAATTGGAAGCAGCAAAGCAGTAGACAATCTGATGTGATATAAAAATACAATACTTTTCTGGTGAATGTTTCTAGAAGACTTTAAGAATGTGTTTTCTTTTGAAACAACTATCCCTATGGTTTTTCTTGCTAAAGGGCAAAAGAGTAGAAGTTGGAAACCCATTCTAACTCTGCTGGTAATTAACTTAGTTTCATTGCACTATGATGGACAAATTGAATGACTTTGGGCAATCACTTTACATTTTAAACCTCAGTGTCTTCATCTGTGAAACATCTGAAACATCGTGTCAGAATAGGTGATCTCTCAGTTACCTTCAAGATCTGCCAAAATGTCAAGCAACTAGGGTAGTGTCGTTTCTTATGCACAGATTTATGTATATCATTGCATATGACATCACAATTATAATTCCAGATCTCCTAGATTAGGATGAAAAATGAGTTCATAATTTAAACATAAGTGATTTAGAGAAGGATTGTAAAATTTAACTGATTGTCTTAAATATTAACTGCCTGCAATGTCCTCTTACTTATTCTTCACATTGGATACATTCTCCATCCTCTGAAGCCCAGCACTTTGGAGAGTCTCTCTTCTGGGCTGTTGTGTGTTGTCATTTTATTTTTATTCTCTACATGTTTTCATTCTCCATTTTAAACTCACTGAGGAAAGGCATCATGTAATATTTCTTTTTTATTTTTGAAAGGACGTACATATCTAGTGCTTAAGAGGTCTTAAGCACTCAGTGATTAAGTAGTTTTATAAATATCTGATTATTATACCAGTTGCATTACCATTAAAGGTAAACATTAGCAATTTTAAATGCCTATGTAATATATCATAATGAGAATCAGCATGGGTCCAAAGCTTGAGTCTCCCACTTACCCAAAGTCTCTACCTCTCAATTTAGAAATCTGCAGAATAGTGAACTGCTACCTGCCTTTGGAGATGTTTGCATGTTACATGAGATAATACAAGCAATCACATCAGGTATTTGGGAAATAGTAACTATCAGTATCGTAACTATTAGAATGAGCATAGTAGCCACACACTTGGCTTTGGTACATATACACACATAATCAGTGGTCTTTGACTTCTGTGTGTGACCAGCTCTCCTGGGGACCTCCTCAAATATTTAGTTATTCAGGACCTACCCCTGGAGAGTCTAACTCTGGTGATCCTTGAAACTTGTTTTGAGAAATGCTGTTTCACAGTTGAAGTATTCCTAACTTATCCTTGTTCTTAATATTCTTCAAAAAAACATTCCTCAGAGTTCCAGAGTTGTCAAGCATTTGACTCTTTACTGAGTATTAAAATATTAAAATATTTTGATGCATGTCATCCTGAAAGGTAGGTTGCTTATGGAAACAACCTGGAAGCTATAAGCTTAAAAAACAGGGATGAAAAAGTACCTAGGGTAATTTTCCTAACCAAAAAAAAAATTGCTTTCTCATAGCCTGAAAATTACACAAACTCTTTTGCCCCTCACATTATAAGGCCATTTCCAATTTCCAGGTATGGCTGAGACCTCAGGTTATTCACATATTCTTTGAACATCAATATTTTAGACAATTATTTTTAGGGCAAGGTTTACATTGGATTTCATTTCAGTCTTCTGCCAATTGGCAATATCACTATTCAATTGATATTGAAACTTGTGTCAGTAAATTGCTTCAACCAAAACTTTTTGATACATTGTCCCTTTGCTGGACTTTCAAGCACTTTAGAATTTTGAGAGCAAACCATAAAAGATTAAGGGCATCAGGGCAAAACATATTGGGATTGTAGATATAAACACTTTTTATCAGTACAGATTTTCAAACTATAAAATTACTTCAATTTTAAACTTTTTTTTTTTTTAGCATTTAAGTTTTTAGCCTTTTCTACACAAAATCTAAGTCATTGAGAAGAATGCTAACTGGGGACAAACAAACTGACTTTATCCTTCCCAGAGTCCAAGTCTTTTCCTCTCAGTTCCTATTAGTATTAGCTAGGGGTATAAGTTTAATTACTATAAGGTGGAAACCAAAATGATAGTGGTTTAAAGAAAATGAAATTGCTTTCTCTTCACAGAAAGGTCTGGGTTAGTCATCCAAGGCATGTATTGAGCATGTCACCATCAACAGAGGCATCCATTGTTTCCATCTTGTTGCTCTACCATCCTCAACACAGAACTTGAATTTCCCTGTTTAAGATGGATGTCCCGGGTCCTGCCAATCACCCTCATTATGGCCCATGGGAAGGAGGTCCTTGAAGCCGCTAGGCATGCTTCTTCCCTTGAAATGCATAACCCAGAAGTGGCACCTAGGAGTTCATCCACAGTCCAATCGGAAGAATTTAGTCACACGAGCACGTTTAGCTTCAAGGGAGGATAAAAATGTGATCTTTAACTGGATTGTCATATACCTAGTTGTAAATTCTATTACTATATAAGGAATGAAGAAGGGATTTAGGGAGGCATCTAGCTTCCTCTTCTATACCTGATCCTCGGTAGGTTCAAATGGATTGATAACAAGGCACAGCGAGTGCTGCTGAATCAGTGTACTAACTGGAGACCCTGGAGTGGTTTACCATCTAATGAGATTGTAGGAAAGGTAGAAAAGGTGCTAAGAAAGAGGAGGTTGACATTATATCAATACCTTCCCCTAGGGTTAGCCTGATGACTTAATGGTCTAGAAATTTTTTCTTCTAAGCCTCTTAATTGCTAATCAGTTAAGGGAATCAAGCATTTTTATTACATAGAACAATATAGATAGAGAAACTTGGGCCTAATCTAGAAGAACCAGTCCCAACATGGTATCAAGTATTTATTTATTTAGCTTATTTTTATTTAAATTTTTTTTTAAAATTTACTTTGGGGAGGTGTGTCAAAGAGAGAGGGAGAGAGAATATCAGACTCCTCTCTGAGCATGGAGCCTGATGCAGGGCTTGATCTCAGGACTCTGAGATCATGACCTGAGCCAAGGTCAAGAGTCAGACATTCAACTGACAGCCACTCAGGAGCCCCTGATATCAAGTATTTAATTTTATGACCAAACCAGTACAAACTCACAGAAATACCAAAATTGGGATATATTTTATATATATATATATATATAAAATATATATATATATATATATATGTGTGTATAGAATATATATATGTATACGTATATGTATTCACTCTGTAATATATCCTATGAACATTCTGTAGAAGTGTAAGAACTATTTATTCCCTTGTACAGTTGCTTACTATTTCTTTGTGTGAATGTACCACTGTTATTCAAAGTAGTTCCCTGTTGGTGATAATTTTGGTCCTTTGCAGTCTTTGCTTTTACTAATAGTGCTACAATAAAGGGCCTTCTGTGGATATATATATATTTTTTTACAACATTGGCAACATAGTGCTGAGATGGATCCTTGAAAGTAGCATTGTGTATCTTTAGGTATTTAAAAACATTTGTGTTTTTGTTCTCCAGATTAACATGATACTACATGCTGGCCTTGGTTCCTTCTTTTTCGGGGGCATAAAGGTTCTCTTTGTTGGCTGTCCATTGTGAGAACTAGTAAAATGAGCCACCATCTAATTTTTTTCCCTCCCCCCTTTTCTTCCTCAGAGGCTATTTTGAAGTAATATCCTTTTATTCTCTGTTTAAACCTATGAGACTGTTCGGAGGTCTATTCAATGTTCAAACTTCCCCCATATTTGGTTGACTCTCGGAGATAGAGCCATTATATACCACATTGCCTTCTTTAGAAATGTTTCCTAGTCTGGGTTCTGTAGGTAAATAGCTATTTAGGGGCATCTGGGTAGCTTATGGGTTAGGCCTCTGCCTTCAGCTCAGGTCACGATCCCAGGGTCCTGGGATCAAGCCCCGCATCGGGCTCTTTGCTCAGTGGGGAGCCTGCTTCCTCCTCTCCCTCTGCCTGCCTCTCTGCTTACTTGTGATCTCTCCCTCTGTGTCAAATAAATAAATTAATTAATTAAATCTTTTAAAAAATACATATTTAATAGTGGTCTTTATGCAGATGTCACTCCAATGGTTTTGGTTATTTGAAGTTTATTCTGTAATAGAGTTTTTGGAGAGTCAACATGGAAATAATATTTCCTGAATTTTTGAAAGCTCATAGCACTTATCTTTGGATTTTATTACAAAAAGATCACTCTGGGTCAAATTTTTCCCTAAGTCCCTTAAATACAAAATAACCACTACCCATTTGCATTCTGACCTAAAAGCCAAGGAGTCTGATACTCTCCTTGTTACTTAGTCCTTTTGACTGAATGTTCAAAGGAGACTATAAATATATATTTTTTTCTTTAAAGTCCAATTGTTTCTCTAGAATATGGATCAATATTGACAATTCTAGATTAATTTTCCTGGATAGCTAGTAACCCCTTTCAGTTTTTGGTTTCCAGTTTTTTCTATCCCAGGAGATATTTCTTGATTTTTATTTCTAGTATTAGTTCTATTTGTTTGCTTTGATTTTTCTTCTTTGGCAATTTTTATTTTATGCACAGGAGATATTCTTTGCCTGCATTCTATATTTTTAACTTTCTCTTGCATTCTTGGCATCTCTCTTCACTTTGTGAGTTTTAAGTGTTTCATCCTTTCAATCATCTATTAGTCTTACATTATCATCTGTGGCTTCGTTTGCTTTTGTGTTCCTTATAGTTTTTTTTTTTTAAGGTTTTATTTATTTATTTGTCAGAGAGAGTGCATGCACAAGCAGGGGGAGCAGCAGGTAGAGGGAGAAGCAGACTCCCTGCTGAGCAAGGAGCCTGATGGAAACTAGATCTCAGGACCCTGGAATCATGACCTGAGCTGAAGGCAGAGGCTTAATCAACTGAGCCACCCAGGCGTCCTGAGTTCCTTGTTGTTTAATGTTCACCTCAGAAATGATGAAGTATTATTGTTTTTCTTTTATATCTTCCCTGTACTTTGATAGATCTCTTTTTAAAATTTTCCTTCTCCAATAATTGCTGCTTATTCTTCTTATGTAAGACTTCTATTTCTATCATTTTCTTAATTTCTTTTATGTTATTTTAAAATATTAGGCTAGGAATTTCAATTATTCTGTAGCCATGTCTTTTATGTTCTGTATTTTATAGTAACTCTCTATATAGAATTGTCTCACAATTCTTTTTTCTTAAAAAAACATTTATTTATTTATTTATTTATTTATTCATTCATTCATTCTAGGGGGAGAAAGAGAGACAGAGCATGTATGTGGGGAGGAGCAGAGGGACAGAGAGAGAGAGAGAGAGAGAGGCTCTCAAGCAGACCCCCTGGTGAGCAACACCGTGCTTGACCTCCAGACTCTGAGATCATGTATGACCTGACCTAAAATCAAGAGTCCAACTGAGCCATGCAGGCGCCCTTCCCACAGTTCTTTTCTGTTCTTATGTGAAGTTGAATGCATTTTCTTCTTTTCTTAGAAGAAGAGATGAGGCTAGACTAGATTTCTCAGCCTCACAGCTCTGGAACTCCCATTTCTGTATGCTTGTGAAATATTCAGACACACGCTCTGGGACACACTGGGGTTTCTTCTAGTTCTACTCTTCAACATTTTTATCTAGAACTTTTTTTCTTCTTCTTTATGGTCCCTGTCTTGATCAATTTTTATTCTATTTCTGGAAGTTTCTCCTCAGTGTGTGACTTTGGTCTTCGGTTACTATCAAAGTGCTTGGGGCCCAGAGTACTCTAGCTCTGCACTCATCCGTGACCTGGAGATTGCACAGACTCCCTCCACATTTCAGCTCCTGATCTCAGATTCACATATTCAGCTTTGTATGCGGTTAGCTCCTCTAGTCAAGACTGCTTCTCTCCTGCATGTCCAGTACAGTATGAATCATGGTGCTGTTGCATTTTTCCACGTGTATGTCTTTCAGAGTCCATGGGGATTCCTCGCAACTAACTTTGTTATATACAGTGGCTGTGGGACTTCATCTAGCCATCCTAGTCCCTAGGTTTCTGTGTGGCATTCAGTGCACCTAGGCCACCATCTTCCTAGAGTCCTCATCCTTGACCACATGTTATTTCAGAAAATAGAATTCAAAACAACCCACATTATTTGGTTGAATGAGATTACCCAGTGGTAAGTATCTGAACTCAGGTATGTACAGGATATGAGATTCCACACTTCTCCATTTTTTTTTTTCCTACTTTTCCTCCCCTGTCTGCACTGTTCTCATGTGGTGGCAGGCATTATATTAACTTTTGTAATAGCAGAGGCTCTGCAGTCAGGTGGAAAAGTCACAACTACTGCACGTTGTATGTAATGAGTGAAATTTCAATAAGTGGCCACAAAGCATGTGGGTGTAGATTCCAAATGATGGGAACAATGGAAGCTAAAGAGACATTGAAGAGGAGAATACAGATTGAGTGGTATGTAAGGAAGGGGGTATAAGGTGAAGTCAGACCTGTAGGATTCTGAATCTCATAACAAAGTTTGAACTTGCCAGCAAAAAATTTTGAGGAAGGGAATGCTATGTTTTGACTTATGTTTTAACAAGATGACCTTGGCAGTAATGAAAAGGATGGTGTAAGGAGGTAGTGGAGAGCTAAGGCCCGTGTCATCATAAAATTCAATATATTTGGGTACTTGAAGTAGAGAGAGGGAATCATTTGATACAGGTAAAACAGTTTCAAAAATAGCTAAGTATCATTTTTACTTTAGTAAAAGTGGCACAAATCATAAAAGAACATCGGGCTAGAAGGAAGGTCTCATAATAAGTGGGTAAGGAAAATCACCCTCTGTGTTATCTGCTCCAGAGTATAAAAACCCACCAGTTGATTATAAATTGGTATAGCCACTCTGAAAAACAGTATGGAGTTTCCTCAGAAAATTTTCCTCAGAAAATTAAAACTAGAACTACCACATGATCTAGCAATTCTAATTTTGGTAATAAATTCAAAGGAAAGGAAAACACTATGTTGAAGAGCTCTGAACCCTGTGTGTTCATAGTAGCATTATTTAGAGTAACTATCATGAATATGGAAACAACTTAAGTATCCATAGAGAGATGAGTGCATAAAGAAGTTGTGATATATACATAATATATAATATAATATAATATAAATATTATTCAGTCATGAAAAAGAAGGAAATCAAGCCATTTGAGATGTGGATAGTCCTTGAAGCCATTATGCTAAGTAAAAAAACCAGAAAATTACACATATTGTATGATCTCACTTATATATGGAATCTAAGAATCAAACAAAATAAATAAATCAAACCCAGAGATTAGCTTTGTGGTTATCATAGGTGGAGGATGGGAGGGACAGATAAAGATGGCTCAAAGGAGCAAAATTCCACTTGCAAGGTGGGTAAGTAGGATGCCTGGGTGGCTCAGTCGGTTAAGCATCTGCCTTTGGCTCAGGCCCTGATTCCAGGGTTCTGGGATCAAGTCCTGCTTTGGGCCCCCCACTCAGTGAGGAGCCTGCTTCTTCCTTCACCTCTGCCTCTGCCCCTTCCCCCTTATGCATGCTTGCATGCTCCCTCTCTGCCAGCTAAATAAATAAAATCTTAAAAAAAAAAAAAAACAAAACAAGATGAATACATTCTAGGAATGTAATGTACAATATGATGCTTCTAGTTAGCACTGCTGAATGGTGTACCTGAAAGTTGTGAAGAGAGTAGATCTTTTAAGTTCTTACTACAAGGGGAGCTCCCCTTTTATTTTTACCTTTTTAATTTATTTTGGTTTCCATTTGAAATGATGGGTATTAGCTGAAATTACTCTGGTCATCATTTTACAATATACTCAGTCAAGCATTATGCTATATATCCATTCTTTCTCAATAAAACTGGGGAAAAAACGAACAGTTATTGTCAACCTGAGCAGAAGGATATAACAGAAAGCTACCTTCCATACCAGTCTATGTAAAACACATAAACCTTCACTCTGTTGGGGAAATCACTCATATCTACAACTAAGAGAACAATAGGTAAGAATACAAGGTGAATGTTTTCTACAGTGTTTGCTTATTTAGAACCAATTAGCTCTTTCTGGAGGAGTTGAGATTCAAGTAACAATGGAACAGTGGCTAAATGAGCAAGAGTATAAACTTGGAAACCTCAGTCAAGGGTCTGAACTTTTAAAACTAGTAAGAAGGAATACAGCAGGTTCTGTGGCTGCACTGCCCATGTCCCCTCAGCTCATTTGCAGGTGTAGGTGTGGGACTTGGGGGAGAGTTTGCATGCACTCTGATAGCACCCCTAGCAGATTCCTGCCTCTTTTCGCTTCCCTGCCTGAGGGTTTTCTTTGAAACTCCCTTTTTTAGCTGGAGAGCTTAAAGACACTTTTCTCACTCAAGTTCAGGAGTGGAACTGGAACTGGAACCAGAACTGCCCAGGATTCAACACCCAGAGGACATGCCTCAGCCAAAGGGAGACAACAGTCAGAGGATAAGCATCCCCAACCTTTGCATTTCTTGATGGGAAAACACAAAGCTGTATTCCACAAGGTTTCTTAAAATGTTCCCAGCAAGACTGAGCTCTGGTCACCCGCAGCCCACCCAAGCTACACACCTATTATTCATTTTGTCCCATTTGCCTTAGTGCCTTCTCATTCTGGGACCACTTTTCAGATATATCACCTGTACCCAAGTCTTTGTTTTGGTCTTCTTTGGGAGAACCTAAACGACAACTATCAGAAATTTTCATCTTTTAAATTCTTCCCAAACTGTTGTACCTCCCGTTTCAAGGTTCCGCTGGAAACTTCTTGGTAGCTAGAGCTGATCTATAGTGCTTGATAGAATTTCCCCCTCAATGTAGGAGCTGCATTTTTCCCATCTTGGAATCCACAGTACCTAGCCTATTCCCTGGCATAGAGCAGGTGATTGTTAAATAATTGTGGAATCAATAAATGGAAGAAGTTGTAGTAGGCAAGCCATCTATCAGGGAAATCTAGCCATAAACCGCTGGAGGAAGATCATGCAGGAGTAGGGCTTCCGGAAGCGACAGAAATCTCCGAAAGCAGGTAATTGCATCCATCAAAAAATAAATAGCACGAAGACACAGAGACAGGATTTTAAGGACAAGATTCTTTCTCCAAAGAAAATAATAGCTCATAAGAAAATGCTCAACTTCAGAGTGGGAAGGAGATGATGAAGCCTGTCATAGCATTCATTTAACCCTTACAAAAGTCATATAATACAGGTATTACAGGCTTCATTTAATGGATAAGAAAAATCACCCTGAAAAAAGTAAATAAAAATGGACCAAGTTTATACAGGAAGTGGTGACTGGAGAATCAGGAGACCAATCACCTGGCATTCTAGTTATAATCACTAGAAGTCACAATTCCTAGGACTCAAAGGGATGGCTATTTTGAGGAGTAGCCACTAGTGTTATACCCTATACCTCCAGTTCCACAAGGGAAAGCTAATCTTTCTGTGGAGGAATCCTGTCAAGGCAGGAATTGGTGAGTAAACCAACTCTCTCTGAAGAAAGGGAATAAGAATTTGAGGTCCACTGTATCTATTTCAGAATTCAAGGTCTTCTTGTTTCCTTGAAACAATGAAAGGAATGCCCCAACAGTGTCACAGGTGGCTGTTCTGAACAGTAATTTTTTCCAAAATAAATAATAAAAAGGCATATACTATTCTTTTTTCCGCTTCTTCCCTTTTGTTCTCTATTACTGAACATAATTCCCTCAGTTTTAACGGAAGTGAACTCTCTCTTCTTAAATCAGTGTGCTCCCTCTGTAGGATTCAGAATTACAGTGCTGTTTTTGGAGCCATCATTTTGCTTCCATGGTAGCAATTTCCCTAAATCTTTGCCTTGTGGCCTCAACAAATGCATCTGGCAGGAGGAGCAGGCTGACAGAAAAAGGGAGAGCTTCTGTGAACACAAGCACCTTGGGAAATCAGCAACAATGTAAAAAGAAAGACATAAAAGCTATCCAGCACAGTGTATCTGTTTTTAATGGGACTTCATTAAAAGTATATATTTTTTAAAGTTTGCCTCAGCATGGCAGTGGGTTTCTACAGATGAAGTTTGAGAGCACTTAGAAGTTTCTTTTCACTTCTCTTCTTTTTAATTCACTCATTACAAGCTTTGCTAGAGAAAAGGAGAGTAACTCCTGGTTCAGATTAACTTTGTAGAGGGATTTATAGCATTTGTCATTGATTTTCTAGAAACTTTAGAATCAAGGCCAAAGGGGAGCCCTGATTCATGAAATGAGAAGTTGAGTGATCATAAGTGTGGGCCCAGCAGGAGCTGCATTCAAGGGCACTGCACTCAAAGCAGCGTACATCCTGGAATGTTCTAGAACAGAACCTTTACCAATGTCTTGGCTCAGATGAGGGTCCTGAATCCGAGGAATGTCTGGCACAGAGTTCGCCCTCCAGGAGTGTCCAATGAATGAATATCTAGTGCAAAATCCAGAACTAAGGAAACAGACCCAGAGTTCCAATGATGGCAATTAAAAACAACAAATAGAGGGGTTTTTAAATATGGAAAATATTGGTCACAACCTGACAGAGATTTTGTACAGCAGTGGAAGAACTATTTCACAAATGGAATGAAGTCAGTGTGAGGAGGGCTTTAACCGCTAGAAAAAGGAGCATTCTCTTTGAGCTATAGGCAACAGAGCACTCGCAAAGATTTTTAAACATAGTGATATCAACACAGTTCTTTAAGATTACCTAGAAGAATAGTTTTGAAGGGAGGAAAGTATAGGTCTAGCAACAAGTCAGGAGTCTAGTTCCAACAGGGACTGGAGTCCTTAGAGCACATGCCTCTGAGTTAGAGAGATCTAGAATCGCATTCCAGATGCACCACCCACTATTTATGAGACCCTAAGTGTCTTATTTCTTTATGCATCACTTTTCTCTTCTGCATAGGTATAACATTAATTCATTCAGTATTTTCTGTTCTAGAATCTGAATAAACAGGTATAGGTATAAAGAGGGCTTACTCACATGAGTCATGCTGAAAAGTAACATTCAGGTTAAGAAGTAAAAAGGGGAGATACAAATAGTAAGAAGACAAGCATTTCATGGGAAGAAAATTATTAGTAGAATTAGTGTAAGCATCTTAAAGGCAAAGAATGAGTTAGGCACAGTCAGGCACTGAAAGAAGGTCAGTGTGTACTTGTTGATGAGCAGGGCAGTGATACGAGATGATGACCAATGACTATGAGGACCGAATGATGGAGAGAGTCAGGAGCCAGGGTAAGAGGACTGGATACATTTTTGTTTGTTAGTTTGTCTTTATAGAGGGAGGAAGGAGGGGTAGAGGGAGAAGGAGAGAGAATCTTAAGCAGGTTCTATGCTCAGAATGGAGCCCAATGGGGGGCTCAATCTCACAACCCTGAGATCATGACATGAGCCTAAATCATGAGTCAGACACCTAACTGACTAAGCCTCCCAGGCACCCCTGGGTGCATTTTAAACAGGATGGGAAATGAATAGGCAGTATTTTTGCAACTCACAATCACTGAGTAGAAAATGGTTGTAAAGGGACATGAGTCAGAGCTGGGGAACTAGTTTAAAGCCACTGTAGACATCTGGGAAGGAGGTGATGATAGCTTGGAATGGGACTGATAATGAAAAATAAAGTGAGAAGATCAGATTTGGGATATGCTCGGGAGGTAGAATCAATAGAACTTTCTGAGAAATTGAGTTTGGATGGAAGGCAAGGAATCAAAGATGATCCCTACGTTTCTGGCTGAAGCAACTGACTATAAGGTTATGTGTTGTTGTTGTTGTTTTGTAAGGTAAGTATGAGATGGGGAGTCGCAGGTTGACAAATCAAGAGTATTTTTGCAATTTTAGTTTAAAGTCTATAGTAGACATCCAAATGGAAATGCGAAATGACATGTGTCTGCCTGAAGCTCACTCCAGGGAGAGGTTAAGGCTAGAAATAAAGATTTAGTAGTCATCACATATAGATGATATTAAATCCATGAAGAAGCCCCTAGGGTTGTAAAGAGAAGTAAACAGGACTGCAACAAATACAGTGGATTGGCTCACCATGTCCTTTCTAGTCTCCTAATGTTTCTTCCTGGGCTGGGGAGCCTGAAAAACCAGTGACTATGTTTCCCACTCCCTTCACTTGGGTTCTGGGTGGGATTTCAGTTCCAATCAGATGTGCAAGTCTTAGTAGAGAACTGAGATATGCGAGCAGTGAGGCAGGGCATCGGCATCATGTACTGATACTACTGTGGTTCTGCCATCAGAAGGTATAGTGACAGCTTCCCAACTCTGAAAGCAGCCCCTAACTTTATAGCTTGCTAATCATGGCAGGGATGGAGCATTCCTGCAAGCTCAGCTGCTCAGTGAGTCATTTTTAGAAGCTCAAACACTTTAAGTCTTTTGTTCACTTAAAGTGATGTAAGGTATTTAATCCCCCACGTTTAAAAATACCCTCTTTGCTGAAACTAGCTAGAGTGCCTTCGTTCTGACCCACGCCACACCTTGGCTTATCCTTGTATCACTTTAGCATGAAAAGGTTCAAGAGAAGGGGAGATATTAGTAAATTAGAAACCAGAAAAGACTGAGAAAGGATAGATGAAAGGAAAATTAAGTGTGATGTCATGGAGAATAGGGAAAATGTGGTTTTACAGAATATCTTTTAATGCTGCGTGGTAAGCATAGAACTGAGTGGTAAAGTGAGAAAAATGGCAAGATCATTGGTGATCCTGCAAAGAATCTTCATGGAATAGGGGACATAAACAACAGAGAATGATTGAAAAGTGAACATAGCCTAAATAAGTGGACTTAGTAACCACAGGTGACTTTTAAAGATGCTTCAATGTAAAGGGGACAGGGAGGACTGTCCCCTTAAATAGGGCCTGCATTATATTTGTTTACATGTCTGTTCATTCCAAAGAAAAGAACCACTACAGCACACCTGTAGGCTGAATGTAGCACCCTTTCCAGAAAAGAAGATTGATGATGTGTGAAAGAGGAGAGAATTGTAAGAGAAAAGTATTTGGGAACACAAATGCTCTGGTTCCTTTGGTCACTTTTTCCTCAATGAACTTCAAGGTAGCCTTAAGCTCTTAATGAGTTGGCCTTGTAAGGTGTGACTATTTGGAGAGAAAGAAAAGGTATGCAATGGTTTTGTTGAGTAATGATAGCAACAAACTAAAAAAGAGCTATAGATAACCCATTTAAATATCAGGTCGTGAGTTTGCACTGATGTTGGTCCACATGGTTATGAGTTATTGTTTTTTCCAGCAATGTATAATTAGCTGCTTGTGTGCAGGCACAAAATAGGCTGACAGTAGCGTTTAAGCAATATCCAGGCTTAACCAGATAATACAGTGGAAGGAGAGGAGTTCTGAATATTTATAAGGGAGTGATTATAATTCTAGGACACAAAATCTAAGTCACATAAAGAGCAATGTGAGGAAACAAAATGAGAAAGTAACGATGAGAAACATACAGGTTCAACAGATGATGCATTGATAAAATTGAAGATTGATTCCAATGGAAATGGTAGTAATAGGTGGGCTGGTTGGAGGAGGTGGTGGTTGAAGTTGAGGTTGTAGAATGAGAGAAGTTACTTATATCGAGGTCAAGGGTTTGACCATGGAAATATGTAGCTGAAATGGAGCAGAGAGACAATGACATTGGCTACATTATTCATAAGAATGTTGAAGTTACCAGAAAGGGTGACAGGAGAAGCAGTGGAAAGAAGGCACAGTGATCTAGGTGTGAAAATCAGTAAATGAACAGGAGAAACAAGGGTCAGTAGATAATTATAGCCAGGCAAGAGATTGGGTAGTTTCCTTCTTCCTTCTCACCCAACCTCTAAGAATCATAGAGGTTGGGTGAGAAGGAAGAATATCAACAGCAGCCTAGTAGAGTAGTTATTAACATTACATGAGATAACATGTATAAAGTACCTAAAAATGTCTGTCAATTTAATGTGTAATACTATTGTTATGGTTATTATAAATAAGTCAACCTACGCCAACAGAATGTCTAATACATGCCAGTCATGGGGTTGGATGTTACTCACTTTTATTTTTTCTTTACTTCTTTGACCTAGAATCATAGATTATGAAATCTGAACAAGACCTCAAAAGTCACTTCATCTAAGGTCCATGAAATCTAGCCAATGGTTAGATAGATGCATAAAAACTACCTGAGAAGGTTATTGATTATATAAATGCCAGTCCCCCACTGCTGATTATTTTGATTTTTTACACCTTCAGTGGCACCTGGGACCCTATGTTTTTAGTAAGCTCTCTAAAAGATTCTGATACAAGGCCAAGTTTAGGAACCACTGTTCAGCATCTATTTTATAAGTGACGAAACTGAAGGCCAAGATCAAAGCTGGTAAGTAACAGAATCAGGACTTTTACCCACATGCCCTGTTTCCAACCCCAAGAATTAGATCCTGAAAGACAGTAACACTTGGATGGGAAGCTGAGTAAAGTTTTATACCATTTTTCTTCACATCCTGCTTAGGTGGATACACTGAGAATAGCCATGGCAGAGAGAAGTTGGTCTAGGCAACACACAAACTATGACAGCAAAGTAGATACTATCATTCTATGACACCAATCAAATGCAAATTTGTTGGAAACAACAAACATGTTGGAAAGCTGGAATGCAAGGTAGAGGGTGCAAATAATGATTAGGTGAGCTGACAGATGTTATAATAATCCAGGCTTATAATTATGCTGATAAAAATACCATGGGGTGCAGACATAAATTTTTAAAAAAAATTTTGGAGGAAAAATGACAGAGTATTTTGATTCTATATCAGTGTATGAGATTGACAAGGTCCATATGTGAAACCTGAGTCAAATGATAGGCAGCCATGCTAATTATCCTCCTAGTGAGGTGATTTCAAACCTTGTCGACATATCAGAATCATGTCCCGTGTTAACTGATATTCTGAGTTAATTGATAAGACTCACTTTGGATTTGAGATACATATTTAGTAAATGGGAATCTTTAAAGTGTTTATACCTTATAAAAGCTCAAAATGACTAGGTTTTAACATACTAGGGTATGCTCAGATTATACAACCCTACTATCTATTCTTTCTTACTATCTATTATCTATCTATCTATCTATCTATCTATACACACATCTTCCAGCTGTATAACAGCATTGGGAGATCAAAAACGAATTCCAGTGGACTGTCATTATAGATAATAGGAGCTGCCTCATGAACTGCCATCCCCATGGCAAGTGGTTTCAAACAAAACAGTGTGAAAATAGTCCCATGTCACTGGACTTTAAAGTCAGGAACTGAATACTACCTAGAATATGTTGCCTCTCCTCAAAGAGGAGGGAGCACTTTGCTGTGAACTACTTATAACAGGGTAGTCAGTGGTACTGCACATAAAGGTACTTACTCTTCTCCAGTATTCTTACTGAATATACAATAGAGGCGAGGTACATTGTCTATCAAACATGCCTAATGACGACAGCTCAGCATGTTATCCAAGCTCACTGTATATATGATTTTTCTGCTTTGCTAGACAAAGAAAATTATTGTAACTGGGAGAAATAGGTACAGAGAAGAATTATGACCCTCTTCACACTCTTATTTTTTAATTTACAAGTAGAGAAACTTTAGGCAGAGACACTGATGTCTAAGGTACCTCTAGGACATTATACAATTGAGATGGAACACTTTGGCCTTCTGCGGAGATGAATGATGGGCTCCTCCAAATGTTGCTCATGACCTAAGGCTTTATTTCAGTATAAATAAGGAAGATGCCTCTAGAAGCATTGCGTGAGGTAAATCTCCTCTAAGAACAAAAGATGCTAAGATTGGGAAGTGGGAAGGCTTACGTGGCCATAACTTTTACATGTACCTAATTATAGCTAATAATGACAATGCTTAAAGCCTGAGAAAGTGAGATGCCATTGTCCTAATCAGTGTCATAGCTGCTAATCCACACAGAGGCTTTGTTTCTGAGTTTCACCTCTAAGAAGTTTCTCCAAAGAGCTGCTGTTGACTGGAACCTTACAGACCATGGAAGACAGGCAATTTTTGAAAGGCTGAGTTAGGCACACATGGCTTTCTGTTTCAATCCTACTTGGTTTCATTCTTGGAGTTCCTGCTTAGCATAAATCAAAATGTTCAGGATAGGAGAATGGCTCAAGCTGGCAACATAAGATGATCCTGAATTTACCTTCTTCCATGGACCCAACAAATCTATAGCTATTTTTGTAACAATTCCCTTTGAAAAGAATCTGAGAATCAACTAAAGAGCTACTCTACAACAGAGTCTTAAAGGGCCACACTGAGACTGGTAGGAGAGGCAGCAATGTGATCTTGCCAAAAACTACAACACTGAAATGGCAACTCACCATTGGAAGGGGTCTCATAAATACAGAATTCCTCCATGAGGAGCAAGGGGTTTGTGCCCCATCAGGCACCTCAACCCTTGAGATTTGTACCAGAAGGAAATGCCCCCAAAACATCTGACTTTGAAAACCAATGGGGCTTATATTCAGGAAAACTACAGGGCTGTAGGAAACAAAGATTTCACTCTTACAGAGCTTGAGTGCTGACCCACTTGCCCCAGGACCCAGAGGGAAGCCATGGTTTGAAAAGAGCCTAGACTGTATGTAAAGGAGACTCATTTGCTAATCTTAAAGCATCTGCAAGAGGGGGAAAACAACTGTTGGGACTCTCTCCAGGGATGGAAGTGCTGGTGGGTGCCATTTTTTCCCTCTCATTCTATCCTGCTAGCACCTGCTTACTGACACCACCACCATGGCCCTGCCAAAGGCAGTGACTGAATGCCCACATCCCTCTGCACTGCTACCATTGTTTCTCCAAATGTGGGGAGTGCCCCACCCCTATACATCAATGACATTGCTCCACCAGAGGTAGCAGACAGGCACCCTGCACCCCCCGATGCTGTTGCAGCCCCTCCCAGCGATGGTGGGTGAGTGAATCCAAAAAGACCTACCTCAAGACACATTATAATTAAAATATCAGTAAGTTAAAGATAAAGAGAGAATTTTAAAAGCAGCAAGAGAAAAACAACCTACAAGGGAACCCCTATAGGACTATTAGTGGATTTCTCAGCAGAAATCATGCAGGCCAGAAGAAAATGGCATGATATATTATAAATGCTAAACAAACAAACAAACAAAAAACTTTCAAGCAAGAATACTTTATCCAACAAGGTTATTCTCGAAATGAAGGAAAGAGAGCTTTCCAGAGAAGCAAAAGCTAAAGGTGTCTGTCACCACTAAATTGGACCTAGAAGAAATATTAAAGAGACTTGAAGCTGGAAAGAAAAGATATTGATTAGTAATAAGAAATCAGATGAAAGTAAAAATCTCACTGGTAAAAGAAATATAAAATAAAAGAAGAGGATTAATCATTTATAAAGTCAGGTTAAAAAACAAAAGTAGTAAAAATAACTATAGCTACAAAAATTAAAGGACACACAAAGTAAAAAGATGTAAAATGTGATATCAAAAACATAAAACATAGGGGAGAAGTAAAAATGGAGAGTTTTAAACAATGCATACAAACTTAATATTTATATATATATGTATATATATATATGCATGTGTGTGTGTTACATGTGTTACGTGTCTCACTTTTGTCTCATTATCACAAAAGTTAATGAGAAGGAATGTAAGCGTAACACTATAGAAAGTCATCAAACCACAATAGAGGAAATCAAAAGAAGAAAGGAAAAAAGAACTACAAATCAGCCAGAAAACAATTAACCAAATGGCAATAAGTACATATATATCAATAATTGCATTAAATACAAATGGACTAAATTTTCCAATCAAAAGATACAGAGTGGTAGAATGATTAAAAAACAAGACCCATCTATATGTTGCATACGAGACTTCCCTCAGGTCTAGGAGCATATACAGATTGAAAGTGAAGAGATGAAAAAAAAAAAAAAAAAACATTTCCTACAAATGGAAACCAAAAGAAAGCAGGGATGGCTCTACTAATATCAAACAAAATAGTCTTTAACACAAAGAATGAAATAAAAGACAAAGAAGGGTGCTACATAGTGATAAAGGGGTCAGTCCACAAGACGATGTATTTGTAAACACGTAAGTGTCAAGAATGGGAATCTTTGTCTTATTCCTGAACGTGCTGGAAAAGCTTTCAGCTTTTCATTGTTGAGTGTGATGTTAACTGCGGGCTTTCAGATATGACCCTGAATTACAGTGAGGTACATTTCTTCTAGACCCAATTTGCTGAGAGTTGGGTTTTTCTTTTTTAATTATTGAACTGTGAGAGTTGTTTATAGATTCTAAACATAAATGACTGTTGTTTATATTTTGAGTATAAGTCTTTTACCAGTGTTGTGTTTTGCAAAAATTTTCTCCAAGAGTGCAACTTGTCTTTTTCTTTATCTTAATAGTGACTTTCAAGGAGCAGAAATTTTTAATTTCAACAAAGTTCAGTTTATCAATATTTTCTTTCATGGTTGATGCTTTTTGTGTCCTATCTAAAACAAACAAACAAACAAACAAAAAAACTTTGCTTTTGATGAAGTCCCGAAAGTTTATTTTCGCTTTTGTTTCCTTTACCTTTGGAGACATATCTTGAAAGAAGTTGCTGTGGCTGATATTGAAGAGATTACTGCCTATGTTCTCCTCTAGGATTCTGATGGATTCCTGTCTCATGTTGAGGTCTTTTATCCATTTTGAGTTTATCTTTGTGTATGGTGTAAGAGAATGGCCGAGTTTCATTCTTCTACATATAGCTGTCCAGTTTTCCCAGCACCATTTATTGAAGAGACTGTCTTTTTTCCACTGTATATTTTTTCCTGTTTTGTCGAAGATTATTTGACCATAGAGTTGAGGGTCCATATCTGGGCTCTCTACTCTGTTCCACTGGTCTATGTGTCTGTTTTTATGCCAGTACCATGCTGTCTTGGTGAACACAGTTTTGTAATAAAGCTTGAAATCAGGTAACGTGATGCCCCCAGTTTTATTTTTGTTTTTCAACATTTCCTTAGCGATTCGGGTTCTCTTCTTATTCCATACAAATTTCTGGTTTATTTGCTCCAACTCTTTGAAGAATACTGGTGGAATTTTGATCGGAATGGCATTAAAAGTTTAGATTGCTTTAGGCAGTATAGACATTTTAACAATGTTTATTCTTCCAATCCAAGAACATGGAATGGTCTTCCATCTTTTTGTGTCTTCTTCAATTTCCTTCATGAGTGTTCTGTAGTTCCTCAAGTACAGATCCTTTAACTCTTTGGTTAGGTTTATTCCCTGGTATCTTACGGTTCTTGGTGCTATAGTAAATGGAATCGATTCTCTAATTTCCCTTTCTGTATTTTCATTGTTAGTGTATAAGAAAGCCACTGATTTCTGCACATTGACTTTGTATCCTGCCACGTTGCTGAATTGCTGTATGAGTTCTAGTAGTTTGGGGGTGGAGTCTTTTGGGTTTCCATATAAAGAATCATGTGATCTGCGAAGAGAGAGAGTTTGACTTCTTCATTGCCAATTTGGATACCTTTTATTTATTTTTGTTGTCTGATTGCTGTTGCTAGGACTTCTAATACTATGTTGAACAAGAGTGGTGAAAGTGGGCATCCTTGTCTTGTTCCTGATCTCAACAGGAAGGCTTCATCAAAATCAAAAGCTTCTGCACAGCAAAGGAAACAGTCAAAAAAACAAAGAGGCAACCCACAGAATGGGAGAAGATATTTGCAAATGACAGTACAGACAAAAGGTTAATACCCAGGATCTATAATGAACTCCTCAAACTCAACACACACAAAACAGACAATCATAACAAAAAATGGGCAGAAGATATGAACAGACACTTCTCCAATCAAGACATACAAATGGCTATCAGACACATGAAAAAATGTTCATCATCACTAGCCCTCAGGGAGATTCAAATTAAAACCACATTGGGATATCACTTTACACCAGTTAGAATGGCCAAAATTAACAAGATAGGAAACAACATGTGTTGGAGGGGATGTGGAGAAAGGGGAACCCTCTTACACTGTTGGTGGGAATGCAAGTTGGTGCAGCCTCTTTGGAGAACAGTGTGGAGATTCCTCAAGAAATTAAAAATAGAGCTTCCCTATGACCCTGCAATTGCACTCCTGGGTACTTACCTCAAAGATACAGATGTAGTGAAAAGAAGGGCCATCTGTACCCCAATGTTTATAGCAGCAATGGCCACGGTCGTCAAACTATGGAAAGAACCAAGATGCCCTTCAGCGGATGAATGGATAAGGAAAATGTGGTCCATATACACTATGGAGTATTATGCCTCCATTAGAAAGGATGAATACCCAACTTTTGTAGCAACATGGACGGGACTGGAAGAGATTATGCTGAGTGAAATCAGTCAAGCAGAGAGAGTCAATTATTATATGGTTTCACTTATTTGTGGAGCATAACAAATAGCATGGAGGACATGGGGAGTTAGAGAGGAGAAGGGAGTTGGGGGAAATTGGAAGGGGAGGTGAATCATGAGAGACTATAGACTCTGAAAAACAATCTGAGGGGTTTGAAGTGGCAGGGGGGAGGAGGTTGGGGTACCAGGTGGTGGATATTATAGAGGGTACGGATTGCATGGAGCACTGGGTGTGGTGAAAAAATAATGAATACTGTTATGCTGAAAATAAATAAATTTAATTAAAAAATTTGCTTAACCTAAAATCAAAAATTGTCTTTTATGATTTTTGATAGAAATGTTATAGTTTTACTTTTGCATTTAGGTCTATGATGCATTTTGAGTTAATTTTTAGAAGTGGCATGAATATGGATCAGGATTCATATTTTTGCATAAGATGCCCAGTTGTTCCAGGAATATTTGTTGAAACCACTACCATTTGTTCATTGAATTGCTTCAGCAATTTGTCAATATCAGTTCATTATCTATATGCATTGGCCTATTCTAGGCTCTCTATTCTGTCCCACTGATCTGTGCCTCTATCCTTTGTTAATACCATGCTTTCTTGATTACTATAGCTTCATAGTAAGTACTGAACTCAGATGGTGTGAATCTGATAACTTTGTTGTTCTTTTGTTTTGGCTATTCAATGGTCTTTATTTTTCCATATAAATTTTAGAATTAGCTTTTTGATTTTTTTCAAAATATCCTGCTGGTATTTTTATCAGGATTGTGTTGAATTCATATATCAATTTGGGTCAGGGTTGATATATCTAACACTATTCATTACCAATTAATGAGTCTGGTATATCTCACCATTTAGCTTTTATTGGGCTTCTCTCAATATTTTATATTTTTCAGCATACAAACTTTCACATACTTTATCCTAGATTTGTCCTAGGCAGCTCCTTTTTGGGAATGCTACTTTAAATGGAACTTCTACAAAATTACAATTTACACTTATTATAATTTCAATTTGCAATTATTTGCAATTACTAATTAGCAATTAATTAGCACACAGAAATACAATAGAGGAATTTTTGGGTATGTCAATTGATTAATTTCTATTTTTTTATCCTACAACTCTGCTGTAGTCACTTAGTATACCTAGTAATATTTTTTGTATACATTATTTGGAATTTTCTGTATAAGCAATCACATTACCTGCAAATCAAGAGAATTCATGCATTCATTTCAAATTTGTTTGCCTTTTCCAAATTTTTTTTTTCATTATTTTACTGTCTAGGACTTCCAGTATAATGTTGAATAGAGTGGTCAGAACAGATATTCTTGCCTTGTTTTCAATCTTAGGGGAAAAATTCATTTCAGTCTTTCATAAAGTATGTTAATTATAGATTTTTCAATAGATGCTAAGTTGAAAAATCTTCCTTTTGCTCCTAGTTCACTGACAGTTAATATCATGAATGATGTTGATTTTACCAAATGTATGTTCTGTATCTGTTGAGATGACTCTGCACTTTTTCTTCTTTAGTCTGTTGATATGATAAATTCCACCACCCATAATTCCAACAATCCCAGAGATAACCACCGTCCACATTTTTGTAAATCCCTCCCAGACTTTAATCTATAAATATAATTTATGTAAGAATATAGAAAAGTGGTTTTTATATAATTTGTATAATTATTTCCTAATGCATTATTAAGAACTATTTCATGTTATTTAACTTTATTTAAGAACACAATTTTCCTGGCTGAATAAAAGTGCAGCCTATGTATTCATCATCATCATCATCATCATTATGTAATGATAATTACAATAATTGAACAATAACTCTTTGTATCAATGACTAGAGTAAGTTTATTACATATAATAATATTTTACTCTCAGAACAACTCTATGAGGTAGATATGCTGTTGCTGATGGTGATGATGGTGATGATGATGAGGCCCATTTTATAGCTAAGGAAACAGACATAATGGACAACTCTCTCAAGGTCTCACAGCCAATAAGCTGTAGAACTATTTCTGGTTCCATAGACTATAGTTTTTCCCATGTTATACTGTTTACTGTCACTGCACAATTACTCAAATTCTGATTATGTCATTGCCTTTATGTGCTACATAAACAATGCTAGGGGGTGTCTGGGTGGCTCAGTGGGTTAAAGCCTCTGCCTTCGGCTCAGGTCATGATCCCAGGGTTCTGGGATCAAGGCCCATGTTGGGCTCTCTGCTCCACAGGGAGCCTGCTTCCTCCCCTCTGTCTCTCTGCCTGCCTCTCTGCCTACTTGTGATTTCTCTCTGTCAAATAAATAAAAAAATCTTTTAAAAAATGCTAGGATAAACTCAACTGGCAATAAATCTTTAATCATATATATCCTTAGAAGAGATTTATAAAGAACTAAGAGTCCGGTTTTGGTACCTTGAGCTACCCTGCCCAACTGCTTTTTCTGAGCAGTCTTATCAAAGGTGGATATACTGCGGCCAAATTCAGATTTGCTTTTTAATTTTGTTAATTTTTGCTCAGTAAAAAATTAGTGAACTACTTTTTCATGTTTAAGGTGCTCCTATGTTTATTACTTCATTTGTGTTCGGGTTTCCCATTTGTTGTTCATGTTTTTTGTCAGTATTTAGTGTGTTCAGATTTGAATGAAATTTTTATGTAACAAATCAACAATTTGTTCTGAATTTTCCATTAATTTTAAATTTTCTTTGCTTAGCTTATCTTTACTTTTTTCTCTTAAAAGGACAGTAGTTTTAAAGTCAAGTCATTTTTTCATTTGCATTTTATTCCTCACATATATAAGAAATTCCTTGCTGAGTCAGTATTAGATAGGGTATACTTATATATTTTATTCAAGTATTTTATGTAAAAATATATATATTTAATTCATACAAAATAAATCTTATTGCATCTTGTAAGTTGAAGACCTAACTTGGCTGTTTCCTAAGTAATAACCCAATTATCTTAGTATCATTAATTCCATTATCTTTTTTCCTAAGAAATCAATGACAAGCTTATCTTAACTTATTACATATGCTCTCTATTCTGCTCTACTAATCTATTATTACTTTAGCAAAGCAAAACAGTGTAGTGTGGGTTTAGGTCCAGTATTGCCACTGTCAAATGAGCTTGAATAAATCCCTTAGCCTCTCTGAACCTCATCTTTCTCATTGCATATGGTTGTTTTAAACATTAAATGGTGGGGGGAGTATATCTAGCACTTAGTTTAATGCCTGGCACATAATAAGCTGTTAGAGATATCTGCAGTTTTATTATTCCCTTTATTCTGTCAGGTCCAAGTTCAAGTTACTGTGGCTGTGATAAAGGCTCCTAATCCCATTTTCCCACTTCCTTTCTGCCCCAGGCCCAGTCAAGAGCCATGTAGCCCATGTGACATGTGACAAAACACTGGCAAATGGTGTACAAGCCTATTTCCAAAAATGTTCTTTCCTTGAAAGGGACATTCTCTTTCGCATATCCTCCTTATTCCAGAATGAAATCTAGACAATGTGATTGGATATCCAAGAACCTTGTTGGACCACGCGATGATGATGTTTGTGAATATCTCGTGTGGTGGAGAAAAACAAAATAAGCTTGGCGTCTCCTGAGAATGGAGTTGTCTTGGATTTCTGTGTGAGAGGCAAAACCTTTGCTTCTTTAACACACTATCCTACAGTCTCCATCACTCACAGGATATCTCATTTTCGATGACCTATTTGGATCCCACATTCAAGAAAGGATGCTATTTGCATGCTTAAGTGTTTTGAGCTTAAGGTCTTTTGCATTATGAGTAAGAAATAGTTCTCTCATTCTCTATCGATTCTAGTCTAGAAAACCAATATTTGCTCTTTTGAATTAGGTTGTTATCAATTAACATGTAAGTAATTGGTGCCAACTTTGAAAGGGAAGATGAATGGAATCTGAACCATCAAACAGAAAAAAGCACTGATTTTTTTTTAAACTCCTCTATAATGCCCTTCATATGAACAAGTGTTAAAAGTAAATATATTTTTCATCATTGCTTCAAGACTATGCCATACAAAATAGATTAATTGTCGACGAAGAGAGCAAAATAGGTAATTCAGTTTCCCAAGAGAGTTTTAGTAAATGAATTGTCTGCCTGGTATTTTGCATTGATCACTTAGCCACAATAATTAACAATCCTCTTATTTATACTGTATTGAAAATTGAAGCTCAGGATTACACTATAATTCATTTTTTCTAATATTAATCTTCAGTCATTATAAAACACCTTCATGTTGTTTTCTAATGAAGTCAGTATTGCCGAATTCGCTAAGTTAATTGATTACTCTACCTTCAAGATGTGGTTTATTTAAAGGATCAAAGTATTCATGTGCTGCGTTTAGATGTAAAGTCCAAATAAGGAAAATAACTAGTAAAATCTCTCCTTTATCTCTAGACTAATGGGCATATATTGGCCTTCCTGTGGTTATTACACTTGACCTTGTTCTCCAGGATGGACACCAAGAGGGGATATGAGATAAGCCTGGGGATAAAGCACCCAGTGCAATGTCGTTCCAAAGGATGCATTTTGGAGACACTGCTCCTGATGCTTCTAATATCCTGTGCCAAAGAGAATTTCCACCATTTCTATCTCACTCACTAACCCCAGAGAATATCCTGCTAGATGACAATGGGTAAAGTAAATGCATTTGTTTTCAGATGGTACAGCATCCTGCATTAGCAGGGTCTCTAGAATGGCACAATAGGAAAGTCCCCTTTTAATAATTTACAGGAAGTTAATTCCATGGCAAAGCACTTTTTGCGTGTCTTTCCCAATTAGAAATACATCGATCTCCTGTTAGAGATTTAAGTCTTTACATTTATCTTTTTATAACTCGCAGAACTTAAAAATATTAAAATTTGTGATTCTAAAACTCGTTCCATGATAGATTGTCAAAACTACTGTGAAAAATCTGAAAGCAAATGTAGTTGTTCTAGGAGTTGATTCGTTCACTTCTTGGATACATGTTGTGTGCTTAATAGTGGGAATAAAACACATAATCTCTATTTCATCCTCAAACAATTTCATCTGGGTGGGGGGACACTAACAGGAGAATGATCATCACAATCCCTTAAATATATAGGAAACCAGGACTAACTTTGCTTAAAGTATCAGGGAAAGTTATACAAGAAATATTTTATTCTTAATAATGATAAGGAATTTGCCACATGGAGGAGATAAACCGCAAGATCTCCTGGTCCTGCAAGTGATTACCAAACTCATAAAACTCTAGCATATTTCAAAGAATGTCCAGTTGGCTTTGAGGCTTCGAGCCATCTGAAAAGAAAAGAAAAGAAATAAATACTTATTTGTCAGATCTGATACCTAGATAAGAGTTATTTGCTAAGGGGTCTACATGCACTAATATCTGTAATCTCGGTAAAAAATTTATATATATATATATATATATATATATATATATATAAATATAATTTTACATATATATATGACCATCTCCTTTTCCCAAAAAAGATATTGAAATTCAGAGAAATAGAGTATAATGTACTTAGTAATTGACAGACCCAGGATTTTGCCTAGCATTGTGTAGTTCAGAAGTGTCATCGAAAAATCAAAGTTCTTTTTGTAACCATAAATCTCTTCCTGGGTTTCTGACAATCTGCTGTTCTGAGAGAAGAGAAAGAGTGAGGGACTGAAATTCCAAGAAGGGCAGTGTAGCTTAGGATTTATATTAGAGTTTTAAAGTCAGACATTTCTGGGCTTAAGAAGTTCCCTACTATGCTACTTAATGAGCTTGGACAAGGTACTTTGCTTCTCTATACAGTTCAGTTTCTCTGCAAAATGTGAACACTAAGAGCATCCACTTTCCGGCCGTTGTGTGAGAATGACATTCAAAAATGCATGCAGAAACCTGTAGCTCTACACTTGACACATATATCTACTTAATAAATACCAGCCAAACTCTACTCAAGCAATGGAACATGCCCAGAACTATGAAAATGTGTCTTGCTTCCTAACAGAATTCAGATACCCAGGAGCATTTCCAAATCCTACGGAAGAACACAAGTTCTCCTGATGGACTGTTAGAATTCGGAGGTTCAGCTCAAATCTAGATTTCAGCTTTGAGTCTGACTTCCTGGACCAACCTAGCATTCCTAACGGTCAAGAGTAGTAAAGAGTGGTCTAGGAGGGAACTCTGAAGGCCTACCTAAGCCACAGGTTTGGGGATCCCAAGTGGGTGGGAAAACCTGACTGATAGATACCATCAGGCATCCGGTCACTGCTTTATGTAGACAAGCCAATCCACTGGAAGCTGGAACACCGTTTTCAAAATGCCTAACTGTCCTTCCATTCGATCCATGATATCAGGGAAGAGAGCCAAGAACTCTGATTGAATGGCGTCTGTTGCATGATTGATAGAAATGTCTGAGCACCCCACAGATGGCCACAAAACACCCCAGGGCTTAGTGGTATGTGCAAGTGGCTCTATACAAATGAAAAAATGTTAAATTATTTTTCTGACCCAATATCCTTAGCAAAAAAACAAGCATTTTTAAAATTTACAACAGGAACACTCAGAACTCTTATTTGTAGAAAAGCATAGGATCATGAAAAAAATATATATAAGAGATCACTTACATACTTAGACACAATTTTAGATATAACACACTGTACAATAGAAACAATACATTATGTGTGTGTATACATACATAATTTTATATACCTGTATCATGTTGTGTTGTATTGATTCTTCAGACATTTTTTACTCCAAATAAATCTTATAACTAAATATCAGTAAAATTAAGCTAGTGGTTTGCTTTATATAGATGCCCGATTGTTTTAATGTCAAATGGATGTCAATGAGAATAAAAATATGGGAAAAACCATGAAACAGCACAGGTGCCTGGCTTGCTTAAGGATGGAGTCCTCCAGGTAATGCATATTATATCGTGCACAGCCATTCAAGCTGCTTCAATCATTTGAAGCATTTAGCAAGCATAGCTAGAAGGAAACTTAGATCATCCAATTCAATCTCTCATTTTAGAGTCGAGAAAAATGACACCCAGAGGGGTTGTTATTTGCTTTAGGTAACCAAATTAATTAACAACTTTCCTAGAAATAGGAAGTTTCTTTTACAATACCCAGCTCCTCAGGACACATTCCTAACTCTGTAAACTTTTGAATAATTTGAATAAGTGGCTTAGTGACAAAGCAAATTCGAAAATCTCCAAATTTTTAAGTCATATACCTTAAATATCAGAAAGACCTTTATTTGCTTCAATGTTGTACCAGCTTGGGCATTTGCTTTGCGTACTAATCGATCCCCACATTTTGTGTAACATACCAACAGAAATGCCTATGATGTGTCACGTTTACGACGTATCTGCTGGTGTAATTTAACAGCTGCTCTGGATTCTGCATGTTGTTAAGTTTTCATAGCAATTTTTTTTTTTATCTTTTCTATCTTTCTCATTTTACTTTGTAAATTTCTGGTTGACAGTCACCCATAAGCAATTTGCATACCTTTTGATTTCCCTGTTATCCACTGGACTATTAGGCTAAACACATTCTTCATAATTATAGCTCATTACTTAATAATTAAATAAAATATTTAATTTAATAAAATAAATTACTTAACAATTATTTATCTCACCCCTAACATGCAAGCCCATTCAGGGAAACCAAAGATTCCTTGCATAAAGCCCTGTATGTAATTGGGTACCTGGGTGACTCAGTTGGTTAAGCGGCTGCCTTTAGCTCAGGTCATGATCCCAGTGTCCTGGGATCGAGTCCCGCATCGGGCTCCTTGCTCCGCAGGGAGCCTACTTCTCCCTCTGCCACTCTGTCTGCCTGTGCTCACTCTCTCTCTCTCTCTCTGACAAATAAATAAATAACAACTTAAAAATATATATTTTTTAATGAGTGACTCGAATACAGACTGATTTTCATATTAGTCTCGGGGAAAAGATAAAGGAATACAGAACCTATACTTTGTCACCGATCAAATGCCTAAAATGCTTTCCATCAGATGTGACATGTTTTGAAGTAGCACATTTTTTTCTATTATGTGTTATCAAAACTATCCTGAAGACAAAGGGATAGCTGAGATTTGATTAAACTTGTTTAATAGTATTTGTTTGAGCTTAAGTCCACCTTGCTAAAGGTGATCCTTTTCTACCAGTTTCATGAGATCAAATTTAAGAATAAGATTGGGGAATAGCTTAAAGTATACTTGTAAGTAAATACACCCAATTCTGTGAATCCACTCCTCTGTTGCTCTAAAGTTTGTGTTCCAGAGGGCTGCCATGTAAGTAACTGCATAGGCAGTGGAAGAAAAAGACTAAGTCAGGGAATTTTTCAGGGCTAGAAAAATGGCATTAAAAATAGCTGACTCTCTATCCCAAAGTTGATAAGATACAAATGATGCAAATCAACTTGAGAATGTAGTCACGCCATGTGGCTGGAACCCTGTCATCAATACCATCCATTTTATCCTGGACTTTATTTAAGAAGGGAACTAGTTAATTTAGAAAGCCTGGAGTTGTAGCTAGAAAGCATCCCATGAAAAAAATGAGCATTCACCACAAAACCTACAAGGCTAGAACAGCTTTCTTTTAGACCACACCTAGGCAAGAGGAAGAAGGAGGTAGTTCAGATTTGGATTTCTGTCCACCTACATCTATCTGATACCCCACAATACCCACTCCCATTGGAAACCTCCCTCCCTTGCTGGAAGGTTAAATTTCTTTTCCTTTTGATGTTAGTCCCACCCATATGACCAGCTTAAAACAATGAAACTTCGTGCTGAAGCTATGTTTGTCTCTTCTGAGCACAGCTCACTATGTCTCTTCTTTCATTCATGAGATCAGATGGAAGCTTTTCAGTCAGTGGGAATTCTAGAGCAAAGAGGACAGGCTGCAAACATCAACCAACCCACCAAAAGCATGCAACTCGAGCAGGAAATGTAAATGGTTGATTTAAAGTGTTGCGATTTGAGTGTTAACTTATTGTCACAACATATTTTTTACCTGACAGAAAGAAAAAAGCTGATTTTTGATTACCTTCTGTATGTTTGAAAAGATTTTCTCTGAAAGGGAGTGAAACTGGTTACAGAAGAGACCAAGATATCTTGAAGACAAAACACAGAGATAAACTTGAATGAAAAAATGCTAAGAGAAGTTAAAATAAAAATTAGAGTGGATCTAAAATAAAAATGACAGAGAAAGAGAGAGGAGGGGAGAAAGGAGGGAGAGGGAGAGAAAATAAAAACAAAAAACCAGAAGGGACTATCAGTCATAAGACTGATAGAAATAACCAAAAACTTTGTCTTTGCTTTTGCTCTGAGAAAAACTACATGATCCAGAATGACACCGACTTTATTACGTATGTGCCCTGCTCAATGAGCACGTCAGCTTACCTAGTGCCCTGACCCTGGTTTTTAAATACCATTTTATAATCAATGAAACTAGGGTTCATTGCAGAAGTGGTTGATTACAAGGAAGATACAAGATGAGGCTGAAGCGTCATATCATACCATAAATAAGGAAGTGATTAAACAAGAATGGGGGCTTGTAGGAAGAACAGGGCTGCCAGCCTGAAAAAGCTCCCAGCAGTCAAAGTGGAACAGTTTGAGCACAAAATAAATAATAACAGCATTGGATTTGAACCCATGGAATAACATAAATTTTCATGAGTGTGTCAATAAAAAATAGGGTCAATAAATATGTAAGGGAGAAAAGACAGTCCTTCCGTACTATAGAATTTGAATTGGTAAACGCATTAAACAAAAAAATCATTATCAAATACCACAGTAATAATTGTTGCAGACTATATCCACTGATGGATACTAAAATTAGTAGACAGATGTTTGAGGGCTAACGGACTTGATTAGTCTGAAAGTATTAACTCTACAGTGGAGAAATCTGGAAAGCACCGCCATAACCAAGTGATTCAAGTGAACGTCACCAGTAATAAGACACACCAACGTCATGAAAACGGCTTGACATGATGCACCGAGGAGTGGGTGTCATTTCTGTGGTATTCCTGACAAAAATACATAACCTCATTCCAATCATGAGAAAAGATCAGACTCAAATTGAAGGACAGTCATCAAAACAACCACTCAGTACTCTTCAAAAGAGACATTATGAAAGATAAGAAAGACTGAGAACTGTCACAGATGGTAGAGTAAGGAGAATAACCAGTAAATGCTAGGTGGGTTCCTGGATAGTATCCCACAACTGGAAAAACACATTTTAAGAAATGGTGAGATTAAGAGTCACTTATGGTTTGTCTCCCTCCCTATCCCATCTTGTTTCATGGATTCTTCTCCTACCCACTTAAGCCCCCATGTTGCATCACCACTCCCTCATATCAAAAAAAAAAAAAAAAAAAAGAAAGAAATGGTGAAGTCTGAATGGGGTCTGGGGTTTAGGCAATTAGCAGTGTAACAATGTTAATTTCTTGATTTTTGATAATTGCACTTTGGTTATATAAAATGTTACCATGAAAGGAAGTTGAGTGAGGAGTATACTGGTATTCTCAGCCCACTTTTGCAAATCTCCGTTGGGCTAAATAATTGGGTCAAAATATAAAGTTAAATAAAATATATAACAAGAATCGGAATACTTCTCAACACCCTCATTTCTACCACCCTGGCTGTGAGCCAGCTCCCCTGAATTATTGAAACAGCCTCCTAAATGGTCGCCCTGCTTCTGTTCTCTCCCTCACTCCCTGCGGAGTCATCTTTGGGACACGTCAGTCAGACCATGTCACATCTCTGCTCACATCCTGTAATGACTCTTAACTTCCAACAGAGCAAATCAGTCCTTTCAAAGGCCTACAAAACCCATGCAATCTGGCTCCTCATCCTCTCTCTAATCTGACTTTTTATTTTTCCCCATTTCCATCATTCCTTTCATGCCAACTCAATTCCTTGCTTTCTTTGAACACTCCAGACCCATCACCTCCTTAGAGCCTTGCATAAAACTGCCGGACTCGATCCTAGGACCCTGAGATCATGACCTGAGCCGAAGGCAGCGGCTTAACCCACTGAGCCACCCAGGTGCCCTCTGGCTTGAGTTTTGTAAGGTTTCACAGGAGAGATACACAGGATACCAGGCGAGATGGGCGCAAGGCGAGGTTTATTAAAGGCGCCCTTGGGTGAGGTTCTAAGACTCAGGAAAGGAGAGTCAGGGAAGTCACGCCCACGAGGGGGTTGAGTGGGTCTTTTATTTGGGTTAAGACAGGGCATAGGTTCACATATAAGTAAGGTATTTGGGGCGTGGGTTCACAACTATATAAGGTAAGGTATTTGGTGATTGGAGGGTAGGGGGAGTCCTGATGTTCCTGTTTCCTGCATAGGTATCAGATTACTTACAGTGACGTGTCCTTGGCATACGTCCTTCTGGCAGGAGAGTCATGGGTAAAGGAAGAGGGCGGCCTGGAAGATGACGGCCCCGCGGCCATTTTTATTGTTCCTCTTGCATTCCCGGAGCCACGGACTCAACAAATTTAAATCTCTCCTTCTTGATGAAGGTTTTAGTGACAACTCTATTTAATGGTGCAACAGCATCACAAAGGACATTCTTTTCCTTCTATAGAGTCTTGTCTTCTAACACACCAGATCGTTTACTTACCAGTTTTATTTACCTTTCCTTATCTTTCTCCCTCCATCCACAGCTCCTTCCTTCCAACTGAAGCTCCTTAAAGAGAGAGAGAACACTTGTGTTTTTTTTTTCACTGATGCATCCCTAGAATCTAAAAAATAATGAGTATATAAGGAACACCCAGTTTGTATGATTGCAAGTAATCAACGATACATTCATCCATTAATATTATAAGCAAAAACTGGGAGGTTATGCTTTTTGATTAACTCCACCAGATACTTTACAAAGTGGATTTTTCAATCCTAAGAGTGGCGTGATCTAATCTCATTTTTTAAAAATAGTGAACAAATATATTCAACCAGATATTTTATTCTTTTCTTTTCTTTTATTCTTTTATTTTATTTTGTTCTTTTGTGCAACAGCTCTTGCAGGCTTCTGGGAAGTATTTTCATAGCCTCTTTAATGAGCTGGGTCCTATGCCATATTACTAAGTTAAATCACTTACCACTAAAGCTAAATGGCCATGATCAATGTCAAGGTATAAATTTAACACTTCTTGCTTGATTTTTGCAAATGAGAGTGTAGGTCATATTTAGGTATGCATTACTAAATTTTATTATATTTTTATTTTAAATTTTATTATATTTATATTATATATTATATGTATTATATATATTATATTTAATATATACTAATATATTTTTATGTTGTATGGACATCTGCAGCAATTGTTTTGAATGTCTTATTTTTCTAAAGAAACTACAAACTTTGTTATTTTTCCCAACAGATTCATAAAAGCCATTATTCCTTCCTTGATCCTGCGTGAATTTTTAATTGGTGCTATTACACTCCTTGAAGGGTTTAGAAACAATAGGGCTTATGTGCCTTTAACTGGCAGTAGCCAAACACTTTTTGCAATCTCAACCAGAGTGAAAAATATCCTAAATCAGTGGGCTAGTTTTTATGAGAGATTTTACCTTTTTTTCCCCCCTTTTCTTTGCTTTCTCTTTTTTCTGCCCCCTCCCCCCTTTTTTTAATGTGAAGGAGGCAACAAAGGGTGTTGGTAATGTTGTGGATTGAGTGGGTTGACAACTCGTTTCCAGCATGCACTCAAGCTTCTAAGCAGCCTTGTGTTTTGTTTTCTATTCGTGGTTGGTTGCCCCCTTTAACCTTATCAAAGCAGTTAAATTTCTTCAAACTGTCAACCAGAGCCATGTCAGCATCTAAAGACAGCCACTGCTGACATGGCTCAGCAAAGCCGAATTGATCTTCCACCCCCGGGGGCATAGCACACAGCCCGCCCCTGCACCCCCACCCAAGCTTGATTTAAAGTTCAGCCCTTTCTGCCTTGTTGTGGGGAAGCAAGCTGTGCTGCTCCCTAGCAGTATTTAAAAACACTTTTGCTTCCACGTGTAAACACTCCAGCTTTTCTCTGGGCCTTGGAGGTGCTGAGGGGAGGGAAGTTTGAGGAAAGAGATGGAGAGAGTGGAAGTAAATACATGCTGTGTGTCCTATGGCTTCTATATAACGAGACTAAGTGCGCTATGGCCAATCAAATGGCATGAAGGGGGAGTAAACTGAGCATCGAGTGCTTCCTTATCAAACTCCCCATACTTTTTTCCCACCCTTCTTCAAGTTTCCCTTCCTTGAATTATTCTGGTTCGTACACCATCATGCTTAAAGTCTTGGCAGGATCAGTCCCTAGAAAGGACTATTCAAGATCAATACTGTTGCCTCATGGTTTCTTTATTGTGATGCCTTGAAAGTTGTGTTATGTCTAAGATGTCTGGTTTGGAGGAGAAGAATTTTCAGTATCTTTTGTTTTGAGTTTCAATAAGCAGCCACACTTACTTTTTTTAAAGTAGACTTCACACCCAATGTGGGATTCAAACTCATGACCCTGAGATCAAGAGTGACTAGCTCTACCGACTGAGCTGGCCAGGTGCCTCAGCAACTCCACTTAAAGGCAGTCATCACAAGCCTTTTCCACCATGTAGTCTACCCCTAAGTTAATTGTGTGTCCTCCATTCATGGAGTTCTTTTTTAGGAGAAATCTGGTGCTAAAAAATTTTACTTAAGAAAACATTTGCTGTTGGTTTGCTAAAAGGTCTGCGTAAAACATTTGCCCTTGAACTTACTACACTAAATAATTTCCAGAGTAAAACTGCCTCTTGGGCTATCATAAACTCTTTTGGTAAAATCAAAATTCTTTGAGTTCAATAATCATATGTCAAGCATCTTTCATAAAACAAGCACTGGGCTTACTATTGGAGTTAAAAAGATAAATAAGTGAGTTCTTGCTTCTAAGAGCTCACAGTATAGTCAGAGAAGATAGGTAAAACAAACAAACACACAAAAAAATAACTAAGAAAAATGCCATGTGCTTATTGCTGTATGCATGTGATGGGGATATATTTTCCACATATAGTGTACCCCATAAATCCCCACATTTTGAAAAAGAAACAACTCCCAACTCTATTGCTATGAAGGAGCTATTATACAAGACTTCAAAAAAAAATTTTTTTTAAGAGAGGGATGTGGGGAGAGGCAGAGAGAGAGGGAAAGAAGGAATCTTATCTCATGACACTGAGCTTGATCTCATGACACTGAGATCGTAATCTGAGGAGAAATTAGGAGTTGAACGTTTAACCGACTAACCCCTCCTCATGGTCCAAGTCTACAAATTTGATGAAATGAATGAAAATTAGAGTAATCTATCTAAGACGCAAAGTGTCTTGGTTGACAAAGTTGTGTGTAGCCTTCCCACAGAGGGAATATGATATCCAAGAGCCTAGAAGGAGATTAGAAAATCTCAGAAGTAATAAAGTGACTGTTATCCTGATTCAGACTAAACCCTACCCTAACTCTTGCTCTTCTGTTTGCATGCTACACATTTCCACTGAACAAGCACCATGTCGGTGTCCTGACTTTTCCCTCCCTTCAGTCATATTCATAAAATTTTATTTTCTCTTCCCTTCCCTCTCTCCCTCTGTCTTTTTTTCTCTTTCTACGTGTGTGCGTGCACACACACATAGAGTATATAATACTATATATTAACATGCTCATGTGAGATTACTCTTTAATTGTCTCACAACTTTACATTTAGAGCACCCCACAGTTACTGACAGTTTTTAACTTTCTTTCAATCTTATTTAATTTCATAGATCCATCACAACTAATGACCTTCAAAACTGTGATGCTTAATCATTTGTTTAATGCTCAAAGGTCAAGAGCATACAGGCATATCGTGCAAGATAGTAATTGAAATGACCTTCAATCACCTTATTTGTTCATAATATTACCAACGAAGACTGCTGGATTTTATAAATCATGGGAAAAAATCAGGACAATTTACTTTATAAAGGGTCCATACATTTAAAAAAAATCAAATTTAGACACTCCATCTAGGAGTCTATGAAATTGCCAACTGGTAGAATTTTAAGTACTGTCTTTAATGCCAGTGATATATCCTTTCAGGAGCCTTCATCTGATTTCATTTTCATTTCACAATCAAATTCTAATTACTGTGCTCTCTCGGC
The DNA here is from genome assembly GCF_020171115.1 of Neogale vison. Classification (NCBI taxonomy): domain Eukaryota; kingdom Metazoa; phylum Chordata; class Mammalia; order Carnivora; family Mustelidae; genus Neogale; species Neogale vison. The sequence continues at coordinate 167,395,464 of NC_058093.1, read as the reverse complement.
AACTCTTCACAATACATACCCAGCTATCATTGTGTTATTAGGTGATGCTATTTGCTCATTCTAGAATTTGCCAGAATGTTCTATGTGCTTTTTTTCCACAGTAGAACTTTAAAAGCTATTTTAGTCAAATGTAAGCTTTGTTACGGGAAGTTTACGTGAACTTTTCATGAACACCTGCTCAACTTTATTTAAAGCAAGAGCTGATCCTTGGTAAATCTTATTTACACATTTCACGGTATCCAAACATCGCTTCCCTGAAGGCTTTGCAATGATTTCAGAATAACCATTTACTTTCTTGATGTGTCCTCTTACAGGAATCACTAGGGACCCTAAAGTCTTCATGTAAAATTTGAATTGAAGGAGTGATTTAGCCCAGGATATAGCAGATTCTTCCCAAAGTGAAACCCCTTTGGTTACAGGGTCTAAACAAAGGTAAATCAATAGGCTTTAAATGCTTGTGATTTGGGAGTTGAGTGAGGAAGAATATATATATTTTTTATACTTAACAACTTAAATGCCAATAGTCTGGCTGAGAAAATTGAAAGGACAGAGAGTGAAGGCAGACAGACCAGAGAGGAGCCTATGGCGGTTGTCAGCCTAGAAATGATGAGGGTCTTGGCAACACAAATGAAAAAAAGATAACTTTTGCCAGGTATTGAGAAGGACAACTATTCAGGGCTTGGAAAATGACTTTAAATAGCTATAGAGATGAATAAATCAGAACAGACTCTTGAGATTCTGCTTCAAGGTCTTGAGCCCAGCTGAAATTGAACTCATTGCCTCTTCACAAATGCAGGTCATCCTCTTGATTCCTGACATCCTCATTATCTCAGTTCCAGAGGATCTATTTCCTCTAAGGGGGCCTTTTTACAACCCCCTCCAACCTGGTTGCTCTGCCTTTAGTCTTCCCACATCTTTACATATTGGTATAATCCATAAATTGGATATAGAGTGCCTTTCCGGCAGCTTTTTTCATATCCCTAGCTGGGTTGGCAATCCACCATCATCTTCAGCCAATGAATTTGGAAAGTTTGAGGCTAGACAAAAACAACAAAAAATAAACTGGAAGACAGGCTTATGTTAAATTGGTAGATATCATCATCATATATCATATGGTTTTCAGGGTATTTTCACATGTGATTTTTACAATAACTCCCTAAAAGTAGGAATTCCTTTATAAGGATAGATATGAGACTCAGAAATTTAACTCTCTGGCCAAAAATCACAGAGCTATTAAATTTTGGTTAACTTTAGTGGAGTACAATGTAGAAACCTGCATTATTAAATAGTTCCTTCTTTTTATCCAGATCTAATTCCCCATATTAGATACAATAGGTTATAAGGTCTAAATATGCCAGGTTTTATGAGATAATAACTAGATATTATATGGACTTCCTTCCAAAATTTTTCTAGTCACACTATGAACTTGACTCATAGTTTTCAACCTTTTTCTTTCATATATTAAGAAAAGTTTCTAGAGCAGAACCTAAGAGCATTTTTTAAATACTTCACTGTCATCAAGAAACAGAGAAATCACTGGGCTTCCTATTCTCTAAGTTTATGTGATATTCAGAGGAGCTGGCATGATGTCATGAACAGCCCAGGGGCAGGGCAGGGGCTAAGGGAGAGGGAGAGAGAGAATCTCAAGCAGGCTCTGTGTTCAGTACAGAGCTCAACATGGGGCTCAATCTCACAACCCTGAGATGATTACCTGAGCCAAAGTTAAGAGTTGTACCCTTGACTAATTGAGCCACCTTGGCGCCGCATCAAATCAACTTCTTTTATGAAAATATTATATACCAAAATTACTCCATTATCCATTTATTTAATAAATATGTGCTGAACATCTACACTATTATAGATGCTAGGAATTCAACAATAAGCTAAAAGATCGTGTTCCTATTTTTTCACAGCTTACATTTATTGGAAGAGATAAATAATATACAAATATAAACACTACTGTTTAATATAATTTCAAATAATGGTAAGCTCTAAGAAGAACAATAATAAAAGCTGAATCAACAGAGTTTGATCTGGGTGGGGAGGGTTTTTATGTTTTTCATGTTTATAGTTAAGACAGTCAGGGAATGTATCTCCAAGGAAACGACAATTGGATAAATTCCTGATGATTCATGGAAAAGTTCAGGGAAATGTTGGAAAAGATAAAACTAAGAGAAAGTCTCTGAGAAGGAAATATTGAGAATTCAAGTATTGTGAACCAGCAAGAATGGAGTAAGAGCAGGGTAGAGTAGTGGAACAAAGTTCAAAGTGGTAGAGAAGGACCAGATCATGAAAGGTGTTTAGATTACGGAAGTGGTCAGAATAAGCCCGGGCCCCCACCCACCGATATCCACATCCAAATCCCCAGAACCTGGAAAAATGTTATCTTAAATAGAAAAAAACTATTTTTAGATATGAGTAAAGTAAGCATCTTTAATGACGAGATGAGGGGATTTCCTGGATTATCTGGCTAGACCCAATCTGATTACATGAGATCTTAAACTCAAACAACTTTTCTCAACTACAGTTAATGAAAGAGATGTGACCATGGAAGCTGGGTCAGAATGACGATATGTGACTGGCCTTGAAGATGGAAGGAAGTCACAAGTCAGGGAAAGTGGATGGATTTTAGAAACTGTAAAAGACAAGGAAATGGATCATTTCCCAGAGACTCCAGAGAGTAATGCAGCCCTACTAGCACCTAGATGGTAGCCAGCCTACTGACAGACCTGTGTCAGATTTCTGACTTCACAGAAATGTAGGATAATAAATTTGTGTATTTTAAGTCTCTGAGTTTGTGGTAATTTATATAGTAGTAATGTAAAACCATTCCGTGGGTTTTGAGAGGGGAGTGATATAGTACCTATGACTCATGCTTTAAGTAGCAACCATGTAGAGAATTATAGTGTTGGGGAGGGCAAAGTGGCAGCAGGAAGACTAGTTTAAAATGCTATGCTAAAAATAGCTATGGTTGCTTGGACTAAGGTAGCCAAGGTGATGGTAACAGTAAGTGATAACATCTGGGATAAAATTTGGGTGTAAAATCAGCATAAGGGTGGTTTCCAAAGCTATAAGGTTAGATGAGACCATCCTGCTGTACTGTCTAATATAGTAGTCAGTAATTACATGTGGCTCTGAATTAAAATGAATTAAAATTTAAAAATGAACATTTAATTTCTCAGGCACACTAGTCACATTTCAAGTTCTTAATAACCAAATGGGGCTAGTAGGCTACCATATTGAACAGCACAAAGAATATTTTCATCATTGCAGAATATTCTGTTGGTCAGGGCTGATGGTAGTTAAGATAATATAGAGAAGAAAAACAAAAAAGAATCCCAGACAGATCCCTGGGTTATTTTTACGTGCAGAGTCAGGGACTGGAAAAGGAGCCAGAAAAAGAGACCAAGGAGTAGTCAGTGCTTATCTTTTTCAAGATTTAAAAAACATCAGAATACAAGGGTGCCTGGGTGGCCCAGTCAGCTGAGCATTTGACTCTTGAATTCAGTTCAGGTCACAATCTCAGGGTTGTGAGATCGAGGTCCACGTTGGCCTCCACGCTCAGCAGGGAATCTTCTTGAAGATTCTCCTTCTGCCCTTTCCCCTGGTTGCTCACTTTCTTCTCATAAATAAATAAATCTTTTAAAAAAATCATAATACAAATTAAGATGCTATGTTTATAAGATAAAATGTAATTCCATATGTGATTAATATATCATCATTCTGACCCAGCTTCCATGGTCACATCTCTTTTCTGCATAGATTTAGCTATTAGAATCGTTTAACAATCTGGTGGTATTAGCTTTCTTGGAGATTCCAGTTGTTACTAAGTCCCTTTGAAAATGGAACTGTGGCTGTGAAGAATAGTCAGGCAAGGAGAAAGGCAGTGAGGGAAACAGTGGCATGGCACAGGAGTAAAGTATTGCCTCCTTCATAATTTCGTACTGGACCATCTTTGAAGGAAAAAGGAAGAGGAAATGAGAAGAGGAACTGATGAACAAGGAAAGCAAAGTTCACTCAAGAAATCAAACCAACAAACTGTTTTGTTTGACCATTCCCAGACGCACATGAAGAGTTTTCTCTTTTTAAATTGTTCTACTTATTTGATAATTAATCATTTATACTGCTAATAAATGATCACCAGCTGAGGATTTATCGAATGTCTACTGTTCTTTAGCCTCAGTAAAACATTCAATATATTAGAAGCAGTTGACCTCTGATACCATATTTTTTGATGTCTTGATGTGTTCTTGTATAGAACAAGAAGAAACAAGGCTCTTAACAAGGAGTTGGACCTTAGGCAAGAGATAAATGAGACTCTGAAACCAGAGAAGTGCTTCAAAGATTAGAGATTCTGAGGAGGGCACCTGCGTGGCTCAGTTGGTTGAACAGCCATCTCTTGATTTTGGCTCAAGTCATATTCTCAGGGTCATGAGATCAAGCCCATGTTGGCCTCCTGCTGGGCATGGAGCCTGTTTAGGATTCTCGCTTTCCCCTCCCTCTCCCACACACATGCTCTAACGTTCTCTCTCAAAAAATGAAAAAAAAAAAAACTATACACAAATTAGAGATTCTGAGAGGGGAAGTAAGCAGTACAGGTAAGTTGAAGGCCACTACCATTGTGACTGTCACAATGCAGTATATATAATAGCTGTCTAACAAGTATTTTCTGACTGTAATTCAGTTTTTTGAAAGTTTTTTTTTTTTTCTGTTGCAGGATAATGAGCCAAAATAGACTTAAGTTTAGCTTCCTTTCTACCGTTCTGACACCAAATAAAGTAAATTGGAAAAAAAAAAGAACTCAATGAAATTAACTAGGAAATACAAAATTTGCTGAAAGAAGAGAGAAAAGATATAATATATGAGTTTCACTCAACGTATACTCATTAGTTATTCTTTGACAATCCCTGTCCTTTGTTGCAAGAAATACAATGAATGCAATACACAGTTTTTTCCCAAGAAATTTGCATTCTACTCTACATAGAAGACTTAATGGTAGAAATTATGGGTTTTTATCTTATCCAGCATATTTTTCTTAGCTGTGTTCTTAAAGATCCCAAATTTTAAGACCAAAGAGTCAGTATTTATCATGATCTCTAAATTAGTACATTTTTTACATGATTTTTGTTAACATATTCTTAGATTAAATGTCAAGGATTCAGATAACTCCATTTTTTCTTTCCTTTCTTTCTTTCTTTTTTTTTTTTTTAAAGATTTAATTTATTTATCTGACAGAGTGAGAGAGAGACAGTGAGAGAGAGAACACAAGCAGTGGGAGCTGGAGAGGTAGAAGCAGGTCTCCTGCCAAGTTGGGAGCCGGATACAGGGCTTGATCCCAGGACCCTGAGATCATGACCTGAGTGGAAGGCAGACACTTAACGATTGAGCCACCCAGGCACCCCAACTCCCGGTTTTTTCAACTAGATTTAGCCACCACCTCTATGGTAGTTTATATGGGAAGTTCTCCTATCAGGATTAGGTAAGAAGAACATAGCCATGCCACTTAATTCAACATCAGCAGTGTTATTCTCACTCAGATCTTGGAATACCAGAGACCACATTGCCATAGTTATGAATTTAAGGGTCAAGCATTACATGTTGTAAACCAAGAAATAACACTGGTACATAGCCCAACTTTGTTCAGGTTATTAACAAGAATTTCTCTTTTTTCTTCCTCCACTTCTACTACAAGGAAACTAGAGACAGAGAGAATTTTCTCTCATTCCATTTTTAGAGCAATATTAGAAGTTTCCTTTGTGGTATCTAGCAAAAAGTTAAATACTGTGGCTGTTCACTATGGAATATAAATTAACATAGTTACAGAATTGAAAGGAGATTGGAAGAGTGTTGTATTTTGGATGGGATAGGTGCCATAAGGTAGACATTATGATAGAAATAGATCATACTGAAATTCTGTGGATCACACTGATATCCATAATTATCTTGGAACACTACATCAAAAACTAATGATGTACTGTATGGTGATTAACACAACATAATAAAACATAACTAAATAAAAATAAAAAGCATAATTATACTAGAACATGGCAGGGAAGGGAGGGCTCTACTGGCAGTAACTGTAACCAGCTTCTCAAATACTTCTATTGTAAACTATGTATTTTAGAGAAAAGAACACTGACCTGAGGTCAAGAGATTTATGTTCTAGTCCAGATTTGTCAAAATAGCTCCATAATATTTGGAGATAATTTTCAGCCTTCCAATTTGATCATTCTTTTCCCTATTTTGTATCCTTACTTTCTTACTATCATGGGAAAAGATAGCAATGGAAAAGCCTTATTAATTATTACCTGTTCCACTCTAGTTAATTACAACTTGTCAGTGTTCAGGATACAGCCTGTGCATTTTGAATTTGGTTTTTCACTATAAGTGAGGCTTGTGCAGGCTTGTTCTATTGTAGACAGGAAACTATACAACATATGAGCAACACTATTCATCAGAAGTTATCTGGGAATTCTAGGCAGTTACCACTTCTCCAGGTGACTTTTCCCTCCTTAAGAGATTCGTCAGATCACCCTGTTGACTTTTTCCTGTTTGAAACAAGATACACTCTCTCTCTCTCTCTCTCTCTTTTTCCCTCTCCCATACACTAGTTTTTGTGGTGAGATAATGAGTATAGGACTTAACAGCATGGATTTTAGAGTCAGAAAAATCTGGGTCCAAATCATGATTTCTCATTCACTAATGGTATGATCTTGGACCATTGCTTAACCTTCTCCAGCATAAGAGTCTCAGTATGGAATGGAGTAATGCCACCTATTTAAAAGAGCTCTTCTGATTATTTTTTTCCAGCTTTATTAAGATACAGTTGACATATAATATTGTGAAAGTTTTATTGTGGTGGTAGTGGTTTTGGTTTTTTGTTTTAAGATTTATTTATTTATTTGAGAGAGAAAGAAAGAACATGAGCAGGGGAGGGGCAGAGGGAAAGGGAGAATCCTCAAGCCGACTTACGGCTGAGTGTGAAACCCTACTAGAGGCTTGATTCTAGGGCCCTGAGATCATGACCTGAGCTGAAATCAAGAGTCGGATGCTTACCCAACTGAGTCACCCAGGCAGCCCAACACTGAGTAGGTTTAAGGTGTACAACATGAGGAGTTAATATCTATTTATCTATATATATTTGTATATAATATATAGAACTATATATTATATGCATATAATATATAGAACTATATTATATGTATATAATATATAGAACTATATTATATGTATATAATATATAGAACTATATATAAGATATATAATTATATAATAATATAATATGTAATATACAAATAATTATATAATACATATAATATATAATGGTAATCACTATGGATATATACATTTGTAACAAAATGATTACCATAGTGTTAGTTAACACATCCATCACCTCACATCACCTCACATACTTATCATTTTTGGATCTGTGAATAGGGAGAATTTTTAAGGTCAACTCTCTTAGCAACTTTCATGTACATAATATAATATTGTTAATCACAGTCACCATGCTGTACCTTAGTCCCCAGAACATATTCGTCTTATAACAGGAAGTTTGTACCCTTTGACCACTTTCATCCACTTCCCCTGAACCCTTGCTATGGCAACCAACAATCTACTCTGTTTCTATGAAATCATTTTTTTAAGATTCCACAAATAAGTGAGATCATACAATTTTGGTTTTCCTTTGACTTATTTCACTCACACGGTGCCCTCCAGTTTCAACTATGTGGTTGCAAATGGCAGGATATCCTTCTTTTTATGGCTGAATAATAGTTTGTTGTTAGCTTATAAAAGCACAACTGATTTTTATGTGTTTTTCTGTATCTTTTAACTTTACTGAATTCATTCATTCATATATATATATAAATGAATTATATATATAATTATATATCATTTATTGTATATAATTTATTAGTTTTAATAGTTTTTGTTGGAGTCTTAAGGGTTTTCTATATATAAGATCACGTCATCGGCAAATAAAGACAATTTTACTTGTTCCATCCCAATTTGGATTTTTTAAGTTTATTTTTTGTGCCTGATTGCTCTAGCTAAATCTACCACCCACAGGCTGGTGTTGGAGCTTGGGCAGGCCACTGGCTATGTTCTGATGTTGGGTGAGATCATAGGTTGGGCTCTCTGTTTAGGCAGGGCCTCCCTGTAGTTGGGTGGGGCTGAAGATGAGGCTCTGCATTAGGGTGGTGTCACTCTCTATGCTCCTTAGTTGGGGGGGTGCAGGTTGTGTTCAGGAATTTAGCAGAACTGTACGGTGGGCTCTTCTGCTGGGCAGGGTTGTAGGTTAGGTCCTGTGGCTGAGCTTTGATGCTGTCCACTATCTCTGTCCAGGCTCCCTGGTTATTTAAGTCCCAGTGCCATGCTCGACTGTTGGACAAGGCTGCTGACTTGGCTCTCTATCTGAGCAGCCCACAGGATAGGCTTCTTATCCAGATTCACTGGCTAGGCTTCTCAGTGAAAGGGCACTAGAGGCTATGCTCAGCAGTTGAACAGGTCTGTGATCCTGCTTACCTGCCCAGGCAGACTATAAGATGTGTTCCCTTGGCAATAGGCATCTGTGGTCAAGCTTCCATTAGGACAGGGCTAGAGGTTTTGCTCAGCAGTTGGGTGGGCCTTGAGCCTGCTTCTTTGCTCAGATGGCTGATATGGCTTGTTGTCCAGGGACCCAAACCAGGCAGAACTGCCAACTGAACTCCTTGGCTAGACAGGACTATTGGCTCAGTTTTACAGATGGGCAGAGCCAGTGGCTAGGATATCTGTTCAGGAGCAGCTCTAAGCACAAGTGCAGTCTGCCAAGATCTGAGCCCTGGTTTCTATAAGCCTTGTCCCCCTTCTTCATCTTTATTTGCTCCTCTGTCTTTGAGCCCTATAGATTTTCCCATTCATCCCCAAGAAGTGAGACCTGAATGTGCCTCCTGAGAAGAACGCTGTATTTCTGGGAAAACTGAACGTTCACCTTGGGCTCTCTTTTCCCACTGGAGGAAACCATAGGCCCAGGGGTGTCTCCTCCCTGCAGAGCTATACTGGCTTAGGGGTCGGGCAATGTGGTCAACATGAAACCACTCTTCTTACCCTTTTAATGTGGTCCTTCTCAGTCTCTGTGGCCCAAGGGTGTTTTCACCTCATCCCCAGGTTCTGGGAATTTCACAATAGTGTCTTTTTTTTTTTTTTTAAAGATTTTATTTATTTATTTGTCAGAGACAGAGGGAGAGAAAGCGAGCGAGCACAGGCAGACGTGAGCACAGGCAGACAAAGAGGCAGGCAGAGGGAGAAGCAGGCTCCCCGCCGAGCAAGGAGCCCGATGTGGGACTCGATCCCAGGACCCTGGGATCATGACCTGAGCCGAAGGCAGCCGCTCAACCAACTGAGCCACCCAGGCGTCCCCACAATAGTGTCTTGTATATGGATAGTTGTTAATTATTCTTCTTATGAGGGGGACTGAAGTTGGGAACACCAATGTTGCCATTTCGATGACATTCTGTCTTGAGTATTAAAATTAATAGTTTGGTAACCACTGAGTGGAAGAACAAGCATATAATATTTAGTATTATTCTTATATGTGAATTTTCTCCTTCAGGGCTCACTGTGGAATGAAAATTTTTGATTGAAGAAGTTAAAATATTATAAATATGGGTAGCTAAAAAGATATAATTAGTATAAAGCTAAAGTGGTGATGAAAAATTATGCCAAGGGGCACCTGGGTGGCTCAGTGGGTTAAAGCCTCTGCCTTCGGCTCAGGTCATGATCCCAGGGTCCTGGGATCGAGCCCCATGTCAGGCTCTCGGCTCAGCGGGCAGCCTGCCTCCCCCCACACCCCCGTGCCTGCCTGTCTGCCTACTTGTGATCTCTGTCTGTCAAATAAATTAAAAAAAATTTTTAAAAATTATGCCAAAACATCTATATTCTCCTCTGGCAAACACCTAGAACTTTACTAACTTTTACTAACTCTTCTTTTGGGAGTTCTAGAAGCCGGTCTTTCCTACCTTTTGTTTTTATCTCTATTTTACTGTAATTCTCTCCCTCCTGCTAGCCTCCCCACCTACCTGATAGCTACACATACAAGTACTCACACAGTGAACTAATGCCTACATGCATCTAAAGTGGGGTATGACTAAATAAAAGAAAATAAGTTCATAACAATGGCGTGAAAGTTGGAACCTAAGCAAACCTATGTTCTTGAACCTGTGTTCAAGCTTGTTGAACGCAAATAATGGAGACTTTCACAAATTGCCTCCAATAAAATGTGCCAGGGGAACCCTTCTTTTACTTCCAGAAAGTGAGGAAGTTCTCAAAGCAAAATAAAACCCACAAATGTCAAAAGGACACAAGAGTGAACTGAAAAGCTCCCACTGACCAAAGATGAAAACACTATGGGTAATAAAATACATAGCTTAGTACTGGGTTATAACCTCAAGTATAAAACAAATATCCATGACAATTCTCCCATGCAGAAAAAATCCAAATAATAAACAGAGATACTCTGTCCTCAAGGAGAAGGAGCATAACTCCCTATACTTTAAATGTGGTGTTCAAAATGTGGACTCCTTCTAGGGAGTATGAACAGAGCATGAACAGAGCAGAAGAATAACTTCACTGTGGGGAAACCTGACAAACATTGCCTTATCCAGGTGGCCAAGGTCAGGGTCATCAATGCTGAGTCATTTGGTAGCATGCACCTTTGATTTGATATGATGACAATGGTACTTCATCTCTGTGATCTTCTCCTCAAAAGCACATGACCCTAGCGTAATCATGAAAATAAGAGACAAATCCCAGCAAGGACACATTCTACAAAATACCTGAACAATACTCCTCAAAATTGTTAGAATCATTCAAAATAAGGAAAATCTGAGAATCTGTCAGTCAAGAGGAGCCTAAAGAGACAGGACAATCAAATACACTGTGGTGTTTTAGACGGGATCTGAGACAGCTTTTACCACTGGTTCAAAAACTAAGAAAATATGAATAAAGTATAGACTGCAGTTAATAACACCAATATCGATGCTGGTCCATTTGTTGCAATGAAAGTTCCACACTAATATAAGGTACTAAGAATGGGGAAAGTTAAAAAAAAAAAAAAAGAAGAATGGGGAAAACTGGGTGCATGATATCTAGGGTCCCTCTGAACGAACTTCGTAAATTTTCTGTATATCTAAAACTGTTCTAAAAAGTAAGTTCATATTATTAAAGGAGTGGAGGGAGTGAAGTCTGGCTGGTGACTGAAGGGAAACCTCTTAGAATGAGAGGGAGGATTCATGGCTATTTTCTAAGGAACCAGGGCCGGGGACCAGAGAGCAGTAAGGAACAAGGTTATCCTTTCCATCTTTCAGTGATGACAAGGTCTGTCATCCATGCTTCCTTGGGCATACTGACTTCTCTATCACAAACTGTTCCACCGCACTATGGACTAACTAGACACATGCTCCAGCAAAGGCGACATCCTTAACACCACAGTCACTGCCCCAGGAACCAAGTGCCTCTGCCTGATTTCAAGCTTTTCAGATGAGATATGGAATCCCATTAGCTGCCAGCCAGCCAATGACTTGTCTGTCCTTGAAACAGGGACACAACCATAGTCCAAAGAGTCATGCTGGCAGATGGAGATAAAGGGCCATCGGGGTAACGTCTCAAAAAGAAAGTTCTTTAAATAGGGAGGACGGGGGCACCTGGGTGGCTCAGTCCGCTAAGCATCTGCCTTGGGCTCAGGTCATGATCCCAGGGTCCTGGGATCAAGCCCTGCGTCGGACCTCTCTGCTCAGCAAGGAGTCTGCTTCTTCCTCTTCTCTGCCTGCTATTCCCCCTACTTCTGTGCTCGCTCGCTCTCTCTCTCTCTCTGTGTCAAATAAATAAAAAAATTAAAAATAAATAAATAAATGGGGGGATAAAATGGGAGGATAATAGAATAGGTTTAATACATGTGACAAAAGTATAAAATAAATCTATCTTTATACTCTAAATTATAAAATATAAATAAATGTCAGAACTTGTGATCAGTATATGTTGTCACAATACAGCTCGGTATCATCAGGTAGTAGGCATGGAGGCAACTCATGAGTCTGCTGCATTCAGCAGATGTGGGCTGGGCTCCGCTGGACCCGTCACTGGTCCATAGTCAGCTGTGGCTTACTGCGGGAATAATGACGTCTGGTGTTCGGCTGGCTGTCAGCGGAGGCAATAGGGACACCTAAGCTTGCCTAGACGTGTTCTCGTGGAGAGTCAGAGGGGCAAAGATAAGATGGAAATGGGAGGCATTTTTTAAACCTTTACTTGCATCACAACCGTGAATATGCTCTGGCCAAGTCAAGTCACACGGTCAGCTCAGAATCAGAGGGAAAGGAACTCTATTCCGTGAATGCCAAGGACTTCGGCGTCACGTTGCGGAAGATGTAACTAGGGGGTGGGCTGGGGGTTGGCGGTGAAGAAGCAGGATCACTCATACAATCAAGGCACCACACAAATGAAGCATTTAAGTCATCAGATGGTGGGATTAATTGGAGAAACCCACCCAAAGGGAGGCATTTTGAGGAAGTGTTCATACCAAATTATAGGAGAGCACATTTAGGCGTATTCATCATCTGGTCTGTTTTAAAAGCGTTTCTCCTTTTGCTATTATGGATAAAGGGATCAAAAGAGGACAGGGTGCTGCAGCTTCTATGTCCTGGAGTGCAATTATGATTCAGTTATTAACTCTGCTGCTCACTAGCCCACAAGAAGTAATGCCACATCCTTCGATTTGGCCTTATCTATTGTGACAAGGCTCCGGCGAGCCGATGCGTACGAAATTCATTTCATGTCTCATTCACAGAGTGCCTGAGTTTTGAAAACACCTTTATGATGTTTCGGGTTTCAGTTACCTGGTGTGTGATCTCGCAAACTCACAGTCTTCAAAAGAAAGAACATTAACTGCTCCTCAGAAGCTTGAGGTTCTTTGTTACGGGAAACCCAGGAGGCATCATTCCAGGAGAAACACACAGGAGCACATAGGTCACTTTTGATAAAATGCCATGTATCCTAAGGGCAATAGAAATATGTATTCTATGCAAACTCAAAGTTGAATAGATGGTGCAGGTTTGGATAAAATACATTCAAATCATCCTTATGTATAATACATCAACAAATAGACCAGTCTTCCCCATATCAGGTTTCTCAAAACACTTTGTATAAATAAGACAAGTGGGATTTTTTTTTAACCGAGGCAGCAGATCGATAAATAAATGCACAAATAAGAACAGTAACATTTTTAGAATCTAACAGGAAAAATAAAATTATATTTTCCTTCTGTTAAACGAGAAGAGATAAGAATACACGAAAGATATGAACAACTGTGTAACTTCCTGTTATTCTTATAGTATATTTTCAATGTTACATCTATCAGGTTTACTTCTTTCCATTCTTGCCACAAATCACAATTAAACCTGAATTTTCCTTTTTCTTTTCTTCTTCTTCTTCTTTTTAAATTTCTAACAATCTGTTGAGAATAGGGTTAAGGAAGCAATTGCTTGGCATTGTCCTCAAACCCATGGTATGACATCACAGTTTCATCTGGGGCCTCTTTTTTAAATTTTTTTTAAAGATTTTATTTATTTATTTGACAGACAGAGATCACAAGTAGGCAAAGAGGCAAGCAGAGAAAAAGGCAGGAAGCGGGCTCCCTGCTGAGCAGAGAGCCTGATGTGGGGCTCACTCCCAGGACCCTGGGATCGTGACCTTAGCTGAAGGCAGAGGCTTTAACCCACTGAGCCACCCAAGCACCCCTGGGGCCTCTTTTTAACAGAGCATGGACCAGGTTTCCTATCCACCTTCACTCACTCTTTTAGTTAACTCCACCATGGGATTAGAAGTGGAGCATAACAAATAGTATGGAGGACATGGGGAGATAGAGAGGAGAAGGGAGTTGGGGGAAATTGGAAGGGGAGGTGAACCATGAGAGACTATGGACTCTGAAAAACAATCTGAGGGTTTTGAAGGGGCGGGGGGTGGGAGGTCGGGGTACCAGGTGGTGGGTATTAGAGAGGGCACGGATTGCATGGAGCACTGGGTGTGGTGCAAAAATAATGAATACTGTTATGCTGAAAATAAAAAATAAATTAAAAAAAAAAAAAAAGAAGTAGCAACGTGAGGAAACCATTTGGTTTCCCCTCCCCTCCCCGACCCATTTTTCTTTCCTCCCTCTCTGCACACACGTTGGCTCATTAAGCCAGCTCCTACTCATCCATCAAATTTCAGCTCACTTGCCACCTTTTCCTGAAGCCTTCCCTGATGGAGCATTCTTATTTTGATAGCTCTCCTCCATATCCAGAAAACTCTGGGTATACCTCAATGAAAGAGCTTTTAGTACTGTATCATCTTCTATATTTAGTTCTCTATCCCGCACACCAGTTCATGAAAGAGATATAAATAAAAGAAGAGAAAACAACTAAACTGATCTTTGGCTGTGGATGGCAACGAAATCTCATGGCACAGCGCATGAAATGTGGTGCCTACAGTTTTGGTGAATGCGTGCCTGCCTGTAGGGCGAGCAAGGGAAGGACCAAGTGAGTGACTTAGAAAGCAAATGAACCGGAAAAGGGAAGCCCCATGTTTGAGTGCTTCTTTTTTTTCATGCTCCTCACCCAGAAAATGGCCAACTGTTGGTGACATTTTTCAGAGCTTATTTGCAGCAACAGGTCTTACATAACATCTCAAATTCTTACCCGGGGTGAGGGGTTGGAGAAGCAGGGAGGTGCTAACAGGAGAGGTTTGATTTTGGGCTCCACTGAGATCAGGGAAGCTTGAAGTTTATCTCATCAGGCAGCCCAGTGGCATAACCAGAGCAGTGGGGCTTGACATCACTGGGAGAGCCCAGTTCACCTGTATCAGGTTACTTAAAATTTCTGAGGCTCAGTTCCTGCCCTTGAAAACTAGGGTTAACAAGAACCACCTTCCTCGAATACTGTTGTGAAAAGCCAGCCAGATCCCTTCATGACTCTTAGCAGGGAGGGATACCCTGGTATTGGCAGAACCCGTGTAGATACCCAAGGCCTCAGAATAAATTTGGTTTATCCTCCAGCATCATTTTATTCAAGGAGATGGGGGGCATATTACTTTTGTATTGAAATAAGCATGTATATACCACATATAGAATGCAAAAGGCTCATGAATATTTACAGGAAGCCACAGGACTTCAAAGAAATTTCATGCCTGGATCAGGGAGCAATATTTTCTCCGCTGAGTTACTCAAAGACTCATATTTACTCTTCTCTGCTGCTAATTTAGAAAAGTTGGAAGAGCCCTGATTATGGTAAATGATTCCAAACACCTTCAAACATCATAAAACTGTGTAAGATGGTCACAGATTTAAATTTTAAAATATATTTTCAATTTTTCCTCGGAAATGAGTCCTGTGATTGGGTTCTGCTCATAGATCCAAATCCAGTCGTGGCTCTCTGTTGTCTTATTTTATAGCCCATGTATGGAGTTTTTCAGGTATATTTACATAATTATTTCCCCAAGCATCTAATTAACTTATTTTTTGCCATTCATGGGAATGCAAACTGCATCTCTCCCTGGCAGATCTCTATATGTAAACAATAGGAATGAAGAGAAATGTTAGACTTTCTGCTGGGGCAGACTAATACGTACAATCATGGTGGAAACTCAGCTTGCAGAAACAATACATTGCAGCCCAGCTAGTGAGGGAGAATTTTCAGACACAGCATGCAAAAGACATTATTCTATGTTTGCTTTTAGGACTTGAGAAGCAATGCCATGTTGGTGTTCTGGGAAGAAAAGAAATCACCACCACGGTTTAATTTCGTATAGCCAGCACACTCCCATAAGATGTGATTACATCAAGAATGTTGCTTAAAAGACAACAATGTGTTTTTACCTACCTGTGCACATGCCTGGAAGCCCCTTTCCGCACTCCACCTACACATACAGATGGCTGAAGCCAAAGTAGAGAGAGAAATTTAAGTATAGAAGTGATGTACTATATGTTGACAAATTGAATTTAAATTAAAAAATTTTAAAAAGATGTTCCATAAATACAGGAGGGAAACAAAATATGCAACATAAATTATGAAGAGAAAAAGCAAGGCTTTTTCAAGGCAGAATTGAATTTCCTATGAAAAATACCTGACAAGAGGTATGGGATAAGTGAATTAAAAGTATGTTTGCGTTTTCCCAGATTCCATCTTCACCTGCTTTGATCATCAAATTTCTGTTCATAGTCCTTGTGAAACAGGTTTTAGGCTCTCACAGCATTTGTGCTATGCCTTGTGATTTAGGATTGTTTCTCATTAAAAGAAACATACAGATAGAATAGGAAGACCTCAGGGTATCAGCAAGTGAAAGAGCTTTCGATATCATCACTGTAGTTTGTTCTGAGTTCGAAAACTGAAAAATCGATCCTAGAACCAACACTTGCATTTTTACAAATATGTTTCAGAGACCTAACTCTCCTCTGTCATCTATAAAAGTCCTGTCTTCTGATTGACTGGGAAGCACTGATTAGGCTACAGATTATTATGAGAAAGCCTTTTCTTCCTGTTCAAGACCCAAAGGACAAAGATTTTTTTTTTTTTTTTGAGGGTTTATTTCACAGGCTCACTCTGATTCAGTGCTAAAGGAATGCTCATGCTTGATAAGTACTTTGGGCCTGATGATAAATGCTGTGGTTGGATATTATTGCCATTCTAGTGCACAAAACCCTGGAGAAGGTATTGATGTCGACGGACTGCAGTATGTGAACGCAGCTTCTTGTGCAATGTGAGTGGTCCGCCTGATGAAATTACTTGATCAAACTGTCAACGAGACACCTAGACTTCCAATGCCAATGTCCTTTTGGCCGAGAGATTCTTAACCCTCATTATGACTTCTAGATGGCAAATCTAATGCTAGGTCCCAGAGATACTGAAATTATATTCGGTACTCTGGTCTTCTTTATCTCTCAGGACTGATCGCCACCCACATCCAGGAACAAGAAAAGAAAATATTACAGAGGAACGAGGGCCCACTTTACTCGAATCACATGTTTTAAAAGTCTCTTCTGGACTCTAAGGAGTATGAGAAATGTATACACAGTAAAACTGCTTAAGGACTTAATATTGACCAGTGTACTCAACAGCGTCTAATTTAGGGGACAAACACTGCTAAAATAATCTGCATGGATTTTAAGTTGTCAATGCATTAACCATTTTCAAAGAGATGCATGCTGAAAATTGAGCCAAGCTTGTGTTCAGATGAATATTGGGATCCAGAAGGAAAAACATCACACTCATTAAGATCTAGAGTAGTCAGGATTTATATTACATATACTCCTTAAGAGAGGTGTGAAGTTTTGTGTGTGTGTGTGTGTGTGTGTGTGTTTAAGGTTTCAGATTGATTTGCTTTACATGATACTGAAAATTGGCTTTCAAAATAACAAGAGCTTTAGGCATAACTCAGATGTAAGTGTCACGGAAATGACAACAATAATGAACTCAGCCTCCTCTGTGTCTAGCAGAGCTGGGTCACTTTCCTTCCAGATATGGGTGCATCCAATTCAGGTTCTTTTAAGGGGATGCCGAGAATCAGGTGCTGACTCTGGTAAACAAATGTTACTGCATGTTTCCATTTCCACAGAAGTATTGCCACCGTGGGAGGGGTTTAAAGGAATTCTCCCTTCAGCACCAAGACAATTTGGATGGCTGAAAGGGAGGGGAAGGTAATGAGCGGAAGATTTTTCCCTTCTGAGAAACAGTCTGAGCAGGCCCCAATGTCTGAGAGGCGATGCTGAGGCATGGGTCCTGCCCGCTCTGTCGCGGAGGGCCCTCTCCCAATGCACCCCTTGGCGCTCCTTTCCACTTGCCTCTTCCTGACATTCAAACACATCCACGCACTTCTTGTTTCCCAGCATACTCCCTCTTGCCACCCTTTCTCATTCTTCCAGACCAGCTTTCTTTTCTTTTTCTTTTTTTTTTTTTTTCCCTCCACTGTTAAAGAAAAAAAAACATTATTCATAACACTTGCTAAAGAAGATAGACTTTATTCAGGGGACCTCTGCAGGGCAGGGAGGTTGCAGTAAGGGAGAGGGATGGGGTTCAACGTCTGATACAACAAGGACAAGGGGAGATTTATAGCCCAGGAGAAGAGGTCGGTGGTGGTTTATTCAGAGGAAACATCTCCTAACAACTCTTGCTAGAAGAACGCATTGGAATTCTTGCTGAAGGCAAGCCAGAGGAGAAGATATCAAGGGTGGGTGATGTGACCCAGCAAGATTTTTGCTAAAACTGCACTAAAGGGGCCACAGACACATAGGTGAGAAAAATGGAATTTCTGAGACAGAAGTTGAATCATATCTTTAAGAGAAAAAAACCTTCACTGGACTTTTCATTGTCCTTATCTTATAACCCAACTTCTTGCCTTGGTCTATAAATCCATGCATAACTTGACCCCTGTTTTTCTCTTTAACTCATCTTGTTCTAATCTTCTTCTAGGCTGTTGTTTTTTTTTTTTTTTTTTTTTGTTCCAGCCCACCACCAGACCCTTCTTCCTTTGGGTCTCAGGGTAAATGTCCCCTCTAGAAGACATTCCTAGGGTAGCCTCTGCTCTTCTCCCTCTCAACTCCTTGGTTGTTCCTTTCACAACACTTGTTAAACTTGAATATTTTGTGTCTGTCTTTAACTTGTTTTGTTGGCTGCCTCCCCCAGAAACAATTAGCTCCATAAAGACTATCATCTATCTGCCTTATTCACCACTGTAAAGAATTGTCTGATACAAAGTAGATACTCAGTAACTATTTCATGAAAGGATGAATGTCTCTAAGGCACTTCCCTAAAGCCCCTTAGATGGAAATTTCTAATAAGAGTACAGTAGTCTTATTTAAAAACCTTATTGTCCTTGCTTTTAGAGAGGTTTAAAAATATTTTTAATAAATATCAGATTCGTTACTAAACTTCTCCAATCATATTCAAATTAAGTTCATTAATGTTTTAATGAGGTATGGATGGCATGAGTAAATGGAGGAGAGGTGAGTGTCCAAAGAAACCAATGTGTATAAAATGATTAAAGTCGCTTTCCGTGTTGTGGCACAATCTTGCCAACAAATAAAAGCTCTATGTTTATTGTTCTAGTCAGAGTAACTCTAGGGTTACCTGAGTTCTCACAGTGACCCAACAGGGAGGTAGACTTGCTCCTGCACAAGCTCAGGTGTCATCAGGAATGAGTCTGCCCTCGGGTCCTGTCTGTTCCTGCACAGTCTCTGCCCGAGGTAATGACGAGCCGTGAGCTATGGCCAGTGCAGGGCTCAAAATGCTCTGGAAGGCCAAGGCAGCTGGCTGAGGCAATTTGGCCTCTGACAGAAGAATTGGCAGTTGCCCGAGACACACACAGTGGATTACCTTCCCTTTCCTAAAATAAATTCAAAACCAATCAGCATTTCTCTTGGGATAATTGTGAAATTGAACCCATGATCATGTCATCAAATATCCATCTCTGGAGAACCCAAATTATGCAACCTGTATTACTCTGGAAGGTTCAGTCACGTACACATTCCTGGCACACTTTTGGGATGAATTCCAGCAGCTGCTTATCCTAAAAAGTCGAGTATAAAATTCAGAGGCAGCGTCTTCTGTTCATCCTTTCAAAGGTCATGTATGAGTTTCTGTTATTATATGTGCTGCCGAAGCGAGCACTATGAGTTTCTGTTATTAAGGAAGGGTTCTATGTAACATTTTTGGAAAGGGTGGCGTTACAGACAAAGGTAAACCGTGCTCTCGCTGTAAGTTTTTATTACCATTTGCAACCAGTCACCTTTTTATAATGAAAGTGTCATTTGAATTAATCATAACAAGTACCACCAAACAGTTTATGTAACAATTCGTTAGTGAATGTGATTACTATTTTCAAACACTTGAAATAGGGGTAGTAAGTACATTAAAGTACTTTCTGCAGAAATATCTCTAATAGAAGATTAACCACTAATTTTTCCCTCTTGCCCAGTTGTGTTGTTTTTCTTCGGATTAATATATCCCAGTTACTATAATTGTCTCTTGATATTTGATTTTTAAGGACTTTCTTTTCCTCTAATGCCAGTTTAGCCATTTTTTTAAAATAAAATGCCATAAGTTGAACGTGACAATGCAGATTTAGTCCTATCAATGTAATTGATAATGAGACTATAACCTAGTATAATAGAGGAAAATTATACAGTCAGAGCTACAGTCTCATGACGTGAAATCTAAAGTTCTTTGCCAGGACTCTGTATTATTATTAATGGAGCAGAAGTTCCTTACATTCACCTGAACACTGTGGTAGCTTTGGGAAAATCTTGGGATTAAGTTTGAAAGTAGAAGCAAAGAGATCAAACTGTTCTGCCAAAAACACAGATTGAAAAGAATTTGGTGGGGAGGAATCCCAGGAAACTGAAGATAAGATGAGAGGGAAAAGAAAGAAAAAAGAAACAGAAAATAAACAATGAATGATTAAGGAAAAATCTCAAGTGGTGCGGTAGGTAAAAGACCACCCCCCTCCTTTTTTTTCTTAAGATTTCATTTATTTATTTGAGAGACAGAGAGAGAGCATGAATAGGGTGAGAGGCAAGTGGGTCTTGATTCCAGGACTCTAGGATCATAATCTGAACCAAAATCAAATGCTTATCTGACTGAGCCATCCAGATGCCCAGGTAAAAATCCTTTCTAAGAAGGATATTGAATATACAACTTCAAGTGTTTTAAAATTTCTGCAGTGTAGACTTCTTTCATCTTCTAAGTCGTTAGTAAGGTTTGTTGTATTCTCTCTTCTCTCCCTCTCTCCTTCTCTTCTTCTTCCCCTGCTTCCTCTCCTCCTCCTCTTCCTCCTCCTCCTTCTCTCTCTCTCTCTTTCTCAGTGTAAATCAGAGAAAGGTCAAACTCGATCCACACTCACTCCCCCTATCATAACATGGAATAAGGGCAGCATGCTTGAGACAGCAAAATGATCCTCTACCTGGGTCAGTTAAGTGGAAGTAAATCCCAGAGCCAGAGGTGACCACAAGAACATAATTCCTCTTTTATTTCCCGTCCTTTCTAAATGATGCCTAACTTGGAGAAAATTCAAAGGCAAGGAAATACCTTCTATAACCTCGGTTAAGATGTGAAAGGGCTGCTGGCCAGCAGAGAGAAAGCCATCTCTAGAACTTTCTCAGTAACTAAGGCTAGCAATGTTTGGAGGAAGTATAGCACAAAGTTGAAACTCCCTAGATACATAGTAAAAAAGAGATCATTGCAGGAATCATTGCATGTCATTAAAAGTCCAGCAAGAGGTCCTTTTAATAGAAACTGGTGTGGGATATAAGTGGGCAGGATGTAGTAACAGGATAATGAAAGCAGAGAACTTGAACAGGAACAGGATTAAGACAAAGGCCTTAGGAACATCTGCCTACAGCCTTTAAGATCTCCATGAATTCCTCTGTGTTGAGTAATTAGGATTTAACTAGGCCAGCACAGGTATATTATTTGAGTGTTCTATTCAATAAGGTAAAATACGCAGTAAAACCATAGTTGAGCTCATTCATGTTGAACTAATTCTATGCCTCTTGTTTGAAGTCCTGACTCTCTGATGTTCTTCAAAATATGATATAGAACCTATCTGGACTGAGAGGCTCCTATCAAACAACTGTTGGCCTGATTCTGGAAGCCAGAGAAGGCAACCAGGTTAATTACATCCCTCACAAACTACTGAATTAGTAAGGCTCAGTCTCACATATCTTTAACATGTGATATCAATGGGTAAAATGAGTGGTAGAAAGAGAAGACCAAGAAGGTACATCCACATACTATGTAGAAAACAGTTTCTCTGCTTCATAAACAATGAGAAAGGATTATATGGTGGCATTTGGCCATACAGAGAGAATCTTAGGTATTGATGCCTTATATAAAATGCTTTTCCACTCAGAAGTACACTATTCAAATCTTCACAAAACCAGAATTAGAATGTTTTTTGAAGCTTTATCTCTCTCTCTCTCTCTCACACACACACACAGAGAGAGAGAGAGAGAGAGAGAGAGAATTAGTTGGCCAATAAGATATAAAAGAGGATGAGATTTAATAATCACCCTACATTTTTAAAGGGTTTTTTTTTCTTTTCAGATAATGAAACAATAACAACAACTCAGAGAACTCTTGACACAAGGGGACCATCTCAGTGTTTCACAATAATTCAGATACAGGTGCTTGTTATGGTTCCAAGTGATGTTCGTCTCTTCTATCACCATGGAGATTGACATCAAATTATTTTCAATATATTTTTGAAAGGAGAATGAGCGCTGCTAGCACATAATAGAGGTATTCATAGCATGTAATGAAACTGACCACTGTGCTAATAGAAATCTACTTGATGATGAACGGTATTTTAAAAAATCTTTCTTTATTCTCTAAAAGCAAAATACATCACCTTGCTGTATAGGAAAACCTACCCAACAACTCCACAAGAAGTGAGGAGTGGCAGAAAAGCTATTCAAGTTCTTGCTCTCACATCTGAGGGAGAAGTAGTGAGATGAAAGATTTCTTTTCAATTTTAGTTTCTTTTCATTTAAAAGCTAAGGGGGAAAGGATATACTAGCTTCAGATGTATCTGAATAGAGTAGACGAATTAATAAATGTTGTACACACTTGTAGTCAAAAGGGAGCTTGTGAAAAGGAAAAGCAAGATGCCCCTGGTTGATTAATGCCTGGGTCTTTTTGAATAAAGAAAACATTAACATTCAGATGCAATCCTAGCCAAGTGGTCACTTAAATGGTACAATTCGCTGGTGCTTTCTGGATGAGCCACTGAGAAGCAGAGTAGCTCACTCTCTATCAACTATATTGTCCAGTTAGAGTACACATGCCCTGAAATTGTATTTTTTTTCTGCTTTATATTATTATTCCATCATTTCCTGATGAGTGATGGAGAGGGACTTCCTCCATGGTTCTTTTATCACATGTGAGAGGTCATAGATTAATACTCCAAGAACCTATCTCCATTTGTAACTCTACTTCACTCATTATCCATGGAATATTCCATTTCTCTGGGCTGTGGGCATGGCCCATCCTGCTGCAATGAAACATCAAAGAGGGCTGATGTTGCAGGAAAAAAAAAAAAATCCATTGCAGAAGTTCATCCTCATGGTGGGGCAGGAGACAATGCCCCCAGAACAAAGATGTTAAGTCCAGGTGAGGTACGGGGATGAAGACCACCTCTTCCTTCACCTTAAAATTGTTTTAAAATGGGTCTAGATCTTTTGGTCAGGTAAAGTCCTCACTCCATGCAAACTTCTGAGACCATGGAAATCTGAGCATCTTTCACTGAGATACAAGTGAGGCCTTGGAGAAAATTGCATGGGCATTATTTATCTGCACTGTGTCTTTGTTTCTTTAATAGCAGAACCAAGTAAAAAGTAATCCCAGCAAAGTCCAAGTGGTCATTTCAGCCAATTTTTTTTAAATTTTATTTTGTCATTTTATTTACTACAGTTTTGAATTCAAAATCTGGCACTCTTGGGGTGCATGGTTGGCTCAATCAGTTGAGTGTTTGACTCTTTTTTTCTAATTTTTTATTTTATTAACACATAATGTATTATTAGCCCCAGGGGTATAGGTCTGTGAATCACCAGGTTTACCACACTTCACAGCACTCACCATAGCACATACCTTCCCCAATATCCATGACCCAACCACGCTCCATTTCAACCAAATTTAAAGCAGAGATAAGCCTGCAAGGAGTGGCTTGGCTCACCCACTTTTTGTTCCCTTTTCTTCTGTTATGATCTGCAGGAGAGATGGCAGAAATTACTCTCCACCCCTGAGTCTGCACGAGAAAATAGTAGTCGGGACTTGGGACCTGACCCTGCACCCCTGACCATTTTGGTGGTAGGAATTTATTATTTTTTTTAAAGATTTTATTTATTTATTTGACAGACAGAGATCACAAGCAGGCAGAGAGACAGGCAGAGAGAGAGAAGGAAGCAGGCTCCCTGCTGAGCAGAGAGCCTGACTCGGGGCTCAATCTCAGGACCCTGGGATCATGACCTGAGCTGAAAGCAGAGGTTTCAACCCACTGAGTCACCCAGGCGCCCCGATGGTAGGAATTTAAAGTGGCCTACTGGTCCCCAAGAACCATGTGCTCCAGCTTTGTAGAGGGAAGAGGGGAATACTTGTTTTTCAGAAAAGGAATAGGCTAGCCCCCCACATCAGTCGAGCATATTTCAGTATATTTCGGTCAACATATCTGAGAGTATTTCAGTATTTATATTAAAGTATTATGCTTGTGTTCTGAAAGACGCAATCAAATTCTCCTTATGGATCTGATATGACCCCCATCACTTACCTTTACAATTGATGGTGTTTTTTTTTTCCCACAAGAAATATATAGAATTAGCATGTGCTGTTATAATTGGGTATGTCAATTTGAGATCAGTGCGTAACCTTCCCCCAGAATAAATTCACAAATCGCCACCATTAGAACTATAATGTTTATTGAAGTTCCTACAAGGATCTTCTCACTAAAAACAGAGACGAAACCCACCTCAAATTGATAATGGGTTTATGACAGACTCTCAATGCTGCTAATCTTTTCTGCTTCAAAATAGATTTTTTAAAAAGCATCAAAACAACTTTCCAATTTTAAACAGACATTAGTCATGAGCAAAAATGGTGGGCATGGTAGAGAGGTAAGCTCTGCCAAGATATTTAGATAGAAAAAGAGAAGGAAACGAAAGAGAAGAATCATTCATATAAGTAGAGGGTTGAGGCCAACATAGACAATATAATTATGGTTTGGGGTAGAAAATAAAGTCCAGTAGAAAAGCCATTGGAACTGGCCTCTGAAATTTTTGTATCTTAAAATGTGTTCCTTTTTTCTTGTATTTAAAACACTACAATTAATTCAAGCCTAGAAAACCCAGTAATTCCTAAGTTTTACAATTGCACGTTGACACAGACACACACAGCTTCACATATGAAGGGAAAAGGAAGTCCTGTAGTTGTCTCCATGGCTCCAAGCTTCCACTCTTTTCATGGGTATCTATTCCTCTCCTTTCTACCAATGAGGCACATGAGGCATAGGGGCCCAACCTGGAGTCCTAAGGTCAGAAAGTCTCTGAGCAGCAGACAGGGGAGGGGCCCATGCTCTTTCCTCTACTTCACTCTGAAATGCTTTCACACATCTGTAAACTTTGCACTATATGTCAATACCTACAAGTCCCATTTGGTTCCATAAAACTACAAAGTAATAGTGTGATATTAAGAATTCTTTGAAAGTGTTAAGCACAATTGCATCATTTTAATTGTCCTAAAGCTTGCTAATGGCTTAAACATACATCAGTGCTTTACTGTTTAAGACCTCCTTGTGATGTATGACCTTAAATGAAGAACAAAAAAATAGGATTCTGAGAATTCAGATCCATAGCTAGGATACAGAAGAAACCCAAATCTCATTTCTCAAAGTCTTGGGTGTGTGGGACTATATTGTGACTATCTCAGTGTCCCTAGGAATCCATCAATTCATTTATTCCAAAACTATTTCAGAATACTTAATCCATATCGGGCATTGCGCTAGTGCTCAGGCTGCAGTGAACATAACCAAGCATGCTTTCTTGCTGTCATGCAACTCAGCTAAGAGTGAACAGATAAATTAGGTGCTGCCATATGTTCTCCAAAGGAACTTACGTGGCACCAAGAGTGTATAGGGTCAGGCAGGAGAGCCTGATCTAGTCATGGGAGTCAGGGAAGGAAATCCGGAGAAAGTGATAGTGAAGATAAAATTAGAAGAATATATACAAATTAATCAAGAGAAGGGACGTGAGAGCATTGTAAGACAGCAAAAAAGATGTTGAGATTCAAGAGAATATGATGGGTTCAAGAAATTTTGGAACCCGAGTGGCTAATTTAGTTAAGCTCAGGTCATGATCTCAGGGTCCTGAGATACAGCCCTGCGTCCGGCTCCATGTCCAGCTTGAGATTCTCTCTCTCCCTCTCCTACTCTTTCCCCCAACCCTGCTCTTTCTCTTTCAAGGAAAGAAGGAAGAAAGGAAGGAAGGAAGGAAGGAAGGAGGGAGGGAAGGAAGGAAGGAGGGAAGGAAACTGATACTTGTCTCTGTCTCTCGTGGCTAGACTTGGGGAAATAAGAAAGTGATTGGTGAGTGATGAAGCTGGAGACGTGGTCAACACCAGAGTACTCACAGAAACAAAGGCCATGGGTCTTAGGCAGCTGCGGCAGCTATAACAAATTGCCATGGACTGAGAGGACTTAAACAACAAATATTTCTTGTTCTGGAGGCTGAGAAGTTCAAGATCAACGTGCTGGCAGATTGAGTTCTGGTGAGGACACTCTAACCAGTTGGTAGACCCTCCTCCCCGTGTTCTTGCTGTGTCCTCCCCTGGCAGATAGCAGAGAGAGCAAGCTCTCATGTCTCTTTTAATAAGGGCACTAATCTCATCATGAGAGCTCTACCCTCAGGTCCTAATTACCTCTCAAAGTTCCCCCCTCCTAGTGCCATCACACTGAGGGTTAGGATATCAACAGATAGATTTGGAAGAGCCACAAACTTTCAGTCCATGTTAAAGATACTGATTTTTATACTGACAGCAAAGGAGAAGCTCTCTGCAAAGTAGATGTGATTTATATATCTATAATACATATATATATATATATAGAAAATACCAATTTCTATTTTCTGTGTTCTTTTATCATGAATAAAAACTGAGTTTTATCATAATACAACTTTTTGTTATCTATGGACATAATCCCACACCTTTTTTTCTAAGAGTTATTAATATGATTAACTCCACCTGGTCATGATATGACATATATTATTTTTATAAGGATGTTGGATTCTTTATTTGTTTTTCATTGGTACTCTTAGATGAGATGGTGCTACAGTATTTTTGTATATTCTTTGTTAGTTTTTTTTTTTATTTTATTTATTTATTTGACAGGGAGAGAGTGTGTGAGTACAAGCAGTAAGAGTGAGGGCCAAAGGGAGAGGGAGAAGCAAACTCCTTCCAGAGCAAGCGGGGCTCGGTCCCAGAACCTTGGAATCATGACCTGAGCTGAAGGCAGAGGCTTCACTGACTGTGCCACCCAAGCACCCCCTCTTTGTTAGTTTTGGTAACAATGTAAGCTTGTTTCATAAAAAGGACTTGGAGATTCTTCTTACTTTTGCAGTGCTCTGAAACGGTGAAATATTGGTGAAGAATACCTAACTTTGCAAGTTTTGGAAGTGTCGTGCCATGAGGCCATATAGTCCTCAGGCTCAATTCTTGTGGAGGAACTGTTCTCTAACCTTCTCTAAATCTTATATGAAAGGTTATCAGGAGAGAATTTCTATCTCTAGGTTTGTATCTATAATTTAGATCTATTGAAGCAAACTTTGATAAATTGTATTTTTCCAGAAAGTTAAACCTTTCATGTAGATTTTCAAGTTTTTTTTTTGTTTTTTTGTTTTTTTTTTTTTTATCAGAGAGAAAGAGTGGGAGAGAGCAAGCACAGGCAGACAGAATGGCAGGCAGAGTCAGAGGGAGGAGCAGGTTCCCCGCCGAGCAAGGAGCCCGATGTGGGACTCGATCCCAGAACGCTGGGATCATGACCTGAGCTGAAGGCAGCTGCTTAACCAACTGAGACATAGAGTGACGAAAATAAGTCTTTTATTATTTTTTTAAATCCTCTTTGGATGGGTTTCCTTATCTTATGAAGTTTTCCTTTCTTCTTTGATCAAAGTTCAATTTGCTCAAGATGTATCTATTTTATAAAGAACAAGGCTTTAGATTTACTAAGTAATAGTGGTTTTATTTCTCTGTTTTCTAACTCATTGATTCCTGCCTCCTGCCCCCCCCTTCTGTATTTGAGATGCCTGTGAACTTCAAAGTAAGTCAGGTCAGAAATTCCATTTCTATGTCTGGACCTCAAATAGAATTTTTAAATGGAGATCTAAATTTGATTATACTATATGTTCCAATTACTATCACTACATAAGTTTCCCCAAACTTAAGGGAAAGGATGAATCATTTTAGTATGCTCTTAGACTCTAGAAGTAAGAACACAGAAGAGACATAGCAGAGATGGCTTGCGTCTGTTCCATGATGTTAAGCCAAGGCTCAGAGGGCTTGAAGGCAGGAGGACAACTAGACAAACGTGAACTAAAAACTGTCAGCTCCTATGCTCAAGGTCTGGTGCCCAAGCAGGAAGAGCCTGAAGTCTCAGACTGCCCCTGTAACAGACAGCCTTTCTCTGGGCTCGCTCCCCTGCCTCCTGGCAACTTCAGGAAAGTCAGCCACCAAGTCTCACTTGGTGACAGGAGATTCCCCACCGTGGGTGTTCTAGTACACAAGACAAAAGACCTTACTTAGTATGTCTAGTCCTTGGAAGTTACTCAGAATTCATCCCATTGCTTACTACTGGTTTATAAACAAGTCACAGTTCTACCCCCATTCCAGAGAAGGGTAATTGAATTCTACCTGTTAATGGGAGAGTAGCAAGATCCTACAAGGGCTGATCAGAAAGGGACTATGTTTGTGGCCATTTTTAGAAAATACAATCTCCCACAGCATGTACATCACTGAAGCCCCTAATTGTGGATCAAGAAACCTCAGAGGAGAACACAGTAGAGGGTTTCCCAACTTGGGTGTTCATTCAGAATCAGCATTCTGAATTGAGCATTCGCTCAAACTTAGATGGTTGCTGAGCCTCACCTCCACCAAGTTTCTGACCGGGTAAATAGGCTTGAGATTCAAGGGCCTGAAATGTTAACAAGTATCAGGTGATGTTGACGCTGCTCATTCCAAGCACCCCCTTGGAGAACCACTAGACTATAACAAGAGGAAAAGGAGGCTGAGAAAAACTTGAAGAGATCCAAGTAAAATGGAATGAGCCAGTGAAGTCTACTGAGAATAAGCACAGAGTGAGGGTGTGGTGTCACAAAAGCCAAAAGGAGAGAGTGTTCAGAAAGAGGTCAACGGGGTTGGGAGAGGAGTTCTTTCCGGGTTAATTCCATTACCCAAACTTCATTATCCTTCTTTCTTCCTATCTTTCTGAGAGTCTCTGATTTAATTCACCTCAGAAGATAGGATTTACTTTTACTTTATTTTTGACCTGAATTCTATATGTAGACCCTGCTGGTGGCAGGCACATTTCAAAGTCAAATTTATTTGAATCAGATCTATAAATCAAATAATATGTCATAGGTAAAGGGATTGAAAGTTTCTAATTTTCTAATTTTACAAAGGGTGGTAATAACCCATTATTACAGAGGATCAAAGATCAATTGTATTTTACATGACATGACAGTACCCTCGCACTTGAATCTGAGTACAACTAACTCTACTGCGAATCTACATGTAAATAAAATAGTGAAGTCAAACTAACATTCTGACTGAAAACTAACCAAGGAATTTTCTGGTTTCCTTACACTATATCCACCCTTCTTTGCTCACCACATCGTCACTCCATGTTCGGTATGAGACATAAATAGAGCCTAGTCTAAGCAAAGGAAATATTTCTAGACGAAACTGTTGGAATTACACCTTCTTGTGTAAGGGACTGGAGAGAAGGCTGTTACAATTTTGTGGGAAGTGTTTCATTTGGCACTGAGAGTCTCCTGTTGGTTTAAAAATGGAAGAGAAAATAAAGAGCTCATGATGACATCAATAAGAGACTTGAAATAAACAAATGTCCTTGTAAATGCCTCTACTTCAAGGTGAATAATTTACATTGTTCTACGGAAAAGGAAGTCCCACAACCAGTTAACATATAAGTTACATATTTTGCACTCTGACACAGTTTCTAAATTTTCTTGTGGTGGTAACTATTCTTTTATTTGATGATAAAACTTCCGCAGACATTTCAGTAAGAAAACTCATACGTACCCTGTCATATCTGCTTTTTGCTTCTACCTACAATTCCAGAGACCGGTCAAGACTGAATATGAAGGGCACCTGGGTGACTCAGTGGCTTAAAGCCTCTGCCTTCTGCTCAGGTCATGATCTCAGGGTCCTGGGATCGAGCCCCACATCAGGCACTCTGCTCATCAGGGAGCCTGCTTCCCCTTCTCTCTCTGCCTGCCTCTCTGCCTACTTGTGATCTCTGCCTGTCAAACAAATAAAAAAAAATCTTAAAAAAAAAAAAAAGACGGAATATGAGATGTATTACAGGGTCTAAAGTGAAGGCTTTATCCCCCACTACAGTTTTATAATAATATTTTTATTAATAATGTCCTGGCATAGGTCCCCTTTTAAATTAATTTATATTTCATTTTAGTGAGAAAACCTATCCCCGCTCCTCACAAGTCAGAGTTTGTTGCTTGGGGGCAACAACTGCATGCTAAGGCTAAAGACCACAGGAAGAATTTCTACAGATGGTACCATCCGTTGGCAGTCAACCAGGCTGATCAAATCCATACCACTTACTTCCGACAGGGTACAGATGAGAAATGGGGCCCCTAATCCTCATCCTGCTCTCCCCCAGATCGGCTCAGGAGCTTGCAAAGGGCAGGACATTCATACGGTAGAAGCTGATCATTGCCAGCCATGAAGTGGGAGAGAGGGAGAGAGAAGGTGGAGACGGGCCATGGTGGGGCCATGGTGGGGGAAGCAGGTCCAGACAGGCACTGAACAGTTCTGTAAGGGCAGTGAGATATATGTAGAATTGCTGAACTAGAAGGTAGAAAATGAGCGTTCTTTACATGTTAATAAACACCAAGATGAAAAGGTTACCCATGTTGATGATAAAAAGAAAAAGAAAATTTTGCAAAACAGAACAACAAAAACAAAAAAACAAAAAAAAAGGGGGGGGGAATTCCTGAAGAACGTTGATAAGATTATTTCCAAGTTAAGCTGATCTTTACTATTTCCTTTCAGCCACTCAATGATTTTTATCTCTTTTTAAAAATAGTAGGGCGTTATAATTGTCATTTGCTCCCATCTGTCACACACAAGGCTGGAAAACTTGAATTTTCCTGTGTCCCTCCGTGGCCAGGCGTGCACTCTGAGCCTGCCCAAGATGCCCGCTATGTCATTTTCTCTTCTCACCATGCATTCGCGCAATTACTCAATTCTTACAAGCAGGCAAGAAAACAGATAAACAAGTAGCGATAGACTCTCAAGAGGAAGGAAAAGATCAGGATCGTCTTAATGTTCCCAAGTACAACATAAAAAAGAGTTTTCAGACTCTGAGACCATTTCATCCACTTTGTAAAAGCAGTAAAGTAGACAAAGATATGCTCATTTCTATTTCAATAATAATGTATGTCAGGATCGTTTTGCATGAAGGTTAGCAGAACCATCCATCATTTCAGCCGAACTGCATATTTTCTTGTTTAGCATTGATAGATTTTTATTTTAACCTTAGAAGTTCCTCTCAAGGGACTCTATTAGGGACACTGTCATTTTTTATTCTGCTCTGTTACTTCTCCTTTGTAAACTTTGATGTATGCAGACAACACATTCTGGCTAGGGAAATTTAATTAGGTAAGCCTACAAATTAATTGTTGCAATTAGACTGCTTCTAACTGCCTGGTGTTATGAATTTATTTATGTGGTAATTATTATCAGATGTCTGGGATAAAAGCCTGCAGAGCTAAAGGTGCTACCTTTCAGATGTATACACAGTACTCCACATTAATTAGCCACAAAAAAAATAAAAATAAATGCAAGTATTAAAAAAATGAAGAAGAAAGAAAAAAAAAACTTGCCTTCGTAGTACTATGCACATACAGATTCTGACAAGCAACTTGTTAATAAAACCTAAAGAGGATTGTTTTCTTTGTATATTGGCAAACTTCAAAATATTAGACATTATATAAATAACCATGAAACAATTTGCTGGTGTATAAACTAGATGGAAATACAAACTTCAAGTCTATCCTATAAAAGGCATCTGGTTTTTGTCTGTTTGTTTGTGGCAGTAATTACAAGGGTATACTTGAAGAAATTGTTGACTTTCAGTAAATTTTGTGTCATACATTTAAGATCACTGACCAGGACACATTTTGTGGAGAGCTCGCAAGGAAATAACAATAGCACTTCAAGTTGTCATCTCAAATTTTTGCTTCTGCAATGGGAGAAAAGGCAGATATAATACCATAATTTGAAAGAAAGCAAGTAGGAAGAGGCCACTACCAGAGGAGACAGAAGCTGATGCCCAGAAGTTTGAAAGCCCAGGATGAGGCTAAGAATGAATCACAAGCACAAATGTAAACTGGTGTAATCTTCCCGAAGGGCAATTTTGGAAATGGATTCCTGCTTGCTTGAGAAGAGTCATTATCTTTGACCCAGGAATTTAAAAAATGGATCCAATCTTAAATAAACAATATCAACTTTTAAAATAACAAGTACTCAGGGCACCTGGGCAGCTCAGTGGGTTCAGCCTCCTACCTTCGGCTCAGGTCATGATCTCAGGGTCCTGGGATCGAGCCCCGCATCAGGCTCTCTGCTCAGCAGGGAGCCTGTTTCCCTCTCTCTCTCTGCCTGCTCTCTGCTTACTTGTGATCTGTCTGTCAAATAAATAAATAAAATCTTTAAAAATAAATAAATAAAATAATATATAATAAAAAATATTCATCTCAGTGTCACTACTAATAACCCTCCAAATCAAAGCAATTTATGTGATCATTGTTACCATTATTATTATCTATTAAAAATTGGATAATTTATTATTTAATAATTTATTAATTTCATTTATAACCACATTCATTTTACAGTTTTTTCTTTTTTTTAAACGAATACTTCCTAATCCCCTACTGTGTACAAGACAGTTTTCTTTTTCTTTTTCCTTTTTTTCTTTAAGATTTTTTTTTTTGACAGAGAAAGAGTACAAGCAGGGGGAGCAGCAGGCCAGAGGGAGAGGGAGAAGCAAACTCTCTGCTGAGCAGAGACCACCGATGTGGGACTCGATCCAGGACTCTGGTATCGTGACCTGAGCTGAAGAAAGATACTTAACTGAGCCACTCAGGGGTCCTACAAAATACTCGTCTATGCAATTGAGTCAGAAACAGAAAACTTCCTTTGTTCAGAAAGCTTATACAGCTTTTAGGGAAGATACACACTTTGCAAGTAAAAAAATAATAATAATATTATTATTATTTATATATTAACAATATTATTATTTCAGAACAATAAGTGGTAGGAAAATGAAGTAGTGTAAGTACTGAGAGGGTCTGGTGTGGGAGCATACTCTGCTCTAGACAGAAGAGATGGAAAGGCCTTTCTTACTAATATAGTTATTTATTTATTTGAGAGAGCATGAACACACATGAGTGGGAGGGGTAGAGGAAGACGGAGAAAGAGAATCTGAAGCAGACTCCTGGCTGAGTGCAGAGCCCCATGTGGGGCTCAATGTGGGGCTTGATCTCACCACCACAAGATCATGACCTTGAGACCATGACCTGAGCTGAAACCAAGAGTGGGACATTTAACAGACTGAGCTACCCAGGCACCCCAAGGAAAGGCCTTTCTGAGCTGGTGGCATTTGACAAGAGACACAAAGAAGTGATTAGTGAATAGGATACTGGAAATGAAGGATCCCCCTCAGTATTTCATCTATTTTACTTAATATTAATCTGCTAGTATTTTGCAAAAAAATAAAAATAAAAAAATTGAGATGTTACAAAATAAGATAAAAATCTAAGAAGCTAAATATTTAATAGTTTCAAAAATAAAAATGTATAAATATTTTATGACATCAGCTGTTCCACACATTCATAAATTCAAAGGTCAAACAAGGATCATCCTTCCAACATAAATGATTAGCTGATAAAATTATTAGTGGTAAGTTACGGCTTGAAAACAAGCTAGTCATCTCACACAATGAAGAAACTTTAATCCTAAAAATGTCAAAGGTCACATTATATAGTGTAGTTACTGAGAATCAAAGTTCATTTATGCTGTCATTATTTTGTACCAAAGATTATTGTATGCCAAGTTTTCCCACCAAGTTTGTTCTATCCATTAGTGAAGATGCAAGTGAGAAGGGATTTTTGCGCTATCTCCGAATATTTCTTTCTGACCCTTCTAATAATCCCATTTCCTGTTAGAAATCCTTGAAGAGATCTTTTGGGAAACCTCTTTTTAATAGGTTTATATATTGGTATTTTTGAAGGGACTACCGTGTTTTTGTTGAGAGGAAACTCTAGTTTTCAGTTTCCAAAAAGACCTGCAATTTATCATTTTTTGTGTTTTTTCATGGATAGATAAACTGCCTGAATCTATAGAAATACTCTGACATTTACATTCTACTCATTCAAAATATCTTTGAGCTGAAGTGAGAGTCTTAGACAATCTGCAGCATCCTACTCTATCGTCATCTGTAGGCTGGAACCATGCCAGACGTGTACATGGATTTTTATTTTCTTTTCACATACATTTTTTAAAATATTTTATTTATTTATTTGTCAGAGAGAGAGAAAGAGCGAGTGAGCACAAGCATGAAGAGCAGCTAGGAGCCCGATATAGGGCTCCGTCCCAGGACTCTGGAATTGTGACCTGAGCCAAAGACAGTCGTTTAACCGACTGAGCCTCCCTTCTTCTCATGTACATTAATACATTAAAAAATTGAGTTTTTTTTGTCTTGATTTCAAAACACCAATAATTCCAATTTCAAATTTTTTTATTGGAACAATGACAGTGTGGTGCTAACAAAAATACCAGAATTTCACTTAATGAGAAGAGCAGATATGCTGTAATCCTGGGGCACAGAAAATCAAGTGTTAAAGCTCTGAGGTGAGAACGACCAAGGATACAAACGTCCCCAGAGTGTCATTAAAAGGAGAAGAAAACGGTTGGATCTTTCACTGGAGCTGCAAGCAAGGAGACAAGACAGAGGGCCACATGGGTGCATGTCAATAGTTCGGATTTTATTCTAACTATTCCGTTTGCATAAATTTGTAATCTCACTGAAACCTGTTAATGATGTGGTGGAAAGTTGCCATAAGGACACAAAATTATTACACAACATGATTTTTTACTAGGACATAGGAATTTTTTAAAAAGTAGAATAAAAATTCAACCAAATGCAAACAAGTTTCCAATAGGTGAGCGATCGTGTATGTTCATAATTGTCTCCATTTTTCTCACGCTGAAATCTTTTTCCAATCAGTATGTGTTGTCTTTTAATGAGAAAACAAACTTTTAAGAAAACCCATGATACTCCAAATAACACGGGGAACTTTTAAACAGATGACCTAACACCTGGTGGAGTTCTTCCAACTAACCACGAGAGAACTAAGTGGGAACTGAGGGGGGTAGGGGGAAGATGCGGTAACACATAGACCCCAGATCCTCAGATCAGAAGCTGGCTGGATTGTGCCCTGCAGCTCATTCCCCAGGTCTGTCCTGCAGAGCTGCAGCTCCCTGAAACAGTGTCCTTACTGTCAATTCTCTTTGGGATACACTATAGAGCCCCCTTTTGGAAATGCTAAGATATATAAGTGAATAATCCAAGAGTGAAGAACATAAAAGAATTTTATTTAACTCTGGGTTTTTGTTTTTTTTTTTAATTTTTAATTTTTTTAGAGTAATCTCTACACCCAGCGTGGGGCTTGAACTCATGCCCTTAAGAACAAGAGTCACATGCTCTCCCAAATGAGGTAGCCAGGCTCCGCTTAACTCAGGCTTTCCAGAACTTTTTTGAGCCAGAGGAGACTTCCTTAACTGTGGTCCTTTCATAACACTTTGGGGATTGATTCTGAGGAACAGAAGTTTGAGGAGCACCACCCTGGAGCGCCACCTCTTGAAGCCATCCTGCTTAGCCTGTGACTTGTAACTAAATGAGATAAAGAAGCTTCTCTCACTCATTAGCCTGATCAGTAACAGAAGTCAATCTGCACTAAATTAGGGCTTTATCCTTAGGCCTTTAATGGACTAAGAGTCATCTAAAGTTAAGTTGATGAAAATATTTGAGTTTGATCTCCACTTTTCAATACCAAAAAAACCCAATGCACTATTTAGAAATGAGATTAGGGAATGGATTTGGTCAAGAAAACAGAAATGGGAAATGGAAGAGAAACCAAATCAGTGTATGCTTTAATCATCCTAACTTAGCAACTACTTTTCCTTTTCTCTCAATGTTCCTGAAGTCATAACCCTCCTCTCTCCATCCAAGCAATTCTGGGTAAACTTCACGGGTTGCACTGATGTTTATGCTGTCCCTCATAATGTCAGTGAATTACTGTCAATCCTTCATCGTCTCTGCCATCTGTTTTCTCTACCTCAAGCTATGCCCCATCCCGTGCACATCCCCACCCGTTGTCCGCATGGATCCTTTCATTGTAATATCCACAGAGATTCTCATCTTGGGTTACTTTGGGGACAGAGCTGGCACTATAAGATTTGTTCATCCTTTATCAGCGTGAGGTGTGTTAAAACTCCTGGCCAAAGATAAAATGCATGGTGGCAATGGAGGTCAGAGCAATATATAATCATTCATGGTACAGAACAGTAAGTTCTGAATAGCACTTTAGAATGGTTACTGGCCGAGAGAATTTGCGCTAAAACTCGCTGGCCAAGGATGTGCAAAGCAGTCTGCTGGGCTCTCAGTTCTTTGGCTCAGAGCATGAGCTAGCACTCAAAGCAGGGAGGAGGAGAGATGTATGTATAGATGTACTATGAGAGTACTGAAAGGGACTGCTTTATCTGTATATACCAGAAAATCTTTCAGAGAGGAAGAGATTTATTCTGAACGGGCACTATGCAAGGATGATGTAACACGGGGTCGACCTATCCTCCAAGTGGCTTTTACGGTGAAATACTCCCAAGGCTGATTTTGTTCTCCTTGTGCCCTCATAGAATGATCCTTACTGAAATGCAGCTCTTGCTCAGAAGGACACAGGAAGGAAGAAATGTAGTTTATTACATCATATTCTGTCAACCTAACTTAGACACTTAAATTCCAGGAATTAAAACATGTTATGAGTTGGGGAACCTAGGTGGCTCAGGTAACAGACACTCGGTTAAGTGTCTCTCTTCAGCTCAGGTCGTGATCCCAGAGTCCAGGGATCCAGCCCATCATCAAACTCCCTGCTCAGCAGGGAGCCTGCTTCGCTTCTCCCTTTCTCTCTACCACTCCCCCTGCTTGTGCTCTCTCCCTCTTTGTCAAATAAATCATAAAATAAAATCTAAAAAAAAAAAAATGCTACCAGCCAAAACATAAATAGAGCATCAACATTTCAAAGAATATTACATTATCAGGTGGACCACCCCTACCATGTACCTGCTCTTTGATCTTGGACCTGTCAATAATTGCTCAGGGATTTAGTTTTCTCATCTGCAAAATAAGGATCATTATACTAACTGCCTCACTTCACAGCCTGTGCCAGGATCAAATAAATGTATTTGTCAGTTTCTTTTTAAGCTAGCTAGCAATAGCATGCACAAAATGCGTGAAATAGATAAAAATAAGTAACTAAAAGTTATTCAACATAATTTTCAATAGTAATATAAAAGTCCATATCAAAAAACTTCTATTTGGTCAGTTTGGTTCAGACTCATCAACAATGTTTTGATTTCTATTTCTATTCTGGCAGACATCTTTGTGATGAATTTATGGACAGGGAAGGGCTGTGTCATGGACTTATGCACACAGTTAAGGCTTTTGGTGCATATCAACAAGCTACTCACTAGTGTCTGAGAATACACAATTTTCACACTAACATTGAGAATCTTCTTTGGGCATTTTTGTCAGTTTTTATGAAAAATTTGTATCTTTCTGTTTTAAATTGAATTATGAGTAATATTTTCATTGGTTTCCATTGGTCATTTCACTTTCCTTTTATGAACATCCAATTTAAAAGATGTTTGTCTTATTTCCATTGGTTCACAAGGGCTCTTTATAGTTGAAAATATTAACGTATTGTCTGTTGCTAATTTTTAATATTTCCCAGGTTTGTTTTTTTTTTTTAAGATTTTTATTTATTTATTTGATAGACAGAGATCACAAGTAGGCAGAGAGCGGGGGTTGGGGGGAGAAGCAGGCTCCCTGCCAAGCAGGAAGCCCAATGCAGGGCTCCATTCCAGGACGCCGGGACCACGACCTGAGCCAAAGGCAGAGGCCCTAACCCACTGAGCCACCCAGGCGCCCCATCTTTGTTTTTTGTTTTTTTTTTAATGGCTTTTTAATGCCCAGAAGCAGTAGTGTGTGTGTCTGCATGCCTGTGTTTACTTAAGGTACTTACAAGTCCTATTCTTTGTCATTATGGCTTCTTTCTTTTGTGTGTGCTCAGAAAGAACTTCCCACTCAGAACCATGTAAATAAGCACCCACATTTTCTTTTAGGAAATGGTTTTGCAATTTCATTTCTTAGTATTTAAATGGCAAATCCATGTGGCACTTATGTTGATTATGACGTGAGTCAACAAGGGGACTTTACTCATTTCTGAATGGCCTTAGCTGTCATTTAATTCCCACATTTTAGTGGAGGAGGCACGGAATCAGTATTTTCTTTCTCTTCTGGTTTAATGGTGGAATGAAGGATGCCGAGAAAAATGTGCTTTGTCGAGGGGATAGCGGGCGGCCTCTCCCGAGTGATTGCCACATGTTGCTTTGTAGCCAGTAGACTTATAGGGACTGAGGCTCTGAACAGAATACTTCGAAGAACAGCAGGCTTTTGTTCGGGTTGTTTTAATAAAAAGGAAATTTTATTTTTCAGATGCAGTTTATGACTGGGCTTAATAAAAACTGTCATCACCTTCAAATTCAGATGGAGAATAATGAACTGCTCTTCTCTGATAACATGTAAGGAAAGGCTTACAGTACTTTCTAATATGTCATAGCTATAATTCTGAAAACATATGTGCCTTTTATTCAAGCCTACTCTAAGGATATGCTATCACGTATGCCTGGGCACACACATTCACCTGCACTCTTCGTAGACGTGTTTGCAAGGTGACGAAATAGCCAGACAACGATTTGTTTTTTTAATTCTTACTTTAATGTTTATTTCTATTCATCTAAACAGAGTGATAGGATTGCTGTACTGTTTGATTTAAAAATCAAAATAAAGATAATTTATCAGGTCTTGATAGAGACCCACATCTGGTCAAATTATTTATTTATTTATTTATTACAATTCCGGTATATTTAACATACAGTGTAATATTAGTTTCACGTGTACAATATAGTGATTCAACAATTCTTTTTTTTTTTTTTTTTTTTTAGATTTGATTCATTTATTTGACAACAGATTACCAGTAGGCAGGGAGAGAGGAGGAGACAGGCTCCCTGCTGAGCGGAGAGCCAGATGCAGGGCTCGATCCCAGGACCCTGGGACCATGACCTGAGCTGATTTCGTTAGTCTCTCTTTTTTTTTTCTTTGTTCATTTGCTTTGATTCTTAAATTCCACACGTGAATAAAATCACGTGGTATTTATCTCTCTCTGACTGACTTACTCACTTAGCATTATACCCTCTAGATCCATCCATGTTGTCACAAATGGCAAGATTTTATTCTTTTTATAGCTGAATAATATTCCACCGTGTTTGTGTGTGTATAGTATATTTTTTTATATATATATATACATATATGTCTACATACCACTTATTTTTTATCCATTCATCTACTGATGCACACTTAGGTTGCTTCCATATCTTGTTATTGTAAACAATGTTATAATAAACATAGGGATGCATATATCTCTTCAAGTTAGTGTTTTTGTATTCTTTGGTTAAATATTCAGTAGTGGAATTCCTGGATCATATGGTAATTCTATTTTTAACTCTTTTGAGAGACCTCCATACTGTTTTCCACAGTGGCTGCACCCTTTTGCATTCCCACCACAGTGCTAGAGAATTCCTTTTTCTCCACATCCTTACCAACATTTGCTGTTTCTTGTATTTTTTATTTTAACCATTCTGACAGCTGTGAGGGGACATTTTATTGTGCTTTTGATTTGCATTTCCCTGATGATGAGTGACACTGAATACCTTTTCATGAGTCTATTGGCCATCTGTAGGTCTTCTTTGGAGAAATTTCTGCGTCTTCTGCCCATTTCTAAATTGGAGTGTGTGTGTGTGTGTGTGTGTTTTGACTTGTATAAGTTCTTTATATATTTTCAGATATTAACCTCTTATTGGATATGTGATTTGCAAATGTCTTCTCCCATTCAGTAGGTGTGAAAACGCCTTTTATTTTGTTATATTCCCAGGAGTTTATTTTTGCTTTTGTTCCCCATGCCTTGGGAA
Organism: Neogale vison; assembly: GCF_020171115.1. Classification (NCBI taxonomy): domain Eukaryota; kingdom Metazoa; phylum Chordata; class Mammalia; order Carnivora; family Mustelidae; genus Neogale; species Neogale vison. The sequence goes on along the minus strand of NC_058093.1, from coordinate 167,355,307 downwards.
ACATATCTGTAAAGAAAGCCATTGCTATGGCCAATGGCAGAGAAATTACTGTCTTTGTTCTGTTCTAGGGCTTTTATGGTATCAGGTCTCACATTTAGGTCTTTTTTTTTTTTTCTTATTTCTTTTTTTTTTTTCCAATTTATTTATTTTCAGAAAAACAGTATTCATTATTTTTTCACCACACCCAGTGCTCCATGCAAGCCCTGCCCTCTATAATACCCACCACCTGGTACCCCAACCTCCCACCCCCCTGCCACTTCAAATCCCTCAGATTGTTTTTCAGAGTCCATAGTCTCTCATGGTTCACCTCCCCTTCCAATTTATCCAAATTCCCTTCTCCTCTCTAACGCCCCTTGTCCTCCTTACACCAGTTAGAATGGCCAAAATTAACAAAACAGGAAACAACATGTGTTGGAGAGGATGTGGAGAAAGGGGAACCCTCTTACACTGTTGGTGGGAATGCAAGTTGGTGCAGCCTCTTTGGAGAACAGTGTGGAGATTCCTCAAGAAATTAAAAATAGAGCTTCCCTATGACCCTGCAATTGCACTCCTGGGTATTTACCCCAAAGACACAGATGTCGTGAAAAGAAGGGCCATCTGTATCACACTTAGGTCTTTAATTCATTTTAAATTTATTTTGTATGGTGTAAAAGTATTTTGTATGGTGTAAAAAAGTGGTCCACTTTCATTCTCTTGGGTGTAACTCTCCAGTTTTCCCATCACCATTTGTTGAAGAGGCAGTCTTTTTCTCATTGCATATTCTTGCCTCTTCTGTTGTAGATTAACTGACTATATAATTATGGATTTATTTCTAGGCTCTCTATTCTGTTCCACTATAGCTTTGTGATATATCTTGAAATCTGGGATTGTGATTCCTCTTGTTTTGTTCTTTATCATAATTGCTTTGGCTATTTGGAGTCTTTTGTGGTCCCATCCAAATTGTAGGATTATTCGTTACAGTTCTGTGAAAATTGCTATCGGTATTGTGATAGAAATTGCATTAAATCTGTAAATGGCTTTGGATACTATGGATATTTTAACAATATACGTTCTCCAAATCCATGACCATAAAATATCTGTCCCTTTTTTTGGTGCCATCTTCAATTTACCAATGTTTTATAATTTTCAGAGTATAGGTCTTTCACCTCCTTGTATAAGTTTATTTCTAGGTATCTTATTCTTTTTGGTGCAATTATAAATGGGGTTTTCTTAATCTCTATTTCTGCTACTTCATTATTACTGTGCAGAAATGCAACAGATTTCTGTATATTAATTTTTTATCCTGTGACTTTACTGAATTCATTTATCAGTTCTAATAGTGTTTTTGGTGTAGTCTTTAGGGCTTTCTGTAGAGCATAGCGTGTCCTCTGCAAATAGGGAAAGTTTTACTTCTTCCTTACAAATTTGGATTATTTTTATTTCCTTCTGTTGCCCGATTGCTGTTGCTAAAACTTCCAGTACTGCTTTGAATACAAGTAGTGAGAGTGGTCATTCTTGTCTTGCTCCTGATCTTAGGGGACAAGCTCTCAGTTTTTCCCCATTGAGTATGATGTTAGCTGTGGGTTTTCACATATGGGCTTTATTACATTGAGGTATATTTCCATTAAACTTATTTTGTTGAGGGTTTTTATCATGAATGGATGTTGTACTTTGTCATATATTGTATCTATTGATATGATAATATGATTTTATCTTTTCTCTTATTGATGTGATGTATCACATTGATTGACTTGCAAATAACAGACGGCCCTTGCATCCCAGGAATAATCCCACTTGATCATGGTGAATGATTTTTTTTTTTAAATATTGTTGGATTCAGTTTGCTAATATTTTGGTGAGCAGTTTTGCATCTTTGTTCATCAGAAACACTGGCCTAGAGTGCTCTTTTTTAGTGGTATCTTTATCTGGTTTGGTACCACAGAAATGCTGGCCTCATGGAATGAATTTGAAAGCTTTTTTCCTTTTTTAAAAAATAGTTTAAGAAGAATAGGTATTAACTCTTCCTCAAATGTTTGGTAGAATTCACAACTGAGGTCGTCTGGTCCTAGACTTTTGTTTGTTGGGAGTTTTTTGATTACGGATTCAATTTTATTGCTGGCAATTGGTCTGTTTAGATTTTCTATTTCTTTCACAGTTGGTTTTTGAAAAGTCCTATGTTTCTAGGAATTTATCTATTTTTTCTATTGTCCAATTTGTTGGCAATTGTATAATTTTTCATAAAATTCTGTTACAATCCTTTGTATTTCTGTGGTGTTGGTTGTTATTTCTCCTCATTCAGTTCTGATTTTGCTTATTTGAGTCCTCTCTCTCTCTCTTTTAAGATTTTATTTATTTATTTGACAGACAGACAGAGATCACAAGTAGGCAAAGAGGCAGGCAGAGAGAAGGGAAGGAGGTTCCCTGCTGAGCAGAGAGCCTGACGTGGGGCTCGATCCCAGTACCCTGGGATCATGACCTGAGCCAAAGGCATAGACTTTAACCCACTAAGCTACCCAGGTGCCCCAGACCTCTACATTCTTGATGTTACCCAGCTAGAGCCACCAAGTCACAGTGGTATTTTTAGTGGGCATTCTGGAAGAGATTTGTCTTCTTTACCTCTGGATCTAAATATATAAGCATGTGGATTCAGAACTACTGGCAAGCCCTTTTAAACCATGAGCCAACCAGAAAAGCATCACCTATAAACAAAGAAGAAGCAGCTAGTCCTGATTACAACCTGTGAGCTGTGAGCCTTGGAAAGAGCTTCGTCCATAGCTCTGTTTATATCTAGAATTTTCAGTTCTGTAAACTACTGAATCAATTGTTCTCACCCCAGGAAATGACTTTGGGATTGGGACTTTCTGTTACTTGAGACCAACTATAATGATACAGAACATATGTGTAAACTTTCTTTTTATTTTGTGGAATTGGATGTGAAAAGTGATAAGCAGGACATTGTGTGCTTTCCTTAAATCACTTTCTGAAATTTTAATAGCTGCCTTGTGGTGGACATTGGTGGCAGTTACACATGATTCAGATGGTTAACTGTTTATCAACAGGATTAACTCTTCTCATGATATGAATTTCCATATTGTGTTTATGTACGCATGCATGGTACATACAGATGTCTAGGTATACATGTATATATGTGTTAATCTGTGCTTTTTCTGAAACAACACACCCAAATTAATAACATGAAAATTATTAACTTTTTAATTATAAAAATAATATAGTTTAGACTCAGTTTTTAAAAAATATAAATTTCTAAGTATAATTCAGTACCTTTTTTGTTTATATAGGATTTGCTTAAACTTTTCTGGATATTATCATCAAGAATGAGAAAATCAATTCATGATGTTATTTTTCTTTTAATTAGAAGACATTCATTCCTCAACCCAGAGCTTCAAAACATCAGAGGAATATGATATCAAAAGCCATTTGAAAGCTTTCATTTGTACTTTCATCATTTTATGAGTGACACAGATTATCAAATGTCTGATAACAATTTTCCAATTAAATACTCCCATTTTGCAATTGTACTTCACTTACTTTTTTTATTTGCTTCACTTTTCTTATTGGGGACAGGAATAAACAGACCCTGATAATCATGCACAAATGGACACTGTAGGATTTTCTTTTTGGAGTATATGCTTTTTAAAGTATTGGTTGGACAAAATGATGAAACAAAGTACTTACCAAGTTGAGATTTACAAGACCATAATTCTAGCTATTAGGATGGTAAGCATGAGGTTGATGTCTCTCAGAAATAGGGAAATAACCTATGTAAGAACATTAGTGAAATGTTGACTCCAACGTATTTTTGTCTCCTGATATGTTTAATGGCTTTAAGTATATAAATACACCACTAGGCAAAGCCAAAAGTTCTCAGTTTGGGTTCTGATAAGTTCACTGACTTTCCCATTGACAATGAAAATTTAGGATGTTTCTAAACAGTTAGAGTAAATGTTTAAGTGACAATAAACATTCTGGATGTTTTCTATTTGGGAAAAGAAGGAAAGTTTTGCTGTTAGGGAGAGATAGCCACAGAACCTATGGAAAAGCAAATAAGAAATCTGTTTCATATTTTGCTTTCACAGATGATTAAAATATATTTTATTAGGAACACTGTATATCAGCTACTAATATATTCTGTCCACAGATTAGCGCCTCCAATCAGGGAGCAGAAGTCTTTAGAAAAGAGCCCCAGATGAGAAACCAAATGTTCTTAGGGGACAGAGAAGGCTTAGAGATCATCTGACCCCATCCTCTAATTTTACAGTTGAAGAAACTGGATCCAAAAGAGGTTAAGTAACTTAGTCAAGGTCATGCCACTAATTATTGTCAGAGTTAGGAGCCAATAGGTCTCTATTTTATTTTTAATTCTGCTTCTGATGAGCTTCATGATGCAAACCAAATACAAAATTTCTTAGTACCTTAGCTGCTTCTGTTTAAAGTAGAGTTAATACCTGCTGGTTTCTCTATATTTCAGAAGCATACTGTTAGAGTTTGTGTGAGTCATGAGCGACGTGTGTCAGTTTCTGTGAAAAGCAAATTATTTATAACGAATCTAGCATTTAGGATTCTTTGATAATAAGCAACAGAAAACACATACAACTGATCCAAGCAAAAGTGATTTGACCAAAACAATATGAGGGGCCCAGAGACTGAAAGGGGATGTTGAATAACTGGCTTGGCACAGATGAGAATGTGTGAGCTAGAGCAGGCGTTGGAAGGAATAGCTCTTACCTAACACTGATGCTGAAATTATTCTTTTACAGCTCTCCCTTCAACCAGCGTGTGCCTCTCCTGGAATCCAAAACTCTGGAAGGGAGAATTGATTAGCTCAGATTAGACCACAAACGTACCTTCATTCCCCCAACAGAGCAGTGAAAGAAATCTACTGGAAAGAGTCTCCAAAGTCCTGTTAGCTTCTTTAGCAAGAGGAAAGGGTGCCCCAGTTCCAAGCCTTCCGAGATGACACATAAGGAGGGAAAGGTAAATTACTCAGAGAAAATGAAGATGCTGTTAGGAAGAGAAAATTACGTACTGACTAACCAAAAACATAATGAATGTTTTCTATGACCACCATATTTCAGTTGACTGATGAATTTTGTATTTGATGAGCTAGTGCTGGAAATAAAAACTATAAACTTAGGCCATGTGTACTTGATAAAAGAACAACTTGGTATTGTTCTGATGGCCAATTCAGAACACTCAGTGAGACATTGAGTGTGCTGGGGCACCTGGGTGGCTCAGTGGGTTAAGCCTCTGCCTTCAGCTTAGGTCATGATCTCAGGGTCCTGGGATCAAGCCCCGCATCAGGCTCTCTGCTCAGCAGGGAGCCTGCTTCCTCCTCTCTCTCTGCCTGCCTCTTTGCCTACTTGTGATCTGTCTGTCAAATAAATAAATAAAATCTTTAAAAAAATAAAAAAAGACATTGAGTGTGCTAACGTAAGAAAGCCAGAGTCACTGAATGGACTTTTAAATGGTCAGTTTGCTGATTATGTAGGTATTACCTGCTTTTATGATCCTTTTAATACAATTATCAATGAATGTTAGCCAAGATTTAAGGGATGAAGGAAATGTTTCCATTGAATTAGGTCTAGACACTAAACGCAGCACCTGTTGATCAAGAAGCTAGTACAACCTGACCGTCTACCAACTTGACCGCACTTAGTATATAAACACCTCAATGCACCTCCTAGACCCGAAAGACACAGGATAGTCAATCAATTCTCCCACATCAGGTTCAAATAGCTCATTTCTCCTAGGCTGCAGCAGCAGTCATTTTATTAGAAAGACTGTGGATCTTGGGGCACCTGGCTGGCTCAGTCGGTAGAACATGTGAGTCTTGATCTCAGGGTCGTAGGTTCGAGCCTCACATTGGGCGTAGAGGTTACTTAAAACCAAAATCTTGAGAAAAAAAAAAAAAAAGATGGAGGATCTTAAGCAAAATCTTCTTTCCCATCTCTGGCTTAGATTTATTCCCTTCTAAGGAAAAAAAAAAAGGATATTTCTAAAAATATTAATGACAATGTGAATTTATTTTTCTTAAACATATGTATATACAAATTTGAAGATCCTAAGCTAAATAATAGATAAAAGAGGAGTGAAAAGTAACTTTTTCAGGGCACCTGGGTGGCTCAGTGGGTTAAGGCCTCTGCCTTCGGCCCAGGTTGTGATCCCAGGGTTCTGGGATCGAACCCATCATCCAGCTTTCTGCTCAGCAGGGAGCCTGCTTCCCCCTCTCTCTCTGCCTGTTTCTCTGCCTACTTACCTTCTCCGTCTGTCAAATAAATAAATAAAATCTTTTTTTAAAAAAAGTATATTTCTCTTTAAATGCCATGTTAAGATTTTTCCTGCTGCTTGTCCCCAGCTCAGCCCTAAATTCCACTCTCCTTGGGTCACAGTTCATTTCAAGGACAACGTGATCTTTGAAAATAAGCAAGATCACGTTCCTCCTCGAAGTGAAATTTTTCACAGGCTCCTCATAACCTTCAGCTTGGCATGAAGCTTCCTTCACACCAAGGCATCCCGAGCCCCAGAGGGTCAGCTGTCGGCTGTCCTCTCTTCCTCGGCTGTCTTACTGGCCACGGCAGTACGCTCCATAATCACACATGCACAGCTCTTTGAGGTCTTCCGAACTTGTCTCCTTCTGTTTCCTCCACTAGAACTCCTTTCCTCCTTATTTACTAATCCATCCCTCCTTCTGTCTACACTCCAGATATCATTCCCTGATCCAAATCCTTTCTTTGGTTAACTTTGTTCGTTATGGAATTTTCAGCTCAGTTGTCTTCCCTTCCAGAAACTTCTCGTGACTTTCCCAGTTTTCAGTAGGAGACCTCATCTATGTCCTTCTAACAATGCTGTCTGCATCTATGTCCTTCTAACAATGCTACCATCATCAGAGCTCCTATAACCCTGTACCATCTTTTGGTACTAATGAATCTAGCTCTTCTATTAAAACTGTGAACTCCTTACACAACGGGAAGTGTTTCTTATTCCTCTCTATACTTCCAATGTCTAACACAGTACCTGACACAAACTGTGTGAGAAATATATGTTTCCTGCAGACAACAGAAGCACTGTTTTATGGCTAAGAAGGCATCATTATCACGCCCATCCTCATCTTTCGCCATGACTGGAAGTAGGTTTTATCATCTGTCTATTATCCCCAGGCTGAGGAAAGGATAACTACATCTTCACCACTTAAAGGAAGATTGCAAGGCGATGCTCTACCGTCGCTGCATGCAGAATTAGGCTCGAGAACAGTTCTCCAGTCATCTGGCCTCTTACCTGGAATGGGTGATGACTCTAAGCTTTTCATTCAGCTTGAAAACCTCAGAAGACTTATCTCACAGGAACTGAGGGGATGACTTGAAAAGCACTGGCTTGAATCCTTACAGAGTCTCTGACAGAGAGACTAGAGGGTACAAAACCAGACAGCCTGGCCTGCTCTCGTGATGATTGGATTTGATGGTTTCCCAGTGGAAAGCAAAGGACAGGTAGGAGGGTGGGCTGTGCCTGGTACTTTGTAGCAGCATAGATGCTGTGGCCTCTGGTGCACAAGGGCTCAAAAACAAAAACAAAAACAAAAGCAACCAAAACAAACCAATGATAAGGGAACACCTCTGTGTGCAAATGGATGAGGAGAAGGCCTCTGGAAAGGAAAGAACTGCACTGTGATGTTAAAGGCTACTAATCTTTAGGTCCCTTTCTCAGATTTATTGACTAGTACTGGTGAGGCCGCAGAAAGATGAGGTTAGCTGAGCCGTCCAGTTCCTGGGTCTCAGGGAAGATGAGCACCAGCAGTCCTGTGCTTTTGTTTGCGTCTTCCACAAGAGCCTTTCTCCGCGCTCATTCACCAGCAGCGGGTCCAGAACCTCACACAGTACAACATATTTTTTAAAAGCTGGCATCATTTGGATTTCCTACTCACAGCAAATTTGAAAAGTTGGCATTTACATTCCCTGAAGTATCTGTCTCTAATGAAAACAATGTCAGAGCCTTAAGCACTTTGGCATTTTCTGGACACGCTATAAATACACAGGATATATTTTATCAGGGACTGTATGTTAGAGCGCAGGGACAAAGAACAAGCACCAGGGAAAATGGTTTGCGGCAATCCTTTCAACATATTTTCCAAGGCCATTTCAAATGACTCCCTAGTCCTTGAACTCACTGGTGATCATTTTAATAGCAACAAGATCCATTTGGTAACTGGCCTGGACAGCAGGTTGCATTTGGCTCTCACAGTTATGAAGTCTACTGTCTTTTGTTACTAAGGAGACAGTATTTTAGCCTATTACACAGGTGTTTAAAGCTGTCCTTGTACCATATCCCTAAAACTTTAGAATGCTGCTAAGTACGTCTGCGTAAGCTTCTTTTTCTTCTTCTTCTTTTTTAAAAACTACCTATCATTGAACTTTTCATACTCTTTCCATTTAACTACCCCAGCCTGTTGACTTGATCACATTTATCCTGTGCTAGAACCTTGGTCAATGAAAAGCATCTGCCAGGAGGAGGAGGAACACACAGAGGGTGCACCCGCCAAATGCGGCCTCCTCTCCTCACGGAGTCAGCTCCAACTCACCTCATTATCTGGTTGGGTGATTTCTGGAACCCGAGAAAACAGGGCAGGACTCCTGGGGGCAGACACACGTAGGAAAGTAATTTTAGCCTCCCTTCTGATCTTTTCCCCCTTTGGAAACTTCAAAGAGAGCTGAGCGAACTGGTGTCACTCCAGGCTGGACGGCCGCCATTCCTGAATGGCATGATAAGATCACTCCCCCGAGTTCTTCTGATCTGCCAGAATCTATCAACTGGGTACAATTAGCAGACAGGTGATGGAGTCGCCACGTGGAGGACATCCCTTTCTATCACGGAGGAGGCTCTATTTGTCCAGGATGTACCCCCTGGCTGAGCGCCGGCTGGGCGTGCGCAGGATCAAGGTGTGGCACCGCGGGCAGATGGTACACGGAACCCAGCGGAAACAGTGTCACCGCTCATGTCGCCATGGAAGCGGCATCTTGACAGAGCAGCACCTATCAAAGTGAAATGGTTAACGATGAATAATTGTGTTTGAAGCCTTCTTACTCCACATTTCCATGGAAAATGAAACCACAGGAGGCATGAAAATCTCTAAAGGGCCTTTATACATAGATTAATGTGGTAATTCTCTCATTACTATGTTCTGAAGAAGAGCTCCTTACACCAGGCTCTGTGTTTTGCCTTCAGTTATAACATGGCTTTGCATTAAGTGTTTTAATAAAATGTGAAATTAAATGATCATCCCTGGTGATATCCGGCTTTGGTTGAGGTAAGGAAAAATGTAACTTCCACAGTACATGAAAGCCGAAGAGATTACTTCGCCCCCGATGAAGAGATCATTGGTCAAATGACACGGTTTCCCATGAGTCTGCACCTCTCCATTAATTGGGAATTTGTTATTACTCTCTCCAGCACCTTTGAGAATTATATGTAATATAACCAATTTATAGCTGTAGAATACATACGCTGTCAGAAGCTAACTAATGTATTTATTCTTTTTTGCAGGTATAACCAGGTGGAATTGGGAAAGGCAATTTTTAGTTAGGAATACTTTATGCCATTAAAAAAAAAACTATCTGTGCTTCTTTCTGTTGTAACAGTTAACAGGAGACAAATGGAAGTTTCCTAAGCAGCACTGATCTATTGACTGTGGACACATTAGTAATAAGAGACATAACCAATAAAGGGAGATGAGATATGATTCTTCCGTAGAGAAAATGATGAAACATCTTTTTATGTGACTCATCCCAAAATAATGAAAAAGTCCTTCGAAACTATTGAGATTTTTGTTTGTTTTTAAAGTAAGAGGTATTGACTAAAGAGCATAAAGCTTTCCCACTATGGATCTTGGGGAAGCAGGATGAGTTTTTATAGACCGATGGCTCTCCAATTTTTCCTTTTCCCCAAAACAAAACAATGCTGAGGCTGACAAACCTGGAAGGCAACGGCTATATTTACCCCATTCACTCTCCACAAAGTCCCATCATTCTCCCTAATGCCTACACAGCAGACTCAACTCTGGGACCCATTACCTGAAGAGATGGTTTAGAACATGTTCTCAGAACTGAGACTTCCTGGGTTTGAATCCTGGTTTTGCCACTGATTACCACAGCAAGTCTCTTATTCCTCCAGCTTAGCTTCCTTGTCTATAAATTGGTCATACAAATTTCATATTCCCATGTGAAGATTAAGTGAGATACTATTGAGGAAGCACTTGGGACAGATCTTGGCAGATGGTAGATACTGAATAAATGCCAGTTGTTGTCAGAGGTAGAATTCTCAACTCCCCTAAACTCGAACTCCTGGCACCCCTCATTTCACGATTGGTCATAACCATGATTTAACTGGATGGTGATGTCATTCCCCTAACGAACACATATGTCTAATTAAGGAAGACCTAAAAGCTATTACATTGAGCTCACTGTGTTTTGAGAATATCTGGGGTCCAATCTGTGGGACACAGTGAGCAAGTTAAATCTTACCAGTGTATCTCTGGACCTCAAGGACATTCTCGGCTTTAGCAAAACTGAAGTGCTTGCTCTCTGTGGAGACCAAGCCACGACCTAATGACTAGAGTGAAATTGCTCCCTGTGGTAGATTTCATGTACAGGTGCTTGATTTGCATTTCATAAGGGAGAATAAAGAAAATAATGACAAAAATGCAAATAATCCTCTCTGGTTATAACAAAATCACTTGTTATTGTTCCCTTTTTCTTCTTCTGGCTATAACATTATACAGTGACTTGCACAAACAACGTTCTCAAGAGCTATTTGCAAAGTAAATTAATAAATATACAGCCTAGTCCCTCACAAGCAGCACACTCATGGCTGTTGTTTTCAGTGTGAGTTTAAAACCAGGTTCAGTCCTTCAGCATGCATACACACACACACACATACACGTACGCACACATGCACACATATACATACAGATATACACACACATACACGTTCTTTGTATTATGTTCCAAATACATATACTAGCTGGTCATCGGGCAAGCAAAATTAGAATCTATTGATTATAAAGCCAGATGAGAATGTAGAATTCACCTACACAACATGTACACTTTACATATTTAAAAGTGAATATTTGACATCTAGGAATGTTACATTATTGACTCACAGTCCCAAAATAAGTTAGAGGCAGAGCCAGAACTAAAATTCAGTCTCTCTCCAGAACTCCAACCCCCCCATTACCCTGCCTTTATTAGTAACATTCCTTGCTTTCAATTACTCAGATAAATGCTGCCTAAAACCTTGGGAGAATCTGACAACACGCCCTATCTTTATTTCTTGCTCCCACATGACAGACTAAGGTCAGATTATTAGTCTTGTTTTATTTCTTGATTCAAAAATTGACACGCAATTTAGTTATTTCCAGAAGGATTAATGGGTTTCCCTTGTGTTAAAATATATTTATACCAGAATCTTAAAAATACTGAGTAGCATTACAGAAAATAAATCAACGGAAGTTCAAGTTACCTTTCAAATATCAATCATGTGTTGACACGTCTGTCCCTTTCAAATTACAAATTGCTAAGAACTGTCTAGCTGGTAGCAATTGCTAAAGTTCAGATGGAAGCCTTCTGTGAAACTACTACTCCTAAAGGAATAGTTTGTTTCCTGCAAGAGATTTATCTTCATTTTTTAAGAAGTTTTATGTGTGCTATATTCAATTTTCCTACACTATAATCATACCATCCTAGTACCCCCTTGTATGGCAAATTTGCTTTCTAACCCTCTGATAATATTTGGACATATTTTTTTACTTGTTAAAATTGTGCTAAAAGGAAGCTCAGGTCTTCATTTTGATCAAAATCATTGTTCCTCAGTTAACTGGCCCGTTCCTAATCATGGTAACTTCGGCCCATTGGAAAAAGGAGCATTTTGGCTAAAAACCCACTGCTGCCACCTAGTGTTACTGGACAAGCACTGCCTCGGCTTGATCCCCTGCCTTGTGTGTCAGAGACACCATCCTCCGTATTGACAGAGAGAGAGAGACAGAAAGAGATCGGTTACTTTAGCAATGATCTTAGTAATTAATTATTTAGGAAACTTTTGTCTCCTTCTATTGACTCTTTTATATTTGAATAGTCTGGGTTCCAGACATGCTTCTTTAATATGCTCGGCATTTGAATCCTTTGAAGGCTTTACATTGATGAATACTGAAGACAATGTGGTAGCTTAAGGCAATCATTGATATTGATGACGTTCACTATAAATAGATGTATGCTGCAATAACCCACGTGTGATAGCAATGTGTCCTTTTTATTCTACTCCTATTGATTCCAAACCCCCAAGGATGCTGTTGTCAATTGCTGAGCCAACAGCCTTGGAAGAAACTCACAGACCACCAAGCCATTTTGGGTTACAGGCAAAGATAAGTCCAAGAAAGAATCCCATTACTGTATGCCAACTGAATTGATCAGACAAAGTACAATAATTTTCCTGTGTGAGAAATTATTTCATTGAATAGGAACTACCTTTTAAAAGGTCTAAAATAATGAGATTTAAATGACTTTAAAGATCCATATCCATTTTATGGGGGTGATTATATGCCATTCAGTAGAAGCTATTCATGGTTATTAGAAATGCAAAGAGTTAGGATTCCATGGTGAAGAGCAAGTTGGAGTGGCCAGTGTGTGATGACATGAGAAGCAGCTATCGAGAGAGGGAGTGTGCTGGGATCACCTCTTGCTTTGCAGAGATGGAGGGGATGTGTGTACAGAGATCCGGGAAGTGTCCAAGAGGGAGCCTGGTAGAGAGGAGAGCTCTATCTCAGAAATGGTTTGGAGCAACTACAAAGTAGTAACAAGGGCACAGGACTCACAGTCTTTAGATGTAAATTTTTCCATTAACCTACTGTGTTCTTTTGAGCCACGATCGAACTCTGTTGGGTCTTTCCTACTCTTGCTTATTCCTACAGACCATACCTGCACAAAATAAATTTGGGGAAGTTTTCTTTATCAGTGAGATGAAATCTCTGGAACATTCTCTTCTGAAAAGTCAAATAGCAGGAGCTACTTTTTGGCACCTTCAGCTTTAGGATACGTTCGAAGAAATGGGTTGCCAGATCTCAGTGGCTAAAACCCCAGTAAGTTTCTTTCTCATCCATATGCCAATTAAACACAAGTGTTCTGTAGGCAGTCTTCTGTGCAGAGAAGGGGGGACCAAGGACCTCTCCCTTTTCTGGGGTTTCCATCCAGGAGGACCTGGGACCCTTTTACTCCCGCCGAGAGATGGAGGGCCAGCGAGTGTGCAGAACTGTAGGAGACCTGTGAATGATCAGGCCCAGATGGCTTTATGTCACTTTCACCCTCATTCCACTGGACAGAGCTCATACACGTGGCCACACACATGCTTCATAGGCTAAGAAAATAGCGTTTGGCCAAGACTTGTGCTCAGGAAGTAGAGGATATAGGTTTTGATGAGCATACAGCTAGACGGTGAATGTATTACATACACACCTTTCAGATGCCACGTGTTTGTCAAACACAGAGGTCAGCGAGCTACAGCTTATGTCTCAAGCTTAGCCTATCCCTTGTTTTTGTATAACCCACGAGATAAGAATGGCTATTACATTTTCAAATAGTTGGGAGAATATAAGAGAGAGGAGAGACAACAACCATCATTTATGGCCTACAAAGCTTAGATATTTATTATCTGGGTCCCCACATCCTATAGCATTTAGTGTCCTGGACAGAACCAGATGTCATCCTCAAGAGGCCATCTAATGAGGGCACCTGCATGGCTCAGTCAGTTAAGCATCTGCCTTCGGCTCAGGTCAGGATCCCCGAGTCCTGGGATAGAGCCCAGCATTGAGCTCTCTTCTCACAGAGGAGTGTTTCTCCCTCTCCCTCTGCTCCTCCCCCCACTTGTACTCTCTTACTTTCTTTGTCAGATAAATAAATAAATAAAATCTTTAAAAAAGAGAGAGAGAGTGCGCATCTAATGAAGGAACTTGCATTCATTTGCTACTGCCGCAGAACAAATTACCATAAATTTGGTGACTGAAAACAATGCACATGTATTATCTCACGGTTTCACGGTGTATGTGTTCACAATACATGTGTTCACCCATGTATTATCTCACGGTGGATCAGGAGTCTGGGCACAGCTACGGTCCTCTGCTCAAGGTCTCACCAGTTCACAATCCAGTTGTTGCTGGGAACTATGGTCTCATCACAGGCTTACACTGGGGAAAGATTCCTTTTCAATCACCCTCCTATTATTGGCAGAATTCATCCCCTTATGGTTGTAGGACTGAGGTCCTCATTTTTCTGCTGACCAGGGGCTGCCATTTGATCCTAGAGGCCACCCATAGGTCTCTGCCGTGACCCCTCTCTGTGGGCACTTCACCACATACTGCTTTCTCAAGGCCGACAAGGCTTCATGTAATACAACCTAATTAAGGAGTGACATTCCAACACCTTCACGATGGGTTGGTTAGAAACACGTGAGATTCCACCTGTGCTCAAAGAGGAGGGATTACATATGTGCATGACCCATTTGTGTGTGTGTGGGGGGGAGCATGTCACCTGAAGGGGTGTCTGCCACAGGACTATTTACAAAGGTTTGGCGGAGTTGAGGGAAACCCATAAGGGACAGGGAAACTTTAGATTGTGGGAAGCTTCTGCCACTGCCAGGCATGAAAGGAAAAGGGGGAGACAGTGACCAGAACTGGGTGAGACTTCTAGTCCCAGGAAGGGGCCAGGCCTTGGCACCCACAGTCAACAGGAGGAGGGTGAGCAGGAGGATCAGGGGAACAAAAGCCAGATCTTCTCTTTCTTGAAGTTCTCCATCTGTTGTTCCTGCCGCCAATCCAACAGAAAGGCCGAGGAGCAATGGAGACTGATTGAGGCAACGCACAGAAATCAGCCTCAGCCTCACAGGACAGAGAACAGGGTGGAAACAGGTAGAGAATGGATCTGGAGGCATGAATAAAAGGAATCCCAAATTTAGGGTTTTTGTCTTTCTCGGGTTTCAAGGAAACAGCACATTTTCAAGAAGTCTACTACTTAACCTAGAACAAAACCAAGAATGACCAGAGTCTGCCACCCTTCAGGGGACCACCAAAGGCTACTCGAAATCAGCTGGAGAGAAAACACGACGTGGCTCACCTCAGAGGTGGGTCGACCTCAGACAACACTGATGCTTCCCCGGCTGCTGGAAAGAAAACTGCAGCAGCCTCTGGTAGGCTCATCAAGGGATGCAAATGGAGAATGTTCCTTATGGAAAAATAAAGACAATTCCACCCCACACCAGGAACAGGTGACCCTGGCTAGTACTTCCCACTTGAACCTCCAGCTTAGTATCTGTTTCTTGATGAGTGATGAGCCTTCTGCTACTGACTCAGGACTACTTTAGAAACAGAGACACGCTCCATCTGGGGAAAGATGGCACTGAAGAGGCTGGGCTTTCAGTAAGCAAATTTCTAAACGGTGGAGCCTTTTGACCACAAGGTTGGCTTCCCCAGCCCGCGGCTCAGAGGCACCAACTGCAGTTAGGAGAGCGCGCCCTTAACATGCAAGAGCATGCTGGGTCTGGGATTGCTACTGGGTAATTAGACAAAGGCCAAAGAATTAAGGCACGTGATTCTTGGCCTGTTTCTGCATGTTTCTCTTTTGTTTCCAGTGTGTAAGAGAATAGATGGTGATTATTTAAAAGTTGAGTTTGAAATTCTTGCTATTCTTATAGTTCATTCACGGAACGGAATGTACATAATACAGAAAGTACTAGAGATGTGGAAAGTGAGAACAGGGTTTAGAAGCAAGAATCTGAGCAGGAATCTACTGCTAATCATAGTTCAGTAAATCCTTTGGTTAATACAGGAGGCTTTCCTTCATATCACTTTCTCCCACACCCTAGCACCCAATAAGATATTGCTGCCTAATTGAAAAGTTTTCTAATAAAAGTTTAGGTAAAACTAATTTAAAAGAACTCATTAGCTAAATATAATAACACGGCAGACTTTCCACAGCAACTTTACTGGTTCCCTATAAATAGAAAATTAATTAATGGTGAAGAAAATAAAGCAGTAACCACACCAGACTGTGAAAAGTAGTATTATTTTAAACTTGCATTAACTATTAGTTCATTACAATAAATTACCATAGCCCTGGAAAGTTCGTCTGGATACCAAATTTACTTAAGATTGGTGCTGCTGGAATCAAATGCCATATGAGCTCATAATGATGAGATCTTTTAAAGGCTTACCATAAAACACGCAGCACGGAAAACTATTAGGAGCAAAGTTTCGCTAATTACCTGGGCTCTACAAATACATACGTACTTTAAACGGGAGACTCTTTAAGAATTAGATCTAAAAGATTATTTTTAACTACTTTTCTGTTTTGCATCTTTTATATTAAATATTAATTTTATGCTACAGAAGTAAAATGTATTTTTTTTTATCAGACTGGTAGAAAGTAGATAAAGTGTAGCCAGAAGCTGGTTTTATACTGTCAAAAATATAATGGAGAATTTTATGTTTTCTGAAAGGGAATGAATGGTGATTATCTTTTTTATCCAAGGGACACTTGCAAAATATCTTACTCTCAAATTCACTTTAATTTTGTAAAGGCAGCATATGGTGAGATAATAGAATATTAAATGGAATTCAGTAGTTTTCCATTTAATTTGGACATCAGTAAGATTTTGGAAAACATTTTCTGAGTGAAATCGGTATTTATGGGTATTGACCAATTTCCCTTAGAGTAGTCAGATTTTCACTTTATATTGAACAAGATAGAACCAGCGCAAGCATCATATATTTAAAATAGGATCCCTCTACAGCTTCCTGCCCCCCTCTCTCTGTGTAATACACACAACACCTAGTCGAGACTCCTCAGGCAAAGTGAGCCCCTCCATACCTCTGTCCTCCTTCATGTCCCAGACTCACACCACTTGCTGAGGACACCCCATGATCAACGAGGGAACTGGATGCTCTTTGACTTCCATATTTCTCTATCTTCATATCATTACCCATGAGAATTTCTCAGTTGGAAAGCATGCCCTCCCCTTTTTTTTCAGTCTTGTAAACCCTTTCTCATCCTTCAGCGTGAGCCTACCCCACTCTGTAAAACCTCCTCGTCACACTCATGCAAACATTATTCATTCTTTCTGCGATCCCCTAGCACTTTGTAAATATCATAGTATTATTTAAACAATTATTTGTTCATGTGCCTGTCTACACCACTGAATTGGAGATAGCTTATTCTTACTGATACCGACCCACCACCAGCACAGTGGCACAAAACAGACTTTGATGAGTCTTTGTTTAATGAAGGAATGAGTAAATGAATGGCTGCATATTAAAAAAAGTCACCCTACTGAGAATCAATAGTCTGTTTTATATAGCACACGAAAGAATAATGGATGCAAAAGTTTACATATCGGTCACCTGTAATTTAGGGCAATAGTAAGAGCAAATAACAGGGACTGATGCATCCTTAACTCTAGCATATATGGCAGTTTTTAATCTGGATTTATGTATACACAAATATAGCTTTAGTTTTTCTAGATACCTGTGCTAAAGCCTGAACACATTAATAGGAAAGGCATGGCCACGTGAGATCAAGGAAGAAGGAAACTGAAGTTTCTAAGTTTATTCTGGGAGGAAATGTAATAGAAAGAACCCAGGCCCACTGAAAATCTCTAACACTGGGCTGAAGAATAGGAATTTCACAGTCTAGGTTTTTAGAAACCACGCAGAGCCAACACAAAGCATGGGCTGTAGTGTTTCCTCTACGCCAGTAGAGGGCAGCACACACTTCATTAACTAGGCAAGCAAGTTGTGCTAAATTCCTACTTCAGCAGCCAGAAATTGGGTAAGTGTTCTAGTGACAAACATCTCAGGAACTCTTCCACCTCAACAAAAGTCTCCTCAAGAAATTGTACTCTTTAAACATTTTCTGTGTTAACATCATTTCATCAAATTCTATCGGAGATTTCAAACTGTGCATTTATGCTTTGATGGAGAGTGCGGCAAAGTGGAAAGGATGTAGCCCATGGGCTGGACAGAGCAGGTTAATACATCTGGAATCCAACACTGACTAGCTGTGTGATTTGGTCAAGTTACTTAATCTTTCCAACCCTTGTTTTCATCTTTAAATACAGATTCTAAGATTCGCCTCCTGGGGTTCATGTAAGATCAAATAAAATACAGGTTTCCCCTGATGTTTTGTAGTTGTCTCCCCACTTCTGCTTCCTTCCCACGTAGAGAAACAATTATCTACAAATGTGTAGCATACCCAAGTGTCTTGCAAGACATCATGGCAGAACCAAAAAGTATCTACCCAGAACCAGCCTTGAATAAATGGGCCAAGGAAGCCAAAGTCCTCTGTCAGTGGTTCAAGCAGAGAGTAAGAAAACACTAGAAATACTACTATAATAATGTAAAGTTTCTTGGAAATAGTAAACACATCACACAGTGTGGCATTATGAAAATACAAAAGGCAAAGTCACTTAATACTTTATAATACAGCATTGCTACAGTTGCTGGGGTCTGGTAGGAATTCAACACGTTAGTCTTTGTTTACTATAGCCAAGACACACAAACAACCTAAGTGCTAATTGCCAGATTAATAAATATAGAAAATGTGGCATTACATATACAATGGAATCTCATTAAGTCATAAAATAGAAGGAAATCTTGCCCTTCACAACAATATGGATGAAATTTGTATTATGCTAAATGAAGTAAGTCAGAGAAAGTCAAATGCTGTAAGATCTCACATCCTCATGGAATCTTAAAAAGCTGAACTTGCCCAAACAGGGAGACTGGTGGTTGCAGGTTGAAGGGGGAGATGGGGAGAATGATTAAAGTTCGTCAAAAGGTACCAACTTCCAATTATTAGATGGGTATCTTCTGAGGATGTAATGTCTAGTATAGTTACTAGAGATGACAATACTATGTTGTATGCTTGAAACTTGCTAAGAGAGTTGGTCTTAAAACTTCTCACTACACACACACACACACACACACACACACAAACACACAAATGGTAACTATGTGGTGGTGAATGTGTTAACTTACTGTAGCAACCATATGCATATATCACATGCAAAACACCTTAAACTTATACAATATTATATGCCATTTATATTTCAATAAAGCTAAGAATTAAAAAAAAGTTAGTTCTTAGCTTCCACACCTACATATACATGTTCCTCAAGATGCTGTTTAATATTATTTACCTTTGTCTGCTTTTTAAAAAAATATTTGATCACCATTTTTAATACAGTAATATTTTATATACATGAAATTAAATAAAAGCATACTTTCATTTCTCAGTCTTGTCTAACTCTCATAGGTTTTATTACTCAGAATGTTTACCCTTGGTTTTTATATTGCTTTTAGGTGTAGAGCTAAAGCCTAATTTCACCAAGGATGCCAAATAAGTGGGAGCCAATAACAAAACCTGGGTACCAAATCGAGAATTAACAGCTGAGAGATTCAAGGTGAAGACAGCGGAGTCCAGACCAATTGCTGACTTACCATGCCCGTGCAGACTCAGCCAGCTGAGAAGAGCTCAGCACAAGAGGCCTCTTTGTCTTCTCTAGTAGGGGTCGAAGGATGGGGTCCACAGCCATGCCCGGTGCATACCATCTGTATCTCAACATCCATGAGAGCTGTGGAAATAAGTGAAGCCCACTCACCTGAGAACAAGAAGCGACTATTTATTCAAAACTTTCCCTAGGCAAGGGGGTCAGCCACCATCACTTGTGTTTGGCAGCAAGTCACGGGAAGGCAGAAGAGTGGGAGAGCTTTCTGATGGAGGAGGGGCTGGCTTCAGGTATGCCCTGATGAGAAGCTGTTGGTTTGGACAGACAGCAGCGGGGCTACACAGGAGTAGAGCATCTTATGGGATTAGTTAGGGGTGCCTACTTGACTTTGTCTGGTTGGTTCTACGTTGGAAGAAAGGGCAAAAAGTAGTTATTAATCGTGTCCTCGCCATTTTGGATCGCTTGTCACGTGGGTCTGTTTGGTCCCACCTTGTAGATAACAGGTTGGCCTCCTGGGCTGGTTGTGGCAGGCTGGGGGCTAGACTTGTAGTTTGGCCATGGCCCCTTTGTATATTTAGTCTTTCGCCATGAGAGAAACAAACGGCAGGCTTGTAAGAGATCTCTTGCAATCCCTTAGACCTCCTAGTCTCCATCTTCTTAGCTCTCTAGTCTTCTATCTCTATAATCTTGGGTGCGCCATTTATTCGCTGTTGGCCTCAGATTTCTTCCCCCCAAAATAACAGGTTTCATCTAGAAACTGTTCCCAGCCTGTGGTGAGTGTGTAAATGGACAGGAAAAATGGCTCTGGGGAGACGGTATTCAGGTAGCGCCTGACACTTGCACGGATCCCACAGGCTCTATTGCCAGCCCAGAAAAGTCAGCTGACTGACGTGAAGATGTAGCTCAGTTAAATGTTACCTGGCAGCTACCTTGCAATGAGGGAAAAAAGGTTGAAAACCACTGATCTAGCTAATCTGTCAGGTTCATTCCACTCTAACTGCAATAAGAAACAATTCCCAGCTATAATCTACCCACCTCTCTGTCTGTGTATGACTATGACTAGCTTCTAGAGAAGTGAGAGCAAAAGTAAATGCCGTCCTTGTGATTGCTGTGGGGTCAACTGGCAGGAGCGTGCTGATCGGAGGCCGAGATCAAACAGCGATATTGATTTAATCATTAAGTTCCTCTTGGTTTTCTGGTCTCACTGATGTTAATCCTCTTCTTTTTCAAGTGCTTAATTGTTCTTGTGGAGCCACAGTCTTTGCTAAAAATTAAATTACTATTAATGTTAATTTCTGAACAAAATGTTAGGTGAAATGCCATGTGCTGCCCTCCTCAGATTATTGAAACAACAGACCCCCTCAGTCATTTTGAGAAGTTTTGCCAGAAATTGTAATGACTTGCCTTTAAATTTTTAATCTTGCTCACATAGTTCTATGTACACAATGTTAACCATTTGTCTATTTAGTTAATATTTATCATTCCTAGGAGGTATGAGGCATTTATCTAGGGCCAAAAAAACTATCAATAAAAATGGATAAGTCCTAGTCTTCACCGGGGCTCACAGTCTAATGCTATAAATTGTAATTAAATACTCAATATTTCTAAAGTGACAAGTTATTAGGAGGTAAGATAAGGAGATACAGAACAATCAAGGGTGTTACTTTCATGAACTCACGGTAGATGACTTCTGTGATAAATTGGTATTTGAACTGAGACCTGAAGGGAAAAGCTATTTAAATATCAGGAAAAACCTTCTGGACCAAAAAAAAAAAAAGAGAAGCCCTTAGACCACAGCATATTTGGCATGTTCCAGACACAGGATGGAGGCCAGTGTAGTCAGAACTGAGGGAATAAGGGGAGGGAGGTAGCAGTTGATCATGGTGTGAGAGGTGTAGAGAAGCAAGGTCATCGGAGGTCTTGACCCCATGGTAAGAATTTGGAGGCTTGCTCTGAGTAAGACAGAAGGCATTAAGGTTTCGAACAGAGGAATTATATGATCTCTTCATATGTTAAAAGATCACTCTGGCTGTTATGCTGAGAAAAGACCAAAGGACGATGAAGATAGAAGAAGAGGGACAAGCTGGAGGCCACTACAATGCTGCAAATGTGGACATCACTTGGCTCGAACTAGGAAAGTAACAGAGAGGAAGGTGAGAAGTCGTCTCACCGGATGTGGGGTATGAGCAAAAAGAAAGTCAAAAAAGGCTTCCATGCCTCAACAATGGACAATGGAGTTGACAATCACTGAGATGAGAAGACTCAAGGCCAAGCAGATTTGAAGGTGATGAAGAGGCAGGTTGCAATTCTGAACACGTAAGAGGCCTGTTAGACATCCAAGTGGAATCTCAAGGGAACAAGTGCACACATGAGTCTGAAGTTCAGACAGTAGGTCAGGGCCACAGGTATAGGTTTGGGAGTCAGCTTACATATCAATTTACGGCAACGAGAATGGAGGAGATCAACTGTAAAGTGAGTGGAGGCAGAGAAGGCTTGGAGGCTTGAGCCCTCGGGCACTCGAATATTTGGGATCCAGAAGATAAGGTGGAGCCAGTAAAGAATCTTGGGAAGGAAAGGAGGAGATTCACGAGAGAACAGTGGCCCAGAGTCCACGTAAAGAAAGCATTTCAAAAACAGAGAGATTACCCCTGCTAAATGATGCTAAAAGAGTAAGATGAAAACCAAAACGACTTTGGCAACATAGAAGTCATACTTGATGTTGACCAGAGAGGTTTTAGTAGGATTGCTGGAGATAAGAATTGATTAGAGTGACATCAAGAGAGAAGTAGAGGTGGGGTGCGTGGGTGGCTCAGTTGATTCAGTGTCTGGCTCTTGGGATTTCGGCTCAGGTCATGATTTCATGGGTCACGGGATCAAGCCCTGCATTGGGCTCTGCGCTCAGAGGGGAGTCTACTTGATGACTCTCTCCTTCTGTCCCTCCCCCTACTCATGCTTTCACGCTCTCTCTCCAAAATAGATAAATCTTTAAAAAGAAAAAGATATATAGAGAGAGAGAAAAGGAGGACGTGGCGATCCTGAGTATAAGAGACTGCGTGACAGGTTTCTGCTGAATTTAAAAATGGAGTAGTCCCTCAGAGGGACATGGAAAAAGTAATTTTTATGTAGTGTTTTGTTTTTAAGCAGAAAAGGAATGACCCAGTTGGCTTTGGTGTAGGTAGACCAGTTAGGCGGCTGTGCGGAAGGTGATGGAGGACAGAAAAGATTGGTGAGGTGTTGGCTGTAATCAGGACGAGGCTGATGAAGACCCGGTGGTGGTGAGAGGAACGGAGGGATTAAAGAGACATTTCTGAAAAGGCGATACATGGCGCACTAACCAATGGTTATGCAGAATAAAGGCGCATAAGGGAAGCAAAGACTTTCCTAAGCTTTCTGCCTTCCCAGATTGGGTGAAAAGTGATACAACTGAAACAGAAATTATAAGAAAGAAGGCAAGTTTCTTTTCTTTCCTTCTTTCATTCCTTCCTTCCTTCTTTTTTTGTGGGTGGGGTGGGGGGGTGTTGAGGAAGATAATATGGCTTGAATTTTAGCCTTATATTAAATTTGTAGGTGTCTGTCAGACGGTGAAATACACAGAAGTTCTCGAGACAAGTATTTGGAAGTGATGGGTGTTTAAATGCCAGTTAAAGCCTTGGGAGATGATGAGCTCACCAAGTGTTTCTGTCCACAGTAAGAAGAGAAGACTGAGGACTGACCCTGAGAGAAATACCATGCGTTAAGAGGCAAATCAAGATGAGCCTGTGAAAGAAAGTGTGACCAACTCATCAAGTGTTCAGAGGTCACCTGGAACCAGTCACTGGGGCTAAGTCGGGAGGCAGCTGGCAAGGGACTTCAGCAAATACAGCTTCAGATGACACAACTAGGAGAGAACGGAGATCTCACGGCAGGGGTGGAGGTCACACAGGTGTTAAAAAAAAGTAAGAGCACTCATATTGTGTGACGCTGGGCAGGTGAGCGGTGATTAGGAAGTAGACATAGAGAGGAGACGTAGAGTCTGATGTAGAGAACACAGTGCGGGGGACTGGAGTGTTTATGTGCTAATTCTGAACAGCTATCCAACTCGGGTCTCGGTTATACACCATGGAGATGTTCTGCTTGTGGGGAAATAAGATGGGAGAGGAGGGAGCAGAATGAAGGCCAGTGATAAATAACTCAGGAGGTCCTGGTCACTTGGTTAAGGAGAATATATTCTGATATAGAAAAAACACCCCATACCCTCTACCTGAGTCATCTCCTGGAAACCTAGCAAATAAAACCCAAATGTACCGTCTTCCCTGGGCCTTGAACTAGGCATGTCCAAGAAGGGACATCTCTATTCCTTAGTGGCTCTTTCTAAATCGCTCTGTGATAAGGCCATATGAACAACTTATAGGAAAAAGCCATTTGAGTTATAACTATTCACCTCAACTCATTACATTGCTTTGTTTGCCAACCTGCACATTAAAAACAAACAAACAAACAAACCAAAAAACCTCAAAAACAGAAGAACAGCGTTTGTGTGGCACGTTTCCATACGACTCATTTTTTTCAGGCAGTAGCTCACTCAACTTCCCAATAATTCTAAGGACTTGATATTATTATTATCATCATGATTAAAATGTGGAAACCAGGCCTCAGGACAAGGTAATAAATTTAGCTTCAAGGTTGCCTGCATAGGAAAAGGCAGAGCCAGGATTTAATTGAATCCAGGTAATCTGACCCCTGCACTCCTTCCTTTGTATTAACCCGCTTATTCAGCAGATGATGCCTGGACCCATAGAAATTGCCTTTAATTCCACAAAAAGCAAACTGCTGTTTGCACGGGGCTAATTCCTCTATAATTTGACCAAAGTTGAGAAAGATGGTATTATTTTGTGTGGATAGTGTTCAAAATTTAAATTAAGCAAGAAGCCTTTACTGTTTCAAATTCCAAAGTCTAAAAAAAAAAAAAGTTCACATAGTCACCATGTGCTAGTGTGACAAAAGAAAAACTATGTGAACGATCTTAAGTGTTTTTCTGACTATTTACAAAGATTACTGACTATTTACAAAGACTATTTAGGAAGATGTCACCCAGGCAACATGGGTGATGACGATGTCTTTAAATCCTAGAGAAAATTATTTAATAATTAGTCAAGGGCTGTAGAGAAACAGTGAGTCATAGAAATCTTAAAAAACACCTGCAGGTTATACATGTAAAATGAAGTGTGTCACACTGTTCTTCATCAACTGTTCAAAGGATTATTGAAGAATGCTTTGACAAGACTTGAGGTTTGTTTTTTGTTTTTTTTTTTTTCATTTTTAGGTCGACCCTGAACATAATGCTTGGAAAACGTTGTATACCATTAACATTTCAAATGAGTTTTTGAAATTGTGACCGAAGGATGGGTAGACTTCTGGAAGATATGGTATGATTTAAGAAAGAAAGGTTAGGAGGACAAAATGTAAACTAGTGATGTACACAGCCCATAAAACCCAAACAAAGGATACGTCTCAAAGAGTGCATTGTGAGGGAAAGTTCCTTCCTGATGTCTTCCTCTAAGTGGCAGGAACTCAAGTCTGGTGAAATCCCGTCCTGCTCCTAATGCATATGTTTGCAGCATACTCATGTAGATTACCTGGGTTAGTACCTGATTTCCATAAAGCTACCATCTTCTTTATACCATGCATTACAACTTGAGCTGGGCTCTTTGGAAATATTTAGAAGCGTGTATATTTTTCCTGGGAAACTTTCACCATACACAGAAAGTGCTCTCTTCAGAGTGGAGCCCACTTTCCATGTATGGGAAAGTAATTAAGGTACAGGTTGTGGGTAATGTCTTTCCTTGTTGTTGTTTTGTCCTTACTGGATGACAATCAAACTGCTATTCCCTAAGGATAAAACAAGGTGACTCTGAACTTCACCCAGAATAAATCACCTCTGAAAGTACAAACTTCATTTTTTCATTGTAATCGTTGACTAAAATGGTGGCCAAGGGTAAACCAGAGACTGAGAATTTCTGTCACCCACAGAACCGAGACCATGTTACTTGAATAAATGACATGTTAAGCCATGCTTAGCCATTATATTTCCTGCTGAGAGTTTTGACAAATCATAGACTTCAAAATGCCATCATGGGGGAAAAATGAGTTCTTTAGGAAAGAACAGTATTTGTCTTCCTCAAGTATAACTCATCATTAAGAACAAGTGTCTGGAAAAGAAAACAGTTCTTCAATTGACATTGTAACTTTGCCCCTTTTATTAACATTACAACAGAATTTTTAAAAGAAATCTGCATGCCCTTATTAGTTCTCTTGATCACTTGCCAATCTGTAATTAGTGAAGCGGCAACTTGTATAAAAGATTTTTTAAATGCATAATGCAAACAGGAGGAAATCATGCCTCTTAAAAAGTAATCAATGTCTTTAAAAAAATCTAAATACATTTTTAAACTATACTATCCAAGAATATGTGTGTGTGTGTGTGTGTGTGTGTGTAATATGTCCTTAGTAGACATGAGCTGAAGGAGAAGATGTAAATATCCAGTTTACTATTTAAAGATCTGTATTCTATATAGATGTGGATTATCAAGTACATATTAAGTAATAATTAGACTTATCATTATCTAAGAGGGTGTGTTTTAGCTGACTGTGTGTTTTTTCACTGAAAAGAAAATACAGTTAAAAAAAGGATAGTTAATATATTTCAAACTAGTAAATGAAATGCTTATCTGCTTTATGAGACTGAGTTTTATATTCTTTCTCTATTCTAGCCAAAAATCATCTTGCATCTCTCAAATAAAGGACTTGCTATTTAATGTAGACTTTTTTTTTTTTAATGGTGTTAATCTGCTTCATTAACAATAAGATCAGGTAAAAACTGACATACAGAGTACTTAGCCTTTAGATGAGTTTGTCATTTTTTTCTTCTCTTGGAATGATCCATTTTATTTTACATATATTACCTCATTGATCTCTAACATTGTTCTAGAATGGTGTATTACATTTTGCAGAAAAGATCCCTCTCATAAAGCAAACAAATTAAAAAAACTACAACCTTGAGTCCATCTTAAGAGTCAACTATGAACGTGTATATCTACTATATGTTAATTACTCGAGCAAACTTGGAATTTTGCACCTCCTAAATTCCTAGAAGGATTATTCTGTGTGGCTACAGATAGCATGGCCCATTCCAACAGTTTCCTCTTGTTGTTCTACTTAAGCCGCCTTCAAGGTGCCACATGTAAATAACCTCTGTTATACCTTACCTGGGATCAGGGATAACTTTGACCTTCTGGTCAGGTACCCAGAACTTCATTGCTGGATAGAAAGTATGGTTGATTGATACAACAGACAGACTTTTCCATTTTTTTGTAAAAGCTAGTCTTCAGAGAGATTTCTCAGTGAAGGTAACAGCCTGTCTTGACAACTTGGTGAGCATAGTACCATCATTTCACACAAAATATATGGCAGGCATTAATTTTCAGTGTCAGATCAATTCATTGACCACAACTATCAAGAGTACAAAGGGACTGGACAATTAATTCCTTTTTGACATGAAATTACTATATAATAGAACTGCAACCTTCACTCTTTCTCTAACCAATTGTCTGATACTATGCTTTCAGAGGTCATTGAAAGCATGGGGCATAAAACCTTTGACCAAAACTCTTACTGCGTTTCTATACTTGTTTGCTGATTGATTTATATCAAATCATTGTTTTCTCTTCATGTTTTAAAAGATTTTATTTCTTTATTTGAGAGACAGTGAGAGCCAGAGAGATCACATAGGGAGATGGAGAGGGAGAAGCAGACTCGCCACTTAGTGGGTAGCCTAGTGCGGGGCTCAATCCCAGGACCTTGAGATCATGACCTGAACTGAAGATAGATGCCTAAGTGACCGAGTCACCCAGACACCCTAGTGTTTTCTTTTCAAATGTCACCCTCCCTACACACCACATTCTTCCAAAAGTGCTATTGCTAATGTAGAAATATCAGAAAGGGATAAATTTCAGCATTTTTCACCACTCCCCTGTAATTTAGTTATCTTTTTTTTTTTTTTAAGATTTTATTCATTTACTTGTCAGAGAGAGAGAGAGAGAGAGCGAGCACAGGCAGACAGAATGGTAGGCAGAGGCAGAGGAAGAAGCAGGGAGAGAGAGAGAGTCAGAACACAAGCAGGGTAAGAGGCAGATGGAGACGGAGAAGCAGGCTCCCCGCTGGGCAAGGAGCCCAGTGCCGGGCTCAATCCCAGGAACCTGAGACCATGACCTGAGCTGGAGGCAGATGCTCAATCATCTGAGTCACCCAGGTGCCCTTCATCTTTCTTTTATATAAGTGTATATGTGTTATTGGTATTTAGTATCTAAACTGCTATGTGTATTTATTTTGCTGGTTCCTATCAAAAGTAGACAGGTTTTTTTGGTACTCTAAAGTTTATCCCAGGATGAATTTGACACTTGATAATTCAGAATATTTCAATGGAACCTGTATTTTCAGAGATTTCGCCACTGGGTCTGATGAGGCTATTGAACGGCCTTTATCACACCACATACCCCTATATACCCAGCTTAATGCTTGCTATGTAGTGGGCATTCAATGAGTACTTGTTAAGTTAATGAAAGAGTTCCTTCTAAAGACATTGTGGTAATGTCTAATTTACATAAATTGATTCCAGCAAGTTGAGAGCAGATTGTATTTGTCAATGTTAGTCATGTTCACTTCTGGTTAACAAAGGTGGTTTTTATACTTCCCTGGGACTGCTGATGATGCAAAACCTCATGGCAACCTTCTAATCTGTAGAAACTAGGTGGCACTGAGTATGAAGACATAAGCAGAAGGGAACTTAGCATAGGGGTTAAAAATTTAGACTCCAGATCTGAAAAGCCTGGATTTGAGTCCCAGTTTTGTTCTGGGACCTTGGGCAAATTATTTAAACTCTCTGTTTTAATGTAAGTGTTCATAATAATAATACCACCTTCATAGGCTTAAAGTGAGAACATTCGATGAGTTAGTTAAAGCCACTAAAACAGTTCCTGACACAACGTTTGTGAACCAGGAAAAGAAGAGTACCTCTACCATTGGTCGCCAATATCAAAAATTCATTTTTTGCTTGTTGTTGTTTTTATAATTGCTTCCCTTCCCTCTTTGAGCTCATTGAGCATAAACATGTGAGGGCCAAGAATGGGTCACAGTGACGTGAAGATTATTTTTAGCTGAAGGCAATTGAGATCCTACAGCCTTAAGAGAAACTTTTTGCCCCTCCCTTAGCTACACAGCAGAATCTAACTTGGGGGTCTTTCCCAGAATAATAGTTATTAGCAGATATAAATTTTATCTGAGTGGCCTTTTGGTAGGATAAACATCTAATAACCAAGCATCTGCTCTTCCTCCTATTGCCTGTGAATTACATTCCTTTCCTTTGAAGTCCCAGACACTGACCCCTTTTTCCTTAGTTCAGAATGATATAAACCTCATCATACCCGGCTGTCTTTGGAATTTCTATGTCTGCATAGGTTGACCAGAGATATGCCATTCAATTTGATTTTCTTCTGTTAATCTGTCTCATGTCAATTTGATTCTTAGTCCAGCTAGAAGAAAATCTTGAAGGGGACAGGAATTCTCACTCCCTGACAATGTAAATATTAAAATAAATCAATATTTTTAAGTATATTTGCCCTCTTATCTTATATTTAAAAGTAAATGGCAGTTGGTTTCCCACTCTTACAGACCCTTCTCCTGGGAAACCCCTTAAGATACCAGGCACAGAGCACTCAACACTGAGCTCTTCATGACCTTGCAAGATGCCCAGACACATGAGTGCTCAAATGCCTGGTGGAAATTCTGAAGTCTCTCTAATTATATTTGACCTGAGAATAATAAGGTTCCCTGAATTTGTATTATGTGACACTGAGCTAAGTGTTTTGTTTGCATGATGCCACCAACCACCCTATCCAAGATGGAGCAGTGTTGCCTGACAGGACTGAGGACCCAGTAAAATCTCACAGAACTGGAACACGCAACCACTCTGTTGGTAGCAAAATGTCTGAAGCCATGAAGGGATTGGAGGAGAGGAAGGTAAACCAGCTTTAAACAGAGCACAATAGGCTGGTGATAATCCAGACTATGTCTCGACTTTGGATGAGGGTCTATCAAAAGAGCCCTTTGGCCCTTGGCGCCTCAAAACTTCTGTCCTCCCAAATTTCAAATTTCACAGACTCAGACCCAGTCTTCTCTTCTGAACTGACATTTATCTCTAATTCTCTGACTGATATATCAACCACTTTTGGTCTGAGTACATCAGCCACTGAGCGTCTAGATTCCCAATCTAGAAACAGATGATATTGCTTATGGCCCGCAATAAGAAAATTACTGATTCACATAGACAGCATTTAGATTAGAATTTGAATTTGGCATATTTAACCCGAACCAGCATGTTTTAAGTAGCAGTAGACAGGTCTCTTAAAAAATATCTTCCTAAAAAAAAAAATCTTCCTGGGGTGCCTGGGTGGCTCAGTGGGTTAAAGCCTCTGCCTTCAGCTCAGCTCATGATCTCAGGATCCTGGGATCGAGCCCAGCACTGGTCTCCCTGCTCAGCAGGGAGCCTGCTTCCCCAGCCCCCATCCGCCTCTCTGTCAAATAAATAAATAAAATCTTAAAAAAATAAAAATCTTCCTTATTATCCATCTGCCACAGTCCCCAAATGTCACCATTTAAGATTGAATCACTTCGTCTTAAAAATGGTGTACCTATTCTATTTAAAGAACTCTTAAAGTTTCTTGAAAATTCTTGATCCCTCAGACTGTTTGTACAGGCCTCAATATCATTTGTGTAAACCACCAACCATCTACATGTGAGGCTCAAGGACTTTATTATAGTTAATCTGATTATTTTATTATATTTAACCTTCAAGTTAAATCTGCAGGTCACACTCCTTGTAATAGTCTCAAGGTGAAGAAACTGAGGTTCAGGGCAGACCACCTAGCTCTTGGGTAGCCAAGAAGTAGATGTAACTGATCCAAAAGCTATTCCTATTTTGCTTCCATACTGCCTGCACAAATTTGGTTGACTTAAATTCACCAATTTTAAATTAAAAGTTTGAAGTCACCCAAGTAACCTTTTATACTTACTTTTCCTTTCTCCACAGTTGTTTTGATTCTGTATAAACATCGACCCCGCTCACTAGTTAATTTCAAAGGCTTTTTAAATGTCAGGAGTTGAACTGAGATTTCATGAATCTCCAGTCTCTGAACAGGTCATTAGTCCAAAACACTTTTTAGGCCAACCCATCCACCCCTAGTGACTCCAAATACCAGTTAAACAGATGCCCACCCTTGATAATAACTACTTAAAACCCAAAGAGTAAATCTTATAAGTAGCTCTGCAGATTTGACTATTGAAAGACTAATGGGTCCATATAAAATAATCTTCTTCCAACTTCTGGGTTTAGGAAAGCCCTAAAAACAAATTAACTTTAATGTTTTTCCAAGGTTTGTTAACCTTGCTCGCTCAACAGCTGCTCTGCTTTCATAATGAAAGAGAAACGAAGCCATAATGGCCCTAAGGTTGCCAAAATTTGGGGGTGAACAAGCTTCCTGTGCTCTTCAGAACATTCCCTCTCCATGAAGTATGATTCTTAGATTCCAACAGTCTCAGGACATTTACATCTCAGCGGTGATGAATGCCACAGAGAGACAGCAAATAGGACTGCAGTGAAATTTAATGCTCACTTTAGATGCTCCAGTTCTTATTAGAAAAGGTCACCCATTGTCCCACTCAGATGATTAATGCAGACTCTTACATCTTTATGGGATATTTCCGCAATATGTGCTGTCTAAGTGACTGTTTGTTCCTCATTTCAGACTCTACTAGTGCTTACTACTCAACATGAATTTAGATGGGTGGAAAAATGCCACTTTGCAGCTTCAGGTTTTTGTAGTTTGCCCTGTTAAAAGGAAGCTTAAATCATGGTGTCCAAAGAAAGCTTGAAGCCCATTTTCATCAA
Organism: Neogale vison; assembly: GCF_020171115.1. Lineage (NCBI taxonomy): Eukaryota > Metazoa > Chordata > Mammalia > Carnivora > Mustelidae > Neogale > Neogale vison. Next base: position 167,323,794 of record NC_058093.1, on the reverse strand, counting down.
ATTTCCCATAGCAGTTTTCTTTAAATGTATGCTGATAGCATAATTACTATAATAAACAAGCCCCTTTTTGGTGGTGCTTGGAAAATTCAAACCAGAACGATTTTCTTTCAGATGCTGATTAGTTAAATCCTGCCAGACCAGTGGTAGTAGCAATAATCCCTTCTTATTTCCTATGTTAGAAAAAGTCAAATTTCTTAAAGTATAAATACTCTACCTTACCTGCTAATGAGTTATAACATGGATACACAACACTGCTTGTGATATTTTTCAGGTTAGGAAACTTATTTTCTGGGGTCCAAGGAAATAAGAGTTTTTAGCTTCTCTCCCTATACCTGTCCAAAGGATCCTTAGAGGACAGAACTTTTCAATCTTGAGCACAGAAATTTAGACTCCTGAATTCCGGTTTCTCTTGTTTTTGTTATCCTCATCTCTAATTTTTATTTCTTATTTCCCCAAACGTGGGCATCCTGGACAGACTCAGTACTTAAAGCCCATTGTGACATAATTCTCCCTCACATAATATTCACCTGGCTATGCAAATTCATTATCAAGTTTCTACAGTTGCCCTGGAAAGTTTCATGGAATCCTGGATTTAGATGGAGGAAGAAAATTTTCCAGATGGAGTTGACCTGGAAGAATTTGCCCCATGACTCCAATGACTTTTTCTCTGTGTCAGGTTCCTTCTTCAGCCCACTAATAATGGTTTTGCTGTTGAATTTTTATATGCTCGTTTAAGGTGAGTTACATTTCATAGCACCCCCAAGTTCAATATGTGCAGGCCAGATTGTTTTGGGTTCTGCCACTAATGTTGGACATAAAGAACCGATCAAATTGTCAACAGTCAATGTGAAAGAATCAATTATATAGATCTAGCCCAGAGCCGGAGAAATGTAGATAGTAAAATAAGATTTTCTTTTCTTTTTCCAAATCAGCCTTACTGGTTAAAGAGGTAAAATCAGTTTACACTAACTATCATTGCCCGAATTTGGGCCTGGTCATGTGGATCATGTGAGCCGACATCATGTACTACTGAGTACTTAACTATAATTTGTTCTTCTGTTACAAATACACAGGAAATATTAAAGCCTCTCTTCTCACAATTCTGTGTAAGATTTTAAGCATAACTTCAAAACAGAAATGAATACATGAACAATCATTCCATTTTTACCACAAAAATAACTCTGCTTAAAAATGAAAATTTAGGAGTCCAAATTGGAAAAGAAAAATCATCTCTTTGCAGATGACATCATCTTATATATAGAAAATCCTAAAAATTACACATGCACACACACATCTATAAGAACTAATAAACAAATTCAACAAAGGTGCAAGAAAAATTAGAATTAAACACAAAAATCAGTTGCATTCCTACACAATAACAATTCAAAACAAAAACTAAGAAAGCAATAGCACCATTTTTCAGAGTGGTGCCTCTCATAATTCGGGTTGCTATAACAAAAATACCATAGAGTCAGTGGCTGAAACAGGCATTTAGTTCTGGTTCTGGAGACTGGGAAATCTGGGATCAGGGTGTTGCTATGATTGTGTTCTCCTGAGAGCCCTTTTCCTGGTTCACAGATAACTTTCTTCTTGCTGTGTCTTCACAAACACAGAGGGCATCAGAGAAACAGGATGGAGGCTCTCTCTTGTTTCTTCTTATAAATGAACTCCACAATTAAGGCTCCACCCTCATTACCTCCCAAAGGCCCCATATCACCAAATACCATTGCACTGGGGAGCAGAGTTTCAGCATATGAAATTTTGGGGGAACACACTTAGTCCATAGTAAAACCAAAAAATATTCCTAGGAGCAAACTTAGCCAAAGAAGCAAAAAGTTATACACTTAAAACTATAAAATGTTTGCTGAAAGATATTAAAGGAGACACAAACAAGTAGACAAGTAGAAAGACATACCATGTTTGTGGACTGGAAGACTTACCCTGTTAAGATACCAGTACTACCTAGAGCAATCTATAGATTCAATGCAATCCCTACCAAAAGCCCAATGACTTTTTTTCAAAAATAGGAAAATCCATCAATAAGGTTAGAGAGTATTATGCTGAGTGAAATAAGTCAGTCAGAGAAAGGCAAATACAACATGATTTCACTCACATATAGAATTTAAGAAACAAAAACGATCATGGGGGAGAGAAAAGGAGGAGAGGAAAACCAGACTCTTAACTATGGAGAACAAACTGATGGTTACAAGAGGGGTGGCAGGTGGGGGGACAGGAGACACAGGTGATGGGGATTAAGGAGTGCTTTGTGATGAGCACTGGGTATTGTAAGGAAGTGCTGAATCACAAAACTGTACATCTGAAACTAATATTACGCAATACGTTAACTTACTGGAATTTAAATAGAAACTTTAAAGGTTTTTATGTGGAATTTCAAGGAACCTCAAGTAGACAAAAGGATCTTGAAAAAGGAGAACATTGGAGGACTCATACTTGCTGATTTCGAAACTTATGACAAAGTTAAAATACTGGCATAAGGTGTGGTATTGGAATAAAGACAGACATGCAGACCCATAGAATAGAGATCTCAAAAATGAATCCATGCATACATGGGCAAATGATTTTTGACAAAAGTGCCAAGATCATTCAATGGAGAAAAGATAATCTTTTAGCAAATAGTGTGGGGAAAACTGGGTACCCACATGCAAAAAAAAAGAAATTGGACTTTTACTTGATTTATATACAAAAATGAACCCCAAATGGATCAATGACATAATGTGAGAGGGAAAAGAAAACATAGAGGAAAGGCTTCATGAAACTGAATGTGACAATAACCTCTTGAATGTAACACTGAAGGCACAGTCCACGAAATGGAAAACAGATTAGTATCCAATGTAGAAAGAACTCCTACAACTCAATATCAACAAAAAACAACCTAATCTAAAGATGGAGAAAAGATTTGAAAAGGTATATCAAAGACGATATATAGATGGCCAATAAATACATAAAAAGAAGTTCAACATCACTAAGCCTCAGAGAAATGCAAATCAAAAGCACAAGGACATGGTACTTCCCACCCATTGGGATGGTTATATAAAAAAAAACAAAACAAACAGAAAATAACAGGTGTTGGTAAGATTGTGGTGAAATGGGCATCTGGGTGGCTATGTGGGTTGGGCCTCTGCTTTTGGCTCAGGTCATGATCTCAGGATCCTGGGATCGAATCCTGCATTGGGCTCTCTGTTCAGTGGGGAGCCTGCTTCCTCCTCTCTCTCTGCCTGCCTCTCTGCCTACTTGTAAACTCCTTTTCCATCAAATAAATAAATAAAATGTAAAAAGAATGTGGTGAAACAGGAATCCTTGTGCTGCTGGCAAAAATAAAAAAATGGTGCAACCACTTTGGAAAACAGTTTGCCACTTCCTCAGAAAATTAAACATGAAGCTACCATATGATCCAGTAATGAAAACATACGTCAAACATACGTCCATACAAAAACTTTTACACAAATATTCATAGTAGCATTACTCAGAATATCCACACAATGGGGGGAAAACAAGCGTGCATCAGGTAATGAATAAACAAAATGTGTTGTATTTATACAATGAAGCATTATTTGGCTATAAAAAAATAAAGTGCTGACACATGCTACACCGTGGATGAACTTTAAAAACATTATGGTATGTGAAAGAAGCTAGACACAAAAGGCCACACATTGTAAGATTCTAGTTGGAGATCATGCTCAGAATAAACAAATCCACAGAGACAGAAAAAGTAGATGACATTTGCCAGAAGCTGGAGTGTGCGGGGAATAGGTTTGACTACTAATGGATAGTTTCTTTTCCTTTTTTTTCTTAAAGATTTTATTTATTTATTTGAGAGAGAGCATGAGAGAGAGAGAGAGAGAGAGAGAGATAGCGTGTGTGAGTGTGAGCACACACAAGTGGAGGCAAGGGGCAGAGGGAGACAGAGAAACAAACTACCGCTGAGCAGGGAGCCCAATGTGGGGCTCCATCCCAGGACTCTGAGATCATGACTGAGCCAAAGGCAGAGGCTTCACTGACCGAACCCCCCAGGCGCCCACACTACTAACAGGTAGTTTTGTTTTGGGGTGATGAAGATGTTCTGGAATTAGATAGTGGTGGTGCTTGTATGACTTGGTATATGTGAGAAAAATCACCTTAAAACTGTCTACTTCATGAGCACATTGTATGCTATGTCAATGATACCTTCATTTAAAAAAAATTAGAACCCAAATTAGATAGACTTGGCTCAATTCAAGGGACATTTACATGCCAGCTATACTGGTGTTCGATCTTTCTTGACCACACTCCCAAAAAGGTAAGAGTCATAAATTTAAAGATTTTATTTCTTTATTTGAGAGAGAAAGAGTGAGAGAGAGCATGAGAGAGGAGAAGGTCACAGGGACAAGCAGACTCCCCATGGAGCTGGGCGCCTCATGCGGGACTCGATCCCAGGAGTCCGGGATCATGACCTGAGCCAAAGGCAGTTGATTAACCAACTGAGCCACCCAGGCATCCATAAATTTAAAATAAATAAATAAAATAAAAATAAAAGTAAATTTTAAAAAATTTAAAATAAATTTTAAAAAATTAATTAAAAAGAAAAGAAAAAGGTAAGAGTCAAGACTTTTTCTGATAACCAGGTGGCCCTAAAGCAGGTAAAAGCCTGGATACAAAATAGGAAAGTATCCTCACCCCACTGATGGTGGACAGCCTAGAATTTTCACCTGGGATTTGATTTGTTTGCAATACGAAGGTCCCAGACCACCGAACCCAGAACTTTGTATTCACCTTCCTGTTTTTGTTGACTCTGCTGGCAGCTTGGTGAGAAGACAGAGATAAAGGACCAAATCAAGAGACTAATAATATATTCATAAAGAGTATTCTAGAAAGCTGAAACTTCTGTTTTATGTATTCTTATATAGTTCTCGTCCAAGTGGACCTCACTTCAGTCCCACTGAATGTACGAGAGTAGAGTTCAGGAGTTTATATTTTTAATAAATATCTCTGGTGATTTTTACTCAAATGATGATTATTCAAACTGAGTCTTTTTTCTACCAACTTTGTATTTGACAAATGCCAAGTCTATAGAAGGTTGAAAATATATAGTGCAACAAATGTCCATATACAGTATATCTTTTAAATTAGATTCAATAATTAACACTTTCCTAAATTTTTTCTATCTAGTTTCTCTCTTCATCAAATACTTTGAGAGTAAATTACAGTTATAATGGCCCTTCAAATATTTCACCTTAAAACAAAGACATCTTCACTTATAACCATAATTTAATTGTCACACCTGGGCTATTTAAGACTGACTGATACACATATACTATCAGATATACAATACATGATCCTATTTCTTCAGTTGTCCCAATAATGTCCAAATGTCCTTTATAGCTTTCTGGTTTTTTAGGGTTTTTTGTTGTTGTTGTTGTTGTGATGTTTGTTTGTTTTGCTTTTTATATTCAGGATCAAGTCTAGAATTACACATTGCAATTAGTTGCTACATCTCTTTGTTCCCCTTCAATCTAGAATACCTCTCTCATCTTTTTTTGTCTTTCATGAAACTGACATCTTTGAAGAGTATAGAATAATCATTTTGAAGAATGTCCTTCAATGTGGATTTGCTTTATTGCTTCCTGATGACTAGACCTAGGTTAAAATGTTCTATTAATATAATGTGTATTCGTTTGTCCATTATTGGTATAATTTGGTTTTATCATTTCCTGTGCCGTTCACCAGATTTTTTTATTGTGAAGATGTTTCCTTTGTAATTAATAAATAATCCGAGGATGATACTTTCAAACTAACCACTTATTCTTATGCATAAGAGTTTTTAACCAGCTTGTGTACTACAATTACCTCAACAATCATAGATCCCTGCGTAATTGCCGTAGTTGTAACAGAAATCATTAAACTCGGAGTTTAATTGTAATATTTCCCTCTTAATATTTCCTTTGTATCTTGAACTCAAATTCAAATATAGCCATCCTTCCTTAATATGATTGTTTCTACATAATCAGAATTTGAGATACAGATACAAACACTTTTATCTTCTAAACAATTTCAGGTTTCCAAAAATTAGTGTTTGGCAGAAAATATTTTCTACCCCACAGTTCTCTAAATCACCTTGATTTTTTAAGTGTGATAAATGATGGGCTGGGTAACGGGTTTATCTTTGTATTCTTAGTCCGCTTATAACTAGAAAGGTAGTTTTGTTCTGCTTCATAAGTCTTATAGATGTTGAAAAATTTTATAGGATGACTAACTTTTTTTTTTTAGCAAATGAAAAGATAATGCATTAAGCTATCTTTTAAGCATTGCTGAAATCCAATTATTTCTGTGGCATGGACTCTTACAGATTTTAAATACACTAAGGAACATAATGTGGCAAAGGGACTATCTAGCATTACCTTTGAATGTACCTTGCCCCATCCCATTTTCATACACATAGATATTTGACTGTTTAATTGTACATATTCTATTTGGCTATAATGGGTATATTTTGTCATTTAAAAAAAAAAAAACACCCTGTAAGTTTCTGACTTATTTTATTCAACCCTACCTCGCTAGTCAGTGCCAGGTGCCCTGAGAAATCTCAACTGAAATTCTATTATTTAAGGAGTTCGGGGATTTATTTTCCTCCAAGAAGTCTTAGCTTAAAAAGGACTTGATTCTCTCTGTAGGTCCTTCCCATTGGGTTGAGTTTCTCTCACTGCCATGTTGCTCTACTTTGCAAATGACGGGCTGGCAGTTGCAATAAGCATTAGCTCAGTCATTATCATCAGCCTTTGCCAAGCAGGAGGCCCCGGGCCACTGCACTTGGCTGTGTCAGAGCCCGGGGAGTGTGCTGTTTCAAGGAGCCATCACTTGGCAGGGATCAGCACCACCCATTGGTCCCCCTTCCACCGCTCTGTCAAAGCCCACTAGCATTTTGCTGCTCCTTTTAAGTGGTAGTTGCTGATGAAGTTCAATATGACAAATATTTATTAATCACTACCTAAAGCAAAGCACAGTGTTAAGCACTGTTGGAGGTAATAAAAAAAGTGCAATCCCTTTCTTCAAGTAAAATACAAACCAGTAAGAAAACAGGATGATTTTTTAAAATAGCACTGTTACATCTCAGATTCTAGGAAATGCCAGAAAGGGAGAAGAAGGGCGGGGGGTGGGGGGAAACGACACAAAAGACTATGAAAATGTGAAGAAAGGAGGAGAAAATTATCCACTAAATTGAGAGGTAGGAACTAGCCCTCCAGGTGTTATGAGAATATGGGATTTTCTGAGGACACAAAATGATAGGAAGATTTCTGCTCTATACTGTCAAGAGAATCATGACTTTTTTTTTTTTTTTTTTTTTTTTAGAGAATCATGACTTTTAAGTAGCAGAAAACACAACACAGTGGGGAGTTAACCTCTCCTCCTATTAGGCAGATTATTTTATAACTTTCCAAATCCAAATCATAAGATTTGGGTACATTCATTTCACTATTCTGTACCTATTTCAATGGCGACTAGAAACCAGAGCATGCTCTAGGACCAAGTTGTTGTAATAGTTAATGAGACCCACCTAGTTGGGTGGTGTAGACAAAGCAATGCAGTAATTTCGCTGAAGTTGTCTGTGTGTGCGGGTGAGAAGTGAACTCAGAGGAGGAACACCTCACCCACTCTGGAGGGTTCAGAGAGAGTCCCAGAAAGAGACATTTCCAGACTTAAAGCTAAAGCAGCAGTATTCCAGCCCAGTAAGCAATGGAAGCCAAAGCCCTCTTTGTCCTAAACACTGTACTCCTATGTCCCAAGACTTTCCAGTTCCAGGTACTTACCTGGAAAGAACACTGTGTACCCTCTAGTGGGTACAGTAATATAAATAATCTTCACTTCATATTATAATCTCATTGAGCCACAAGGACAAAATATGCCAACCATTTAGAAGGTATTTATTTACCACAATCTAGAGATATCAAATACCCGTGCAAATCAAATCAGCTCTTGATTAAATTCTGTGCACTAGTGATGGCCATGGTCACACTATTATGGATTCTATTTTAAATAAAGAGAGAACAAAATTATTTATGGTCATCCGAATTTGTAGGGCATTTGTTTAGGAATGAGTTATGGACAATTGGTAAGAGAAAACGATCAGAGAGGTCTGAGCACTTAATAAATATGGCAGTGGCGATACAATTTTCAGTCTGATTTAGGAACTGTAAAGACAGTCTGGGCTGTGCTTGAGATGCAGCAGAAGCTCATTTTGGATGATCAGTGGAGTGAGGGAGGTTGAACATTCTCAGTGCAGCAGTTAAGTGATCTTGGCAGTGCCAGAGAGAACCAAAGAGATTTGTTCTAGTTAAAGAAATGAATATTTGGAACTACTTCCGTGGCACTCAGGGGAACATTTTTCTTATTTGCTAACGGGAACTAAAAAATAAATGCATCACATTTGCTGAGGTCTCTAAACAAGATATCATTGAAAGGGGGTAGGCAGACTTCATAGGGGGTATTTGTGATGTTCGGTGTTGGAGAGCTCTTTTGTATCGATGTGAATTGCTCCCTTGTCCAGCCCCACGTGTGAACTGGGGAGCATGACAGAATCCTTTCCTGTTGCTCTAGGACCTTGCTCTATCATCACCTCTTCCTTCTCCCTCGTGTATCTTCAATTGTGTTTGCAAACACAATTCCTGACAAATACTCTGTATTCACCATCTCAAACGTCTTACCTTCCATTGGTTCCCAGATTGGCTTCTGGGTCCAAATTCTGCTCTATTTGCCCAGAGATAGTGGTCACCAGTGGCTAAAACCGATGGGCTCTCCTTGATGCTTTGCCATTGACCTCTTGCTGGCACCTGAATGGGGACCACTTTTTCCTTCATAAATATCCTTCTTTGGTTTCTGAAATATCTTCCTCATCTCAAGCTCTTTCTGAGATCACTATTTCCCTCCTCTAATATCCCTTAAATATTGCTGCCATTAATCTTCTATCAGTTTTTGCACAGCCTCAGATTTCTTCTTTCCCCTAGGGAATCCCAAATCTATGTTATCAGGAGAGGATCATCTCCTGAGTCCTACGCTGGTAATGCCATCTACCAGTGCACCAGCTCTACCTGAATGTCACATAAGCACTTCAAACCCTCTATGGATGAAACCGAAGCTATCATCTTTCATTCCTGAGTCTCTCTTCTGCTTCAAATTGATCGGCGTGCCTTGAGGGAATATTTTTTGTCTGTCACTGACCTTTCTGCATGCATTTTTAAAGAAAACTCATCTATTCTACTTACTAAACTGTAAGTCCTCTAGGGAAAAGAGCTCTGCCTTCTTTGTTTTTGTATCCGCAGCAACTAGTAATGCCATAATTATTTGGGAACTACAAATGAACAAGTGGAGTGAAGTGAGGTCCACAGCGTACCTGGTTTTTTTTTTTTTTTTGCACTACAATGAAGCCTATCAGATCAGAGTCCCAACACATGGTTGGAGGTGCTCCTTGGCATGACTGCTCAGTGAAGTCTCCCTTTTATTTCTCCTGGCAGCTCTCAAAACACTGCCATGTGCCACCGTGTTCTCTTTCCCAAGCAGGTACAGAATGCAATCCCAGGAGAACGTCTAAGGAAAGAAAATTGCCCATAAGAGTACAGCTATGAGGAATGAGTACATTTACAAAGGAAATGCAGAGCCATGCTCCAGGGAAAAGTACTAGGTCTTTCTTCTATTTTGATGTTTAACATTCAGCAGACTGAAAGCATTCAGTCTGTAGTAATGGAAAACAGCCTTGAAAAATGTGAGAAGATTTTATCATTAAACCTGACAAATCATAAAAATCTCAAAGGAAATAAATTTAGTTGGAGAGATAAAATTGCTATAGGGTAACATCAGGACTCTCAGCCTTCAAACGTACATATATGTCGGTATCCAAGGACCCTTTGGAGTTTCTAGCCCACATTAAAATAAAGAATTATGCAGAAGATTCTATGAAAATATAGAGGAGGGGCATCTCACTTGGTCTAAAGGAGTCAAGAGAGTTCTGCCTGAAGAACTAAAACCTGATTTTAAAAGTTAACTTTTGAACTGGATGTTTAAGCAGAAGGAAGAGCTCAGGGTAAATACAACATCTCATTTGGGGAACTATGCCAAGTTTGGCAAGACTTAAGTGTGAGTGTATGGGGGGGAGGTCAGAGATGGCTGTAGAAATGTAGCAAGGGACAAAGCATGAATCTCCTTCTATACTGTGTTTGCAGTTTGACAACCATGGTAGAGGGAAGCCATGAAAGTATTTTGAGTAGGTAAGTGGCATGATCAGACTTGTACTTTGAAAGGTAATTCTCAAATGTGATGAATTTCAGAGGAATATGTCCAGAGATAGCAAGACAAGCAAGAAGATCATTGAAATAACTTGACAAGAAATCACATTAGGGGGACGCCTGGGTGGCTCAGTGGGTTAAAGCCTCTGCCTTCAGCTCAGGTCATGATCCCAGGGTCCTGGGATCTAGCCCCACATCGGGCTCTCTGCTTAGTGGGGAGTCTGCTTCCCCCTCTCTCTCTGCCTGTCTCTCTGCCTACTTGTGATCTCTGTCAAATAAATAAATAAAATCTTAAGAAAAAAATAATAAGTCACATTAGGAAAAGAAGTTAAAGGAACTGATTCAATAGTAATTCAAGAAGTTGAATTCTAGAACCTAATGCATTGTGAAATAAAGGGATCTAGGATAATTCCTGGGGTTCTAGTTTCTTTCAGTTATTTAAGATCTATATCTAGTACTACATCTCAGGCTCTGTCAATGCAATAATAAACAAAACAAAAGACTTCACAGTCTTGGGGGATTATGAGTAAGTAAATAGAGTCTAGTGCAGTATGCAGTAGGATCTTCTAGCACAAACTTGGGATTCAATAAATATTTCAGGTGAGATATTAATGACAAAAAGTGCTACCTATGTAAAAGAGGCTAGGGAAATATTCTTTGAAAATGGACTAGCATGTGCAAAAGCACAAAAGTAAGAACGTATCTCTTAGTTTATTTAGGAAGCTGTAAGAAAGACTAGGTAACATCATACATCAAGAGAGGGAATACAGGAAGATAAGAGGGTTTAGTGGTGATAAGCCTAAATTCGTGCATGTAGAGATGGAGATGTCTATGGGATGTCCAAATGGAAAGAATGGGTCCTGCAGTCATCATAATTGTCTCGGACTTGACAGAGAAACAAATCTGAAAGACAAAGCAGGAGATAAAGCTGTGAGGGCTGTTAAGATTTCCCAGGAAGAGGGCAGAGAATGAGAAGGAAGAATGCAAAGGACACCGTCCCAGGTAACACACACATATTTAAGGGAGAGATGGAGGAAAAGTGTCACATGACACCGAATCAGGAGAAGAAAGAGGGATCAAGGGAAATCTAGACATCAAGAGGGTTTTGAGGAAAAGGGATTCAACATTACTAGATGAAGCTGAGAGCTCTAGTAAAATAATGACAGAAAACTACCAATTGGACTTAGTGTTTATGAGATCCTCAGTAACCTTGTTAAGAGCACTTTCAGTGGAGTGGGAGCCACAGAAGCCAGGTTAGGAGTGGTTGATAGGTGAGCAATTGAAACGGTGAGTATAGATTACACTTTCAAGTAGCTTGATTGTGAAGGGCCAGAGCGATGGTAGCCACAAGATCTCTGTGTGGAGTTGAGGAAAAAAATTGGTCTACTTTTTGTACTAAGGGAGAGGCATAAACAACTTTATCAGCTGAGGGGAATAAGCCAAGAGAGAAGGAAGGTGAAGAGATGCCATAATGACCCAGAGGAGACGAGGAGGGATGAGATACACATTATGTGGAGAATTAACCTTGAATTTCAAAACAGCTGGTCCTCCAGAGTTGGAAAGGAGAGGTGAAGGATGGATGAAAGGAGAAGATAGCATGGTAGATGGAGTTCTAAGGAGTTGGGGGAATAGTGTGGTGATAAGGTCATCTTCTCAGGGAAAGGACGTGATGTGAAGGCGGAGGAGTGTCCTTATCCCAGAGTCTCCCCGTTTCCCGTTCCTTTCTCACTTGTGTATCTCGAGCCATCACCAGACTGAACACTTTTGTTTTGTCAAGATTCCAAATAGGTCACTTAGTAATCTGGGAATGGTCAAATGTCAGCGCACCTGGAACACTACAAATAAACACAAAATAATCCCTGAGGCTTCTGGAAGCTTAGTCTTTTGTTTTTGATATGCAGCATGTAATAGACTAAAGAAAGAATTATTTACACAGAAAAGACATAGGGATTTTTTTTTCTTCACTGGATATATTTGTATTTTATGCATAATTATATTCCAAAACTATAGAAGTGATCACGATTATGTGCAAATGATGGCCTTTAGCCCAAAACTTCAAGGATTTAAGAGTCTGATAATTGGTCCCCTTTAGAATGAAATAATGGTATAATTTTAATTTAAGTTATTGTGGGTTTAAATATATAATAGTTAATGGACAGGCTACCAAGCATTCAATAAAATGTCATATAACTTGTATGAATCATAATACATGCTATCTAATTTTTTAAACCTACTGGAAGTAATGATCTGAGGACAAATTGTCCAAAGAACTGGGCTTTATTTTTTGTGTTTGTTTTCAAGGTGCCCGCATTTGTTGCCCCCAAATGAGCAATCTCTGGGTCAGTCTCCAACTGGCTGGAAATTCAAATGGCTCTTCTGAAGATTTGACACTGCCTCTAGTATCATTTAATATTTTTTATGAACATCTTAACTACAAAATTGAGAGAATTAAGCAATGAATGACACCAGGATGGCCAGACTGCTAACATCCCCAAAGAATGAACTAAAATTACAAGTGACAGAGGCCAATTACAGAAACGATCTACCCAAAACACAGAGAAGTTCAAGAGAAACTTAAAATTACATATTCTTACCTGCTTTATTGCACCTTCTCTTTGTGAAGGAGAATGATAATCATCATTTTTATGACTTACGCCTGTGGATTTATTTGCTGATGTCACTCACAGTCATAGTGGATAATAGTGTGCTTCCATATAAAGTACAGATCGAATATTCTGGTCAAAAATGTGAAGGGCATTCATTTATAGGAAAGCAAATCAGTAGGAAGGTGGTTAAAGTAGGATTAAATTCGGGGCACCTTAGTGGCTCAGTCAGTTAAACTGTCATAATCTCAGGGTCCTCCGGTCCAGGCTTGTGATGGTCTCCATGCTCAGCGAGGGGTCGCCTTGAGGATTCCATCTTTCTCTTCCCCTTCCGCAGACTGCTCTCTCTCTCTTTCTCTCTCTCTCAAACCAATAAATCTTTTTAAAAACAGGATTGAATTCAGGAAAGAGTGATAGAAAAATACTGGTCGCTCCAACAAGATAGAGTATTCCTCCCTCAAAATCGAAAAGTGAGTTGCCCAGTACTAGAATGGCAACTCCGTGATGGTCAAAAACCCGGACTCCTCATGTCCTGTGGCTCCAGCACCTTCAACACACGGCTTCTCCTTAGAGTTCCAGGTGTCTCCTCAACTTCCACCACCGAGTCTACATTCCAGGCAAAGAAAGAGAAAGGAATGGAAACACAGACCTTCTCTTCTGTTTCTTTTTTTTTTTTTTAATGTAAACAAAATTTACCATTTACCATTCTAAACATTTTTTTGTGTGCTGTTCACTGGCATTAAGTACCTTCATGTTGTTCTGCCACCATCACCTGCCATCCATTACCGTAACTTTTCCATCATCCCAAACATTTCTGCCCATTCATCAATCCATAACTCCCCACATCCCCTCAGTTCCTGGTTACTTCTATTCTACTTCTGGTCTCTATGAATTGGATTACTTTAGGTAACTCACGAGAGTGGAGTCATATAATATCTGTTCTTCCGTGAGTGGCTTATGTCACTTCGCACAATATCTTCAAGGTTCATCTGCATTGTAGAATGTGTTAGAATTTCCTTTCCCTTTATTTATTTATTTATATATTTTTAAAAAGGTTTTATTTATTTATTTGACAGAGAAAGAGATCACAATTAGACAGAGAGGCAGGCAGAGAGTGAAAGAGGGACGGGAAGCAGGCTCCCTGCCGAGCAGAAAGCCCAATGCAAGGCTTGATCCCAGGACCCTGAGATCATGACTTGAGCCGAGGGCAGAGGCTTAACCCACTGATCCACCCAGGCGACCCTACTTTCTCTTTAAAGCTGAATAATATTCCATTTTTATGTATATGGCACAATTTGTTTATCCATTCATTTATCGAAGAACAATTAGGTTGCTTCAGTCTTTTGGCTATTGTTATTTTGAGTCCCTGCATTCAATTTCTTGGGGAATATATAATTATGTATATTGTTATATATTAAACTATTATATATATATCTGAGAATATACATATTATTACATAATATCTAAAAGTAGAATCGGAATTGTTAGGTCAAAAGATAAGTCTATATTTAATTTTTTGAGAAATTGGTATACTGTGTTTCATGGTGGCTACACAATTTTTACATTCCCATCAGTGATGCACAAGATTTCCAACATTTGCACATTCTTAATAACACTTGTTATTTTCTGTTTTCTTTGTTTTTTAATAATAGCCGTTCTAATGGATTTGTTCTGGCATGTTATTATGATTTTAATTTGCATTTCCCTAATGGCTAGTGATGTTAAACACTTTCAATGTGCTCATTGGCTACTTATGTATCTTCTTTGGAGAAATGTCTCTTAGTCTTTTACTTATTTTTTTAAAATCAGGTTGATTTTTGTTGATGTTAGTTGTAGGGTGTTCTTTGTACATTCTGGATATTAATCTCCTTTTCTTTTAAATGTTCCTTTCTGGAAATTACATATGACACTTCTGTTTATATTTCAAGGGCTATAAGTAACTTCAAGTGAAGCTGGTAACTGTAGCCTATTTCAGGAGGCCATGTACCTAGCTAAAAATCAGGGGTTTTATCATTCTGGAAGAAGAAAAGAACAGATGTGGTGAGTGAGTAGTCTCTGCTGAAAAATTCAGATTCAGGGTTTCTTGTTAATTAGGGGGCTTCATCTATAGAGCAATTTGCTAAAAGGGAACTACTAATGTCTTTGTACAACCAATGTCTCAGGTTTATAACTTTGCAATTACCATGTTTTTCTTCTGAATTTTCCCTCTATATTCAAAAGTAACAAAGCGTGCTTTGTTTATATTATTATGTATTGTTACATTATATATTATGTTATACATATTTTATTTTATGTTTTATAGAGACACTATATATATTTGTTATATATAAATATATTTTACATTATTCTTTTCATATTTATTTTAAAACATATTTGTATAAATAGATAAATAAGGTCACATAATTTAGGTCTATTTTGCATTAATAGCATATTTATTATTACTCTCAGGCTAATATATAGCTGATTTTACTCTAGGCTTTAGTTAAATTTTCTTTCAATTCCATCTGCATCCTTAAATGTCCAGAGTTTTTAAAATATTGTATTGAGGGGGCACCTCAGTCATTAAGCGTCTGCCTTTGGCTTGGGTCATGGTCCCAGGATCCTGGGATTGAGCCCCACATCAGACTTCCTGCTCTGCGGGAAGCCTGCTTCTCCCTCTCCAGCTCCTCCTGCTTGTGTTCCTGCTCTCGCTATCTCCTTGCCAAATAAATAAATAAAATCTTTTTAAAAAAATTGTATTGAGGTGTAATTGACATAAAATATTATATTAGTTTCAGGTATAGAACATGATTTGGTTATTTGTGTACATTTAAAATCATCGCAATAAGTGTACTTAATATTTGTCACCATAAATAGTTACCAATTTTTTTTCTTGTGATGAGGACTTTCAAGATTTGCTCTTTTAACAAATTTTGTATACGCAATACAGAACTTTTTTTTGATGGTGTCAGAGTTGCAAAGAATTTCGCCATGCAGTGTCCAAACTTTTTGCAAAAGTGTGTTTTGTCTCATGAGTCTATTGCCTCCCTACCTTCCAATGACAAGGTATTCATGCAGCTAGGCCATTTAAGTTAACAAGAAACATGTTTAAAAATAATACACAGACATGCATATTTTTGAATATGATTATTAGATCAGTATTCAGGAGAGTGAATAAAAGGTGCTTAAATTAAGAAATTAGCAACATTAATTATTGTTTATAAAGATTTTTAAAGTTTTTATCTATTTATTATATTTAACCCATCAATGAGGGAGTAATGCTAAGGGATCAGGGATGCCATGGACAAGGAACGTGTATGTTCCCTCTATTCTGCCATGATTTGTTTGGAAGACCAGGTCTCTCCTGAGAAAGAACTCATCCTAAAGGAATGTTTGGTCCAGGGCAGCAAGGGCCAGTCTCCAAAGGAAAGAGTCTGACTAATGTCTAAACTAATGTCTGAGTTCTGGAAAGATAAAGTACCACTAACGTGATAAAAATGTAAAAAAACATTCACTAAAATAAGATGTTGGGTCAGAATGACCTTACTGCCCACCTATATCAGATTCTGGCCAGAATCTCTATTTGGGGTGATGTTGAACCCACTGAGACAAAGGAAGGACATAGGGTCAGAGAAGCAGGTAGTACCACCCCACATGTATGACAGAGAAGGCACAAGGGGGAAAAAAAAGAAAAAAACACAGAAAGGGAGGAAATGTTAAGAGTCAAATACAAGCTGCGGGCTAACTCATCAGTGATCTTATGACACCAAAAATGCCCTAAAGGTGAAGGGGAACCTGATAGGGCTTGGATCCTAGAATTATACACAAGAGGGCCAGAGATGTGCCCTTATATTAGCCTCACTATGGTACGAGGGCATCTCAAGCTGTGTGGCCCAAGGAGTAGGATCTTCATAAGCATGTGATCTCTAAGAGAAGGAACTGGGGGAGAAGAGAGGAGAAATGAGTAACTTGCATTTAAGTAAAGATATACTAAAGGCTAAGATATTAATCACATTTATTTTCAATATTCAAATCATGTTTTGTCATGAAAATATGACTTTACTTGAGGATTTTACTTCTTTCACAAATCTGAGATATCTGGCTAGAGAGGAATGTGTGAGCCATTTTCCATCTCACTGACCACAGGTATAGGTCATTGATCAACAACAACAACAACAAAACATCTTGTAAAAAATGAAAGCAGCAAAAACATAGAAGTTGTCTTAAAATAGAAAACCTGGTGACAGAAGTACCCTCAATTTCTTTGGCACAATGAAGCTAGACGCGGCATCTGTACAGTCTGTTCATACACCCTTTTCATAGATGGCTTGTGAAACCAACACTCAGACTCACATGAGAGCCTCAGGGGAAGCCAGATTTCACACCTCCACCCTTCAAAGTTCTAACATAAGGAAGAAAATCTGATGTCATGTCATCTTTAAGAGACTTCGTGTAGAGAGAGGAGATGCTGGTCCCGGAATGTCCAATGCCTGCCAAGGGGCTCTCTGCCTGGTGATGTGTGTGTTTGGGAAGGAAAATGCCCAGTCGTGACGGTCTTCAGCCCTTTCAACAATGTATCTAAAGGCAACAATAGAGAGGAAAGACAATCCCTCTGGCTGTGTAATGAAACAAAGAACCTGCATCCCCAGGGAGGGCTCCTACTCCATAAACGCTGTAAGGAGGCCATGTTGTCTCAAGGAAGAGGACAATGAGAGGAAAGTCCCTGACACCATTATGCTGCTATATGTCTGGCACAGGGGATCATAAAACTGAGTGAGGCAGCATGAACCAGTGAACAGAGCCCTCCCTCGGATTTATGACCAATCCACTCTTCATTTTCACCCAGTGAGGGCAGTCATGTTCTTAATAAAATGCTTTGAAATCCTGACATAAGAACCACAAAATGTTATCATTGCTAAAATCCATGAAGTTCTCGGTCCTCCATCAGAAAGTTCAGATAAACCACAGAAGAGAAAAAGCAAGAGATTCCCCACCTTATTCAAAAATAGGCACTTAAAATTATCTGGTCTCAGAAAAATGGCCTCTCTTGTAAACCGGTTTTCTGGTCATAACATGGACCTCACCTGCAGTTACCTAAATGCAACATGTTTTCCTCTGAGAGAGTGCGGGAGCCCAGACAAGGTCAAGCACCCTGCATCTCAGGAGGCATTAGCTCGTGACTCCTTTTTAACAGCAACACTTTGGAAGTGACTGATGCACACACCCGGAGGTTCTTAATGGACCAGTCGCAATCACCACAATAGAAGCTGTTTAAGGAGCTGTCTTTCATATTTGCTGTGCAAATCATTTCTGTAAATGCGTGGGTTTATTGATCTGAATAAACCATCCCTTGGTGTAAAGAAGGGAAGATCTGTGTTAGTCACCGAATATTTCAATCCCAATAAAGCCATACTTTGGAAAATGTGTTCCCTTTCAGCGCTATTACTTATTGTTTTGTTTGGCTGGTTTTGTTTTAGCTCTGAGTCCTTAAATCTCTAATATACAGTTAATACCATTTAGGGAAAAGGTCTCAACATTTCTCTTCTCATTTCTCTTTATCCCCTTTATTACAGTACTTGATATAGGGGCGCCTACGTGGCTCAGTCGGTTAAGCGTCTGACTCTTGATTTCAGCTCAAATCATGATCTCAGGGTGATGAAATAGAGCCCGGTGTGGGGTTCCGAGTTAAGTGCGGAGCCTGCTTAAGATTCTCTCTCTCCCTTTCTTCTGCCCTCTCTCTCAATAACAAAAACGACAATGCTCAGTACAGAGCAGGTAGGTTAAATGAAGATGTACTGAGCTGTTGCATCCAACAGTTCACTGTATATTCACTAGCTAATCTACTAAAAGCAGAATTTAAGAATGAACAGAAAGGATCTGTATCAGTTTAAAAGTTCATTTCAAGCTGGCTGAAGTTCAATCATGCAGTTTCTACTATGGCATAATAATTACAAGAAATTATTAAAGGGGGCACCGTATAGATCCTATTTCTGGATGGATTTTGTCACACACACTCTATCAAAATATAAATTCCAAATTCAAGGAAATTCTTTTCTGCTATGAAAAACTGTATGTAGAAAAATTCATGTACCTCTGCCTTAGCAAGGGAAATCAGAGGCATCCAGCACTAAAGACCTGTCTTCTCATTTTACCCTCTCCACTCCCCCTTTAATTATTTTAGTTTCTCTTTTTTAATGGCTGCTCCTCCTCTTCTCCTTTTCTTTGATTGCTCATCAGCAAAACTACCCATTTAATTAGACACTTACACATAATTTAAAAAAACATTATGTATGCATCCTAGGTGGTACTTCATGGGGTGGTCCTAGGTAGCTGGGCAGGAAAAGATTAGTGTTTAAAACTTAGGCATTAATAGTAATGGACTAGTAAGCAATTCTGCATAATTATCATAGTGTTTATTACATATTTGTTATTTTTATTGTATAATTTCATACAGATAATCTGAGATGCACCAGAATAACCTCATTGCTAGGCGTATAGTCCGCACATACGAATGTTGTCACTTTAAATCTAAATTTTATTCACAAGCTTATATGAAGTATGTGGTGAGTTTTTTGGCTACATAAAAGGCACATGATGAAACAGAAATTTAAGATTCTCTGAATATAATATGGAAGGAGTTAACTTAGTGACAAATGGTTTCCTATAATTAAGAGGGGTTGAGACCATTGTTACTTATGAATTTTAGCTGCTAGTTAACCAGCTAATTAATCAGAAAAGGGAAATATCCATATGAATATTTGTTCTCTATAAGTTTAATGAGAAGTTCCCAACAATGTAAATGTCACAAATAACATAATAAAACTGAACTGAGGGGTGCCCGGGTGGCTCAGTGGGTTAAGCCTCTGCCTTCGGCTCAGGCCATGATCTCAGAGTCCTGGGATCAAGCCCTACATCGGGCTCTCTGCTCAGTGGGAAGCCTGCTTCCTCCTCTCTCTGTGCCTGTCTCTCTGCCTACTTGTGATCTCTGTCTGTCAAATAAATAAATAAAATATAAAAAAAAAAACTGAATTGATGTATTTGCTTTCCAACATAATATTCCTTAACCTGATGTATCAAATTTCAAGTCTGTCTACATTTTTGGTCTAGGAATAGTCATACTTTATATTAAGTCTATAAACTCGAGTACCAAGTTAGCAACATTAAACGTTTAACATATTTAGGTAACAGACAAGGAAAAAACATCAGTTTTTATTACTTTTTAAAATCATCTAACATCAAAAATTAAAATAATCATACACAGATGTAAACACCTAGCTTGTAAAAGCAATTCCTTGAATTGTTTTAAACTCGTGTGCAATTTCCAACTTCTTCATATATCAGAAAGAACATATGCAAATATATCCAGTTTGGCATTTGCGGGAGAAAATCCCTTAGATGCAGAATTTCATTGGCTGCTCAGATAGGAAACTCATTTTGGTTTTGCTTAAAAATTAACACATCCTCTCGCTGACATTTAAGACCAGTAATTGGCTGCAAAGTGCTCAGTGATGCTTATAGATGAACTGTGGTATATATCTACACAAAATCTATCTATAGATATCTGTCTATATCTATCTATAGATATCTGTATATATGTATCTATATATAGATTATATATATAGAAAGATAATATATATATAATGTTTATATATCTGTATCTATTTATACGGGGAGAGAAAGAGAGAGAGGAAGAGGACGTAATTCTCTACTATAGCCTCCCGTTGCTGCATACCTTATGACATCTTGGTATTATAGTGTAGGTCATAATATACTATTGTAAATGACTGCCTTTTTCACTCTTAAGAACTTTTCTCAGATGGTAAAATGTGACCCAAACACCTTTTCCAAATCCTAATAAAACTAGTGCCTGGAGAGCAAAAGGAGAGAAGGCCCAAGGAAGTTTACTCACACAGATTTCACTATCTTTTCATTATTGTAAATCATTTTATCAAATTTTTATAGCAACTATATGATAGATCCAGCTGATATTTTAGTTATAAATTATAAATATGAAAAGAATAAAAAGGAAAAAGAAAGTTTGAGAGGAAAACACAGAATCCATATATATATATATATATATATATATATATATATATATATATATACTTCTACTCTAGTGTTTTCTATTTTTATTAATAAGTTAAATCCAGATTGTGCAAAAGCTAAGGGCAAACATCCAGCTAAAAGGAGAAGCAAGAAGCAGGCAATAATTGGAGAATGTAGCATATTGTCTTTTTTTTCTCTTATTGTCAAATTTTACCCCTATTATTCATCTCCCAAACATTTTAAAAGGATACAATGAGCAGCTGCAGTCCATCATCAAAACTTTGCTCTTCTATCCCAGAAACATGCTCCAACTAAGGAATATTCAGTTTTAGTTGTAATGTGTTTGTAGAGCAAATATTGACTGAGCACCCACTACGGGTCAGTTTCTTGAATATTCCACTTGCACATTATACTTCCCATGTTCCTTCTTGCCCAAACACATGCAGCAGTGCTACCCAGAATCTCTAATCATGAGAAACAGGTAACAGAGGCAATTATTGGAAATTATTCCATTAACTCTCTGAGAGAGCCAACTACTTGCCAGACGTGTAAGAAATTTCTACTGGATACAAAAAACAAACAAACAAACAAAAAAACCCCAAAACCAAAAAGAATGACACAGAAATATTTGATGGCCATATTTGTAATTCTCTCTGAAACAGAAAAATTACATGTACTGAAAACATCTTTCAATCCGAATTAATATTTGGGTTCAAGGATCTAAGGAAAATCATGTTTGCTTGTTTCTTTTTTATTTATAACAAAGACTATTTTGAAACACTTTTGTCCAATACACTGCATTGTGTTGACCACACAGTTAAAGATAAACACAAAACCTGATTATTTGTAATGACTATTTTTTAATAAATGTTTTAAAAATAAATGTTTTAAAAACGTGTGGTTCAATGAGAGCTGAACTTAAGGACCCCATTTATTTTTAAACATACTTAGTGGAGCTGTGATAATCCTCTTCCTCCACGCTTTTGCCTTATAAATAGCAATCCTGATTGTCACATAATGGTGGTTTCACTTTTCAATAAGGAAGGAGCAAAGTTAATGAGAACCTCTCACTTTTTTCTGACCAGAGTATAATAGAAGTACTCTGGAGAACATAAAAATTATTGGGTTTATTCAAATTATAGTATTAGCTCTTAAAATATTAAATATTAATATTTAAATTATAAAACTAAACAGTTAATCTTTAGCATTTTATCTAGGACAAAGCTATGTAGATGTTTTCAAGGAATTTCTCTCAAAAAATGCTGTCATGTATAGTTCTTAAAGCACAGCACAAGAAAACCATATAGGCCGTTCACTCATTTAACTTAGGCTTCGAATGTTAAAAATCTACCTGACAATGAAGAAATATACCATACTACTTTTTGCCAAAGAATGCAATCACCCATTCAGCAAATCAAACAAGAAATTGTATAACTGTTGTTTGAAATATGAATTTTTACAATTTGGGGAAGGTGTTATGACAGTATGTACAATAGTCTTAAAATATTTATACCCATTTTTATCTTGTACTTTCATTCCTATAAAATAATTTGAAATTTTCTAGAATCTTAATACATTAATACGAGGATTTTAATAATATGCTATACTCATTAGAAACATGAAATTAAGGTCACAGTTGAGTAAACTATATTATGTGCATAGAGATAATATTACTAAGACATTTTTAAATTAACATATAATGTATTATTGCTTCAGGGTACAGGTGTGTGAATCATCAGTCTTACACAATTCACAGCACTCACCGTAGCACATACCCTCCCCAATGTCCATAGCCCAGCCACCCTCTCCCTCCCCGCCCCAATCCCCAGCAACCCTCAGTCTGTTTCCTGAGATTAAGAGTCTCTTATGCTTTGTCTCCTTCCCTGGGTTTATTATTAAACACATTTTGGGTTTTATTTTTAATTTTATTTTTTAAAAAACTATTTGAGAGAGAGTTTGAGAGGTAGGAACAGAAGGAGAGGGAGAGAAAGTTACAAGCTGACTCCATCTTGAATGCAGAACCCAACATGGAGCTCAATCTCATGACCTTGAGATCATGACCTGAACTGAAACCAAGAGCCCGATGCTGAACAGACTGTGCCACCCAGGTGCCCCATGCTTTATTCTTTTAAATATGTTGTCAGCTAAACCAGAGTGGCTTCTCATGATGGCACTGTACAGTCAAGTCGCCTGAACTCACTATCATTTCAATTTCCATTCTGCTTGGCAACATCTACGTGTGGGGTACAAAAGAGATAAAACCCTACCCTATTATTCTTTAAATACTTGGGAGAATAAAGGTAGACCATTACCTACTGAACACACTGATGGTTGCACAGATGGAAATAAAAATTGCCTTGCATGAATATAGGAGGCAATCTTGAAATTGGAAGGCAAGTTAAATCCTCAAAGATTTCAAATTTACTAAGCCTTTTTATTTTAAGGAACATGACCTTTTCTAAAAGAAGCTTCTCAATTCCATCTCTCCCTAAAAGGCTAAAATAAATAGTTCTTTAACATAGCAAAATGGATCTTTGGCAGGGATAGATTAAAAGAGCAATTGAAGAACTGCAGAACATGGAACCTAACCGATGATAATGAAGTAATTAGAGCAGCTGCTCTCAGTGCCCAGCCCATATCCCACAGTCCTTATTCCTTCAGAAAGCAGGACTTCCATACACTAGTATTGGGTTCTCTGTGCCTGCAGGCTTTTCCAGAAGGCTGCTCTGTTCTGGGGCCCACAGATCAGCAGTGTCAAGGAATTAACATCGTGAAGAGCAGCCCTCAACCAGTGACTGGTGATGTGAGTGTGTAAATACCTCAACTCCCTTGGCCCATGAGTGGGGTAATTCTGAAGCACACAACTCAACAATTCTCAGAGATTTCCTGTGGGATTAAGCTTCTCTCACACAGTGCTAACACAGATCCCTCATGGGCTGCCTCCTTCCCTGTTTCACTTTTCTGTTTCCTTGCTAGTGTTCCTTGTATCTCCCAAATAAAAGATTTGGTCTTGAATCTTTGTCTTAATGTCTACTTCTTGGACAATGCACACCAGTAATGTGCTAATCTGCTGGATAATATAGAAAATGAGGTAAGTGTTATTTATAATACATTTATTAATTGCATTTTTATAAGTTAGGGACTATATTCATTGCCATGATATTAATTATCAACCTAAATGAACCTTACTAATTAGCTCTTGCTTCTTGAAGATTTGAGCAGTCCTCACTTTTCCTATGAAGATTTAAACCATTATTGGTATTTGGGGAGATAGTCAAAATAATTTAACAATAGGTATTATATGATTGTTATTATAATGATTGTAATAAAAGACATTGCTATAGAGCTATACCAAATCTTGTTTGCCATATATTAACCATTTGGTTGCAGGTCTTGGGGAGAGTCTGGAACAATGGAGGAGTATTTGAGAGTCTCAGGCAAGCAGATATTTAACAATCAGTTCAGAAGGATCCCAATACTCTAATAATCAGTAAAGCCCTACTGATGCATACCAACCGAATATTGACTTAGCCAAAGATCTTGAACACTGTGTATATGTCTTCCTTTTATAATACAAATAATGTAGTTTCCAATGGGATCAACACAGCATATAAAATAACTACCAAGAGGCACTCTTTCCTTGAGAATCAAGTTTTCGAAGAAAACATGAATATGGATAATTTTAAAATATAACATAGAAATGCGTTCAATCCAGCAAAATGACTATCAACAAAAGAATAAGTCCCCAGGTGATGTGAGTGCCACTCCTCAACATAAATGAATATAACATGCCTATTGAAATACAAAAGCCTTCTGATTGAAATGCCTCCTTATTTATACTCTGCTATAAACACACAAGGAATTCACCCTGTGTTGAGTACTGAATAAAAAGGTGAACAAAAATACCCAGTTGCTAGAAAGGTTTGTAATCTCCAAGTACCATAAGGGAATTCAGAGGCTAGTAGCTGCTTAAAGCTGAAATATAGGGTGAGTGGCCACTGTTATCAAAATAATTTTCCACAGACTTGGGCAATTAACTAAAATGTGAAAGATGACACTGCATGAAAATATTGTTCCAACCACAGTTGTACAGAAACGAAGTGCGGGGGGAGAAAAAGGGGAAAGGAAACTAGCAAGCAAACTCTGGCTTGAAAGATTCAGAATTTACGGTTTTCAACAATATTTTATGAGCCTCAGGAACATCTTATCTAGAGAGAAAGAAAAATCAAATTGAAATGAACTCCTCCTGAACTCAAGCAAACATAATAAAGCAAATGATTTCTGTATTAGATCTCAACACAAGTTATTTAAAATACTTCTGAATCCAACAGAGGTAACATTTCTGAACAAGAGGTTTTTGTCCAAGTCTGATCATACACCCTGAAAACTTATGTTTCAGCTAAAAACATAGTACTATTTAATAATCACAACAGAGAACAATTAGCAACTTATCCCTTAGGCTTCAATAGTAAACTATTCATTTAAACAATATTTCCCCATTCAACCTCAGATATACAGTATTAGATGAATTGTATCTCTGTACTGTGACATTAACATCATTGATCCACATATGTCTTGCTTTTATTGGTTGCTCATGTTTGTTGAATAATGTAACAAGCACCTGTTAACTCATAACCTCAAAACAAAAGTTACTCTATTGAACATAACTTATACCTAATTGCATGGTTCCTGCGTCAGCACACCCCTCTTGGCTCTACTCTGCAAGATGGTCATCATCCAAAATTCTGTGTTCATCATTTCCTGGTTTTCCTTTAAAAATAATTAGTTGCATCTACACTTGTTAGTTTATTTTAGTTGTTTTTGAGGTTATAAAAAGCATATCATGCTACATGTAATCTTTCAGGACTCATTTTTCCCCCTATATTATATTGCTAGGATTTTCTATGTTGTTGCTTGTTGCTAAATCCATTCACTTTATCTGTTGATAATATTCTACCATGTGAATGTGCAATTTATTTATCCATTCTTTCATAAATGGACATCTGAGTCATTTTCAGTTTATACTACTAGAAATAGTACTAAGGATATTTCTGCATATGTTTCCTTTGTGAAATGCAAAATTCTCTCTTCAGTGGTGATTTCCCCTAACGTAGAATTTGCTGAGTCATGGTAAAATGAACGCTTAGCTTCAGGAGATAATGCCCAAATTACACTCTCAACAACAATGTATAAGAAATACCATGTAACTCTATCCTTCTTGAAAAGTATTACTGTGTGGAAATGCTGGCTAACCTTGGTTTCCTAGTGTGAAATACAAAATATGTGAGATTAAAAAGGCGGTACTAGTGAGATAGAGAAATTTGCATTTGTGATAAGCCACATTAATTTATAGACCACGAAATTATAATGTAAATATAATTGTCTAATCTTTTATATTGTTCTCTGTCCATTTCATTTCATTTAACCAAATGACTTATGAATATAGTTGTATAAACTGTAAATTATCATACAAATAATATAGCCAACATTAAATAAAGGATTTGCAGAATTTCTCAATTTATCAAGAGAAAATACTAAATATATCAGAAGAAATTCATGATTAATAGAACAAAAGAGTAGAGGTTTTGATAGAGGGCTGAATTTGGAGTCCAATTAGGAGGGTAAATGGTCCAAAGCTCATAAGCCACCATGTAGCCTTCCCTAAATTGTTAGTAACATTTTTGTGAAGAAAAAGTTAAAAAAATATATACACAAACAAAAATTATTGCTAAAAGCCTAGCACTGCCTGTCATCCTACAGATAAATTGAGGTTCACTTCAAGTTGTACTGAGTGGCCCTTCATGTTATCTCTGTGTGACGGTGTATAAGGAGGGAATCCAGGCCCCTCCCCACAGTCTGCTGCCTTTCAGAATACATGGAAGTCACCATCCCACTGCCCTCCCCCTTGCCATTACCAATGGAACATCTCTTACTGTGTCCCGTTAGAAAGTACAACTTTTGGAAAACTACCAAGGTAGGAAGTAAAAAGTTAATGCCAGCATTCAACATCCTGATCATAAAGAACTCTAGGTGATTTCTGTTGGCACTGCTTAATGGTCACTGCAGTTTTTTATTTTTTGTTTTTTTTGTTTTACATCTAGTGATCCCAAATATCAGCAATGTACTGGTGAGGAAGAGGAAGATGCTATTTTTGACTTAGCAGGGCCACAGAAGATAAACTCTATCTAGACCACAGAAATGACATAGCCATTGATTACCTTCTCAGCTGTAGGTCTGAGAAGGGAATTAGACAGGCATTCAAGTAGACAAGGAAAATACAGACATTCGGTCTGCCAACAAATGGTGATTCTGGTGAGATGGCTCCTTGTTAGAAAACTGAATGAAAGAAAAAGAAAACAAAAACATTAAAAATATTTGAGGGAGTAATGTCACTGAACAAGGAAAGTAAATCACCTTGTCTCTGAAATACTCAGAAACACTATTAAAAGTGTTACAGATAACAAAATATTAAATATTTTTTGGCAGTCTCAACTGACCTCATAAATCACAAAATCAAAAAGCAACTGATTAAAAGCAAAACAGGGCAAACAGAATGATATGCAAAGGGAGAGAGGTGAGATTGTGAAAGACTGCTGTTAATATTAAGCATCAGACTAAAGATGCATTGGAGGATTTAAAATGTGTTGTGTTGTAGGCCTGATGATGAGGCCTCCTAGAACACAAGAGACCTACTATGAGGAAAATGTCATAGAGAGTAGTAAATGAAAAAGAAGTAAAGACACAGAGAAATTAAATAATAAATTAAATAAGTCTATCAATAAACTTGATAGTTTTCAAATTGAAAGTTTTAAACTATTTCATAAAAATTAAGGAATTACAGGTGGGAAAGGTGAAAGATCCAAATGAGTGAGTTTTCAAATACAAGTAGAAAAATCTGTCATTGGCTGAAAGAAAAGAAAGGCAATCATTAATGGAATAGGAAAGTAATAAAGGACTTCCTATTTTATGAGAGGAAAAATTAAATTAACAGAAATGTAATCAGTGACATAAAGAAAGTTAAAAAGTGGGAAAGTGTAAGACAAGTAGGAAAGTAAGGTGGAAGGTATGACAACAAGAGTATCAGTCATTACACCAAAGGTGAACTGACTGAATTCACTTTGAAAAGAAAGATGGTTACGTAGGTCATAATTAAAACACAGCTATATGCTATATACGTGAAACTACTTGAAAGGAAGTAATAAAGGAGGGTTGAGTATGAGGGGTGGATTAAGACATAACAAGCAAATATAAAACAAAAAGAAAACAGATTGGGCATGGTTAATACCATACCAGGTAAGGTTTTAGATTAAAGGTACATATAGGATAAAGAGAAACACTGTAATGATACAAAGTCACATATAAAGGAAATATCACAGACCTAAGTGCATGTGTACTACATATCATCATGCCATCTTGTATATAAAGCAAGAACTATTAGAAACCATTAGAACTATTAGAAATGCAAGGCAGACTTTATAGAATTGCAATATAGTATATTGCAAGGTTTCCACTACTCAAATGTTATAAACATTATATATTGAATTAGACATATTATAAATAAAAAAACTAAGGACCTAGAAAAATTCACTAATACAATCAATAAACTTGATTCATAGCTACATAGAGCTTCACATCTAACAGAAAATGTATAGTTTTTGTTTGTCCATGGAACATTTACAAAACAGTCTATATCCTGATCACAGAGAAAACCATGATAATTGCTCAAAAGTTGATACTTCCCAGGTCTCTCTGACTGACTATAGTCCAGTGAAATTAGAAAGTAGTAGTAAAAGTTGATCTGGAAAAATCCAGAGTATATCCTATTATTCATATATCATATATTTGTTAAGTTTAATATAGGAAATAGGTGGTATTTCCATTACATACAAAAGGAATTATTTAATAAATGGCACAATTGGTCCTCTATCTAGAAGAAAAAAAACTGGAAATAAATATTTCAGTGCAAAATATAAAATAATAAAATTCATACAAAAATGTATAAAGACATTCTTATTCAGTTAGAAGATCCAGCAAAATACCAAAGACAACATAGATACACAGGGAAATTATAAAAAACAAAGTCAATAAATGATGTATTTTGGAAAAAGTTGGTAAAGCAAATAATCATAGGACTAATACTTAAATTTATATAAACATTACTTCTCATGTTGACAAGAAAGTAAACCAATGGACTATTGAAAACAATTCACAGACAAGCAGTATTGACGGCCAAAAATTTATGAAAAGAAGCTTAATTATTAAGAGGAAAACACAAACTAAAGGAATTAGATATCTTTTTATAGCCATCAGAGGGCAAAATTTTAACATGTATTGTAGATGAGAATGTGAGAAAATAGTAAAGTGGGAATATGAAGTGCTGGCACTTTCTGGAAATCCATCTAGCAGCATTTCATAAAATTAATAATTGGCATACCTTTTGAGCCAGCAGTCCCGTTCTTGGCAATGACTCTCCTAGAAAGAAAACCCTAAAGAATATAAAACAATTCAAAGGAGATTATTTAAATAATGCTGGCTTATCTGTAGGGAATAATATGCAGCTATTAAAGAGAATGAAGGTTATCTATAGTAATTTGTCTTTGAGGAACTTCCAGGAAGTATTTTCAAGCAAAAAACAAAAACAGGGTGTCTGGGTGGCTCAGTGGGTTAAGCCTCTGCCTTCGGCTCAGGTCATGGTCCTGGGGTCCTGGGATTGAGCCCTGCATCGGGCTCTCTGCTCAGCGAGGAGCCTGCTTCCCTCTCTCTTTCTCTGCCTGCCTCTCTGCCTACTTGTCATCTCTGTCAAGTAAACAAGTAAAATCCTTAAAAACAAACAAACAAACAAACAACAACAATGAAAACAAGGTACAGAAAAATGTATAACACACGATTTTTAAGAAAATGAACAATAACAATGGAAACTCTGTACATGGAGGAAAGTATGGAAGGATGCATTCCAGGTGTTGACGTAAGTCATTGGGTAGAAACAGGGACTGAGGAGTTAATGCACCAAACCTTCTTTCATAGCCAGTGAACATAACAAAACAATGGGTCAGCGATGGGATTCAATCACATTTTTTTTTTAAAGATTTTATTTAATTATTTGTCAGAGAGAGAGAGAGGGAGAGAGAGCACAGGCAGACAGAATGGCAGAGGGAGAAGCAGGCTCCCTGCGGAGCAAGGAGCCCAATGTGGGACTCAATCCCAGGAGGCTGGGATCATGACCTGAGCCGAAGGCAGCCGCTCAACCAACTGAGCCACCCAGGCGTCCCCAATCACATTTTTTTGAACTGTCAAAGTGTAGGCAATACACCTATATACGTTTAACACAGGTTACTCAAAACCAGTCACATAATGCATATATAAAACAGAGGGTTTCATCTTCATGAGAAGACATTTCTTAAAAGACGTAAGGATTTACTTTCAAAAGTCCTAACACACCCTCTATTGGTCTGGAAAATTAAGTGGGCAGGGAGTTCTTTTGTTCTAGAGACTAAAGAGTCCTGCAATCCTTCATTGTTTATTCTTTTTTTTTTTTTTTTTTTTAGATCTAGTCATAAGAACCAAAAGAAATTTATTTGTAAAATTTCTTACTTGACCAGTGGTGAGAACCAAGAAACACTATACCAAGAAATGCTCAACTAACACCCTAATAGTCTCTAAGCTGATTCAGACAAGAGAACAACAAAAGTAGCTCTTGATTATTAGGCTGGAAAGATGTACTTCTTTATGTCTTTCGATCACACAAAGAGATACATTTAACCACATGGTCTGCGCAAGTAGCATCAAGTAGCATCGTAGTATCTGTAGACATAATTGGGTCATTGCTTCCAGGGTGCTATTCCTTGTCTACCTTACATAGCTGTTTCACCACTCTTGCTAATTTCTTTGTCGGCTCCTTTCTCTTTTTCTTCTCCTTTGTTGGTTTTTGTTTTTTCTCTTTCTCTGATGTCTCCTTTCTCTTCTGCCCGTCCACCGTCAGTTCCTTTCTCTCTTCCATGGTTGCCTTCTTTCTCTTCTTCTTTGTCATGAAACTGGTGTAAACTGCTTTGTTATAGCCTTCTCGGTTCCGAGCAATTTCAATTGCCAAAAATTGTATCCTGGGGGCAAAGATGGTGTTTTCCTCAGTGTAGCCCTGGGAACAATCCAGTCACAACAAAGTACCATAATTGAAGTCTTCTACAATCCCGTCAAACTTCAAGCAAAATGGCCTCCGCTTCTCTTTAGCTGATTCTGATTTGAGCTCTTCTGGATCCAACACATCTATCCTGAGTTTCTCAAAATTTTCCCGAAACTCAGAATAGATTTGGTCATCCACTTTGGTGAGTTTCAGGAACTGTGGGTCAACTGATGAAATCAGCTTGTAGTAGACTTCAGCATGCTGCATTGCTTTCATGGCCCAAGCCATCTCAATATCAGGATCGTTGCCATAAGACTCGGCTGGAAGAGAAAGAGCATGTGCCACAGACGCCAGTTCCCCGGAAACCGGCTCAGCAGTTCCACTGGTCGTCTCCATGTTGCACCCCACAAAGCAAGCGCCTGTTTCCCGGAAATCTATTCTTTTTTTTTTTATCCCCCTCTCTGACTCCTTGTCCTTTACTCTCCCTCAGGATGAAATTAATGGTCAGCCGCACCTGCCCATCTTACCCACTTGGTTACTTTAGAATAAAAATTCACTGATTCAGCAACACTGTGACTTCCACAGTTCTAGAATGATAGCAGTGATTCCAATCAAAAATCTACCTATTCCTGGATCTAGTATCTAACCCATAAACCCATTTTAAAAGGATAATTAATGCTGCTTGTCTCTGGGTTTTCAGTTTCTCTGTGTTGATAATAGCTTTGTTTTTAATCATTTATTTCTATTAAAAAGCAGAAAAAAGGCAGAAAGAAGAAAAAAATATAGTGTCATTCGTGTCTGTATAGAGAAATTGCTTGGAAACCTGTCAAAGTTTCTTTAGACTACTTAGATTTGGTAGGTAGGTCTTTCAGTAAATGAATGTGATGCAACATATGAGGTTGGGAAATTCACTGTGAATAATTTTTTTTTCTTTTACATTAGGGTGCCCAGTGACTCGAGGATATGTATTTGTACGTAGGCCTGCAAATCCTTACGAATTTGAAATAAGAATTTGAAAATGCATATGCTTCAAGAATAAAAATTTCTAGAATGAGATCAAACTGATATTTTTTTAGTAGCTCACAGCAGTGCTAGGCTCCCTTGAGTGAACATATCACGAAACAAAGTATGTCTTGGTTTACAAGTATAGTCAGACAGTAAATAATATCTCAAGCGTTCTTACAAAGAAAACAGGCTCCGCATGCTTCAGATATATCTACACCTAAGAATTAGGCTGCTCTTACTGGGGAGAGATTCTTGGTTGCCTTCTTGAAGTTAATTATTTTTATCCAGACTGAAATTAACCAATCAACTAGTTAGTTTTCTCCTTTCATATTTTCTAATCTTTGCTTTTTTTGTTTTAAAGATTTTATTTGAGATAGAGGGTGAGAATGAGAAAGAAAAGTTTATGAGAGAGAGAGAGAGCACATGAATAGGGGAAGCAAGAGAGGGAGAGGAAGAAGCAAGCCCCCCCATTAAGCAGGGTGCCCAATGTGGGGCTAGATTCCAGGACTCTCAGATAATGATCTGAGTCAAAGGCAAAGACTTAACTGACTAAGCCACCCAGGCGTCCCAATCTTTGTCTATTTTTATATTGTTAATGTTTTGTGTTATTTAGGTTTATTTCTATCTCTTATAAGAAAGTATGGTTAGAATTTATTTCCTTATCCTATTAATTCCTTATCTTTCTTATGGAATTTTAAGCTATTTATTCTTACAGCATCTGATATGCCTAAACTTAATTCTGAAATCTTATTTCTTGCTTACAGTTTTACTATTCTAAGTTTTCTTTATATCCTGTCTTTTGTTATGTGGACTGTGGTTTTTTGTTTGTTTTTAGAGATCTGCATTTATTATCTAAGGATTTTGAAGTAGGCCTACTCTTGGTTTTTTATAACTTCTGTGGGCCACCATAAGTTCTTTAGAAGTATCCATTTCTTGTTGTTCTCAAAGTCAAGTCTGAAACATTCTTTTGATACTGCCAATATAAATCTAGATATTTAGGAAGTATTTATATTCCCTTATAATAGCCTCTTATTCCTTTCATTATTATAATAAGGAATGTTTAGCATTTATAAAAACTGCTTTTGGCATTCAACCTAAACTTTTTCTTAGTATTTTTTTTCTTACCGTAGCACATACCCTCTCCAATGTCCATCACTCAGCAACCACATCCTTCTCACCACCCTCAGCAACAACCTAAATGTATTTTTAATTGATTTAAATGTCATTTCCAAATCATTTTTTTAAATTTTATTTTGTATTTATTTTCAGCATAACAGTATCCATTATTTTTGCACCACACCCAGTGCTCCATGGAATCCGTGCCCTCTCTAATACTCACCACCTGGTACCCCAACCTCCCACCCCCACCCCTTCAAAACCCTCAGATTGTTTTTCAGAATCCATAGTCTCTCATGGTTCACCTTCCCTTCCAATTTCCCTCAACTCCCTTCTCCTCTCCATCTCCCCTTGTCCTCCATGCTATTTTCTATGCTCCACAAATAAGTGAAACCAGAATCAAACCATAATTGACTCTCTCTGCTTGACTTACTTCATTCAGCATAATCTCTTCCAGTCCTGTCCATGTTGCTACAAAAGTTGGATATTCATCCTTTCTGATGGAGGCATAATACTCCATAGTGTATATGGACCACATCTTCCTTATCCATTCATCTGTTGAAGGGCATCTTGGTTCTTTCCACAGTTTGACGACTGTGGCCATTGCTACTATAAACATTGGGGGTACAGATGGCCCTTCTTTCCACTACATCTGTATCTTTGGGGTGAATACCCAGGAGTACAATCGCAGGATCATAGGGAAGCTCTATTTTTAATTTCTCGAGGAATCTCCACACTGTTCTCCAAAGAGGTTGCACCAACTTGCATTCCCACCAACAGTGGAAGAGGGTTCCCCTTTCTCCACATCCTCTCCAACACATGTTGTTTCCTGTCTTGCTAATTTTGGCCATTCTAACTGGTGTAAGGTGATATCTCAATGTGGTTTTAATTTGAATCTCCATAATGGCTAGTGATAATGAACATTTTTTCATGTGTCTGATAGCCATTTGTATGTCTTCTTTGGAGAAGTGTCTGTTCATATCTTCTGCCCATTTTTTTATATGATTGTCTGTTTGTGTGTGTTGAGTTTGAGGAGTTCTTTATAGATCCTGGATATCAACCTTTTGTCTGTACTGTCGAAAAAAGTCTCTTCAATAAATGGTGCTGGGAAAACTG
Organism: Neogale vison; assembly: GCF_020171115.1. NCBI lineage: Eukaryota > Metazoa > Chordata > Mammalia > Carnivora > Mustelidae > Neogale > Neogale vison. Next base: position 167,289,541 of record NC_058093.1, on the reverse strand, counting down.
GACAGTTATATGTAGAAGAATGAAACTCAACCATTCTCTTACACCATACACAAAGATAAAATCAAAATGAATAAAAGACCTCAACGTGAGACAGGAATCCATCAGAACCCTAGAGGAGAACATAGGCAGTAACCTCTTCGATATCAGCCACAGCAACTTCTTTCAAGATATGTCTCCAAAGGCAAAGGAAACAAAAGCGGAGATGAACTTTTGGGACTTCATCAGGATCAAAAGCTTCTGCACAGCAAAGGAAACAGTCAAGAAAACAAACAGGCAACCCACGGAAGGGGAGAAGACATTTGCAAATGACAGTACATTACATCTATTATTATTTCTTCTTTATTTCTCCTACTTTCTCAGTAATTTTTAAACATTCCTAAAGAACACAAACTAAACACAGACACGTAGGGATACTCTGCTTAATCACTGAAGTTCATTTAGAATAATTTAATGTACAAATTTTGTTGTCATTATTAACATACATGTCATCCCTAAAACTGGTAGGTATCCTGTCTGCCACAGTATCAATATGTTGAATGTTTAGATTCTTTCTGGCTAGACTCCATTTTTGAGCCCAAGTTCCTCACTACTGTTAACTAGCTCACATGTAAGGTTTTCCCCTTGAAGCCCCGTGAATTCTTTCTGTATCCGGCACCCTGACTTTAATCAGATCAATAAACGACTACTCTTTGTTTTGAAACTTAACTCAAGGTTAAGGTTAGACCTTAACTCTGGCCCCAATATGTCTTCATTATTTTGTTTTATCCTTCAACTCTTTCTTGTTATAAAATTAGCATTCCCCAAATTTACTTTCGTATAAGAAAGGATCATACACAAAAATGTCTGCATAATGCAGAAGACAACTGATTAGTTTTAAACTATGAAAGAAAAGATGAGTAGACACAGGAGATATATGGGTAAGACTGCCATAGGTCTTGTTTCATTACCCTGATTGAATACTGGGTTTTAAACTAAAGCTATAATATTGATGTTTTTTATAGGTGATAGGTCAAAAATTATAAAATCCTTGCAATTTTGTCTACCTTTCTTATAATTACGAAGTGATAAAAAGGTGAAGCTATGTTGACAATCTTGTCTCCTTTTTCAGACAACAAAAGAGTACTTGCAAACTTTGGAACTGGATGAAATATACTTTGCTCAATATCCTACCCTTAATTCACAGGCAGTTCAATCAAAGCTCCAGGAGCTGTGATGAGCTACTAAGCAATACCATGCACTCACTGCTATAGATCCCCATTTCAACCATGCTGTACCTGAAAACAACAATCAGCCTATTCTAGGGACTCTTTGTTTCCCCAAATACTAGCTTTCATCTCCAAGTTGCTAATTTTGTAAAATTCTTGAGGATGGATGGGTACTATGTCTTCAGTATCTTCAATACAGCGTTTGTTCCATAGAAAGCAAATGATGGGGGGAAAAAAGGAAATGGAAAAGAAAAGGAAGGGGAGGAAAGATAGGAAGGGAGGGAAGAAAGAAGGAGAGGAAGAAAAGAAGAAACACTTGTTGATCCAGATTCATACCCATCTTCATTCTATACCCATCTTAACTATATAAAAAGTGAAATCCTTGGGTGAAGTGAATTAATGTTGAAACTATAGTGCAAAGTTCTTCTCACAAACATGTCTATAGCAAGTGCATACTCTCTCTTTGTAACTTTGCTTGGTTCCCTGGAGAGAGAGCTCTTAAGAAACATACTTCTCTCAGGTGTATGAATAGACCGGGCACCTCTTCCCTGTGCCAAGTAGAGGAGGCCCTCACTATTCTGGTTGCTGTCATTGCCCTCAAGACAATTGCTGTTCTATTTTAACCTCAGTCCTTTCAAGCACTTTGGAATCTGAGATAACCAGAGTTCCCTGATGTATTGAAAACTGCCCAAATTCTTTCCCTTTTGTTCCTACTCCTTGGCTGACTGAGAACATTGTATCCAGCCCGTCTCCCTGTTTCCCCAGGAGATTTGAGATGGCTTGTCAAAGAAAAACAACAGTGAAGAGAATAATTAATGATCCTTTGATGCCTGCCAGCTCTGAAGAGGTACTTACCTGTGGGCTTTCAAGTGTTCCATAATTATCTGACAGTACCAAATGCTTGTTCATCTTGCCAAGTTTCCACATTTCCTACAGATTACTATAGATGGTGTAAATACCTGCTAGGTCCCCATTGCACTGTAGTTCAATCTATTCAGGTAATTCTTCTCCATTAAAATGATCACAGTACATGCACAGTGCGCTTCAGAAATCTGTAGTTATGGTGGTATGCCAGATACTTTCTCTGAGAGGTTGGAGATAACCATGGACATTCTGAGAGATGTCTTTCTTTCTTCCACTTGAACACACAAATGAATTCAGAAAACATCTCCTTTGAACAGAGTTCAGCTTTTCTTTCAAATAAATTCAGAACTCTTTCATCCTTTTTTGCTAAGGGCCTGGTCATTGAGGAAATAAGTTAGTCTGTGTTCTACTAAATTTGGCACTACTTTCTGAAAGAGGAATAATACAAAAATATGTAAAAGAATAAATGGGGGCTCAATGGGGGTAAGAATGAATTGGTATAAAGTATGTATGTTGAGGTCTTCTTGATCTCTCTTAGGAGATCTCAATATGTCCTATGCTTCATTCCAGCCCTGACTTATCAGCACAGGTTAACATCAGTAGAACCAGAGGTAAAGTGTAGGGATGGGGAGGCAGACTGAAAGAATAGAATTCTTCATCTCAAGCAGTTATTATTAATTTGGGCAACCTAAAAGACCATTCAAAGAAAATCACTATGAAATTTTGTTTCACTTCACTTGAAAAAATGATAAATTTCTTCCATAAACCTAATCATTTTCTCAACTTTCATATCTAAAGACAGATGTTGCTAAGTATCTTTTTCCTCTTGCAATCCTATTTCTGTGTGCATGGAAGTTTTTAGCAGAAGTTCTGTTTTGAGAAGTTTCAGAAATTTCAAGAGTACATATTCCAGTATGAGTGGACCAAACATCTCATAAAATCACAGAACAGGATGGGTGAGTAAGACGTTACAGAGTTTGTCTTGAGATAAGTCAACCTAAGAAGGTTTTTCTAATTTCCAAAACCCTCTAGGAAAATTATGCCCCAAAGTACCACGATTTCTTTAGGGTTGTCATGAACTACTGTGCAACTCTGTGCTACACAGCTCTAAGAACCTTCCATCATTTAGTGTACAAGGCAATGTCAACACTGTGGGCCCAAATCCATCTTTATCATTTTGTAAACCTGAAAGAAATAGTTTTCATTATAGGAGGATTAAATTTTTTTAAAAAAACTTATTCAGAATGCCAATACACATAAATATAAGTATAAATGCTCTGTTGGAAGGGTAGGTGGGGAATCCCTTAGGCCTACCCCTTCTTAGCTTTCTAGAAGGGTTTTTAGGTCTCTGTGATAAATAGTTCAAAAGTGATGCTTTAAGACAAAAGGTTTGTATAAGAAAAATACATATTTTCTAAGATTAGTTGAAGGCAGGGAAGGTGGTGCTGTAAAAAAAGCACAATATCAACTTCAATTAACCACTTCAGATTCGGCTGTGGGTGACAGACAAGGTCTTGGGTAAGTTAAAAGTGTACTAGGAAGTTGAACTAATAAAGAGAGGTATATGAGCCTCATTGGAGCCATAGGCTTTCTGGGAGTCTGAAAAAAAAGTTATGGGTCATTTTCCTCTACCCTGTCAAAGCCACACAGACCCATAATTAAACTTTCAATGTTCAAGGAACTCTGGGCCCTTGGATCTCTGAGTGTTCCAAGAGCACAGCACCTACCTGGATAAGCATAAGGTCACTTTAGATCTCAGTGTTATTATATATTTTTCAACATCTTAAGTCATTTTAAAGTCTAACAAGGAAGTTACCTCACATTATGTTTGCTTTCTGAATGGGTCAGTTGCTTCCCTCTGCTCTTAGATGCAGAATAAGATTATATCCCCAGCCCTAAGTAGCATTATTACAAAGTTTGCTACCTAAAAAAAAAAAAAAAAAGAAAAAGAAAGAAAGAAAGAAAAAGAAAGATTGGTTGTAATGAGCATAGTTCAATACAGCATTGTGCTTTACAAAGCAAGTCCTTGGGAAATGACGCTAGATACAATATGTGTGAAGACAGCACTGCCCGTCAGAAGACACTACCAGCAGGTCTATAGTGTGTCCAGTAAGCTGGAGAGAGAGAGAATGATGATGGCTACCAGCTCTTACAAATCAGAAGATATTAGCACCTGCTTATGTTAGGCATTTATTCCTTGTTAGAAAATTTAAGATGCATCGGCCTGCCATCCCCTCTCACTTCCAAACTATAGTACTGTTTATAACTAGATTACTGAAGTGATGGAAATCAGTTACCTCTGACCCCAGCAGTGTCCAAGTTTCTAAATGTCTAAAACTGTTGTTTTTCTTTTTCCAAATCCTCCTGCTCTAAGGAGGAGGAAGAGGAGGATCTCCTTCTAAGATGCTGATGAAATTCTAACTTGCATACAAATTCTGTTTATACACTTGGAAAATGAGCATTTCTTGGGAGCAGAAACTAGATTCCAGATGACAAATAGTTTCTTCTCTTATGTCAACTTCCATTGATTGGATTGAGTGAGGCTGCCTAGCGCGCAGAGGTAGGGGGATTAAAACAGTTCCAAGAATGGAATTTTGTAACCAAGTAGTACCTGTCCGAGTGCAAGTCTTTTATGGACCCTAAAATGCATCTTCACCAGCCTTTTTCTCAGAACCTCTGGCAGAGCCCCTGCTTGCTCATAGAACATGAGAATTATAGAAAGCAACAGTAATTGAGCAAAAGGATGGATAGTGCAAGGAAGGTAAAACAACATACCTAATATCTCTATAAAATCTCTATTTCTTTGTCCATTTACATCTAAGAAAATGCAAAATATTTTTTCTATTACTTTTATTTTATTTTATTTTATTTTCAGCATAACAGTATTCATTATTTTTTCACCACACCCAGTGCTCCATGCAATCCGTGCCCTCTTTAATACCCACCACCTGGTACCCCCAACCTCCCACCCACCCCCCGCCACTTCAAACCCCTCAGATTGTTTTTCAGAGTCCATAGTCTCTCATGGTCACCTCCCCTTCCAATTTCCCCCAACTCCCTTCTCCTCTCCATCTCCCCTTGTCCTCCATGCTATTTGTTATGCTCCACAAATAAGTGAGACCATATGATAATTGACTCTCTCTGCTTGACTTATTTCACTCAGCATAATCTCTTCCAGTCCCGTCCATGTTGCTACAAAAGTTGGGTATTCATCCTTTCTGATGGAGGCATAATACTCCATAGTGTATATGGACCACATTTTCCTTATCCATTCGTCCATTGAAGGGCATCTTGGTTCTTTCCACAGTTTGGCGACCGTGGCCATTGCTGCTTTTAAATATATTATCTATGTATTCCAATATACCTAGAAAATGTCTAGAATACACAGAAAATATTTAGGGATTCTTTCTTGGGTGTGAGGACCCAACTAGTTGGGGAAGTCCTATGCTAGGAACATAATTTCTCTAGGAGGGTTCTCAGCACCTACATACTGCTTTTGTACAAAATGAATTCTGAGAGAGTTAATGCTGATTTAAAATGTTATCTCTAGACTTTGACTTCCTTAGCAGGAGCGGTCTTTTTCATTTTAGGGCCCTGGCTATTTTCCAAACTAAAATAAGTTCTCAATGTAATTTTGTTGAATGAATGAATGAATGAATCAATTAATTAACCGATCAAAGAAAATACCTTAGACATGGTTCCTGCATTATAATTATGGGCTGATGCCACCCAAATTTCTTTCTTCCTTCAGAGTAGCCAGGTAGATGAGAGTTCATATTTTGTCTCTATTACATACAAGCTGTAGGCAAATTCCTAAATTTTTTGAGTTTTAGTTTCCCCATAGTGAAATAGGGATGAGTTCTCCTTTGCACAGTTGTGTTGACATTACATAGATCGATATCCATAGAGAACCTACCTAGCTCAGGGCCAGGTGAATGGCAGGTGCTACAACTGTTAATTTCTTAAAGGTGATGTTTAATTCTTTCAGGGCTTTTTTCCCCTGCTCTCTTTATTTAAATGATGTGATTGGAACTTAACAACAAAATTCTGCAAAATGTTATTCAGCTCCTGCTGGGTGATAAACTGTCCCAGACTTGGATTGTACTCCCTTTGAGCACTTACAGAAGTGGATGACAATAATTTAAAAGACAACACAGCTGAGCTGATTAATCATTTAGTGCCCTACACTGAATCACATGTTTCCTTGGATTCCCCTAAGGTGATTATATATTTCCGAATGCCCTTTGTGTGACACTTAATAATACAACACCATGTTTGCCCTTCAATGGGAAATCTCATTCAATTATTGCATTTTGAGAAGGACAAAAATAATAATGTGAAGTTTTGGGAATGAATGATTGAGATCTATCTATCTATCTATCTATAGATCTATCTATCTAAGGAACTATAAGAAATTATATCTATCTATCTATAGATAGATAGATAGATATCGATAGATCAATAGATAGATAGATATAATTTCCTATAGTTCCTTATTCTTTTGAACACAGCATAAACACTAAGTGAATTTTAGTCAGTTCCCATAAAAGCATTTCTTTTTTACTTTAAAAAATCACCCACATCATATTTTCTAGGATGACAGCCACTTTCTTCACACATTACCTGTTTTTTCTAAGTTTCTCAAATTTTTCAGAGAAATACTGAAAAATGGCAACCTTTGGTCTAATCACAACCTTATTGGTCCAAATATTGAATACCTTCTGAAGTTGTTTTTAAAACCTAATAGTCTGAAGTCTAGACAGACATTTCAGTGATTAAGCAAACCATTCAGTCAATTCCATTTAAATAAATTAGATATGACTAACCCATTCTGATATCCCCCTAACTCAGCTTACTGCTTTGTCCAAACATGGTAGGCACTAATAAATATTTATTGATTTGAGCTGTTGTTCTTTGAAGTGAAATGTACTTAGGCTGAAACTAGAGCAAGTGATTTTGATAATGCATGTGAATCGCCTAATAGCTCCCATTAAGTCCTTTTCCAATTCATGTGCACCTTTCCCTGATTAGTGAGTTTCATTTGTTCCTGTTATATTATTGAGCTTGGATTTAGATGCCGATTGGCATATTGCTTTCCCAATATCTATTATCTATTTTGTGTTAATAACTACTCATTGGGTTTTAAGTCGTTTCCCCTTCATCTTCGTTCTAAGCACCCCTCAGTTGTGAACCACTGTTACATATAATTTATAAATGACTTTAGGAGAACACACACACACACAAAAAAGAAATGCCATGGTTGCCAATGAGCGAATGTTTCATACCAGCAGGTGTGATTCATTAATAAGTAAGTTCACTTTGAAAGGGAAATCATTAATGTTTTCACTCCTATGAGACAATAACTCTGTAAGAATTAGGTTTGATCAAATAATGATTAGGTGAACTGTAGGAGGATTCAGATTAACTGTGAAATTATTACTCCTGGGAATCTGATTTAGCACTTTTAATTTTTAAATGTGAGAGCATGATATCTAGGAGATCAATAAGTCTAAGGAAAGAATAAGATTCAGATATCACCCAGTGTGGGGCGCCTGGGTGGCTCAGTGGGTTAAGCTGCTGCCTTCGGCTCAGGTCATGATCTCAGGGTCCTGGGATTGAGTCCCGCATCGGACTCTCTGCTCAGAAGGGAGCCTGCTTCCCTCTCTCTCTCTCTGTCTGCCTCTCCATCTACTTGTGATTTCTCTCTGTCAAATAAATAAATAAAATCTTTAAAAAAAAAAAAAAAAGATATCACCAGTGTGTTTTTTTTTCAATTTATTTATTTTCAGAAAAACAGTATTCATTATTTTTTCACCACACCCAGTGCTCAATGCAATCCGTGCCCTCTTTAATACCCACCACCTGGTATCCCAAACTCCCACCCCCCTGCCACTTCCAACCCCTCAGATTGTTTTTCAGAGTCCATAGTCTCTCGTGGTTCACCTCCCCTTCCATTTACCCCAACTCCCTTCTCCACTCTAACACCCCTTGTCCTCCATGCTATTTGTTATGTTCCACAAATAAGTGAAACCATATGATAATTGACTCCCTCTGCTTGACCTATTTCACTCAGCATAATCTCTTCCAGTCCCATCCATGTTGCTACAAAAGTTGGGTATTCATCCTTTCTGATGTAGGCATAATACTCCATAATGTATATGGACCACATCTTCCTTATCCATTTGCACAGATATTTGCAAATGACAGTACAGACAAAAGGTTGATATCCAGGATCTATAATGAACTCCTCAAACTCAACACACACAAAACAGACAATCATATCAAAAAATGGGCAGAAGATATGAACAGACACTTCTCCAATCAAGACATACAAATGGCTATTAGACACATGAAAAAATGTTCATCATCATTAGCCCTCAGGGAGATTCAAATTAAAACCACATTGAGATATCGCCTTACACCAGTTGGAATGGCCAAAATTAACAAAATAGGAAACAACATGTGTTGGAGAGGATGTGGAGAAAGGGGAACCCTCTTCCACTGTTGGTGGGAATGCAAGTTGGTGCAGCCTCTTTGGAGAACAGTGTGGAGATTCCTCAAGAAATTAAAAATAGAGCTTCCCTATGACCCTGCAATTGCACTTCTAGGTATTTACCCCAAAGATACAGATGTCGTGAAAAGAAAGGCCATCTGTACCCCAATGTTTATAGCAGCAATGGCCACGGTCGCCAAACTATGGAAAGAACCAAGATGCCCTTCAACGGATGAATGGATAAGGAATGGATAAGGTCCATATACAATGTGTTTTTTTGTTAGTAAGGAAGAAGATTTTTTTATATACAACCACAATCATACAATTACAAAGTTTATCAGAAGAGCCACATGTTGGATCCTCTCTCTTGTCCCTTTATATTTGGAATTCTAGTAAGCCACCACCAAACCACCAAGAGGCATATATTTCCATTATGTAATCAACACTGAGTCATTGTAATCAAAATAAAATGCAAATTTTTTTTCCATGTGGCATAAACATGAATGCCATCCAAAAACTGAAGTTAGAGCTTTACAAAATTCAGTTCCAAAGGTCAGAAAATATATAGTTGATGGATGTGAAACTCAAGAGTAATTTTCTTACCTTTTCTTTTTGAAGAATTACAAAGAACACATGAATCCTTGTAGGATTCTCTGATAACTTTATGATCACATGTAAATTATCAATGTATCACTGAGACAGAGAGTCCTATAATGTTCCTAGAGTACTGTACTTAGGTCCTGGCAACTGAGGCACCTCTCAGGGTCCCACATTTAATGACCCCTCAGTACCTGGGGACATCTAAGGCCTGCAGTGGTGTTCCAAGCCCAGACAAGGACTACGTGGTCCTCAGACCTGATTTCTAGGATGCCCTCTCGGTACTCTCCAACCCACTACCTCTACACATGGGTTGACCAGATGACCTGAGGAACTGTGAGATTCTGGTCTATGGGGGCATCCTTGTGACAGGCCCAGATTCCAGGGAACACCATGGCAAGCAGATTACTCCGGTTCTCTAGCATCATATTTCCTTCAAAGGATCACATGAGATCGGCCCTCAGAATGGTGATGACATACTGCTTTGCAGGAATTTAAACCATTTCAGACTTAAGGTAAGACTTGAGCCATGGATGTAGGCTCATGTGTGACTCTGGCCATCCATATTTGGACCTCAACAATGTCTCTGGTCTTCCATACCTGGGGCTATCATGTCATGCCAGGCAGCTCCAAGTGCTCCTGGCACTCAGTGCAGCTCCACTCCGTTTACAGCCTCCACACCAAGCATCAGGCTCTCTTATGGGTGGGTGTAACTATTTCCTCCCAGAGCTTTGGAGGTTAGGGTTCCTCAGTGCCAACAGGCCTCTGATCCACGGGGTTGCTGTATTTCTCCACGGACCATCCTAAGTGGTGCTAGAGAAGGGATGCGCATTCCTTGTATAAATATATAAGTATTTCTATTCATTGTTTTATATCTTCATCAATAAATCTCTATACCTCATGAATGCCTATCTACATTTAATGATGCATTTTTTAAATGGAACAGTCTCAATAGGCAGAGACCAGGGGAAAAAAAAAAATTACCCAAGGCCTCAGATGCCCTAGCAGTGGCCCTGAAGTCCTAAATTTGGAAAAGATTTTGATCTATATCCTTATGCAATGCTTTTCTGTTAGCTAGTTTTTGTCAAGTTTTATCAGTGTCAAGTACACTGAGAGGAAACTTATCATAATCTCATAAATCAAATAGGTATATTTTGGGTCAGTGTCTTAGTCAGCTTGGGCTGCTTTGACAAAATACCATAGGCTGGGTGGCTTAAACAACAGACATTCATTTCTCACAGTTCTAGGGGCTGGGAAGTCTGAGATCATGGTGCCAGCATGGTGGGGCTCTGGTGAGAACTCTCTTCCTGCCTTGCAGATGGCTCTCTTCTTTCTGTATCCTCACATGGTTGGGGAAAGGTGGTAGAGAAAGAGACAGCATGTGTGAAAGCAATCTCTCTGGTCTCTTCTTATAAGAACCCTAATCCTGTGATGAGGGTTTCACGCTTATGACCTTATCTAAACTCAGTCATTTTCCAGAGGCTCTATCTCTCATTACCACCATGTAAGGATTTAGGGCTTCAGCATATAAATGTGGGAGGGGACAGACTTCAGTCCACAGCAGTCAATTTTCAGTTATGAGAGCTTTGATTCTAACATTAAATCAAAACCTATCTTTGCCTCGAATACTAATGTTGGGAAAGAACAACCTTCCTCTGTTCTCTTAAGTTAACCTTCTGGGGGCCTGAAAATTAAACAAACAGATTAGGCACATAATTCTTATTAATACTTTTATGTACAGGAGTTCACAGAAAGGAAATAAACTTGAAGAAGCAGTCAGACTCCAGGGGATATGTATCCTCTCAACAAAGGAAGGGGGGTTGGACTTTAGTGGGTGATAAACTGTGGGGAAATGACTAGGAATTATGGGGAACTAATGTAAGATCAGGACTGGTTGAGTAAGGTCCATTAATGCAAACTCAGCTGGGTATCAGCTTCCATGCTAAGAGTCCCTCTTCTCCTTCTGGTAGGGGGATGGTGGGGGAGTATCTTCCTCAGGGAATTTTATGTTCTTCTTTTAAGCAGATATGTGTGGAGAACTCTTCCTGCACTAGTTGGTTCTCATTTGCCCTCAGCGCAACCTAACCCTCATGCCAAAGTGTCATATTTTGGGGTGGCATATTCTGATCCCCTTCACCTACAGTGGTGGCCCTCAGCTCTCACTGTGGGCACCACAGCCTGAGGCTTTTTAAAAGCGATGACAAGGTTCATGCCTCAAAGATTTGGCTTTAATTGGCCTGAGAGGAACCCAGATGTGGGTCTATGTAGAAAGTTCTACTGGTGATCCTAATACACTGCAGAGTTCCAGCCGATCTGCGTTAAGATCACAGTAGACGAACACTAGGTCCTCTGAGGAACTTTAAAAAAAAAAAAAAAAGTATCAGGGCTGAGGACCTAGTGAAAACTAATTAAATCAGAATTTCATGAGAGGAGGCCCCAAATCGGTCATTTGGGATTTTATAAAATCTCAGACCTCTCTCCTCTACAGTGAGTTTTGAGAACGACCACTCTAGAGCAAATTTCAGCTGGGGCTTTTATCTCTATGAGGTCAAAATGATGAGGGAGCAGGAGGCTGGCTGAAGACAAAGCAAAAGCTGGCACCTTGCACCCCCTCTCCACCGTTCCCCTCAGTAATGTGTATGACATTTCTGAGGCACCCCTGACTGCCTTAAGCGAGAAACAAACAGTTAACTTGCCCAAATCACAATCCTCCAAGACAGGAGTCTCCCTTGGTTTACAAATGTCCTGAAGATCTACAAACAAAGAAGTTACCTTATCAATAGCACAATTTCTAGAAGCAAATAACTCAGTTCCTCAAACCCTATTGTCACCCTCCCCTCCATAAACAAAACTGAAGGAGGCTGAGGTAGAAGGAAATGTAAATATAGTTAAATCTCTTCTAAACCTAAATCTCACTAACAAAGATGCTTGATAGCAGGATTCTGACATCCCACCAAAAATCTCCCAACTATCTTGAGGTTAATGACTGGCCAAAAGACATTGATCAAGCCACAAGGCCTCAGGTACCCCGGCACCTTGTAGGCCCTCTTTAGCATATGAAAGCTCCGTTGAAACCTCCCTTCCCCTCACCTTCCCCCAACCCGCAAGGTATATAACCTGCCATCCCTCACAACCCGGGGCAGCAGCTCTTCCTGCCCATGGGTCCTGTCCCCGTGCTTTAATAAGCCACCATTTTGCACCAAAGATGTCTCAAAAACTCTTTCTTGGTCATCGGCTCCAGACCTCAGCTCACCGAACCTCACCCAGGTTCTAGAACTTCATCAAAAATGCACAATCTCTTTCGTCCAAGTTGATGGATTCTCTTAAAATGGTGCAGACACAAACCTAGTAAATCTTATTAAATGCCAACATTTGTTACCTCTGACCTATGAAATGCCGTAGTTCTCGTGATGTTAGTTCTCGTGATGTTCAGCCACGAGTTTCACCGGATTTGGATTCTGCTGCCTCACTATTCGAGGGGACCTGTCCACAATCCCCTGAAAAGCAGAGTCTTAAATTTTCATATATTCTCGTGTATCCCTAAATGGACCCTATGTGAGTCAGGGGATGTCTTCAGAACTGTACCACAGGGACACTCAGGATTACTGTCAGGCAAGTTTCTGCAACCTCTTCCCTGCCTGCCTTTACAAAGCAGGAGCAGAACTGCAAATTCCCCTCCTGCAGTTGGGAGGTAAACCAGGCTCGCTGATAAGTGGGAAAACAGGGCTGGCAGACTTAGAAGGAACACAACCAAATCTCAGGCTTGTGTTTATCCAATCGATAAATGCCATGGCTCTTGAATAACTGTTGTTTAAATTCATTTCTCAGTGGCAGAACAAAAGGAGCGTAATGAAAGCGATGCCGTTAGAGAATCATTAGAGTCAGTAAGGAGAAAGAGGGCTTTAAGACCATCGCTCTCAGGGAGGCAACATCCAGACCATCTTTGGGTTCACAATAATATAAGTAGGCAGTGCGGTGGTTAGGCAGGGCCATTTGTTTGTCTGTAGAAAGATTACAGGGAGGAGGACAATCAATAGCTTCATGGCAGAAAATCTCCCTGGTTTGTGCGACCCTTTGGCTGATTCTTTTGTTGCTGATTCGGGTTTTGGTAATAGGAATCTTATCCAGGCCTTTCAGTGTTAGCATTTTAGGAGCAGTTAAGCCAAGCAGAAAGGCCACAGATCAAGCCTATTGTCTGCTGGCCAAGGCTGCATTGAACCCTAATGAGCAGAGGAATCTAGCAAACAAAGAGTCCTTAGTGCTTTGCTCAAATGAATCCTCTACCAGAGGCCAAGGGAGTCGTTTTGATGATCTGAAAAGGCAGTGATTAGAAGGTGCATCTATTATGAACCAGAAAGAAAAAGGAAGGAGGAACAGAAGAAGGGAATAAGAATGAAAAAAAAAAACAAAACTAGAAAAAAGGATGAAACTTCTCCACCTGCGCTGTTTACTCTAGGGTCTATTGGCAAAAATTTGAAGGAAAAACTAGACGCCCTCTGTGGAGTGGCCCTTGGTGTCCTGGGTCCCTATGAATGCAGATTTGCTATTCCTCCTAAGGAAGAGGAGCATTCTTTTTTCCAACTGGTCTTTACAGCATTGACAGGTGAGAGGAAGAAGGAAAAGTTCCACTTTGTTGTACAAATGGTTATCTTTTGATGCATGTGAATTTAGACTCAAATTTTTTTCCTAAAATCTGAAACATCCCCCCTCCTCTTTTATTTTTTATTTTGTTGTTGTTTGAATTTGCAATCTCTATTTTGGCTTCATCTTTAGTTCTTCCTCTAACCCCAGGGACCATGATTGGAGCCCTTTGATGATATGTATACTTTCATTTTGGGGCCAGGTTGCAGATAAAAACTGGGTTCTATGATATTCAAAAATGATGAAGTAGAGGGCACTGAACCACTGAAATTCAGAGAAGCTAATGTAAGCCTGTGTCACCTGAACCTGGAGAAATGGAAGTTGACTATCGCTGGGAGGAATTTGTTCAGCCAGCCACAAATACAAACAAATAAACAACAAAAAAGGAGCACACAAACTAAACCACCAGAGAAATCATCTACACCATTCACTGAATGCTCACCACATGCCAAGGAAGAGCTAAGTTCATTTCATATCCACAGATATCATGAAGGATAAAGCTATTTTTATTATTTTACAAATGACAAAATTGAGGCTAAGAGAGCCGAGGGGCTTGCTCAAAGTCACACAGCCACCAAGCCGAAGTGTGACTAGGACTGGGCTGGCTGGCTGGCAGCTCGGTCCTCCACAAAGCCTCCCCTACCTCCCCTCCAGGGTTTTTGCTAGATTTGCCTTTCCTCTTTTTCCTACAGAGACGGCCTCCAAACCTGTCCCTCCTGAAACTCTGATAAAAGGTCTGTCTTATTGCTCCCAGACTATGATAAACTGAGGACTTCATCTAGGGAGAAAAAAAAAAAAAGTACTTTATTCAGCAGGAAAATCTCCACTGATCCATTTAAAAGAACATCCTTTAAAGACCTATGGAAGGAAAAGGGCAGCCAGGTAGAACGGCACAGGTATCTTAGAGCTAGCTCCAGCGTCCTCCTCGAGGATTTCACAAGAGCAAGCCACGACACAGCCACTTCTGCTTGAAGATTTGACCACACTGGTACAGCCGGGAAGAGGGATCGCACTCAGAAATGTGAGTCTCACATAGCTTTCTTCAGGGAAATCATACATCAAACAAACTGAAATGTCTGATCAGATGTAAGCAAGGAGTTTCGCATTGCTGCACCTGTGGTGCGGGTCATCTTCGGTTCCCCTTTGATTTTACTCACTCCTAGGGTTGCCAGATTTAGCAAACAGAAATACAGCCACACACAGTTGAATTTTGGATAAACAATGAATGATTCTCTAGTCTAGGTACACAAATTTTAGATAAATATATAGCTTTTAGTATGGATGCTTTTTAATTTTTTTAAAAGATTTTGTTTATTTATTTGACAGAGACACAGTGAAAGAGGGAACACTAGTGGGAGTGTGGGAGAGGGAGAAGCAGGCTTCTGCTTTTTCCCGCCAAGCAGGGAGCCCAGTGCGGGCCTTGATCCCAGGATGCTGGGATCATGACCTGAGCCGAAGGCAGGCGCTTAATGACTGAACCACCCAGGCACCCCAGTATGAATGCTTTTAATATAAGTATAGCCTGTGCAGTATCTGGGACATTCTTACACTAAAAAATTATTTAAGAAATTATATATTGTTTCCCTCAAATTTAACTAGATATCCTCTACTTTTTCTGGCAACTATAGGACTCACTAGGAGGAGTCTACATATGATCATGGAGCAGGAAGTAAGGGACGTGACACCTCAGACATGGTACCGGTGCATCCGCCCTGTGGCTACACCATTACTGCAACAATGACTATTATGGAGTAGAAAATGACCTGGCTCAGTCCCAGAAAGCACATTTGCACTGTGGCTTTCACCTCCTCTGTGGAGGACGGCTGCCATGACAGTTCCACTAAGGACCATACAGGGCCCAAAACTTCCCTTTCTGTTCTGTAGGAGAAAACCCTTAGGTGATTGGTGGAAACCTCAGTCAAAACTGCCCTAGCTATGTCCCCAAACCTATACATACATGAAAGCCACCATACATGACTACTGTGACATTGTCTACCCTCCTGCCCTCTACCCCTGGCACATTTGCCTTCCCTGGCCTGCCCACTCACCCAACTTGAGAGCATACTTCTGCTTTAATAAAAATAGGCTGTGTGACTCACTACACTTCTGTTCTTGAATTCTCGTGAGGAGCATAAGAACCTTCCAATGACAGAACCTGGAAGGGGCAACTTATTTAAATAGACCTTACTTGTTTTTAAATTTAAAAAAAATTAAGGAACACTAATGTGTGTGTGTATATATATATATATATATATATGTGTGTGTGTGTGTGTGTGTGTGTATTTTTTTTTTAAACAATCTATTCTGAATGCCATGTGAGAAAACTAGAAGACCTATCAATAGGTTTCACATTTTCTTTGTAATTATATTGTGACTTCATTGTCATTTCATAGTATCAATTTTCATGGAATATGCTTTAGATACAGTCATTCATTCACTCTCTCAGCACACATTTATTGAGTACTAATGACAAGCAAGGTGTTTAAGTGGTATGTTAAGGACTGGAGGATGAAGATGAATGAAGGCTTATCTTTAAGAAATCTGCTGTTCAGCAGGAAAAATAAAATACAAACCAAAATTTATGATTTTGGTATAGGCAGCATTAAAAAAAATACTTTTACTAAAAGAGTGTAAGTGTCTGAGAATTCAGGGAGGAATGCATCTGTTTTGTCTGAAGTTAGAGGCAGAGGGTGATGGACACAAAGGGACCTCCTACCCAGGCATGTTAAAGAAAGAGAAATGTTGCAACCAGAAACCAGTCCTCACCATCCGGTCACATCAGCACCTACTCACTTTTGCTGCCTAATATTTCACACGCATGGCAAATTGGCACATTAATGTTCCTAACATAAAATTATTTTTAATTAATTTATTTTTAAAAATACAGAAAAAAATACAGAATGGCCAGTGACTGGTGGTCCTTCTTCATTTTGCCTGCGTGGTTTTATTTTTAATGTCATGAGTAGTTAGCCTTAAGTACATTCTAGTAAACTGCATCTCGTTTCTCCATTTTGCCACAACCAACAGATACTGTTTTCATATCTGGGTGTTAATTCTTTACCACGGTCTGTGTGCCTCACCTAGGAAAGCTTACTTATTTTCTCAGGACTTTTTTTTGTTTGTTTGTTATTTTGTTTTTCTTAATCAGTAGATTGTAAGATATATACATGATGACTCCTACCTTCCTACCGGAATAATAATGAATGCAGGGTCTGATGCCTTCAGGGACCCCAGGGATTCTCAAATACCAAGAGCTGTTACATATGATAGCCCAGCCCAGCTGCCCCGCATTCCTCAGACGGTTGGGAGTTAAGAGGGGCTGTGGATCAGACATTTTGACTCAAATGAAAACGCCTTTCCCAACAAAACTGTTGCTGTTTGCACTTTAGCTGTGGGTCTTGAAGCTTTGGCTCCTCCTGCTTATTGGGTTTACAGTGTGTGAACCAGGTCTGTGGAGAGAAATTGCTGCTGCTCTCATTACCGTGAGTGTGGACTGGGGCTCCAGCTGAAGTCTTTGGTTGGTTGACTTCCACACCAGAATCCATTTCCTTCTGCCCTCTTTGCTTATTGCCACTTCTTTGTGTTTATACAACTATAAGAGACTCCAAAATAGGTGTCACTAATTCTCTCAGCATCCTTCCCTGATCAAAAAAGATTCTTCCACGAATATCGGGACTAGACAGGCAATGTTCAATAATCTTTGTATTTATCTTTCTTGGTAGCCAATCCCATTAACGTTTTAATACAAAACAAATCCCTAGACACTAAGAGGAGACTCACAGGCTGACTTTCACAGAAGAGAATTCAGAGAGGTCAACAGCTATTTACTTCAAAATATCATTTCCCCACCAAGGCTGAGCCATCTTAGGGGTCGATGCACTTTTACCTGGAAGCCTCTGGGGGACAGTTTCAGTTATTCTGTTTTCCTTCATGTGACATTCCTCCTTATTGTCCATCAGGAATGAGTCACAGTCACGTTTCACTATGAACTCAATTTCAACAACAGCAAAAAAAAAATTTTTTTTTTTTTTTTTTTTTGGTGCTTCAGTGTTATTACAGTCAAATTTTACATAGTGTGCATGAAGCAACTGTCAGTATTTGCCTTCCAATTAACTGATAAAGCCCCTTGGAATTTCACTGTAACACATGAGAGACATTGGAGGGAAAACCTTGTTTGGAAGGCAAGTTTCACACGGTTGCTCGGTGACAGTTGGGATTATCTTGTGTTCCAACACAATTTCAACCGAGAAATCTTTGTCATGTTTAATTGACAGTTTAGTGTTATAATTATGTATTAGGTATATTTACTCCAGCCAAGCATTAAGGTAAGCAAATACTTAGCTTTTACCCTCGTAAGACTTAGGAAAAAACATGCTAGATCTTCTCTTATCTACACACAGATAGGTTGTCTGCCTGTCTTTCGGGAATGGCACTGGACACTGAGATCCGTGACAGACGCTGTGATTGCCACTTGGGATCCTCCCAAGCAGGGGACTCCAGCCTCTTTCTCTGCCTCAGAAACAGAGCCTGATCTTGATCCTAAGGACATGGGTTTAGGATTACTTAATTTGTTTGAATGCTCCTGTCTTGGCCTTCCATCTTCTGCATAATCCTATCCACCTCTTATCGCCCAAGGGTGCCACTCTTGCTTACAGTGGGATAGAGTGTCTGCCTGACAGGGGACTTGTGCTGGTGAATTATAAATTCCTCCTTGCAAAAGTTTGATTTTTTTTCCTGCACTGCCCCCACCGCCCCAACTTATACTGTTAGAAATAGGAAAAGGGATGATGCATGATTTCTCTCCCATTGTCTTTCTATCATCTTTCTATTTTTTAAACTGCACCTTTTTCTCCTGGGAAAGGGGAAAGTGCCTTCTTTGCATGGCTGAGTGTGGCTAAGTAGAGGTCAGCCTTGAGTAGGAAGTTACAGCTTTTACAAAGCAGGTGAAAGTCCCTGCAAATGGGCCAGTTTTTAATGTTGCTTTTTTTCTCTATCAAGATAAAAAAAAAAAATGTTTCTTTATATTTGTGAGTGAACGGGACGGCATTCTTATTCATGGACTCCCATCTCAAAAACCTTTCAACTCTCAGCCCTGGGGTAGAGTCTCATCTTTCCCTGTTGCTATATAGATGTGGTAAATAAAATGAGATAATGATGTTTAAGAACTGTGTAAAGTTAAAATCATTACAGTATAATTATTATTACTGTTATCATCTCCAAAGGCAGGGGGAACCCCACCACATTAAGATGATGAATTTTTAGTGCCTGAAAACACTACCAATGAGAAAGTCCAAACTTTTCAAGAAGGAGAACAATGTAGAGATTGAGAGATTTGCAAAAGACTTTCTAAATGCCTGTCTCCTTCCCTGTCTGCTTCTCCACACACAAACACATTCACACCAGTCACGAATGCTTCCCATAATCCCAGGATTTGCTCTATTGAGGCCATCAAAATGCAAATACCATTGAGAGGGTTAACACCTTGCATAAACCACCATGTATCAACTCAAATTAGTTTACAATATCTGGCTAGAAGAACTGTGAGTAAATGAAACAGAGGGACTTGACCTAACGGACTAACTCCTAACTCTGGAGGAAGGACAATGGGAAATCTGCACCCTAAGACACCGGGCAGTGACTCAGACACCACTGGGGGGCATCTGGAGCCAAAGGTAAATTCTAAGCCCAGAGTGTGTAGTGAAGGGGAACAGAGGCAGGGTCTGGAGGAGAGCAGCATGGGAGGCGGGGGAGAGTGAGTGAGTTATAAGAGACTCTGACAGAAGCTTCTGTCAATTCATTGGATGCTCTGGTGGTGCCTGAGTATCTTGGGGTAAGAATGGACAGGCCAGTGGCAAAAAAATGTGGGGTCATTTCCCTCACATTTATGAGACCACCTCAATGAATCAGCTAAGACACAAATCTTCATTTCTGCAAAAATATACAGGTAAGAAAATATTACTATTTATCTCATGATCTGTTAGATCTGGGAATTAATCGGTAGGACACAATCACCTCTGAATGTCTCTGCTGCTGACTAAATAAATGTAAGATAAAATTAGTACAAATGGGTAACAAGAAATGATTTCCATATTTTACTGACAAGTAATGTTAGAAATCATTATCCTAATGGCTTATGAACTTCCTGTATTATCAAATGACATTCTGGAGTAATATTATGATCAGGAAAAGAATTTTTCATCCCTGCATGACATAAGCAAGAGGTTCTGTAGTGTTTTAAGCACACACACACACAGACAGACACACACACACACACACACACACACAGAACTTGGAACAATTTCACCCCCTTAGAGAATCATTGTTTCCTTTGTCAGAACAAAGAGAAATTTAAGCTCACCAATGGACTCTACATATTCAGAAGTCCCTGAAAAGCCATAGGCATCACTACAGTCTTTCCCTAGTGAGTCTCGTTAAGGTGAGAAATTTGCTTTATGACTTAAAGAACTGTAAGTGATACTCTGAATTATGGCAGGATAGGAGCCTGGAGAGAGGAAGAGTGAAATGATCCATTCTGCACCCAGGATGACCTTCCCGGTAACAACGGGGCACAAGTTCAGTGCTGTGGAGGTTAAGGTTATCAAATGGTTTAGAGTCTGTCCAGCCAATTGTTCAAAAAAACGGTGTGACAACAAGGCAGAAAATGGAGCTGCGGAAGGGGAGATTAAATGTGGCCCTCTGCCTTCTACCATCAGGACGGCTTCTGAATAGGTGTCTGAGAAGGACCTGGACGCTTGTGGGTGGGCCCTCCTGCTCCTCCAAAGTCTAAGTGGAAAGAACTGGGCCAGAACACTCACAGCTGGGGCCAGAGGTAAACTCTAGATAGTGGTGGATCAAAATGACTGTGCTGGGGAGAGCTTGGCTGGACAAGATGAGTGTCTCTGATGAGACAGACAGGTAGTCTCTGATGATGGATGAGATGGGTGTTCTCCCTGGCCTCCAAGAGGTGTACAAGACTTCCCTCCCACCCGGATGCCTGGGCGGCGCAGTCAGTTAAGTGTCCAACTCTTGATTTCAGCTCAAGTCATGATCTCAGCGTCATGAGATCAAGCCCCGTGTGGGGCTCTGTGCTCAGCATGGAGTCTGCTTGAGATTCTCTCTCTCTCCCCTCCCTCTGCTCCTCCTCTCCTTGCTCTCTCTGAAATGAAATCTTAAAAAGTGTGTCTCCCCCTCCTCCCAAACTCTATGACTGGGAAGGGGTGGCCTTGGTAGCAGAGGGACCTTTGAGGGGGGAGTGGGCAGCCATGCAGCTTCCTCCAGCGTCTACAAACTAATGATGATGTGGAGGCCCACGCTCCCACAGTCTAGCATGTAGCCACAATCTGAGGACTTGCAACTTCTCGACCCAAGGTTCCAGTGAAATAAAATTGCTAGAGGAAATAAATATGCAAGCATGTGACCCACAAGCTAATAAGAGAACCTAAAGAGTTTTAGTGAAAGCACATATGCATCTCTGAATCTTTCCAAATATGAACTTAAAAGTCCAGTAAAGAAACAGAAAACAAAGTCATTGACATAAAGCAAAAGAATTATTCTGCTGATAAGCTCAATTTAATACATATAATACCCACCAAATAGAAACTCTTTTATACATCAAAGAAATATTTATGAAAAAAGGATCATATCCAGGTCTACAAAGGAAACCTTAGCCAGCATTTCCTAACTGAGATATTTTTTCCCTGTAACATTATCTGGTCAAAAAAAAAATTTTGGGAAATTGGTAATAGTTAGATGACTCAGCACATAGTAGCTCCTGAAAATTAGAAGCCTTGCAATTTGCACTTAGAATAAAGAAGACTCTATAAATGAGAAAAGGGCTTTTCAGAAGCAATGTTTAAGTGGGGCCCTTCCTCTTGACCCTGCCTGTGAGCAGATCAGTGGGTAGCACCTTCTGAAGGCCTGACAGGCTCAAAAGGTGGGCATGTCTCCCAAGGGAAGCAACCTTTGGGCCAGTTACCCCAGGAAGGAAAAACAGAGATGCACAAGGCATTCAAGTTTATAGAACTCTTAGTTTTGATGGCATCAGAAACACAGATGTTTCTTTCCTTTATTATTTTTTTATGTGTTCTTCCTTTGAATCAGTATCAGCTTTCATACACATACACACACACACACACACACACACTCTCTCTCTCTCTCTCTCTCATACATATAACTATATGGAACTCTGCCATGCCTTAAGAGTACTTTGGGGAAGGGAGGTATTTGAAGACAGACTACAGACAAAGCACTGAAGGGAGAGAATGGTCCTAACTCTTTGAGATCTCCTTGGCTGTGAACGTGAGAGAAAGCCTCTTTCTGAAGAGTCAAGGGGCATGAAGCCATTGCCACACCTCACCCTTGGACGTTCACTCCCTGGGCCCTAAATCTTGGAGGTTTCATAACATGCCTAGAAGTCTGTGCATGTCTAAAGCTGGACAAGAACCTTCAAGAAAAGTCCTTCTTCTCGGTTCTTCATGTCTTCCCTCCCTTTGAGCTTCTAAGACAGCCATTGGCTCTTCTCATGATTTCACTAGTTCCAGCCATCATTTCAAACATTGTTTCTCTGGACCCTTGCCTGTTTTCCAAAAGGTACCAAAGCATTTGGCCACTGTAGAGATTACTCTCCATTGTCTCTGAACAGTGTTCAGTCACTTGCCTCCTATCACTGATTTCCTAGGGAAGGACTGTCCTCCCTATACATTTCACCCGAGTGGCCAAGACTGCAAGCTGGAGGAGCAGAGCAGCTGAACACCCGAAGGAGCGTCCCTCTACAAGATGTTAAGAACAAGTGTGGTTAGTAGACAAATGGCTTCAAAAGCAAAATGTATTTTTCCCTTATTCTTCTGGAGCTCCATATTAAGGAATAAAGTACATTCCCCCTGAGAAATGCAAGATAATGAAAAAACTTACTGGCATTATCTAGATGGTTACCAAACATTCACGCCACTGTAACCTAGAGAATTATAGCCTTAGGTGCACTTTCATTAAGATCGTCAGTTTGCTTATATCAGAAAGAAAAAAATATTTCATTTTAGTGGCTTCTTTGGTCATATCTTACTTTGTGGTGAAGCTGTATTTTATCTTAGATAGTGCCTATGGCTAGATCAGACAGAGCCAAAAGTGCAAGAAAAAGGAGTGACTTTCCACATGAAAACTTTTGAGAATTGTTTGCATTAGTTAAGGCTATCTTCGTTAAACTGCCATAACAAACTCCAAAATGCATAAAGTTTCAAACCCAAGAAAAACTTCTTTCTGGAATGTTTACACAAAGTCCAAACCAGGTGTTCCTAATCAGTGGGCACTTCTCTTCCAAGCGATGAATCCCAGGGACAGGGGTTGTCTTCCAAACTGTGGCTTCCAAGGCTGGAGGAAGAATGAGAAAATGACCCCTTTCCAGCCAATTAGAAGGAGGCAAAAGCATCGAGCCTCCCTAGAAGCAGTTAGCTGGAGGCTTGGCTGGGAGCTGGCACCTGTTACTCATGTTACTACTGTTACAGCTAGCTGGAGGCTTGGCTGGGAGGGGCACTATGTTACTCATAGAGTACATTACTCAAATGCACTCTATTTCATTTACTAGAAGTCACATGGCTACATGTGGGAGGTGGAGAAATGCAACTAAGGTAAGAGCTCAAGAAAAAAAAAATGATTTTGGTAAATATCCAGCAGGCTTTCCTACTCTGGTCTTCTAAATTCTTCTAAAACTATTTGTAAAAATCAGTACAATCCATCACTAACTTGAAATGTACTCTATAGGCAATACCATCACACTTAAATTACCACCAAGATTGTACTCTATATTAAATGATTGGTTCCGAATCTTTTTCATGTATCTTCCTTAATCAGGTATCCTTCTCATATGGCTTTGCTTCACCTTTTTCTGCCCAAAGATGCGATTTTATGCTGGGCTGCATCATCTCTCTCCCAAAGTGCACTCACTATAATAAGGTTTATCGGGCTGAGCTGGCCGGGACAAAGGATAAGCTCACCACAATTTCTCTCTTAGCTAGGGTCTTCTTTCCCCAAATGCTCCATATCCTTTACTTCCCAGACCAAAATTGCTGCTGCCCTTTCAGGAACCCACGAGAAGGTGACAGATCAGATAGCTTCCCCTTTATCCTCGCACGATCCCGATGCTGACACCAAAACCCTATCTGAATGGAAGCACAAACAGGCAAAGATGCAGTAAGTGTCAGTCTGGCTGCCATGAGGCACCACTTGATGTGCCTGGGGACTGACAGGGAAGACGCTCCTGAGAAATCTCCCTATGGCAGTGCAGCAGAAATCCCACATCCACCCTCAAATCACCTGCTGAGCTATTTGCACGCTGCCACAGAAGTTTCCATCAGCAGAGAAGACGGCCGGAATGTATGAAAATGCCACTTTAGGATGTGTTTGCTAAAATCCACAAAAAAGGGGAGGCTTGCAAGTCTTCCTAGCAGGTCCTGTAAGGATCTTAAAGTGTCCTGTTGTTTGCAAAGAGGAAAGTAAATCCCAAAAGCGAAGCTTGGATGCCCAAATGATAGACATGTATTAGAAATATTTAGATAGTTTGGGTGCAGAATGAGGTTTCCAAGGCACAGTCTGAGGTGCACCTGACACTACAGGGGTAACTACAGTGGTATGTATGGCCTTGGTAGTCTCTGTCACTGTCTGCCAGGTGAAACCCCCACCCCACCCCTGCCCTGCCCCAAGTCCCCTTAGCTGGGCAGCCCCTATGAAGGTAGCCACTGAACTCCTGCTCTGCAGGAAGGATGCAAAACTTTATAAGCAAGTTCACTCTACTGGCTCCTTCCATTGGTTGCTTGGGATCATTCTGCATTCTAAGCCTCTCCTTGGACTCCACCTGGCCTTGACCTGTTGGGACCACCCACCCTTCATTTCCTCACATATCCCAGCCCATCATCGTATGTTCCAGTCCAGTCTTCTGTTCCTCTTCTTGCATAAAACTCAAATGGCTGTCCTTCAGCCTGAGTAAAACTACAATAACCAACTTCTGTTGCTCTGTATTTCATAATTTAAATATTCCCTTGTGTCCTTTCTCTCTTATTTCACCTCAAGGCATATCAGTCTTCTGTCTTTACTTTTCCTTAAGACTTAACCTGTCCTCTCACTTAGGAGGAAGTTAAATAACCTGACAAAGGAAATTGCAAAAATGTGTTCACTTGGGTTGTATGTAAATGTGCCCTATTCTCCTAAGAAGTGAGTCTTACTCCCTTAAGGAATGAGTCTGCATAAACATAGAGATGTTCTGAATATAGTGTTTTAACAAAGCAAGTAGGTCTGGGGGTGGGAACACCTGTCATCTGGTAGATTTGTAGGGGAGAGGTTGGGGGAGGACAACATTTCTACTGTCCTTTACTGTCCTTTAACACAACGTTTCTACTGTCCTTTAACAATTGAAGTGACTCTCCTCTGCTTATATCTAGAATCATCATTGTCTCATAGTGTATCTATTTATAGTTTGTTTCAAGTAAACTGAAAATATCTCTTTTCTATTCAGTGTAGGGTATACAAAAGTCTAGAAAGACAACATTTAATTTACCCTCTGTATGTTGAAGAAATGCATGTGCACTCCTATGTCTCACGTTCTCATTTCATTTGGCTTACTCCATGGATGTCAGTAGATTAAAATAGTAGAGAAATTAATATTAACTAAGTGATGAAGAAGAAAATCAGTGTAGAGATGAAATTAGCAAAAATTGTATCTACATAATTAAGCAATTAAAAGGTAAGAGATGAACCCTCTATAGAACTTGATAGAGTCGGTAGAAAAATTCAAGGCAAGAGCAGGCAATACAGAATAGTCCTTCTTTTTTTGTTTTTGTTTGTTTGTGAGAAGCTTAGGGAATAAAATTATGACCATTATACACCTAACCGCTATTTCTGCTTCTGTACCTTCGCTTGCTAACCCATGAGGAGATGGAAAAATACCAGCAGACTTTTTATAGACACTCTGTAACTGCACATCCCCCACCCAGAATTGAACCTGACAGAATGACTGCTCCCGGACTCCCCACCCGGCTCTGGGTGCAAGAGATAATAACCATCTGGCGCCCCGTGGCTTGACAGGGAGACCCCAGCCAATCCTGAGGCGACACATACCCTAGCGGCGCCAACCAAGCAGTTTGAAGAACGACAGCCCTTTGCCCTAACCAATAATCTGTTCCCAGCCTTTTCCCGCTCTGTAGTGGGCCAGTCATATTATAGAGTTGCTTTATGATTTTCCTGTGGTACGTGATGATTTGTTACAAGATACCATGATGCATGCTAAGTCCCTGCCTCCCCAAAAATAGTGTATAAAAGGTGTTGTGATCCCGAGCTCAAGACCTCGGAGTCTGGGAGTCTTGGAGGTCTGGGTTCAAACTCGTAATAAACGACCCTTGCTGTTTGGCTTTGACTCTGGACTCTGGTGGTCGTCTTTGGGGGGTCTCGGAATTTGGGAATTTCATTTGTTTGTCTTTTCCCACCATAGTCCTAAGTATACAAAGGCTAGACAAAATGCCAGCTAACAGTGACACCGATTTACTATAAGGATATAGGCCAATTTGCAGTACACTCCAATCATCAAAATGCCTTCACACTTGCATACAATGAAAACTGATATGCAGAATAATGACTGTAAGTCTCTGTAAGATCCCGGATGCCTCTGAATCACTAAAAATTTGATTGTGTTTAGTATAGTTTTAAGGATAAATGCATTTAGTTCTAAATAAAAAGACTTAAAAAATAATTTCCTTTCACAAGGAGCTGTGTCACTGAGAATCATAACATTTTAGAGCTAGAAATTGTCCTGTTGCAGTACTAAAGTTAAGTTGTGAATTCGGTAGAAACCACGAAACCAAAGAGCAGAGGATTGTCAGGAAATCTGGGAAAATTGAGGCCAACACCACAAAACTAAGGACAAAGGTGACTGGAGCCTGGGGAGGCGAGCTTAGGGGGAGGCTCGCCCAGCCTGAGACTCAGAATAACAGGATTTGCCAAATTCCAAATAGGGCAAACCCATACAGCTAAAGCCATGCGGTATATGCATCGACACATTAACCACCACAGTGTGGGGACTAGAAATAAAAAGCTGTTGAGCAGTCTGATGTGATATCCTGATACACTGCTTAGAATCTACCAAGGGTCTCCGTGGTCTGGTTGTCAAAACCCACAACGTCATCTCTGCTCTCTCCCTCACCCCATTTGACCAATGCAGAAAACTAAAGCCTTTCTCGAAGTGAAATAAATCATCCAAGACCCATAGCAGTTGGAACAGCAGAGCTAGGACTTAGATCCGCGTGTTAGGTGTGCTGTGCCATATTCTCTTATGTGGAAAGCCACCTCTCAAAGCAGATGTGGCTAAAGGCTCCATGATTCAGCGATTCACTTAGTTCTTTTCTTCCATGGACATGCAAGTCATTGGACAGTCAAGGGAGAAAACTCAAGCGAATCTCAAACTTCTTCTTCTTCTTCTTTTTTTATTTTGTAATTCACTCTATAACACAAGATGTCTCAGACTAGATGGATTATTATTATTATTACTATTTTTTTTGACTGAGAGAGAGATCACAAGTAGGCAGAGCAGCAGGCAGAGAGGGGGCGTGGGAAGAAGGTTCCCTGCTGAGCAGAGAGTCCGTTGCGGGGCTCGATCCCAGGACTCCAAGACCAGGACCTGAGCAGAAGGTAGAGGCTTAATCCACTGAGCCACCCAAGCACCCCAACTAGATGGACTATTATCCTTGGACTAATCCCTCTTCTGAAAGTTAAAGGGGGAAAGTGCTCCTCATGGAACAGTAAACAGCATCAACCCACTGACATTCCCATGGCTCTCTCAAGCAAAGCTAGTCTGTTAACCCTAAATTAATTTAAAAGAAAAAAAAAAAGGTATAGCTGAGTTTGTCACCCTAAATTCATCCTTAAAACTGCTATTTGGGCCTATTATGTGCCTGATAATGGAATACAAGATAAATAAGACATCATCTTGACCTCAAGGAGTTTAAAGTTTACAGATTTCTCCTTCAGACAAATCCAAGCAGTGAAATTGTTCTAAATCATGTTTGTAAATAATCAACCTCGAAATCAACCCTGTAACAATAGAAAAGTGATTTGCTGTACTGCACAGCATGTGGTGAGATGATACAGTATTTCTGGCTTTGCATGTTTTTTCCATTTTCAGGTAAGCTTTGATTTTTTTTTTCAATTCAAAGTAGTTGATTTCCTTG
This sequence comes from Neogale vison, assembly GCF_020171115.1. NCBI lineage: Eukaryota > Metazoa > Chordata > Mammalia > Carnivora > Mustelidae > Neogale > Neogale vison. Next base: position 167,261,537 of record NC_058093.1, on the reverse strand, counting down.
ATATATTTGTACTAACTCAAAGTTTTACTAAATACATCATGCATATATTTAACCATACCTTATGTCCTATATTATATAACATAGACATTGTATTAAAAGCAACGTGTTTTTGAACCTTAGCTTTTTGTTAATTATGAGAAAACAATCTTATGGTTTGAAATGGTTAGTGCATATAATTGAGCTGGACTCTCTCTCCTTGTAAGTGTCCCTGCTCACTTGGTCTCAAGGTCACGATCTTCTCCTAGGCAACAGAATCTGGCTGCTCAGCTATCTTTCCCCTTCTTAGCTAACCACCACCACCTGGGGCTTCTCCTTGAGTTCTCTATATCTTTTTTATTCTCCAGTTCATAATTATAAATACAGAGATTGAAAACAACTGGCTCTTCATTTCCATTTTTTCTTAAGTGACAAACAAGAATTCACCGTGTCCTCCTTTTTCTCTGTTCCGCCGTTACTGTTTATTAGAAATCACCCTGTTCCACAGCTTGTTTTTGTTGGGTTTTTTTTTTTTTGGCTATATATATAATTCATATATTATTTATGTATTATATATAAAATATATATTATATATTACTTATTATTATTTAGATATTATTTTTGTTTATTATTTATATATTTATATATATATATTTAAGTACATATTGATAGGTTGTTTCTCAAATACGTTTTTCTCAAATACAAGTGTTCTGTGCTGGGGAATTGAAATAACTAAACATTCCATGCCTGCTCACAACTAAATGGAGACAAAACAAGCTCCAGTCCTGCAGCTCTTTTTTTTTTTTAAAGATTTTATTTATTTATTTGACAGACAGAGATCACAAGTAGGCAGAGAGACAGGCAGAGAGAGGGGAAAGCAGGCTCCCTGCTGAGCAGAGAGCCCGATGTGGGGCTCGATCCCAGGACCCTGAGATCATGACCTGAGCTGAAGGAAGAGGCTTTAACCCACTGAGCCACCCAGGCACCCCCTGCAGCTCTTTAGAGCACAGATTATTTGTTCTTCAACACACTATTGGACGTTCAAGAGTTAGGGAACTTACAAATAGACATACTTGATCAGTGCACTGATGTTTTTGTAGCTAATTTAGGTAGGTAAAATATTAATGACTCATTCTTTACGAATCCACCAATGATGGTGAGATCCAACTCTATCACTAAAACAGCTAGAATCATTGGACAGTCCTGCCAGTCGACTGTTGCTTCCGAGGCGTGGACAAAATCAGTGATATAATTGCCCTAAACTCATAGGCACCTGAAGAGATGACACTTGTTGATAGCTGTAGAGCATACCAGAAATTGTATTAACCTCTTTAGAAGGATCTTATTTAAAACCCCAAAATATATAAAATTAACATTCTGCTCTTACAGGCAAGAAAAGTGAGGCAAAAAAGCATAACGGATCACAATCCACAAAATTAAGTGACACAAATAGTATTTGCAAACAGAGCCGTACTGCCTCGTGTCTATATTGTATGGTCATGTTCTCCTTCACTATACTAACCAACTTCTTCCACTAACTCTCAGCTAGGAGTCTCACCTGGGACAGTTTCTGAGCCAAGTGGGCCAAAGCTCACAGTGTGCTCCACTGTTTACTGGTTATGTCATCCTGAATAAGGCTGTGGAACTCACTGAGCCACTGGGATAATGAAATATAAGAACTGTTGAGTCGGACATTGTATCCATTTTCTGTGGTGTTCCCTTGGGATTATACAATGTGCTGCTGTAAGGATCAAATGAGAGAATCCACGTAAAATTAGGTAAGTCCTTGGCACAAATAAATGCCAAATAACAGAGAATTTAACGAAGAAATGATATCAGATTTGACTTCCTAAATAAGCTAGGGCAGACCAGAATTTGAGGATATATATAAGATTGAATGTTCCTGAGGGGCTCCTGGGTGGCTCAGTAGGTTAAGCCTCTGCCTTTGGCTCAGGTCATGATCTCAGGGTCCTGGGATCAAGGCCCACATCAGCGTCTCTGCTCTTTAGGAATCCTGCTTCTCCTTTTCCCGCCTCTCCTGCTTGTGTTCCCTCTCTCACTGTGTCTCTCTCTGTCAAATAAATAAATAAAACCTTTGGGGGAAAAAAAAAAAGATTGAATGTTCCTGAAATCCTGAGTGTGATGGCCTTAACTTTTGAGACATCGGAGACATTAAAACACCAGAAGCTAGTATGGTCTCCTAAAAGCTAATTTTGCTTGCAAGGCATCACATGTCAATGCCTATCTATTGACTCATGGTACATACGATATGCTCTGGAAAAACAAAAAACAAAACAAACAAAAACAAAAACAAACAAAATGACAAAGCGGCTAAAACATTTCTACCCCAAATTTGACTAAACCCATTTTATTGCTGGGTATGTAGTAGAAGCTGGAGTTTGTTCAGAGAGCAAAAGTTCAATCCCATTCCTTATCTCTTTCCTGGGAGAAGTAATAGTACCTAGGGAGAAAGTCCTTTGAACACAGGGCTTGAGGCCTTCCAAAAGATTTGCGTCAACTTTTAACAACTTCGAGATAAAATTTACATACCACATAATTCACCCAATGTAAAGTGTGCAATTTGATGATTTTTAGTGTATTCGTAGAGTCGTACAACCATCACCAGATCCACTTTAAAATATTTTCATCACCCCAAAAAGAAACTCTGACAATTAACAGTCACTCCCCCATCTCCTGTTCTTTCCCCAGGCTCTGGAAATCATTAATTTCTTTTCTGTCCCTATAGATTTGCCTACTTTGCCATTTTCTATAAATGGAATCACCTATGGTCCTTCTGGACTATTTTCTTTTAGCATAGCATTTTCCAGATTCATCCATGTTGTAGCATGGATCAAGACTTCATTTTCGGGGCGCCTGGGTGGCTCAGTGGGTTAAGCCGCTGCCTTCGGCTCAGGTCATGATCTCAGGGTTCTGGGATCGAGTCCTGCATCAGGCTCTCTGCTCGGCGGGGAGCCTGCTTCCCTCTCTCTCTCTCTCTCTCTCTCTGCCTGCCTCTCCATCTACTTGTGATTTCTCTCTGTCAAATAAATAAATAAAATCTTTAAAAAAAAAAAAGACTTCATTTTCTATTACCAAATAATAGTCTATTGTATCCTTATGTCACTTTTCGTTTTCCAGGTAAGGGACATTTAGGCTGATTCCCTTTTTTTTTGGCCTTATGAATAATGCTATGAACATTCATGTACACATTTTTTATATATGGATAGATGTTTTCTTTCTTTTTTTTTTTGATATATATCTAGGTGTGGAATTGCTGGGTCCTACAGTAATTATGATTAACCTTTTGAAAACCCTCCAGACTGTTTCCCAAAGTAACTGCATCATCTTATACACCTATAACTTGAGCCCCTTTGAAAGCCTTATATCTCATGTTTGCTTTGAAAAAAAAAATTGTGGTTTTGCTTCAATCTGTCCTTTTATGTCTGTTAGAGGAAACGGCCAAGAAGTCAGCTTAAGCAAGAAGTCTACTAAAAGAAAACCTACATTATCACACACTAAATCCACCAAAACACTTATCTTCTGTCGCTTTTTCTGTTGACAATCCAGTCACACTTGTTGTCTAACCCCTCAGTAATTATCCATTCTTTCCTCTCTGAACCTTATCCAACAGAGTTCTTGGCATGAAGAAACAATTCATGGAACCTGTGCATTAGTTACCCCAGTGCTAGCGGTTTTAGTCTTTGTATCAGCCTCACCTCTTTCCTGCTGCTTTTACCAATGTAACCTCTGGATTCACAGTTACAGTTCGACAAGAAAATAAATTGATGGTGTCAGACAACAAAATGGAACAAAAAGTAAAATTTTTCTGAAATCATGTGTGACTATGCCATTTATCATCTGAGAAAATAAGAAGTAAATGAAAGCAAAACTTAATCATAAGTACAGCTGTACCTGTGCTCTGTGCTTGTCATTTGGAAAATCCATAAAATTGTATCTCCTAATGGTTAGGAAGATAGGTTTTCTATCAATATGGCAATAAAGTAAGACTACTTATTTTTAACATGGATTACAATTTAAATATATAATTGAGTATCTCCTTCCTACAATTCATGTTACAAAGCTATACACTTGTTTTACTGTTTCTGGAATTACTCCCTTGGTGGTGTCTTCAGAACTCACACAGTTCATTTAAAGCAAATCTCCAAATATTTATTGGGTGCCAACCATCTGCAAGGCACTATACACAGCATTCTTTTGGAAGGATTTTTAGAAGCTATCATTCTTTTGAATGTGCTCACCGGAGGCAAATATTTTTCCATGGATGGTGGATTTTATTTGGGGAAATGGTCAAAAGTTATTCAAAGTCAATTCTGATGGATGAGATGGGTAAGATCCATCAAGCACAATGACATTCTTAATGGTCAAAATTATGGGGGACTATAAATTTACGAGGCTGATTCTCTGGTGTGGCTCATTAACCAGATCTGAAGAAAATTGCAAAAGAGGAGTTCTAGTAATGCTCAGGGTAGTGGGGACAATGGCGAGGTGTGTGGAGCCAATGTAACTGTTTTTGATGGACAGCACTCAGGATGTATTCGCTCTGGCATGTTTTTAAAACACACTCATTGCTTATGGTCACACACTATATAGTGCCAAATATTGCTGGATCCAGTAAAAAAAATTGAGCCATATCCATAATCCAGGATAATATCATTTTCTAGTGCCTGGGCTTTCATCCCTGACCAAGCCTGAAGACCACTGATGACACATGTGACATTTTTTGCCCCAGCCAGGAAGAAGCTAAGGCTGTCATGTTACCTGTTCTAACCAAGGAACTGACCCAGAGAATATTCCAACTGACAGGGGACTTTCCAGTGCTCTGCTTATAAACCGGCTCCAGGTGGCACGACCTATAGAGGTGGTTACAGAAAGAGATCTTGGCTCTTACTTGTTATAAAAGAGAATGACCTTAATAGAGCTTTGAAGGAATACATCATAGTTGAGTGCTACGTACCGACTATGTCTAGCATTCTGTCTCTTACCCCAACGCCTTTGGACTATACTTGGTCTGAAAGCTTCTCTTTATAACCTATCCCAGGAATTGTAGATGAGATGAATTAGGGAAGTTCCCTTCTGGCTTCAGTAACAAATTACCAGACACTGAGTGGCTAAAAACAGGAACTTCTGGTCTTAAAGTTCTGGAGGTCTGAAATCAAGGGGTCAGGAGGGTTTGTTCCTGCCAGAGGCCAAGAACGAGTCTGTCTTATGCCTCTTTCCCAGTTTCTTGTGTTGCTGGAAATCCTTGGTGCTCTCTGGTTTATAGATGCCTCATTCCAATCCTTGCATTCACCTGCACATGGCTTTCTTTTCCCTGCATCTGCATTGAAATTTCTCTCTTAGAAAAACACCTGTCATTGGGTGAAGGCCTGCATAGGCTCAGCTAAACTAAAAATGGACTGATCCTTACCAACTACACCATTAAGGCAGGGACTCTATTAATTTGTCTATTTCAACTTCTAGCAGAGGGACTTACACAGAATAGACACTTAATAATTATTAATGGAGGACAACTAGCAGTGAGCTCTAAAAATGTTTTATGCCCCATCATGGGAAAAACGTGTTATTACAAGTTATCTTTTCATCTCTGAGTATTGAGAATAGAGGTGATAAAGAAGGGGTCACAATTGTTCACAGAATTGACATCAACTCCAGAGAATGAGGAACTACACCTGGGATGCCTCACTTATTTCCCAGACTCGGATGCTATTAAAGGTCTTTAGATGCTTTGTTTCATCCTTCCGTGATAGCTGTGCTGGGGTGATGACATTTCATCTTGAATGTCTAGAGGCTTGTTAGCAGAGACCCTGTCACCGCCAGGGATCACAGCATTTTTGTGCTCAGTCCTTAGGGCACTGATCTTGGCTGTGCAGCTGGACCCAGCAGTCGAAGCCACATGGTCTAACATGACAAGCAGCTGGATCTCCAGCCAACAGGCAGAGAGTTATTTCCTGAAATGAATGGCAGTTTGCAAAGCAGAGCAGAGGGTGGCTTTTCCCCCCTCTTTCACTAAAATCAGCTCAACTTCAGCAATCACAGAGATCCAAAGAGAACAAAAGAGGAAAAGGTAGCTTATTTTTGCAGCGTAGAGCTACGGTGTCTGTTTAGAGCCAGTGAAGATGAGCAGCCCAGTCTGCCTCATCTATTTCTGCAAAATTGACTGAAGGTGGGACAGAGTATAAAGCGGAGAAATAGACAGAAATGGTAGAAGACCCATGTATACAACTTTTTGCACAGTATTTTTATGCATGCTCTCTAATGAACAAAATTATCAATACAGCATAACTTCAAGCATCCTCGTTATGGGATAATCCCTCTGTTTCCGAAAGCTGTAAATCAGGAAGTGAGCACCAGAATGACTGCAGGCTTCTGATCAATGTTTGCTCTGATACTTGAAACCATCAAGGAAATAGCAACTTCATTTCTAGGTGAAGTAAAAGTGTGCGCACATCTCAGTTTGAGTAGGGCTACTGCCAGTTATAGGGACATCGCTTTTATTTCCAAAAAGTAAAATATCTGCTAATTAGAATGGATTTTTTTTTCCATTTGTTAGTCGATCAGTGGCTTGTGGCACTTTAAGCCACCAGTGGTGGGGAGGGTGTGCAGCGGAGGGGCCGGGGGGTGGGGGGCGGAGGAGTGTGTCGCATGCTTTAACTGTATATCTGAGTGAATCTTTTGAAACATTGTTTTTCTAAAAGTATTTCAACTTTCATTTTCCTAATAGTGAGGGCTGAATGAGCAAACATGTTGAGAGGATTATTGAAGCAAAATGTTTTATATTATAGAGTTCATTCATACAAAGCCATTCCAATTTGATGAGCTGGGTCAAGACAATAAGCAAATAGCACTTGAAATGTTTGCTTTATTGTTACAGATACACAGAAACTACCTGTAGTCCTGAATCCTTTATTTAAGTTCTCTTTATCTTTAAATCTTTATTTAAGATCTCTCTTTTATTTAAGATCTCTTTATTTAAGGTCTCTTGATATTCTTTTAAAGATCTTGAGAGAGAGAGAGAGGATGGGCAGGGAGGAGAGGGCAGAGGGAGAAGCAGATGCCTGCTGAGCAGGGAACCCAACAGGGGGCTTGATCCCTGGGATCACAGCCTGAGCTGAAGGAGGACATGTAACTGACTGAGCCACCTTGGTGCCCCAAGGTCTCTGATATTCAAAAGGTCAAACAATAGATGGAAGCAAAGTAATTCTAACAAAGACGGGACACCCTCAGTGGACAATAGAATATTGGATTTGGGTAATTCTGTTTAATTATTAAAGAATGGAGAGAAGAAGCAAATAGCAGACATCTACCAGTAATAATTGTGACCTGGTATTACTGGACTAGGTCTGGCCAGGGACCTCATGCTGGCATGAGAGGAAGACGGCCTCAAGTCGTAGCTACATCTGAGCTTTTATAGACTTTTAAAGAGTCTAAGGTAAATTTAGAAAATAGATCTTTCACTGGTAACCAGTTACTGTATCAAGTGGATGTGTACAGATAAGGATCACATATCATTTTAGAAAGTACAAAGAATATCTGTGAGTGTTGTGTAATTAAAAAAAACAACAACAACAACAACAACATTTCAGGGGTACCTGAGTGGCTCAGTGGTTTAAGCCTTTGCCTTGGACTTGGGTCATGATCTCGGGGTCTTGGGATCGAGCCTCACATTGGGCTCTCTGCTCAGCAGGGAGCCTGTTTCCCCCTCTTTGCCTGCCTCTCTGCCTACTTGTGATCTCTCTCTCTCGGTCAAATAAATAAATAAATATTTAAAAAATAATAATAATAAAATAAAATAAAAAATACTTCAGACTGGATCATTAAGATAAAATTCCAGATCAGTGAAAAGACAACAAAACTGTTTAAAAGAAGATAAACTTTGGTAAATCTGATCAAAAGAAGAAAATATATCAATATCATGGTAAGTAATATAGATAGGAATCTAACTGCATATATAAAAAAAGAAACTATTAATTTGAAATACACAGTGTCAATTTGAAGTCCTAGAAAGAACGTCATGGCCTCCTAATGTACACTACCATAAATGACCCCAAAAAAGTTCTAAAAATCTTTTAAAAATAATAGGGTGCCTGGGTGGCCCAGTTGGTTAAGTGGCTGCCTTCAGCTCAGGTCACAATCCCTGGGATGGAAACCTGCATGGGGCTCCCTGCTCAGTGGAGAGCCTGCTTCTCCCTCTCCCTCTGTCTGCCGCTCTGCCTACTTGTGCTCTCTCTCTCTGTCAAATAAATAAATAAAATCTTAAAATAAATAAAATCAAATAATAGTCAAAGGCACATAAGATGTACATTAAAAAATTATTCTATTAGATATTCTTAAGTTTTTGTGAAGGATTTTAAAGTAATCTCTACACCCAACATGAGGTTCCATCTTAAAACCCCATGATCAAGTTCCATGCTTCACCAACTAAGCTTGCCAGGCGCCCCAGACAGGATGCACCCCCCTAAGAAAGAATGAGTCTGGATCATTTTGTGGGTAAGCTCTTCAAGATCAATGAAAAAGATAGTTCTGATATGGAGAACAGAAAAAGAGGAGAAACTTCTCAACTCATTTTAAAACCTAGCATTATCTTCATCCTAAAACAAACAAGTCAGAAGTACCAGAAGGGTAGAAAAACACAGATACAAAAGACACACACAAGTGAATAACTTCCAAATAAAATGCAGAAATATATATTAAAGAATAACATAAATGAAAATATTTTCAACATTAAGGCATGGAAATATATAAGACAAATTACATATAAAAATTATGTATAATAAAACATGCAAAAAAGAATTCTATCAAGTTTATTACTCAGTCTTAATAAAAATTTCTTAGAAAATTAGGAAGAAAACTTCCTTAACCTGAAAGAGTACTTACCAAAAACAAAATGCATAATTTTCAATATAATATTAGAAATCTTATCATTAAATTGTTAGGCACAAGATATTTCAGTTGTGCTCATTAATATTCATACATGTTAGTTGAGATCCTTGCCAAAGCAATGATAGAAATAAGGGTGGGAAATGAAAACATAGAACAGATACTAATTGAGGTTCTAAGAGTTTTCACCTAAACACATAATTGAAAATCACACATGACCAACAGAAAATAAAGCTCACCTATAGTGCAGTAATAACCAATTAGAAAATGCAATCAGAAGGGGGGATAAAGGCTCGGAGTGCAATAAAACCATAAAACATCTAGAAGTTGGCTTAAGAATAAATGGCAATTTATTTGGTGACTATTTAAAAAGTTTACTACAAAACAACATGACAAACAGAGCATGTGTAATCATTGTTACCATTTTTCCAAAGAGGTGGTACAAATTGGTACTCCTCTCCCTCCTCTAGTAGTGCATGAGAAGGCTGATTTCTCCCTAGCACTCTGTAATGCCCTGATTTTTTTTTTTTAAAGAATTTATTTATGTTTTGAGGGAGAGAGAGAGAAACAACATGAGAGGGAAGAAGGTCAGAGGGAGACGCAGACTCTCCATGGAGCTGGGAGCCCCAAAAGGGACTCCATCCTGAGACTCCAGGATCATGACCTGAGCCAAAGGCAGTCTCCCAACCAACTGAGCCACCCAGGCACCCTACCCTGATGGGGTTTTTTGGCATTTCCTTGATGACTAATGATGTTGAAACTTTCATTTTAATTTAACTTTAACTTCTATACCTCATCTGGAACCAACTTTTCTAAAAAGTATAAGCTAGAATTCAATATTTCCTACCAAACATATGCCATATCAGTCCAGAAACATTAAAAAAAAACCCTCTACTCCATTATATTGTAGTGTCACACAGCCTGAAAAATCACACATATATGTGTGCGTCTATTTCTGGACTTTATATGACTTTATGTTCTATTGGTCTTTTTGTATATTCTTGAACCAATTTTATACTCTTGTGTGGCAACCCTATACTAAGACTTGAGATTTAATAAGTGTAAGTCTTCCAGCTGTATTCCAGACTGTCCTTACTTTTTTACATTTAATTTATAATGACACATTGTGAGAAATTGTTACCCTTAATATATGGAGTCTTTCAAAAAACTTATTAAGGTCTTTATTTCTCTAGAGCTTTATAGATTTGGGGGGCACCTTGGTGGTTCTGTCTGTTAAGCTTCTGCCTTTGGCTCAGGTAATGATCTCAGGGTCCTGGGATCCAGCCCCACATCCAGCCCCACATCTGGCTCCCTGCTCCACAAGGAGCTTGCTTCTCCCTCTGCCTGCAGCTCCCTCCTGCTGTGTGCTCCTGCACTGACACATCATTAAGGAAACAATTTTTTGAAGTATTATAGATTTTGTAAAATTCTGTAGTTTGGCTGATTTATTCCTAGTACTTAACATTCATAATAGCATCAAAAATATTTTTCTATTTTTAATTTTTTGTTGCTTTGTATGGAGATATTGGCCTTGTGTTTAAAGGTTTTGTTAAATTCACTTATTCATTCTAATAGTCTATACCATACTTTGAATTTTCTACATCAACAATTATGGGTTTTAGGTTTTTTTCTTTTCAGTTATCTTTTATTTTATTGCCCAAATGCACTAGCAAAGAAGTTCCTTACAATGCTGAATTGAAGTGACTGGCAACCTTTGTTTTGTTCAACTCAAGAGGCAGAATTTCAATATTTCATCATTTAAGTTTGAGGGCATCTATAGGTTTTTATCAAATTGGAGAAGTTCTCTTCCATTCCTTTAATGCTGATTTTTCTAAGTTTCAGCCATAAATACTAGATTTTACTAAACACTGTTCTTTATGTAATGACCCATATGATTTTTCTTTATTCAGTAATGGTGAATTAGAGTGATTGATTTTTCAAAATTAAGCCCAACTTGTGGGGCGCCTGGGTGGCTCAGTGGGTTAAGCCTCTGCCTTCAACTCAGGTCCTGATCTCAGGGTCCTGAGATAGAGCCCCACATTGGGCGCTCTGCTCAGCAGGGGGCCTGCTTCCCTTCCTCTCTTTCTGTGCCTTCCTCTCTGCCCACTTGTGATCTTTCTCTCTCTCTCTCTCAAATGAATGAATAAAATCTTAAAAAAAAAATTAAGCTCAACTCGTGTTCCTGGAATTAATCCGAATTAGTGATTATTTTTATATATCATTAGATTCAGCTGTTTTATTAATATTTTAAGGTTTTTATATCTACGTTCATAAGAAAAACCACCATATAATTTTTATTGGTATCAGGAATGCTAACCTCACAAAGTTGGGAGTATATCCTCTTTATATTCTTTGGATGATTTACATAAGTTTATTTTTATTTAAATATTTAAAAAGAGTAAGCGCTTATATTCTTGGACTTGGAGATTTTCATTATGGGAAAATTTTAAGTTATATATCTTATTATTATTATTATTTTAATATATAGGACTACTAAGATTTTCTATTTCTTCTTGCTTTGGTTTTCTGCAGTTAAAATTTTCAACAAATTTTTCTAATTCACCTAAATTTTCAAATTCACGGGTCAAATGTTAGCATTCTAGCAAAGTCATGATTAATTTTTACCTGATAAAAATATGACTACAGTGGCTAAGATCTTATATTTGGTGACCTAGTACAGACTAATGACCTAAATCCAACAAATATTTCTGCCTTAAATAAGTACGCCTGCTGCCTTCTATATCACCAACAAAATAATGAGTTAATGTGATAACTACCATCAGAACCAACGAGAGTGAATAAGTCAAAATCAGATATAAATACTCACAGGCATATATGGACAGAGCTTATTCACCTAATATGTCAAAATTTATCCTTTTAGACATTTTGGTGCAATAGGATTCTATTTAAGTATTATACTCTCCCCAGCTTAACAAGAGCTCTGAATTTCAATGCTAAAGTGAATTCAGAACCTAGTGTCTGCTGTTGAATTAGTGAAAGATTTTTATTCGGTATCAACAGAACTGAATTTAAGGAGACAAAATCAATTCAAAAGCAATTGAGTTTTGATAAGTGTCCAGGTGTTCAGCTCTTGGGGAAAGGCAATAGAACTCATATGCATAACTGAAATCTTTAGCCATAATGAAAATAGTTACATTCAATACCTCATTTTTCTGCAGTAACTATAAATATAAAAGATGATCTAGACAGTTTGGCTTGTAGTTTACATTGGTCTTAAAATCTTTCTCAGCATATTTTCTCTTCATTTAACACTATCTTCATCAATGCAAAAGTTAGGGGTTTTGTTTGTTTGTTTTTTAAAGATTTTATTTATTTATTTGACAGAGAGAGATCACAAGTAGGCAGAGAGGCAGGCAGAGAGAGAGGAAGGGAAGCAGGCCCCCTGCTGAGCAGAGAGCCGGATGTGGGGCTTGATCCCAGGACCCTGAGATCATGACCTGAGCCGAAGGCAGCGGCTTAACCCACTGAGCCACCCAGGCGCCTGCAAAAGTTAGTTTTAAGTTGATTGTTTGGGATTAAAATTTAGAGATCTTTTTCAGAGATATATCTTACTTGAAAATAAAGGGAAAAATATAAAAGAATTCTTAAAGCCAGTTTTTATACAGGCATATATGAAAATGACTCTTTTTAAAACTGAAGTCATGTATGGTAGCCTTACCCTACATCAAACTGATATATCTTGATGTGCATTATCTCTCAATGAAGCTGTTAGAAAACAAATATTTTGGTATTTCGATGTGTAATACATCCTAGAAGGAAAAAAATGCATGACTAAAAAAATGGGAATATTTCTAATTCAAATATACTGCCATTTAAAAGCAGGATTCTAGCCACTTTCACTTTTTTCTGGTTTCTGGGACCATTATAAATGTGTAATTACCCTCCAATTTTCTAAAATAACAGGAATCACCAAAGAAACCATGGCATTAAAGAACTGGCTTCGCATTCTCTTGTAGATAAGCCAAAGTGCATAAAATGGTCTTAGAAACTCTTTAGCCTCTCCATTGTTTTTTCAAAATCATTTCACCTCTGCCTTCCTTGCTGGGGAGGGGGCCTTCTTCTCTGAGACACGTGTTTCATGTCTATGTCACCCTCTGCCTCTTGTCATTGTCATCAGAGGTCCTCCTGATAATAAATCTATAGTCTCATCCCCCTTTTCTTAAATTCATCAAGGAATTGAGAAACCATATCAATGCCCCTTTCCCTATCTCAGGGTTATTTTCTATTATATTTTCCCTGTAAATGCAAATAATTTGACATTACTACAAGAATTTAAGGAGCTTATATTTGCATCATCTTTGAAAGGTGTTAAACCTTATTCATATCCATGCAATCTGACTTTCATAGAAACCTCTTTCCTCCCACCACCACATTTTTTTTTTTTAAATTTAAAGGGGAAGAAATAAGCTCAGAAAACTTTTCCATAGTTCTACAGCTTGGACTCTGGCCTAGCTGCGTGTGGATCCCAGTCTGGCTGAGTTCAAGAAATTTATCTGTTTCATTTACTATGAATTGGTAGCATTCAAAATTCTTCTGAGAATGATGCCACAGAATCGAATAACAATTTACTTACTTTTCTTTCTCCTTGGTCCTGACATTTGACTTGGTTTCTCCTATTATGGTTTTCTCACTCTATTTGATTTTGCAAAATGAGAGAGGGTCATCTATGCATGTTTAAAATGGTGTAACTGGCACCTGAGACCAAAAATGTATAGGGGTTGCTGAATTAATAAAGATCTTTCAAATCCAATAAATATGTTTGCCATACTAGATGGGAAAGAGGGAATAGAGAAATCAAGTGTTCACCTTTCAAATTTTTTTTTCAAAATATGTTCTATTAGTTCCAGGTGTATAAGATGACTTATGTGTCTACTGCAAAATGATCAAAGTCTAGTTAAGATCCATCACCACCCATAGCGACATAACTTTTCCTTGTGACGAGAACATTTAAGATCTATGCTCAGCAACTTTCAGATTGACAGAAAGTTTACTGTCTAACAATAATCACTTAAATGTTTTACATTGTGGTCTCAAATGTTTAACAATTGCTCATTTCCCTCTTCTTAACTCTTTCACTGGGATAAAGCATGTTGTATAGATGATACTGCATCTGATGGGATTGATATGGTATTAGGACTATGTGATACATAGTGATACCAATAAATATGGATTACTCTTGCACTTTTGTCCTCCACCTTTGTGTTTGAGGTTAATAAAATTATTTCTAAACAGAGAGGCATAATGCTTGGGTTCCACATCACTCTCACCTAATAATATTCTGATAAGCTAAAATTAAATAAATCTCAGCCAGCACTCTCAGGACCTTTATGAAGCCCTTCAAACAGGATGGTTTTTCTCAGCGTATTTCCAATCAAAAAGACCCATCAAATGGAATACACTTAAACACCAAGAGATGTTTGTCAAATGCATATGTTAAATGCATATATGCAGTACCTTAATAAAACCACTGTCGCTTTTTTCCATCTACAGAATTTTTCTTGGTTATTTGCAGGTGAAAAAAAACATTAAATTCCTCTGTAGGTAACTCTTCACTGTCCAGTGGCAACAGACTATAGTAGTTTCCTCCTCCAATAGGGATTCTGCTTTCTTATATTTAAATGTTTTTCCTCAATATTACCACATTTTTTAAAGATAAAGACATCCCTAGAGATCAGGTTTTCATTTGGTTTGTGTATCTCCAAACCAATAAATGAGTTTTGTCTCATTCAAGAAGTTTTCAAAATTTGAAAGAAGCGTTATACATCTTTTGGTCAATTCTTAAATTTTGATCCTATTTTATGAAACAAAGTTTTCAGATTTTCAAATATTTGAAACTTTACACATTACTTGAGAAAGGAAGGGTTTTGATGTGACTGAATTTATGAAAATTAAGCAGATAAACTGGAGATTTCTGATGCCATTCAGCAAATGAGTTGTCAGGTTCATCAAGTTTATGGTGAAGAGGCAGATAAGATATTTTCTGAAATTCTTTAAGAATAAAAAGGAGGATGTATTAGTAAGACCTCAGGAGGATATACACAATAGGTGACAAGATATTTTAAATACCTTTAAAATATTCTTGCACTCAAAACTGAACTAACACTTGCTCAGGAGGTGAAGCTCAAGCAATTAAGAAAAAATATGCAAACAAAAGTTGAATATTACATATTCTGGAAGCTGGTTTTACTCCCAAGAGTTACCTATAAATTCAGGACTTGTAAAGGACAGGTCTCACATCAGAGTGATCCCTTGGGTCCCACTCTGGGCTGAACATGAATTTGCCAAGGATCACTACCAAGAATGTTCATAAAAGCGTGTTCATTGGAAAACTGAACCCTTGAGAATCTCCATTAAAAAAAAAAAAAGATGTTTCACATCCAGATGAGTTCCAGATGGGAACTACTAGAAGTTGGGAATTAGCATGGATACCACATATTAGTCTATCAAGAACTCTGAAAACCCTTCCAGTGAAGAATTCTGATTTTATGGAACCCAGCATGTTCCTAAATTTATACTACCACAGAACTCCCTTTCTTGTAATTTCTATGAAAGATCCCTGCAATTCATTTTCCGTGGAACACATTTTTAGAAAATACCGACCCACCATAAGAATCTGCCTCTTGGACTCGCTCCCAGCTGGGAAGGATGCAGGTGACTTCCTCCAGGTAATACTCTAAACTCAGCGGCTCTGGCAGTGCCCTTCATCTCATTCTATTTCTCCTTCCTCTGCCTGCCTTGCTGAGGCCCCCAGCAAATGTCCTTATAATTCCCTTGATCGCAACAATGTCACTATGTTCATTTCTTCCTTGATTTTTTTTTTGTACAATTGTAACATTTTATATGAAAGTAACGTAGTAATTCACTACTTAGATGAAACAGGTAAGAAATCATATAATTTTAAATCTGGAAGGCACCTAAGTCATAAACTAAGGAAAGTTAGACCCAGAGCCTTTGTCACTTGCCCAAAGTCGTATAACCAATTACACATTTTATGGGGAAGTAGAATTTAATAGAAAGCCTCTAGCCAGCAATGGGCTGTATTTGGATCAGATTATGCTACTCTTAAAGTAGAAAGCCAATTCCATCCCCGAGTGGTTTCAGCTCCAAAAATAGGCAAGAAAAAGGGTCAAATATAGTAGAAAACAAAGATGATGTGCAACAGACAAAAAAAAAAAAAAAAGCCCATAACCAAAGCTTCTCTGCTGTGTATCATCTTGTGGATGTAGTAGCAGAGAACATCGCTGAAGTCTTCAGGCCAACACTACATCTGAGGGTTAACACTGCCATTAGTCAGATGCCAAGTGAATGGCTTGCTATGGGCATTCCGGTACTGCCTCAAGTTTTCTTACGTGACTGATAGAGACGGAGCTGCCTGTGAAATCATTAATTCATTTCCTCACGACCTCAGGGTGAAGAGTTTTCGCATCTGCTGGTTGTTATACTCGAGGCTCGGTTTTAATGGGTATTCCCCAGTTGGAATTTTATCAGTTGCTTTCTATCAAAAATGTCATCATGTCCCTCTTCCAGTAAGAACTAATTTTGTTAAGAACTAATTTTAAAACACTCCATTTATTTCAGTGTCCTAAAAAAAAAAAAAAAAAAATCAAAGTTGAACTAAACTGAAATGGAGATAGGCCCGCTCTCCAACATTTCCCTCCTTTTGATGTTCCAGTGTTTTTTACATTTGCACCATTATGCCTAACAGTAAAATTCCATAAACACTTCTCTCTCAGTCTACTCCCTTTGGCTACTTACCATTTGTTCATTCCAGATGATGATCATTATTGAGATCATTACTACCATCTTCAACAAATAGCACTGAGGGCCCACAGGGTGCACGCCACTAGAGGAAGACTGTTTCATTACAACATGGAAATCACAGATGAAGCCCAGAGTGGGATTTGGAAAGGCACTAGCTTTGTTTTGGTCCTGCCCACGATGTGCTGCCTTGGCATTGCTCCAAACTTGTAATTTCTTGAGGCTCTCGTTTCTACTTCTCTGAAATGTAAATAATGCTCATGCCTGCCCCTCGTCTATCCCTGCGATTTTATGGGAAATCGTACAATCAAATACAAAGCTTTACAGAAACCATCGCTATATCAGGAGGACATATTGTAGGATTATCTTTTTTTGCTATAATCCTCAATGACTATTCACATTTTAACAGCCTTTCTTTCATTTCCATGCTAGTCCACAAGATCTAGGTCTTTCAATGCCAATATTACAAAAAAAAAAAAAAAAAGTGTAAAGTCCAGCCAAACAGCTGGGGTTTGGGGCTCGTGTGTTGAAACATTACTCTTCTGAAGGCCTTGTTTTCCTCCTGAAATGACTGGCTGGTTGACTAAACAAGTGAAATTAATTGCTTGTTTTGGCAATATAAAGCCTTAAAAATGGCTGAGAACAATAAAACCATATAGATGGGCTCATTTTTCTTTTTCAAAAACCAAACAGACAAAAAACCTGTGGTTGTTTAATAACGTCTATGAGATGCCTAAGTAAACTGGTCCATCCAATTTTCTTTTTTAAAAGTGGAGTCAAAAAAATAAACATCCAGTCAGTTAAGGTGTCGAAGTGTTGATTAAATTATTTACATTTTAACTTGTTTTAATCCTTTTCCAGCAATCCCTGTCTGTCCCTTCCAGATTTAGAATTATATCTCTTTCTTTACCCTCCTTTAGGCAACTTTCCTAAAATCATGCCTTTCCTCCCTCCCCAGGCACTTCTCTCCTCCTGGCCTGTACTGTGAGCTACATTAGGAGTAGCCGTGACAAAGGCAGAGTTGAGAGAAGGAGGGGGCAGGCCCTGCAACCTTTCTGAAACTTCCAAGTGTAATTTTGGTCCCTGTAATTTGCACATTCTGGCCACACTGCTTTATCCTCTACCATGATCCCATTTTACTCTGCATCTCCAAGCGTGTTTGGCCCGGATTCTCACAAAATGTTAATGTCTCTCTCTCTCTCTCTCTCTCTCACACACACACACACACACACACACATATCTTTATTACATAAATATGTGTATATACATATATATATATATACACCTTACACACATATACCTTTATTTCAGCCCACTGCTCACAGAGCCCTACTATGAACACAACTGCCAAGGCTCCATGTTGCCTTTTGAGTCTAGCTATAAAACAAAACACTTTTAAGCCTTTGTCTCACTTAAATTCTTGAGTGTCTGATGCTCCACCTTCGACCACTGCTTCCTTGAAACTCCCTCCCAGTTGGCACTTTGCACAACTTTTGCTCTCTCTGGTCTATCCTTGTCCACATCCTGTTCTCTTGCTCCCCTCTCCCCTTCTCCATTGATGTTCCCTAAATATTAGTCATTTAAGAACTTCTAACCCTGTCATCTCACCCCGGGAGCACTTATTCAAGATCTGTGTTCTGTTCACTTCTTCCTCCCAAGCCCGAGACTTTTGCAAGTAGATGCCTTGCCAGATCAACTGTTCATACGCCTAGGAGCAGGAGAAGCCACTGAAGAGACATTTTCCCTACTGCAGGAAGGATGATGAGATTGCTTCACTTAGTTATATGAGTGAAGGACAAGCAGCACTGCTTGCCCCGGAGAGGTAACAGGCACCTTCTGGGAGAGTTTTAGCTCAATTTGTGCAGTTTAGCAATCTCCTGTCCACTTTAATGTGCATGCTCAAAGGAGGGTTGGTCTGTTGGCAAAAGTAGCATAGGGGTTTTCTAGCAGGAAGAAGACTAAGGCCTCTGACACATCCCAGCAATGCTGCAAATAGGCAAGTGTGCTGGGGTAGCTTGGGTCAAGGATCTGTGTGAAGAGAAACAATTCTCCTGGAATAACATTTCCATTGATGTGTGTCTTAGTTTAGGCTTCTCTAACAAATACCTAACAAATATTACAGATTGAATGGCTTGAGAACATATGCTTAATTTCTCACAGTCCTAGAGGCTGGAAATCCAAGATCAGGGTGCTATCAGACCCAGTAGCTGTTGGATAAACTTACTCATTTGCAGATGGTCACCACCTCTTTTTATCCTCACATGACAGAGAGCAGAAAAGGGTCCCATGTCTCCTCTTTTTATAAGGGCATTAATCTTACCATGAAGGTACCACTCACATGATCTACTCTAATCCAAATTACCTCCCAAAGGCCCCATCTCCAAATACCATCAGAGTGAGGGTGAAGACTTCACTGTATGAATTTGGGGTTGGGAAGGAGACACTACCAGTCCACAACAGGGTAGAACAACAAATAAGAAATGAACTGGCTTCTTCCCTGAGTTATCAGGGAACATAGTATAGATGATGCTCTGGTTCCCAGAACTTGTACCAACCAACCCAGAATTCCTAGGCAGGGAGAAAGGGGGGCGGTCAGAACACACCCTCAGGAGGGGACTACGGGAGTAGCTGGAACATGCCATCACCTTAACAGCTCTAGCCTGTCATGAACTACTGTTGACTGAGCATGTACTGGAAGATGTGGTCACCCTTCAAGAAACCTATAGCATGGGGGCAGGGAGTTGCTCTAATACCTGTGGGTCATCGCGAGGAGGGGACCTGGGAGTAGGTTACTTCATCACAGCACTTCAGACCTAAAACTCAACCCATGGATACATTTTCCCACTCTAGGCCACACATCCTCACCATCCCAGAACATCTTCACTGGAGAAGGACCTACTTCAACACAGACAATGTCCCACTCATCAGAGAGTGCTCTCTGTAAGAATTAGGAGATTATATTTAAAAGCCTTAAATTACTATGGGAGAGGGACCCAATTTCTGTCAGGGGTTTTCCTGACTAAGCACAAAACTAAAATGCAGTCCTCACGTGAGACAGTAACACATGCAAACCTCCCCTCCCCCATTTTTAGACCAATCTCTTGTTACATGTATCACTAGCTCCCTGCTGGGAGAAGGCACGCCCATCCCAAGCAGTGCCTCTCAAGGGCAATCCTATTGGCTGTTGGTTTCCTTGAGCTTAAGGGATCCAACTCAGTTATGGCTCTTAACTGACTGAGCCAGGCGAGTTAAGAAGGGATTTACCCTTCCATCTACCCATAGTAATTAAGAGCACAGGGAATACTAGACATTGAGGGAAAGAAAGGAGAAGCTTTAAGGTAAATTTCACTTCCTAACTGAGCATGTGAGTTCTAGCATTACTACTCGGAAGCTGTAATTACAACCTGCACACTACAATCCGATTGTTCAGATACATGGGGGTCTATGATATCTACATGTTGAGGTCACCTAGATGATGGACAGGTAGCACTTGTATCTGAATCTCAAAACAGCCCTAATGGAATTCATCTTTCCTCCCAAATATCTTCTCCCCCTCAATATATCAGACACCACCCACCCTGGATCCTTAAGTCCAACCTGGAACTATCAATTCCTCCTTCTTTTATCCTTTATATTTCAGTTCTGCCATCAACCCCTTTCTCTCTTTAAATGGAGGGAAGCCTACACCTTCTAGGTCATTCTTATGTGTCAACCCTGGATGGTTCCCTGCTGTCCTCACAGTTAAGTGCAGATAATTGAGCATGATAATGTCCCTTCCATCCTTGTCCTTTCCTAACTCTCCTGGTCTCCTTTATCTCCACCCTCCTCCTCCTGTAAATATGGAGAGATTTGTTTTCAGACACAGGGTTTTATACCTCTGAGTTATTGTTCACATGATTCCCCAAGGTCTGGAATGCTCTTAGTTCACTTCTCCAAAGACTAATACTTCTTCATTCTTGGAAGCTCAGATTACTCCCTTCTCTGGCAGTAAGACTTTCCTACCACTCCCTCCCTTTTAGGACAGGTAAGGTTGCCTCTCAGACCTTCTCCCATCACACCCAAAACACTCAACTCACAATAGAGTAACAGTTTGTCTCTCACTTGACCTTAGTTCCTTAAGGACAGGACCAAATTTTATTCATCTCTGCATTTCTAGCACTAAATAACTGTCCTATATTTGGCACTTAATTGCTGTTTGCTGAATAAATGAATGGGAAAGAAGAAGGCTGAGGAAGTCCATGCATTGCCAGTTTAGTCCTTATTTATTACTAATAAACCTCAAAAGTCCTGTGCAATGGAGGGATGAGAAGAGCTCTGAGTCTGCATAGTTCTGCTAAGAGCAGGAGAGGAAAGACTCAGTTGGAAATAATTAATGAAACCCACAACTGTGTTGTTCAACCCAAGTATAGGCTACATTAAAGTGATTTACGTAGGAGAGCCAGAAAAAAAATCAGAGAATGAGCGGAAACAATATAGGTGCTTTTTGGTTTTTTGTTTTGTTTGGTTGTTTGTTTTTTTAGTTTTTTAGTTGCTAAGTACTAATCCCCATCCATTAGCCAAAAATTGCAAAATTCATTAAGGTAACTTGGTGGAAGACAGTCAAAAAGCAAAAGACACTGATAGACTGAAGAGGAAACATTTTGTATTATATCCATGTTCTCTATGGCTCAGCTCCATTGAAAGTCTTCTACTTACTAGGTCAGGTAGAATAAATAAAAATGCACTAATGATAATCCTATATGAGAATTTAGTGGACACACATTTTCATTCACACATTAATAATAATAGCAAGTATTTCGCTATACATCTTTTCTATTGCTTTGGCAATATTTGTGTTCCTATGTTATTTTCTATTTATCCTTACAGTTTTAGCCAAACATTTAGTATATGAATTATGAAAAAAGGGCCTACTAGATTTTAATATATTGCAAAAACAATATTAATTATCATTCAAGGTCACTTCTTGGGTGTCAACTTGTTTTCATTCCTCCGTCCATTTTCTCAGCCCTTCTAAATTGTGTAAATACATAGTTTTGTCATTTATTTTTTGTTCTGTGAAATATTCTATTGATTTTTATCAACACTGAAGCTCAATGCCAAGTAAAGGGAAATTGCCAAGGTTGGAAACATTTTTCTTAGAGGAGTCCAGAAGATCTTGAAACTCAAGGTCACTTTTTGAGATAATCTAAATATTTGTGGGATTTTAAGTTAAAAAAAAAAAATAACCCGGACAATTCATCTGTAAATTGGGATGGAATGGCTCATTCTAAGTCCACCTACAATTCATTCTGGGCTTTGGGCAGGTCTCCTTGGGCCCTACTCATATAATTTTTATCAAGAGATCAGTGGATGTCTTTCCATTCACATACCACAGGGACATCTAAAGCTTCAAGAATTGACCCACATGATGTGACTGGAATAAAGGTCTTAACTTTGCAGACAGTTGTAATATGTGGGAAGCATTTAGTCCTGTTGAAATTTTAAGTAAGAGACTAGGTCTCAGAAGCCAAGCTGTTATAAATCCCCAAAGGGAGTCCCTCTACAGATTTAATCATAGGCATAGTAAAAGAAAGTAATCTGCCCTTCAGGTGTCACATAGCTATATCTTAAGAAAACGAAAGGGGACTTTAGTACCAACAGAGTTGATAGGACACCAAAAGCATCCATCCATGCATTCATTCTGTAAATATTTAATGAACCCTTCTATAGGTCAGGCTGTTTATGAAGGCCTTGAAAATGAAAAATTACCAAGATGTGCTTTCTGACTCAAAGAATACAAAATTTCATAATAGAGAATGAATGAAGTTGAGTGAGTATAAGAATAAGGTAAAAAATTCATGTCAAAAAACAAAACTGAAAAATCACTGTATTAGGCATATCAAAGGTTTCCAAAAGACAACTCAGGTTCCATTCTAAGTAGTTTGCAGGCATTGACCCATTTAGTCCTCATTGTTCCCCATGAGGGAGGTAACTGTTTTCATCTCATTTTATGGGGAAACTGAACCCCAGAGGGGAAAAGGAACTTGAGCAAGGTCACAAAGCTAGTGAATTAGCAGTCAACATTTGAACCAAGGCAGTCTGACTTAACATTGTACTAGTAATGGCAATGCAACACTGCTTCTCAATGTTTATAACTAACAAAGTATTCAGACCTAAAATATGTTAGGAAAGGGCACCTGGGTGGCTCAGCGGGTTAAACCTCTGCCTTTGGCTTAGGTCATGGTCTCAGGGTCCTGGGATTGAGCCCCACATTGGGCTCTCTGCTCAGCGGGGAACCTGTCCCCCCCCCCAACCCCTGCTCTGTCTCTCTGCCTACTTGTGATCTCTCTATCTCTGTCAAGTAAATAAATAAAATCTTTGGGGAAAAAAAAAAGAATATGTTAGGAATTCCTATAATCCAGCAAGAGGTAGACATCCCAAATGGAAAAACAGATGGACTGTAGGACCAAAAATTTCTCATCAGTTTAACCTGAGATCACAGAAGAGCAAAGATGTTCAACCTGGCAGCATTGAACAAAATTGAGACCACATATATCCAACGAGATCACCTATTTCTATGAAAATAGCTACATACGGTTCACAGACATCCATATACAAATAAAGATGTGGAGAAGAGTTGAAAGAACATGTCAAATGCCTGGAACACTCAGATAGTTATGACAATCCTAGGTGATAAGTTCTCATTCTTAAATATGATATTATGACAGCTTGCACTAATTAGTGCTTATTACTTCCTGGATATTATTTCCAAGGACTTCATTAACTCGCAGAAATGAGTTAGGCATTATTGTTACCCTAATTTTACAAATGAGAAAAATGGAATCATAGAAGGACAAATATGTTTCTCCCAATCATAGAAATTTTAAATGCTGAATATGGGATTTGAATCCACCACTAACTATATAGTTAAACCTCATAATATATTCTTAGTGATATTATATCCCAAAACTAGTGATATGTTATTTAAAAAATACTCAAAAGTGAAAATAAGACATATCAGAACCGATATGATGGTTTGCAGTGGAGAGGACATGTCTGAGGCTCAAGCAGAACTTGTACATCCACAGCCATTTGAAAAATCATCATGACAAAGATGGTGAACGGCTCATCTGTTTCTACTGACCTCTTCTATAGGATAAATGGAATTCAACTGTGAAAGAAGGGATATGAATAAGACCTAATGGGATGGTAAAGACAGGTCATGTTTCTGAGTTTCTACCATATGCCACTAACTGCTAAGTACTTCTATATATATTATCACACTTCATGTTAAACTTTGAGGTAGGCATTATGAGCCCCGCTTTGGAAATGTAAACTAAGATAGAGGGAAGCTAAGTACCCTCCCACTGCCACACATTGTGGAGCTGTGACAGAAACACATCTAATTTCAAGGCCAATGGTCTTCTCATTGCACCATCTCTAAAATGGGTCCAATGTTCCTCCCATCTTATGAACTCTTTAGATCAGTGTTTCTAGCTCTAGCTAGTAATGTACCAATCAATCTCTTCAGTCTAACTTATAAAATATGAGTAACAGCCATTGGTGACCACACATACAAGGAACTGCATTCTAAACCTTATAATTTTTACTTTTCATTTTCCAACACCAAGTATCATGATCCACATTTTTTGGTGTCTATTTGAAGATGGCAGAGTTTTCCAATTTACACATGGAATATTTCATTCCTTTAAGATATTATTTTAAAATAATAGACTTTTCATTTATACTTGTTTGCACTTTCCAACTGGTCTAAAAATAAGTGGGTTTTTTAATACAGTGGCACATACTCCAACACTTCACTCTCCATTTCTGGGCTCCTTCCTTTCTACTGGCAGCTGTCTTCTGAGTCTGAACAAATAAAGACTTTCTCTATTTCTCCAACGTTACTCTCTCTTGACATACAGAGTGGGTATTTTTTGTTATACCTGAAGGGAAAAGGGAAAATAGATGGTTGAAACTATTTCTTCATGTTTATCAAAACCCATCAGAGTTTTTTCCAGCTGTGTGAATGCAACACAGCATAATTAAAAAGGGATTTTGAAATTAGACAAACCTGATTGTGAATTTCAGACCTGCCATTTATAATCTGTGTGAGTGACAATGGGCAGATAATTCTCCAAGCCTGGTTTTTACAACTTTAAAAATAATGTAATCATCTTTATTGTTTTGGGTGATTTTAAAGATTCTAAAAAACGTATGTAGCTTGGAGAAAGTCCAAGATGTGGCAGAGGAGATCCTGAAATCACTTCCTTCCATAGACAAACCTACAGTTACAGATGGAAAGATTTCTTCTGAAAAAGACCTGAAAACTAGCTAAACAGCTACTTCAAAATAATAAAGGGGCAACACAGATAGATGGTAGGAGAGGCAGAGCTATGGTGTTACCAAATACCTCACCCCAAGCACAGTGAGCCACAATCAAGAAGGATCTCACATAGCAAAAGATCCCTCAGAAGTGAGGCATTGGTGTTCTTCAGCTGGCACCATAACCCATGGGATCTGCAGTAGAGGCACAAGACCCCTAAAACATCTAGCTTTGAAGAACAAGGCTTATGTCCAAGAGATCCAAAGGGCTGTAGGCAATGGAGATCCCACTCTTACGGCACCTGCAAGCTTATTCAATTCAACACCCTGGACAAAAACAAGGGCATGAAGATCCCTTCATTCATCTTAGAGGCACTGGTGCCATTTCTGTATTCTCACTCTGCCTTGTTAACACTGGCAGAACACACAGTTCCTGCACTCTTCAGCTTCCTCGCTAAAGCCAGCAGGTTCCCAGTTACACAATAACACCTTACACCTGTCAGAATGGCTATTATCAAGAAGTCAAGAAATAACAAGGATTGGTGAAGATATGGCAGTAAAGGTTACCCCCATGCATTGTTAGTGAGAATATAAATTGATACAGCTACTATGGAAAACAGTATGGAGGTTCCTCAAGAAATTAAAACAGAACTACCATACGATCCAGTTATCCCAATTCTAGGTACTTACCTGAAGAAAATGAATATGCTGATTCAAAAAGACATGTATCCTTATGTTCATCAAAACATTACTTAAAATAGCCAAGATATGGAAGCAATCTAAATGCCCACTTATCAATAAATGGATAAAGATGTGGGGTGTGTGTGTGTGTGTGTGTGTGTGTGGATACAACACACTCATGCATATGTACACATAATGGAATGTTAGCCATTAGAAGAATGAAATCTGCCATTTGCAAAAACATGGATGGACCTAGAGAGTATTAGACTAAGTCAGAAAGACAAATAAGAGAGGACTTCACTTATATGCAAAAAACTAAGAAACTAAAAAAAGGAACGAACACAACAGACTCATAGAGAGCCGATGGTCACCAGAGGAGAGAAGGTAGGGGGATGGATGAAATAGGTGAAGGGGGTTAAGAGATATAACCTTCCATTTATAAGAAATGAGAAAATAACATAAGCATAAGGAATATAGGTAATTATTTAACAGCTCTGGTGACAGATGGTAACGAGACTGTGACCATTTTATAATATATTGAATCACTATGTAGTACACCTGAAAAACAATGTTGAAAGTCAATTATTCCTCAAACAGTTTTAAATGGATCAAAAAAGTTTTAAGGATGTTTACTACTGTGAAAAGACTGCTAATTGATGTCCAACATCTGTCTCCCCTTCTTCTTCTTTTTTTTAATTTTTTTTTAAAGATTTTATTTATTTATTTGACAGACAGAGATCAGAAGTAGGCAGAAAGGCAGGCCGAGAGAGAGAGGAGGAAGCAGGCTCCCTGTCGAGCAGAGAGCCCGGTGCAGGGCTCAATCCCAGAACCCAGGGATCACAACCTGAGCAGAAGGCAGAGGCCTTAACCCACTGAGCCACCCAGGCATCCCACTGTCTCCCCTTCTTAAAAAAGTAAATTGGGGTGTTCCTGGGTGGCTCATTGGGTTAAAGCCTCTGCCTTCGGCTCAGGGTCCTGGGATCGAGCCCCACTCTTTGCTCAGCAGGGAGACTGATTCCCTTCCTTTCTCTGCCTGCCTCTCTGCCTCCTTGTGATCTCTCTGTCTCTCTCTCTCTCTGTCTGTCAAATAACTAAATAAATAAAATCTTAAGAAAAAAAAAAAAAGTAAATTGACTAATGTGGCCCAGGTAGAAAACCAAATGTTCCAACTTCACATTTCAGTGCACCTAGTATGTTCCAGACATTAGGCTGTAAGCTGATGTTATGCCCTTCTGATGCTTGGTATCTGGATGTAATGCCTGGGGGTTCAGCCACCATCTTGAAACATGAAGTAGCCCTGAGGATGGAATCCAGGTGACACAGCATAGAAATGGACTATGAAAAACAATCTGAGGATTTTGAAGGGGCGGGGGATGGGAGGTTGGGGGAACCAGGTGGTGGGTACTAGGGAAGGAGCACTGGGTGTGGTGCAAAAACAGTGAATACTCTTATGCTGAAAAGAAATAAAAAAAATTTAAAAAAAAAGGAAAAATACCATGTCCTCAATGATTTTTTAGAGGCACATACTAGTTAGTCCTGGGGTGCCTACTTATAAATGCTCCCACACAGAGGAAAAATTTCTATCTTATTTAAGTCACCTTTTTTTTCTTATTTATTTATTTGTTTGTTTGTTTAATAAACATATAATTATTTTTATCCCCTGGGATACAGGTCTGTGAATTGCCAGGTTTACACACTTCACAGCACTCACCATAGCACATACCCTCCCTAATGTCCATAACCCCACCCTTTCCTGACCCCCTCCCTTCAGCAACCCTCAGTTTGTTTTGTGAGATTAAGAGTCACTTATGGTTTGTCTAAGTCACCTTTTCTGAAAAGGGTAGTCAATCTAGGATACTCCATAGCAAGTAATTGAGTGCAATTTCTAACTGATACAACTGCTATTAAAATAGTAATTTAAAAAATCCGTATCACTTAAAAATAAGTAGAATTAACACTAACACTCTTATGTGAAAATCTCTTGAAAGCTCTTATGATCTCATGACTTGTGTAGTAGGCTAAATAATGACCCCTCCCCAAAAGACACTCACGTCCTAATTCATGGAACCTGTGAAAATTATCTCATATGGAGGGAAAAAAAAAGTCTGTGCTTAGCATATGTGATTAGTTGGAGAATTTCTTAAGACATGTAAAGATCTTGAGATGGAGAGATTTATTCTCATCTGGGTAAGCCCCAAATGTAATCACAAATGTCTTTAGAAAAGGAAAGACAGAGTGAGATTTGACACACAAAGCAGAAACGGCCATGTGATCACATAGGCAGAGATTAGAGTGATGTGGCCCCAAGCCAAGAAATGCTGGCAGCCATGGACGCTGGAAGAGGCAAGAAGCCATGCTCTCCTGTAGCCTTGTAGGGAACATGACCCTGGCAACAGCTTGATTTCAGTGTAGTGATACGGATTTCAGGCTTGGCTTCTAGAACTGGGAAAAAAATTTTGTCATTTTAAGCCACCAGAAACAAAAACAAAACACACATAGGTGATAAGTTCCTTGACATTGGTCTCAGTAAGAGTTTTTTGGATCTGACTCTAAAAGGAAAGGCAGCAAAAGCAAAAAGTTAAAGGGAACTAGATCAAACTGAAAAACTTCTGCAGAACAAAAGGACTCAGTAACAAAATGAAAAGGCAACCTACTGAACAGAAGATATGCACAAATCATATACCTAATAAGGCCTTACTATCCTAAACAAACACTTCATACAACAGAAGAAAAAAAATTCAATTAAAAAATGGGCAGAGGTTCTGAAAGATATTTTTCCAAAGATGACATACAGATAGCCAACAGACACATGAAAAGATGCTCTGTATCACTCATCACCAGGAAAATGCAAATCAAAACAATAAGATACCATCTTTACACCTGTTAGAATGTCTAGAATCAAGAAGGAAAAAACCAGTTTTGGCAAGGATGTGGGGAAAAGGGAACCCCCCCCCATACGCTATTGGTGGGAATGAAAATTGGCGCAACCACTGAGGAAAACAGTATGGAGGTTCCTCAAAAAATGAAAACAGAGCTACCTTATGACCCAGTAATTCCACTTCTGGGTATTTACCCAAAGAGAAAATGAATACACTTATTTGAAAAGATATCTATACCCTCTTGTTTACTGCAGCATTTATAACTGCCACGATGTGGAAACAACTTATGTTCATTGATGGATAAGTGAATAAAGATGTGGTATGTATGTAAAGGAATATTACTCAGCCATAAAAAATTGCCATTTATAACAACATTGTATGTTGTTATATGTGTACATAGGATATATGTGTATATATATACATACATCCTAACACAGTCGGCTAGCATGTAAGTCCTCAATGAATGGCCATCATAACCATGGCTACATGACCTTTGGCAAGTTACTTCACCCTCCTCTTATAAAATGTCCAAACAGCTAGCAGCTGAGACAAACCTGGAATATTTTTTAGTAAACAAGCATTTTTATTTAGGTACTTGTTTTTGAGAGAGGAAAAGAACAAGTGCAAGCAGGGCATGGAGGGTGGGAGAGAATTGCAAGCAGGCTGCATGCCCAGGATGGTGCCCCACATGGGGTTTGATCTCATGACCCCGAGATCATGACCTGAGCCAAACAAAAACCAAAACAACAACAACAACAACAAATGAGTCTGATGCTTAACTGACTGAGCTACCCAAGCACCCCTGGAACATATCTTCTAAATCTGCTCCATTGCCTCTGGGGTCTTCCATGCTTTCTTACTGCTTCTAGCATTTGAAGTCTGTCTTTTTCTGGTTCCTAGCTCTTTACTCACACAGTATTTTTATTGTCAATGATGAATTTTTTGAGTGGTGTCTACAACATCTCTAGACCCATTTGGAATTGAAAATATATCCTGATGGGGCACCTGAATGGCTCAGTGGGTTAAGCCGCTGCCTTTGGCTCAGGTCATGATCCTAGAGTCGTGAGATTGAGTCCTGCATCGGGCTCCTTGTTCAGCAGGGAGCCCGCTTCTCTTTCTGCCTCTGCCTGCCACTCTGCCTGCTTGTGTGTGCTCTCTTTCTCTGACAAATAAATAAATAAAATCTTTTTTAAAAAAGAAAATGTATCCTGATAACCTCGGAGCTTGCACACTTGCATTGTTATATATGAACTTGCACATGGTACTTGAAGGTTAAAAAAATTTCTTAGGGGTTTATTTTTAGCTCATTTCTTCACAACCTTGGGTTCTTCATGCTTTAGGTAATTAGTTTATCGTAAGAATGGTAATCTTGAAAGAAATTTCTTTTGAGCAAAGCAGCAGCTGAAAAATTGTGGCAAGAAGTCGCAGCAGTCATAAGACTATTGCTGAGCATGGGTTTATTAGAAAGTAAAATAAACAGCATGCTGCATACGGACTTCATCTTCATTAAACATTCATACTGGAAATGCTTACCTTGTCTACAGCCAAGATGTTATCCTTTGCAGAAGGGGGGGGTGATCTCTAAGCCAATGTACTGCAAGTGTTCCAGGACTTTGGGAAAGCAGTGTTATGTAAAATCTTCAAATACGTTAGCATAAGCAGTTTGGCCTTCCAGTGATTTCTACCACCTTGGGGCAGGACATGAGAGTGAGGAAGGCATCTCAGAAGAGAATGAACTGACTGGCACTCTACCATGCAGAGAAATGTAAATAAAATTCAAGAGGACTTTGCACCACTGCCATCGTGGTATGTGAGTCACTTGGCTAATATGTTAAGAGGATTAGCGCTAAAGCTGCGTGAACTTTGAAATAGCCCAATGAAGCTTATGTGCTTTCCAGTTTAAATTGGTCCTCAGCAAGACCTCTCTGATCATCAGGAATTTGGCAGCCTGGGTATTCTGCCATATTCTCCAAAGCAAGGTCGAGCCCCCTGGGTGTCAGCCTTGTAGCCTCCCTTTTTATTGAGGTGGAAATGGAGAGAGGACTAGAAAGGGAAGGGGCAGAGATCGCCAAGGAGGTCATGGTCAAAGCCAAGATCCAAATAACTGCTTCATGCTTTCCCAAAGATCACACAGTTTAACCAAATTAAATTAAAAAACCACCCCCCAGCTGTTGCATCTTGCTTATGGCTTACAGGGTCAAAAGGAAAGCCCTTTCCCTACCCCCTTTAAGCTAGAGGGGCTTCAGTGAGCAATGCATGAATCCTCCTTACAGAAATAAAGGCATCACACTGTGTGGTTCATGTGAAAGACACATTTGGGGTGGGGGAAGGGAGACTCACAGTAAAATGGCTCTTTCCTTAATAAAACCCCTAAAATGTCTACATTTATACTTCAATTTAGCTAATGTGGAGTTGATCGACTGTAGTGGCATCCTGAAGAAACTTCACATCACAAATAGATTACTACATGTTACCAAAAATGGCAAATGCCCACATGTCAAGGCACATACATGTGTCTGGGCATTTGGCATGTCTATGTGTATTTGCATGGCTTTAGGAGCAGCCTAAAAGACACACTTCCAGCAAACACAGGCTAAGAAAAAACAAACCAAAAGGGGGAAAAAAAAAACAAAAAAACCTCCTTTAAGGCATGCCACCTCCAGATAGATTTCATGGGGCCTTTTGCTGGGGATGCCAATGGCTTTGGAATGAGTTTAAATGAAATGCATCATTCAGGAAGCAGCTGGGGAACCTGTTCCCTTGACTCTCCAGGGTGTCCTTTGAAGCTCCTGCTTCTGCTTCAAGGCTATCAAATGACAGGAACACTTCTTTGTCTCCAGAAGTAGTAAAACAAAACAAAACAAAACAAAAAAACCTGCTTAAACACTTGAGCCAGTGCTATGTCACCATGGCAAATGACAGCTGAGAATAGCCGTCAATCCAGCAAAGGGATTTCTAAAGAACTTAGTACCATTTGCCAGTTGAGAAGGCATCTAGATTCAGAGGTGGTTGCTTTCCACAAAGTGAGTATGATCTAGATCATTTTAGGCTGCAAAGTAAGAAGAATAAAAAGGCAAATGCTACTTCATAGTTTTGCAGCTTTAATCTGGAGATAGCAAGGCTCCGTGTTTGTATTTTCTTCTGATCTTTTGCCAAAGCCATGGGTTTGTGTAATAACTCTGTCATGTCCTTTCTCCAGGCCTGTGTCCACTGGTACTCAGTGAATTCATGAAGAAACCCAGAGCTGCTATGACAAAATAGAAAATTATTTATAGAAGCAATGAGTTCTTTAGCAGAAAACATTGCATTTTTTACAAGCCACAACTTAGCTGAAAATGACATAATGCAGAATCAATTGTGCAGGCTCAAATGTTTACACTTGTCAGAGATGTATTTTGATTTATAATTACGTCATGCGAAGAGCATTGCTGAGGCCCCATTCCACACACACTGGAACACCCACCATGCCATGCAATATAAGTGTAGTGTTA
This sequence comes from Neogale vison, assembly GCF_020171115.1. Classification (NCBI taxonomy): domain Eukaryota; kingdom Metazoa; phylum Chordata; class Mammalia; order Carnivora; family Mustelidae; genus Neogale; species Neogale vison. The sequence goes on along the minus strand of NC_058093.1, from coordinate 167,229,529 downwards.
AATCCTTTGGGGACTTTCGTACAAAGTTTTTTCTTTTTTTTTTTTTTTGAAACCAAAACTGACAAAGAGATCAAATATGTGCAGCCTTGCTCAAGGGTTACTGGAAATCTCTGCAAACTCCTTAAAATGGAATTCTAAAACAAAACAAAACAAACAAACAAAAAAAAAAAACCAAAATTGTCAATGCATGTAGCTATTAAAATTTGCTTTCCACATTTTGCTAGGTTTTAATTAGAACTTTAGATCTAGAAAGTAGTTTGACTGACCAGGCAATTCTGAGTTTTTGGCAGAGGGTGCAATGCCAAATCTTTCTTTTGATACCAAATCTCACTCTCTGTTGCTTATGACCTGACTTGAAATTCTTAAGAGATCCAAGATGGTTGTCTTTTCTTTTACTTAAGCTTGTAGCCTTGGCTTAGAGCCAACATTCTTGCCCAAGGTTAGCAGGAAAGAGGTTCCATAAGACCATTACCTCTGAAAGAGTAAATATATAAGTGGACGATGGTCAGACCATATATAAAAACAGAACTTCCCCTAAATAGGCAAAGCTGTTGAGTTTTTGTGGGTTTTTTTAAGATTTTATTGGAGAGAAAGAGAAAGAGAGAGCACAAGCCGGGGGTCAGGGGAGTATGGGCAGATATATGTACATATAGAGAGAGAGCCTGGAAATAAATCCACATAGATTTACATAGTCAATCTACAACAAAAGGAGACAAAAACTATACAATGGGGGAACTATTGTTCTTCCAACTATAAATGGTGCTGGGAAAACTGGACAGCTGCCTGCAGGAGAATGGAACTGGATCACTTTCTTACACCCTACACAAAAACTCCAAATGGATTGCAGACCTAACTAAGACCTGAAACCATAAAACTACTAAAAGAAAATATAGGCAATAATCTCTCAGACATAGGCCTTAGCAACATTTTTCTGGATATAGCTCCTTAAAGAAAGGGAAACAAGAAAAATAAACTACTGGGACTATATCAAACAAAAACTTGTGCCCAGTGAGGGAAAACAACAAAACTAGAATGCAACCTATGGAATGGAAAAAGACATTTGCAAATTATATATCCAATAAGAGGTTAATATTCAAAATATATACAGAATTCCTACAACAGCAAAAAAAAAAAAAAAAATCCAATTAAATGGGCAGATGACCCAAATAGACTTTTCAAAGATCTATAGATGGCCAATAGACACATGAAAAATGTCCAACATCACTAATCATCAGGGAAATACAAATCAAAACCACAAGGAGATATCATTCTCATATCTACAGAGATGGCTGGTATCTAAAAGACAAAAAATTAAGTGTTAGCAAGGATATAGAGGAAAGGGAATCCTCTTAACACTGTTGGTGCAGCCACTGTGGCAACAATACAGGATTTCCTCAAGTCATTAAAGATGGAAATACCATACAATCCATATTTCACTTTGTATTCTCCCAAAGAAAATGAAAACATGGATTCAAAGAGATATATGCACCGTATGTTTATTGCGGCATTATTTATAATAGCCAAGATATGAAAGCAACCTAAGTGCCTATTGATTGATGAATGGATAAAGAAGTGTGTGTGTGTGTGTGTGTGTGTGTGTGTGCGCGTGTGTGTGTGTGTAACAATATTAGCTACAAAAAGGGTGCCTGGGTGGCTAAGTGGGTTAAAACCTCTGCCTTTGGCTCAGGTCATGATCTCAGGGTCCTGGGATCAAGACCCACATCAGTCTCTCTGCTTAGCAAGGAGCTTGCTGCCCGCGCCCCGCCCCCCACCACCTGCCTCTCTGCCTACTTGTCATCTCTGTCTGTCAAATAAATAAATAAAATATTTTTTTAAAAAAAGAACAGAATCTTGCCATTCTTGACAACATGGTTGGACCTAGAGGGTATCATACTAAAGTCAGAGAAAGAAATACCATGATTTCACTTTTATGTGAAATTGAAATAAAACAAAAAAAAAACCCAAACAGAATCTAATATAGAGAACTGGTGGTTACCAGAAAGATTGGGGGGTGGGGAGTGCAATACATTTCCAATTATAAAATGTCAGGGAGACAAAAAGTACTGCGCAGGGAACAGAGTTAATATTGTAATAATGTAGAAGGACAGTAACTGCATTTATCGTGATCATTGCATAATACCGTTGTCAATTCACTATGTTATACATTGGAAACTAATATAACATCATATGTCAATCATACCTCAATTAAAAAAAAATTAAAAAGTACATGACTCTGAGCCATGACCAGCAATCTATCCAGGAAATACCCTTTGTCATCAGCCCAGGAAACCTGTCTTTGATAGGTCAGACTTGAAGGAAGTCAGACTATTATTTCTAGTAATAATCCAGGAAGACAATCACTTTTTTGTAACCACCAGCCCCAAACCCTCCGGGACTTGATGAATACCTGAACACCCCTAACCAATCATAGGGGATACCCACTTCTGGTTAGTTAGCTTGTCAACACAAAATTTCTCTTTGTGATTCTTTGATTTTAGAGAATAACCATATTATGGTTTATACATTTGGAAAAGAGACCAAAGCCTACATTTAGGATCCAAACAGTGAATCTACATCCAGTCAGGAAACAAGAACCCCACTCCATGCATTTATAATATGAACCTTAAGGAAAGACCTTGGTTATGGAGGAGTTGGAATTGAGGTTGAAGGGAGGGGTGGTAGAAGAGCAAAGAGAGACCATTTGTTAATCTAGGATCAGGAAGGCACCACCTTCCTGGACTGGATCTTTTGGACTGGATCTTCCTGGACTGGACTGGAACTCTGATGGAAACACGTCACTCCTAAGCAGGAAGTGTGCCCCTATTTTCTACTAAATTGCCAGCAACAATGCTAGAGCCCGTGTCCATGGGTAACCACCTCAGCCACAGCTGTCCCCCCCCAGAGGCATACCAATATGAGTTTTCCTCTTCCCACTTGACAATCTCCCACCAGGGCCTTTTGCTAGAAGGGCACACCAGGAGGACAGCTGGCAAGGGTGGCCTAGGAGGCTGAATGTGCAGTCTTCCAACCCCTAGAGTGAAGAGAGAGCCAGTGTGGAGCTGGCGGAACAGAACCATCGATAGTGTCCAGCACAGGTAAACAGGTTTAGGCCTAGCCTGGATCATAAATCCAAGCCAAAAGAATATTCTAACTCATTAAACTTGCTCTTTAAAAAATTAAAGTTAAACCCATAACTTAGATTGCCATGACCCTGAATGTTCCTAGGAGGAAATGAATGACTGAGCTAGGTCCCATCCTCCCCACTTCTAATGTCACCAGCTTGGGGATGGGCCCAGGGTGGAGTGGGGAAGAGAGGGCAGGAAAGACCACACTAAAGGAGAAGGTTTGAAAAATTCTGAGTCCTGATTATAGCTGACAGTTATAAGTGGACGCTGTATTTCTCTCAAGCATACGAAGTTCTGACACCCCAACCTGTTTTTGACTCACCCTGGATCTGAAAGAGTCTCTACTGTTCTTAACAATCGTTATCCATAGCACATCCATTGGAAGATGCATTCTTCCAAAGAATCAGGGCCAGAATTTATAGAATTGTATTCTGGAGTCCTTCATGAAAGATTGTGAGGATGAACAAACAGACCTTTTTTTGGATTCCATTGGTTTCATTCAGCCATTATTTCCCCGGTGCTGCCCATGTATTTAGGCACCACTTCGAGCACACAGAATATGGGAGAGAACAAATCCCTGCCCTCAGAGAATAAACATAGTGTGGGGAGAAAAGGAGACAGCTGTATAATTAAAACATGGTATTGGGAAAGAACAGGAAGGGGGAGAGGCAGACTTTGCCTTTTATTAAGCTAGATGGGAAGAGCTTCCTTGAAGAGCTAGTAGTTAAGCAAATGTGTCAAGAAAGTGAGCTAGGAAGTCCCGTGAACACCAACAGATCTCCCTGGCAGAGGAAATGGCAGATTCAAAGGCCCTGAGGCAAAATACGCTCGGTACATTTAGCAAACAGTTTCATGTGGCTAGAAGAGAGAAGCAGCCTAGAGGTCAGAAAGAATGAAGGTCCCATCCCAGGCAGCCCTGAACGCTATTTTAAAGAATAAACTCTTTCTTCTGAGCTGGGAGGGCACTGGAGGATTTAGCACAGAAGAATGACAGAATCACCATGAAAGTTATATATAAGTGAGTAGAGGAGAACACGTGCCGATGCAGTTGGTGAGGGTAGAGGCAGGGAGGCCAGTTCAGGCCCCCGTGCAGTATTCCAGATGAGAGATGCCCTGAAGTGGTGGTAGAAGAGGTGTTGGTAAGCAGCTTGTTCACATAAATAGAAATAGGAAATTACTCAAGCTAGCCAGAATTATATCTGCAACACTCCACTGAAAAATCTATTATAAATACATCCTCTTGTGATGCTAGGTTAGCAGTATCATCTTTAGACCTACATATTATACCAGAATTCACTTTTTATTTGCAGTCTCTATGCCCCAACTGCTTCATTTTGGCTGAAAACATGTTCCTCTTAGATAATAATAAGACAAATAACTAAATGCATTTCACATACAGCCCCTATCCTTTCACTTGCTTATGGTGCGTTTTTCCAAATGAGGACCCTTTTAACAGAAAACAACTTTGTGAACGCTTCCATTCGGCTGTATTTTTAGCACCCACCGACGAAAATACATAATGACAAAAAGCTACTATAAAATCAGTAATGCTTGAAAATGCCATATTTTATAAGTACAACAGCAACAGCATCTCCACTCATCTGAGAAGTAATTGCAGGTGTATGCACAAAATCAAATACTTATAACTCACTGACCACATGTAGGGTGCATAGGGTTTCAGAGACCCTTTGTCACTGGCATGGCAACAGCCTCTGTAGGAAGTGAAATCCCAGACAGCTTTGCGATTCTCCAAATTCAATCAGAAGCCATTTGAACACGAAGATCAATGGTTATAGGAGACAGATAGGAAAAGGGAGTATTTTTTTTTCACTTTATTTTATTTTATCCCTTTTCAGTGTTCCAGAATTCATTGTTTCTGCACCACACCCAGTGTTCCATGCAATCCCTGCCCTCCATAATGCCCACCACCAGGCTCACCCAATATCCCACCCCACTCCTCTCCAAAACGCTCAGTTCGTTTCTCAGAGTCCACAGTCTTTCACGGTTTGTCTCCCCCTCCAATTTCCCCCAACTCGCTTCTCCTCTCCATCTCCCAATGTCCTCCGTGTTATTCCTTATGCTCCACAAGTAAGTGAAACCATATGATAATTGACTCTCTCTGCTTGGCTTATTTCCCTCAGCGTAATCTCTTCCAGTACCTTCCACGTTGGTACAAAAGTTGGCTATTCATCCTTTCCAATGGAGGCGTAATACTCCATTGTATTTATGGACCATATCTTCTTTATCCATTTGTCCCTTAGAGGGCATCTTGGCTCTTCCCGCTGTTTGGCAACTGTGGCCATTGTGGAAAAGCAAGTATTTAGAAGTTACAAATTGACTAACAAAAGCTAGCCACTGGTTTACGTGGGTGGAGGGTGTGAAATTTTTCTCGAAAAAAATCAAGGAATGAGAGATCCTCATACCTAAGGAGGTGGGCTAAAGTGATCAGTCCCTTCAGTAAGTTGTGGGTTCTATGGCTTAAAGATTATGAAAGGACCATGTCACCAGCCCCAGGTTACAAGTGGAACCAAAATCTTCGGTCAATTAGCAACCTTCAGCAGCTGAAGAGTGAATTGAAAACTTGGCAGGCAAAACCACAGTGGTTTCCACAGAGGATAAATTCTATACAAAGAAATTAAGTCAATTGTAGCTCCTGGCACTCATTTTTCATGTTAGGTTCAGAAATAACCTATATATAAGAGGTATTTGGGGTATTGGTAATACGTAAGAGGATCTGACAGAGTAGGGTGTTCTAATGCAGACGTCTTAGGATTTTGATGGAGAATCTAATTAAGGGATTTATTTAGACTTGTAATTTAACCTGAAATCTTACAAAATTGCATATAATACTGGAACGTTTAAAGAAGTGCTTCTCAAATGAGCTTGCTGAAACACAGCTTCAGCCTCCAAGCCCTATTTTCTTTTCCTCAGTCGATCTAGGGTGGAACCTGAGAATTTATATTTCTAAATCACATTCTCAGGGGATGCTGATATTGGCCCACGGACCACACCTCGAGGAACATTGCTTTACAGGCTCTTAAGATTCATTTATTTATAAGGTAAATTAGACATAAAAATGCCTTACGAACTTTGGAACCTAAGAACATCATTAAATCAGATTACTTTAAAAAGGAAATGTTCAATTTATAAATGCAGCTTACACTATTTAAAAGTTAATGATCTATGTTTGTAAGGGGTACCAAACGTTCATAGTCTGAAAAATTTACCAGTGCTCTATACAGAAATTTAAGGAGTAACTTGGGTTTTGAATGACCAACTTTATGAAACTGAATATTACATGTAAAACCCAAGTCACCTCTGAAGAATCTTTGTACACAAAACTCACTAGACCTAAAAAACAAGTCAGCACTGACAGTTGTACTCATTTTCCCAGGGCCTCCAAGCCCATGAACTGGGAAAGTTTGGCAGGAAGGAGTAGCTAAATGTGCACCCTTTCTCGAAATCATTTGATGCCTCTTCAAATGGTCTTACTCCTCTGCTCAGAGAGTCGGGGCTTGCTTGAAAGACAGTGGACTGAACAAAGAGTCCACATCTTGATCGACTTTGTCTGCCACAGGAATGAATCTCCTGCAAACGCCCTGGGAGCTTTTCTCTCCAGCTCCCCTGCTAACTGTCATTGTCTTCATGCACTGTCAGAGGACACCACAGAAAGGAGAATGGCATGTCAAGATCAATCTTCCTCCAGAGACCCTCCTTGAAATAATGTTGAATAGCTGTGCTTTTGGAAATCTTTACTTCTGAGACCAATTATCTCCCTGCTACAATGTATTCAGCCTTCACCAGCTTGGTTTCCGGACCCAGCTGTTTTCTGTAAGGCCAGATGTACTTTGAATCACAGATGTGATCATTTAAATTAACTAAATTTTCTATGTTTTTAAAAAGGGACATTTATTAGCCTTCAGGGAATACAGTCCTTTGGTTCGTTTTGCAGGTTAGGAGGAACCTAAAGCTACTCTCTTGTTCAAGAGAAATTCAAGTTAGTGAAGGTCCTAGATGTCCAACAGGACTCCAGACTCGGTTTGGAAGCCAACCCGATTAAACACAAAATGTCAATTGCTTGAGGCCAGATCCACCCCTACGGTATCCTTAGAATTTAGACATATTTGGGTTACCGAAGCAACCTCTTATTTTCTGGGACCTCGATTTTTGGATCTAATCTTAAGTGAAAATTTACAGAAAGTTGTCACAGAAAAAAAGTCTGTAGTCAATTTCCTTTGGGCCTCAAAACACAATAGTACGTGCAACTAGTCTTAGACAAACGCTCCATATTACAGTTTGTGCCGTCGTGGTAGACATGGGCTAGAACAACAGATTTCTGAAGAGATGCTCTGAATTCTGACTTTCCCTGCCTAAGCCTATTATTTTTTTTTCTTTTTTTAAGATTTTATTTATTTATTTGGCAGAGAGAAAGAGATCACAAGTAGGCAGAGAGGCAGGCAGAGAAAGAGGGGGAAGCAGGCTCCCTGATGAGCAGAGAGCCTGATGCAGGGCTCGATCTCGGGACTTTGAGATCATGACCTGAGCCAAAGGCAGAGGCTTAACCCACTGAGCTACCCAGGTGCCCCTGACTTTGAATCTTTTAAACCATTGTTATAACTATCTTCCACACCTCTCTGTTTTCTTTTTTTTTTTTTTTCCAATTTATTTATTTTCAGAAAAACAGTATTCATTATTTTTCAACCATGAGAGACTATGGACTCTGAAAAACAATCTGAGGGGTTTGAAGTGGCGGAGGGGTGGGAGGTTGGGGTACCAGGGCACGGCTTGCATGGAGCACTGGGTGTGGTGAAAAAATAAGCCTATTATTTTTATAAAAAACGAAAATACCTACTTAGTGTCTGGGACATAGAAGGTACCTGATAAATATTGGCTATGATTTTTTTTTTTAACCTAACTGCTTATCAGAAAATGGTTAATCCCTATGATGCAATTATATATGGTCATTAGAAACTGTTACATAAATCTATGCAATGTTATATTTAAAACTGCACAACCATTAGATTTTAAATATATACTATTTTAAAAACAATGGGCAAGGCAAAAAGCCACCACATTACCAATCCATTGTTGTGAACAACAGTTTTTATTTAAAAGTTATCCTTCCTACTTTTCTATATTTGGGAGATATCTTAATACGAGGCAAATGAACAAATTCAACCCAGAAATTTCAAAGTTGTGAATGAAATTGCGCAGGCATATCCAACTCCATTAGAAACGACCAATCGCTCCTGCTATGGCACACAGTCGTATCTTACATACCCCGACATAGCATAACCCCAAGAAGAACTGCATTTAAATCATCCCTTAAGATATTTTCAATAAACCTCTGTAGATCAAGTGGTTATGTTTCTTTCCATTTTACAGGTAAGATTAGAAACTCACCCCCAATTTATTTCTGGAGCTAATGCAAGTGCCCATGACTTAGTGGGGATAATGGTTAGGGGTTACCTTGCTTATCCTGCTCAATGCCATGTAAACCTTCACTGACCTAGCCGAGGAGGGGGTGAGGGGGTTCAGTTACACAGCCTCCAGGGTGTCTCCTATCTACAAAATGGTAATAAACACTGCTGCCCTCCCCTCCTCAGAAGCTTATAAGACAAACAACCCAGTGCAGGTGAAAACTTTCCACATATGTAAATTTAAGGCTTTTTCTTTTATTCCTTTGAAACAAGATTAAAATCAAACACTCACTGTAGATAACTATGTGCTTTATATTTTTTGGAAGGCAACTGCCACTTGGTTGGTGCCACAAAGCAGGTGTTCCCTTTTTAAGTTCCTCTTGAAAGCATTAATGAGTTGCGGATCTATAAAGTGAGGTCTGGGGAAACTTGGAGGTCATTTATTCGACCTCTCCAGAACCTCTGAGGTTATTCACCCTCAGCTTGACACTTCAACTGAAAGAGCTCCTCACCCCAGGAGGGGGGCACCTTCCTTTTGGCCTGTGAAAAGCGTCATTCCGTTTACAAGTCTGATGATACCAATGAGCTCTAAACAGAAAAGAAAAAGTAGCAACTTTGTCTTTGTCTTAAGAGGATTATAATCTAATACTGTTTAGAAAATTTTTTTTTTTCCTTTTCAACTTCCTTCTGCTGTGCTCGGATTGCTCATCTGAATGTCTGATTAGGAAGCCTCATCCTTCCTGGGTGTTCGTGGAGCACTGTGACTCCACAGGCAAGAATTTTCATTTTTAAATTTTCATGTCTTCAACATAATCCTGTATCATAAAATAGAGTGCAGGGGGGAAACACAACAACAACAACAACAACAACAACAACAAAAAAAAAACCTTAAGCTACTTGGGGGTTATTTGTGCATTATGGGTAGTAATTTGCAAATACCTTGCCTTGAACCTTAGAACTGGATCTACAATGAACAATCCCCTGCAACGTAATGTTGGCAGCAAGTCCTTTCTGGAACACTCCGTCCGGATACCATGGGGTAAGAGAAAGTGTAAGCCTTACAAGAATCAGCACCTCGTTCAGCAGGAAAACTCTTGTTGACATCAATTAAGATCTAGAAATATAGTGAAATCTAAATATGGAAAATGCAGATTATGTTGAGTGAAATAAGTCAAACAGAGAGAGTCAATTATCACACGGTTTCACTTACTTGTGGAGCAATAATACAGAGGACATTGGGAGATGGAGAGAAGAAGTGAGTTGTGGGAGGGTGCCTGGGTGGCTCAGTGGGTTAAGCCACTGCCTTCGGCTCAGGTCATGATCTCAGGGTCCTGGGATCGAGTCCCGCATCGGGCTCTCTGCTCTGCAGGGAGCCTGCTTCCTCCTCTCTCTCTCTCTGCCTGCCTCTCTGCCTATTTGTGATCTCTCTCTGTCAAATAAATAAATAAAATCTTTAAAAAAAAAAAAAAAAAAGTGAGTTGTGGGAAATTGGAGGGGGAGACAAACCATGAAAGACTGTGGACTCTGAGAAATAATCTGAGGGTTTTGGAGGGGAGAGGGGTAGGGGGTTGGGTGAGCCTGGTGGTGGGTATTATGGAGGGCAGGGATTGCATGGAACACTGGGTGTGGTGCAGAAACAATGAATTCTGGAATACCGAAAAAAAAAAAAAAAAAGAAATTAAATAAAATTGAAGAAAATAAAAATAAATAAATAAATAAATAAATATGGAAAAATGTGCAATTTCACCCATCTTTATTCAGCTTCGTCATTCCAAGAACTGTGCCTGCGTTTCAGTCTGAAGTGAACAAGAGCAGAGCAAAGATGACAGGTTATGTGGCTCTAACGGCCAACGGTTCCCAGCGTTCCTCCTCGGATTATGAGAGCGGGGAGGCGGTTCTGAATATTTGTCCTTCCCCCTCCCTACTACCATGGCATAAGCCTGCAAATATTAGGAGTGTCCACAGACATGTCAAGGTTTCATTCAAAAGAAAGCATCCTTGTGAAGAAACACTGCATAATTTAGAAAACAGTTTAATTAGGTTCCAAACGTTCTTTCGCAGCGGTAATGGTTTTAGAATTCATCGGCTCCTCTCATTTACTCAAGCCTCAGGTTACTCCTGATAGGAGGCATCCAGCCTAGTGAGAACTTCCATCTCTCTCCACTGACCCAGAGAGGAAAAGGTGGGCTCTGTTTAGAAAAGCAGCAGTCTCCCCCAGAATGAGGGCTTCTGTGAGTATTTCCCAAGGAGATCTTCTAATAGACACAACCATATCACAGGGAAGCTCATTTTAATCAGATCACCTGGGTATCCTCACCCAACCATCCCCCAATTCCCCCAAGCTCTGCCTCCCACAAATTCTTAAGACTTTCAGGAGGCATTTATTTACCCACCTAGGTGAATGGAGCTTCCTGCAGACTTAGGAACCGAGCTCTGTGGAGGGTAAAATTCCTGGGTTCTACAGTGATTTCCCTGTTCACAGCAGCCCACTGAAACCTGTTCACTGCGCAAAAATAAATATTGATACTGTGCTCTGAGTAAATAGGAGAAGCCTGAATGCAGTTGGTGGAGCTTGAATCTTCTGGTTATCTCCAGCTTGTTCTGCTCTTCCAAAAAAGAGCCTGGAGGGGGCAGGAGGGTTGTGTGTGTGAGTGTGGCCAATGCAAGACATTAACACTTTATTAATCCCATAATTTGACTGAGATATTATATAAATACTAGTTTACTAAACTAATGTCATAAAACTTCCTTTTTCCTTCTCTGTAAGCCCATTTCATAACATACTGCAACAAATGCAAAATTTTAATATGATGAAAACGGTGGATTCACAGTCTATACTATCTCTACTAAGAAACTGGCTTCCAGATATCCAGCAGCCAGAAGTGCAGAGGTGACTATGTATGATAAAAGGATGCTTTAATCTTAAAATTTCTTCATTCTATGGACCTGAAGGGTCTGGACCTCAAGTTTCAGTAAGTGTAACTTTCTAATAGGATCTAACTTTCCAAAATCTAATTTATAGAGACAAAAACAATAACCCAAAAATATGAGTTTGGGAGACAGCTGTGGTAATTCTTTTATGGAAAGACAGGAGCCCAAAGAGGCAGGGAAAACTCTAACCAGCAAAAAGGGCAGACTAAAGTGGTAATTATGCCTCATGTGGAAACCAAAACGGGGGAAGGTGCAGACCCCATGGCCCTGGCTGACAAATGTATCAGGCACAGAGGCCGTGGATGAGGGGGAGCAAGAACATATCTTGGGGTGTATGCAAGAGGCTGGACATCTTCGAGCAATGACAAAAGCTTGACTCGAAGTCAGGACAGCTGTGGGAAGGTCCAGGAAAGGTGAAGAAGCTTACCAGGTTCAGCTAAGTCTCGTGTCAATTCCGTGCTCAGTGTCTTCATTCTGCTGTGCCGGTGAACATTATGGACATGGACAGTGTGATTCCATGACTCTACCAAAGCCAAAGTGTTACATAAATATGGCCAGGCTGGGGGCAGCAAAGGGAGAAGAGGCATGGGGAAAGGGTGGGGTGATACAAAGGAGGAAGATTCTTCTCCATGGAGAAGAGTGCCACTAAAGGTCCAGATCAGAACACTCCTGCTTGATGAAATTCTAGTCTTTCCTTGTAGTGAGTGCAGGTGGAGTTCCTCTTACAACCTCCCTGAGCCTCACTACCCTTCTCCCACTGGGTTCCTTCTGCTAAGAGGAGGGGTGCAGAATCAGTGAGGGGTTCATGGTCTCAGTGAGTTAACTTCAAGGTCTTGACAAGGGGTCCTAATTAGCTAGCCACACCACTTATGAGACAAATATCATGAGTCCTGCAAGTCGCTCCTCACCACCTTGTTTTGTTCTCACCCAGGCATCTGGATGTTGGACTACATTTCCCAGGGTCTCAATTCCCTCAGGCATCAGGTGATAGAAATAAGCTTAGGTAGTCTACTGCTTACATCCTCCCCCACTCTTTTTGGGAACTAGTCACAGAGACAATCCATGTCTTTGTTTGCTGTTGGATTGTGGTTTTTATTGTTGCTTGTTTTGTTTTCACAGGTGCTTGATTTAATAAAGACTATAGAATACGTTATGAAAACTTCCATTTAATAATATACTAGAATCTAGGTTTGCTGTACACAAACTTGATTATAAAAAGTTTTTAAACGAGCAGTTTTAAAACTCTTGATCTGTATGTGCCTAACAACCACAAAATAAGTGAAGCAGAAATCAACAGAAACACTAGGAAATATTAAAGATTTTAACATACCTCTCTCAAATAGAGTGCAAAAATAATTTTATAAAAAAGTTAAAATATGGTGAAAAAATAATGAATACTATTTTTCTGAAAATAAATAAATTGGAAAAAAAAGTTAAAATATTAATATAAAAATCCAAATGGAATCAGATATCCAAATGTTAATATAAAATGCCACAAGTACTAGTACAAAAAACTGATGAATTCCTTACATTAAAAACTGAGCTTCCTGGACTATGACTCAAAAATCAATTACCTTGCTAGGACTAAAAATTAGAAATCTGATTACATAAAAGTTAGGAATTAAAACTTTACATGGCCCAGAGAAACCAAAATAAACACACTAAAATGAAATATTGACAAAATGTTTTGCAACCTATCTATATAGGATTATAAAGACATTCTAAACATTATGAAAAACACTAGCAAACTAATAAGAAAAAAATGGAAAAAGGTTATAAATAAAATGTGAATGATCCTTAGTCAAAGGGAAATATGCCCTAATTCATTATAAGAATTATAAATTAAAATTAGACTGAAGTACCATTTCTCACATACACTGTCAAATATTCAAAAAAAAAAAAAAAAAAAACCAGGCCCTTTTTCTATGTTGCCAAAGTGTCACAAAACAGGTACTTTCATACCTTGCTAATGGGAATTCAAAAGGGCACAACTCTTACAAATGTCTGGTAATGCTACATACACACATCCCTTCTGATCCAGCAGTCAGTTCTACTTGTGGAATTCTTTCCCAAAGATACACTGACAAAAATAATGGTATTTAAAAGTTAGCAGTTGTGCAACCATTTATAACTCTAAAAGGCAAAATGCAACCTCACGTCCAGGAATGAAGACTTGGCTGGATAAACCATGTTTCATCCATACCATGGAACACATGTATCTGTAAAGGGATACAAAATTACCTTCAGGATATATCTGTAAGAGACATTATCAAATAGAAAGCATCGAGTGAAACATTTATGAATAAGTGGATATACAGAAATACATTTTCTCAAAGAGAAACAGAAGGATAAACAAGAAACCTAATAAAAACAGCCACCAAGATGAACTACAAGAACACAAAAAGATGGTTTGGAAATGAGAATTTGTCTCTAGCAGCATGTGTAAGGTAGCCAATCATCCAGGTTCTACACGGACTGAGGGGTTTCCTGGGACACAAGATTTTCAGTGCAAAAACAGAGAAAGGCTTAGGCAATACAGGATATCTTGGTCACCTACATATTAAGGTAAGTGATAAGTGTAAATGCAGAAATTTGATTATTTTGACACTATTATAAATCTATGGCAAGACAGAATCATTGCATTAACGCTTTCAGCCAAAAATTTCAGCATCATGAAAGGAAAGTACCAGTAAACTATAAAATTGAAGGGAAAACAAAGAAAAAATAAATGTGGATTGAACATAATTTCTGGAAACACAGGGGCAGTAGTGACAGTGTTTTTTAATCTTCTAGAATGCTCTCAGAAAAATGGACAGAGCAACTAAAAATGCAAAATCAAAACTGCCCAGGCAACATTTACAGCAAAATTGAATGACAAAGTAGCCCCATGATCCTGAAAATAGAAGGGCAAGTAGACAAAACACGATATCAGCATCTGTGCGGGAGACAGATGAGGAAAGCAACACGATTATCTACTGGACCTGAAAATGGAAGAAGCCCTAAACGATCAATAGACATTAATAGAAAGTGTGACAAGTCAAAATAAAACTGGGAAGGCTTTGAACACTCACAGGTAATTATAAGGTACGCATCTGAAGGAGCTGGAGCTCTGGCAATAGTAGCTCACAGAACTGAACGGAAGAAGCCCCCTTTCAACAAAATCCTCATCCTGGTAATAACGGGGGGTTGGGGAGAGGAGAAAGGCCCCAAGTTTTTAAAGTCATAATTCACAGAAGTAAAGGATAAAGGAAAATACAAATAGAAGAAAGAAGAAAGAGAGTATCTCAGAAAGTGAAGGGTCATATCTATTGAATTCTTAATTTGTCAAATTCTGACAAAGATTTAAAAAAAAATAAAAGGTTTAGAAATGTGAAGCTAAAAAAACTAACCTGACCCACCCTGACCTCCTGAGAGCTCAGTAAATCTAAGAGCACACAAGTATGAGCAATTAAGAGAATCGTATCAAATTCCACAGGATGAAACAAAACACAGACCAAGAAGTAGAACCCTTTTCATATTGAATTATTCTAATAAGAAGAGCCATTAAACAGATGAAAACCGTAGTCAAATATTTCCAATAAGCTAAACGAAATTCTTAAATATAATTTAAAAATTAAAGAACACCACAAAGTAGGATTTAGGAATCCAGATATGGGGTGAGAAGAGTTAGGAAAAAAAAAACGATTTCAGAAATAAAACCTGAACTAGAATGCACACGAGAGCCAACGGATGATTTAAGTAAAGGGCAAAAATGAAGATAACGTACAATCAAAAGAAAACAAAGGGATAAAAAGTATTTGAAAAAGTGGCAAATACATTATGTCAAGGGGTTACTAGAGAGGAAATCCAGTGAAAAGAACACTAAAATTAAGAAGATTTTACCTCTCCTCCTGCCAAAAAAAAAAAAAAAAGACTTAACAACTACCTATTAAAAGGGCATGCTGGGTATCTTGGAAAAACAACCCAGAATGACACACTCTGAAATATTATCTAACAATTAGTGGACTCTAAAGACAAACAATAAAATCCTTGGAGCCTACAGGCAAAAAAACTAAGTTGCTTATTAGGGGAAAAGATAAGCAGAAAGTACTGTTGCTATTAATTTTTTAGTAACATTTTATGCCAGAATATAATGGAGTAATAAATTTAAGATGTTGAAGAAAAAAAAATGACTTCAGGAATTTATATGCACCCAACTTGGATTTCAAATGGCAAAAAACACACTTGTCAACCTAGAAGACCTCTGGGAATATTGTTCTCATAAGCCCTCTCTGAGCAATCTCCTCGTCCCTGAACTTCAGATGACCAAAGCAAACTCTGGCATAGGGACCAGGGTGTCATCTCAGGGCTGCAGCTGACCTTCTCATGCTCCTTTACAGGTGCCAGCAGTCTCTCTTGCTCGGGGCTCTACGCTTCAAATGCTTTTCTAAAATCCTGAATTCTTCAGCCTCTATCTCATCCCTTTCATTTCCTGGATCTCTTTCATTCTTTCATTACCTGGATTATTCTCTAGGTAACTCAATACCTTGCTTTAGACAATACATGTACAACCAATTCACAGCCTAAAACAAGTTTTAAAAATGAGAAGTATTAGTATAAATACATCTTTAAAGGAAAATATAATATATTTCCTTCTTTTTTCCCACTGGAAAAGCCAAAAAGCAATGATATACCAGTAGCAATAAATGCAGATATCACCCAGGCCTCTGAAGGACCAGTCCCCCTTGGAAAAATTCCTTATTCTAGGCCTTAGAAAGGAAATATACAAAATAAGCCTGAGATATCTTAATAGGTCAGAAAGTAAGGAAACTATCAAAGACTAAAGGGGATCACATGAACCTGTATGGAAGCGACTTCTTTGGCTGAAAGCTGGGACAATTTGAGCAAAGGAAAAAATGAATATGTTAAAACACATCAAATACACTCCTAAAATTCATGTAGTTAGAACAGTATTAAAAATACATGAAATTACAATGATACTGAAAATTTAAAAACACACTGGTCATCCTAGGAAATTGCCAGAGCACCCACTTACTCTGAAAACTGAAAGAAAATCAAATACTTGTCTTTCTGGACCAACAATATTTAAAGTAATTGGTAAGGAAAGTCTCTTTAAAACACACAAAGAATTACAGCCTTAGAATGTCACTGTTTTGAAACCTATAACAAAGTAACAGACAACTGTCACAAACATTAAAACTACCAGGTGAACAGGTGATTGACAATTTGAGGAGTCCGTTGTACTCCGTCACTTTAAAATCCACTTTACTTGTTCTGCTTGGGCTAACATTCAATGAGAAACTAGGTACAAAAGTCTCAAATACAGTAATTACCCCACTGTCTCTAAGTTCTGACTTCATCTCACTTCTGCTGCTCCAACCACTTTAACCCTTTTCCTCACATCTATGTGATCAAAGAGAAATAGGAAATGAATCCAGTATGAGCAGAATCCATCACAATCAGTCATTGCCAGCATCAGAAATCTGAATAAATTGTCCAGCTCACATCCTCCCCTCCCCCAACAGAAAGTCTGACAAGGAATAAAAGGATCCTACAGCTTCTGTCAGGGCCCTTTTACAGAACCCTAGCGGGGAAGAAAATAAGCACTCCCTCAAAGAAAACAAAAAAATAAAGGTAGCTGAATAAATGGGGAATGTGAGAAAGCACACAAAGAAAAATAGCAGGAAGCGTGCTTATTTCTACATCCACCACTGCTTTTCTACCGATAGACACTGAAGCAATTAGGAACTCTGGAAACACAGACAGGGAGAAGCCAGCACTTCCAGTCATCTCGGTCAAACAGTCAAGAAGCACCAAAAATGAGTGAGAAGTTCTTAGAAAGGCTGAGAGAAAATACGTTAGAGATATTGCCACTTACGACAGGCTAGGGTTGCAGAAAAGGAGGTTGAAATTTTTTGTGAATGCAGAGTGTGAGGGCCTAGGACATCGTAGAACCTTCAAGAGATGTCTGACTACGATGTTTGGGACACCAGTAATGTCTCTAATGGTGTACAAATGGGAGAGAGGTTCAACTCCTCCCAGCAGACACCAAGGCGGCTTTGCCCGTGAAAGGGCTCTATTCTATCAGTGCAGGTCCCCAATGGAAGTCCCAACTATCCCAGGGCATGGGAAGTCGGAAGGAAATATCCAAAGCTCAGCAGATGAGACTGCTTTCCGAAAACTCGTCTATAGTATTTGACGAAACAACATAAGTTTAGCAATATCTGGCCAGGCAGCTGAAGCAAGGAGACAAGAAGCATGGCTGATCCCAGGTCCCCTGGCCACACTTATTTATGACCATATATGGGAAACTTCTGGAAACTCCTAGAACACTCATGGTAGGGGAATTTGCATAGAGCTAGTGTGCTACTGGGTAGCAGCAAGTCTCGATTAAACGTGAGTTGTACATAACTTCATCATATTGGTACCCACCTACGGGTATTTTATGATTTAATGTGAAGTCACTTTGTGAGCTCCACCGACCCCGCTGAATGTGAGATGCTGCTAGTAACAATGGGTTGCAGTCAATGTTACCATCTCAGGCATGTCGGTCTTTGAGAAAAATGTACTGAGACTTTCTTTCTGAAACATGGTCTTTGCAGTAAGGGGCTAATAAATGCATTGAAATTCTGAGATGCTTGAAAAATACAAGTTTTGTTCCAACTTTATTTGTAAGGATGGTATTGTGACATCGTTGTTGTAAAGAGTCTCTGATCCTTTCTTGAAAGTCAATATTGATAGCTGGCCCAGGGAAAAGCAACATATTAAAATAAACTCATTAGCTTACCTCCTCCTTCCAACTACTAACAGGGCTGTCATCTTTGGCTCCTCTCCTCTCCTCCTGACATCCAATTAACCACTTAGACTTCCCATTCTTAGTTCTTCAGTGTGTCTCTTCTCCATACATGCTCTCCATCCCCAATACCATTCCCCTAATTTAGGTCACTGTGCTTTCTTCCTTAGACTACTCCAGCAGGTCTTCAACTCTCAATGTCATTACACAGCAGGTGTGGCCTTTCATAAGCTTCTGCATATGTCCTTCACTCTACTTCATAACCTCACGTTATATTTTCAGATCCCTGGAACCCTCCTGCAGAACTATGAAAGTGCCA
Source organism: Neogale vison (assembly GCF_020171115.1). Lineage (NCBI taxonomy): Eukaryota > Metazoa > Chordata > Mammalia > Carnivora > Mustelidae > Neogale > Neogale vison. The sequence continues at coordinate 167,210,941 of NC_058093.1, read as the reverse complement.
TGCTTTCTTACCTTCAAGTCACTATACAGGTTTTTGACTCTCACTTACCTTTCTCCTTTTTCCTAACACACTCTAGTTTCTATTTGTCTTCCAGAGTTTGGTTACAATGTCACCTCCTCAGAGCAGCTTTTCCCCATGCCACTAACTCCTGATTTTACTAACCCTACCCCAGCTTAGTACCTAAACTCTGGATTGCCTTTGCCTGTTTACTGACCAAACTAGACCAGTGGTTCTTAAAGTGTGATCCGCATAACTGTGGATACTTTCACAGTGTCCCACAAAACTGTTTCCCCAGAAATATTCAGATTTTGTTTGCCTTTCTCACTATGTTGACATTTACACTGATGGGCAAAAAGTACTGATACCTTACCTCAAACCAAACTTTACCAGTAGCCAATACTCTTCATTGCCACATACAGTGAAAGCAAAGATAGTTTCATTTAAGAATTCCCTGATCAAGCAGTAAATTATTTCCATTAAATCTCAGCCCTGGAGTATATATCTTTTTCATAGTTTCTGATGAAGTGAGATGCACAAGGCAACTATCAAAAGATGTGCCAAATGATGATTGCTATCTCAAGGAAAAATACTTATACAATAGTTTAACAGTGGAACTACGTTTTTCATAATGTTCTTTCATTTGAAAAACCAAAAACCAAAACAAAAACAAAAAAAAATTGAAGCTTGAAAGCTTCCCAGTAAAGATATTTTTTGGGTGCACCTGGTGGCTCAGTCAGTTAAGCACTGGCCTTCAATCAAGTCATGATCCCAGGGTCCTGGAACCCACCCCCTCCCTAGTCCTCAGCAGGGAGCCTGCTTCTCCCTTTCTCAGCTGCTGCCCCACCTTGTGCTCTTCCCCCCACCAAGTAAATAACATCTTGAAGATTTTCCAAAATGATTAGTGCAGTTATTAACAAATATGAGTTTTTGATAAAGTATAATGAAATGTATTAACATTTGGAAGATCTATATAACTAAATAAGCCAATATTTTCCAGTTAACCAATGCATAGGTAAAATATTCTTTAAAAGTATCCAATAAACTAATGGAGTTTAGTAGAGTACAAAATGTTCATTTATATGGTTTCAAAATCCACACTGTAGTTAACATTTAGAGAACCAACATTTGTTGCATTTTGCTATAGCATTAAAGAAGATCTACAACTATTTGAAAAGCAATTAAAATATTCATCCTTTTTCCAGTTACTTATCTTCTTATGTTTGAACCAAAATAAGATTACAGCAGATTGAATGCAAAAACAGATAAAAGAATTAAACTATCTTCTATTATAAAGACAGGCATTAAAAATATATGCAAATATGCAAAGACATTAAACAATGTCATTCTTTTCACTAAGTTAATTTTTATATCAAAAACCATTTTCATTAAGATGCTACTTATATAAAGATGTGATGAATTATTTGTGTTTTAAATGAATACTTCAAAATTTGTTTTACTTTCTAATAAAAATATTGATAGACGTAACAAAAAGAAAAGTTGGGGGGGGTCTTAATTTTTGAGACTGGAAAGGGTCAAATCCTGAGCAGATCTAAGATCTACTTCTGTAGACTCTAATCTCTTTGTCACTAGCCTCACTGACTACCATATCCCTGTCTCCCAGCCCCAGTATCAAGCTCATGAAAAGTATTAAATATATTTCAAAGAAATTAAATATAGATGTGGCACTGCTCAAGGGAGAGGAGATGTGTGAAATTCAGAGCAAGGCTTGCCTCTTCCCCCAAGGACAACTCTGCAAGAAAACAGGTACACCTGAATCCACAGTGTTCTGTTCTCCTCAACCCTGAAGTCAGACCTGCCCAGAGATGCATCTCTAGTTCTGAAGTACTCAGGAGTATGGGGAGATCCTGAAGACGTTTTGTATGAACCACAGAGATGACTCAGTGTTAGATTATTTTGTTTATTAGATATAAAGAGGAAATCTAATAACACTAGTCAGGGAAGGAGTTCTACAAAAGTAGTTGCCAACTACTCTTTGTATTCATGAAGGCAGGAGCAATAGAAAGCAACTTAAGCTGAAGCCTGGGGGATTTAGAGGCAAAGAGAACTTGGTCTTGAGGGTTATTAAGCATTATAATGGGCTTGTTAGGAATGCCAGGGAGGTTTGGATTGACTGAAGAGCTCTTCTGCTGAAGAAATGGAAGCAAAATAATGTTCTGAGTGTCTCACTTGGTTGTATTAATTCCAAGAAACAGATAGCACCCTACTATTCAGGAAAAAATATGTTATTTCAATTAAGAAGTGAAGAAATATAGAACCATCATAAAAGTATTTCCATTATTCCTCTGTAAAATATTATGGTTTACCATGAATAAAGTATAAAGGGCCAACTACAAGGCTATATTTAATTCAATCCATATTATTAATCAAGTTCCTGCCTGTTACGGGTTGAATTGTGTCCCTCTACCCAAATTCCTCCATTGAAGCCCTACTCCCAGTACTTCAGAATGTGACTTTATTTGGAAATAGGGTCACTGCAGATATTACTTAAGTTAGGATGAGATCAGACTGGAGGAGGGGGGGGCCCTAATTCGACACGGCCGGTGCCCTTTAAAAGGGGGGGAATATGGCAACATCTTCTTAAGCTCCAGCATCTAGCATCCCAAACGGGCACTGAAATGGAATTTCTAGGTTCAGACCACTCAGTTTGGGGTATGTTGTGAACCAATACTCTGTCTTTGACCGCAGTGAGATTTTAGTGTGACGGGTGAGAGGGGTAAATGCATTAGGGGTTCTAAATGAGGCAGTGGAGTGAAATGCCTAGAATTATTCCCCAGTGGGCACCAATCTGTAGCTTGCTTGGCAAAAATCTCTAGTAGCATAGATAACAGAAGCATCAGTAGAGAAATGCAAAGGTGTGACCTCCTCTAGACTCAGTCTATGCAACTTAATGGTTATAAATGGTGCTGATTGAGAGGAATATTGAGAATTACAGGAGTCAAATTGTAAGTGAGGTAGCTGTGGCTATTTTCCACTCATTGTCAAGCTCCCTAAAGCTCAGTAGAGCCACAGCTGTTAGTACTTGAAAGCGTCAAAAATGATGTCCAAGTACATAGAAGAACATTGGTCTTGACTGTTAGGTTGGCTGAGTGAAAAGCTAACTCCGCGATGTAAGCTTCCATCGATTTCAAGAACATGTACCGAATATTTCCCTGATCTTCCATAGCTCCCTTGGTGGCACATATTCAAGTCTCTGGCACTCAATGGAGCCCCTTCCACCACTGACCTCTTACTCTCACTCTGTAAAAATCAAAGTATCTATGTTCAGTGTGAGAAAGCTGCCTACAGGCTAATTAGTTGCAACCACCCCCGTTTAACTCGATTCTTTTTTGTCCTTCTACATTTGAATTTTACTTCTATTTTCAAATTCTACATCCCTGACTTGCTGCTGTCAAACCTTGCTGAAGCCGAAAGCAGATTCTTGGGAGATCAGAGAAAAGAGCAGGGAATTGAGGAAGACGTTGGCTTTGGTTATGTAAAGACTGGGCTGATTATCTCATTACCCCAGTTTCCGGCCCACTGGCCTGTGCAAGGAGAACGCTCTTGGGTCACTCTCAGTTCTAGGGCACTGGCTCGGCTCCATGCTCCACCCCTTCAGCTGCTGTGCTCATTCTCACTCCTGAGACATTCTTTCATCTACTGAGATACTGCGCAGGTAGGGAGTATTTTCAATAGCAGGTTACCCTCTTTATTTGTCCTATAACTACTAATGCCTCAGTAAAGTCAAAAGGAAGAGTTCTTTGATCCCAAAGGATAAAACTTCCTTTCACCAATCAATCTTCATCTACTCCGCTGTAATTACAGATTATTTATTCAGATCTCATCTCCTGGCAGCTTGCAGCTGAGATGTCCACTGCTAACAAATGAGGTTCCATACAGGTGAATGTGTCATTACTGCAGGTCGGTAGTTCTGTGTGTCTTGAAACCCATCTTTTCCACAATAGCTATCCTTGCTATAGATGCTGGGTCTTGCAAGACCTGGGAATTCGGGCTTCATTACAAGGGAAATCATCCGTATTTACTTATAGTTTCCCCAACAACACATATGCAAGAAAAATCTCCACAGGACGAATGACAATGAAAAAAACTAAAGCAAAAAAAAAAGTGCTGTTTGGTTAAGAAAAAGGTCTTAAAGGGAATGTTTTCAAAGGAAGGAATTACAATGACACAAAAGCTAAAACGTAGTCCTGTACTGTCTTTTCCCAGATACAACTTCATTTGTTCCTCTGAACGTCTACCATCAGTCTGTCTGAATGGGGAGGCAAACAAATGACGACATGGGAGACAGCTCTGCCTAAATCATGAAGACCCCTGCAAGGAAAGTTTGTATTCTTGCTCCCCTTGGTTTCCTGCTAAGAAAAAATAGCAGTGCTGCCCTCTAATGGTTGTCACCTCAAAGGCTTACAGTTGCCAGAAGGAAGCTCTTGAACCACCAATGTAAGAGTGGTCCTCAGATGTGCAATGAGGGAAGGCAGGTTGTAAACCAAACTCACATCATCTTCAAAAAAAAAAAAATTGCATTGTTTACACAGCACTAGAATCATCACTTTTCTATGTTTGTGTTTGACCTGAAAAATGGAGCTGTCGAACCAATACCACGTGCTCCTTCATGGAAGGAGTCAGGGAACACTAGGGATCCTGCCTTCCATGGTAATCCAGCGCATCCTCATTCAAAAAAAAAATATTTATCAGAAAGCAAGACTTGGGGTTTGCAGTTGTGCCCCTTAAGTACACTGATCATGGCCACATTCACATCTGTGTTTCTCTCTCTCAAAGCTGTGAATTCATTAACCCAACTCTTAACCTGTTTTGTTAATTTCCCTCGTGTCTGATTACTTACTGCCATTCACAAATATGACGTTACTCTGTCAAAAGTTAAATCCAAAATCTTCCTCCAAGGTTCTAAGTGTGAGCTTCACAGACTTCCTACTCTAAAACTAGGTTTCAATGGACTCCATAGACAAGAAAAGTAGAGAAAGTATTATTGGCGTGGATGGGTTTGGCACACTCTTCAGCCCTAGGAGCCTGACCTTCTATTACCCTGAAGTTTGGCAAAGGAAAGAATCAGCATGTAATTACAGGCAAGGGAAAATGGGAAGGCTTCTTCCACAGGGCCCAGGGAAGACCTGCATCTCAACTAGCTGATCCAGTCACATAAATATTAATAACACTGCTTAAAGTGGCATGTGGCTTTGTTGGCCACGCCTCAGTCAAAGCAGCTTCTATAGCGCAGCTGCTAGTTGCTGCCTCTGAGATCCATTTATAAATAATTGAAGTATTTAGTGTGAAATTACCACCCTGTATATAAAAGATCATTGTGTAAGTGCCCATCAGATGGGGAATCCCAGATTAGCGTTAGGCTGGAGAAGATGGGGGCAGACCACGTTATGAGGGTGTACGCATGCGCCTGCCCCTGCGCACATTAGACGCTCCCATAAGGGGGGGATGGAAGAATGCTGATCCAATCATTCCTTCTCTTAGCGAGTCGTTTGGGATGGAGCACCAGCTTTAACCCGAAATACCTGAATTTTTTTCTAGCTGGAAAAAAAATCAGATTACAGTAAAAGAAAATTGAGAATGAAAAGTAAAAGGTGAAAGTGTGATAGTATTGCTACTGCAGCTTCACAGAAATGTGTTTTGAATAAAGAAAAACAACTTGCCCTGTAAACAATTCTCAGTAACAGTATTTTTAAAAATTTTGAGAGCAAGAGCACATAAGCGCCTGTGGCATGGAGGAGGAGAAGAAGGAGAAAGAGAACCTCAAGCAGGTTCTACACTTGGCACAGAGTCCCATGCAGGGCTCGATTCCACAACCCTGAGATCATGACCTGAGCTGAAATCAAGAGTTGGGGCACTTAACTGAGCCACCCAGATACCCCTCAGTAACAATATTCTAAGGCACAAAGGAGGGGAAACTGTAGGTAGGTGGAGGGAGAAGTATTAGAATTCTATCAATTCCAGAAATAGCTGTTTGGGGGGGGGGAGAAGGAATCCACATGGCAAATTTAATAGACTTTCTTTGCACAGCAGCTTTTTGTTATAATTTTACTCTAGGACATAAGGACATGTATGTATATGGTTGACAAATGCCAAATCCAGACTGAGTTTTCATTTTACAAATAGTAAAATATCCTCACCCTCTTATCTCCCCCAAACAGATCATAGTAATTCTATAGGGAAGTTTAAGCCTACATTTATTAACAAATAGCTCCTTAAAAATATATTTTTTTAAATGCTGATGAAAGTAATTCAAAGCATTTGATGCAAGAAAAAAATTTTTTTTGAAGATTTGAGGCATATGTGTGTGCCAGGGGTGGGGGGTTGGGGACCAGGAGTGGGAGAGAATCTGGAACAGACTCCATGCTGAGCACAGAGTCCAATGCTGGTTTGATCTCATGACCCTGAGATCATCACCTAAGCTAAAATTAAGAGTCAAATGTTGAACCAACTGAGCCACCCAGATGCCCCAAGAAATTTTTTAAATTATATTTCCTCTCCTCAAATGTTCTGAGATAACTCATTCAACCTAAAACTGCCTCAGAAGTACTTGTTTTACCAGAAATCATTTGAGATTCTTCATATTTAAAGGAGGCTGCTAGAATCTGCAAGGGGTTCAAAGACTCATAAGGTAGGGTCTTGGCCCTCAACAGATTTGTAGCATACAGAGATGCTCTAGCTGAATAAATCCATGTTTCTACACTGATTTCTGGATCATATCTAATTCAAAAAATTTCTAAGCAACTCTCCCTTACAGTGTCTACATAATTCCTATGGAATCATAAATACAGGAAATATAGTAGATTTTTGATATAAAATATTCCTATAAAAAGAGAAACCACTAACAATTTCTGAACTCCAGTGGCTTTACTCTAAGATTATATATGATCAGCTTGAAAGAACTATGCATAGTTTCACAGATAAGCAAGAAATCTTGCAGAAGAAATCAAGTTCAATTGTTCTGTTGAACGTCCAGAGCCTGTGTTGTTAAAGAAGAAACTTCTAACTGGAAGAGGCCCTAAGAGAAGGGAAAATGGGGAGGTCAGCCCATAAGTATTTCTGGTAGGTTCCAGAGGCTGTATTACCTGAAACTCCTGAAAGAGGCTGCTGCTATAGCTGAGCCCATCTCCTCTGCGTCATCAGCCCACGTACTTGGAGTTGTGCTCAGTTTTGGAGCTAAACATTTGTGCTACGCAGCCTTTCTGTCAGCACCTGTGGCCAGACTGTTTAGCTGACACACTTCTAGGTTTCTGCACGTCCCCGTGTCCTGTAGAAAACCACGGGGGTGGCACATACTCTTCTTTTTCAAATTCAGCTTCCCTAGTGAAGAGCTGCATCTTTGGTGCCATGATGTGGGAGGTGAGGGTGTTATATCCTCACAGGCAGCTGTTCTGTACTTAGAGAAATGTTATATTTGTCAAGGGTGTTGGCAGTGTGGAGAGAGAGACCTGGAAAATGATGGGCTGCAGAAGCCAGACAATGGAGTATTTTCTGTCCACTGCTTCATTTGCTTCATTAGTCCGGAAAATCTTCATTAGTATCTCCCATCCATCATCTCATTTATTTCATTCCTTACTCCTGAAAACTTGCCCTGAGATCCTTTATGTGATCTTCTCCCTATATCTACTGATCCTATAGAGATCACAACAGATCATATAGCAAAAGATGCCTTTGATGGAATTGTATGAGAGCCGTGGGCAGACCTATGTGCATTAGTACATGGAATCCAGCTACCCTACATATCCAACCTCCCCCCATCCTCTCCATGTATACCAGCTTGAACAAAGGACAATCAAAGACTATGGAGCCAGATAGGAGAATAACAACCCTGCAGAGATCCAAAATCTCTGTGCATGAATTCTCATGGGTCAGGAAAATGCCTTGCAGCATGAAAAGAATTTGAATACCATGCTGTAGATTTAATGAAACATGGCCATTCCTCTTCTATCTTTATATGAAGTTGCATGCGTCAAGATTTGGGAATTTATTTGGGAAGATTTCCCAAATAAAGTGTGATCATCCCGGCCTTGGGGAACCAAGCAGCCAAGATGTCAAGGAAGCATTCTCATGTGGCCCTTGCAAGTCTCCATATCTCTTAAGTACCTACAGCTTACGAGGAAGGGATGAATAATACCTGGAGAACAATTCTGGAAAGCCTAATGAGCCATATACTGTCAACCCGGGTGTCAGCATCTCCCTTAAATTCTCTTTCTGCTCATCTGGCATTCATAGGTTTTAATGCATCTGGCTTTCCACTACACTGTGAGATCGCTGAGATCAGGAAATAGGTCTTCCCCTCTTCTATGGATCCAATACATAGCCTAATACCTGGAACACAATAGCTTCTAAATGTTTACTGAATTTCCTACATCAGGTGCTTGCACCAAATCATAGGGTTATGGTAACATATCTAGAAGTTCTGTCAATATCTGAAAACATATGTAGAAGATCTGTCAGTATCTGAAAAATATTAAAATATTAATATTAGGGGCGCCTGGGTGGATCTTGGGATCAAGCCCCGCATGGGGTTCTTTGCTCAGCAGGGAGCCTGCTTCCCTTCCTCTCTCTCTGCCTGCCTCTCTGCCTACTTGTGATCTCTGTCTGTCAAATAAATAAATAAAATCTTAAAAAAATAAAAAAATATATTAATATTAAAAATACTAAATATAAGTAAAAGATTAAGCCCCACATGATAATCAAAACTTAATTTTTATATTGCCTGATATTTATACCATTTGAATTAGCAAGCTTAAGGTTATACAGGAGTTTAGAAAGGGGTATATTTATAGGTCGTATTATTTAAAAATGAAGATCTACAACTTATGGGAAATTTTAAGATTTGAGAGCACGAGCAAGCATGAGGCAGAGGGAGAGCAAGAATCTCAAGCAGACTCCTCACTGAGCACAGAGTCCGATGCTCAAGCCCACGCCACACCCCGAGATCACCACCCAAGTTGAAATCAAGAGTCAGACACATAACTAAGCCACCCCGTTGCCCCTGGAAAATTTTCTTAAAAAAGAATTTTGAATTCGTTGGTTTAATTCCACAATGTGTAGTTGCAATGTGTCTGGACTCTGACATTCACAAGATAATTATATTACATATCATGAGTGATCTAGGCCTGCAGGAAGGATGCATACCATCTTTATAAACTCAGCCTCAAGAGCATCTCAAGAAATCAAAATATAAAGTCTTGCAAAATAGGCTAGATACGTGTGTTTGATATGAAAACAGGGGAAGAACACTGACCTCTCTAAGACCCTTCAACAATTCATAGCATTCCATTCAAACTGAAAATATTTTGTTGACAGGGCATTACAAATCTGTATCATTAGCATATTATTAATGTTTAAGATCTATAGACAAACCTCTATTTTTTTTTAAAGATTTTATTTATTTATTTGAGAGAGAGAGACAGTGAGAGAGAGCATGAGCGAGGAGAAGGTCAGAGAGCGAAGCAGACTCCCCATGGAGCTGGGAGCCTGATGTGGGACTCGATCCCGGGACTCCGGGATCATGACCTGAGCCGAAGGCAGTCGTCCAACCAACTGACCCACCCAGGCATCCCCAAACCTCTATTTTTTTAAGCTAGTTAGCTAACTCTACAAAATACCCACTGTGTGAAATTAAGCATATTTAAATTTTTGGAACCAGTTTCTTCATCTATAAATAAGCAGTAATAATATCTACGTCTATGTAATGATAAGTGACCTAAAAGAAATTATATGATCAACATGTCAGGAACATTTAAGTACTCATTAGGGAAGTTCTGCTTACTCATTAGTCGTCATTGAAATTGTGATTTCTAGCATTTCAAAACTTAAGAGCAAGAGAAACTCCTGTATCTGATAAAAATAGAGAATCTTACATAACAGATACTGTCAATAAACAATTTGCAACTCTGTGTTCTCCCCTTTATGCCTTCTCCATATTGATGTGAAGTGAGATGCCACAACAAGCTGGTGGAATCAAGACTCCACAGAAAACGAGAGACAAAAGGAGCAAGAGCATAAAGAACCACGAACACTACATAACCAGGTCCATGCAAAGGTTAAAAGGAAGAGATGGAACATTTTTCTTTTTATACATGTGACGTCTGGATGTGTTTCATGGTAGCCAAAATGAAAGCTTTGCTAATTTGTACTGAATGCCCACAAACCAACATGTCCCTCTGTCCATTTGTGCAAATTAGTTTATATTTTCCTCCCTAAAACATATCTATGGCTGAGATGAAGCAATAAATATGTCACGTCAATAATCCTAACAAGGGGAAAAACAAAGGTAATGACGGATGATGTTTCTGGCTTCAGTAGGACTGTAAACTTCACATGGCCAGTCTGGGAACTCAAAACAACTGAGAAAATGATAGTCTCAGCCTACCTACATGAAAGAATTGTGTTGGCTTAGATCGTCCGTTTATTCAGCTTCTCTATGCATCAAACAAAAGATATAAGGTTAATGTTTGGGGGACAAGACAGTTGATCCAGATTGCTTGGTCTGAATTATATTTAGTTTGTACTCTCCAGCCATATCTGAAGAAGGAACATAAACTTTAATTCAATAAGCATTTAATCCCTGTAAGTCACTGTACTAGGTTTTAAGACAAGCAAACATTAGGGAAAGAATTTACTAATCTTTTAAAATACTTGTAGTCCACACTGACTCAAAGTCCAATCTGATCCCGCACTTGAGATTTGGGGGGTGAGAAACTCAGCTGATTAAGTCCATATCGAGAAGCAATAGAATTTTAAAACAGCTTCTAACATGCAAAAGAAATAGGTTCTGCAGCCCAGATAATTTAAGGGTGATTATTTTTTTAGTTACATAAAGAGACATTTTCAGACCTCTAATTGCTTCAAATTTATCTGCTCAAGAGTCATTATGATCCATTTTTAACCCCTCTCTGACATAAAGAACTAATGCTATAATTGAACTGTGTCATCATTGATCTCAATTCGCAACCATTAGAAGAGCTGGGTTTTGCCTGGTTTCACTGCAATTGTACCATTTTCCTCCTAATCACCCTCATGCTTGCAGATATGCCTTGTGTAGCCCAGAGCTGTTTAAAGCCCAGCCAGATGCAGTGAACGACATCCATAGCCTAGTAGCCTATTACTTGCAATTTTCACATGCGTAGTATAAGGGGAAAAGTACAGACATCTCTATTTTTAAAGTTCATTTTCCCTTTCATTCTTTTTGGCCCCAAAGGTCTTTTATAGTAACTTAATATAGTTTGGTTACTCATATTTGTAATAGAGATAAGAAAATCAAAGGATTTTTAGATCTGCCCCACTGCTGATACTAAATATGTCCAACTAAGTTTCATTCTTCAGGGATAGGAAATACATATAAGAAATTACATATGAGAAAATGTATAGAGGGGCGACAGGGTGGCTCAATCAGTTAAGTGTCTGCCTATGACTCAGGACATGATCCCAGAGTCCTGGGACTGAGTCCCACATGGGACTCCTTGCTTGGCGAGGAGACTGCTTCTCTGTCTTCCTCTGCCTGCTGCTCCCCCTGCTTTGTGTTCCCTCTGTCAAATAAACAATAAGTAAAATCTTTAAAAAAACGTATAGAGCAATCTGCTTGAGTCTTTGAATTAAAGCTATGCATTAAAACCACTCCAATACCCTCTAACATTTGCTGTCAACTTCAGGCCTAATCATAATGTGAACAAAAATATCTAATTTGGTGGACATTTAGTTGAACAAATTGTTGGGTTCCACTGCTTAATTTAGGAAATCACTTTGTTGTTGAGCACAAGTATATGTTTTGTTATTTGTGACGTCTGTAAAACTTTGCACTGAAATCTGAAGTTTTGTTTTGTTTTCAAAGCTCAGAAACTGCTAAAGCACCCATACCATCCTCCCCTTCTACCATAATGATTTCATAAGAGGGAAACTGCTCCCAAACCAGGGACCTGGCAATGAAAAAAAAAGAGGGGAGGGTCAGGAACACTGGCTTCTGACCTCGGCTCCAGTTACTGGTCCACACTTCCCTTACTCTAGGGGTCAATGTTTCAATCTTCATTGTAAAAGAAGGAGTTGAAATCAATTGGGTTTAAGTCGCTTCTGACTCCAAGATTTAACAAAGAACTACATGGAATCATCATTACTTTATTGTGAATATAAGAAAAGCACATCTGGATACTAGTTAAAAGTGATAAAGACCAATTTTATTCAGTAGTAACCATTGTAATAGTGGAGACCACTGTAACCTGAGCTCAAGTCCACTGAAACAAGACAAGAGACTTTCTAAACACTGAGCTGCACTAAAGGAAAGGTAATCAAAGGTGTTAACAGAAAAAGGGGTTCATCCTTAGGACTAGACCATCCGGGGTTGCTAACTGGAACTTCCCCAGAGGAGAAACAGACTTCTGTCTTCATGCTAGCACGTATAAAGGTGCAAATTGGAGCAGCATGCTATCAAAGCTTGTTTCCTCCCTTCCTCAGGAACTGGGTAAGGAGAGTGAGCACTCTCCCCAGTGTGTGTGTGTGTGTGTGTGTGTGTTTGATCTCAAAGAGATTGCTCCCAGGTCCTTAAGGAGACAATTTTAGATGGTAGAAGAGTTATATCTCAAAGAACAGAGAAAAATTTATAGTAGTAGGCATTTTAAGGGGGGACTGGTGACAAGTAGTGACATAGCCTTTAGCTGTTAGAAGCTGTGTTAGAGTTTGGACAGAGACAGATGGTCAGTAGCAATGGACCAGTTCAGGACATTCATAAGCATCTGATGTCTTGGAGGAGACAAAGGCTCAGTGAGAATATGGTTTACTGACGTACAGAACCACATTTTTAGAAGGTACAAAGTCTGTTCATGTAAGGTTTTGGTTCTGCCATATATACAGGGACTCTTAAAAAAAGTTGGCCCAAAAACATCTTAGCCAATGGCTCCATCTAGCTTTATTATAGCACTGTCTTGAGTCATTTAATACATATGTATAAACGCATTTCTCTTAAATTCCTTAACAGTTGAATGTTTAGCCCATTATAATACTATCTGCCCTCCGGAAAAATGAGTCAAGTAGGATACTCAGAAGGGCCACAGTGGAGAATGCCACGCCCATTTTAATTTATATCAAGAATCCGAATTCCTTGTATTTTTTATTACCTTTTCTAAAATAAGGGATTTCAAACAAAGATCTTGAGAGGGCATTTCTCTGCAAAGTCTTATTTAGCTTTCATGAAAAATTTAAATGGGAGTTTTTATAAATGCAAATGAAAATATTAAAGGTGCTCAATATATTCATAGAGCAGATTGATATTTTTTCATGCAATAATGTTAATGTGCTGTGCCCTCTGCAGCAGTACCATAATTAAACCTGTTGGCATTTCCATTTTAAACTTAGTCATAAAAAAAATCCCTGTGAGCGATAATGCACCATTTCAAGACTCAAACCAGCAGTTTCTACTGTTTAGGAACAATATTTGAGAAAGTTTTAGCAGGGGGTCAAGTTCTAACAAGGTAAAACATTTAGTAGAATTTTCTTCTTTATTTCACCCTAGATGCTTGTTTGCCCTCTGAAAACTAATTTAAATATAAATGTGTGATGTTTATAAATAGGACAGATATGCAGCAGGAGAATTGCTTTCAAGTTCCCATTGAGAAAATATGGTCTGTCATATACTGGTGTATCCAGTTTTGTTGGAGCCAGAGTTGAAGTGAATTGAGAGGGTGATGTTCAGGAAAATAGTTACAGGTAAAAATTAGAGATGAAAGTATTTAGGATGAGAAAAAGAAATCACAACCAATAGCTTGAAAGGCTGACAAATACCACAAATATAGAGGTCCCTGGCTGAGCCATTAAAGGTCTGACTCTTGATTTTGGCTCAGGTTGTGATCTCAGGAGCAGAGTCTACTTGAGATTTTTCTCCCTCTCCCCTGTCACTTCCTCCACTCATGCCCAACCATACGTGTGCTCTCTCTCAAATCTTTCAAGGTTTTTATTTGAGAAAGAGAGAGAACACGAGCAAGGAGGAGGGGAAGTGGCATACAAAGAGAAGCAGACTTCTTACTGAGCAGGGAGCCCAAAAGGGGACTCGATCCCAGGGCCAGGAGATCATGACCTGAGTCAAAGGCTAGGTGCCCACAAACAAATCTAAAAACAAACAAACTACAAATACAAAATCCAGAATTACAAGATGTGCTTATAGATTAGTTTCCTCCCTGTTAATACTTTTCCTCTTAACTATTTTTGGTTGCATACTCTTTGATGAACTTCTTCATAGGACGGATTTGGGAATATTGTGGAGGAATTAGTCTTTTCTCTACCATCAGAAGTTAGCAAAGTTTTCTAGACTTTGCAACATACACTCTCTCTCATAATTCTTCAATTCTGTTGTAGCACAAAATCGGTGATAGACAATACCTATGAAGGAGTATGACTGTGTTCCAATAAACCTTGATTTTTGAATTCTGTGTAATTTCCACACGTCATGGAGTTAGATTCCTTCCCAGCTCCTAACCTAAAAATGTAAAAATCATTCTCCATTCATGAGCCATACAAAAACATGGACCATGGTTTGCTAATCTTTGTTCTACTTTAGCTGATATAAATCTGTTTTATGGTAGCTTAAAAGCTACCTTGAGCTTCTCAGATTAATGTATATTTTAGGATGGTCGAATGTGAAAAATCCTTTTACATATAAGCATTAGAATTAACATGGCAGAAATAAAATTAAGTGTACTTTGAATTGATATTAACCAGTTTGTCATTGATAACCTTAATGTAAACCTCAATGTACCAGTTTAAGTATTTTTGTAATGGTATTTTACATGAAGTCACCAAGAATTTTAATATTTTCCTCAAGTGTTTATGCCATTCACTCATAGGATTCAATCTAAGTATCTATTCACCATTTCTATTAAGAATTTATCACTTACTCTTAATTGCTTTTGCTATGCTCTGAAAAAATTTTGGTTATAATGATATGCTTAATGTTAGCATAATTTCTTTTGATTTCATCATTCACTTTAATCACTTTAGTGCATATGTCTGCATTTTTAAAATCCGAAATTTCTTTAGTTTCTTAAAAAAACTCACTTTAAAGATGACAAAAGGAACTTGTCTCATACATCTCAATTGGTTCTAATCTTTCATGTTTTATGGAAACTTTCCAAATCAAGTTCTCAAATCACCCAATGTCTTTTTGAGCCAACACGCTAGGTCAGTTGGCATGCTGGGTAGTCAGAGTATTCCAGGAAGCCATGGCTATGCCAGGACAGTTAGCCCTCCCTGAACTATGTTGAACTGAATGAAATCACACCAATAGGTCCCAAACTCAACACAATGTATTTCCAACTTGATTATACCTTGGCCAGATGCCAAAAGTATCTATAGCCACTCCAATAACAAACAACATGGGGGGAAGAGGTAATGGAAGAGAGAGAGTTTGGAAAAAGACAAATCTCACCCATTATATAATCATGCTAAGACCTAGGTAGAGCTGCTCTCCTGGCCTTGAAAGGCATTTGTACACTTAGCTTGCCTTCATCAGTCTCCAGGTACATCCCCACAATTGTTCTAGAAGGTCTGTCATGCAGGTAATAAGCAGTCTCACACAATACCACCCACCACAATCTCTTGACCATTTCATGAATGGCCAAAGTTGAACATCAACTATGTAGCATTCCAGGTGGAATTAGTGAGAACATGTATAGTTCAGCTTACAGTTAATGTACATATATACTTTTTTTTTTTTAAACAGAGGTATAATCAATAGTTTTTGAAAAGAATAAATTAGAAAAGTCATTTGCTGAGGTCTGTATGTGATGTGTATGCTTGAGACATTTGATAGACCTCTGTAGAAAATTTAGATCACAGTCACAATTACTGATTCCAATTTAATTATGTGATTGCACATATTTTTTTCGAGGAACTATAACAAATAGAGTAATGAAACAGCATAACAAAAAGGATACATTTTCAAAGGAAAACAAACACACGAAGACTCCCACATGTAAAAAAGAACATTAAAAAGGTCAATTACAAGCTTATAAAAGCAGACTATTCTGATTTAAAAGGTAATTACAGTCAGCCCATTGACTTTCTCTACTATACTAGACATTCTTTTCAGGAGAAGTTAGAGTTTCAGGTTTGAGTATCTTCATATCTTAGGAAGCCACCACCTAACCATGCTCCTAAAGATCTCCATAACATTCCCTTCATGTAAATGGAGTCATTTGAGTGTTAATCTGCAGCTTAGACCTCTGTCCCTTCTCTGGAGTTCTTTTAGCCTTAGGGTCCTCATAATACATTTCTGGTCCTAAATCTACAAGCTGTGCAATGTCTTTTGTTTTCCTAATATAAAGCTAATAGCTTTTTTCAGTATAGTGATTATCCATGTAAAGGATAATTAACTCTAAGCAATTACTTTTTTTTTTTTTTTTAAAGACCTAGACACTATGACAACAGTACAGGTACACTGAAGTGTATTTTCCATCCTATTATGCTAAATACTATATTTCATTTTAAAATACATGTCCACAGGACTGCCTGGCTTTCAAAAATATTACAACACATACACACACACACACACACACAGGTAATTTAGAATAGAAATATTACTCATATTACACAGGAAGTAGTAAAAACTACTCATTTTTGGTTTTTCTTAATAAGTGAACCTATGGCATTTAGAATATGGTGTTTTTAAAAAATTATTTATTTATTTGACAGAGAGAGAGAGAGATTACAAGCAGGCAGAGAGGCAGGTAGAAAGAGAGGAGGAAGCAGGCTCTCTGCAGAGCAGACAGTCCTATGTGGGGCTCCATCCCAGGACCCTGGGATTATGACCAGAGCCGAATGCAGAGGCTCAACACACTGAGCCACCCAGGTGCCCCTAGAATATGGTTTAATTTAAAAACTATACACAGAATAATGAAGTGGTCTCTTCCTTCTTCATGCCTTTACCAAACATTTTTATATGGGGGTAAACCTCTACTCTGTAAAAGCTAATGTCATTCCGAGTAATAGGACTTAATTGAGAGACTAAAATAATATTCTCATGAATAAGTATTATGGAGGAGTTAATTACTTTTCACAATTATGTTAAAGAGTTAATTTCTATGTGTAATTCTATTACAAAGTAACAATTTACAAACAGTGTAGAGCTTTGGGGAATATGTTTGGAGAAAATGCTTAATTAGACAATGGTGTGAATTTTGACATATTTCTTCATGGTTCATGGAGTATTCTTGCTGACAGAGATCATCAGTTTGATGAAGAGAAAATCTTATTTTTCCAATACTAAAAACAGTATTACAGGGTCACAATATGGTGAGAAACAAAAAATTTGTTTTATGTAATAAATGTCATCTTACTCAATAAACCAAACTTAGAAGCACTAAAAGATAGAATTTTACTAAGCTATACCACTCACAAAATATGATGGATAAGAACAACTTTAAATCCAAGAAGTTCCCCCACATTAGTTGGGAATAAGCTTGGGACATAAACCTGTTGGTTCAGGGAATCTGAGGTAATTCACCCACTGCTTCACTGTCAATATTGGCACTTACTGTGCTGTAACATTCCAACCAGAATGTACTAAATCTACAGACTCATTAGGTCCCATAAAAGGGCAAAGAGAACTTGGGCCAAAGAGTTTACTTTCTTCATTTTGTCTGCACAATTCCAACGAGGACATTAATGTAAATCACTGGCATCACATTGGACTTTTCAAGCTAACTTAAAGGAGGTTAAATTCCAAAAGGTATCAATTTAGATATTGACACTGACACATATAGACTGCCTCAAGTTTAATAGTTTAGTTACTTCCCTTATATCCCAATATTTAACAATTCCTGTTTCCAGGCTTAGACATGCCTGTGTGGACCTTTTCCGAGTTCTATGTCGTCATAGCAACAGCAATAAAAACTGGTTTTTCTTCACAGTCACCAACATTGACCAAGAGACCATATTGTAATCAGATTCAATCACAGTATGTTGTAAAATTTGGACTCTCCCAGCCCATGTGCTCACAACTTCTCACTAATGGACCATTATGTTTGAAAAGGAAGAGGTATTCGGAAAGTTGTGACTCAACTTTGATTTGGTCTCAGAATCAGAGTAGTTCAAAAGTGGGTAAACCCCATGAGCTAGAAACCCTTGTTAGTCTTCCTCCTGAAACAACTTAATTGTCCACCTTAAACGTTATCTATGGTGCACTGTTGCATCAGAAATGTTATCAAGGGAATAGGTCAAATAATTGCTCTTCTGAGCATCCCAAAACTGCCTTGTCCTCAATTTTCAAGGTGCTACAATGGCAAGACGTTTGTTAATACTGATGAAATGAGGTTACAGGAAACACAGAAACAAATCCATGTGCCACATTAAGAAGGAAATCCAAGCATGGCCATGCTTTTGCTTACAATTCTCCAACCAACAAATAGTATCAATGCTCTAATCCCCCTTCCAGACACCCTCTCCCTGTCCCTCCATTTTCTTCCCACCAACAGTAGAACCTAATTCTACTAGAAAACACCAACCATCAGCATGTCAGCTAACATGCTGACTTGTTTCAGCATTATTCAAGACTACTGGCAGCAATAAATTGTGACTTACAAGGCTCTAGCCCCTAATAATCTCCATGTCACCCCCCAACATTTGGCAATTGAATTATTTGATGGGGATTGACAATTGATATGGTTATTCACATCTTATATAAAATTGAGAAAACCTCTTAAAAAATTTTTGTTCTTTTGTCTAGTAATATATTCTAAGTAAAAACCATGTACAGTTGATTCTTGAACATGGGTTTGAACTGCAGGAGCCCACATGTGTGCACTTTCTTCCCTGATACAGTATAATGCTGTAAAATCTTTTATGATTTTAAAATCTTCTATCTTACTTTATTGTGGTAATACAGCATGTAATACACAAAACATAAAAAATATGTGTCAATCAACTGTTATTTGGTCAACAGATGATTAGTAAGATTGTTGCTAAGTCAAAAATTATACACTGACTTTTAGGAGCACCTGGGTAGCTCAGTCAGTTAAGCAGCCAACTGCTGATTTGGGCTCAGGTCATGATCTCAGGATTATGGGATCAAGCCCTGAGTCAGGCCCTACACTCAGCAGGGAGTCTTCTTGGGATTCTTTCTCTCTCTCTCCCCTCGCCACTGTTTGCTCATTCAAATCTTAAAAAAAAAAAAATATATATATATATATATATACACACACATATATATAAATATATAACATATAAAGTAATGTATAATAAAATATGTAATATATAATAAAATAAAATATATTAAAAATAAATATATAAAAATATACAAATATGTGTGTGTGCGTGTGTGTGTATGTAAATTTTCAAATGGTGGGTTGTCAGTACCCAAACCCCAATTTGCTCAAGGGGCTACTATATTTGCTCTTCAAATGTAGCTTTACCACAATTTTCTTTTCAAATATTATCCCTCCTCAAGGTTGTGATTTGTTAACCACCTTGGAAGAAACAAGATCTACATAAGTCTGTGGTTCATTCTTTTGTTCAGCTGACAAACATCCGTACAAAAGCCCATCCCAGCCAGAACAAATTATTGGAATTCATGTTTAGAGTTCCCAAATACTTTATAGAATCAGATGGAGACCCGCCAAGTATTTTGACAAGATTTGTCACTATCATATGCAGCTGAGTTCATCCTTGATGGAAATAAGTGATGGGCTATATTTTATGAATTTAAAATAGTAAGAATGTTTAAAGTACATGATCAAGAGTCCAGTCTGAAGCCACAGGACAAGCACAGTGACCTTCATGTAGGGGAATGGGGAGAGCTATGAAAAAAAGTTACCCTGGTAGTACATTTATTAAAACTGTAGAATTCAAGCTTTCACATCTGATAGTTAGCTTCTTCAATTCACAATTTGCTCAAATAATTCACTTTTAAAATAAATTCTTAGAAAAATAACTTGCTTTCAAGAGTCATATTTTGTATCATCCCCAGATGATAGAATCAACAGTGGTTTTGCTAGAAGTTTCACTTGGGCCTAGTTGGGTACGTCCCCTCCACCACGTTCCCCAGATTATACTTCTGACACCTAGCTAGAGGCCTACTGTCCCACTGTTTTTTCGTTACCGCACAAACCATGTCCATCCACCAATCCTCTTAATTTGCTCAGTATAAAAATACCTAAAGTCACATTAAGGTGTAAGTTTAGTGTTTTTCTTCTGATCTCTCCAGTACTGATATGCTTATTCTAAGTATTTTAGGTGACTGGGGCAAGGATGTGATTTTTTTTCTTTTTCTTGGTTCAGCCTCTGGTCACTTGGGCCACTCCGTGCACTGACAGGTTGTGACATGGGATGCTTCTGTTGTTGTGAATGTTCTAGGAAGAGCAATGTACCAACACAGCTATAAAGCAGGTCTCAAACAAGGAACTGACTTTGGGTCCCAGGATCCTGTATTTTAACACCCTCCGCCCGCATCCGGGTGATTCTGATGCTGATGAGGGACAAGCAGGTGTTCAAAGACACTGCTATTAAGTCACATCCAAGTGTTGGCGTCATGGCTTTATAAGCAAACTTTGTACATTGCTTTTGCCATAGTAAGCTTGATTTTTTTTCTCCTTCTAAAAGGGATTTAACAACTTGTCCTTTGGGAGATTCTCATGAAGCAATGTCCTAGAATTTGAAGTTTGTGTTACTGAACAACATCAAAGAAAAGCTCCCTAGGATTCAAAATGCATGACAGAAACACAGGGATACTCTGCTAGGTGATTTACATATATTTTCTAGTTTAATCAAAGGGCTAAGTGCTTTCTTTGACAAGGATCCTCTCAAGAATGATTTTGTGCCAGACTATGCACTAATTGATGAGGCTACAGCAGTGAACACACGATGCAAAATCCTTGTCATCTCTGAATTTACCTAGTGGGAGACAGAGGAGACTTACATAGTTTGTGGAATGGGACAAAGTCCCATAGACAAAATAACTTGGCAGAAGGGAAAAGATAAATGAATAGGTTACAGAATGATCAGGACGGGGCTCTCAGAAAAGATGCCCTAGGACCAGAAGGAAGTGAGGGACCTGACTGGATTTAGATTCTTGATTTATGTTGAAAATATGGCCAATAGGATATACCAGTAACTGTAGTGGATGACAGAGAAACTGAGGATTCCAGGGATTTTGTTCTAAACAATGAAGTTCCCATTTATTGAACTGGGCATTATTATAAGGGATGGCGTTATTACTCGCATTCTTTTTTAAAGATTAGGAAATCTATGTTCCCATTAATTATAAGCTTGCTCCAGGTAACACAGCTTGTACTATGGTGGAGGTGGCTTTGAATCGACTCATTCAGACTCTGGAGCCTACGCAATCCTAAAAGCAGTTGTAGGACCCCAGTATCCTGGCTTTGAACATAGCCCCAAACCGAAGAATGAGGATAGATGGGAAGGGGAGCACTGGAGCCACTGTGCGCTTGCGCAGTGTGTTGAGAGCGCTGCCATTCCAATCTATTGATACTACTCTGCGCACTCCCCAAACGAGTAGAGGGACCTCCTGTTCCCTTGGCTTGACATTTCAAAGATTCCTGCTGCTCATTTTTATCTATATATAGGCAGGTCCAGCCCTGGGCAGGTGCAGGATGCAGAACAAATCTCAGTGCCTCCTCACTATACCACCACCCTCTGGCATATGGTATGTGGGTGGAATTAGGTTAAAAAGAACATCAAGGACAACCTTGGAGGAAAAATGAAATCATCACCAAAAGGAAACATGCGGTAGAATAAAGAGGGAGCGCTAGATGATACACATAGTGTTGGAGTGCTGATTATATGTACAAGGAATCTGCAGCTGACCATCTGTCCATTGTTTTTTTTTTTTTTTTTTTTTTTTAAAGTTTCTACATAGACAATTAAGTTTCAGGCTGGGGAGAAGAGGAGGAAAAAGAAAAAGCATTTACTGCTTTTCTTATGAGGCAGACACTGAAGTAGGTGCTTTGTACACATTTTCATAACACTTTGTGGCATTGTCAGTAGGATGCCAATGTTTGTAAAGAGGAGGTCACTGGGGGGTGGAGACTTGACTCTGCTGTACAAGATCAATCTATAGGTTCCGTGACGGTGGGGCTGTCCCTGCCAGGTCCACACTGCCTCCCTCAATCCCCAGTGCCTAACAGGCCTGGAATTCAGGGGGTGCTGACTCTTGAGTCAGTGGTTTTTGTTTTTTGTTTTTGTTTTTTGTTATCTTTCGTTTTTTCATTGTTTATTGTTTTTGGTTTTTTATTGTCGTTGTTGTTGTTGTTTGTTTGTTTTTTAAGGCAGGCTCCCCACCTGGTGTAAAGACATTGTAATGCATGGCTTAAACTCAGGACCCTGAGGATCAAGACTGGAGCTGAGATCAAGAGTCAGACATTTAACTCACAAGCCACCGAGGCACTCCAGTGCTTCCTTTATTTCCAATATCTAGCTCCAGACTTGGATCACTTCTTCCCCCCTCCCCCATCCCCACCTCCCTCCCTTCCAGCCATGAAGAGAGGAAGGTCTTAGGATTCTCAAGGCTGCTTCTGCTATCCAAGCAGCTGTTGTTGTGAGCTTGGGGTGCAGACCCAGCCAACAGCAACTCCCTCCAGTGATGGTAACCATCCAAAGGGATGGAAAAATTAGATGTGGGCAGGCATTCCTGGGTTACTGTGGTTCGCCTACTCTCAATTTGAACAGGAAAAGGGAGCCTGCCCTTTTCATCAGATAGCTCTGTCTGCTGCACAGAACACTTCTCAGAAGCCTGTCATCCCCCAGGGGTTCTGGGTCTGGAGTTTAGCTCTGGATGGCTGCCTCCACCGCCCAGGCTTCTCCGCAGCTGGTGGAACTACTTCCTGTTCTCTGCCACCTGCTTCTCTGAGTCACTAGGTCTTTACATTTCTGAAGTACGCCCAAGCGCCCCAGAGGCCTCAATTCACTTGTTCCAATACCATTTATTCTTAACAGAGGCATAGACTAAGAATATAAAATGGTAGCATATACAGGACACAAGTTAAGGAGTTGTGCAAAAGTGTATCCCTGGATACAACGTTGTATTCGAAACGTTTTTCTGTGTTTATATTCCTACCCAAATGATTAATTTGAGATGGAATTTTTTTCCACTGCACTAAAATAGAAGGACCCGTGTCTGCCTAGGTTAACATGAAATTGCCCTTTATCACAGATTCAAAATAAACTCGGGCAAAATCCAGCATTTATAACCAGTTGCTATCTGGTTAGAACGAACTCCTATAATTTTCAACTTTAGAACAGTAATTCAAAGCACCAAAACTTAGAATCCTCTAAATATTCAAACTCAGAGGAATGGACTTCCCATTAAGCAAGAGAGTTTCCCCTTTATCTAAGAAAGGATGTATAATCCAAAATATTTCAAGATTTTTAAGTAGGACTTAAATTGGAACTTAAAGTTGTGAATGATTCATCCATGGTATATTTGTAATGCCACTCCTGTCTTCACAGTGTTTAGTATTAGCAGGAGAGAAAAATAATAGGACCACTTTTGCTGCTCATAGTTTTCACTCTCCTTTGCCCCTGAAAAGCCATTCCCTCCCCCCACCCCAAAGGACATTGCCTGTTTCCCTTTTCCATACCTCTTCCTCTCCCAGATATATTAAGATATATATATATAGAAAGATAGATATATATATAAAGATATATGTATCTATATATATATCAGATATATATATAGAAAGATATATATTTATATATGTATCTATATATATCAGATATATATAGAAAGATATATATTTATATATGTATATATATCTGATATATATAGAAAGATTATATATATAGATACATATATCTTTTTTTAAAGATTTATCTTTTTTTTAAGATTTATTTTATTTTATTTTTTATTTTATTTGAGACAGACAGGGAGAGAGGGAGAGAGAGAACATGAGAGGGTAGAGGTCAGAGGGAGAAGCAGACCTGAGCAGGAAGCCGGATGTAGGACTTGATCCCAGGACTCGAGGATCATGACCTGAGCTGAAGGCAGTTGCTTAACCAACTGAGCCACCCAGGTGCCCCATATCCTGTTTTGTTTTGTTTTGTTTTTTCCTGGTTTATCTCTCAGTAGACTGTAGGGAAGGACAAGAGGCGTTTGCAAGGGAGACAGTACCAATGCTACCTCCTCCTTTTATTCCTTTGTCCTAAAGGAAAAGAGGCCTTTTTCTATTGCCCCCTTTACACCCTGAACAGAAAGATAAAATTGTGCCAGCCATGGCCTATCAAGACTTAAAAGCAGGGATTTGCACCAGCAATCACACCCAAAGCACTTGCGCTTTGAGCAAATCCTTGTAGATCTGCTTGCATATTTCTAGCGTGCAATGTTGTAGTATTTTCGTTGTTCAGTTTACCTGTGTGTGTGTGAAGTGAAAAGACATTTACATAACTCAATCCAGGTTACACCACTCTGGCTTCAAGTAGACACAACTCTTCAGGCTTTTGTTTGTCAATTGACATTATTTGGGTTTTGGCTTGAAATATCTCCTCGGCATGTGTGAACACAGAGAGGAAGTCTGGCATTTCACAGCATCATTGCTGAATCTGTTTTTGGTAAATGGCTAATGAAAGATCAGTGAAAGGACCTTCCACCAAGTGATGGAGAAGAGAACTGCGGGCCTTCCGGGAGGAATGCCTTCCCCTCTGTCATCCCAAAAGACATAGGACAGATTTTCTTTAACCTTTCTTTCCACTGGGACCCTGAAGAAATTTTATACATATGGTTTTCTGAGTATCAACACAGACCTATTGAATAAGCAGTTCTAGAAGTGAGGCTTAGGCTCCTGATTTTTTTGAAAACCCTTTTTGGATGATTTTGATATGGAAGAAGGTTTAGGAACTACTATTCTTGTTCAGGATAATGACCCCATGTGTGCCAGTGGTCGGTCCCATCCCTTACTCTTAAAGCAGATAAGAGCTATTATTTTTTATTAATAATGCATACGATTTCTTTAGCCAAGGTCAACTAGAAATCCCAGGCTGAGGGGTGTGTGCGCACACACATGTGCAGGTACACACCACAGATCCTTACTTCCTTATGCTGATCATTTGGGGGGTCTTATCTGAGCAAAGTGACATCCTGCCTTGGTCAGCCCTTCTTTACTTACACTGGCACCAGTATACTGCCAAGGTCTGGCATATTTCTAACCCAGCATCTCCAGAAGAAACCAGCCCTTCTTTCGCCACACACGGTGATCCTTCTTTCCCTATCCAAAAAGGTTTCCTAGTTAGTCTTACACTTTTGACACCTCTTTCCCACTAAAGGACAGATGCTTCAGGTTCCAGGTTTCCTTCTATGCTATATAATCAAGCAAACACTGGGCTATATTTTTATCCCCTTTATCATTACTCTTCTGTAATTCTGGGCTTTCTGTGATTGTAGGAAATCACGAGAATATGCCATGCTCGGAAGACTTTTCAGGGAACCCCTTTTATCCACACCACTTTTTATGCCTGCATGTGTTCTTCCAAGTCCCCTTGGAGCTTCACAGGCACAAGCACAAATACCAGGGAGTGCAGTACAGCTAGAACAACGGACCCTAAGAGCTTCTCACTTTGGCAACGCAGACACTTGTTGTGCCACCACCACAAAAATAAATAAATAAAACAAAACAATACTGATGCTCCCAATAAATGTAACACCAACTGTTCCTGAGCAGAACGAGCAAAAAATAAAACATGTTCAAGAGCATGAACCTCGTGCTTTCTGGGAGAAAATGTGAAAACTGGAAAATCCTTGAGATAAATTTTCCCAACAATTAAATGGGAGATGGTAAAATAGCAAGGACAATTTGCATAGACCAAAAGAACAAAATAGTTATGTTTGTCAGAAAGAAATTCTTCTCTATAAGAATTAAGGTCTGTAGCCACAAAAGGACTGTGGACCACCCTTCAATCAGAGCTCTGAAAACCTAGTCTACTGAGGGTTCCAAGGAGGTTATGTTTTGGCAAAACACAGGGGCTGATGACATGCAAGAAACATGAGGAACTACTGTTCCTCAACAACCTTGGATCATTCCCTGTTAAACTGACCAAGCACATCTCTTACTTCTTGGAGAACTGAGAATAAAACCAACCAACATGTTGTGTTCCTAGTCTGCTAAAGAGGAGAAAGTTCAACAACGTGTCTGTGTTGTGATGGGAAATGCTGTGAGCCTAATGTTAAGACCAAAGTCTTCTCAGTCCTTAGTACTCCTATGTCACTTGAAGGAAATGTAGTCATACAAGTCTTTGAGTAGTGGTGGTGGCAGTAATGATATGTGCATGCCCAAATCCAGTTGGAGAAGGGCAGTGCATGCTATTTTATTTTACACTAACACCAAACTTCTGTGTTCCCAGTACTGCTTCTTAAAGACTACAAAAAATTTAAGAAAAACAGACAATGGTCTCTTATTCCTGTCCTTGGGGTGGGAACAATGATCAGAATCTGAATTCATCCAGATTCAGAAATTCAGACATTCTAGAGCAATTAATTAACACATCAATTTATTTAAGTGTATTGAAGTAACCTTTATATCCTGCTTCAGTATTGCCTACCAGAAAAATCGGTTCTATAATTTATGAAGCATCTGCAAATTTTCAGTATTCAAAGACATTACTCTAGAAGTTGATTGGTTGAGACTCAGAAGAAAGCATCCATACAAGTGAGATAAAGCTAATACCTGAAGAACAGAAAAAGAACGTGTTTTCATAGTCTCTTTTTCTTCCACCACAACATCCCCCCAATTCCCCCACTCTGCTGCACAAACCCCCTCAAATCAGAATATCACCTAATACAACCTTTAGCTGCCTCTTAAACTTTTTCTTCAAGCCTTGGTACAAATAAGACTGAATATTTTCTTTGGGAAACTTAATCCTAATCATTATTTCAGATCAGGAACAGCCTGAGTGATGATGTTTAACCAAATAGTCCATAAAAATTGAGACTGAAGATGAATACTTTTACCTTTAACATCTAGTTTATCTGATATACATTCTAGGACTATTTGTTTCTAAGTCTGTGGATTAAAAGCATATAAAGTTCAACTGGGATTGATGTTGGAAGCAATTCATTTTCCCTCTAGATAAAATGTGTATTTCAGCTTAAGAAACTAACATCTAAAAAAGGGGTTGGCACTCTTTTAGCAAAGATGTTCCCAAAGTTTTATACAGCTTAAGAATCCATTTATGTATCATTTGGTGGAAAATGTTATTGCAATAAGATGCATTGTTTATTCGAACTGGGCAACACAGAAGACTGAGGATTTGGTGAATATCTTCTTACAGTATTTAACTGCAAGAAAACTAAATGTGGGATCACAAAAGTCTTTCAGTGGGCAAAATGATTTACAAATGATCATGTGAGTTTTGGTCATTTTTAACATCTAACATAATACTGCCTTATATGGCAGAGAGAATATTAACTGATGAGAATTATTTTTAAAGTTATTGGAAAATTCAAAAGAAAATTGATCCAATTTTCTAGTGTCTTAAGTTATACTTATAAAATTGCTGAAGAATGAAAAAAAAGTATCACAGTTCTGCCTCAATTTCTGCAAAGAAAATTCAAACTTTCTATTCAGGATTTAAAACAATTTTCTTACAGAGTATTATAGCTGGAAGGAGTCTCAGATTACTTTTCCAACCTCTTAATTTTACAGGTGTGAAAACTAGGGTCCAGATAGCTTAAGTAACTTGTAGTCCTCTTCATTTTTAGCTTTGCAGAAAGAGACTTGAAAGTCTAACCTACGTTTTGTAATACAGATTTGTTTCACTCTGATGTCAACCACAAAGGTTAGAACCTCCAAACAGAAAGTGAACTGTCTTAGCCAACTACTTCCAGCTCCCATGGTTACACAGGAGAGGAGTTCAGCACACATCACTGCCTGCCCTTTGCTCCCAGGTTGGAAAAGGAACTGCAATGCCATTTCTCTTACTTCCTCCACATCATGGGATGCCACTACCAGCAGAAGCAGGCAAAGAAAGTGAAACACCCTATACCTGTCTTTCTGAAGACAGCTAATCTAGGAATTCAGGAATCTCTTTATTCCAAAGTATTTGCCAAGAAAATATGCTGCTAACTTTAAGAGGACTTTTGTTTGGAATCATGTTAGCAATGCTTAACACCAGGTGAGGGAACATTGGCCTGGTAGCCATGACGTGAGAGCTATTGGGACACATGAGGTTGCCAAATGAGAGAGGGGACAGAGCCAGTTCGTTATTCTGCTCCCCTCTTCTTTATTAAGGGAAAGTGCCTCCAGACTTAAAGAATAATGAACCAGAACAAATTCTGATGTATTTGCAGTGAGATAAAATCTAGTTACTCTAAATAGAGTGAATTATCTTGCCAAGTATTGAACCATCTTGTAAGTTCAATCAGGACGTATTTGTGGTCATCTTTGTGCAATCAGGGGTGAAAGAAATTTGAATAAACTGAAGATGCAAAAATTTTTGGCTCAAGTTTCAAAAACAACTTCTAGAAATTATAGACTGTTCAATTTGACTCTAATCCCTGAAACAATTCTATAATGGATTCATCGAGTTGTTTTAAAGATCGGAGCAAGCTAACAATTCACTAAAAATATTAAAGAGATTTTTTTTTATTTGTTTTGAATTATGTGTCAGGAAAAACTCTACAGAGTAAACCAGGATTCTGCCATACATCTGATACTTTCTCATGATATTCTCATGAACAACATGGAGAAATGTGGCTTGAATAGTAGTATTGTTAGATTATTTACTAGTATTAGACTTATTCAGAAGCTAGTGGCAATCTAGAAAGAAAGAAAGAAAAAAAAGAACTTGCACTCCATATTGTGATCTACAATGTCCTACATGGTCTGCCCCACCTACTTCTCTCCTGGTTCACTAAGCTTCAGTCATGCTAGTGACTTTCTATTCTTAATCAAGCTCCTTCCTTCCTGTTTGCATCTGCTATTCCCTTCTGCCTGGAATGTTCTTGCAGCTCTTTGAATAGCTGACTCCTTGTCAAACTGGAGGCATTAGTTTAAATGCCACCTATTCAGGAACTATCTCTAAATTAGATGGCCACCTACCCAACTCAGTCACGTTCTACCCAATCCCTGTTTCCTACCACACTATTTTTTATCTCCTCCATGAAAATCTCAGCTTCGTAAAAGCTAAGACCTTGTTCATTTATTCACCAAGACTCCACAAGGCTTAGCACAATGCGTAACATGTACCAGGCTTCTGTGAACACTGAATAAGTAAACTAATGAAATACAACCCTATATTGTGACACCATATCCTCTATCTGGCCTTTTAGAATATAATATTTTTATCAATGTCTTATTTTGAGGTATAGAAGACCCGGGTCTTCTTTGTTGTTTTTTCCTCCTTATGTTTTACCAGGTAAATACACTACATAGTGAAATAAGAATTTAAAAAGATCCCGAGAGAGTAAGGCCCAACCCACGCAATAAAAGGACATAACAAGGATACATGGAAAATATCGCACCTAGAATCAAAGGAATCTTGTGTGCCTGTCTAGGACAGGGCAACTCGGTTTGTCATCAGGATTTGTAAGAAGTACCCTGAGTTTAAGTTCATCAGTTTTGTAATGCACCAACAGTGTGATGTGTTGAACACACACACACACACACACCCCCCACACACTGGAGCCTTGAAGTCAAAAGAGGGTACTTGCAGACCAAATGATATACTTGCTCAATTCTAGGCATTGACATTTAAGAAAACTGGAAAAACACTAGATGTGGTTGAAAGAGAAAAGTGATTATGAGTGTAGAGGCCAAGGGCAGGCTATCTCAAGAAGGGACACCTCAGCATGAAGATTATTTTTGACTTAAAAGCGATCAAAATACAGCAGATGCAAGAAAAGCTCTTTACCTCCTTCACAACTGCCTGCTCCAAGAAAGGAGCTTCTAGCATAGAGGACTACATTATGATGTGAATTACATCTGGTAGACAGGGAGAAAACCTCAAAGCCACTGTACTCAAAATCCTGTTTGTCCTATTGTTTGTGAAAGGGCTAGCAAACAAAGACCAAAAATTTTTTTCATCTTCTTATAAATTTCATTCTTTCCCTTTCAAGTCCCAAACCTTTATACCCCCATTATCATTAGCTTTTTGTTTTGTTTTGTTTTGTGTTTTTTGGTTTGTTTGTTTGTTTAAAGATTTGAGAGAAAGCACGCACACACTCACACACCAGGGTGAGCATAGTGGGGGGGATGCAGAGGGAGAGAGAATCTCAAGCAGATTTCACACCTAGCACAGAGCCTATTGTGAGGTTTGATCCCACCACCCTAAGATCATGACCTGAGTTGAAATCAAGAGTTAGATATTCAACTGTCTGAGCCACCTAGGTACTTCAATTTGCATTTTTAAATATAACAAATTACCAACAAGGTCTGACCTAATAATCAAAAATTAAATAAAAATCTCAAAATTTAAAACCAAGAAATAAGCTAAATCACACTCAAATTTTGACCAAATACTGGAATATTTCCCAAGTAAAAAAGTAAACTACATTCCATGTTTCAGAAGAGAGACATTAAGGATTCATGCCTTTATCTACAAACATATCTAGTATGAATTCGAAAGTTTGGTCCATTTTCTAAAGAGATCACCCCTCTTAAAATGCTCCTTCTCACATCTGTTTAATGAATTAAAACACCTTTATTTCTTAAGCGGTTGGTGTCTTACTATAAAAGGGTATGGCAAATCCAGATCCAAAGTACACAGCCATCATAATTAGTAATCACCACTCGTTTTCCACTGAAAATGGCCAATTCTTCCTTGGGACCTCCTCATAGTGGCTCCTACAGAACACAGAGGTTGTAAACTTCTGGATGCTTTGTCCCAACATAGCGCTATTTGAAGTTTTGTGAAAGGTGCAGAGATTGAAGACAGTAGAAAATCCTATTCTCTTTAAAGTGACATACCTCATTTTGTCTGTCTTTGGAATGTCCATGTCTGTGTAGAGATGTACAAAATTATTTTCTGCTGTTAGTCTGTCTTATGTCAGCATGATTCTTAGTCCAGCTAGAAGAATCTTGAAGGGCAGAGGAAAATTCTCTCCTCAAGAGTCATGGAAAACTGTCCTAATAAGTGAATCTAAAGCTTTTACCCAATAGCCTCAATAAGAGAGGATTTTCTAACATTTATAGAGTCTCACAATATGTTAGATTATTTCATAAGACAATGAATTCCTTGTCAGATTTCTATTGCATAATTAGCAGTCGGGATACACTGGAGGAATTTCCACAAAACAAGTTTATTTGGTTAATGACTAATGATCTACAGAATTATAGCTGAGCTTTTATATTTTCCAGTTTCACTACTTTAGAGTATTTGCATCAAACACTTTCATTTTTCTATTTTACAAAACACTAAAGAAGTTGGTTAGAAAGTATATGTGTTTTGTCAGCCTGCAAATATTACTTTAGTATTTAATTATATGTTGGTGGACTATAGAGACATCAAGATCAGCTACCCACCCAGGAAATGAATAAGCTTATAAACAATAAACAAGATCCGGCTTTGTAGTAGTACCCCCAGGAGGTTCTCTAGATTTGTATCTCAGGAAGCTAGAGACCTGAATACAATAGAAGGAAAGCAGATTTGTAAGAGGCTTATGATTTTTAAGGCAGCAATACAACTGTATCCCATTTGGAGAAAAAAAAATGTACAAAAGGGGGATAGTCAGCCTCAGGAATAGAGCATGAGGGTGAAGAGCCTAACGTTGACTTTACCCAGTCCCCAAAGAAAACCTACTTTTTGGTTTTCCTAGTAATCTGTAATGATGGATGGCTCAACAGGTTAAGAATAGCTTTGCTGAAATATGCCTTAAGACTGCCTTTTCACTCCACTCACTAGGCAGCTCTAGTTAGGTCCACTTCTCAGGGAAGCAGGTAGATGTATTCCTCTCCATCATGAGAAAAGCATATCCCCATTCTAAGTTTTCCATATGGTTTATATACTTCAGTGTCCTGCCATTTTGATTAGCATGAGTCAGCCTTTGCACGTCTATGAAGTGCTGAACAGAATAGGGAGGTATATTATGGGCTATAGTAATAATATAATGACACCTTGGATAGAGAGCCTTGTGGCCCTCATCTGACCACTGATACTCTCTTTCGAAGTTACATCATTCTGTACTGACTATATGCTTTAGCTACTTAGCTAAGGCAGACTATAAAGAGATGTTTGATTTCTGTGTATGAAAAATAACCACTGACTATATAGGTAATAAGAAACCTAAGGGTTAGAAGGTAATTCATGCTGTTACAAAGCACGTGAGATGATCTGGAAAGAAAATGTTCCGAGATCAAAGAAAAGGACAGCTTTTAACAACTGGGTTGTTTTAAACCTTGAAAGCAAGCAAAGAAGCAAGACTCTTTCACAGGGATAGGACTGAGAATGAATAAGGTTCGTCTGAAGTTTGGCATTTGGAGAAAACCTATGCAATGATCTGTAGACCTGAAGTCAGTCCATCTTCACTAAAGATTCAGTGGAAAGGATTTCAGACGAAAACTCCGAAATGACAGATGCAAGAAAAGGCTGCTGACTCAGGTTCATGCACTTAACTAGGAAGAGGACAATGTGCAGTATTTGCCCTTGTCACATTTTTAGAAATATTAAAAACTCTTGCATTTTCTTCTGAAAGAATAGAAGGAGAAACTATTCTGAGGGTGGCTTGAGTTAAAACTGAAATGCATAAACTGCACAATGAAACATTCAAAATATACCTGAGTCTTCTTCTTGGCTATGAAGAAGTCTTCTTCGTGGCTTGAATCATTCTACCCAAATACTATGTGACCCAGGGTATCAGCAGTCCACAAGAACGTGAACATGTCTCCTTGCATTTCTTTATGCTTAATCTGTGTTTGTGAATGACATGGACATAGCAGACTTTATAAAAGATACATAAAATGTTCCTGACCGGTGCACAAAGAGAATATCATGATGGATCACCCTGTGATTCTTGTCACTGTACCTTTGACTCACAGCTGTGAAAATCCCAGACTCCGAGCTCCCAGTCAAAAATTGCCCCCAAACTACCTAAGCCATTTGCTCATACTCTAAAATAAATGATCTATGTTGACTCCTCTCTTTCCTTAGATACCACTCAAAGATAAGCATTGACCTGAGAAGTTATGCCCATATACACAAATATTCTTGATTTCATTAAGGAAGCATTTCATTTCTTCCAATAAAAGTTTTTGAAGTCTAGATAGGAAAAGAGTGAGGCAAAGGGAGCAAAGTAATGCCATTTGGCTTTCTGACTGGTATATTTGGTGGGTAAACTGAACTTCTTACTTGCCTGGTGACTTCCAACTACTTCCTCAGGCTTAATTAAATCTGAAGCTGATCTGCAGAAAAAGGGATATGTGCTTCCCACCCAGAGATTTAAAAAAAAAAAAAAAAGGCACAGAGGATTCGTGACCAATATCTGATCTGATATTCCACCAACTTGGTGCTAGAGGCAGAAATTAAAAGTTGTTCTATCAGTTTTTTCCTCCCAGTCACTAGATTTTAGCCTTCAGATGATACAGCAGCTGACCAGTGAAGATCAGGGTTACTTTTCTTGCCCATGTATATATATGTTCCAGGTGACAAAAAGTATAGATTTTAAATATTTGACAAATAGCACATTTTGTATGTTTCCAAACATTAAAGCAATACCTAGAAGCATGGCTTTGTATCATGAATAAAAACTATGACATCTATTCCAGGACCTGAGCTTTCTGTTAGCAGTGCTAGACTATAAAAGAACCAAGGATGGCCCCAATAGCCTATTCAAATCAGGATGCCTCAACTTTTTTTCTTAACACTAACTTTTGAAAACAGCCATTTGTAAGATGTCTGGGACCTAATTATTTAGATAAACAAAGGTGACCATTACACTTACAAAAAAAATATCCATTCACTCAGTGGCTACACCACTTCATCACTTACTAACACCTTTTTTTTTATAGTAGTTTGGATATTAACTGGCCAAGACAAGGAGCTAGTGCGGAGGGTCAATAATAAATTGAGATAGTAACAATAGTAAGAAATAGTAAGAATAGTATATTGAAATATACTATTATAGTATAATAAATATATAGTATATATATTTCAAAAATATATATATTATATGTACTTAAATATTTAATATATAATATATTTAAGTATATAATATTCTTAAATATATACATTTATATATCACATATATATTTTCATATATACTTATATATAAATATAGATAGATTTTTAAATATATAGAATATGTATTTAAAATATATATAGTATAATAAATAGTATATTGAAATATAATATGAAGAAGAGCAAATTGAAATAGTAAGAATAGTAAGAATTGGTTTTCAATCCCACAAAGGAACCCACAGCAAAGTTTAAAACATGTAAGTAATACAACCTACTGTGTGAAAAAGACTAATACCCAGACAGAAGTAATGAGAAAGGGAAGCTAGGAAGTTAATTAACAGAAAACCCCATTCACCTCTTTCTGAAAAGGCACCCACTGAGCAGTCATGGGCCCAGCTCTCCAGCCTACCAAAAAAAGGACTGGGCAACATTCCTGTATCTGAAGGGTCCTAACTGAAACGTTGCTTGGTAATGGTTTCAAAGACTGAGGATGGTGGTCATTTGGCTGAAGGTCCCCATCCAGGCTGCATAACTTGAGATTCATCAACTTCATACCAAGGGTTTAGAAGTCTGCTCGGTGATGGAGTACACAGCTTGGTACAGTTCTGTGTTGTCTTTAACACACCAAGATTGCTAAACTCATGTGTTAGATTCTGTCATCTTCAATTTAAGAAAATCTAGCATGTGCCAGATGTTGAAAGCATGAAAATCAGGGATGGATTTAAGAGAACTTAGTTTTGAGGCTTAAAAAAATTCTTGGATGGGGGAAGTGCTTGGATACCTGCAGAAACACTTCTGCTTTTTGAATCATTCTGACAAATGAGAGGTCTATGGCAAAATGGTAAACGTAACACACATGGCTGGACTTAAAATACATTCCTCCCTTAATTCAATTCAGAGTAGGCTAACAAACCCTAAAATCCTTTTTTTAGGCATTCTATAATTGGGTGTTTTTATATGGTATGGGAACCGAGGAGGACCAAGAATTTTTCCTTAGCATAAAGCCTCATTTTGCCCTGAATGCAAAAATGTTCTTTTCCTCATTTTCCTTAGGTGGATTTGTAATGGTGTGTTAACATATGAAACTGCCATCCATGAATTTGAATTTCTGCATCATTAAATGGGCAACAAGCTAG
Organism: Neogale vison; assembly: GCF_020171115.1. Classification (NCBI taxonomy): domain Eukaryota; kingdom Metazoa; phylum Chordata; class Mammalia; order Carnivora; family Mustelidae; genus Neogale; species Neogale vison. The sequence goes on along the minus strand of NC_058093.1, from coordinate 167,175,689 downwards.
TGCTGGTGGATGAAAATATGAGCTGGAAGATAACACCACCATATGGAATGATGATCACGTAATGAACCAGGAAACCCAACAACTGAAAGAGTCAGGCTGCTTAGAAACACAAAACAAGGTTATAGCACTCTTGTGAAATTATTACACTCACAAATGATAAGTAATATTATGTTCCAAACTTAATATTATCAACTTAGCTCAGTTTGTCTTATAATGTCCCCAAATTGTTCCTAAGGTTGTAGGCAGTTCTCATAAACTTCAGAGAAAACTACAGAATATGTTAACTCTTCCTTTTCAATAAAACATTAGGCTATATTTTGACTATTACTTTTCTACCCCAGTGGAAAGCACAAAGATATACTTTTTTTAAAAAATCGTGTAGTCCTATTAGTTTTAGGTGACAATAGTTTTAAGGCTTTGTGGGTTTTTTTGAGAGTTCATGCATGTGTACATGAATGGGGGAGGGACAGAGGGAAAAGAGAGAGAGAATCTTAAGTAAACTCCTCACCTTGCACAGAGCCCAACAGGGGGCTTGATCTCAACACTGAGATCATGACCTGAGCCCAAATCAAGAGTCAGACACTTAATCAACTGAGCCGCCCAGGTGCCCCTACGTGACAATATTTTTAAGTTAAAAGCCCTAATGTTGTGAAAGTCAGGGTTTATATACCCAGATTGTTATTTTATTAACAGCAAGTGGTTTCCTTAAGCCATAAATCTTAGAATGAGAATATTAAAGTTAACAATGTTGTCTCCTACTTGGTGTTTACTCAAGAGATTTTGATACTTTATGGTTTGATGAACTACTCTATGATTATGGCTTGAACTATAAGAAGTGGTTGGATACGCTTCAATGTTACATACGTATGTGATATATTGCAGTAATAACAACCAACATGTTAAACTAGCAGTAGTATTTAGATTGTCCACAGTATCTAAACAACTCCGAAGGAACAATGAATTTAAAGAGCCTTTGAAGACATGTTCATCATTTTGGTCACCAGAGGGTCTCGAATAAAACCCTCAGAGTACATAGACAGTCCAGCATAGTTAGAAGCAGTAGGCTTCTAAAATGTCTAATTTAATCCTCATGAAAAGCTTGTGACTTGGGTTTTATTATTTACATTTTACATAAGTTTAAAAGATTTGCCCTAGATCACATAGCTAATATAAGAACGAAGCCAGCCCGGAAGAATAATAAGACTTTAGCAGCATCTACTACATATCAAGCATTGGTCTGAGAACTTGACAGACTCACTGAATTTAATCCTCAGGAGGGCAGACAGAGGCCCAAGGTCACATGATTAGTAGCAGGCAGTATGGCTTCAGAGTCTGTGCTCTAACAACAATCCTGTCCTTCTATTAGTTCCAGGAGTTCATGGATGAATAAAATACTGAGGCCCAATATTTGGGGATTCTGGCCTGACGGTATAAATAGCCAAATACAAATAGAGCTGCAGTAATTAAACACAGAATTTCCAAGTGTTCTGCAAATAAAAATAAAACCTTAAGATGCTAAAATTCTTATTTCTAGGTCATTCTCTTGACTTTATCTTTAAAAACATAGCTGCCTTATTTCAAGCTGCCTTAAAAGATTTCAGAAATGGCAATACCTTTATCTTCAAGAAACTCCTAAAGATTGTAATGCACGAGGATATTCCATTACCATGCAGAAGATTGGTCAAAAATCAACCAGAGGAGAAAATGGTCCTAAGATCCGTCTAATGTAGAACCCCCTACATCTGCTTCTGATGATTCTGCTGTAAGGACAGGAATACACATGTACTAAGAACTAGACAATTAGACATTTTAAAGTCATTCCATTTAAAAAAAAAAAAACAGCTTTAAAGACTTTTTTTTTTTCATATTCACACCTTGGATTTTCTGTTGAAAATATCAGATGGGCTTTTAATGCCCTTGAGCATATTCCTTACCAAGACCTTTAGAAAAGACTAGTGGCTAATTCTTACAAAAATGGGACTTGGTACTTAGGCACTATAGGTGTGAAATATATAGTTGTATTAAATATTGAGATGGACAGGTAAGACAGGTGTATTAGGCATGATCCTTTGTCCGGGGAGTTGGAATTTCAAATTTGACATGGCAGTAAGTCACAAGGGATAGTTTACAAGATGTGTTTTTAGGGGAAGGCTGAATTAAAAAGGGAATAGCCAATTAACTTTGTTAGAGAATATCTGTAACAATTTATAAATTTTTTTAATAGCATTGTGTCATTGAAAAAGAAAATGGATTTTAAGAAAATCTCAATGACAATCATTGAGATATGTGATCAAAATGCCCCATGTGAGTCTTCTCCCTCTTCTCATACACAGAAAGTTCAGAAAATTTTAAGTTCCTTCCGTATGCTGTAAAAAATAATGAAATAGCAGCCACAGCTTATTGCCATTTTAAGCTTGACAGATCAAGAGTCACAAAGCATGTGCTTAAAAAAGGGTTCTTCTGAAAATCAGAAAGGATTAGATAAAGTGTAGACATTTAAACAATGAAGTCTGAAAACTACAGTTTAATCTAACTTTACACTGCCATGCAGGGGTCTGTTCACAGAGGGCATGGACTTTTTCAACCATTTTCTCAATTACAAGGTTTGTACTAGAATTTGGACATATAATTCCTACTGGAGCTCTTACAGAAAAGTTTTTGAAATTATTGCTTTAAAATAAAATGCTCCAGAGAGTGAGCTAGCCAAGTTTAACAGGAGGAAAAACAAACAAACAAACAAACAACAAAGAAACAACCCTGGGAAGATAAGGATAGTTACTTCCAATTGTCTAAATATCCAGTATGAACCCCAATACACAATAGGCATCGTGTCAGTCATATCCCCCTAATAAATGTTTAAGTTCTAACCCCCAGCATCTCTGAATGTGACCTTATTTAAAAATAGGGTCACTGCTGAGGTAAACTCTTGAGATGCTGTCATACTGGAATGGGTTCCTCATCCAGTCTGAGCAGTGCCCCCATAAGCTGGCCATATGAAAATACACACAAGGAAAATGCCATGCAACGAGACAGATTGGAGTCCTGCAGCTGTCAATCAAGGAATGCCAAAAACTGGCAGCAAGCCATCAGGAGCCAGGAAGAGGGATGAAAGCCTTCCCTGCCAATACCTTGATTTTGGACTTGCAGCTTCTAAGAACCATGAAACAGGGTTTTTTTTGGTTTTTTTTTTTGTTTGTTTTGTTTTTTTTGTTTTTAAGCCACCCAACTTGAGGTATTTTATCACAGGAGCAAAGGAAACTAATACAAGCACCATATAAATTGTACACCTCTCCCTTTCTGGATCCCTTTGTGCAAAGGGCATGATGGAAGGAGTTTGATCAACCTGAGTTTGAATCCTAATGTACTATTTCCTAACTGCCTTTAGGCAACTTGTTTAACCTCTGAGCTTCAATAGGGTACTCCTATTGAAAAGAAGAATCCTCTTCCATAAAGTTCCTAAGACTAAATGTTATCATATATCTGATATGCCTGGCACATAGTAGGCACTGATTAAATGTTAACTCCAGTCTCCCCCTCCTCCATATAAAGTTGTAATAGAGATTAAATGAGACTAAAGTGCTTTCACTGTAGACACTATTACCCATTTTATTACTCTAAAGTCACCCACAACCTGGACATGCCCTGAAAGTCCCAGAAGAGGCTCATCTGAGAGGAAGTGGTGACCTCAGGAGCCTAAGAAGAGAACCTGGAATGTTTTGGAATGGAGTTCTGGGAGATAGAATCCTTGACCCAAGCTACAAGTTCTCATGAAATATTGAAATCCCTTTGGAGTTCTAAAAATCCCCAAACTTCACACTGGGCAGACTTGCATATGGTCCACAGTCTGTCTAGAACTTGCCCTGAGTCCCTGAACAAGAGAAGCATTAAACTGGAGTGAGCAAAATCACATCTTACTAGAAAGAAAGCTACAAAGGTAAAGGACAAAACTCTCATTGGCGATACTTGCTGCTTCAGTGAGGAGAAAGTTAGGGACTAGGATTAGCCAATGATTACTGCTGAACAAGATCTATCCTGAGTTCAGAGGAAAACCAGGATCCAGCCCTAGAGAGAGGACTCATTGTCCCAAGAGTACCACCAGGAAACTGTTACATCCATACCATGGAATACTGCTCAGCAACATTGAGAAATTAACTATTGATGCATGCAGCCATTATGGAAAACAGTATGGACATCCTCAAAAAAATTAAATAGAACTACCATATAATCCAGCAACTCTACTTCTGGGTATTTTTCCAAAGAAAGAAACACTAATGTAAAAGATAGGGGTACCTCCATGTTCATGACCACATCATTTACCATCACCAAGACACAGAAACAACCTAAGTGTTGATGAATGAATGGATCAAGAAAATATGGTGTATATATACAACAGAATATCACTCAACCAGAGAGGAAGTCCTGTCATTTGTGACAACATGGATGGACTGAGAGGGAATTATGCTAAGTTAAATAAGACAGGGGAAGAAACACCATATGATCTTACTTTCATGTGGATTCTGGAAACACCACCACAACAAAAACTCATAGATAAGAGATTGGTGGTTGTCAGAGGAAGGGAATGTGGAGGGTGGTTAAAGGTACAAGCTTTCAGCTATAAAAGGAGTCCTGGGGATAAAATATACAATATGACTATAATAATACTGTATGGTATATGGTATATTTTAAAGTTGCTGAAAGCAAATCTTCAATTCTCATAAGAATAAAATAACATGTAACAGTGTGGTGACAGATGTTAGACTTACTGTAGTGATTGTATCGATACATACATATATCAAATCATTGTGCTGTATACCTGCAACTAATATTTTATGTCAATTGTATCTCAAAAAATGGTATCTACCACTTGGAAGATTCTTCAAGGCATTATGCCAAGTGAAAAATGCTAGTCTCAAAATGTCACATACCATATGATTGCACTTGGATCATAGTCTTGAAAAGATAAAACTACAGTGACTGATGACAGATCAGGGGATCCAAAGGGTTGTGGGGGGAGATGTAGTTAGTTACAAAGGGATGGCACAGGGAGAGCTTTGGGGGCTTTTTTGTGGGTTTTGTTGTTGTTCTTGTTGTTTTGGTTTTGGGGAGGTTTGTTTTTAAGTGGTGGAACTAGGTGGTGGTTATATGAAAATATACATGTATGAAAATTCATAGACCTATACATCAGAAAGGACAACTTTACTATGTTAATGTTAAAATAAAATTTGTAAAAACTTAAAAGCATCACCAGGACTTGAAAGGACCCTAGAAGGCACAAAGGCTGATTGATTATACTCTACTGGGACCTTACCCAACACCTTGAATAAACTTCAGCCATCTGCAAGAAGAGGAGAGGGAAAAAGATGGTTTCCATGTAAGAGAAAGGTAAGGCTAGATTAACTTTTTTGGGAAAAGAATGGAGGTGAAAAAAAAAAAAATCCAAGAATGTGAGCAAATGTTCCTACAACCTAAGGAGGCGGTCCTCAGGAACCAGGTCTTGGCTTTTCCTGCTCCAGTGCTTTGCAGCAGAAGAATATACTCCTTTCCCTGCACAAAGGAAGAATGACTGTGCCAAGTCTCTCCCTTCCTTGGTCCTCTCAGCTAACTTGGCCAAAGAAGAAATCTAAGCCATCAAATACACTGCTAGCTGCACACCCCAAAATACATCTCTGGGATCTATTTTTAAGAATTATTTTCTCTGTTGCTGTTCTGAGTAGAGAAATGACCCACGAACAGCCAATTCCAAGAACATACTTGGATTTCTGCCTGCTAGTGATGGCGTCAACGACTGGCTTTGGGGTGTTATTTCTAGGTCTTCGTAGAGGCTTAGAAGTCCACACGAGAGGGGAATCCTTCACACACCATTGACCACCTGGAGGTGGCTCTCACCTGCCCACCCGAGGAGGGAATTACACCAGGCAGAGGTCCTTACAAAGCAGGGTGTGAGAGACGCTTTATAATGGACAGAGAACAGCAACAGCCAGGAATGGCCAGGAAACTGTCCCTGCAGCCTCCCCAGAGGAGGGTGAAGAGGGGGAGTGACAGAGCAGACCACTCAGCTTCCTGCTGTGGGTGGGGATCCCCACAACTATGGATCAACCCTGAACTGGTGGGGCGTGGGGGGCGGGAACCCTGGAGTTTTAAATTAGATTGGTCTAGATTTTCATAAAATGAATGGACTGCCATTCCCAAATACCAAAGGACAAAAGACTCAGCGAACAGAACATGGTTTAAAGCAATGATTGAATAAAAATAAAACCTTTTCGTGTTCGCACCCCACAGAGTGCAGAACCACTTCACTGAACACAAAGGTATAGACCCGCAGCAGAGCTCCTGAATAATGCAGCGGCCAATCTCCAGTAATGAGGAGCAGTGTTCCTGCCGTCCAGCTGGGCACGGGCGAGTCGAGGTAACCAGTGGGAGATGGGGCAGGCAGAGGCTCTGAGGAGAGACCAGGAAATGCGGCCATTATTCTGAATGTAATGAGCTGCTTCCACAGCTACTGAAGGCAGCGTAGTGCTTGACATTTTAAGAAGCTAGGTCGGACAGTGGGCTATAGCACGGACCCAAAGGAGGCACTACTGGGGAAGAGATAAGGCAGGAAGGTTGAATCCAATTTGAGTTACCTAATCTTGTACTGCTCCCCACGTCTCACCTCTATGGAAGATTCCAAGGACAAAAGTGGAGTCCAGAAGGAAAATGAGTGGGGTTGCCTCAGTAGGGATGATGAGCAGGTGGGAGGCATAGAGGATTTTCAATTTGACTCTGACTTTAATCTTTCTGAGTAGTAGAGCAGTCAGACCTGCTTGGGAGAATCATTCGAGTTCCTCCTGCTTGGGAGGCAAACACCCCTCTCTCCCCCACCCTGCCGAAAAGCAAAACAGATTCAAGTAATGAAAAGCTGAACTACAATGACTTAAGCGATATATATATGTATATTCTCGAGGCCATAAGAGAATGAGAGAAAACGGTCTCAAACTCAAATAAGGCCCAGCTCCCTTCACCAGAACAGAGCTGCCAGTGTTGTGAAATTCAAAGTCTGAGTAGTATCAGGACACCATGTCTGGGATACGCTCCCCGCCCCCCATGACTTGAGGGAATGTTTCTAGAATGTAATACGGTGATGGGCCACCACATGAAAGCATAGGCATGGAGCGCTGTCTGTATGTAATTCTTGGACAAACGGCTATGAATACTGAGGAAGTGAATGGAAAATTTCGTGATGAGTATCAGGATGAGGGTGGAAGCGAGATGCTAGGGTGAATTGGCAGGGCTTCCTACCAACTAGATAAAAAGTTTAAATAAGGGGAGTTCCACCTTTTTAAAAGAAATGCATGGGAAAATGGCCATGACATTAAAAGAAAGAGGGAGGAGGAGAGAGAAGAGAGCTTGATCTTGAACTTGCTGGAACAAGAGTGTCTGCAGTACGTTCGCAAATCAGAAACTAAGAGGCTGGAGCTCGAGAGAGAGAGAGAACCCCGCTTCCCTCCACCTTGGTCCTCTTACAGCAGCAAGGCTGGGGTGGGGGCGGGATTCAGTGTTCCTGTGCCAAAGAGAGGAGAAGAACTCCAGCTTTTGCACACACAGCAGCAGCAAGAAAGATGACAGATCTGACTCCCCAAGGCCTGGCAATGCCTCCATGTGCTAGAGCGAAGACCCAGCATTAAGTAAATACCGAACTAATAGCTAAGGACTACAACCGCAGACACTGAAGCTTGTGACAAGCAGTAATGAAAATGTCAGATGCCACATGGTCGAGGAACTTGGTGCATGAGAAACACATGTTATTTAACAATCTGCCACCGAGTGAACAAAAACCAGCTGAAATCAAGCTAGAGGCAGCCAAGAACACACCGAGGAAGTCATTACAGAGCAAGACCAAGATTAGCTCTGGAGCAGCAGAGCTGTGATTCTGACTTTGCCAGAAGGCCAGAGCAAGGCATGGATGGAGTGTGCTGGAAACTGGTAATGGGCCGGGGCGGGGGGTGGGGGGGTAGGCTAGGAAGTATATTGAGTAACGAGGCAAAAAACAAAAGTGGGAATCACCCCTCCTGTAGAAGGCATTTGTCTCTGAGCTCATCTTTGTGATAGTTTTAATTGGTCATCTAGATTCTCTAAATCTTCCATAAATATGGACAATAACCTCCTAAAACAGCAGCTTCCCAAGTGTTCTTAAGAGCATGTTTCTGCATCTCTTCAAGCAAAATATGCCAACTGCTACAGGGACAAAACCAAGTACTCCAAACATGAAACAGGCATGCTAAGCTCCTGAAATCACATGCCAAATGCATGGGAAAAGCAGGTTCAAGCAGCCATACAGACTTAAAGTAGGCAAATCACATGTGCACACAAGGAGAAAACAGGGGCTAATTCAGCAGAAAACCATGTACAAAACCATGTACACCGACCACAAACTGTGTTGTGATGTTTAATGACCATTTATTTAACCTCTGCTTTTCTCACCTACAAAATGGGCATAAACAACTCCTCATTCATAGGACTGTTATAAGAACTTCATGAAAATAAAATTGGCCAGAATATGAATTGAATATATTGAATCTAATAGGAAAGAGAAGGGTGAGGATCTTCAACTGCCAGCTGGCTGTATAACCGGAACAACTGAACAGCTCTGAGCTTCGCTTTTCTCACCTAAAAATGGATCCAGTAAGAGTGACTTTCTTTTAGGTCTATTTAGGTTAAGTTACGGAACAGTAATAGCACGCTTATAAGTTCCAGGCACACAGTACATGCTTATTAAATGTCATTTTAATCAGAAGTAGCTGAAAGAAGTTCTCTAAAAGTGCCTTACCTAGGTTACCAACAGTCTCAGGGGGAAAAAATGTCATTGGGTTATTTTAGGAGTTATATACAATTGTGGAATTAATTTAAACATAAACATCAAGCCATGTGACCACCTACAAGTTTGTTTCTTTGTTTGTTTTCCTCTATCTGATTGAATTCAGGGAGGGGTGGGGGGCCAATTAGAGTGCATACACCAAGCAGGTACTGTTATAAGTATTATAAAGTACAAAGGACTCCTCGTCAGGCAGCATGCCCAGATACAGACATACTGGTTCTTAAGACTTTGAGGGGATTTTACCAGCTGATTCGTAAGAATTCCATTCAGCTCCCTAGTGACCGCCTTTCCTTGAGCCTCCAAGAATGGCTCATTATCCAGCAGAAAGGTTTGCTCATAGTTAAAGGGTAGTTTTTCCAGAGCAAGGTACCATCCTGGCTCTCCTACAACTAAAATACTAACAACATCAAAGATTTAACGAATGAATAAGGGACCTGAAGAAGTGGTCACAAAACCCAAGGTGAGTCAAAAAGAGCAGTAAGAACAGATATACAAACCCATCAGGGATATTGAAACATCTGCTTAAGGGATGAAAACTAGCTTCTTCCATTGTGGAGAGGGAATCAGTTGATCTCCATGGCACAAAGCCACCTCCATGTCTATGGACAAGAATTATTTGCTCTAGAACAAGTACAAGTCAACTTCTATGGACTTACTTATATTTAGTAATTGCTATAGAGTTGTACAGTAACTCAAAGACAAGAAGCCCATAGAATCATAATTGTGAACATTCTAAATAATGCATAGTTTTACACTGAAGATTTCTGGTAATCTTCTAGGCCAAATTAAGTTTTCACGATTTCTTGGTAGTCTTCCTCCTTTGATCAAGAATAATGCTGAAGAAAAGTCATCCTTATGGTCTCATTTGACTTGGCTTCATTTGCATAGGTGCAGCATGAGGGTTTTTCAAGTTTTCTTTGGAAATCTAGAGCTCTATAGTATTGAATAATCACAAAACTAGCTGGTGGAAAGTTTAGTTTTTTGTTTTTTGGTTTCTTTTTTTTTTTAAGATTTTAGAGAGAGCACCTACACAAGCATGAGCAGGAGGAGGGGCAGAGGGAGAGAAAGAATTCTCAAGCAGACTGTTGAGCAAGGAGCCCAACACAGGGGCTTGATCCCACGACCTCCAGACTATGACCTGAACCAAAAATCAAGTCTGACCCTCAACCAACTGAGCCACCCAAGTGCATCCCTGGTGGGAAATTTTCACAAGGAATTTCAGGTTGGATTTAACGTTTCTAGCATGTACTATGTCAAGGCTGGAATCCAAGCCCTCAAAACTCATCAAGTTTAACCTGCAGTACCTATAAATCTAGGTGACTCCCTGTCTCAAGGCCCCTGGCTTCCCAGGAAGTGGTTGGTCTTCCTTACTACCTGTAAAGACTGGGCCCACTTATACTAGTTTGCAGGACACTTTTCCTTGAGAAGCTTTTATAGGCATCTACTCCTAAGGAAGCCCTACATAATTCCACTTTACATCCCTTAAAAGGGACCATCAAACCTGATTAAACGAGAACAATTCCCAAGACATTCCAGGCCAGACTTTGGCTCTATAGCAATTTTCCAATCATCTCCCAGTACAAAGGACATGTTCTTATTGAATATATGTAAATTATACTGTCAAATAGTAAAGAAATTTAGTAAGCTTCACGTTTCCAGTAGAGATGAACAGAAAGGACTTAGTGAGAATCAGACATCATTTGAAGGTGCCATATGTGTTTACAATGGCAGGGTCTGCTAAGTTACTTGTTACAGATAGCCTAAAAAAAGAAGAACTTGCTTACATAACATTAAAAAAAAATCAATGTTCCAAACAAACACCCATAATAAAAATGCCCTCATCAGTTCATTCAGTCCTATGTAATTAAGTCATGTTCTGCTAAATCTTGAGTTAGCACACTCAGGAAGCCGTCTGCTTCTTGACTAAAGAAAGCTTGAAAATCCTGAGTCAGCCCACTGGCAAGCAACACCATCTGTACACAAGACTACTCTTAGAAGAGTCAATAGTTTGAAGTACCTGGAGTATCAAGAGAGCTTTGTTAAAGACACAAACTCCACTAACGCAGGGGAGAATCGGCCAACCGAAATTCACAGATGAAAGGTAACACAGGTGAGATTATTACTTTAATTTTCAAAAGATCTGGGGAAAGCTCAGAGTAAAGTGATTAACAAGGAATGGGATTGTGTGCTGCAAACAAAACAAAGCCATTGCAAACCATGTTTTTAGGCAAAATGTCTGAGGGTAATGAGTGAGTCTATTTTCAAATGTTATACCTGACTTACAAAAACGTGAATTTTTATAAAGGAAATCTTGTGTTACGACGTACAATAATCCTGAGATATTACATAATGTCAAGTAATGAAATGCAGTAACTCTGGAGTAGAGCTTAGACACCTGTATTTTTATAGAGCTATGGGTAGGTCTGATGGGCTTCTCCAATTAGGATCACTGGCCTAAAAAATGCTACATTCAAACTAAAGCAGATTATCAAAAAGACAAGAGAGAGCAGGCATTGGAGAAGCAGAGATAAGGGAACCCTTGTGCACGATTGGTGGGAATACCAACTGGTGTGACCACTATGGAAAATATGGAGACTCCTGAAAAAATTAATACTAAAAGGACCATATAAATCCCAGCAATTACACTTCTGCGTATGTATCCAAAGGAAATGAAATCATGATATCAGAGATCTTCACCCCTGTGTTCGTTACAGTATTATTCACAGCAGCCAAGACATGGAAACAGATGTGTTCATCAATGGATGAATGAACACACAAATGTTCAGCCTTTAAAAAAAAAAAAAAAAGGAAACCCTTCAGTTTGCAACTAAATGGAAAGACCTTGAGAGCATTACACTAAGTGAAATAAGCTAGAGAAAGGCAAATAACATATGATCCCATTTATATGTGGAATCTTAAAAACACCTGAACTCAGCATAAAATGGTGGTTGCGTAGGGGCTGAGGTAAGGAAAATAGGGAGACATCGGTAAAGGGTACAAACTTCCAGTTATAGGGTTCTATAGAACCTTAACTATAGAAGGACTATAGTTAATACATTATATACTTCAAAGTTGCTAGGACTGTAAATCTTAAATGTTCTCACTACAAAAAGTGATGTGAGGGATGTTTGTGTTAATTTCATTGTGGTAATTATATGTGTAATAAATATTGTGTAATATTGTGTAATCAAGTATTCTGTGGTAAATACTGTGTAATAAAATCACCACATTGTATACCTAATTTCACAATGTATGTCTCTATAAAGCTGGGGGAAAGAAGCAAGTTCATTCCAAGTAAGCATTTAAAATAATTGAAGTTGACTGGCAACACTGCTTTTGCCTAATATTATCAGGTGAACTACCACTAGAATTCTGGTCAATACGAACTCATGCACCATAAGGGCACTGGACAATCTCTAGGATTTCCCATGAAAATACACAATATCTGAAATATTTATATTAATACATGTTATGTATTCAAATGTAACCTAGGGAAATCCTGGCATGTCTTCTGATTTGGTAAGTCATTATACAAACCTAATTATTTCTAGCATTACTTTATAGGAATAAATCATTGTAATTTTCTAGAGATCTTCTGGTAAATCTCAAATAGAGCTTAGGTATAAAAGATATCCTGAAAGGTCTTTTTCTGTTTTAAGAATTTGACTTTTTGAAGGCAAAAAATAAAGAGGAAATTTGGGCATTTGATTAACATAGGACCTTATATAGATTCCTGAAAGTACTTGTTTCCTATTTAATCAAAGTAACAATAAAGCATTTAAAAGTAAACATAAGGGGCGCCTGGGTGGCTCAGTGGGCTAAGCCGCTGCCTTCGGCTCAGGTCATGATCTCAGGGTCCTGGGATCGAGTCCCGCATCAGGCTCTCTGCTCAGCAGGGACCCTGCTTCCTCCTCTCTCTCTCTCTCTGCCTGCCTCTCTGCCTACTTGTGCTCTCTCTCTGTCAAATAAATAAATAAAATCTTTAAAAAAAAATAAATAAAAGTAAACATAAGGATACCACAATTAGAAAGAACTTAAGTTCTTTCATGAGAGGGGAAGCTTTGTTTTTCCTTAGGCTTTTTTTTCCTTACATAATCCCAGTGGAAGATTTCCACAACTATTTAAGGGTAATTTTTAAAAGGAAAAAGGTAAAGAGACTCTCCTACAGACATAAAACACATGCTTGTCAAAGATATTTAGTTAACAAATGAAGGAATCAGAAAAGGGGTTCTAACTGGGTCAAAGGAGAATTCAAAGATCAAATATATAAGTTCATGTGCTATGTTAAAATTTATTCACTTAAGAGGTAACAACACTGGCTTCTACCGAGGAAGGAGAGGAGAGAAGGCAATTGAGCATACAGATGGTATATTTTCCTTGTCTACAGACATTTGCATTACTATAAGTTTTCTACTACTTCACTCTCTAGAGTTACAGGAGAGCTCAAAGGTAGTGAAAGATTCAAACTCCCCAGAATCAGCTAGCCTTGAAGAATGTGCTCTATATAACATAATGCCGTTTCGCTAAAGACCCCTACTAATCTTTTGGTCCATTCAGAAGTCTCTCCTAGTTTCTCCTTCACCCCGCCACAGCAACGGACCCCCTGGAGCAGCATTCGATCAGCTGGCGGGCTTGTTAATACTTCCCATCACTTGGTCCGTGTAGACAGTACTTACTTAACAAGACTGTCTCTGTCTTTGATAAGCTCTTAGTGCAATGGTAGAGACAAACCAATACACAGAACAGAGGTAAGTATAGGTACTTGTAGGATGCGCTGCTTAAACCGAACTTCAAGGAAAGAGAAAGCTCTCTAGGTTGATAAGGATTAGTAAAGAGATGGGCACTGTGGACAAAAAGAGAAGAGACAAGAAGCTCCAGATGAGTGGTGTGAATCATACCTGGTGAGTTCATGGAACTGCAAGTTCATGTAGGCTTTGGAGAGGAAAAAAAAAAAATGTTTATCACCATCCCTGACTTGGCACAGGAATAAACCCCTGGGTATCAGTGGTATCCTCTCTGTTTTAGAGGATTTTAAGGAAAACACATAATGAACATACAATAGGCAAAGTGTACGCGCAGGGTATTGTAAATAATTCTCACCCAGTTCTAAAAATGGCTTGAAGCCATTCTCAATATTGCCTAGGAATTATTTATAATGCCTGATATAACACTCTGAGATAACATAAGCACACAATTGAGGGTTTGTTAAAATTTAATCCCCAGTTAAAAGCTAAGCAGAGAACACTGAGACCAGAATAGGCAAAGGACTTCCATCAGCGGCGTATTATTCAAATTAGGCAAAACCCTCAAACTCAAAATTAAGATTACTATTTCCCACATAGGTAAATGCTTAAATTGACAGATGTAGATCTTGTGATTGGTTTTGTCCTATACAACACAGGACTAGATTTTCAGTCTTAGTGAGAAAGTTTACTGGTCTAAGTTCCACTTGTTGGCACATAGGTCACCAGTCTACCGTAGCTCTAAAATTACACTGAAAAATATATCCAGAGCTGCAAGATGGCTTCTGTTGTGGAAAATTCATAAAAATGGCAGCTACCATTTACCACGAACCAGACACTTTAAAAACGTTATACATTTAATCTTAACACAGCCCCAGCAGACATATAAAGTTATCATGCCCATTTTACAGATGAGTAAGAATCATGATTAACTTAACTTGCATTGATTTTTTGTGTTAGAACATATGCAACGTAAGAGGAGTGTAGATCCTCATCTACATGGTCAATCCTGAAGCCCAGGGTCTTTAAAATGTACAGATTCCAGAGAAAAAAGGGAGCACCCCCAAGGACTTTTTTTGAAGATTTTATTTGACACAGAGAAAGACAGCGAGAGAGTGAACACAAGCAAGGGGAGTAGGAGAGGGAGAAGCAGTCTGCCCGCTGAGCAGAGAACCCAGTGTAAGGCTTAATCCCAGGACCCTAGGACCATAACCTGAGCAGAAGACAGATGCTTAATGATTGAGCCACTTAGGCGCCCCTCCCCCTAGGACTTTTAAATAATGACATGTATTAATAAAATCTGAATTTATTAAAGGGACTTTATTATCTGCCAAGTAAAGTTCTGGACCATACTCAGACCTTTCCTTTCCCATTTGTAGGACCCTGGACAAGAACACAAATCACAGTCCATATGCCTTACGTCTAAATAAGAAAAAGAATAAATCAATCTAACGAGCTATTAAATATGTTCTACACTTCTGCCCAAATATATTTTAGAAGGCCTAGAAGGCCAGGTTCAAATTAGAAGATCTCCACTCAGAGCATGGCACCCCTCTCTCTCCTCTTATGTCTGACTCTTTCAAGTCCTGGTTCTACCCCAAACTTCCAGAGGTCTGGCACACACACCTTTGTGGTAACCTACCCACACGTTCAAACATTATTCACAATGACCATGCCCCCAACCCTCCCTAGCTGTCGCTCATCTATTTAGCTGTGTGGTCTACCTCCAGAGTCTAGATTTAGGAAAAAGTTCTACATAGATCCTGAAGCAAGCTCCGATCCCTTGGGGAAGAAGACTCTGGGGACCCATGCATGGTGTAGAACATACTACTTAAAGTACAATTTTTGAGGAGCACCTGGGTGGCTCAATGGCTAAATGTCCACCTTCGACTCAAGTCATGATGCCAGGGTCCTAGGATTGAGCCCCACATTGGGCTCCCTGCTCTGCAGGAAACCTGCTTATCCTTCTTCCTCTCCCCCTGTTCAAGTTCCTTCTCTTCACTGTGTCTCTCTGTCAAATAAATAAAATCTTTAAAAAATAAACAAACAAAGATCAAATATATAAGTTCATGTGCTATGTTAAAATTTATTCACTTAAGAGGTAACAACACTGGCTACAATCTAAGTACTGGCTACAACACTAAGTACAATCTTTGAAAACTTGCTGGTCCTTGGACGATTCCAGTCTGCACCAAGTCACTGTAGACCAAGAGCCGGCATTTAGAGTCTTTCACAGCAATCAGCATGACTGTAACATCCATGTATAGGATTTTGTATTTTACAAAAGTATTGGTCATTCATCAATAGGAAATTTCTTTAAAAGGCAGGGGTGATAGTTCTTACCCATAGGTGGATAGAAAAGCTTGGTCTTTCTCTCCAGGAGACCATGGGCCGAGTGTACACACATCCCTTTGGCTTACAGCCTCACTTTCTAGAGGAAGGACCCAGCCCAGGGAAGCCTCCAGCAAAGGCCCTCTAAAAGCATAGGCTTCTAAAAAGGCATTTCTCTTGCCCAAGTCTAAGGCAGCTCTGACACCACCACCTCTTCTGTTTATTGTTTTGTTTTCTTAATCTTATTTTAACGATGTACATATCTTTGGGGCCTGGTGCTCTGAAGAAGCTGCCAGAATGGTGAAAGCAAGCTCTGCTGTGAAGTATGTGGGCTTTGGGGATCCCAGATGACAATAAGCAGATGCATAGCTAATAAGTGGCGAAGGGAAACTGCTAAGCCTCCAGAACTCCTGCTACCAGCCTTCTACTGATTAGCTCCAGCAGGAAAATCAGGTCAAAGCCAATAAAACTCAGCTCCTATTAATTCAGGACTACTCTGACAGTTCAATGGAAAGATTTTAGATCTCTTGCATTTTTTTTTCTGGCCCCAAACCTCAATTCCTGCTGAAGACACATTCCCTAGCCTGTTTTTCTCTGCCTGTTGATAAAGGGATTTTAAAGTAAAAAGGAATTGGAGGTCTGTTGCAAAGAAAATGAATTTTTTCGAGTAAAATAGATCTCAAAATACTATTTGCAATCATCTTGATATTATTGCCTAAAGGTTCTGGCCAGGAAGAAATTGTTTTTAAAATGACTTGGGATAAAGAATAAGATTTGCCATTCTTTTTCACTCCATAATTTTATTTGTTTAACCTTTAATATGTATATCTTTCCTTCTCTGCCGACCCCGTTTCATCCCCTCCCCACTGAACACACCCACACCAATAAACCAACAGCTGATGAGAGCCGTAAGGGCTCCATTTTTAAATGTGATGAAGTATTAATTTAGCAAATGCTTATTTTTGACACAGACCATAGAATAAAAGATGATACCTTTAAAATTAATAAATGTCCCACTACAATTGACTTGCTTTTATGAAAATGCCCAACTCAACTCTACTACTGGTCCTGGACATTTTCTATTCAAACACAATATCTGATGGTTGGATTTTATGTTGGCAAGGAACAAAGAAGATAAGACAGAAGAAGAAATCTGCTAGCATCTTTCATAAAGAGGATTCCACTCAGTCTCTCCCACAGCACACACACATCTTGTGACAAATCGACCCTCTTTCCTTTGAGGCCAGGGTTTTGTTCCATAGCAAAGATCACTATCAACTTTACATGAAGGTTAAATTAAAGATTGTAAACCAACAAGAGCTTTCAATATCACACTTAAGATTACATAAATAGCAGTCAGGAACACCAATACCTTAGTGAGATGCTAGGTCCCTTAAGTACATACACGATTTTAACCCTGGAATAGTCAGTCAACAATAACCCTTTTTGCTCAAACAGCGACTTGATCTCTGGAGGCATAAAATGATTTAGGTCTATTTTCTTGAGACTTTCTTGGTATTAACTTATTTTAAAGCGGGCCCCTTTTCCTTCTCCTGGACAAGTGATTATAACCTTTATGGCCATAACAATCACTTAGAATAATTTTTAGGATGCATATTCCCAGGCCATGCCCCCTAGAGATGGATTCAGTAGGCTTGAGACCTAGCCATGAATTGTTTAACAAGCATCCTGGGTGATTCCAACATAGCAGTCTCACAGAACAGCCTTTGAGAAACTGTACTAGAATCCTGAGTGTTTTAAGTACTGAATAGGTCAAATAGAGCTTCCTGGCAATTTAAGCCCACTTTATTTTGATGACCAAGATATTGTGAAGGGGAAAAAGTGAACTTTCACAGACAAATTCACAAACCAACATATACTGAATAATGTAACCAAAGCTGCCTGAGCAAATTCAAATCCAGAGACAAAAAAATTCCTTAAAGTTGGGGTGCCTGGGTGGCTCAGTGGGTTAAGCCTCTGCCTTCAGCACAGGTAATGGTCCCAGGGTCCTGGGATCGAGCCCCACATCAGTCTCTACTCAGCAGGGAGCCTGCTTACCTCTCTCTCTCTGTGCCTGCCTCTCTGCCTACTTATGATCTCTGTCAAATAAATAAATAAAAATCTTAAAAAAAAAAAGAATTTCCTTAAAGTTGCCAAATTTTGTAAGTAAAGATGGTTATTTCAGCCCTATTAATAGGTTCACCTACAGAAAATTTTGTAAGGGAAAGCATCTGCTATTCGATGTTTAATTAGCATCTAGACATTGCAAAGTTACATGTGAACTTCTAAGTTTCTATCCATAGGAAAGAGAATCCAAAAGGTTAGAGTCCTGTTGCCCTATCAGATATTAAACAGGTTTGTCTCTATGAGCAAATTTATTCCAATATTCTTTTATCTGATTACATATAAATTTCCACTTCTCAAATTCTCTCTTGAGCCCACCTCACCATCTGACTAGTTCCTTCATTAAGCAATGGGCTGAATCAAAATATTGACATGTATTCATTTGTAGGCAAGTCAGGTTTTTATTTTGAGAGCTGTGTTTCCACAGCTTTAGAGATTCTACTGAGATGCCCAAATATACTTACCTGCCAAAGCCAATTAAGCCCTGTTGGTCAAGAAATGCAATTTCTTGTGCTGCTTCAGCCCAGTCACATATTTTCTTGGTGCCCAGCATGAATTTCAAGCAGCAGGAGACTCTAGCTGACTCTGTTTCTCTTTTTAGTTTCCTGCCTGTGTTTTTGTTTTGCTTCTGATTCATCGCTACATTTGGTTCCAACTAGTCTGTGCAGAGCCAATACATTATTTCCCATTGGTAACAGCAGAAGGGATCTGGTTTTATGGTTTGACATTGTGGTGATCTCTATCAAGATGATAGACATCTACTTTGACAGGAGAGAAAACTTTGTCCCTTGATGTTCTCATGTCAATGAAGAAAATATTTTGCACACATTAAATAAGAAAACAGCTCTTACAGGTTTCTGTTTACCTTGATTTGTGGCTCAGGATAAGTGAAGTATGCATCCGTATGTCTACTCTTGAAAAAAAGCTTTACCCTCCCTCTCTATATATTTGAAGTATTGCCCTACCTCGGAAGGGTATTAATAAAGTAAATGACAAAAATCTGGAGAAGCCTGTTTTGTGTTTATAGAGATTAATAACTTACATAAGTGAAGCATTCTTAAGATTTCTCCAGAAAATAAACTGAACTTTAAATATGATAGCCTTCTAAGACAAAACAAGTAAACTGCTTGCCCAGAAGCATAGTTATATAAAAATTCAAGTTCACATAATCAAGATGAACTACTGGATAAGTAAGACTGATTTGATAGTCTGGGTTAAGAAAACAGCAATGTATTTTTCTGTGATTATATCATAGTTCAGTATTATAAAAGAACACATTTTTAAGGGTTGGATTTTGTTTTTATTAATTTCCAAAAACTTGTTACATTGGTTTATTGATCTAATAAGCTAATACTACCCTTATATTAAGATTATGAATAATATAAGGCAGCCCTAGACTGGTCTCCTAACGGCTAAGGAAGCAAACCCCGCCCACAACAGGCAAAGAGCCGTTGCGGACAACTGGACTAAAGACAAATGTGGCTCAGCAACACCTAGGAGACGCCCTCCCCCAAAGTGTTTGGTTCTGGGAACAGGGAACACAACACTGCAGGGCACTACAGAACCTCTTCATCATAAGGCCACTACTTTCAAGATCAGGAGAGTTAGCTGACTCTGCAAAATAAGAAAAAGGACCATGTCCCAAATGAAAGAACAGGGCGAAAATCCCAACAAAAGAGTTAAATGGAAGAGATAATATGCCTGATCCAGAAGTCCAAGTGATGATCATAAAGATACTCCCTGGATATGAGAAAATAGTGGAGGATCTTGTGAGACCTTCAACAAAGATAGAAAGTCTAAGAACCAATTGGACATGAAAAACTCTGAAACTGAAATTTAAGATACACTAGAGGGCATCAATAGCAAAAGCAGAGGAACAGTTCGAGGAAAGAGAACAGACCAGCAACCTGGAAGACAGAGTAATGGAAAGCAACCAAGCTGAAGAAGAGAGTAAAGAAGAAGGTTAAGGGAACTGAATGACACCATTGAATGTAACAACATTCACATTATAGGTTTCCCAGAAGTAGAAGAAAAGGGGGCAGAAAATTAATTTGAAGAAATACCTGTAAACTCCCCTAATCTGGGGAAGGAAAATGACATCCAGGAAGCAAGAAATTCCCCAACAAAAATCAACGCAAGGATGTTCACACCAAAACACAGTAATTTAAATAGCAAATAGTGATAGAGTTTTGAAAACAGCGACAGTTATATGCAAGGGAAACCCCACGAGGCTTCGCTGATTTTTCAGCAAAAACTGAGTAGATCATGCCACTTCTTCTGGCAGCAAAGTGCTGAACAGGGAAAATCTGCAGCCAAGAATGCTCTATCCAGAAAGGCTATCATTCAGAATAGGAGAGAGTTTTTCAGCCAAACAAAAGTTAAGAAATTCACCACTAAATCAGCCTTACAAGGAAGGTTAAAGGAAATACTGTGAGTGGAAAGGAAAAACTACAATCAGGAGTAAGAAAGTTAGGAAAGAATTTCACAGGCATATACACATACTAGAAGTAGACCAGTCACTTATAAAATCAGGATGGAGGTTAAAGCACAAAAGCTGTAAAATCAGTTACAACTATAAATCAGTCAAGGAGCTCACAAAATAAAAGGATGTAAAGTATGACAGATAAAAACTATGGGTAGGGAGAGTAAAAAATTAAAAAAAAAAAAGTATGTTCTGTAGAGTTTCAGCTTAAACATAATTTCCCAGATCCCTCATTAACTAAATCTTAGGTAGATTTTAGACAGTTTATTGGATAATCTCCAGATACCGGGACAATTTCTAAGCAAAACAAACACTGAAACCCATGCAGAAACTTAATATACTAACTTTACTTCTTTAAGGTCTTCCAGAGTGGTTATAATTTTGAATGCTACTAGATGTACTTGTTTTTGGCCCTGTAAAATTATATAAAACTGGATATTTATGGCTATTGGGACTGAGCTTTGCTAGTTTGCTAAACTGTGATAAGCAATGATCAATTACCTACCTCTCCACAAAAATGGGACTTAATTTTGTAAAAGTTCTATGGGAAAGTTTGCTTCATTTTGATGGGGTTATTCATGTCCCTTTGTAAAAGAACTTGAGAATCCTTTGCTACCAAATGTTTATGGATCCAAACAAGAACTTGGCCTTTCTCGCTATTAAAATGGGAAGTAATTTTGAAATATTTAGTCTTTTTTTTTAAGATTTTATTTATTTATTTGATAGAGAGAGATCACAAGTAGGCAGAGAAGCAGCAGAGAGAGGAGGAAGCAGGCTTCCTGCTGAGCAGAGAGCCCGATGCGAGGCTCGATCCCAGTGGGATCATGACCCGAGCCAAAAGCAGAGGCTTTAACCCACTGAGCCACCCAGGCACCCCAAAATAGTCTTAATAGGTAGTAAAATGGTTTTTTACTTCTGGATAGTCTGTTAAAACACGATTCTACTCACCAGGATAATTTTCTGTGCTTTGTGCTACTTTATCAAGTCTATTTAAAAAAAAAAAAAAAAAAGGAAAACATCTGTTCATTCATGAAAGCGCTAAGCTCAGATGGAGTTTGCACATGGACAGATGTTGAGACTGTTTGCATACACGGGTCAACACCTATGGAGAGGGCAGGGCAGCAGCAGAGGAGGGCACTAGCAGGAATTGGGGATGTAGGCTCCACAACACTTCAACCAACCGGGAAGTTCTGGAACATGGCTCATCAGAACAGCCAGTGTTAAGCCAGACTAGCCAGGCTTTCTACCTGGGATCACTGGATATGGACCACCCTGGGAAAGACTGTGCGAGGACAAGGCAGTGCAGATCTCAAGGCTACACGCTGACACACGGGCAACAGCTCCCTCCCTGAACAACAACCTAGGCAGCTCATCCTCATGTCCACCATAATTCTCTCCAGTCATATTCCCTCTACTGTGCTCATTTTGAAATACTATATGGTGTTCAATAGGTAGCCAATTACTTCATCTCAGGAAACCATGGAGCCTCTTTTAATGGTTTAATGGTTAACGGCT
Organism: Neogale vison; assembly: GCF_020171115.1. Lineage (NCBI taxonomy): Eukaryota > Metazoa > Chordata > Mammalia > Carnivora > Mustelidae > Neogale > Neogale vison. The sequence continues at coordinate 167,153,641 of NC_058093.1, read as the reverse complement.
TAAGAAAGCTCTTGGATCTCTTTTTTGCCTTCAATGTCAGAAGCCCTGCTTAGAAAAACACCAATTTCAAGGTATTTTTGTTGTCTTAAGCTAACTGAGATTTCCCATTCAGCCTCTGGATAACATATTTTTTTGCCTTATCAAAAGAGGAATTCTATAAAAGATACGGCATGTTTGGTATGCTCTATAAGAACACCAAGTTGTTAAATGAAAGGGTAAGTGTATAGATTAAATATTCAAAAAGTTGCTTAACACTATACCTTTTATAGTGTTTCCCAAAGTGTGGTCCCCAGGCCAGAAGCATCAGCATTACCTGGGACCTTGCTGGAAATGCAAATTCTAGAGCCCCAACTCAGACCTATCAAATGAGAAATTCTTGGTGTGAAGTCCAGCAATCTGATGAAGTTTGAAAACTATTGCCTTACAGAACTCACTGAAAGATCATCAAGCCCATACAAATTCCTATTTTCAGAAGAAACACAGAAGATTTATATATTTCATTGCAATAAAGAATTTCATACTACATTTTTTTTTTTCTCCCAATTTATCATACTACATTTTTAGATTTTTGGTGGCTCAGTGGGTTGAGCCTCTGCCCTTGGCTCAGGCCATGGTCTCAGGGTCCTGGGATCCAGCCCTGCATGGGGCTCTCTACTCAGCAGGGAACCTACTTCCTCCTCTCTGCCTGCCTCTCTGCCTCCTTGTGATCTCTTTCTCTGTCAAATAAATTAAAAAAAAAAAAAAGAAAATATGGTTGTTTCTCCTTTTAAGGAAGATATGGTAATTTACTTTTATTCAAGGAATCTGTCCTTACTAGGGTAATTAATCTGTACAAATTAACTATGCAACTAAGACTATATCCAAAGGATCACATTGGAAAATGAGTCTTATTTGATATGGCATTAACAAGCTTACCAATAAAAATCATACTTGATATATGAAGCCAATGGCTAGCAATCCCTTGTAGGAAAACTGCCATTGCTTCAGTCTTTTGCATTGCAAACCTGGTCTATTGCTTAGGTCACAGTGATAAAAAAGGCCTCTTTCCAGGAGTCTGCAGCTTATAAAATGTTGGGAATATCTAGGAGATAGCATTTCACCCCAACATATAGGTGAAATTTCATGAAGGGAGATTCTTGACATTGGTTTCCTAGACTAAAAAACAGAAGAGTAAAATAGAGGTTTTAAGGGTCCAAGTTAAGATTCCTTTAGAAAATTCCAAGAGTTGGGGAATGTGGGTGGCTCAGTCGGTTAAGTATCTGCTTTCGGCTCAAGTCATGATCCCGGGGTCCTGTGATTGAGCCCCACACTGGGCACCCTGCTACGCTTGGAGCCTGCTTCTCCCTCTCCCCCTCTCCTGCTTGTGTTCTCTTTCTCAAATAGAATATTTTTTAAAAATTGCAAGAGTTAAATTTTTTCATTAGTTTACAATAGACTACATGCAGCAAGAGGTGTGGACACATAAGGCTAACTTGATATTAATGAACTTTAGAGATTATGGGTTTTTTTTAAGATTTTTATTTATTTATTTAACAGAGAGAGATCACAAATGGGCAGAGAGGCAGACAGAGAGAGAGGGGGAATCAGGCCCCCTGCTGAGTAGAAAGCCCCATGCGGGGCTGGATCCCAGGACCCTGAAGCCATGACCTGGGCCGAGGGCAGAGGCTCAACCCACTGAGCCACCCAGGTGACCCTAGAGATTATTTCTGAGGGGACGGGGAAGCGGTGGAGAAAAATTCAAAATCTGGAAGTAAAAATCTTGAGGATGAGGTCCTTTCAGTGTCATTGTTTAAGGATTCTATAAATATCTAGGAGAACACACCTCTACATAACTTTGTTATTTAATATTTAGTCATAACATGGATATTTTGAAATTACTTGATAATGTATAGATTTCTGTTGAGTGAAAGTTCTTGCCTTTGTAAGCCATTAGCTCTTCTTTAAATCTATTCACACAAATTTCAGCATTCCTTGGATTGCTTGTCTCGAGAAGTCTATTTTTCAAATTCTCCTTTGAAGCAGCCTAAGTTATCAGCTTCCTTATTAATGAGGTGAATACAATCTTTGACATGTATTCATTTTACATTTGTAAAGTTTTGGGGTCTTTTTGTTTTACTTTTGAAAATCCTGCTGTAATACTTGGGATCAGGTAGGTTTTGGAACTCAGAAATCAGATTTTAGAAAGTGCAGAAGTGTATATTTTATATGTATTTTTATATTCTAGAAATAGGTAACTCCCAGCAGCACATGGGACAGTACCCTATAAGCAAACATCTTAACGTTTCTTTGGTGAAACATATTTGTATTCCATGGGATGAAAGATTACAAAGGTTAAATAAAATTATATAAAGATTATAAAAAGATTATTTCAGGTTTGGTTTTACCAATGAATCAGCTCAGCACAGGTCAGGATGCTACCAAATGAATTAGGACAGATTTGTCAGTTTTCAGCACTTGTTGGATTTTGGTAGGCAATTAAGGAATTGCCTACAATTTCTATTACCATCTCAAAACTACATTTATCCAGTTACAGGGGACTCATGTCAAAGGTAATAAGAAAAAGAGGAAGTGTGAAACCTTAGAAACCATTTATAATTTAATATCCTAGAATGAAATCCAATAAGAGTCATTTCTTTGAGTAATAGTCAGAAAACGTAAAATTCTCAAAATGGCTAGTGCTCCATGATCCACGCTTAGAAATACTTCATAATCAAGAACCCCAGTAATCAAACAGCAAACAAAAGTGGAAACATAAGAAGTATAAATCAAACTTTCTGGAGTTTAAAACCAGAAACTCTTCCTATGGCAAATATATAAACCTGGTGTGGTACATAAACAATGAATTTTGGAATACTGAAGAATAAAAATTAAAAAAATAAAAAGTGAAAAAAAATAAAACAAGTATTTTTTCAGTCTTTAAGTGAAATGCTTCAAAGCAACACAAGGAAACAAAATGCCAATTTACTACTAGCAAGATGAAAAGGCTTTGTCAAGGTGTAAGAAGTGTACTCTTCAATGAAGTATGATCTCTACACTGGGGATTAAAAGTTAGAGACTAAGTTAAAAAATGGATAAGTCTAAAAAGATAGTTATATAACACAAGCAGAAGTTTTACTACAAAGAACTCGTTTCACTAACAAAGTTCTATTGTATCTGTATCTCAAAATTTTCATGATTTATGTATTAGTTTGAATATTGAAGACTTTGATTTAAATTTCAAAATACTAGTTAAAGTTCCTTAATTTTCTTCCTAGCAGAGTGGTGAGTGGGTGGGTGGGTGTGTTTTAAGGAAATGAAAAAGAGAGGAAGGCAGAGATTAGAGATTTCTGGCTTTTTATTTATTTATTTAGTACTTTTCTTAAACTTGTTTATGCTTTTATTTATTTTTTTAATTATTTTTATTGACATATAATATATTGTTCGTCCCAGGGGTACAAGTCTGTGAATCATCAGGCTTACACATTTCACAGCACTCACCATAACACATACCTTCCCCAATGTCTATAACCCAACAACCCTCTCCATACTCCTCCTTTCCCCAGCAACCCTCAGTTTGTTTTTTTTGTTTTTTGTTTTTTTTTAAAGATTTTATTTATTTACTTGACAGACAGAGAACACAAGTAGGCAGAGAAGCAGGCAGAGATGGAGGAAGCAGGCTCCCTGCTGAGCAGAGAGCCCAATGTGGGGCTCGATCCCAAGACCCTGGGATCATGACCTGAGCCGAAGGCCGAGGCTTTAATCCACTGAGCCACCCAGGCGCCCCAGAGTCTCTTATGGTTTGTCTCCCTCCTGATCCCATCTTGTTTCATTTTTTCCTTATCTACCCCCAAACCGCTCACTCTGCCTCTCAAATTCCTCATATTAGACAGAGCATAATTATCTTTCTCTGATGGACTTATTTTGTTCAGCATAACACCCTCTAGTTCCATTCATGTCATTGCAAATGGCAAGATTTCATTTCTTTTGATGGCTGCCATTCATGTTGATGGCTAGTATTCCATTGAATATGTATACCGCCTCTTCTTTATCCATTCATCTGTTGATGGACGTCTAGGTTCTTTCCATAGTTAAGCTATTGTGGACATTGCTGCTATAAACATTTGGGGGCACATGACCCTTTGGATCCCTATATTTGTATCTTTAGGGTAATTACCCAGTAGTGTGATTGCGGGGTTGTAGGGTAACTCTATTTTCAGCTTTTTGAGGAACAGCCATATTGTTTTCCAGAGTAGCTGCACCAGCTGGCATTTCCACCAACAGAGTAGGGGGGTTCTCCTTTCTCCACATCCTCGCCAACATCTGTCATTTCCTGACTTGTTAATTTTAGCCATTCTGACTGGTGTGAGGTGATGTCACGTTGTGATTTTGATTTGTATTTCCCTGAAGCCCAGTGATGTGGAGCACTTTGTCTGTTGGCCATCCGGATGTCTTCCTTGCAGAAATGTCTGTTCATGTCCTCTGCCCATTTCTTGATTGGATTTTTTTGTTCTTTGGGTGTTCAGTTTGATAAGTTCTTTATACATTTTGGATACTAGCCCATTATCTGATATGTCATTTGTGAATATCTTCTCCGATTCTGTCAGTTGCCTTTTGGTTTTGTTGACTGTTTCCTTTGCAGTGCAAAAGCTTTTGATCTTGATGAAGTCCCAATACTTCATTTTTGCCCTTGCTTCCCTTGCCTTTGGCTATGCTTCTAGGAAGAAGTTGCTGTGGCTGAAATCGAAAAGGTTGTTGCCTATGTTCTCCTCAAGGATTTTGATGGATTCCTATCTCACACTGAGGTCATTCATCCATTTTAAATCTATTTTTTATGTGTGGTGTAAGAAAATGACCCAGTTTCATTCTTCTGCATGTGGCTGTCCAATTTTCCCAACACCATTTTTTGAAAAGACTGCTTTTTTTCCATTGGACATTTCTTTCCTGCTTTGTCGAAGATTAGTGGACCACAGAATTGAGGGTCTATTTCTGGGCTCTCTGTTCTTTTCCATTGATCTATGTGTCTGTTTTTATGCCAGTACCATACTATCTTGATGATGAAGCTTTGTAATAGGGGTTGAAGTCTGGAATTGTGATGCCACCAACTTTGGCTTTCTTTTTCAACATTCCTCTGGCTATGCAAGGTCTTTTCTGGTTCCATATAAATTTTAGGATTATTTGTTCCATTTCTTTGAAAAAAATTGGTGGTGTTTTGATAGGGATTGCATTAAATGTATAGTTCGCTTTAGGTAGCGTGGACCTTTTCACAATATTTGTTCTTCCAATCCATGAGCATGGAATATTTTTCCATTTCTTTGTGTCTTCCTCAATGTCTTTCATGAGTACTCTATAGTTTTCTGAATACAGAGTCTTTGCCTCTTTGGTTACGTTTATTCCTAGGTATCTTATGGTTTGGGGATCAATTGTAAATGGGATCGACTCTTTAATTTCTCTTTCTTCTGTCTTGCTGTTGGTGTATAGAAATGTAACTGATTTCTGTGCATTGATTTTATATCCTGACACTTTACTGAATTCCTGTATGAGTTCTAGTAGTTTTGGAGTGGAGTCTTTTGGGTTTTCCACACAAAGTATCGTATCATCTGCAAAGAGTGAGAATTTGACTTCTTCTTTGCCAATTCAGATGCCTTTTATTTCTTTTTGTTGTCTGAGGCTAGGACTTCTAGCAGTATGTTGAATAGCAGTGATGATAGTGGACATCCCTGCCATGTTCCTGACCTTAGGGGAAAAGTTCTCAGTTTTTCCCCATTGAGAATGATATTCGCTCTGGGTTTTTCATAGATGGCTTTGATGATATTGAGGTTTGTACCTTCTACCCCTACACTTTGGAGAGTTTTGATCAAGAAAGGATGCTGTTACTTTGTCAAATGCTTTTTCAGCATCTATTGAGAATATCATATGGTTCTTATTCTTTCTTTTATTAATGTATTGTATCACATTAATTGATTTGCAGATGTTGAACCAACCTTGCAGCCCTGGAATAAATCCTACTTGGTCATGGCGAATAATCCTTTTAATGTACTGCTGGATCCTGTTGGTTAGTATTTTGGTAAGAATTTTTGTATCCATGTTCATCAAGGATATTGGTCTGTAATTTTCCTTTTTGGTGGGGTCTTTGTCTGGTTTTGGGATCAAGGTCATGCTGGCCTCATAAAATGAGATTGGAAGTTTTCCTTCCATTTCTATTTTTTGGAACAGTTTCAGGAGAATAGGTATTAATTCTTTAAATGTTTGATAGAATTCCCCTGGGAAGCCATCTGGCCCTGTGTTCTTGTTTGTTGGGAGATTTTTGATGACTGCTTCAATCTCCTTACTGGTTATGAGTCTGTTCAGGTTTTCTATTTCTTTCTGGTTCAGTTTTGGTAGTTATATTATATGTCTCTAGGAATGCATCCATTTATTCCAGATTGTCAAATTTGCTGGCGTATAGTTGCTCATAATATGTTCTTATAATTGTTTGTACTTATTTAGTGTTGGTTATGATCTCTCCTCTTTCATTCATGATTGTATTTATTTGGGTCCTTCCTTTTTTCTTTTTGATAAGCCTGGCCAGGGGTTTATCAATCTTATTCTTTCAAAGAACCAGCTCCTAGTTTTATTGATTTGTTCCACTGTTCTTTTGGTTGATATTTCATTGATTTCTGCTCTGATTTTTATGATTTCTCTTCTCCTGCTGGGTTTAGGCTTTTTTTGCTGTTCTTTCTGCAGCTCCTTTAGGGTTAGGTTGTATTTTTGAGACCTTTCTTGTTTCTTGAGAAAGGATTGTATCACTATATACTTTCCTCTCAGAACAGCCTTTGCTGTGTCCCAATATTCTGAACAGTGTGTATTCATTTTCATTTGTTTCCATGAATTTTTTTCAATTCTTTAATTTCCTGATTGACCCATTCATTCTTTAATAGGATGTTCTTTAGCCTCCATGTATTTGAGTTCCTTCCAGCTTTCCTCTTGTGATTGATTTCTAGCTTCAGAGCACTGGGGTCTGAAAATATGAAGGGAATGATCCCAATCTTTTGGTACTGGTTGAGACCTGATTTGTGGCCCAGGATATGATCTATTCTGGAGAATGTTCCATGTGCGTTGGAGAAGAATGTGTATTCTGTCGCTTTGGGATGGAATGTTCTGAATATATCTGTGATGTCCCTCTGGTCCAGTGTGTCATTTAAAATCTTTATTTCCTTAGTGATCTTTTGCTTGGATGATCTGTCCATTTCAGTGAGGGGGGGTTGTTAAAGCTCCCTACTATTATTGTGTTATTGTCAATGTGTTTCTTTGAGTCTGTTATCAATTGATTTATATAATTGGCTGCTCCCATGTTAGGGGCATAGATATTTAAAATTGTTATATATTGTTGGACAGACCCTTTAAGTATGACACAGTGTCCTTTATCATATCTTACTATAGTTTTTGGCTTAAAATATAATTTATCTGTTATAAGGATTGCTACCCCAGCTTTTTCTTGAAGTCCATTAGAATGGTCATTTATTTTCCACCCCCCTCAGCTTAAATCTGGAGGTGTCTTTGGGTCTAAAATGAGTCTCTGGTAGACAGCATATAGGTAGGTTTTGGTTTTTTATCCATTCTGATACCCTGTGTTTTTTGATTAGGGCATTTAGCCCATTTACATTCAGGGTAACTATTGAAAGATATGAATTTAGTGCCATTTTATTGCCTAGATGACTGTTACTGTATATTGTCTCTGTTCCTTTCTGGTCTACTACTTTTAGGTTCTCTCTTTGCTTAGAGGGCCCCTTTCAATATTTCCTGTAAGGCTGGTTTGGTGTTTGCAAATTCTCTTACTTTTTGCTTGTCCTGGAAGCTTTTTATCTCTCCTTCTATTTTTCAATGACAGCCTAGCTGGATATAGTATTCTTGGCTGCATATTTTTTTTCATCTAGTGCTCTGTATATATCATGACAGTTCTTTCTGACTTGCCAGGTCTCTGTGGATAAGTCTGCTGCCAATCTAATATTTCTACCATTGTATGTTACAGACTTCTTGTCCTGAGCTGCTTTCAGGATTTTCTCTTTGTCACTAATACTTGTAAGTTTTACTCTTAGAAGACAGGGTATGGACCCATTTTTCTTGATTTTGATGCTTGTTCCCTTTGCCATATTAGGGAAATTCTCTACTATACCTTACTCCAGTAAACCTTCTGCCATTCTCTCTTTTTCTTCTTCTTCTGGGATCCCAATTAGTTTAATATAGTTTCATTTTATGGTATGACTTATCTCTTGAATTCTCCCCTCATGGTCCAGTAGTTGTTTGTCTCTCTTTTTCTCAGCTTCTTTATTCTCTGTCATTTGGTCTTTCATATCACTAATTTTCTCTTCTGCCTCATTTATCCTAGCAGTAAGAACCTCCATTTTTTATTGTACCTCGTTAATAGCTTTTTAGATTTCAACGTGGTTAGATTTTAGTTCTTTTATTTCTCCAGAAAGGGATTTTATTTCTCCAGAAAGAGATTCTCTAATACCTTCCATGCCTTTTTTGAGCCCAGCTAGCCCCCTGATAATCATCATTCTGAACTTTAGCTCTGACATATTGCCAATGACCGTATTGATTAGGTCCCTGGCCATCAGTACTGTCTCTTGTTCATTTTTGGGGGGTGAGTTTTTCCACCTTGTCATTTTATCCAGATATGAATATATGAGTGAGAGAATAAAATACTAAAAGGGTGGCAAAGACCCCAGAAAAATATACACTAACCTAATCAGAAGAGATCCAAAAAGGGGGGAAGGAGAAAGGGGGGAAATAAAAAAAAATAAAAAGTTAAAAAAAATATATATATATATATAGAGAGAGAGAGAGAGAGAGAACACTGGTGAATAGAAAAGATTTTAGGTGTATTCTGGATTTCTTAGAAGAAACTATATCCCTGTATTTTAAAGAAAGAAAAACTTATATATATACAAAAAATAAGGGTAAACACAATGAAGGGGTGGAATATGACTGTAAAGATGAAAATTTTAAAAATATTCTAAAAAAGGAATTGATAAGTTGGTTGAAAAAAGAAAAAAGAGGAGAGAATGTGATCAAACTGGAGACTAGAACAAAGCCATGTGCTAGATTTAGGGTATATTTTGATCTAATAGAAGATACTGTATCCCCAAATCTTAAAGAAAAAAAACCTATATGTATACATAAAATAAGTTTAAATACAATGAAGGGATAAAATATGACTGTAACAATGAAAATTTAAAAAGATTTTTTAAAAAGGTATTGTTAAGATAAAATAGTTAAAAGGGAAGAGGAAAAGGTTAAAAAAAAACAAAAAATTGTTTTTAAATTCACTTTGCAAGACTGAAGGATCAAGGGAAAGAGTCTATGAATTCTATGCATTGCTTTCCCGTATCTGGAGTTCCCAGTTCTCGTTGATCGATGATCTTGGTCTTGGTTGGATATTCTTGCTGATCCTCTGGGGGAGGGGCCTGTTGCAGTGATTCTCAAATGTCTTTGCCTGAGGCAGAATTTCACCTCCAGACTAAGTAATTTGCTCGGGTTCGCTCTCGGGAGCTTTCATTCCCTGAATGCTTTCTGTAGAGCTCTAGAGGACCAGAGTGAAAATGGTAGCCTCCAAATCTCCAGCTCAGAGGAACTGAGAGCTTGAGGCCCCACTCTTCAGTGCACCATCAGAGAAAAGCAGTCAATCCCTCCCATCTCCCTGGTCTCCCACCGCACTCCAAGCTCACCCAGCCTGTGACCGAGCATTTCTCTCTCTTATGCATGACCCCATTGAGTCTCCAAACCCAGCAGATCCTGCTGTGCATTCCCGCACCACTCTTCCAGCAATTTCTGGCTTTTTAAAATGATATTTATGGTTGTCTTATTTCTTCCCTTCTTATTCCACAAATTTACCAGAAAATAGGAGAGGGGAGCTCTGGACCAACTGGAGAGCTGGGATCAAACTTAACAGACACTCTTCTGCCACCATTCTAGGGATTTGTGAAAAAGACCTTGTGTATCTTGTATCTGTAGATCCTCTACCCATCCTTCATCCAAACATATATTCTAACAAATACGTTCCCACTATAGGATTTTCACACCGAACAACCCACACTCCAAAGTATTACTAGAACTCCTAAAACGGGATTTGATTTGGAAATGCAAAGGGAACAGAAAAGGCCTTTGCTGACTCAAAGTTTTCCCTAAATGCCATCACTCTCAAAACTCATCCTATTAAAAATAGGACAGCCTGGATCATTTTTAACACAGAAATATTTGTTGAATGCTTAATGAATGATTTATTTGAAAAGCTTATACACTGAACCTTTCAATGTGATGAGAAAATTTTAGAAGCTATTAATAATCCTTTATACCTGGTTATTTAGGAACTAGCTGTTCTTTTTGTTACAGTTCACCTTTCCTCTAAAACAGATCTGTCGTTTAAATTTACATTCTGTATTTAATACATGCACATACTAAGTATATTTAAAATACATTATTCTTCATCTTTGAGAATTTATCCAGGATACCCTCCCAGCTAAAATCTGCCATCTTCAATTTTCCAATACACGGTTCATGTATTAGTGTTCTACAAAGACAACCCCTAGTGATAGTCCCTTTATAGGTTTTCCATCAAGACTTTGTATGTAACTACTTTTCTCATGTATGTTAGTTACCCCATATAAACTATAAGTGAAATCCCCAACTGACCAATGGGTAAACAACCTACTAGGAAAGAAGGGAAAAGGGAATGTTTGACAAAATATTAAGGAATCTGATTTTGCACACTGGTGGAGGTAGTCAAGGCCTATCAGGTGGGAGCTTCTCTCCAAATGCCCAAGAATAAGATGAACTCCACAGACCTTCCCATTACTTGTACATAGCACATACAAGAAAGACCAGACAGACTAGAGCATGGCATCATTTCCCCATAGAAATACAGTCTGAGGGAGTACACATCACAGGAGAATCCAAACCCTTCAGCTCCATTACACATGCTCACACACACACACACACAAATCTATGTATCATCAGAAAAGATATTACTGGAACTAAAAAAAACTGAAAGTATGAACTGCAGAATCGTCAGAGTGATGAGTCTGAGAAATCCACACAATTAGCCTAGTCCGATGCCAAAAAACCAGTTTCCATGCAATCGTCATGGGTGGAGAACAGATTCCTGAAAAGGTTAACAAGCTGGAACCAGAACAGATTCCTGAAAAGGTTAACAAGCTGGAATAACAAACCAGGAGAATCCAGGCAGGTCCTGGACTGCAAGTGGCTAATTAATTCAGTTGAAGACAGGCAGAAGTTTGTAATAGAATTATGCTACGTATTTTCTCATTACTAGATCTCCAAAACAAGTGGCAGGTATAAATGTGACCCATGGATACTGAAATTACCCCATCCCCAGCTACCCCAACCCAGTCTCAACACCACCCCTCCTTTGGTATGATCTCTTTGTTAGCTCTGGACAAGGGGGTGGGGCAGAACAAAGACAAAAAACAATAAACAAAAACAGTGCTGCACAGGTACTCAAATTTCACTCCTGCTCTTCCACTGCTCCCAATTTCAACTAATGCTCTACCACAGCCTTGACTGCCTGCCTTCCCATAGTAATGCTCAACTACTGGGCAGATGTCCCTGCCCACATGCTTCAGCAAAACTGACTGTGGTCCAGAGCAAAAAATGGGAGGTTATTTTACCTCCCATATAATCAGAGCTGTTGCCCACACCCCCCCATAGTAACTGTTCATTGCCTGACTGGTCAGATGGTTCTCTGCTTAGTTTTCTGTTGGATGTAGTAGGTTACTTGTAAGAAAAATGCCACCCTTCCTTCATGATGTTTTCATTTAAAAGTAGAAGCTATTTCTAGGTTTTTTTTATAGTCCCTTTAATCTGGGCTGGACTTACAATATGATTTGGCAAACAGAATGTAGGGGAGGTGATGTGTGCCTCTTAGACCTCTACAACCACCAACAGAAAAAGCCCAGCCAGCCTGCTCCAGAGTGCCGGACCACATGAACCAGCCACTACTTTCAGCCCAGGTAACAGTCAACAACCAGAGGCAGACATGCCTAACTGTCCTGCAGCTCCCCACAGATACAGGAGATAGCCACCCAGCTGGGGCTGGCCCCAAGTGCTGACCCACAGAGTATAGGTCACACACTTGGCTATTATTTGAAGCCATTAAATTTGGGGGTGGTTTGTAACATGGTAATTAAGAGACTAGGCTATTAATAAGTTGCCCACATTGCAGGTAGCTCTAGATTGGATAACTCTATATAGCATACATGATTGAGTCTTCTAGGATAGATCCTCTGTATTAGAATATTAAAAGTGTTCTATTATAATACTATATTTTACTAGGCTATTACATTGAATTACTTATAGATTCTTTTTCAGAGTACACAGATATTCCGGGAGAAGCCACATCTGTGTTGGGGATAAAATGGCAAGGACGACATTACATTACTCCTTGATGCACACCATATCCAAACACACAGTTCCCTCTAGCAGCCAAGGCTTGCCACTCGTCCATTCCACCTTGCTAAACTTCATCCTCTCTCACAACTTTTCTCCAAGTTACTCCCAGATGGCTTTCACTAAGGCTCCAATTCTCTAACACATAGCTTTATAGACTTTTATCACTTACGGGGCCTACAGATATGAGCACCTTAATTGGCTATCAATAGCAAGAAAATTTTTTTCATATGCAAAGAAATCCAAATTTGGAGTTCCAGGTTTGCTTAGCTCAGCAGCTCCAAAATATCACTAGGAATTTCATTACACAACTGTTTAAGACATCAGCATGGTCCTCAGAATGGCTCTCTCCTGTGTACCAAATTGTTGCCATAAATATAAACCTCAGATCTAGACATGGCAACAGCTCTTCCTAAGTGGGTCTTTTATAAGAGCCAGAAAGGGTTTCCCAGTAGTCCATAGAGGGAACTCATTTCAGATCCTATCAGCTGGAATTGAGTCATGTCTCTTTTTCTAGACTAGTCATTGGCAACCAGTATAGTAGAGTCATGATTAGCTCCAGTGAGCATTAGCCCCATTAGCAATGTTCACTAAAACACTCGACCTCTATGTAGGAATGATCTCAGATCATTTTTATGGTGTTCAGAAGCTCTATGCAGTTTGGCATATTTGGCCTAAAAGCCTGCTTTCTACTCATTTGGGGACTTTAGGATAATTTTTTTCCCATCTCTACCTCTACACAGCCAATATTCCCTATTATGTGTGGTTTTAGAGAAGCACTACTTTGTGATTGGGATCAGATTCTCACAATTTCTCTCCCAGGTTCCACTCTTCCAACTCAAATTCAGCTCACATTCAGTCCCTGAACCATCAACATCACCTACATCACCTAGGATTTTTTTTTTTTTTTCTTATAGCCCCATCTGAGAGCAGTGAATCAGAAAATCTGAGGGTAAGACCCAGCCAAGTTAGATTTAATGTCTTTCAAGTCATTCAGAAGCTCCCTAAAGGTGAAAACCACTGCATTACATATTAGCAATGTGGCTTTGTGTAAGACATTCTCAGCCTCAGACTGTCCATCCTTAAAATGGAGTAGTACAATCTCTTAAAGTGTTACTGCAAAAATTAAGAAACTATACATAAAGTAGTTAGTGAAGTGTCTGATGCGGACATATTAAGCATGGTGCCAACACATGAACAGAATAGATGTTAGCATATCTTCACATAAGGCTTGGTAATAAGATCAGCATATGACCTTAAAGGTATATAAATACATTAAATGGATTAAAAAAAATATATATATATATATGTTATTTTGATATGTTTTCTAGCTTTTTAGTTTTTATTCTTAATATAGCACATAGGTTAAAAACAGAAAAACCTTATAAAATAGCAGCTACCTACCACTTAGCTATGTTTAGTTAACTTATTTTCATGTTATTAAACACATGGACTTTATTTCTTAATTTCAGACATTCCTATCATGAGGAGGAGGATTTCATTTTCTTATAGTATCTCCAGTTCCTTTTTCTTCTCAGTCTTGTCTCCATATTTAGCTAATATTCTTTATACTATCACTCTAAGTGTAATTATTTTTTAAAAATTACCATGACAATATTTGTTGTATACTTTCCTTTGGCGGCTATAATTGCTCAATATTCCAACAGCTCAACAGATCCAACAGCTTAGGAAAATGCTTCTCAATAATACTTCCTACACAAATACATCAAGTAAACTATCTGTTTCATTTTTCCCAAGAAAACATCCTCTTGGAATTTGAATTGGTTGCTGAGATTCCCCCACCACATCCTTACTATGTCTTGGAGGGACCCTCTCTGACCCTCAGCTCATCATCTTCACTTCGTGCTGTCTATGCTGGTGGTTTGGGTCTTCCAGCAGCTTCCTGAGAAGGGGGACAGCAGAGGTAAAGTTTTAGAGTTCTTGCAGGTTTATAAGTTTTTCACATTTGAGGGTCCACTTGATTGTGACTAGAATCCCAGGTTAAAAATCACTTTTCATTGGGATACCTGCATGGCTCAGTTGGTTAAGCAGCTGTTTTCAGCTCAGATCATGATCCCAGGATCCTGGGATCAAGTCCCATGTTAGGCTCCCTGCACAGCAGAGAGCCTGCTTCTCCCTCTCCCTGCCACTCTGCTTGCTTACACTCTATCTCTGTCAAATAACAAAGATCTTAAGAAAACAAAACAAAACAAAACAAAAAACCTCTATCTTTAAAAAAAAAAAAAAAGCCCTTTTTCATCAGAATTAGAAGGGATCGCTCTAGAACTTACTACTTTCTAGGGTCCAACTCCATGTTTTTTCCCCAATTTACTAAATTTGCCCTTTTTAGTTTCTGTAAGTTTTCATCTTTAGTGTGTTACTACTGAACAGCAGGTTTTCATAGGAATCTTTTGTTCACCATAGCAAGCACTCTGAGGGACCTTCTCTCTTGGGAAGTTTTCTATCATTTGAGAATTTTCTCTTCTCTGGTTCTTGTTCTCTTTATGAACTATTAGATAGTAGATGCTCTGGTTGACACTTAAATCTTCTCATTTCTATCCCATTATGTACTTTTTTGGGTACTATTTCAGTATTTTCCTCTCCTTTTTAAAATTACCAGATCATAAATTTGTCTTTTATGTTTTTGTCTGTTTGTTTGTTAAGAATGTTCTCTGCAGGGGCACCTGGGTGGCTCAGTGGGTTAAAGCCTCTGCCTTCGGCTCAGATCATGACCCAGGGTCCTGGGATCGAGCCCCGATCAGGCTCTCTGCTAGGCGGGGAGCCTGCTCCCCCCCCCCCCCGCCTGCCTCTCTGCCTACTTGTGATCTGTCTGTCAAATAAATAAATAAAAATCTTTAAAAAAAAAGGCAATAATAAAAAAAAGAATGTCCTCTGCATTGCCTCTACCTCCAATTTTCTGTGTGTGTTTGGTTGGTTTTCATATTGGAAGCTTTCTTCAAATAGCTCATGGTCCTTTGTTATCCTTATAGAATTTAGAATGGGGCATTAATATAATGCTGTTTTGGTGATTTTTGACCAATTTTGGAGATTTTGGATTTTACTTGTAAGACCATCAGAATGAGAACTGGAGAATTCTTTGCAGACCCTCCAAGTGTCAATCTGTTTCCTATGGTGTTTCTTAGATGGGGAAAAAATAAAACTTCCAGTTCTCTGCCAAGGTGTATGGTTCCAAAAACCAGATGAAAACCTAAAACTAATGTAAACTTGTGTGTCAACTCTATTTCAATTAAGATGCATTCCCCCCCAAAAAATTAGATGAAGGGAGCTGGAAAAGCTGCCATTCAGTATGCAAATTTATACTTACTCTCCAACCCTTCCTTCAAGACAAGAAAATTGCCCATTGCACAGAAAAGTGACCAATATTCTCTACTGATCTACATCACATCAAACTACTTTATAATTTGGACAAATCTTTGGTTTCCCTAATGCATCTAGTAGCACCTGTTATGTCCTGAACAGTGTTCTTCCAAAATTCGTATGTTGAAGCCCTAACCCCCAGTACCTCAGAACTGGACAATATTTAGATGTAGGGCTTTTAAAGAGTTAAGGTAAGAGGAGGTCTTTGGGGTGAACCTGAATATAATCTGTTTTTAACAAAGGAGATTCGCACAAAGGAGAAACATCAGGGATTCTTCTGCACAGGTGAAAAGCCACCTGAGGACACGGGGAGAAAGCGGCCATCTGCAAGCCAAAAGGAAAAGTCTCAGAAGCACGCAACCCTG
This sequence comes from Neogale vison, assembly GCF_020171115.1. Lineage (NCBI taxonomy): Eukaryota > Metazoa > Chordata > Mammalia > Carnivora > Mustelidae > Neogale > Neogale vison. The sequence continues at coordinate 167,137,475 of NC_058093.1, read as the reverse complement.
CCAAAGCCTGGATCTTGGACTTCCAGCCCCTAAAGGTGTGAGAAAAAAAAATTAAATTCACTCAGTACTTGGTTATGGCAACCCTGGCAAACTATTTCCGTACCCACCTGTGCATAAGTTACTAATCACAATTCACTAGAATAACTGATTTGATTAATTGGTGCCCTGCCCATATGCTTTCATCTACTATGACGAGATCAACTATAAAGTGCTCCCATACATACTAGGAGCTTCACTCAACCCTGGAGGCCAAGGGAGTGCGGAGGGCAAGCCATAGTTCATGCTCCTGGGGCCAACAAGTGACCACAGTGGGGGTCCGGCTTCCTTAACCCTTAAAGGGAACAATTCCAGCCTGTGTCTCTCAGATTGCTAGCAGAGCTGGGCACCTTTTGCCCACTACACTCCCACTGCTGGACCTTAAAGCTGAAGGATTACACAGGGAGAAATCCAAAGGAAAAAATGCAAAGCAATTATTTCAAAATGTATTATCCTTTATCCCTACTAAATTAATAAAAATTTGATCTGCTGCTGCTCCTGCCTTTTCTTACAGGTGTCAGCTATAAAGGACTGCTCTCAAATCTGACTCAAGTTACATAGAAGGTTTGCATAAGAGCTTAAAAAGGAGAATTAGAAATTCATTTTATTATACAGTAAAATATTAAAGTTTCTATTGTGTTATCAGATTTAGAAATTTAAATTTTATCAGCATAAGACATTTTGTTATACCAGTGACTCATGTCTGCTGAGGTGGTTGTGGAATGCTATTCCTCTAATAATTCAAAACATGAAGTCTCAGTGGCATTTCACGGTGTTTTCCCCTCTAGGATCAACATGGATTTTTTGTACAACTACAGCTTACAGAGAAGACACTACTATCAGGAAGGTTTGGCAACAAGAAGAACATAAGTTCAAAGAAAATAAATAATATCATGTTGGGGCTTTTAATTCCCCCTTAGGCTGAATCTATAATCTCCTTCAATCTAGAATTTCTTACCCCTAGTAATTCACTGTTCCCATACCTGGTGGGTTAGTTTTTTAGTTGCCTCCAAAACAGATTGGATTCAAGTAGCTATTTGGGGAGCTAGAAGTATCCCAGTAGAATAAAAAGGATAATTCAAATCTTCCAAAGATGGGATATTTCCAAATGAGACACATTTAATTTAAAGAGAGTTTTAAACCAGAAGAGACGAAGATCTCTCCAAGATGTAAGACATCACACAGGTCTATCCACTAGTAGAAAAAATTAGGACCGGGGCGCCTGGGTGGCTCAGTGGGTTAAACCGCTGCCTTCGGCTCAGGTCATGATCTCAGGGTCCTGGGATCGAGTCCCGCATCGGGCTCTCTGCTCAGCAGGGAGCCTGCTTCCTCCTCTCTCTCTCTGCCTGCCTCTCTGCCTACTTGTGATCTCTCTCTGTCAAATAAATAAATAAAATCTTTAAAAAAAAAAAAGAAAAAAAAAAAGAAAAAATTAGGACCAAGAACAAAGTTTTACACACCATTAACTGTGGCCTGAGAACAGCAGAAGTCTAAAGTGATGTAGACAGGAAAAGAATTTAAGCAATCTAGGGGCAGGCTTGGTGCCCTATTTTCCATGCTGAACGCGCCATGCCTACAACAGTGCCTGGGACATAGGAGACAATAGGGAATATTTTCAGGAGGAAGGATTCAACAAAATAAGGATGGTTTCAGGGTTCCCAACAGCCTCATTTCATTAAGATGTTAAAAATTAAAAACAAGATCTTTCTGAAACTCTGACAGACGTGACAAGAACAAATTGGCAATATATCTAGTAGAAGCAGTCCTCATAAAAAAGGTCATGGTAATGCGAATGCATAGAATATTTCTGAATAGAAAAGAATGGCAGGAGGGGGAGGATCCACCACTTTGAAATGTGAAAAATAACGTGAAAATACCAAGTATTACTGGAGAACAAACTTATTTTATTAATATTTGGAAGGTAAGTCTTTTAGTCCACAACAGCCCCACTAAAATTAGAACATTAACAGGTTTTTATTACCTACTAGTGAGTAGCATTAAGTAGGCTTGTATACAAAGGAGACAGAAGCCATACATTTGGATAATTAAGACAAGAAAATTCTGGAATCTGAATATTCAAAACGACTGAAGTTTTAGAACCTTAATGGCCCAATCCTGGAGTCTGAATGCCCAGGTTTGGAACCCAGCTTCACAACGCATTACTGAATAACCTGGTGCAGGTTCCTTAACATTTCTGTGGGTCTGTTTCCTCCTCTGTAGAATGGGAATAATAGCCCCTCACCATCAGGTTATCATCAGGATAAGGATTCTTATAAAACATGTAGTAAATTTCTGACATGGAGTATGAGACAGGTTTCTGCCATTCAACACAGGGACCTTCCCTAGTTAAGATCTGACTCAGTAACAGCTGATAATTTAGCATTTACTTTAGGGCTGGTCGCTGTGCAAAGTCCTTTGCATGTATTAACCAGTTCTAATAAGTATTACATATCAAAATGCCTAAAATGCCATTATTTTCTTTGACAGCCATATGTTTGACCAAAGAACACAAGCAATATCATTAGTTTTTAGTTTATTTTTTTTTAATAGGAGTTGCTATTTTCAGGTTTCTCAACACTATTTTTGAAATGGTTACTGTTCTTTAACATATGTGCAGGCAAATATATTTAGCTGTGATTAATTTCACATTCTTAGTCCTGAACCATCACTGCAGCTAGCTTGAGTCTATTTTCCATCAGAAGTCTGTCTTCCAAAATATTAAATACCATTTGCAACTCTGAGTTGAATACTGAAAGCAAAATTGAAACCCAATGGTTTACTATCAATAACCTTCCAGTTAACCTATAAACCAGTTGTTTTAATATCATCTTGGGACTTTTAACTTACCCAGCCGACCACTTAAAATCTTTGAGCTTAGAAATTACATGACCCACAACACGGTACAGTCTTACAGTATTGTAAGGATTAAGTGAAAATACATCAAAAATCCTGTGCGCACTACACTCTGCTAGTAGTAGACACTCAAAGGCTAGTTTCCCTTCCCCTCATTCAGTTAATGGTGATGTTTCCTTGGCGTTGGACTTGCTGGCTGGGGTGCCCCTGCCCCATGACTTTGTCAGGATACTTAATGTAAGGGCCTATTCAGCCAGAGTGGCCCCACCTTGGTTGAACAGCCATTTTGTTGTTTATGCAGTAAAACTTAAACTTGAACTGTCCTTGCCCCCCTTCCCCTCAGGGGACTTTCTTAAAAACAAGCCCGAGAAACCAGTCCCAGATAACAAAGCCCAAATACAAGGGTGGGTCAGGCCAGGTGGAGGTATCCAATAAGTGGGGGCACATACTGTCTCACTAGTTACCAAGGAGTATGGACCCCACCTTTTGGGTGCCAATTCTTACCAAGGTGATAGGCTGGTTCAAATATCTACTATAGGGTAAATTATAATTCAGTTGGTCACTTATGTGTGACCTAGCATGACTGGGCAGCTTTCTCTGTGTGTGACAATCTCATTGGCCACCTGTGTGTGGCCAGGCTCAACCACATGGCAGGGGGTAACTTTGCTCTATAAAAGTTAGTCTGTGAGGCAGGCAGGGGTCGCCCTCTCTGTAAGGGACAGCCCACCGGACTGTTTGAGGGTCGGTTTGATTCTTGATGCTTGGCGCAAAATAAAGCTTTGCTTTGTATCAGTCTCACTCCTTTGACCATGGACCCATTATGGTCCATGTTAATGTAGCACTCGCCTCCACAAGCTGGGGCTAAAACTACCTGAAACCTGCAAGCAAAAATTCATCCATTTAAGTCACAAGGCCGTACCAGAAACATAAAAGTGTGATTGGGTTTTACTTCAGTCCTTCAGAAGGATCCACGCGAGACCCGCGCTTGAGCCACAATGCCCAGCGTCTAGGGCGGCAACACGCAGGACAGACACGGATGCTGCGCTTCCCTAAGCATCCCAGGGGCGGTTCCTACACCTGCCGCCGTTGAGACCCACGCGCGGAAATCCCGCTCCGCCGCTGACCTGGTGACACAGGTCCCCCCAGCCCCCGGCCCACGCTCTGGGTTGCGTCGCTGAGGTCAGCACTCACCTTCCCCGCCGCGGTGAAAATCGTTTTGACTCAGAAGACCCCGTGGGCTCAACAAGCCAGGCCTACGCAACAGGGGAGACCTGGGGCCCCTCCCGCGGCCTGCTGATGAGCTGGGCTCAGGGGTGGCCTGGGTAGTGTCGTCAGGGTCGGAAGGCAATTGTGCGGTACCTCGAGCCTTGAGATGCGCAGCTACAACAGACGGCTCAGGGCTTGCCTGGAACAACACCTCTGGACCTCCAGAGCCGTGCTCGACCGGAGAGGGCCTCCTGCCTCTTCTTCTGCTCCTCTTTCTCTTTCTTTCCGCTCACCGCCAGACACCAGACTGGAGGAACCTGCGGGGTCTCAGCAGTTTCTTTTGAGCTGGGTTGGAATGCGGGCGAGGGTTCTACAGAGTTCTTTCTGCTTAGCATATACCCTTATGAACCCCTCTCCCAAACTCGATTCCACCCTGGCGCAAAGCTAAAACAGGTTGGTCTCATAAATTCAGTGCAACAATTCGATTTCACAGAGAGAGAGAGAGCAAGATATCAGTCTAGCTGGTTGTGTCCCATATATGTGCAAAAGGAGAATCATTTTCTATATATGACTTCTTTTTTTTAACAACTGTTAGTTTTGGCACCATGCACAAAGAACTCCAGAAACACCTTAAAAAAATTTTTTTTCACCAAAACGTAACAACTGAAAATATCACCCAAACGTATTTCCTCAGAGGCCAGTTTGAACAGCCCAGGCCACATTTTAAATATGTATCAGTGGATTAAATAACAGTCATAGACGTGCTATTCTTTATTCACATTCTCAAAGAACACAATATATGTATGTTTTTCAAGAAATATCTGAGAAATAAAATGAAATGGTACATTATTTTTCCCCCAAAAGAAATTATTTGGTAAACAGCATTATCTTGAAAGCAACTAGTTCTTTTTAATGCTTATCATGCTTTCCTTGTATTCAGTTTAAATGTCACACATCCCCATCTATAGGTGGGCTATTGTCAGTGACCTTTATATTATGTTGAAAAAGCACCAGGAATTTCTCTTTTTTCCCCTGTATTTTCAAAGAAAAGGGGAAAAAAAACATTCAAGTCCACTCTTTCACTGCCAAAAATGTGTGCAGAGTTCAGAGTTCCCTGTTGTATGACATCACACTTGTAATCATATTGATGACAACTTCAGCAGAATTCCAGGGATCCCTTTAGCTACTATCCAAATGTCAGAGACGGGGTGAGGGGGCTCCCCTTAGTAGGTTTTGTGTGCGCATCTGTCTCTGAACAAGATGGTAACCTTAACCTAGGCTCCCATGGATTCATAAATAATGCAGGAGAAGTAGTTATGCCAAGACATAAACTTCGGTCCTAAAGTGCTTTTTTAAAAATGTGCGTGTGTATATTTATATTTATATCAAGACTTTACCCTGCATTGTAAACTAACAACAGAAAATGTTAGACAATTAAACGCTAATGATTCAAATTGGGTGCTTATGTTTTGGATTACTAGCTTAATAGGGTTAGCATTTAAATGGTCAGTTTTGAATTTAACAAACAGCCATTAAGATGCATCAGGCAAGTTTGGGGTTGGGGGCAGTTAGCAGCTATTGTTTTAATCTGGCTGGCTATGGACTCACCAAAAGGGCAGAAATGGGATTTACATTAGTGAAGGCTATTTTTGTTAGTGGGAGAGTCAGAAAGCTTTTCTTCAAAATAAATGAAAGGAATGGTTTTGAAAGTCTGGCATGTGGGAAAAACTAAATCTTCCATTCGGTCTCAACCAGCCTAGAGATTTACATTGTCATTCCCTCTTTGCCCTCGAAGGCTTCCGTGCAAATGTTTTCGTTCCCAAGCATTTGCCTTGCACGTTGCTCATGGCATCTCGGGTCCCTCTCAAAGGATCCCTTGGATACTGAGCCAACTGTCTCCGAGATTCATTATTCTGGACTTTCTGGGGTTAATACCCAAATCCTCTCCCTTGGCGGTACAAGTCAGAGGAGGAATGGAGGGGAAAAATTACATGAAAATTCCTAAAGGCATTGTCTGTTGAAAAGAGGACAATAATTAAGAGATAATGTGAAAGGGGAGAGAACATTCTCACAGGATAATGGTCTCCTGCTGCTAAAAGAATGCCAAGGCAAAGCCTGCACCATTTATGGAAAATAAATGTCATGGCGAGGGAGGTTAAGACATTTACTTTCAAATCAGAAGAGCCTGTCCCTTGACAGAGTCTTGTTATTTCAAATTATCAAAGCTGATGGAATTGTTTTATCCAATAGGTGATCATGCAGCAGAGGGCTGCTCACTAAGTCATTAGGAGCCTGCAGAATTAGAAGCCCTCTGATAGATGATAGATAGAGAAATAGATAGATGATAGATAAAACACTGGTTGTCTTGAGCTGGTTAAGAGAGGAGCAAGTACAGCATAATTTTTAACAAGGTCTTCACCAGGCTGTGCTCAGAGGGATTCCAACTGCTTAACATCAGCATGCATTCTATAAAAGCTTTCTAAGAGCAATGTCCTTTCCTTTGCTAAATGAGAATAAAATTGCTCCGGAGGTGCAAACTGAAGGATAAAGGATATGGGTAAAGGTAGGGAGGAGGCAGTCTTTATAGTGGAAATATTTTTAGGGGAAGCAGGGGCCTTTCTGTACCCTCAAATCACACTCATAAGACTAATTCCAGCGCTGTCTTTCACAGAATGAATTCCAAAGGAATTGCAAGGTTGTTTCAAATGACTGCAAATGAAACTCAAACTGCAACATGGTTAAGTGTTTTTGGCCATGGATGGAATGGCACATGGATGTATTGCTCAAAAAAAAAAAAAATTAAAATTAAAAAAAACCCAAAAACAAACAAAACAAAAAAACAAACAAAACCCATTAATACAAGTAGATTTTTTTCATATAAATGATGCACAAGTTTTATTCAGTCATATAGAAGAATCATAGCCAATATCTTTTGTTCTGCACTTGTGTGATACGATTTGATTCACCATAAACAACATTGAGAAGTTATATAAAGCCTACATAGTTAAAGATATAAAGCTATGTAAAGCTATAGAGTTACATAAAACATTTGGTAAAAGTCTATTATATACAGAATTTACATTGGATATCTCTGGCCACGTAAATATGAACAAGGTACCCTCAAGGTATTTGTAATCCAGGGAAAGGAGAAGAAAAACTGTATCCATTTTTATCCAAAAAAAAAAAGGAATTGTGCCAATCCCAAAGAAAGAAATAAGAAAACCCAGGAGGGATCAATCAATTCTAGTTAATAAAATTGTGGACAGCTTCATGGAGAGGCATGTGGCTGCCAGGAGGGTGACCAAATCAGGACCCCAACAAGTTCAAAACCCCAGGTGGCTTCCCATGCCACTCAGGGTAAAAGCAAAAGTCCCTCCTGTAACCTAGGAGAGAATACATTGATATACTGCCATTCATTTATTCATTTCTTATTCACTCAATACATGCTGGCTTCCCTGCTGTTGCTTCAGGGCCTTTACACCTGTTGGCCCCACTACTATGTCTACTACATATTTTGCTTATTTTCCGCCCTTTCAGTTAGAATGTAACCGCTATAAGGACAGAAATGTTTTTATGCTTTCTTCAGTTAGAAGAGTCATAGTAGGTATTAACTGAATTCTTACATAAACAGTTTCATTGTTTTTCACATTTTTGGGAGGATTTTATTGTAGGAACTCTAATTCTATACCTGGCAGTGTATGCTGTTCCTATAAAATGTCTCCTTGGAACATGATAGAATGTCTTTAAGCAATATGATTTCTCTGAACTATTCCATCAGACTAAAATAGAAACTGTCTTATAATGTAAACAAATCATTGAATTTTTCCATCTGAAAAATAAAGGTATTCAACTAATGATAATCATAATTTAAATATTATCAACCATTTAATCTGCACATACTATGTGTAAGGCAAGGAAGCAATTACTTATGGAGTTTTTAATATATGCTAGCTACTGGAAAGATATAATGAATAAGAAATACAAGTTATATTGTTTGGCTCTTAAATCCCTCCAAAATCAATACAAAGGTCCACCTTTGTATTCAATTACCAAATATCTCTTGAGAACCTATTATGTGTCAGGTATGATGTAATGTATCTTCCCTTTCCTATGGTATTTTCTTCCACTTTGCAAAGTGAGCCTTCAAAAATTAGCCTTCTCATGTCCTTTTAAGTTTCGAGGATGTACTCATTCCCATAGCTGTTGGCGCTCTTCCTCCTGGCAATTCCTTTTCTCTTTATCTGTTCTTTGCCCCTCTTGAGGGGTATCCCCGTTTCACACAGTCTGGTCGCCCTTCTTTAGCCACCTTCATGCTGAGTTCACTTTAGCCCTTAACACATTCTCCTGCATGGCATCTTGCCACTCTTCCTCTGAACTTGACTTCACATCAGCATCACCTGGAAAGACTTTTTTTTTTTTTTTTAAGTAACAAAGTGTGCCAGGAAGTAACCCAAGACTCATTAATTTAGACCCAAAGTTGAAAACAAATTCCCTTATTCAAATAATAAGCCTAAATTTAATAAGGATGTTGGTATCATTTACTGAACATTACAATGTTGAGTATAACAGGAGGGGATCATTCAACAAAGTGGCAATTTTCATCTTAAATATTTGTTATCCACCAATTTAGACAAAACCCTGGGAATATTAGCTAAAATTATGTCAAATGTCTATTAAAGGTTTTCATTCCCTGCTTGTACTACAAGATAATGAACCATGTGATATGTGAGTACCAACTCACTCATTTCTTTCATAGTTTCGTTATTTTTGGATGGCAAAAGTTTTTAAATGAAGTTAAAGGCATATAACAAATAGGGACTTTCAGCTGTAACTTGCTACCTTTCCTCCAGTGTGGCAATTTTTTTCATAAAAATGATCAGAGTTTGGGGAACTTATGACTTTTAAGCCTTAAATTGTATAGCTGTCCTAAGGATTTCTGGATGAATAGATGACTTTTCCGTTAAAAATGTTTTTCTTTGTGTCCTCTTCAATTTCTTTCATAAGTGTTCTATAGTTTTATCAAACTCAATATCCAAAAAGCAAATAACCCAGTGAAGAAATGGGCAGAAGACATGAATAGACATTTTTCCCAAAAAAACCCCACTTAGATGGCTAACAGACACATAAAAAGATGCTTGACATCACTCATCATCAGAGAGATACAAATCAAAACCGTGATGAGAACTATCTCACACCTGTCAGGATGGCTAAAATTAACAACACAAGAAGCGTTGTGTTGGTGAGGATGCAGAGAAAGGAAAGGGAAACCCTCTTGTAAGAATGTAAAATGGTGCAGCCATTCTGGAAAACAGTATAGAAGTTTTTCAAAATGTTAAAAATAGGACTCTCCTATGATCTAGCAATTGCACTACTACATATTTACCTGAAGGATGCAAAAATACAGATTTGAAGGGGTACATGCACCCTAATATTTATGGCAGCATTATCCACAATAGCCAAACTGTGTAGAGAGCCCAAATGTCCATCGAATGATGAATGAATAAAGAAAATGTGGTATATATATAGCTACAATGGAATATTACTCTGCCATCAGAAAGAATGAAATCTTGCCATTTGCAATGATATGGATGGAGCTAGAGTGTATTACTCTAAATGAAACAAGTCAGAGAAAGACAAATGCCATATGATTTCACTCATATGCAGAATTTAAGAAAGAAAAACAAATATATGGGAAGGGAGTAAAGAAAAAAAGAAGAGAAGGAAACAAGCCATAAGAGCCTCTTAAAGATAGAGAACAAACTGAGGGTTGATGGGGGAAAATGGTTGGGGAATGGTCTAGATGGGAGAGGTATTAATAAGTAGGGCACTTGTTATGATGAGCCCTGGGTTTCGTATGTAATTGTTGAATCGCTGAATTCTACTCCAATATTACATTGTGTATTAACTACCTAAAGTTTAAATTTCAAAAAATAATTTTAAAAAAAAGTTGGGGGTGCCTGGGTTGCTCAGCGGGTTAAAGTCTCTGCCTTGGGCTCAGGTCATGATCCCAGAGTCCTGGGATCGAGCCCGGCATTGGGCTCTCTGCTCTGCTTCCTCCTCTCTCTCTGCCTGCCTCTCTGCCTGCCTCTCTGCCTACCTGTGATCTGTCTGTCAGGTAGGATAAATAAATAAAATCTTTAAAAAATAAATAAATAAATAATAAATAAATAAAATAAGTTGGGAGATGGAAAAAAAGAAAAAGAAATCTATTCTTTTTAGAGACATAAAAATTGTTTTTAGAACAATTGGGAGGTGCAGGTTATTATTAAAGTAACCATTACCTTTTTTTTTTTTTTTTTTAAGATTTTTTATTTATTTATTTGAGAGAGAGAGACAGTGAGAGAGAGAATGAGCGAGGAGAAGGTCAGAGAGCGAAGCAGACTCCCCATGGAGCTGGGAGCCTGATGTGGGACTCGATCCCGGGACTCCAGGATCACGCCCTGAGCCGAAGGCAGTCGTCCAACCAACTGAGCCACCCAGGCGTCCCATAACCATTACCTTTTTAAAAATAAGTATTTTTCTTTGCACAGAGGAAATTCTAGACTCCCAAGTCCAGCTATATTCTTATAAACTGTCATGTAATGGACTGATTTAGAAGGAAAAGGATAAGTCAGGGAAGTTGGCAGTTTAAGGGATGACATTACGCCCAGAACGTGGTGTAGGAAATCCTGGATTCTAATTAAAACCCTATCTTCTATCTGAACTTCCTTCATGATCCTATCGTGAAGATTCAAAGAACTTATGAGAGTGTACCTGAACTTAAAAGTTACTCAGAATGGTTTATTCTCTCATTTTCTGTCTATCCTCTCTCCATTTAACCCACAACTTTTTCCCTTAAATTTCTTACTTACGAACCACGATTGTTACCCAGACAAGTTTTTACATATAAGAAACCCTTTGTATTTAGAATACAGTAGGCTTTCAGAAATATTACAAAATGATACATTTGTAAAATCTATTTTGATTAAAAAAAAAAAACACCTTACTGATTTACTGTGCAGTAACATGAAACAAAATATTTTCTTACTTCTTGCACAGAAGGGGGTGTAACTGAAGTGTTCTAATATATAATTTTTGTGCCATGGTTTATTCACGCTCCAGGGGCAGATCGTGAATCCCCCCATAAGCTTTCCTGAAAGTTGATATTCACTCTACCATCTCCAAAACAAAAACAATGGGAAATTAGATCTAAACTGACATTCCCACTTGGCTATCTATCTTACAGTGTCTTCTATGCATTGATTCTTTTAGCAACAGAAAAATCACAAAACATTTATCTTAGGAAGTCTAACACATGCTCAACTTATTCCTGACACGTAGAAACATGAGGAGATCTGACATTAAAACCTGAAATTTCTCCTATTAAGAAAGTATCTGTGAAAATTATACTGTATGTGTGCCTACAAGGATGTCTGAAAGTCCTATTCAAATCTCTTACAGGAAATGAAAGGATTGTGTACCCACTCTTAATAAAAAACAGCCTCTGGATCTACATAGCTTTCTGCCTTCTCTGTTAGATTTTAAATTGTTAACCCAACAAGTCCAGTCACTCTCAAATACTTATAATACGGTCTTGCCACACTGCCTCACGTTTCTGATACCAGCATCATTCCTTAGGGACCTTTAGAAATCTTGATCATTTTAACTTGTTTTAGGTATTGTTAAGTTCTTGGGTGTTATGGTCTGTGAAGCAAGGAATTTGCTAGAATTCTTTTGTCCTATTAAGCCAGTATCACTAACTCTCATAAGAGAAAGCATGGTTCTGCAGGAACAAAGTCCAAAAGTCATATAATTCTATCTGGGGGAAGAACAGGGAAAGGGGAAGTTAGGTTGTCTATGAAAGGCCCTTTTAGGATGGGTCACACACAGCAGAGCAGAGATAGCCCCACAATGCTGAAGCAGAAAATAGACTCTTCAAATTTTGCCTTCAGACTCTGCTCACCTTACAAACAGTAGTTGGGCACCAATTATATGCTGTGAGCTTCTACTGCCTTTGCATTTTGTTTAAAATACTTCAGCTGCCATGAAGGCAAATGTTGACCTGAAAAAGGCATTAAAAATTCTGCCTTCACGTTGGGAAAACCATCATGCAGTCAGTCACTGATACTCAAGAGGTGTGAAGATCTTTTTTATTTCTTAAGCAATATTCTGCCTGCAGCAAATTGATAAGATGTCATCTCATTACATGAAATTAATTTCTACCTAGAGAGACTTCCTAATTCTTGTGCCTGTTATCTTTATGGCTGCCCCTCCCAATACCAGCCACTCGATGGGACCCTAGAGACATCTCAGACCCACTATCCTGGAGCCTATACTTGGTCTCTCATGGACCACATCTAAGCCTTTGTCAAGTTCAGATTTTCCTTCCCTCAATTTTTTCCCCCATTCATCAGTTAACCAGCATTTCTGCAGTGCTTACAGTGTGCCTACCACTGTTCCAGAACACCAGGATATGGAGGTGAACACAACAGACTTTGCTTAACACTCTAATTGGGGGAAAAGACAACTAAGTTCAACGTGGTAGTTGGCAATGATGAAGAGGACAGGTTGCACAGGGGTTGGGGGCAAAAGGGATTCAGATTAGGGGAATGAGGCATGATGTGAGGTTCTCAGCTCCTTGTGGTGACGGCTCTAAACAGGGATAGGGGACATAATGAGGTGATCATGTTTTCAAAGCAAATGCTGTTGTAAGGCTGGAAGGGAGACATGTAATCCAAGCACTGTGGTACTACTTTACTCTTGTATGCAATGGCACAGAGACAAAGGAGGGGACAGGAGAGTGGCCTTGGTATCTGGTGTCAGGGAACTAGAGGGCTCCCTCCTGCCTCCTTTATTCATTGACAGACTCTTTCCTAACTTCCCCAGTGGATTCTTATCCAGATCATTGTCATCTAGAGATGCTAAAATAGAAAATTTCTTTTTTAAAATTCCTGAAGAAATTGCTAAAAATACACCTGTGCCATTTTCACACGAAGTTAAGAAAGTACAAATGCTAAAATTCTGATGGCTTGTGTCCTCCCAAGGAAATTAAATAATATCTATAACTAAATCTACTCTTTTTTTTTCCCACTCATTTCCAAGTGGGAAAGAAAAGAAAGTACCAATTATTTCTGTTCCTGGCATACTCTGATTAAACTGTGTGTTTCTAACTAGAAGATACCTACTCAAATTGAGGGGAAAATGTGTTTAGTTTTCAAAACATAACCGACACCACAAAATTATAACTAAGTCCCAGGGAGCAGTGGCAGGAAAGGAACTGACTGGGTATATCAACGAAGGAAAAGTGTCCTTAATAATGTGATTACTGGCCGCCACACGTCTCAGCTAGGGACTTTTCTACATGAAAGCCTCTGTGGACCCTGGGGAGGCAGCATTTGGAGGGAGCTTGGCCTTGGACATTGACTAACTGATTTTCTGGCTGTAAGTTAGAACAAGCATGTATTCTAAGGAGAATAATGACTGTGCCTGAGCACAGAGGACAAACCGAGTGGAGTGTCCAAGAGTAGCTTTTTTTTCCCCCTTCCTTTTTAAAGATTTTATTTATTTGACAGAGAGAAAAAGCAAAAGCAAGGGGAGCAGTAGAGGGAGAGGGAGAAGCAGGCTCCCCAATGAGTAAGGAGCCCAATGTGGGGCTCAATCCCAGGGCCTCAGGATCATGACCTGAGCCAAAGGCAGACACTTAACCAACAAAGCCACCCAGGCACCCCACGAACAGCTTTTTCTAAGTGTGCCTACAGCAGGCTGTCTAGATCCAGCTTTGTTGAGTTATCTTTGCACAGGTTGTGAGTTGTATGTGGGGGATAACATGGAGCCCTCCTTTTTCTATTCACCAAGCCACTCACTGCAGTGAAAGGTCACATCCTTCATCCACTGGGGAAGACACTTCTGCCTCCACACTGTATAGGCTCTTGGAGGATGTGTATGAATGTGAGGGGGTGGGGGAGGGGCTCCACTTTTCAGTCTCCGCCATATAATCAAACCCTTCCTTTCTATTGGCCATTTCCTCTTAGCCAGGAAGCATTCTGTAAAATATACACACATTTAAAATTTAACCCTGTTCTTCTCAATTCCTCAAGCTACTGTTTCTGTCTTTAATTCTTCTTCCTTTACTGGCTGCAACATGTAACCCTTCTTTACCGCCCCTTCCCCCAGTGTGCTTTGCGCCACTCTGCTCAAGCCCCACCCCCCATCCCCAAAGACCCCCGACGCCCCGCCCATTTCTTCCCCCCACTCTGCTCACACACACCGTGCTTCCGCTGCTACCAGATCCAGCACCACGTCAATCTGAGTCTCTTTCTGCAACATCACACTGCTGCTCAGCATCCCTCCTCCTAGATCTGCCCTTCCTGGCACTGTTCATCTATTGGTTTTTTTCCCTAGAAATGCTTCTTCCCTGACCTCACCTCTCTCTGCTCTTCCCTGGGTTTGGCCCCCGAGTTCGCTAGTTAGCCTTCATCTCCCCTTGCTGTTTTCCAGGAAAATGTACCGGCTCTCATCCCTTCCATGCGCATCTCTAAGCAGAGGACTTCCAAGTAGCTGTGGAGAGTTCTGAGTTTTCTCTTGAGCTCCGATCCCAAATTTTTCATTGCATGCCAGACCAATTGGCAAAACCAAACGGATGCAGCTTGTAGCTGGGCCTCGCAAAGGCTCTTTTCTCCAACTGGACTAAGAGCAGGAGCAGCCGCAGCCCCACTTCCTTTCTCAGGACTCTACAGAAAAGAAAATGAGAGAGGGAGAGGGGAAAGGAGAGCCCGCGGGAGGAAAGCGGAAGACAAGGTAGCCTGGGTGGACTTGAGCCTCTTCTTGGCCCTCCAAGGGCGGTTTCCTACTAAAAGCTCAAGTAAATCTAGAAGACTGGCTCTCTTCCTTCTCCATCCCATGTTTAAATTCTTCTCTCTTGGTATCTCGTTCCTGCCTATGTCAGTTCACCTTCAATTTGTCTGGGTTCAAAACATCGACACTGGTTCTTTTGCATTTTTGCTTCTCCAATATTTTTTTCTATTTTGTATCTTTTTTCTCTATCCTCACTGCCTCCCCCTCCTGCGGCAACCCGCTTTACCTGAAGGGCTGTCTGAACATTCCCCTACTCCAAAACCTTGCTCCCATATCCCATCCTCAGAGGCCTAACCTTACTCCAAATAGTCCCTGGTTATGTGGGTAGATTTTCATAAAAGATGCCAATTTTGAAGAGTCTCAAGATGAATGTTCTCTTTTCAATAATAGTTGAAAATAATATAATGAAGTTCATAAATTCTGACTGGTAGGCAATTTCATAAAGTAAGGTCAAGCTCGGTTTCTGTGAGCCGGCACCAACAGGAAAGTATTATAAGTATTCTTCTTTCTATTGAATAGTGTACTTCTCTGGGCTGTAAACAAGGACCATTTGTTAATATTACAGACACAATTTATGTTTAAAAATGTAGTTGTGAATACTCATTTGTGATCTGGGAGAGAAAGATTGGAAAAAAGCCGACCAGGGAGGAGAAGACTTTATATATTGGGGAAATGAAAATTGTACCAACTAAAGAAAGTCTCAATAAGCCAAGAGAACATGTTATTCGGTAAAGTTAGGCAAGGCTTGATGTGAGAAAAGAAATACAGGGAAGAATGTGTGTGTGTGTGTGCGTGCATGTGTGTGTCCCTAGCTAAACAGGAAAAAACTCTGTTTCCTCAAAATGACCAATTTTGAGAGGGAAGACAAAACTTAGAGCACTAAACAGAAATTCTGGAACCTAACACTCAATGTTAAGACTGGTCTCCCTAACTGACAATGCTAGAGGCTGGAAGAAGACTCACCACTACTTAACATGGCCTAGGTATGGTGGCTGACGATGAAGAGTGTCCTGAAAGGAAGAAGGTAATGGGGGTCCTGTGGACCTCTAGGACTCTTCCACATTCTCTGAGGTCACCACAACCCCATTTACATAAAATATAGGGTGAATGGTCCCTCTAGAGTTGTGTAAAGTGACCTATTAATGGGGAGTTGCTATCACTGGCTACTTCCCCAATCCCAAACCCCCTGCCCCCCCAAAAGAACCAGAAGATACCCCTAAAATAAACCATTATAAAAACAAAAGCTTCTGACTGGTAAGAGAGATGCAGGACAGGAGTCTGTAGTGTCTGTGTATTTTGCCATATGTTTTGATAATACCAGTGATCTAATAACCTTCCTTCTCTCACTATCTTACCTCCTTAGTCTGTTGGTTCATAGTCCATCCTTTATCTCCTACTCTCCACCCTACACCATCATCTCCTGAAGACAACAGCTGTCTTACTTATCTGCTATGTGTGTAATAATATGTAAGTGAATCAATAAATCAAGAATACATGTATCTCAAAACAATGGTTCTCAAATAATGAGGTTAAAATATCAAAACGTAGTACTTAATTGGATATAAGAAACCTTCTTTGTATAAAAAACATTCCTCTAAATACATTTCTTTAGGGAGAGTCCCAAATTATAAGTTTCAGAATTAATTAGGAAAAGACCTACACTTAGCTGCATTCATTTCTTTCTACCAAATGAAACCTAGATGGCTCCTGCTACACTTAGCCCACTTCTCCCCAATGTCCTTCTTGCTTTTTAAACTCAGCCTTAAAAAAAATAAATAAATAAATATATATATATATATATATATATATATATATATATTCAGAGAGAGAGAGGGAGAGAGTACATGTGCGTGTGTGAATATAGGAGAGCACGGGAAGGGGCAGAGGCAGAGAATCTCAAGCAGACTCTGCGCTGAGCAAAGAGCCCTATGCAGGGCTTGATCTCACAACCCTGAGATCATGACCTGAGCCAAAACCAAGAGTCAGATGCTAAACTAACTGAGCCACCCAGGTGCCCCCTAAACTCAGCCTTTAGACATTGTAGGATCTCACAGCAAGTGCCCCAAAATCCCACATGGCATTTTGATTAATTTGATTTCAAGCTACTTGGGCAATAATGAGTGCAAGAACCTTTAGACCCCTCTTTGTCCCCTTGAAAGCAAGACACAAATCTCCCATATGAAAAATGCCCTCCCTGTACTAAGAAGTAAAAGACACGCATATCACTAGAGATAAGGGATTTGAAAGTCAAAAAAACTGTAGAAATAAATCTTGCTGCTTTCTTACTCACCTACTACCTCACCCATTTAGAATCCCTTACTAATTAAAGCCCCTATTTTCTTTGCCCTATAAATTCCTCACAAATTTATTGTCTTTGCCTATAGTGTAAAAAACTGCCTGCCTTGGTCATTTCTTCGGATCTCAATTTCATTACTGGACTCTGTGCACACATAATAAAAGTTTGGGGTTTTTATTCTGGTCAATCTGTTTTATGCCAATTGAATTCTTAGTCCAGCTGGACGATCTAGAAGGGTAGAGGAAGCATTCTCCCTTCCAACAACCCCTTCCAATTTCTCTAGAGCTCCATGATCTCACCGGCCTCTGTGACATCACATGTGATGCTTACTCTTCCCAGAAATTCCCTTTTCACTTTCTCCTCATTCAGGTCTCTACTCAGAGGTGATGTCCTCAGGGAGGTCATTTCTGACACTCAGGTTTGGTTCAGTCTCTTGTGCAAAGAGGCTACAAGAGTCCTCGCTAACCCATAGTTTTTCCTTTCCCCAGTTTTAGTAACCCACAGACAAACACAAGTCCAGAAGCCCACGATCCTCCTCCTGACATACTATCAGGTCTGTAGTAGCGTAACACTAGGTGACTATGCCTACATCGTTCACTTCACCT
This sequence comes from Neogale vison, assembly GCF_020171115.1. Taxonomy (NCBI): domain Eukaryota; kingdom Metazoa; phylum Chordata; class Mammalia; order Carnivora; family Mustelidae; genus Neogale; species Neogale vison. The sequence continues at coordinate 167,119,646 of NC_058093.1, read as the reverse complement.
CATCTCGTCACATAGGCATTTTATCATCTCACATCCTTACAAGAAAAAGGGTGAGCACAGTACAGGAACATATTTTGAGTGAAAGACAGAAATCACATTCATGTAACTTTGTTGCCACATATAGTTATAACTGCTCTATTTTATTTGTAGTTATTATTAATCTCTTACTGTGCTTAATTTATAAGTTAAACATATGTATAGGCCCATATGTATACAGAAAAACATAGTATACTTAGGTTTTGGTACAATCTGCAGTTACAGGCATCCACTGGGGAGGGGGGTCTTGAAAATGTGTTCCCTGTGGATAAGTAGGGGGGATACTATACTTACATATCCTACGTTGTCTAATGCTATTTAACTACATAACTGCATACAGTGCTTTATGTAGGAGATTTGTTTCCAAAAAAATTATCTAAAAATGAAACCATATTTTCCAAGTGAAGAGCATTGTCATTTCAAGGATTATGTACTTTTCATTTTTATTGAACCTCAATTGGCAGTAGTTCTTCACACTTTATGTTTCTGTGCTCCAGAATCTTTCTCTCAATTCATTAATTATACATAAACCAAGCTTCAAAGTATCGGAGGAATATCTATTTAAATAAATATTTAAGTGATTCCTTTTATTTTAGTGAATGACACGTTATTTCACCTTTGTGTAATAACTCTTGCTAAACAGCCCACACATATCTGGGATGTAATGTGCCCTTTCACTGAGAATGTTCAATCAACATTTCCTTCTTGCAATGATGACATTCAAATTCAGTTTTCCCTTTCTAATTTTCTTTTTCACTCTTACACTGCCAATATTGGAATTGCCACTAGCAGATTTTTCAGGAGTGAGGATGAAATGATGTGCGAGAGGAAAAAAAAATGTGATAGGGAAGTTTGACAAAGTGTTTTAACTAAGCAGAAGCTGAAATTAGAACCTGGTTACATGAGACATAGCTAAGAAGACATGACATTAAATATGCAGTGACACGATGAAACCCTGTTCAAATAATAGATCAGCACAAGTAAAGGTACAGAGTTCATAGCTAAGTATTTTTTACCATGAAAAATAGAATAAAAATTAAAACATTGGAAGATTTCTTTGTTTGAACTAGCATAACACATTCACAGTTGATAGAAGGGGCAGGTGAATAGGGCCTTACACTGCCCCAGCATAAGCTCTGTGTGGAAAAAAATAAAAATTTTAATTTTAATTTTAAAAAAGCCCAGATAAACCATGAAAGCAAACTTGCATTTTTATACCTATTTCTGAATCCAATGATCAATAGTGTTTCATTACCTATATTAAGTAAGATTTGTTCATTCACCTTTAAACACTATCATTTCCTAGGAGAAATAAAAAGTAATCATGACAGGGATGCCTGGGTGGCTCAGTTGGTTAAGAGGCTGCCTTTGGCTCAGGTCAGGATCCCAGCATCCTGGGATCCAGTCCCACTTTGGGCTCCTTGCTCCGCAGGGAGCCTGCTTCTCCCTTTGCCTCTGCCTGCCACTCTGCCTGCCTGTACTCTTGCTCTCTCTCTGACAAATAAATAAATAAAATCTTAAAATAAATATATAGTCACGACACATCTTTGTAGCTACACACAAGAGGAGAATATGGCTGGATAATTTACTTCCATGACAAGTGATGAGAAAATAGTTGTATTTTATCTGGGGGAGAAATAAGCAACCTATCCCAAAATATTGTGGACCATGTAGAATGAAGCTGGGTAAAGAGTAGAACCCATTAAAAGGCAACCTCTTGTCTCCTACCGGGTACTGATTTATTATCGATGCAAAGGGAGAAGTGCTATTTGGATTCCTAGCACGACTTACTCAGTCTCCCCAGGAGCTTCTAATTTGCCATCCAGGAACTCGCTTGTTCTGCACTTGCTTTATTTACAAGATCCAATGAGATTGTTCTCAAACTGATAGGACTGCAGAGTTCCTAACGCCCTCGGCACACAACACTCTGATGTGTCGTTTTCACCAAAGTAGGATCACCTCATCTGGTGGTTTTTCTCTGTATCCATACTCTGGAGGCTAGAGTGAGCCAAGGTGAGATAATTCTCCTAATACTTATATAATTTATTCGGCATTGGTAGGATGGCAAGAAACTCAAGACAGAGTCTCACCACAGCCCATGACTTTGTCTATAGGATGAAGTAAGTAGTTATAAATTAGAAAAGTTAGTTGGTTTGTATTTTGGTGGTTCCTCAACCCATCAGCCTAGCTGATCATTGTCACTAAAATGAATGATATCTCCAGTGGCCTCAACACAGCACTTGTCTAAATCATGAGGTTTCGAAAGCCTTAGAGTAGCTGATGGTTGGTACTAAGGTGCAGTGCCTCTACCTTGCGCTGAGATGTCTAAAGACCTCTCATTTCAAATCAGTGCTGACTGGCTTACACCTGGGAAAAAGCGAGTGAAACAGTTTCAAAGGCAAAGCAGAAGAAAAACTCTAAGCATCCTCAGAAAGACAGAGTCAATACCCAAGTAACTAATATGAACGATACAAGTAATGCTACCTCTTAGAACTCTTAAAATTCACAAATGACAGTTATGCGTTATTCTTCTCTGGGCCTTTCCACTCTGTTTGTCACAGCATGGCTTTGAGATTCTTGTTTATTATCTGAGCAGGACTTGAATCTACCACATGGGCTAGGGAACATGGCGAATATGGGCCTGGACTCTCTAACACAGCCTGGATGATCGCCAAATGACCTCTATAGGGAAAGGCTTTCTTGGTTGTCTTTATATAGAAGACAGCCCTTCTGAGAAGCCACTCATTTGCTTCTGAGACATATGCATACAGTTGTGGGCCACTAGCCTGTTCCCAAGAATATAATAAGGACCTGTGTCTCAGGTCTGAAATCTCTTCTAGAACAGTGCAGAAACCTACTCGAGTCCAGCCCACATAAGCCAAATAGATAAGATATTCATTGCTCAAGCTAAACACACCAGATTCAAAGGCTCTAGAGGCTGCATGCAAAGTTTCCTAATCTCATTTAGATCTAACCCAGATAAGCGGTTATTATCGGAAATGTGCCTGTTACTTTTTACTTCCTCACACTAAATTTGTGGGGTCGCTCCTGTTGTTTCCTGATAAAAGAAGGGACTGAGAAAACTCTCCAGATAAAAAAAGAGGCTGAGAAAACCTCGTCACACTCAGTGAGTAAGGTGGAGGGGGTAGAGGTGAGACCCCTGGAGTTTCTTGTCTCTAGAGATTTATCTTCCCATTAGGAGCTGTTTTTTCTTTCCTGAAGGGGAATTGTAAAGACAATGGGCAGAATAAGGGTGGGCGTGGTCGTGGAAGTGCTAATTACCATTCTTGTTCCCAGTTGCTCAGACTCATTCTCCACCTTACCCCTGTGGTCATGGTACTCAATTTTTTATTTCCTAATCAGCATCTGTAAAAAAAAAAAAAAAAATTGAGACACCCCCCCCCCCACAAAAACAAAAACCAAACAAACAGAAAAGTCTTCTCAAACCTATGAGTAAGTCATTGACCATTTTGTAAGTCACTGACCATTTTGTCACTGATTCCATCACTAAATCTCTCCTTCTCTCAATATCCTAATTAGTAAAAGGAGATAAATTATCTTCTCTTCTCTTCTTTCAATGTCAGGGAAGGAACCACGAAAGGGACTCAGCATGCTTGTTTCTCTGACTAAATGTTTTATCGACAAAACCATATTATGTTTACATGCTTGAATTAAAACTAGGACAGGCGAAAAAAAAAAAAAAACTCAAGAAGGGTAGGAGGGGGAAAAAAAAGAAAGAAGGGCAGGAAGGGTGTGGAAAAAACAACTCACTTTCTGTGTCTTCGAGAAAAAGGAACAATGACATCGATTCATTGGAGGTAAAACTTGAAAAGTCCAAGAACTATGACATTGACTGTTTAACTCTGCTCCCCACTCTGATTTGTCTGCCTCTGGCCATTTAGCACAGACTGTGCCATAAAACATGAACCAGGATGGAGGGCGGGGGTGCACACGAACTATGAGAGAGCCACACAACCCCAAACATTGAATTACATTCTTTATTTCTGGTTCATGGAAAGAAACTGGCTGGGTGTGCTGATTACCCTGAGATTTGCTGGGTCTGCTGCCAGGAGTGGTAGGAACTTATTCCTAATTTACCCTCCTAGACAAATCTGAAGGCTTCTACTTCATTCTTCCCATCCTAGAGGAACTGAGCACATATTGTGCCCATAGCGAACTCATTCTAGCAAGTTTCCATCAGTGGTTGTAACCAAGCAGTGGGTATAACAATCTGAAATCTAAGAAAGATAATACCCAAGGGTGCCTGTGTGGCACAGTTGGTTAAGCATCTGCCTTCACCTGAAGTCATGATCTCAGGGTCCTGGGATCGAGCCCCGTGTTGGGCTCCCTGCTCAGTGGAGACTCTGTTTCTCCCTTTCCTTCTGCCCTTCCCCCATGCTCCTGCACACACACTCTTTCCCTCTAATAAATAAACAAAATCTTAAAAAAAAAAAAAAAAGAAAAGAAACATAGTACCCAAACTAATAGTGGGTAGACAGCATATTTTTTTTAACTCCCAATTTGCTCATCTGTAAATAGGAATTTTAATATTGCTATTATAAAACCCAGAGGAAATAAGCACCTGGATGGCTCAGTCCTTTAAGAAACTCTTGGTTTGGGGTGCCTGGGTGGCTCAGTTGGTTAAGCAACTGCTTTCGACTCAGGTCATGATCCTGGAGTCCCGGGATTGAGTCCCACTTCGGGCTCCCAGTTCCACGGGGAGTCTGCTTCTCCCTCTGACCTTCTCCTCACTCATGCTCTCTCTCACTGTCCTCTCTCAGACAAATAAATAAAATATTTTAATTAAAAAAAAAAAGAAAAAAGAAAGAAACTCTTGGTTTCTGCTGAGCCCATTATCTGAGGATCATGGGATCGAGTCCCATGCCAGGCTCCATGCTCAACATGGAATCTGCTTGTCCCTCTCCCCCTGCTCACTCTCTCTCTCAAATAAATAAAATTAAATAAATAAATAAATAAATAAATAAAATCTTAAACAAACAATCCTGAGGAGAATCTAATGAAACTCTGTATAGATCTCTAGCCTGAAGTGATTACCCCTCCTGCTTCTCGACAATCTCTGGCAGCATCCAGAGAGTGCACATTCTAGGAAGTTAACATTTGAATTCTTTTGACTTTAATAGATCCCACGACAAGTGGAACCAGAGGCAACCACAGCATCCCATTAGGCACAACTCTGCTTTTAGTGTCTACCATTCTTTTTTTTTTTTTTTTTTAAAGATTTTATTTATTTATTTGACAGAGAGAAATCACAAGTAGGACAAGTAGGCAGAGAGGCAGGCAGAGAGAGAGGAAGGAAAGCAGGCCCCCGGCTGAGCAGAGAGCCCGATGCGGGACCCGATCCCAGGACCCTGAGATCATGACCCGAGCCGAAGGCAGTGGCTCAACCCACTGAGCCACCCAGGCGCCCCATTTGTCTACCATTCTTGCTAAAGAGACCCATCACTTCTTTCCCAATGCCTGCTATCAAATCTGTTTTCATGCATTTTTGACCCCTGCTTAAATCATAGAATCAGAAAATTTAAAAGCAGAAACAACTCTAAGAATGTAATTGAATTTTTCCCTCCCTTGGCATTTGACTCCCAATATGAATCCAAAGAATGACATTCTTGCAAGCAGGATTTGGTATTAGCCGCTGGAACAATAAGAACATTGTGGTTTCATATTGGAAGGAATGGTGGTAAGGAAAGAATAGGGAGTGAGGGGCCTTGAAATCCCTATGTTCATGCATTATTTCCTTAAAGTTGCCAATTGGATTGATAGCATATTGTAAGTAATAAACTATTTTAACTAAAACATACCAAACCCCTTAACAGCATAGGTATAGATGATAGGTTCTAATGGACCCTGTCTCCCTCCCACACCCATAACCTCACTGACACAGTTCTTACTGGGGTTACCAGAGAGTTCCATGTTAATAAGTGTTGTCATCTTACCTGACTTCTCAGTATTTCCATGTTTTTGAACACTGCCTTTTGTCTGAAATTCTCTCTTTTCTAAGTTTTCATGATTCAACAATCTCTGCTCTCTGGAGGTTACTGTTCTGCCAATCTGTAAAGATTACGGTTCTTCAGTGTTTTGTTTTGTTTTGTTTTGTTTCCCTTGATTCTTTCCAAAGAAGTATCATCCGCATGTACTTCCATGACCACTTATATTCAAATAAGCTTAAATTTATGCCTAGAGCTTAAATGTCTCTTCTGATGTCCAGTCTCACCAACCCAGTTGTCCACCTCCTGTCTTTGCTTGGATATCTTAAAGAACATAAACCCCAGTGCCCAGCTGAACTCACAACCTCCTCTGAGTTGGTCAGGGCTTTCAAGATAAACAGAACTAACAGAATATATGTAGACATATAGAAAGAAATCTATTATGAAGGATTGGCTCATGTAATTATGGAGGCTGAGAAGTTCCATGATCTACTTTCTATGAGCTGGAGGCCCAGGAAACCTGGTGGTGTAATTCCAGTCCAAACCAGAAGGCCTGAGAACCAGGAGTGCTGGTGTCCCATGTCAGGAGAAGGCAGATACCCCAGCTCAAGTAGAGAGAGAAAATTTACTCATCCTCTAGGTTTTGTTGTCATTGTTGTTGCTCCATTCAGGCCTTCAGTGGGTTAGATGATGCCCATTCACAATAATGAGAGTAATCATCACTCAGTCTAAATTTCAAATGTGACTCTCTTCTAGAAACATCCTCACAGACACACCCAGAAATGGTTTACCAGATATCTGGACGTCCCTTAGCCCAGTCAATTTGATACATAAAATCATCCATCACATTCCCCAAGACATATAGTAACTTTATGGTCACAGGTGTCCCTATCATCCTTACAAAGAACATTCCTGATACTTCAGTCTCATTACCTTCACCCACCATATCGGGTTTTCTTATTTGTTTGTTTGTTTGTTTTTAAGATTTTATTTCTTTATTTGACAGAGATAGGCACAGTAAGAGAGGGAACAGAAGTAGGGGGAGTGGGAGAAGGAGAAGCAGCCATCCTGCTGAGCAGGGAACCTGATGTGGGGTTCGATCTTATGACCCTAGGAGATCATGACTTGAGCCAAAAGTAGACACTTAATGACTGAACCACCCAGGCACCCCAACCCACCATATCCTAACTGTATCCAAGTCCTATAGATTTTTTTCTTCCAAATATCTCTTGGCTTTCTCCTGGATTTTAATGCCATGACTTTGGAATATGGCAATCAATTGCCTTCCATCCAGTCTTGAAGCTGCTCTTGGCTCCTTCCAACTCATGCTCCATGATAAAGCCAAAGTGATGTGCTTGCTAGAAGACAAGCTTGATCTTGTCATTCCCTGCTTAAAACACTTCAATGGCTCTCCATTGCTTTTAGAAGAAAGACCATTGTGTTTAATAAACCTTCAAAGTTGAGAATTCTCTTCTCCTGTCTACTGTTCTAACTCTGTCTTCACCTGCTCCAGCCATAGTCACCATGCTGTTTCTAAACAACATTGTAGTCAATCCCCAAACAGAACTTTTGTTTATACCTCCCTCCTCTGTGTAGTAAACCTTCATTATCTCCCTACCTCCTTTACCTCCTCATTTCTTGGGGCTGACATAACAAATTACTACAAATATAGTGGCTTATAACAGATGAAACCTATCATCCCACAATTTGGAGGCTAGAGGTCCAAAGTCAAGGTGATGGTAGGGCCATGTTCTTTCTGAAGCCTCCAGAAGAGAATTTTTGGCCTCTTCCAACTTCTGATGGCTCCAGGCAATCCCTGGTCATCTTCACCTTGTGGCTGCAAAACCCCAAACTCTGCCTCTCACATCCATTTCATCCAGCTTTTCACCTCCATTTTCCACGTTCTTTTTTTTTTTCTTATTTCTATGTCTTTTCCTCTTCTTATGTTGTCAATTTTCATTGGGTTCAGGGCCCATCATTTCTACTATACATTACATTTATAATGATCTTTCTTTTTTCAAATCAGGTCACTTGAAACTCATGTCACCCCCCTGCTTAAAATACTTCAATGGCTTTCCAACATACTTAGAATATTTTCCAAGCAGTTTACTGCTCTAGCTCTTATGTTGTCTGACCCCCACTATATCATACATATATATGTGTGTGTGTGTGTGTGTGTGTGTGTATCATATATATCATTCCCCCCTCACTTCTTTCTGTTCCTTAAAAATACAAAATGTGCCTCCATTTTACCACCTTTCCAGAAACTAATGCCCTTTCTGGAATACTGCTTCTCTGGGACCTTGTATAGCTATCTCCTTCTCATTATTTAAGTCTAAGATAAAAAGACAGCTCCGATCTTATCTAAAATAAACCTCCCTAAATCACTATCAAAGCATCTTATTTTATTTTCTTCATAGAAGGTGTCTTAGCTCAGGCTACTGTAACAAAATATTGAAGCTGGGTGATTGGTGAAAAACAAATATTTATTTCTCACAGTTGCAGTGAGACCTGCTTGCTCACAGATGGCCATACAGTCACTGTAACCTCTTGTGTCAGAAGGAGGCAAGCAAACATTCTGAGGTTTCTTTTATAAGGCACTAATCCCCTTAGAGGAGGGCTCTACTCTCATGACTGGAGCCCCACCCCCCAGACCCCACCCCTTAAGGCCATGACATCAGGCGTTAGACTTCAACATATAATAAATTCTGAGGGGACACAAATATTCAGTGTATAACAGCAATTACAACTACCTGAATGTATCTTGCCTCCTTATTATTTGTTTCCTATAACCTATCAGGTAAACATAAGCTTCATGAGACAGAGTTGGTCCACAATAAACATTTAATGAATAAACAAATGCTTGGCTCTACGAACTCTGCTGTACACACATCTTATAGACTTAGACAAACAGTATACCAGCAGCCAAGATTGACCCATAAGGATATTATCTACCTCTTCTCTCAAAGTTTTTTTTTTTTTTTCTCTCTTCCTGTTTCTCCTTTCTTTATGCAGGAGAGAAAGCTCTCCCTGAGAACCCAAGTCATTTGGAGGCTTGGGTTCATATCTGTATTCCATTCTGTGAGTATGGCCAATGGCCTTAGAGCCATTTTGTCGTTATTCTAAACATCTGCCAAGGTCTGGAACAAGGAGCTCACCTCCCCCTTCCCCTATAGCAAAGGCATAAAGAAATCCACCCTACCAGTCCCTCTCTGCTGGAAAAAGTTCTGCAATCTTCTGCAAAAGTTCTTGCTGCAATCTTCAAGCAAGTTTCTTACCTTCTCATCCCTTAATTCCCAGCCCATCTATTGATTTAACCTTACACCTCTTTCCAGTGCAAGAAAGACTATGCCTTACTCATCTTTGTATACCCAAATATACCATAGGAATGAGGATGTAGGAGGTATTCTCCAATACTTATTGAAAAAAATGAACATGTTTCAAAAATTATTAAACTAAAGGAAAGAAGCTAAAAAGAAAAATGAGTCCCTCCCCAAGGGGAAAATAACTCTCTTAGAAGGAATGAGATTTACTGAATCAAAATATATATAACAAGTTAGACAGAAAAAAACCTCCAAAAGATTGAAATCATCTCCCAAAGGATGTAATGAATGTTTCCATATTTGAGTCACTTCAAACTATACTGAGCAATCTAAAACATATAATTATTATGTCCTGTAAAAATAAAAATCTGTGTTCCAAAGAAAGATGCTGAGCTCCTGATTTGAATCTACGATGGACCAGCATCCACAGCATGTTAATCTTTACCCTCAGTTTTCACATCTGATAGCACTTACCAGGCTCCCAAGGCTGTCAGGAAGCTAATGAGCTTGTGTCTGCAATGCACGTGAAGACCTTTACATGAAAGGTGTTACAGAAGGCCAAGAAATTCATCCTGGCATTCGTTCCAATTGGAAAATTCCTTCCATTATTATAGGAAAAAATTCCACAAATGACTCACCAGGTTTTGCCCCTGTGTAAATTTTAAAATCAAAAGATCTTTTACTTTAAAATGTAAATCTAATTATAGATAAAGGTTATAGAAAATTCTGCAGCATTGTATAAAGCTAAGGGGCTCTGGTAATGGCCAACCTTAAACACAGTTGTCTCTAGTTGCTATGAAGGGAGGATCACCTGTTTATTCTTCACAACGGTTTGCAAGCAAAGGGGCCAATGCTTCCATTACAGCATAATCATCACCAGCTATCCTACAGAACCCATGAACCACACTTCGAGAAACACTTAGTCTGAGACTCCAAAGCAGATGCACATGATTAAATTTGTCATTTATATTATCCACTCTATTTGACTGACGGGAACCAATCTTATCTTTAATAGAATATTATTATGAGGAAGTTTTTCCAAGTCTTCTCAGATTTCACGTTGCGGGGGGAAAAATAATGCTGTCATTCTATCCTCTTCTTCTGAGTCTATTTCTCTGGGAAGAGCAAGGCCATAAATCATTTAAGCATATGTACAGAGAAGATAAAGCTTTGTTATGATCAAAATAAAAAAGGCTTTTCCCCCCCTAAATAGCTCCTTTTCTGTTTGTATTACATAAAAGAATATACAAAAAATTGTTTTTGAAATTTTTTCAAAGAATATATTTTTCTACAGAAGAGTGTGCTTGCATAACATTTTTATTAGTGATAAAAAGGCAGTAGCGAGATAATGGGGAAAGCCAGAATAAAGTCCTGGAATCCAAACACTCGGATTCTATCTCAGTCACACCTCAAATATGGGATTTTGGTCAAGTTATAATGTCCCTTAGTTTTCTCATTTTTAAAAAAGTAGAATATATTTGGACTGGTCATTTAATAGGGTTGTTAGGAAGGTCAAATAAGGTAATGTATTTGACAGCTTTTGAAAAGTGTAATTTATAATGTTTCTAAGCCTAATATTATAGGTAGCATTAACATGGCTAACAACTAGATCACATCATTGAATAATTATTATTGTCTTAATAGAAAAATTCTATCTTGATTTTTGTTCTTTTTAAGAACACGTTAACTACAATCATCCCATCCTATCTTACTTTTCTTTTTGTTCAATATTTTAATTTTATTATTTCTGTCCCCAAATTTGATATTATTGTTTTATTAGTTTATATTGGTTATTATATTTAGGTTAACCTAAAGCTATCAAATTATTTGACCAAGATTCCATTTTATGTCTCAGCCCTTCCCTCAGAAATGTTTTTTTCTCCTACTTCACATACTGTGTCCAGAGTGGGGCTTCTCCAATAGGAACCACATCTGATACACCAGGGAAGTGTAATCTGCACCAAGGTGTTTCTGACTCAAAGGTTTGGGGCAGGGCCCAAAGAGCTGCATTTCTCACAAATTCCCAGGTGATGCTGCTGCTGCTGGTGTCCACACTTTGAGAATCATGAGAATACCTCTGAGTGAAAGCTGGTCACGAACTCTGTTTCTGCTTATCTGAAAAATGATTTAATTTGTCCTTTCCTCTTGAAGTTTAGTTTAGATGGATGCATGACAGATCAGATAGATAGCTGACAGAATCCTTTTTCTTTCTCTTTAAATATTGGTAAATATTATTCCATATCCATTGGTACTGTTGAGAGTTCTAACATCAATTTCTTTGTTGGGTTTTGGTTGGTTGGCTTGTTTGTTTGTTTTTTGCTTTTTGGGGGGTTTTTTGTAGGTAAATTTTTTCTTCCCTGGGTGATTTTAAAATCTACCCTTTTTTTTTGATGATATGTAGTTTTCCAAGCTAAGATTTCTTTTTCCTTCCTTCCTTCCTTCCTTCCTTCCTTCCTTCCTTTGCTGAGTATGGTTTCCTTAATCTGTGAGTTCATGTCTTTCATTAAATCTGTAAAATTCTCTGCCATTATCTTTTCAAATATTGCATCACCCCTTTTCTTTCTGTTTGTATCCTTGCTATTTAGGGAGATACTTTCTTTTCTTCTTTTACTTTTTTTTTTTTTTTTTTTAAGATTGATTTATTTATTTGAGAAAGAGAAAGAGTGACAGATAAAGAGTGGGGAAAGGAGCAAAGGGAGAGGGAGAGAATCTCAAGCATACACCCCAGTGAGCATGGAGCCCAACATGGGACTTGATGCATGGCTCAACTCCATGACCTTGAGATCATGACCTGAGCTAAAATCACGAGTTGGGTGCTCAGCCTACTGAGCAACCCAGGTGCCCCTCAGGGAGATATTTTCTATCTCTTTGTCTCACTGGGCCACACTTTTCAAATCTATCTTCTATTTCCTTGCTCCTCAAGTGTGGGCATTACCTGAGAACTTATTAGAAATTCAATCTTTTGAGTCCCACCCCAGACCTAGAGAATCAAGACCTGAATTTAACAAGCTCCCTAGGTCATTGCCCTATACATTGAAGGCTGAAAAGCATGGCTCTGATTCACTCAGACTCTTTCTTCTCATGTGTCTAATGTGCTGCTATCCTCATTTATTAATATTATCATTGTAATGAGTGCATTGTTTAATTTATAGAATTTGGTTGGTCTTAGTTTCCTTCTCCTTAGTTCTGCTTTCCACTCTCTTTTAAACTTTCTTTTTATGTTTTTAAAATTCTATGTGTTTTATAATTATTCTATCATCTAAAGTCCTTGGTGGGGGGGCACAATGGCTCATTTACTTGTGTGTTCAATGACTTTGGACTATGAATTTATATTTGACTGATGTGACTCTGGATTTGGAGGACACTGGGCTGATAGATTGTTCTTTCAGTATGAATCTGGGTTCCCCTAAGTGCCCTTGGACATGACAATTGAAGTCCATTTGAAATTACTTTCTTGTCTCAAGATTTTTCATGGCACCAAAATAGGGTTATTTAATTTCCAAACTTGTGCGAGGAGTTTGTGCCTGATTATAAATCCTTTGGGACAGACACGTATCTCTGTCATTTGCCTTAGCCAGGAGGCAATTTTTTCTCACCAACCCCTCCCTGAGTATGTGGCCTTCTGAGGGTCCTAGATTTTTCAGTATCTCATTCCTAAATCTCTCCACCACAAAAGTCCAAACCTTGTCGCTTGGCTTCACCAGCTGGCAATGTCAACGGTTTCAGGTTCTTCATGCAGGTAAATGCTCAGAGCACCTGCAGCTTTGCTCGTCATTCTGGTCTTTAGCTTATTCGGTTTTTGTCCAGAGATTTATCTTAATTTCTCCTGAGCTCAGGGGGAAATGAAGAGAGGAAAAAGTGAGAGGTAAAGGGAAAGAGGAACAAGGAGAGGGGAAAACAAGAGGAGAAAGAGAATGTGGAAAGGAAATGAAGGCAAGGAGGGGGAAGAAAGGCTCAAAGAAGGAGGAGGACACATTCATCCACCATCTTTTTTTTTTTTTTTTTTAATTTTATTTATTTATTTGACAGACAGTAGTCAGAGAGGCAGGCAGAGAGAGAGGGAGAAGCAGGCTCCCTGCTGAGCAGAGAGCCCAGTGCGGGGCTCTCTGGGATCCTGGGATCCCAGGGTTCTGGGATCATGACCTGAGCTGAAGGCAGAGGCTTTAACCCACCGAGCCACCCAGGTGCCCCCCCCCATCGGTTATTTTGTAAAAGGACACGCCATTGTTACCATATTGCCAAACACTCTGCAGGAACCCAACATTTTACAGAATTTATTTCTGTCATTAGACTACATGCTTTTTCACTTTTGGGCCTTTGTTCATGTCTGCTTGGAACAGTCTGCCCCTGTTTAATTTCTGCAGCTTCCTTTTACCTGGTTTATGAATGCTTTCAAGCATAAAAGCACCAAAAGAACAATGGTTTAATCAATAAGCAGATTTAATTAGCTCACCTGGCAGGAAACCTGGAGATAAAATATCCAGCAGGCCAGTGATGTAAAGGTATGTGTCCTTCCCCCGCCCACCGGACAGCTGGAGCAGCTCCAGTCACCAGACCTCACACCAATGTCACAAGCAAGAAGGCTAAGCAGAGGCAAACACTTTCTCTTCCTCTTGGTTGGCCCCATGAGCATGTACCCCTTTCAGTCTTCTCAGTCAGAACGTTACCACCACGTGTCCCTGGCTTCAGGAAAATGAAGATGTGACCCAGTGAAGCATGGGTAATGTAAGGAATTCCAAGCATGCACAACCCTCCCTTCCCTGATTTCAGAGCATCTCCAGGCATGAGCTGGACAAAAAAATGAGATCCATATAGGAAGACACATTGCCAAGCAGGGAAAGTGTCTTCCTCCCCACGGAAGCTCATTTTTTTTTTTTTTAATTTAAAGATTTTATTTATTTGACAGAGAGAGACACAGCAAGGGAGGGAACAGAAGCAGGGGGAGTGGGAGGTGGAGAAGAAGGCTTCCTGCTGAGCAGGGAGCGCGATGAGGGATTCAAACCCAGGACCCTGGGATCATGAACTGAGCTGAAAGCAGATGCTTAATGACAGAGCCACGCAGGTGCCCCTTCCCATGGAAGCTCGCTGAGGTCTTCACTGAATTGTTAGTCTCCCAAAATAGGTCAGTTCTCCTGCTACACTCTCTATTCAGAGCACTAAATTATGTTCCCTTGTAACTTTCTTTGGTGACCTTGTTCTTACCCTATTGGAGCACCCCTCACACTTGACATGATTTGTGTGAAGTCCTCCTTCCCTGCTATTTTATAAACTCTATGAGGGCAAAGGTCATGACTATTTTTATTCAGTTCTTAATCCACATAATAAGTACCAAACATATATTTGTTGGGAAAAAAAAAAAAAAAAGGAACAACAATAAAAGCCAAATATAATGGGCCTCTACCCATAATTTTATTCCCAAATTCTCCTCTGAGAATCAGACCCAGATGTACAGTAGTCTAGCAGACATCTCCATTCTGGGACTTTAATATAGTTCTAAGGTAAAATTCTCTTAGAAGGAGTACAATTTTATGATGGGGTTAGCTTCTAAAGTAAGCACAGAGGCCAATATCTAATACAGACAAAAGTGCCCTTAGGAATACATAAAGTACAGTTATACTCAGGGACATGGTCTCTCAAGCAGACCAACACAGCAACTAAGGCTTGTTATGAAGCTTCTTATCTAGCAGGTACCAAAACCAATAATTGTTTATTGAACATATGAAGTTAGAGGTTTGGATGTGGTCGGGTCACCAGGGCACACCAGAGAAAAATAATTGTGTGGCCCCAAAAGGAAGCACTCCAAATTCCTCATGCCTTCTAATCATGCCTGTCTAGAAAAAGCTGTCATCAAACCTAAAATGCTGATTTCAATCCTAATTATGCATTTACTAAACCCAACAACACAACATGGGGATTTCTTGTTTTTTGCTTTGGACCTAAACAATACATTGTCCATTAAACAATTAGAGATGCAAACCACAACACCAAAACTGCTCCCAGGCAAACAAATACTCAGGGACAACCTGTCAATTTTGGAGACTTGTATTTAACTATGAATGTTGTCTTCTATTACTGGAAACCACTTGAGGATCCTCCAAAGTGGTCACTTAAGAAGAGGGCATTTCCTCTTAGAAACAAGTCTGTGATTCCTAACTTCTTAAGGTTCTCTTGAAAGACTCTGACCAAGTCCCTAGTGTTTTACTGGTTATGGCAGAGAGGGCAGAAGATATGGCAAGACATCTTTGACGTGACCCTGGCAGCTAGGACATCAAGAAGAGCATATTGTATTTATCCAAAATAACTAAGTTATCCTGGTTTTCTTTCCATCATGACCCATGAGACTCTTTTTTATTCAATAGATTTAAGTACCAGCATTCTTCCAGGCACCAGATCTGGGGAGACAAAAAGAACAAATGGGTACAAGAGTATATTTCTCTCTAGGGGAGAAGAAAGAAAATAACCTGATTGATTATAACAGACTGCAGGATACGCCCAGAGATAGGTACATACAAACATCGTAGCAGAAAAAGAGAGGTAACTACGGCATTCCAGCTGCGTGAAAGAAAGAATTTTTCATTTCTTTCTGTTTCTACATTCACCTGAAGATATTTCTTCCAAAAAATGTCGAAAATGCCTGTCCTCAAACACAGATAAGAAACAGATGATGACCATTGCCTGGTCTACCATGTAAGGATGCTGGGGATGTACAGTGCACAAAGGGGGCTACTATCATGGCATGTCCTGACCTAGACAGTCATGGAGGCTGAGTCCTAACTGTATTCAGCGGTGTCTCCAGTCACTTCTTTCCTGTGCTTCTACTTGAGAAGTCTAATTCCTGTCATCCAGTTAGACTCCCGATCTAATATGGTTGCTTCACCTGGAAGTCAGCCCAGCCCACCTCCTCAGCCCTCCACCCGAGTCCAGACGAGGCTGTTAGCCATGTAGAGTGTCCGGGGTATGGGTGGGCGGGCATGGACGTAGGCACATGTATGCGTCCAGCTAATATCATTGTGAAGCTCTGGAAAACTGCCCCCAGCACGAGATATTCAGGTTATGCTAATTTTTTAATCCTTACAGACCAAGAAACTACTTGAAATTCTCACACCGGTACCAGCAGCTGCCGTAGGCCCACTGCACTTTCACACAAAACAAAACAAACGAGCAAACACGTATCTTTCCTTTGGCTCTGCGTGAGCGCCTTGACCAAAGATGATGACAAGATGGCAGAGGATTCCGGCATCTGACCAGCGCCGCCTTTTATGCGGTCCGCTCGCAAAACCCTTTGATCTGCAGCTGCAGCTGCTCTTTCCAGAGCTTGGCACGGCTCTGAGGAATTCCTGGTCAGCCAGAACTTTCACTCTCGGGAAGCCAGGTCCTTCCTGACTGCAGCCTGCCAGGCTGGTTCAGCAGCTTCTGTGGCTTCCCAGCTGCCCACAGTCTATTGGAAGCCAGCCTGCCCCGCGCCTGCCCCGCGCCTGCCCCGCGCCTGCCCCGCGCCTGCCCCGCGCCTGCCCCGCGCCTGCCCCGCGCCTGCCCCGAGCTGCTCTCTCCGCCCTTCCTGCCGCAGCTCTGGGGCAATTCACCAGCAAAGCAAGGAGCCGCAACAACTTCTCTGTGTATTTCTTATTTGTTATCCTTTTATGGGGGGGAGGGGGGGTTAAACTGGCACAGGTCAAACTCTGAATTTCGTTTTAAAAGCACCTCTCTGGAATACAGGATTTCTGTCTCCCCAGGGACCTCCCTTGACTCAAAATCCTTAAAACACCCACAAAGGGAACAGCAGTGTATAATTTTATTAATCCCTCAAATGCACGTAATGAAAGGTCGAGGACAGATGACCTTCTCCACCTGAAGCAAGAATAATTTTCATGACTCAGAGGACTACCTCATCCCCATCCTGACCATGGATCCTCGGTGATCAGAAATCCCAAGCCGCATCAATTGCACAGCATTGGGGAATGGGAGAAAGGAGAACAGTATCATCCGTGACCTGGATTTGGAAGACCTTAAGCCACCTTGCTTCTCTGATTTCAGGATGGCTACTGCCAGCAAGAGCAAAGTATTTGAAAAACTATCCCTTTAAGGTACGATTGATTTAGCCATAAATAAATCCTGGAGAGAATGTTCTGCTCTTTGCCAGGATGGCCAGCACAGCCGATGTACATGTTCTTTCACACAGCGATATTTGATAGGCCTCAGCATTGGCTGGAAAATGTAATTTGCTCAGTGAAGCATGCCCATCCCTTCCCCCTGATTACTTCCTGTGCCTCTAACAAACGCTCCAGCCCCTTGCCACTCAGTATCCATTGGGGCTTATCTTACACTGATAGCAAATATTTATCAGTTCGGCGATTGTTTTTGTTATAAAGCAAATACACAGGCCACGTTGCTTCTATTCCAGAAATTATATCTCTCCCCCTCCCCCAGGTAATTCCTAATTGAGTAATTAGAAGGCTTGTAGGGCCCCCTGAGACTTTCCAGAGTGCAAACGATGCGTTACTCTCCTTCCGTGAACCGTTTTTCTTGCTATTTCTACTATGAACGAAGGTTAATCTGTATCAGTCGAGTTTCAAGAAAGGACATGAGTGCTTATCAGTGCTATGACTCTGATGAGTCTGGTTTTTGTCAAGAGCTTTAAAATGGGTTTTCTATAAACCAAAATGTATTGACGGGAACTATCGCTGAGCGGGTCAGGGATAGAAACGAGTTTCCGTTCCCCAGGCCTCTGCTGTTCTTTCAATCGATGTTCCTACCATAGGTTCTAGTTAAGGTTTGTGTCTGGCAGGCAAAGAGAAGAGCTATTCTTAACTCCACAGGAGTGGAGTACAGTACTTGGGTTCCTTCAAATAGATAGCAAGTGCAAATGATTATAATTCCCCTAGATTCAAATTTAATCTTTGCTGTATTAAGTGCACGATGAACACAATTCTTTATTGCCCTACCAGAGACCAGAGTATCTCTGCAAAGCCCTACAAAAATGTAAATAATATATAATGGTCCAAGTGCAACTGTTTTGGGGAAGGGGTGAGAGAAAAAGATTCAAACTGTGACATAAATTGGCCCCCTCGAATTCTCAGAAATTCAGTGCATCAGGGCAGACAATTTCTGCTACTATCTCCTGCTAAGAAATACTGTAAGAAACAAATTGGGACAGGGCTTGAGTAGCAAATGAAGGGGACTGTTTGTGAGGAAGTGTGAGGTGGAAAGAGCCTGGTCTAAATCTCTAGACATCAACACTACTACCTGCTCTCCTCAGCCATAAGTGCCACTTTCAGCAACTTTCCCTCTACTTCCATATTAACTTCTTTAACTATTAAAAATATATATATTAATTTGCTAAGGCAGCTATAACTAAGTATCACAAACAGGGTGACTTAGCACAAATGCATCAGTTCACGTTCTAGAAACTAGAAGTCTGAAAGTGAAGACATCAGTAGGGCTGATTCCTCCTGAAGGCTATGAAGGAAGGCTCTATTCGAGGCCTTCCCCCTTGGCTTGTGGACGGTTGGCCTCTCTGTGTCTGCACATCATCTCCTTCTGTGCATGTCTGTGTCTGTGTCCAAACTTCCACTTTTAAAAAAAAGTTTTATTTATTTATTTGAGACATAGCGTGTGCGCGAGAGAGAACAGGGAGAGATGGTGAAGAACAGAGGGAGAAGGAGAAGCAGACTCCCCACTGAGCAGGGAACCTGACATGGGGCTCAATCCTAGGACTCTGAGACCATGACCTGAGCTGAAGACAGCTGCATAACCAACTGAGCCACCCAGGTGCCCCAAACTTCCTCTTTCTATAGGGATACCAGTCATAGTGGATTCAGACCCAACCTAATGACCTCATCTTAACTAACTACATCTGTAACAGCCCTATCTTCAAATAAGTCATATTCTAAGATACGGGGTAGGGGGAGTGTCAGGGTTTCAACATATAAAATTCAGAGGGATGCAATTCCACCCATAACAGTTGGATTGGTAAACACCTGTAAGTTCTTACTCAGGTCTAAAATTATATGGAGTTTCACTTAATAATTAAAAAAAAAATCTCACAATTGTTTTCTGAAGCCAAAAATGAGAGGTAGGTCAGATCAAATGTTATTCATTAATTACTTGTAATCATGAAATTATCTGTGTAATGCCTCCAGTCTATGCTGCTCTCATTAAGCATATAGAAAGTGCCAAAAGATTCACTCTCTAGCCTGTCAGAACTGCTCCTTGGAGTGATGCATGAACAGCTGTGAAATGTCCCCTAGCCCTGCTCTCTCTGCCATCCTGTGCCCGAGTCAGAGCCTGTCACCTGACAGACTGGGGACTTCATTTTATTTTACTTACTTTTAACAAGTCTGGAATCCCGTTACTACATGTTTTTATTGCCTGTGTGTGTGTGTGTTTCTTATACTCCAGAAACTCCAGAGCAGGTTTGTATAGCACACAGAAAATAGTTGAAAAATCTGGTGGTTGACTTAGGTGGTTAAACTTTCTGTTGTGCAACCAATTGCTTTACTCAGGGACTGAGTGCAGGGGAAGCTTTGGTAAGTTCCACCAGTTACACAGAGTGTGTGTGAAGTATTTGTATCTAATACACACATATAAACTCTAGGTTCTCAGTAGATGATGTGGTCAGACAGGGAGAGATAGGAGGTGCTTTCCTAGTTGGGCAGAGGTATTGGTGAGGAAAAGCTGTTAGAATTAACTTAGACTTGACCTTTTGTTCATCACCCTTCCAAACAAAACTGCATCTGTCCAAGAAGGGGCGAAGAATGTTATTTTGAAAGGCATTTGGTATTATCACAAATATTTATCTTTCAATGAAATTTGGTCGTATACCCAACTCCATCAAAGAGAAAAATAAATCTTCTTTATATAGGCTGAACCAAAGCCTCAAAATCGTCAACCATCTTCATTCTGTTCAGAGTCTGCTGCAAAGAAGATCTTCGTAGGGAAAGATGAACACAACTGTGAGTATCTTGCATGTTCACTTTCCCTTAACGCTGGGAAATAGCTTTTACTCAGTCTGATAGAAAAGTTACAGTGACCCAGCAAGCATTGGATATTTATTTTATTTTTGGACAAGGAATGAAGTACCAAGACACTTCATTACAACCATGGACCTAGACTCATTCTTAACATGAATTCTTTGATTGGTTTTTCTATAAGCCCAAAGCCCCAGTGCATTTTTCCACACACAGCGGATGCATGGGCACTCCTTCCTCCCAGAGAAAATTCCCCAGAATGTTTTCAGTGACTCTTGGTCTGAAGATGGCTATTACTGAACCACAGTTTGAAAGCATCTGAGAAAGAATTCAAGTTCATGTCAAATTAGGGAGTAACTTTTAAATCCACAAGTTTTGGAGTGGAGTACATAAATCCTACAGTGGGGAAGAGATCTAAAGCATAGGAAAGGAGATGTTTGTATTATGTTTCCAACCTGAGATAGAATTTAGAATTACGTGAATACTACATGCAAAATCTTTTTTAAAAGAATAATGGATTCATACTTAATACGCTCAGTACTAATGCCTGGATTCTAAAGATGGGTAAGTTAAAAGTGGAAAGAAAATAAATGATGTATCAATATAAGTAGTGTCATTTATGAAATCATCTCTGAATGCAGGTAAATCTATTTTTTTATTTAGTCCACCTAAAGCTCCAGAAAGATAATCTTCTAGGTAGTTCTCAAAAACTGAAAAATAAAATAGTCATGGTAAAAAAAAATCCTACTTGTCACTTTTTAAATGAAGCAATCATACTATTTCATAATTTAATAAATATATTTAGGAACACTGAATTTTGTATTTAAAAAGACATTTGGGTCCTCTAATCCTAATCTGCTGTTTCATAGGAAATCCAGGATGATTTACTTTACATTTTTAAATGGAAGTACAACATACATACACAAAAGTGTTCAGCAAAATGAATTATGAACTTTTTTTGAACATGTTAATCAATCTTTAAATAGGGAGAAATTATTTTTAAATAAGTAAGTATCAGCTTTCTGTCCAAGTCAAGAACATTATTTAAATAAATCCCTTGTTTTAAAACATTTAAGAAATAGAAGTCAGGATAGAGGTTACTTTGGGGCAGAAGAAAGGGATAGGGATAATCTTATATTAATAGACATTAACTTTGTGCATTTTTGAATTTTGTAATGTTGAATTTTATAATAATCAATGAATATGTATACCTTTTTGGTCTGGATTCTTTCATCTATTGTTGCACTTAGCAATGATTTATTAGTCTAATTGTATAATATCTTATTGCAGGATTTGTTTATTTATTTATTTATTTATTTATTTTTCTATTCTATAGTGGATAGATATTAGGTTGTTTTCCATTTGTAATTCCTGAAAAAAATTCTAAAGATAAAAATATGAATTATTATGCATGTATTTTTGTACATATGTACATACTTTATTACACACATGCTTAAGATTTGAATTGCTAATATATGGGGAATTAATACATTCAACTTTAGTAGAAAATGACAATTTTCCACCAATAATGTCTAAGGGCTCTACTTGCTCCAAATCTTCATCAAGGCTTAAGGAATGCAGCTAAAGTTATGTTTAGAGGCAGATTTATTGTCACTTATGCATTAATTAGAAAAGAAGATAGGTTGAAAATGATCAAAATTGTCCATTTTATAGAGTAAGTTTAACTGCATGTTACAAAGAATATAGAATGATAGAAATAAATAATAAGGGAAGAGAGTCACGAAAGAGAAAAATGAAATACAACAGAGGAAATCAACATGCTAAAAGTTCTGAAAACCAATTAAGAAAAAAGAAACAGGGCCAGCACATCAGAAATGAAAATGGGGTCCTCACTATGCATTCTACATAATATGGGGACATCTGGGT
Organism: Neogale vison; assembly: GCF_020171115.1. Taxonomy (NCBI): domain Eukaryota; kingdom Metazoa; phylum Chordata; class Mammalia; order Carnivora; family Mustelidae; genus Neogale; species Neogale vison. Next base: position 167,097,488 of record NC_058093.1, on the reverse strand, counting down.
AGCACAATCAACTAAACAGCCCACTCTTGATTTCAGCTCAGGTAGTGATCTCGGGGTGAGTGGTGAGATCAAGTCCCACACCCAGTTCCACACTCAACGAGGAGTCTGCCTAAGCTCTCTCTCTCCCTTTCCTTCTGCCCTCCTCCTACTCTCTCTAATAAGTAAACAGATCTTTTTTTAAAGATAATATGAAAATGTTTAAACAACTTTATGTTAATATGTTAAAAATTGTCAATATAATGTAAGAATTCTTAGAAAAACGCAACTTATCAAAGTAGACACAAAAGAAATCGAAAATGTCAACAGTTTTATATCTATTATCTATTTACTTGCCGAATCCCACAATTATAACATACCATATCAAACACCATACAGCTAGGTCATGGGATAACTAGGTCTAAAGTGTAAGTTCCTTCCATGCTCTAATACCCAGGTCCAATACCCACATAAAAGGCAGCATAGAGTTTCATGAGCTCAGCTGTTAGAATGTCTTAAGTACTTACCTTGGGTCACACTAGACAATACTTTAACCTTTCCAAATTTCAGTTTCCTCAACTGCAAGTAGATAAAATAATAGTACATACTCTCTAAAAATACTGTGAATAATGAGATCAAAAGTTCTTAGAACTTAGCCTGAGTATACAAATAAGAAATAATACATTAAAAATGCTTAGTCATGGGGCACCTGGGTGGCTCAGTGGGTTAAGCCTCTGCCTTCAGCTCAGATCATGATCCCAGGGTCCTGGGATCAAGCCCCACATTGGGCTCTCTGGTTAGTGGGGAGCCTGCTTCCTCCTCTCTCTCTGCCTGCCTCTCTGCCTACTTGTGATCTCTGTCTGTCAAATAAATAAAATCTTTAAAAAAAAAAATTGCTTAGTCATTATGTTTGTTGTATTTAAGAATAAAAAAGAAAAACATGACCTATCCCTTCTCATGGCTCAGTTTTAGATAATGTCATATCATCTATAGCCCTATCAGTAAATATCATATTTACTAATACCTTTGGTTTTTGTAGGTCTTAGTAAATATTACATTAATATTAGTAAATATTATTTTTATTCTAATAAATGAAGACAAGTCCCTAAAATAGAAATTCCACAGCCATTATTAGTGTCAAACACAGTAGGTTATAGTTTCATGGTTTTTAAGCTTTCTTCTTGCTTTAAAATCCTCTACCTTCACTAGCAAATTTTGTATTCCTAAGCTGATACCTTAAAAAATATGTTTTTCTCTCAGATTTTACCATGGCTTACTTAGATCTCTATTAAAGCATTAAGCAAACACTAGCTCATATGACATTGCTTCAAAAAATCTTCCATAAATTGGGGTGTGAGCCCCCTGAGAATCAAGCAGTGGCATATAAAAACCCCATGCTACTTTTCTACTTTCTCTCTGGTTTCAGAAGGGAGTTTTTTCTATGAGTAAATGTATGAATCTGCTTTAGTCAAGGTAACAGAAAGAGATGATTAATTTTGAGAATGTGATAAACATCGTAAATATAAGCTCTAACCATACGAATTCATAGGCCAAATATGTTGTCCTAGTGTCTTGATCCCTGAAAACTAACACACTGATAGCCAAATTGGTCTTTTACACGCTCATGATATACACATGATTCCTAAAGTCTATGATCTTCAGCAGAAAATGTTAGAATGCCCAAAGGACATTCTAACTTTGGGGGAAAAAACCCTCAAAAATGCAAATACAATCTGTGATCTTGCATTAATGAGCAGATGATTTTTAATGTGATAAGAACCTCTAAAATTTACAGAGACTTTTAAATTCACACATAATTACAATAAAAACATACCTGTGTTAAATCGTTAATTAGTGATGGGATGCATCAAAATCACGGCCATAAAATAATGTGTGTGTACATTCTTCAGAAATAAATAACAAATTGGTGTTCTTAAAGGGATATTGTCAGTGCCAATCTCTATGACACTCAAAAAAGTCCAATATTAATTTCCAAATGATGACTTTATTATTTTTCTCTGCCAAGAAAAATATCTAAGAATTATGATATTATTTTTAATATACACGGTGAATGCCACAACTTTTCTTTAGGATAGTCATAATTCTATTTTGTGATGCTCTTAACATAATCTTGGCAGTAGAAAAGTCTTCCAGGTGCACCTGCAGAGAGCAGATGGCTTTGAGCAGCTCTGCTTGGGGGTAGGTCTTGGTTCCCTGCATGCTCTCACCCTTCCCTGGGAGCGAAGCACCAGGTGTTGCAAAAGCTCCATTTATATTCCATACACACCTCATGCTCTTTTGCTTCCAAACTTGCACAAAACTCTTCCTCCCTCATTTTGTATTGGTAAAGTTTGGTTATTCTTCAGATGAATTATGTGGTCCTGAGAAAAGTTAGTGGGCGGTGATGACTGAAAGTTTGTGCTATTGACTAATGGACAGCACGAGCTGGGATGGAATGGAGGAATTTCCTCCAGCCTACCTCATACCTCAGAGGGGTATGAAAGAAGTCTTAAACTGGAAGATAGTAAAGAAAAAAAAAAAAAAGTGTCCACCATTTCCTGTTATTATTCTCAGTTCTTGTCCCACAAGCCAAGCTCATAGAAATTAGTAACATTACCAACAGATATATTGAAAAAGAATATGAATGTGTTCATCCCACAAGGGGAGATAGATTGTAAGCAATCCTTGAAAAAATAGTAACTTCATCTTTTCAACAGTAGGAAAATTAAATGGCGTATCACTATCTATCCAAGTATTGAAACTTGAAAATAATCAGACCCAACCCTGTTGCAGGTAGCAGTTGACATAACTATGGTACAGAGTAAAGACTACATCTCCAATTTTTAAGTTATGTTTCTCACATTTTGCAAGATTTATAAGTTGTTGTAATGTATCATTTAAAGAAACCACAAAAGAAAAGATAATACCAATAGGCATCAAGATATTCAATGCAAGTCACTATAGTAACATTAAAATGGAAAAATAAAGACCTATATGATCAGTAAGAGACTAGTTAAATCCACTGCAGGCCACCAACTTAATAGACTATAATTCTGTTGAATAATTCATTAACATACTATAACAACATGGAAATATATTTATTATGCAATAGCTCATACCATAAATTATCTCTATTATGATTATATTTATTCAAAATTATTAATTAAAACATGGGTAAATGAAAGCAGTTTGGATATTAGGGAAATGTGTGTGTTTGTTTGTTTCTTTTTCTGTGACTTTCATTATAATGTTGTTTAGTGTTTCCAAGTTCCTGACATGGATTAATATCTTTACCCTCACAGAGCCACAGTCTATCCTACAACAGCTCAATTCAGTCAAGATCTTCCTGATTGTCACCAAAATTCAACAGTGTAGCCACAACAGCAGACAGAGTGAGGAATGCAGTTCTTTAAGGAATACTGCCTTTCTCCTACTACCCAAGATTTCAGAAACAATTTCATGTTAGAACACTATCCTTGGTAGTTAAGCTGAAATAAAATAACTCAGGCAATATGCACCATTTAAAACTCAATTTGCCTTAGCTTCTTGGGAAGCTTCACTATGGCCTTTCTTATTGAGTCTGGCAACTTTCCAGATTTCAAAGTATCATTAAAAACTATAAGGAAAAAAACTATGCATGTCAGGCATAACTTTGTCAAAATTAAGCAGAAAGCCCATCTGGTTCCGTTGTCTTATTAAATTTGTCACATTTTATAGGTAGTTGAGTTTCATTTCTTATAATCAACCTGTCCAAAGGATGACAAGAATTACTTCATTGTGTAAGTAAACTGCTACAGTTGGTTACCTCAACATGACATCCTCTCCCCCAGGATTTCATTGCTTATATAAATTTCTAAATTTTTATTTTGAAGATCAGTTTTTAAATCCCCAGTGACCTGTCAAGGATTCATTTTATCTTTACCATCACCCTTCTGGCCACCGTCACATCTCACCCTGAATCTCAAATAGCCGCTGGATCATCTTACATAAACTTTACTTCCCACTTCAATCTGTCCTCACTTTGGATCCAGAGTGGTATTTTCAAACCCAATTTGGATCATATCACCATTACCACAAACTCTATCTTCTATCCTTCTCCACACCTGGTCTCTTAAGTTACCTCAATGGTCATAAAATATGGCGTCTTATCTCAACCTCGCCTACCCTCCCACTCATGTTAAGCCATCCTTTCACTGTTCTTGGTGCTTCATTCACATTCTTTCATTTTCTCCAGCAATCATGTCGTCTCCTTCACCACTCCAGCCAACACGTCAAGTATCATAGCTCTTGCTCCTGCTACTCATGCTTTGCCTAAATGTCCATTTGCCCACTATCACTTATTGAGTGAGCTCTGCTCACATTCAGATCTCAGTACAAGGAAGCCTTTCCTGACCCTCCAGCACAGGTCAGATCCACCACCTGACTCACAATCAGCATCCCCATTTTTTTCCCTCATGCTTATCACTGGTTTATGTATTTGTGACTTCTGTGATTAATGTCTTAATCTCCACTATCCTTGAAGCTCTAGTGGAGCATTGGCCATTAGACTTTCTTATCTTTAGGTCCTCAGCATTCAGTGGAGTTCCACTGAACTCGATGAACTCAATGAACACTCAGTGAATGAATGAATGAAAGCCAAGAGTACATTATGTTTTCTCTCTGTTCTTTACCTTTCTGGGCTTCCTCCCGACAAAAGCCAACATGATATTCTTGTTATGTACCTAACACAGATTTTAGGGATTTCCCTGATGTTACTTTAAGTGGTAAAAATTGGAATTATTTGTCAATATGAAGTGTTTGATATACTGTAGGCCTTCAAAAATAACTCTGATAAGCAACAGAAATGTCTACATGCCTAGTTAGCAGGGCGCCTGGGTGGCTCAGTCGGTTAAGCATCTACCTTTGGCTCAGGTCATGATCTCAGGGTCCTGGGATCAAACCCGGCTGCAGTTCGTGGCACAGCAGGGAGACTGCTTGTGCTTGTCCCTCTGCCCCTCGCTCCACTCATTCTCTCTCTCTCTCCCAAATAAATCGATAAAATCTTGGGTAATAAATAAATACCTGGCTAGCAAGGCAAATGTGGGCAGGAATAAAATGTAAACATCTCACCTCACTATAGTTCAACTCTATGAGTGGGGTGGTCTAACCCACCAGAAATAACCCTCATCTTTGAGTCCTACCTTGCAAGGACTCTTCACACACCAGATACCGCATGGCTGGGAAACACCAGTGAGATAAACACAATCTCTGCCCTCAAGGAGCTCTTTGCCTCTGATAGCTCTACCACACCCCCATAGCACAGAGAACTCTTTAAAATATTGTTAGTCTTGCAATCAGCATTTCAAAGATGAAGCACTTTCTCTGCTTCTATATTCTAACAGAAGTGTATTCCGTTTTACAATACTGATAATCCTTGTGTCCATGATAAGAAGAATTTTAAAAATATCTATAAGGTCTCAGTAAATGTCTCCTGAGTACATTGAGTAAGTTATCTATTTATCTATCTACTCATTCATCCCTCCCACCATCCCTCCACTCATCCATCCCTCCATCCATCCCTCCACACATTTCTCCATCCATCCATCTACCCATCCATCTTTCCATTCCTCCACCCATCAATCCTTCCAACCACCCATCCATCCATCCATGTTTTATAACAACTCTAAAATAAAATTTTGTTATTGCTTTCTCTTGCCCTCTTTAGCTGACCTGAAGATGCTTCACAAAGGATAGGAGGATGTACCATAGTTGAGGACAGACATTTCTCAATTGTGCTCAGGTTTGCTTATGGTTATGAGAAACTTGGAGCACAGATCAAAACATTTCAGCTGAGGACGTGGTGCCCAAGTTGCTAATAGCCTTCAGAAAACTCAAGATACCTTGAAATACAGGAAGAGATTGACAACTTTAGACTAGAAGCAAACAGCAATAAGAGTCTAAGCCAGTAAACCAGCCATGAACTAGATCAAGGATCTAAGAATCCAAGAATGAGAAATTCTACTGAGAAATGCTTCTTCAGTTGTAAAATGGAACAATAATTGTGCCTTTCATTAATCTTTGAAAAGTGCTTCAATCTGATATTAAAAACGTGTTATGGAAAAAAATTATGTGATGTGTGGGTGTGGGTATGGGTACATGTTGGCTATTCTCAACAAACATCCAATCACAGCTTTTTGGGAAAATAGAAATTCAAAGGGAATTTATTTTCAAAGCTTATTTTAAAAGTGAGAAAATGTTTGTGTGATTATGTTTTTCATAGAACATTCCTTGAGCTATTTATCAAGGCACAGAATTGAAGAAACATGATAACAGCTGGTACTGGCTAGGAATTACTGTACTTAATTAAAAATTAGATGTAGATACTGGCAGCTTTGGTTTCACAAGATACCTGTCCTACCCACTGAGGGGAATTTAAATTCCACTTAGTACAATCAGTACATCAATACATAGAAGTGTGTTGTAAGCAGATATTCTACAGGGAGATGGAAGACCAGCCATAGCCGACTAGGAAAAGAGATGAAGAATTGTGATTATTTTTATTTAGATTATTTAAGTTGTGTTGGTTTTGACTGTCAAACAAAAAATAAGTGTTCATTTTCACTTTCAGAGAATGAAGAAAAGTAAAGGAAATATATAAGTCTGAGTCCTAGAGCTATAATGGTGCTATAAACCATTGTTAAAATGCTATTGCATTTCCTTCCAATTTTTTGTGTGCATATATACATTTAAATTCTTCTTGTAAAATTGTGATCATGAGGGGCACCTGGGTGGCTCAGTGGGTTAAGCCTCTGCCTTTGGCTCGGGTCATGATCCTGGGGTCCTGGGATCGAGCCCCGCATCAGGCTCTCTGCTCAGCAGTGAGCCTGCTTCCCTTCCTCTCTCTCTGCCTGCCTCTCTGCCTACTTGTGATCTCTCTCTGTCAAATAAATAAATAAAAATCTTTAAAAAAACGTTGTGATCGTGCTCGCTTCGGCAGCACATATACTAAAAAAAACGTTGTGATCATGACTATATTATGTACTCAGTTTGAGGTAAGGGTTAAATTTAGAATAGGGCTTATGGATAGATTCAAAGTCAAGGTCATTATTATAAAAAGTTTTTCTTATTGTTGTAAGCATTTTTATAAAGCATGTTTTAATAACCATACAATATTTAATTATATAGTTGTTATGTTTTAAACAATTCTGTTACTCTAGGTATTTTGATGTTTTTATATATATTTGTTTAGTTGTATGGTTTTCTCTTATGCATTGTTAAGTATCCCTAATTAGTTAGACAAATCTCTGAATGTAAACTTTTGGAGTCAAAACGTTTAAATACCATGAAGTCTTTTTAATGTATATGGCAAAATTGCTTTAGGGACATAAAAAATGTATCAAAGTATCTATTTCCTCACAAACTTAATATAATTAAACATTAAAAATTTTGTCTCTTTGCCAAATTCATGAAAAAACATAAGATTTTATTATTGTAATGTGTATTTTTATTATATAATAAGGTTGCACAGTTTTGAAAGTATACTTTATTTCTGAGAATTTTTTCATCAATGATTGCTTATTTTTTATTTCTTTATTTTTTGTTTTTAGATTTTATTTATTTATTTGAGAGAGAGAGAGAGAGAGAGAGAGCATGAGTGGGGAGAAGATCAGAGGGAGGAGCAGACTCCCAGGGAACTGGGAGCCCAACATGGGACTTGATCCTGGGACTCTGGGATCATGACCTGAGCTGAAGGCAGTTGCCCAACCAACTAAGTCACCCAGCACCCTATTATTGCTTATTTTTTAATAGATATGTTAGTGTTTTTCTTATTTATCTATGAGCACCCTAGATATCAAAATGTGATAAGTTTTTAAATATTTCCCCAACTTTAATTTCTATTTTAATTTTGTTCAGAGTGCCTTTTGACATTCATTCATGAAGTAATTACTGAAAACTCACTGTGGGGTGCATTCAGTTCTGAGCCTGTGATATAGGAAGGAACAACACAATAAAAAGTCTGGGCCTTTGTGAAACTCAAAGAAAATAGTTAAAGATCTTGTCCTTCACGAAGTTTGTATTCTAGTTGAAGGAGGACAACAACAAACAGATAGAAATTAATTGATATTATGTTAGGAGATAATACCATGGATCAAAATGATACAGAGGACACAAAATATGCAATTTTTAGTAGGGTTCAGGAGAGATGACACTTGAGCAAAAATTTGGGGGAAGTGTGGGGATAACCAGGCAGAAGAAACAGCAGGTGCAAAGTTGGCAGGGGTGAAACGTCAGTTATGGGTAAGGAAGAATAAAGGAAATATTAGTGTGGACTGGAATTGACTGAGGTTGGGATGCTGTGGAAGAGATTATGGGAACCTTGATCATGACAAGCCTGCTGCACCATTGTTAGACTTTGGCATTCCTTTTGAATGAGAAATGGATCACTGGAGAATTCTACATACATAAGTGCATCTAACTTATGGGCTTGTTCTGGGTGTCATACTGGGAATAAGTGGAAGCAGGTACCTGGTTAGGAGGCTTCTGCTATAATCCAAACAAAAGATAGAACAGTGTATTAGTAATGTAACATGGTCAGACTAGAGATATACACTGAGGAAGACTTGATAGGATTTACTCAAGGCAAGTTTCTGGAAGGTGCAAATGAGTCAGGGATGACTCTAAGATTGGTCTGAGCCAGACTATGGAATGTTCATGAAGATGATGGGTAGTCAATTGGAAAAAAAGCAACTTTAAGAGAGACGTTAGAGATACTCATTAGGGAGTCATCACACATGAGTCATGCGTGAAGCCAGGAGATGAGATTGAGGTCACTAAAAGAATGATGGTAGATATTAGAGAGAAGAGAAACAAAATCTGAGTTCTGGAAAATACCAAAGAGCAGAAGAGTTGAAGTGGCCATCTGGGAGAAGGAAAGCTAGAAGGTTCTTCAAACATAGGGAAAACGTTCAAAGAAGAGAGAATAATCAATGGGGCCAAATGCCAGTGATTTGGGTAATATGGAGACTGAGATTCAGACATAACACGCATACAGCAACATTGACATAACAAAGTTATGGATCACTTTGACAGGAAGAGTTTGGGTGACATCCTCTTCAAATGGGTTTGAGAGAACAATAGGAGGAAAAGAGTTGGGGATGGCAAGTAAAGGCAACACTTGGGTTGAGCTTCGCTGCAACAGTGGTAGCCAGAACAGTGGTAACTAGAGGGAAGGTGAATGAGAGAGGCATTTATTTTAGATAGAGTAGCAGGACTTGTTTATATGTTGATGAGAAAGACCTAGAGAGAGGGAAAAGACTCAAAATAGAGAAGAATAAATGCAGTAGTGTACTGTCAGAAGGAGACTCGGGAATCTAGTAGATCAATGGAAGGTTTGACTTTTTTTTTAAACTTTATTTATTTATTTGACAGACAGAGATCACAAGTAGGCAGGGACGCAGGCGGGGGGCAGGGAACAGGCTCCCCATCAAGCAGAGAGCCCAATTTGGTCTCGATCCCAGGACCCTGAAATCATGACCTGAGCTGAAGGCAAAGGCTTTAACCCACTGAGCCACCCAGATGCCCCAGAAGGTTTGACTTTGGATAGAAATAGTTTATCCATAGTGAGCTGAGGGGAGATAGAAGATAAAGACATGGATGCTGGTAGATGGGTAGATATACTGGTAAAAACTTAAAAGTTTCTTTCTGATTGACTTCTCTTTTCTTACTAAATTGGAAGGCAAGTTCATCAGCTGAGAGGGACACATGCTTTGTTTTTTATAAGGGCAAATCTGTTGAGCCTTATTTTTTGGCAATTTCTCCTACTGCTTTTCAGTTTAGGAGTCCTTTCCCATATTAAGGTCAGTTTAAAAATCTCTGTATTTTCTTCAAGGTTTTTAATGTATAAATTTGTACTTTCATGAATTTTTTAACTTTTTAAGGAAAAATCATCAAATAAACAAGCCTATCTAAGTAAGACACCAAGCCTAGAGCCCTTACATTAATAATTGATAAATTACACTTAGAACTATTTATGAATGGCAAAAATTAAAATCAGGTTAAAAAAACAGCCTAAGGACGAATATCCAACTTTTGTAGCAACATGGACGGGACTGGAAGAGATTATGCTGAGTGAAATAAGTCAAGCAGAGAGAGTCAATTATCATATGGTTTCACTCATTTGTGGAGCATAACCAATAGCATGGAGGACAAGGGGCATTAGAGAGTAGTAGGGAATTTGGGTAAATTGGAAGGGGAGGTGAACCATGAGAGACTATGGACTCTGAAAAACAGTCTGAGGGGTTTGAAGTGGCGGGGGGGTGGGAGGTTGGGGTACCAGGTGGTGGGTATTATAGAGGGCACAGCTTGCATGGAGCACTGGGTGTGGTGAAAAAATAATGAATACTGTTTTTCTGAAAATAAATAAATTGGGAAAAAAAAAAAAAAAACAGCCTAAGACTAGTATCGGGTTGGCTGGGCTATACTTGCAACATCTAAAATGTGATAGTGTACAAGTTTTAACCCTAGTCCTTGAGAGTCATTGCATGCTCCCCTTCCATCTTCTGGAACTTGGCAGCTATGATGTGAACAGCCCTTGGTTAGGGAGGTTGAGAGACTACTTGGAAGAAAACTCAGTCTCTCTGGGGCTCAAGACACAGGAGACCCCACCCTACACAGCCTGCAGCCATGAGAGTGTGCCCAGCAAAAAACAGAAAAACCACCCACTTGAGCCCAGTCTAAGTCATTAATCCACAGACCCTGTGAGCTAAATAATGGTTATGTTGTTTTAAGCCACTGTAGTTTGGTGGGCTTGTTATGGAGACATAGCTAACTCATATACTTGTTGTGAGCATTTCTTTCTGACATGAGAAGATAGAGGGGTCTTACATAGCATCTTCTATGGTCTCCAGGAAGAGTTAATTCTATTATACTCAGAGCAATTAGTAACTTAAACTGATGTGAATTTTAAGGGCAGATGTGAGTCTACCATACCCTTCCCCAAACTTTCCTCATCCAGGCATGAGTCCTACTAGATGCTCACAAAAAGAGAAATCGCCAAGGTGAAATCATTTTAAGAAATGTGCACACTACATTCTATTATCAGAACTTCACAGTGGACATCAGCACACACAGTCTCTATGAAGTTGTGAGTTTATGATCTAAAACTTGGTGAATACTCAACAAATGCTCATCACTGTCATCATTATCATCATCACCATCACCTTTTTTTTTTTTTAAGACTTATTTATTTTAGAGGTAGAGAGAGCACAAGCAGGGGGATGGGCAGAGAGAGGCAGACAAACAGACTCCCCACTGAGCATGGAACCTGACACAGGGCTTGATCCCAGAACCCTGAGATCATGACCTGAGCTGAAACCAGGAGTCGGATACTCGACAGACTGAGTCACCCACGCACCCCACCATCATCGCCCTTATTATTTGCTAGCTACAAATTAAATTTGTCTGTTCAGATCCTTGAAACTTTAAAGGGCATTGATCTACCTCTCAGATTCTTCCAGCCAGTTGGCTTTTAACATTAGTCTAGAATAAAAAATAATTTTAAATAATTTTAAAAAGTTCTAAAACTTTTGATTTTGGAAACTTTGGATATTAAAATAAAAATATGGACCTCTACTGGTTTGATGTGAGTTAGTTATACAACACAAATTTCTCAAAAGTGAGTTCTAGGTAGGAAGATGCTATTTCTATTAATAGTCTGTGGAACTGGATTTTTGTAAAACACTTTGGGATTCACTACTCCGAGGTGATGATGGCTAAATGGAAAATGTCACAGGTGAAATACTTTCTGCTCTTTTAAAGACTGCACAAGTAAAAGGCAGATAAAAGTTAATTATCTTACTTCCCACCAAAGAAATAAAGAACCATGAAACAAAGTTCTCAGAGAACTCTGGAAAGTCCCCTTGAAAATCCAGCTGTGATGAATGCTGGTGGCCATGCATTGTAATAATGAATCCTCACAGGGTTGAGAAAGGGAGGGCACATTCTCAGAGTTCAATTTGATCTATAAAAGCAATGAACTTTCTTGAAACAAATGATAAGAAAAATAACTCTCATCTCATGTCTTCTCATTAAGCATTTCACATTTGTTCAATTCCTCCTTTTGGCATTTGATTCCCATTGATGACTCAGTGTTTTATGTTTTTTCTGCTTTTTTTCTTGGTAATCAATTGTTATGAATCCATTAATTTTTATCCGACAGCCATTTCCTAATTTGATCTAAGCACCTGTCTTTACTGGTCAACAGACATAAGAAAAAAGTTGCCTAGATTTTCTTGCTTGCAGGTTTCCACTGCCTAAGTTGTGAGAGCTCAGGATGCGACTAACTTAATATATCTGGATAATAACAATTCAACCTATTTAGATATAATCTCCAATCAATGCAAGTCATTTGGATTGTGAAATAAATTTATTCCACATGTTAACTTAAACCTTTATTTAGCAAATAACCTTTTTATCGACTTGGATGTTATTTGCTAAGTCTGCTATAATAAAGTACCCCGGACCGGGTACACAACAGAAATGTACATAATTGAATTTATTTTCTCACAATTCTGGAGGCCAGAAGTCTGAGGTCAAGCTGTCAGCAAGGTCAGCTCCTCTGCCGCCTTGTTCCTTGGCTTGTAGACGATCATCTTTGCCCTGTGTCCTTACATGGTCTTCCCTCCTCCAAATCCGTCTGTGTCTAAATTTCCTTTTCATATAAAGACACCAGTCATATTGGATTGGGGCCTAATTTAATTATCTCTTTAAAGACCCTGTCTTCCAATACAACCACGTTCTGAGGTACTGGGGGTTAGGACTTAAACATATGGATTTTGAGGAGACATACCTCAGCACATAACAGCTTCCTTCTTAGTCTTCCTCCCCAGCCTTATGATGTAAATACTGTTCTCTTTCACTAAAACCAGGATAATAAAACATTTAGAGGGAGACGGGGAGCACAATAAAGACTCAGTAAGTATTAGCTGATCCTATCATAGGCCATCTATTATGACGCTCTGCATCTGTGAAATGAAGAGTTTAACAGGATTATCAGGGTAGAGAATGAACTGGAGAAAATGAGACCAAGATAGCAAACACACTAGTCCATAGCGCAGCAGTTAACAGAACAAATTCTTTTTTTTTTTTTTTTTTAAGATTTTATTTATTTATTTGACAGAGAGAAATCACAAGTAGGCAGAGGCAGGCAGAGAGAGAGAGGAGGAAGCAGGCTCCCTGCTGAGCAGAGAGCCCGATGCGGGACTCGATCCCAGGACCCTGAGATCATGACCTGAGCCGAAGGCAGCGGCTTAACCCACTGAGCCACCCAGGGGCCCCAACAGAACAAATTCTAGAGTCAGATTAAAATGCAGCCCTGGCACTTAGAAGCCATACAATGTCCTTAACTACCTAATGTTTTCTATTGCTCCTAAATCCATTGCTCATAAGGTTGTTGAAAGGTTTAAATGAGGTCATAAGAGGAGCGCCCCACGGAGGTCCTTGGCACAGTGTGGTGCTGGACAACCAGTAGCTGTTATCATTATGAACCACCTCCAGGGAAATAAAGAGTTCATCGTAGCCCCACTTAATTCTCTCTTGCTTTGTATTTAACCCTAAGAAGTGGATGTAAATATTTATTCAACCAAACACTGTTACATATCCTTTTCACTTAGGGAAAGGTATGAGAATTCTTTAAATATACTGTTTTGAAAAGGACTTTTTAGGTTTAATTAAGGCTCACTTTAGCTCTGCAGGCTATTTCTTAGGTTAGGCACATAATTACTAAAAGTCCAGCAAGAAACCTCAAACAAAACAAAACAAAACAAAACAACAACAATCAGTGGGTTCAGGGGCACCTGGTTGACTCTGTCAGAGGAGGGTGTGTATCTCTTGGTCTCGGGGTCATGAGTTTGAGCCCCATGTTGGGTGTAGAGATGATGTAAATAAACAAACAAATAAGCAAATAGTTTTTAAAAATCAGTCAATCCAAGTTTCTCTCACATAACAATAAATCGGTCCCAAAACAAGTTTTCCGAATAATTCTATCTATTAGATAGCAGAAAACCTTTATGAAATAACCAAAAAATTTTAGTTTTGAAACATTATAGCTATTGAGAAAAATATTTATAATTTTATTTCTACACTAGTTTGTTAATATCTATTACCAAAGCAAATCATATGGACAAAATAAATTTTTCATATATGATAAATTTTAATTAATTGATTAATTTTTTAAAAAGTGTTATTTATTTTTTTGACAGAGAAAGATCACAAGTAGGTAGAGAGGCAGGCAGAGAGAGAGGGGGAAACAGACTCCCTGCTGAGCAGAGAGCCCAATGTGGGGCTCGATCCCAGGACCCTGAGATCATGACCCAAGCCCAAGGCAAAGGCTTAACCCACGGAGCCACCCAGGCGTCTGATAAATTTTAATTTATAATAAAACTGTCTTGAAAAAGTATCTTACCATCCCTTTGTTTCCCTTTATCATATAAAGGGACAAAAGGAAAAATGTTTCTGAGCTACTATAAAGAAAGCTACTACTAGGTTATCTATTAAAATAGAAAGAATTACATCTAAGCATATACTCTGGATATTTCATTTGCCTCTCAATTTCTAAACACAATAATGCTGCTTGCTTTTACCTAACTTCTATTGAATTTACATTATGTTTATGATAAAGTAAACTCAGTCTCGAGCCAATACAATAGTTCTCAGAAATGTGAAATCATTCCTTTTCTTTGGGCTTAGACACCTTTAAAAATCTTCAATCTGCATTTTACTTATCTTTTTTAATAGTAGAGACTTTGGGGAATGAGTGAAAATAACTGGACAAGAGATATTGAATTGTTGTGTTTTATTTATTCAGTTACATATACAACTTCCTTTACCAAAACTTCTTTGGACAAATGGGGGGAATTAGAATGGCTACCCAGAACATTTTCTATGAATTTCTCAACTCAGCTTGGCATTAAACTGAGATTTGTCATGGAAATACAGCTACTGCTCCACAGATTTAGTGTTTTAGTGTTTTGCAAACAGAGTAAGGGGTGTGCAATGAAAGAAGATGACTCCAAAGTAATATTAATATTAAATAATATTATTAATAATAATTGATATTAATAATTAATAATGTTAAATTTATATATCAGAAAATTTGTTGTTTCCAAGATCCAAAATATCATTCTTTGTTAGGAAAAAAAAAAAGAATTCTGCATATCTTTTCGAAAGATAAAGAAAAGTATTCATAGTCCCTTAATTGAAGACTTTCTGTAATCATACCTACTTAAATGAGCCTTACTGAATACAGCAATGTCAGCATGTTATCTTGTAAAGAAAGATAAAATTATGCATCCTACTTACTGAATTATTTATAATGATGAATTTATCCAACATTTGCTTTTGATTTAAGGGTCATAATCAGAAATGCATTTGCTAATTCATAAGAACAAAAATGGAAGAATTAGCCAGGACTCTTCAGTCTCTGTATCCAGTCGTTCGCTCCACTCTAAGGGCCTGTTTCAAAGTATGTTTTTCAGAGAAACTTTGGGGAATGAAAAGAGTGTCTTCGAGTTTTTAATGCAGAGTGTTAAGGAAGAAATGATGCTTTGAGGACACCGAAGAATGGACCAGAATCCTTCCAAGTGCAAACAATCACATTTCAGAAATATACTTACCACACCAGAGTTCATCAGAAGGGGTAATCAGAATTTTACACCAGATTTCAACTTACACACTTGAAATAAATATTAGAGTGTTTCTTAAGGTGGCCAAAGACGATCTTTTCATTTCTGGCACTGAAGTTGGTTTAACTAAAGGAGTAAAAGAATAAGATGACCATGTCATAGGAAAGAAAGAAAGGAAGGAAGGAAGGAAGGAAGGAAGGAAGGAAGGAAGGAAGGAAAGGAAGAAAGAAAGACCAAAACAACAACAAATCATTTTCTCTTGAAAATGTAGTTTTCCATAAAAATCTTAGCACTCATGTGACTTTACTTAATCTCTCTATTCCTGCAACTGTATATGCTAAATGGTTCTTCTTTTTAAAAGAGTAATAGCTGACTAATTTAAGCCAAAAAGGGGGGGATTGATTGGATCCAACAGGGGCTCCATGAGGCAAAAGAAGAGGAAACAATCAGGCCTCTGAGAAGCCGAGTGCTGGGTTAGTTTTGAAGATCTCACCAGCAAGAGCCAAAGACCATCCTGCAGACTCCCAGAATGGGAATATTAAACTTCAGTCTTCTTTGATCCCTTGTATGTCCCTGTTCAAAATTATTATTATTGGGGAAGAATCTATCACCTCTCGCTTAGGACATGGATATATATCCGTGTGGCAAGCTCAAGGGGTCAGGTATTGGAACGGGACTAGGAAAGGGAACAGAGTGGTGATGGGTATGTGGGATACCGATTTGACAGACTCCTGGATCACATGGACAGAGGCAGGGTGTTCCTTCACTGGAACACGAAGAAGATACTGGATGGAAACTGCTCCCCCCCAAAAAGTGAAGAAAATAAGTAAGCTTTCTGCATAGTGACAACAAAGAACATAGTACTGAGAAAACATTAATTGTAATGATGCATTAGTATATTTTCTGGATTATTAGTAGGTTCAGAATAAAACAAAATCAACTCGAGAACACATTTAATCCAGTGTGTCTTTTTTCTTATACTCTCAAAACACTCTTTCAAACATTTCTACCTTAATTATTTTTCAGTTTCTCCATGACTCTTGGAAAAAAAAAAAAAAATCTTTTTTTTTCTAACTTAACCGGACATGAGAGGCAAGGACTTCCGGCTCAGAACAGGGTCAAAGTTAGGCAGAAACATACTCCATGTCGTCTTCATCTTCAGGGCACAAGCTGCTCCAAATCTTCTGGAATTGTTCCACTTTCAAAGGTAACTCTCTTTAATAACTGGACAGTGACTTCCTGCTTTCATCATGCAACCGTGACCAGAACCCCTCTTGGGTGCTTCCTCTGGACTATTTGCATTTTAACAGAAATAAAAATCGCAAAAAAAAAGGAAGGAAACTCTGACCTCAGAATTCCAGCAGTTCTCCTGAATGGATGAGGTTTGACAGGGCGAAGGCTCTAGCTGGCTGGTGCTCCATTAAGTTGTCCCCTTCTGGGACATGAAGGACTTCCTAGGAGAACAGCACACAGACACAGAGAAGAGCCTGTGCTAAGACAAGCCATTCCTCTCTCCCATGTGGTGTGTACCCAAAGTCTTCCCAAGCAATCGCTGTGAACTTCTACCAGCCCCTCTGTTCCTCATTCATAGGGCCCGCTCCCTGGATGGTGGCATCACGTTGTTCAGTCTGAATCCCCTGTCAGGCTGCTCTGGGTCCTGTCTGCTCCCTGTGTGTGTTCTCTTATATTTTATTGGTGTTTGCCTCTTTGGTCCCTCCTTCCTTCCCTCCCATCCTCCTTCCTCCCTCTCTCCTTCCTTCTTGCCTTCCTTCCATTTTCTAACTGGGCACAGAGAAATGCCACACAAGATCTAAATGTAAGGAGGATCAGTAGAATGTCATAAAAACCATTTAAGGAGGTCAGAGTTACAGTCTCTCTATCTGAGTCTGTCGGTAACTAGCTGTGGGATGAGAACAAATCTCTTAACCTTCCTGAGCTTCAGTTTTCTCCTCTCTAAATAGATAAATTTAATTTATATTTATTTATATAATTTATATTTTATAAATATACATATAAAATATAAATATTTTGTATTATTTGTATTTTATAAATTTAATTTAATAAATTCAAGCGACAGTCTGCAAATGACCCCACCCTGACCTCTAGGCAGTTCTGTGCCAAGCAAGTAGTGTCTCAGAATGTCCTGCATGGCAGTGGTGGCGGGCTGGTCTTTTAAAATGATGCAAGACCAGGGCGCCTGGGTGGCTCAGTGGGTTAAAGCCTCTGCTTTCGACTCAGGTCATGATCCCAGGGTCCTTGGATCGAGCCCCGCGTCGGGCTCTCTGCTCCTCAGGGAGCCTGCTTTCTCCCCTCTCTCTCTGCCTGCTTCTTTGCCTACTTGTGATTTCTCTCTCTGTGTCAAATAAATAAAATCTTTAAAAAAAAAAAAATGATGCAAGACCTCTCTTACCCTCCAAGGTCCTCAAAGGCCCCAGTCTGTGCTCTCTTTGGAAGAATCGCTTCACTAATCACCACCCTCCATGTTAATGATAGAGTGTGTCACTCTCTTCAGGGGCCTTGGGAACCACTGGTCAGGACCACCTCAAAAGTCCCTTCTGGCTCTGACAAGGATTTGAAGTAGGTTCAAGTTAGTCACTTTCTTTCATGTCTCAGCATGAATCAAGGAATCGTCTCACTCCAAAAGAAGAGCGTACGTCAAGGACACATGATGTGGTTAGTTTACGAAGGGGTATAGCTTTTCGAGGGGAAATGAATAGTACAGGTCTGGGACAACCACTTTAAAAATTGCTTTCTTCCCATAGCTGCTGTTCTTTCCTTTCTTCTCCCCTAGAGTAGAGTAGGAACCTTCCACGTTAGAAGGTGGAGTGAAAACAGGAAAGGGGGCAGAAGGGTGAAGGCAGGGGCCAGATTTCTCATGTCTGCTCCTTTGTTTGTTTGTTTGTTTTAAGATTTTATTTATTTATTTATTTATTTGTCAGAGAGACAGAGAAAGAGCACAAGCAGGGGAAGCGGCAGGTGGACAGAGAAGCAGCTTCTCATTGAGCAAGGAACCCGATGTGGAGCTCGATCCCAAGACCCTGGGATCATGACCTGAGCCAATGGCAGATGCTTAACAGACTGAGCCACCTAGGAATCCCTCATGTCTGCTCTTAACAAAGTGAATCTTTGTCCTGTACCCGTGGGGAAACATCGTTTAGCAGAGTAAGGGCCCAGTCAGAGATTCAGGGATGAAACTTGAGCAAGTGTAATGATTATGCATTTGTCTGGTGTGCATTTTCTGCATTTATTCCCTGGGGACCTAAGGAGCACAATAATAGTTAAATGGGGTCAAGGATTGGTCATCCCAAATAACCTAGGAAACACAACTTAACAATGGAATGCTATTAGCTGGTTCTGATTTTTAACTACCAGAATCATGGCTACTTAAAAGTAAGAATATGGAGGCGCCTGGGTGGCTCAGTGGGTTAAAGCCTCTGCCATCAGCTCAGGTCATGTCTGGGTTCATGAGTCCTGGGTTCGAGCTCTACATCGGGCTCTCTGGTCAGCAGGGAGCCTGCTTCCTCCTCTCTCTCTCTCTCACTCTCTCTGCCTGCCTCTCTGCCTACTTGTGATCTCTGTCTGTCAAATAAATAAATAAAATCTAAAAAAAAAAAAAAGTAAAAGTATGTAAATCATGAGAAAGGGACTGCATCTTTTAATTTCCCTGATAATATTCAGGTATTACAATTTCTTATAAAAACAGTCTACAGTGGATAAAAGAACTTAGAGTGGTTTTTTTCCCATGGATGATATATAAACATATCACCAAATCTTCCACAAAAATGGTACTGTTTAGTAACAGCAAACTATTTGCTGTTTATTACTTATTCTAATTTTTATTCACTGCTGGTTCTAGAATTATAGAAGCAATTAGGCTTGCAATCGAGCTGTGTTTTCAACAAAGATCTGTCTGGGGAAAAAAAAAACTATGTTTGATTTTGGCAAATACCACCTTATTTTGGAAACTACTGTTTAGGAAGTAGTTGGTGTCATTGGTCTGTGTTAAATATTTTTCTTCCAAAATAATCTGCGCAGATAATCAATTACATTCAAACAAGATTTACATTATACCTACTATGGCTGAGGTACAGCAATCCAGATTACACTGATTACCTTGAAGGAATTTCGACTCTGGCAAGAAAAACGGAGTTAAACCATAAAACATGTATCATATATTTTATGATAGCAGTATGGATAGATATTTTGGAGTCACTCTAACATTGGGAATGGTCTATGTCAAGCATAAAATGTAGTATTTTAGTGTTAAAGTTCAAGTCGTTCGCATAACGTAAACAGCTGCCTCTCATCTAGCTCACATGCATATTTCCAATCACTTCTTCTTGTTTCACTGTACACCCAGGAGTAATTAATAATAATTTCCAAACATGGATCATGATCTCTACTGCCCCCATTTATGCTTGTTTGTGTGTGTGTTTCTGTGTGTTTCCTGAGTGGACTTGTAAGATGGCTTTTGAGACCCTCGCAGCCCTCACACCTGCACAGAGCTTGGGGTGATTCACATCTGTAAAGATACACAAAACTGAGCTGAGTGGATGATTTATTCTCCACGACATCTTGCCAGTGGAAATTATGGCTTCTCTTTAGTGCTCTCGTGATATTTTGTTCTTTCTATCATGTTCTTCTTTCTTTCCTTCGACACATAAGCACGGAAGGCTAAGGTGGGTGCCCTTTTTCTCTTGTCCCCTTTCATCCTCTCCTTGTACAGTGCCTACTACATGCTGGGGTCAAATACATTAATTAAGTTAATTACAAATAGGCTAGGGGCTGATCAAAATTAATTAAAAAAAATAAACTCTAGAGGACCATTAAGCTGTAAGGTAAGTCAGAGTTTCCCCAGGAACTGGCATAGAGATAAACACCTCTAAACTGACCACATTCCAGATACCCTCATTTCATGAGAGTGTCAGTTATTCCAGAAATAAATGTGCAAGTTACACTAGAAATAAATAAATGTATGTCTTCCTAGAAATAAGTATGTTTCATTTTCATGAGTTTCAGAAACTGATGTTAGAACCAAAATAGTCAAACATGCAAAGCTCAAGTGTCATCTAATCTATTATGAATCTAATCTAATTGATCAGGTAGGGGACTCCAGAGCCAGAGCATTTGCTAGTATTGAAACGTTAAAGGCAATGGGAAGCCAAGCTTTGGTAGGGGTTGGGGATGGTAACAGGGGGATGGGGAGGAACAAGTCAAATTGGGAGATAAGAAGGCAAAGAAATTCTTCACATTTCTTTCTTACAGAAAACAGATTTCGCTTCAAAGAAGGTGTCGGGTATTTTCTTCTCCTGGTTGCTCTCATTTTCCACCACCCAAATCACTCAAAATTTATCAACCTCTGAAAATGAATAATGAACAGAAGCATTTGAATACTATCTCCTACTTCCTATTGTGTTTTTTTAATCAAACAAACATAAAAATTATAATTAGCTAGCTTTTAGTGATAGATTTTTTATAAGGTGGTTTTTATCCACCACTTAATTGATATAAAGTATTCAAAACTTAGCTAATTGGTGAGCAATCCAGAATATTTCCCTCCAAATTCTAACCTTAACAATCTGCTCTGGAGATTACCAGAATATCCTGGCCTTCCTTTTTTGAAAGACTTGATAATAGCAAGCGGAAATCTGCCTCATTTTGTTGTTGTTGTTATTTGCTTGTTTGTTTGACTGTTTGTTTTTTTTTTAAGATTTTATTTATTTATTTGACAGAGAGATCACAGGTAGACAGAGAGGCAGGCAGAGAGAGAGGGGGAAGCAGGCTCCCCGCTGAGCACAGAGCCCGATGCGGGACTCGATCCCAGGACCCCAAGATCATGACCTGAGCCGAAGGCGACGGCTTAACCCACTGAGCCACCCAGGCGCCCCTGTTTGACTAATTTTTAATGTGTATATGTGGTTTTATCCAGTATCTGACAGTGCAACAGGTACTGGGGCACAAAGACTTCGATCTTTCCTCTAAGTAACTCACAAACTACCCAATCCTAAAACCCAAGTTGTGATTCAGTGACAAAAACATATTTAAAAAGTCTGTCTTCTTCCTATTTGGAAAGATTTCAGGCTAAACTACTGGGCTTTACAATGATTATGTGGAGCGCTTCAATAAATTGCTTGTGGCCTCTGTTTTGAAGACATCGTGATGAAATTAAGGAGGAGATATTTACTATTCATCTATTTTTCAGTGTGGAAGAAAGACTCATTAGGTCATATCTACATTATGCTTTGAGCAATTCAGTAGACAAGAAACATTTTGTTACAACTTCATTAATCATTTATCATTGTCATATTAGAATGTCCATATAATTTTGACATTCAAAATAAACAATTCTGGGGTTGAAATCAAACTATAAAAATCTAGTGGTATATATCCTGAAGAAATTCTGCTGATTTATTCTTGAAGCAAAGACAATTCAGCTGATCATGGCAACATAACTTTAAAACACACTGAATTTTGCTGAAGACTTTCTTTCTCAAATTCACTTTTGAGCCCAAACTAAGCAAGATAAATTGTATACCCAATGGTGTTATTCTGAGAAAATTATTAGGGTATGAAAAATAGAGGTTGGCTAGCCATGGCCTCAGCAACCCTAACTCGAGCATCATGGCTCCTACCCCTTTAATTAGATTTTCAGCAAGATCTGCTACTGCTCTTCGGGGCTTGGCCCTGGTTTATCATGGGCCATGGAATTGTGTCCGAACCAGCAATTAGATCAGCTCAGGTGAATGTGGGATTCTGTTCTAAATTTGTGAAGAGATTGAACTACAAATAGTATTAAATAGTATATCACATCTTGATCCTAAATTTGATTTCTTTAAAGTACTCTAATTTTGATTTAGAGGCAATGTTGCATATATGGAGTAGTTCTTGGGGAATTAGGAATTGGGTCAAATTAGAATCACTTGGGGAGTTTTTAAAGCCTATAAATACTCATACGTCTGGTTCAACCTTCCATTCCAATTCTCTTTCTCCACCCCTTGTGGATGTAAACTGAAAAAAAAAAAAAATCAATATTTTTGATACCCGGCGCCGTCTAGTATCACAAATTATGGGGATTGCTGGGCTGGGTTTTATGCTGCCGACTTGGAGCTGAAATAACACGGGGTTCTTCACTCAACAAAAATAAACAGGAAAGGGAAATCTCTTTACAAACCCCCTTCCCCGCCCCAGTGATAGAAGAGGACTACAGAGGGTTATGGGACACAAAGAATCAGGGTTGCTTATGTCTCAGGATTGCTGGTGTCCATGGCAGAATCCACAGCCCTAAAGTTAGCCTAGAAGTAGATAGACAGTGTCTTCAAGGACCAACAGTATCATTCACTTTCCATCTATATCAATTGTTACTGTTCTCTGAAACAACATTCAAGAAAAACCAGCATACTAAATATTGTTATCCATAAATTTTTTTTTCTTCACGTTATTATATTGTTGGATTCTTTTCTGCTGGAAAATGGGAAAAATGTGAGCAACTGTGAAATATTCTAGTGTCCTTGACAGACAAGTTACTAAAATAGAGAAGTATCTGGAAAATGAGTAACCCTGAAAGGCCCATTTGAAACACAGAGGCAATCACAGAGTTATCAGAATTTGGCATTTGAGTTTATTTATTTAACTTTATGAAATCCTGATGATGACTCTTTCACTGATATTTTTATAACACCCATATCTCTCTGACCCAGTTTAAAGATAAGACATAGAAAAGGTACAAGGAGAAAAACAGAACCCTAGACAAATAAGGAAGGGAAAGAGAAGGTGATGCTGGAAATGTCCACCAGACAAAGACCACGGGGAACACACCTACATTTGAATAAGTTGAATGGTTCCTTGCAACAAGGGAAAATGCACACGATGGGGGATCGGAATGGCAAAGGATGTCTCAGTTAGGCAGTGCTAGAAAGGATTGGGGTTTGTGTGACTGATTTGGAGGAGGTTTGAAGGACTTAGGTCTTTGTTCTGAACTGGATACTCTCAGGAAGTGGCACTAATATCATGATTGGACAACTTAATAAATCTTCTCTAGAAAGAGGGAAAACTAGACCAAGGATAAAGTTGTAAATAAGGAACTTCTTACAACTTTTACATTAGCCAGTCATTCATAGTAGCCAGGATGGGGAAAATGTTAGGTCATTTTTGGTGTGTGGTTACTCTTTATGTGTTTGTCTGTAGTCATACATGGTTATGGACTGATTTTATTTTTGTCTCAATCCAGTATGCTCAGAGTGGTTTTGTCTAGTCTCGGTGTTCTGTGAAATAGCTTACACCCAACAGGAGAAGGCTTAATTGTGAGTGTCAGGCTAGCTCCTAGATCCCAAGGAATGCTCTTCTATCTTTTGGTACTCTGCTTGTCTTCATTTGTCACATGGTGACACTTAGTCATGGAAAGCATGGATTCCTTGTCCAGAGTCATAGTGTTAAATAGAACTGGCCATCCTGACCTTAAAGACTAGGTCCCAAAACACAGTATTATGCTTCCATCAACAAATGAATAAATATTTCTGTTGTCACAATCAGCTTCAACATTCTGAACAAGTAATTTCTTTTGTGGTTCATTATCATCCAAGGGCCTTGCTCTCTTCCCTGATGCTCTTCTGAGCTCCTACTTTTCTCTATCACTAAAGCATTTTACAATATGTACCCTCTCCATGGTGTCTAAAAAAGAGGAAAACCAATTTGGATGATTCTGCTATATAAAAAGTAGCCTGAAAAGTATGATTACTGGATCTAATCCAGTAATGTATGTGCACGCACACATACACACACAGAGAAATATAAGATGTCTAGTTAAATTTTAATTTCAGATAGTGAATACCACATTTTGGATAGGTATGTCCCACATATTATCTGGAACATACTTATCCTAAAAAAATTATTTATTACTTATCTGAAATTCAAATTTAACTAAGTAGTTCCATATTTTAACTGGCAATCTGACCCTAAAAGTTCAGTGAAAATTTAACATTTTCAACCATGAAATCAATTTCCTTTTGCCATCTTTCTGTCCATGATAAAAAAGAAATCATTTACTTACTCCTTGGAGGCTGAACATGGTACCATATTTATTTCTGTACCTCATTCGATGAGCATAGATAGTCTATAGATATTTTTTAACTAAAGAAACTACAATCTGAAGTCTTCATGCACATATACATCAACATTACCATTTGATAGCTAAAGACAAGCACATGAGTACATGAAGTAACAAAAGAAATAGACAGTATTATATTCTTTTAAGATTAAAGATGTGTTATTCCTCGTGGACTCAATAGTCTTTTATGGGGCCCCAACTATGTGCCAGGCTCTATCAGGCACTAGGGATACAAAGAGAACCCCACAGTCTAATGAAAGCTAATGGAAAAAGAGAAAAGATTAGCTCATCTAGCTCTTCATTTATCTTACCCATCCTTCAATAGAACATTTACTCATTGGTTTTGTGAAACAAATATGCTTTAGCGGTTTGTTTGGGAGAACATGTAATTAATTTTCTTCTTGGTCTCCACTAGACACACATGGATATCTGTGCTCTTAGCTGTTGCCTGTTATCAGAGTTTGGTGTGCATTTGCAAGCAAGCTTTTTCTGATTATTATTGCGTCTCACTCAGACCCGAATCATAAACTGGATATATAAGTATTTTGACTTCCATACCACTAGGGATCATTTACTACCAAAGAATACTTTAAGGTTTGGTTATCACAGTATAGACTGATAATCTTCACAATGAGAAAGTTTGTGATCTGAACTCATTTGTTGGAAAAAGAAAATAGCTGTGCTTTGTAATAGTCTCAATAGCAAATTTATGCCAAAACAAATGCCATAATCCTCTGTTAAAGAGGAACAAAAGAGAAAAAATAAGCTTAAATACAACCCACTAATTATTTTCTCAGAAAGCACTAACTAAATGTAGTAAGGTATACAACTCAGATTTATCTTCCTAGTTTATGACACATATGGGCAGCATCGTTCTGTGAGTACTGAATAGTATTTGACTGCCTGGAACATCTTTGTTAATTAAAGAACAAAAACTTCCAGCAGTTCCTTTTCATGGAGTTGAAGGAGTGCTCTGGAGCAGCAGAAGCACCCAGGGTAGTGATCTAAAGCATGGGAGGGAAAATTACATTGGAATTTCATTGGAAATTCCATGAAAAATCTCATTGGAATTTCCAATGAGAAACTCATTGGAATTTCCAATGAGAAACTCATTGGAAAGTGACCAGCAGCATACACCATGTGTAGAAATGTGGGAAAAGAACACTAAGTATTGAATGGATAGCATAATGACTAAGAACTATCAATGGATACACCTCAGTGTTGGATAAGTAGGGATGTAACATGATGAAAAAAGTTGACGTAGATTTGCTCAAAATATCTGCAGATTGGTTCTCAGATCCTCCATAGTATTCCAGGATTAGGAGATCTGTACTCGCAAGTGCTTCAAGAGGAAAGGTAAGACTAGCCAAGGATATGGGACTCTTCTGTGTTGCTATCCTAAAAGCTGCACAATCAGACCTCTGCCCTCATTTGCTAATATCACTTGCCTGTCTTATTAGCCTGGAAATGTTGCATGGTCCCTCCCAGTGATGTCTGCAAACACAGTCACCACTAGTAGGTACTGCTAGCTCTTTTGAAAGGCTCTTATACTCTTAAGGGACTTATGGCTATAACTTTGGATCATTTGATGAACAAACTCCACCAGGATTATAAATGGTCAGGTTGAATATTCACAGCTTGTCAATAGGGTTGGGTCATATGAAAGACCTAGAAAGACAAATGTCACCATTTGTTGTGGCTTTCTGACCAACGGACCAGTGAAAACGCCCGGCCAAATGCTTCCTTGTCCAATCATGCATCAGCATGTGGCAGAACTCCTGAGCTTTCCCTGGGTTCAAACTTAACTAGAATGTAATGTATGCAAGTTTTCTATTAATACTCAGCATGTCCTTTAGTGATTTTATTAATTTTTTCCCATTATTCATCAGACCTTTGTCTCACAGTAATTTTAAAGCAGAATGTAAAAGCAATTCCAGTTTGCAGTATAATAAATTGAGGTGTAGAAAAATAGAAGTGAAAACTATAATTTATATGTCAGGCACTGTGCTTGATGTGTAAATACATTCTATAATATAATAGTCACAACAGTCAAGAAAGTTAGGAGTTATACCCACTTTCAAGGTGAAGAAACTCAGTCCCACAAAAGGCTAGGGAACACAATTGGAATTCATTATAAACTGTGGCCCAAATAAAATTGCTCTAGTCAATGAATTGAGATTGTAACTTAGGCAGATAGTGTTTTGTTTTGTTTTTGTTGGTAGTGTTCATTTTGTTTGGCATCTGATGTATGCTAAGGTATATACCTGCATTACTTATTTAACTATGTTTGACCAAAATTGTCTGACTCCATGACATCATGTTACATGACTCCATGAAGAAAAATCCAAGAAATATGTCATGAATCCATTTGCTTCACAAAAATGCAATAGAAGTGTACTCCCTGGAAAAAGTCCAATAGTTTGACCTCATATTTGTAGGCCCAGGGACATTTCTAATATCTTCAATTTTAGGTTTTAAGGTCTCACCATTGGTAAGAGATCCAAGAAAGAGAGAGCTAGAACTGAGTGATGTTAAATTGCTCCCAGCTTGGAAATACCATTTACTTACTCACACAACAACGCTGTTGAATCTGTTGAGAGAGTTTACAATTCCTCCTTTTCTCCTTGGAGGAACTTCTCTCTCCAAAAATTCGATTTCTTAAATCCAGTACTCTGTCCAGTACTCTTTCATTCACTCGCCTCTGTGATCATGGCAGTGAAGATGGGTCTATCCTGAGCAGGCCCTTAGAAGCAGGGCAAGTGTGCCAGTGGGTTAGCCATTTGAATAATGGCTCACTGCCCCCTAAGGAGGAATTTACCATAGTAATTCCAGAGGAATCTTTATGCCCTTTGCCCCTTCTGTCTGGATGGGGTAAATCAATTTTAATGAAATCATTTCAGTTAATCTTTTATGTATAACTTGCTTTGTTCCATGGGTGTGAATTTCACCAGGTCAACCCCCAAATGCTTCAGAGGTGCTTAGGCCATCAAACCAAACTGCCTGAAATAATTTGCCCAGCCAGGGTTACACGGAGTAGAGGACTAAGTTTAGAATGGATTTCCTCGTTCCTAAACCAATATTCTATCCTCTTTCACTGCCTTTTTCTCCCCCCTAATAATACTGTTGTAGCTAATTGCTGGATTAGGAAACCTAAAGCCATATGAAAACATCCCTAATGGCAACAAAGGTTAAAGGGGGACGTAGCAGGATGCATTTGTGTGCTGATTATCGTTGAAGGACGAAAGTCTTTTTGAAAATCATGTTCTTCTCCAGCAATAAGCTCTTATAATAGATCTCCACCCGCAGGGATTAAAAGGCTTCAGGGCTATACAAATAACAATAATCAGACCAGAAACTGTTAAAAGCATAAGACAGGTAAACCCAATGAGAAGCCTTCAGAGGGAAGCAGATAAGCACTACATCAGAGGGAAAATGTCAGTGAAGCTATTTTGCTCTAGAAGATTTTTTTCTCTCTCTCTTGAAGAGAGGAGAAGGCACTGATTAGAAACAGAAAATATGTATGCATTTTAAAAAGAAAGAGGAGTGTCAAGGGAGGCATATCTGCCTGGTAGACTCTTGTCCCTGAAAGTCTGGGGGCTTACTTTGCAGCCACTGTAGCTCAACCTTATCTTTTCAAAAAAGTTGAGACTCAAAAATATATGCCAGTCAGGTATAAAAGTAAATGTTAAACACATTAAAAAATTTTAAATGAGGGAAAACATGTGGTTGAAACACATTCAGATTCAAAGTTGGGTGGGTGGTAGGACCGTAACAGATAAAATGCTGATTTATTTCCCATTGCCTCACCCAGGTCATAGAGGTCACCAAGCATAAAGAGAATGGGGATCCCATGGATTTGTTCTCAGTAATCCACCCACCCCAGAAGGTGGCCTGAGCTGGGCTCCCCCTTTTAACTTACTTCATGAGAGTCTTGATTGCATAGGAAAGATATGAAATGATTGCCTGATGTAGATAAATGGTTTTCTGCCTTGACATCAACACTCGTTTTTAATACTTCTCTGAGTAACTAACTCAATTTCTTTGACCATCAGTATGAAGGTACAATTTACATATCATACAATTCACCCATTTTAATTGGTAACTCAATGGGGTCTAGTAAAGAGGGAGAGTTGTGTAACCATCACCTTAAGATTTTCTCTTTGTCTATGACTTTCTTCAGTTCAATTACACTCTGCCTTGGTGTCTTTGGTATTCATGCCCTTGGATGTTCTCTGAGTCTCCTTTATCTGTGGTTTTGTGCTGCCATTAATACTGAAAAGTTCTTGACCATTATTGCTTTGAATATTTCTTCCACTCCATTCTCTCCTTTGGGTATTCCAGTGCCGTGTGTGTGCTCCTTTCGCTGTCGAAGCATGTTCCTTTCTGGTTTTACTTACTTGGTTTTGCTCTTTCTCTTTGCATTTTCAATTTGGGAACTTTCTCTTGAAACTCTCTGCCAGCTCCCTACGTCTTTCTTTGGCTGCGTCTAGTTTCCTGATGAGCCTGTGGAAGACGCTCTTCCTTTCTGTTACTATGATTTTGATTTCTAGAATTTCCTTTTGATTCTTCAAGTTTCTGTCTCATCCATCACCCATTTGTTCTTGCATGTGGTCATGTTAATCATAGTTATTTTATTTTTTAATTTTTATTTATTTATTTGACAGAAAGAGAGAGCATAAGCAGGGGGAGTGGCAGGCAGAGGAGAGGGAGAAGCAGCTCCCTCCTGAGCAAGGAGTCCAATGGGGGCTTGATCCCAGGACCCGGGATCATGATTGAGCCAAAGGCAGACCCTTAACCACCTGAGCCACCCAGGTGCCCCAATCATAGTTATTTTAAATCCCCTGTCTGGTAATTCCTACATCTGTATCATATTTTAGTCTGATTCTGATTGTTTTGTCTCCTCAGACTGTTTCTGTTGGGGAAAGGGATTGTTTCTTGTTTCTATACTATTTTGCTTGTTTGGTTTTTTGGCCTTGTCATTTTATGTTCGAAGCAAAATGTATTGATAGTGTTAATAAGAGAAGAGATAAATAGGCCTTTAGTGTGAGGATTTATGGTAACCAGCCTACAGTACAGGCTGTAAGTGCCAGAGGCTTTAAACTCCTCTAAGTGTCCTTGTTTTTGTCTCAGTCTCTTGACCCTGGGCTTCCCTGAGTGTTCCTCTTTAGAAAGAGGACAACCTGAAAGGGCAACTCTTTTAATTGTCATCCACTGTTGTTATACTGGAATCCTTCAGGTGTGATGATAAGATACCAGGTGGCGGGGGGTGGGGGGGAGCATTCTGCTTTCTTACACTTAATTATCCTAGTTTTATAGTGGGCCTATATCTTCATATATTCTGAATACAAGTTCTTGGTTGAATATGGGATTTGTAAATATTATCTTCTAGTTTGTAACTTGGTTTTTAAAATTCTTTACAGATCTTACTAAATTCACTCATTGAACCATACCTTACTAACTTGTAAAAACAGACATTTAGACCAATGGGATAGAGCAGAGACCCCAGAAATCAACCTCACATATATAGTTAAATGATTTTTGATAAGGGTGCAAAGGCTCTTCAGTGGAGAAAGGGCCATCTTTTCAATAAATAGAGCTATGAAGCTACATAAGAAGGAAAGAAATGAAGTTGGACCCTTACCTAAAACCTTATACAAAAATCAACTCAAATGGACCAAAGGCCTAAATGTTAATGCCCAAACTATGAAACGCTTAGAAGAAAACATAGCACAAAAGCTTCATGACTCTGGATTTGGCCAAGATTTCCTGGATGACACCAAAGGCACAGGCAACAACTACAACAAAAATTGGACTTCATGAAACTCTAAAATCCTGTGCACCAAAAGACATTACCAATGGAGTAAAAAGGAAATCCAGAGAATGGGGAAAAAATATTTGCAAATCATATATCAGGTAAGGGATTAACATCCAGAATATGTAGAGAACTCCTAAAATATAACAACCAGGAACAGTCCAATTCAAAAATAGGCAAAGAACTTGAATAGATATTTCTCCAAAGATCTCCAAATGGCTATTAAGTACATGAAAAGATGCTCAACATCACTAGTCATTAGGAAAATGCAAATCAAAACTACAATGAGATACCACCTCATACCCATTAGAATGGCTGCAATAATTAAATAAAGAAATCCAGAAAATATCTTGTGTTAGTGAGGATGTGGAGTAATTGGAACTATCCTGGATTGCTGATGAGAATGTCAAATGGTACAGTTGCTGTGGAAAACTGTGGCACTTTCTCAAAAATTTAAAGTAGAACCACAATATGATCCAACAATTCCACTCCTGGATGTATATCCCAAAAAATTAAAAGCAGGGTTTTGGAGAGATTTTTATACCCACGATCTGAGTAGCATTATGTGTAGTAGCTAAGGCATGAACACAACCCTTATCCATTGTCAGATAAATGGATAAGCAAAATGCAGTATATACATAAAATGGAATATTGTTCAGTCTTAAGATGAAGGAGATTTTGGGGGTGCCTGGGTGGCTCAGTGGGTTGAAGCCTCTGCCTTCATCTCAAGTCATGATCCCAGAGTCCTGGCATGGAGCCCAGCATCGGGCTCTCTGCTCTGCAGGGAACCTGCTTCCCCCTCTCTCTTTCTGCCTGCCTCTCTGCCTGCTTGTGATCTCTGTCTGTGAAATAAATAAATAAAATCTTTTAAAAATAAAAAAAAAAGAAGGAAACTTTCACAAAGGCAACAACATAGTGAACCTTGAGGACACTATGCTAGGTAAAATAAGCCAGTCACAATGACAAATAGTACTGAGAGTAGTCAAAATCATGGACAGAAAGTAGAATGGTGGTTGCCACGGGCTAGAAGGAGGGGAGAGTGGGAAGTCACTGTTTAATTGGTATAGAGTTTCAGTTTTATAAAAGGCAAAGAATTCTGGATATGGATGGTGGTGAGTGTTGCACATTATGAACATATTTACTACCTTAACTATATACTTAACTGTACACTTAAAAATGGTTAAGATGGTAAATTTTATATCATGTGTATTTTACATCAGAAAAAAAAAAGATCACAATAACTAGAAAATTCCATGTGATTAAGAATTAACAAGCACTCTTTTTAAAACTGCTGGAAATTTTAACTGAAATAACTTCCTTGGAAAGGTAGTTGGCAATATGTAGTTAGGCTGAAAATGTTTATATCCTGTGGTCCCACAGTTCCACTTGTAGGTTCATACCCTAGAGAAAATCGTGCATGTGTACAGTAAAAGATATGCTCCAAATTGTTCAAAACAGTAGAGGTTGTGACAATAAAAAACTAAAAAGATTCTAAATGCCCATCAACAGTAGAATGGATAAGTTGTGCATATTCTATAATGGAATACTACACAAAATTGATAACTGAATTATACGTCTATAAATCAAAGGCAAAGATTTTAAAAAGTTGATATGATACTAATATTCACATGAAAATAACAAATATTTAAGAGTAGCCAGAAAAACACTAAGAAAGTAAGGCTATAAGGAAGACTACCTCACCAGACATTGAAACATATTGGAGACTCTAATTATGGGTTCAGCAGGCTTCCATGGCTCTACTCGGCTCACTGCTAAAGATTCTATGATTAAACCATTATACAGCACTGGCGCATGACAAAACAGACCAGTGGAATAAAATATATAGCCCTGAAATAGAACCAACTACATGTACAAATTCAGTATATGACGGAGCTAGCATCTCAAATCACTGGGACAAGATTGACTTTATAAACCTGGTGTCAAGATAAATCGTTAGTTACTAGGGAGAAAATACAGGTAGACCTATATCTCATGCCATTCACCAAAATAAACTCCAAATGCTTTAGGTATCTACATGTAAAAAAATGAACCATAGAAGTTCAAGAGTAAAACATGGGTAAGTTACTCAGAGTAGATGAAGGCTTTCTAATTACTACTCAAGATATAGAGGCAAAAAACCATTAAACTTGACCACCTAAAAATTGAAATATCATGTGACACAAAGTTTCAAAAAAAAAGACAAAATACAACTGAAAAAAGTAGGAGAAAATATTTGAAAAATATACTTCAAAGGGCTTAATGTTTAATATCTATACTTACATAATATATGTAAATATATATTATATACATAAATATATAATTTAAAATTTGAGAGACAAAGGATCCAAAACCTCAAAAAACAGACCCAAATAAGCAATTCACACAGACACAAAGAACTTAAACAATCCTGAAACCTATGGAAAAATATTCAAATTCAATCATAATGGGATATGTAAATTAAAACAACCCTAAATAGAATGTAAGATCCTGGGTTGGAACCTGGAACACAAAACGTGCTGGTAGAAAATACGGTGATATTCATAAAGGTCCGTCTTTAACAGCACTTTTCCAATGTTAGTTTCCTGGCTTTGATCACTAACTATCCAAGATAGTAACTTTAGGGGAAGCCTGCTGAAGACTATACTGTAAGGCGATTCTCTGTACCATTTTTGTAACAGTTCAGTAAGTCTGAAATCTTTTCTAAATAAAAAGTTTTTAAAAAACAATATATTTAGTTTACAACATCTTCAGTAACACTACTAAGAATCACAAAGGAATGGCAAGAATAAAATAAAGACTAGTGGTTACATCTGAAGGTGACAGATGGGAAACAGATTGGGGAGGGGTACTCAGGGGACTTCAAGAGTCATTTTAATATTACTGCTCTTAGCATAGGTGTGACTACACGAGTTCATTGTAACATAACTATTTTATACTTATATATTTGATAATTCTTTTGAATCAATGCAATATATTTAATAAATACAATATATGATCCTAGCAGAAATATAAAGTGTTTACATTGCAAAGAGGCTTTCTGTAGCAATTTGAAGTTGCGCTGCATTAAATCAATACTTCTGAAAAGGCCTTTCGATGTTAAAATTTGAAGTGTTAGGTTTGCTTACTTCTCCATCTGTAGGTCCCTAATATGAGCTGGCTTGCGTTTAAGGATAGTAAAATCTTGGCAACAATGCAGTTCAGTTCTGACTGTGGTATCAATGGAGAAAGGGAAACAGTTGGAATATTTGCCTTTGGATACAATTTTAAGAAGAACAAATGGAAGAGAGTACTTATTGGCACATACTGAGAAAAATCCCCCTGCAGTGAGTCTCAAGATACCCAATTAAGATAAAATTAAATCATGCAAATATTGATCCAGCTAAATTTGCCAGGGGTAAGTCTTATTATCAGTCAGATTTCTTTATATCAAGTAGCAAGGAACTGTAGAAAAGACAAAAATGTTTCAGATATTTTTTAAGTCAGCTGAACAGTAATAATAGAGAAAAACATTTCATTACACTTTTATTACTTCCACTGGTTATTGATTCGTAGTTTTGGTTATTGTGACCAATTGCATTTGAAGCATCAGACCCTTTCTCAGGTGTTTAGCACTCTCATAGGTAATGCTCTACCCTCAAAGAGCTAACATTTTTCTTTGAATAAGATGCACACATTTTAGGTAATTTGTACAGAGCTAAATGCATAAAATGGCCAGCAGCATACCCAGGAGCACAACAATGGCACATACACTCTGAATGTCCTTGGAAAGTGTCTATTAGTAATTTCATTGATCAAAGTAATCAGATTTACTTTCATCACAGACTGAAATCACCTTCTGGGGAACTCCATCCAGCTGATGTAGAAAAATACGTATTTAATTCCACAACTTTGCTCGAATGAATGCAGGTCTGAATTTCCTTAGTAAGATTTTTTTTTTTTCCTTAAAGATAGTTTCCAAAAGCAAAATATGCATGCATTTAAAACTTTGCAATAAAGCAAACTTTAAAAAAAAAAAAAAATTGCCTCCAGTAAGAAAGGTATAGACATTTGGTCATGAATTTTCCTAAAATTGCCTTCCTTGTTTTGGTCATTGTTCCAAGTTGTTAGCCATAATCTAATAGGTATGTCTGATAAGGAAAGTAGCTGATTTATTTAAAGTCTACCAATTTCGCATGTCTGTGTGAGTACAGACCACATCAAAGCACTCACCTTGGAGGTCATATTTACCATCAATGCCGACCCTTGACCAAAACATTTCTGGAGTTCCTCTTTTGGAATTGCTCTCAGACCTTGAGATACGCTTCAGAGAATCCTCAGTAGAGAATCTTAATCCTTTGATAATGAATTTGACTTTTGAAAAGGAAGTGATGTGGAGTTCAGGATAGTGAAAAAATGGGTGACGAATCTGGAGAGTAGAATTCTGGGCTAAAAATGAGGCATGAATGCATTCAAGTGGATTGTACACAAATGGCACCTTAATTAAAATGAGCACATAAATTTGCAAAGGACCTAATTTGAAGAACAATATTCATTTGTTTGCATTAGTTACAGTATTGATATTTAAACTGGGGGAGGGTTCTGGTTTATTGTCTTAAATGTTGGAGGAGAGTTGCACACATCTCTGACAAGGCATTCTATTTCTGCTAGGCCAGGTCTCTTGCCTAGAAGTCACTTCAGCACTATTATTATGGGGTACTGCCCTGAGTTCCTATGTCTTCTTCTAGAATGGGTGGAACACAGAAGGTTGTAGCCACTCTTTTCTTTCCTCACAGAGCCCACAGCCTGAAGGAAGCCACAAATGAAGGCTGTTTCAAAGAGTTGGAGTAAATGACAACAAAAGCCACAGGGTTACCAAACCCCTCAAACCTACCAATTTGTTGAAATTCGATCAAAATGAAATGGAAAACAAGTTCACTAAAGGAAGACACACAGCCAAGAGACATGTGGGGAGCAAACAAGAGATATTTTCACCTAAGGCACTAGTTACATGCAGAGACCTCCGTTTCTGTCAAAAATAGTTGGCAGCAACTTCTTCTCTCTTCCCCAGACTGTAGCTTTTCTCCCTAACTTGCCTCTCATTTCCCCTCTTCCGACATCCTCCCCGGCCTCCAGCCTGGCTGTCCATCCCAAAGGCCCTCACAGTGCTTAGGGCAATTGATGGCTCCTGTGAGTCATATCCTGACCCCTGATTTTGTTTCCTCTCCCCCTCACTCTTTTCCAAAGATAAGATGAGGCCACTTTCTCTCCTCTAGCTGTTCAAATTGCTTTCTCATTACCTTTGAGGCCATACAGGAGGGCGGTTAAGTGCACAAGTTTGAATCTCTGCCTCACTCCTTAATAGCCTTAAGATCTACCTCCCAGGCACGTTATGAAGATTGAATGAGCTCCTGCTCCTAAAGCTCTGAAGGCCAGAATGAGCCCTCAGTGGATGTGGGTTATGATTGTTCTTATTAACACGGACTTCGCCGCGGTCAGCAAATGCTACCTCCCTGTGCAGCCCTTTAAGGACCTCGCTGGGCATATTCAAGGGCCGGCTAGTTGCTCTGCTCACACTTAGGCCTGGGAGGAGCTCCAGGCAGGGGGAATTCTGTCACCTCACGAGACTTTTATCTGGAACAGCCTTTATCTCTTTCACTGTGGGGATTTTCCCCCAGGCTCTTTTGTCCTCTCTTTCTGAGCCCCTTTTGCCTCCTTTTTGTGCTCCATTTGCTTAAGGGGGGGTAAGTTGGCTATAGGGGGGTAGAGTTGCCCTATTTACAAGAGAAGCTATCGCCATGGTAACTTGGTATTTTGATACAGGCATGAAACAATTCTGAGGGAAAAATAGATCCCTTATTTTTCAACTTTGGCACGTACATGTATGGGAATCAAAATTCTTGCCCAACGTTATATAGCTGGTTCAAATGTCAAAGCAAAGAAACAAGTTTTGTTGATATTTTAAATAAGTATTGAGCAACCGCAGCATGCTATCAATGGAGCTGAACATTCTCACAATTAATTTCTGCCTCTGAGGCTCTAAACGCTTGAAGGCAACGCGGCATCTACTACTTTGGTGAACTCATTCTCTGAATGAAAAAAAAAAAACGGGGCCCCACGGTTAGACAAAGAATGGCTGTGTTCACCCAGATTGCAAAAGGCATTGTGAAAGATGTCTTTCGGAGTTGCTGGGATATTTTGATTGTTTATTGAGAGGGAACAAGACAGAGAATTTGAAAAATCAGCCTGTTCGGCTGGGTCAGAGGAACAGTGTTGCAGTGTATCCTACTTCTATGCGTGTAGGGCCCGGGGAGGAGGCCGGTGTGGGTTACCGACAGCCAGGCTCCCTAGCAGGAACTGCTAATGTAGATGAGTGACTTGTCACTCCTGCCTTTGGTGCTCCTCATCTGCTGTGGAAACGAGTAATTCCAATGCCATGTGGGATCTCTGTGAAGAGAGCTCCGAGAGGCTGTGAGAGAAGGAAAGAAGGCCTCCTGGAGATGAATTTTGAACTGTTTTGAAGGGTGGCCAGCTGGTAAAATCAGGTCCTGGTGACGCTGGTGTGGGGCCTCTCTCCAAATGATGAGCTTCTGTGCTCCGTCTGCCAAGTGAGGCCAAGCCTCGTCTCTCCCTTGGCATATTCCGACGCCCTGGGTGTTCTTACGAGCAGGCTCGCTGACAGGCCCCATGCGAATTCCCATGTGCAGCTATTTTCAGTTTGCCAAATGTGCCACGTTTTCTCTACCCTTTGCTCATTTCGTTCCATCTGTCCAAAATCTCCTGGTTGCACCGTGACTCGTGCTCTCACCATCCCACATAACTGCTTCCTCTTAACCAACGTTTACAGTCTTTCAGGCCTTGGCTTCCATGTTTTCCCCTTGGATAACTTTTGCTGATGCCTGGAGGGTGGGCTAGCCCTCTAGGTTCTTTCTGCGGCGTTCTCGACTTCCCTTCTATCGGTGCTTATAAAAGTGTCCTGTCACTGCTGGTTTTCCGATCTGGCTCTGGCAATTTCCCTCACTCCTTTCGCTCCCTTTGATGTTATGGCCACACTAGGTGCTGTTCCCTTTTGTGTTCCCAGGACCTAAATTAATTTTTATTAAACGGATGCACAAATGAAGAAAGGGGGACATTGTCTATTCTATGGAAGAAACTACGCTGTCTCATAATGCGGTTTCTTGGGTTCGTTTGAGAGCATCTTCCTGAAAGGTGTTTTGATGTTTTTGATCATTCAGACTGAGTTCCAAGAGTTAAGTATTTTGCAACCAAGTTTTTTATCCATAGATTTTTTTGGACAATATTTTCTTCAAGGCTGAAGTGTGCCTATTCATTTTCTTTGCAGTATCTTCTGATGAGAAGAAGACTTTAGTTTGAAGAAGCCCTCTAATTTGTCTTTTTTTTTTTCCTTTGTGGTTACTGCTTTCTGTGTCCAAGAAGACTTTATTTGCATTAGGGAAGTCTCCTTCAATTTCTGGTTTGCTAAGAATTTTTTTAAAAGCATGAATGAGTATTGAATATTAAAATTTTGTTTAATTCTTTTTCTGCATCTATTGAGGGGGCTATATAATTATTCTTCTTTATTCAAATAATGTAGTGAGTGACATCGATTGATTTTCAAATATTAAACCAATTTGGGGATTAATCCTAAGTTTTCATGGAATATTATCCTTTTAATATACTGGAAACTTGATTTGCTATTATTTTCTTAAGGTTTTTATGATGATGGTCATGAGAGATATCAGTCTGTAGTTTTCTTATAATGTCTTCACAAGGTTTTGACATGATGATTATGTTGGCCTCAGAAAATGAGTTTTGAAATATTTGTTCTATTTTCTGAAATAGTTTTGTCAGGTGTGTATTGTTTTTTAAGTGTTTCTTTGATGGAAATCATAAGTGGAGGTCCCCAGATGGCTCAGTTGGTTAAGTGTTTGGCTCTTGGTTTCCGCTCTGGTCATGATCTCAGGGTCATGGGATCAGGTCCCATGTTGGGCTCTAAGCTCAACAAGGAGTCTGCTAAAATTTCTCTCTCCCTGTCCCTCTGCCCCTCCCTGAGCTCACTTGCTCTTTCAACCTCTCTCAAACAAATGAATAAATCTTAAAAAAAAAAAAAAAGAAAAAAATCACAGGTTAAGGATACCTAAATATGACATATTCAGTGAAGGAAGGTTTTTGATTATGAATTCAGTTTTCTTAATAAATAAAAGGATCTACCATGTTTTCCTTTTATCATATGGTAGTTTTGATGAGTAACATTTTCAAATAATTCCTCTTTTTCATCTAAATTAAGGTATGTAAAGTTTATAGTAGTATTTTCTTCCTATCCTTTTAAGTCTATAATCTATAACAGTATCACTCTTGTGATGGTTAATTTCATATGTTGATTTGACTGAGCAACAAGGTGTCCATTTATTTGGTCAAATATTATTCTGGGTGCTTCTGTGAGGGTGTTTCCAAAACACAATTTTGGATGAGATTAACATTAAAATCAGTGGGCTTTGAATAAAACAGATTGAGTTCCATAATGTTGGTGGACCTCATCTAATCAGTTGAAGGCCTAAATAAAACAAACTAGTGTCTCCTGAGCAAAAGTTCCATAATGTTGATGGGCCTCATTTAATAAGTTGAAGGCTTAAATAAAACAAATAGGCTAGTGTTTCCCGAGCAAAAGAGAGTTCTCTAGCAGATGACTTTTATTTCATCTGCAGTATCAGCTCTTCATACTTCTACAACAAACTACCTTTGGACTTGAACAAGAACATTGGCTCTAGTGACGCTCCAGGCATTCTGTACTTGCCAGTATCCACAACTGCATGAGCCATTTCCTCATAACAAACAAGATAAGTATCCTGTTGGTTCTGTTCCTCTGTAGAATTCTAATACAACTCATTTAATTCCTGGTATTGGTAGTTGTTTTCTTATTAATCAGTCATGCTAGATGTTTGTCAATTTGTTACTCCTTTCAAAGAGCCAGATTTTTGCTTTATTAACTGTTTTTGTATTCTGTCTTTTTCCTACCTCATTAATTTCTGGTCTTCTATTTGTTCCTACTTTGGGTTTGATTTGTTCGAATTTTTATTAAGGTGGAAATGTAGATAGCCTCAACCTTTCTTCTTTTGTAATATAAACATTTAAAGCAACTTTTTCTTTCTAAACACTGTTTTAGTTGCCTGCCATAGATTTAGGCAAATATTTTCATTATCTCTTACTTTGCCATAATGTCTAATTTCTCTCATGATTTCTTAGGCACAGGGGTTATTTAGAAGTTTGTTGTTTAACTTCCAAATATTTGGAGTTTTAAAATATTATTTACTTCTACTTTAGTGTTGTTGTGGTCAGAACTCCTAATCTATAATGTTTTAATCTCTTGAAATTTGTTGAGACTTGTTTTATGATCTGTCATATGATTTACCTTCCTGAACATTTCAAGTACACTTTTAAGGAATATGTATTGGACAGTAGTTGACTATTCCATAAATATAAATTAGATCAATTTGTTTAATAGTGTTGTGCAATTCACTATTGCATTTTTTGTATATTTTTTCCTGTTACTGAGAGAGGAATGTTGATATCTGACCCTTACTGTTGATTTATCTATTCCTATTTTTAGTTCCATCATGTTTTGCTTTTGTATTTTGCATTTGTGTAGGTAGGTACATATATATTGAAGATTTTATATCTTCTTGATAAATTAACCATTCCATCATACTCAAATCTTCCTCTTGTCTGGTGCTGTTTTTTGCCTTTGAGTATTTCCTTTTTCTTTCTTATTTATTTATTTTTAAAGATTTATTATTTATGAGAAAGAAAAAGAGAAACAGAGAGAATACGTGAGTAGAGGAAGGGTAGAGAGATGGGGAGAGAGAGAGAGAGAGAGACTCTCATGCAAACTCCCTGCTGAGTGCAGAGCCCAACGTGGGGCTTGATCCCAGGACCCCAAGATTTAGATACCTACATGTATCATTTCCAGGGCTCTTTGTTTTGTGCAGTAGATCTGAGTTGCCATAAGGTGTTTTTCCTTTAGCCTGAAGAACTCCCTGTAGCATATATTATAGTGCAGGTTGGATGAGAAAGAATTTGCTCATTTTTGCTTATCTTAAAATAATAACCTTTATTTTTGAAGAATATTTTAACTAGATATAGAAGTTTGAGTTGTTAGATTTTATTTTGGGGAAGTCTGAAGAATGTTGTTTCATTGTTTTGATACCACTGTTTCTGAAGAAAAGAATACCTGACTAAAATTTATATTTTATCTACAAAGCATCATTTTTTTCTAGTTATTTTTCAAAATTTTTCCCAGTAGGCTTCTATAGGAGGCCTTGAAGAATAGACGCAAGGGACACACTATACCCCACTACTTGTAAAGACACTTTTATAGACAAATATTTAATTGTGAATTTGATGTGATGTTGACATCCACCTCAACCACTAATGAAAGAGAAAGAAGCTTCTTAAAAAAATAAATAAATAAAAAATTGCTGAGTTATTTATACTTTGGGAAGAACTATATAATAGATAGTCTCTTTCTGATATGAGGAAAAGGGACACATCACTTGAAAAGTGATCACTTTCAAACTCTTTTTCATGAAGTTATATAATAATTATCCAAACAGTAAAAGTAATAGTAAAAGTTGTTACTATATATTCAAGGCATTGTTGAAAGTACTTCATCTATATTAATTCATGTAATACTGAAAATAATGCTATGAAATAGGAATGATTATTAATATTTGTTTCCTGGTTGAGAAAATTGAGACTTAGGCAGAAATGAGCTGAAAATACTTCAGTCTTTATTTTTATAGGCAAGAACCCGCTCTGTGGGTACAGTGTAATCTCTCCTCCCGTACTTATTTCTGGTACTTGTATTTTACCCTCTTCTTCCTCCTTTAGTCCTTCGTGTTTGCTTTTCACGTTCTTCATTTGACAGGATTTTAAGAGTTGTAAGTTATCCAAAATCTAATTTTTCTTTATCTTTAAAAATACTCTCCAGTCTTGGCAAACATTCACATTTCTAAATCACTCCAGTGAGTGTCCATTTTGTCTTTTTAACTTTCAGCCTTCCTGTCACGAATACTAATTTGACTTGACGAAATCATTCCTTTTCAATTACAAGAAGCAATAAGCCGTTTCTGTCCCCAGAACAACAATCCTCAAACTTCTTTCAATGGTCTGTCCTCCATGTTGAAGTATGTGTAATGATATATTGGTGTGACTTGATATCCAGTAGGGGATGATTTGACTCTACCAATCTCCCAATCTCATTTCTTCTAAGTCTTTTAGGTGCTTCTAAGACCTTTTGAATGGGGATAATAGATCTTTTCTTTTGGCGGGGGGATTATCATGTCACTTTAAAATTTGAAGTTTTCTATTTTGTAAAAGATACAGTAAAAATTTTTTGCAGCCTCATAAGATACTCTATCAGAATAGAAATGAAAAACAAAAACAAAACAAAACAGTGAGATGCCATACAGGAAGAACAATTAAATGATAACTTACAAACGTTTCAACATTGGGCATCATCTTTGTTCTAGTATTAAAAACTAGTAAGAGTCTTAAGTAGCTCAACATCTATGGGGAGGTTTAGTATACATTTAAATCAGTATTTTTAGTTCAATCTGCAGAGAGCTGGCGTTCACTGAGAAACATGGAAATGGAAACCAATAAAAGGGAAATGGTTTCCTTCTCTGAGCTGCCTATATGAGAAAATATTATTAACAATAATGGAGGTTAGTCATTCACATTGAGAGGGCACTATGCCCATAAGTGCTCTTGAAGCAACATGTCAAATTTGCCTGTTTCTAAAGTTCTGATTTATGTAGTGCCTTATCCACTATGTAATAATATCAGTCTCTGAAGTGCATCCCATAATTATACTGGCAATAACCATTTCTTTTTGTTTATGAAAGTAACAGCGAGTGAGCAGCTGAAATGTAATTTCCTGGAGCAAAGATCTAAGAATTGATAATATCTTTTTAACTCTCTTTCTACCATTTTCAAACCCCAGTTCAAAAGGTCAAGATTTTTGTTCATAATGATTTTGAAACTATGTTGCCCTGTAAAGTAATGGAATTAACAATGACTGAAAATCACAGATATGTTATTGATTAGCTTTCAATGACTGAAAATGTTAAAATAAAAGCAAACCTCAATTATTCACTGTAATATAAGGAACAAGACAGTCTATCTGAATTTTCTGGTTATGGGAAGTTTGAGTCATTTTTGCTAGATGTATGAATCAGTTTACTTAATTTGCCTCATTGAATCACTTTGTATTTTATAAGATATTAACATTAATGAACCACCAGACTTGAATTCAGAAATTAAAATATTTATTGCATGGTCAATAGTCTTTAGAAAGTATTATAAAAACAGAAATTTGAAGTTTCCACCAAATCCCATAGGTGAAAAAGAATAATTTTTCCCATAAAAATGACTAATTATTTCAAATATAAAATTTAATTCAAAATTTGATGCCAAAAAGTTTTGCAAAACAACTGGATAATTTAGAATTTATGTAATATTATTTTAAGAGATGATAAAAATGCAAATATGAAATTGCCTTTGGCTCTCTTAGCTAAGAGAATAAATCCTAGTTGAATCATTTATCCCCCTTTATACATATTTATATTTTTGCTGTAGCCTGAAAACTTAGAGGTAAAAAGTAAAGGCCTTTAGAGGTATCTAGGATGCGATCGGTAAACAGATTAAAAGTCATGATATTTAGTAATGTGCCTTCTTTTGCCCCTTTCTCTCAGTGCCTGTGCCTATCTCCGTATGTGCCTCTGTCTCAAGGTAAGCACTACCTTATTTTCTCCCAAATGAATAAGAATCCAATTTAAATTTCATTAAAAAAAATTTTTTTTGAGATTTTATTTCTTTGTCAGAGAGAGAGGGAGCACAACCAGGGGGAGCAGCAGGCAAAAGGAGAAGCAGATGAGCAAGGAGCCTGATGTGGGACTCGATCCCAGGACCCCGGGATCATGACCTGAGCTGAAGACAGCCACTTAACCGACTGAGCCACCCAGGCATCCCTAAATTTCATTTCACTCCACTTATGTAAGAAATTAATGCCACCTGCCTGACATGCAGAATGACATGATTTGGGTAAACCGTTAACATAACATACGGCTTTCCTCTCTTCAAATGGTGTAGTTATTTTGGGGGGTTATTGTATAAGAGACAGCAAGCTTACTAGAGATTTTTTCTACTGTCTCTTTATGAAAATTGATTAATATTATATATACAAGAAAAACATTTAAATGAAATTGGCTTTTCCTTTTGCAAGAAATTTTTGGCCAGACACTTTGGGGATTATGAACCAATTAACCATTCTTGATTTGAGACTTTCTGGGTACTTGTTTGATTTTTTAGGACTTGTTATATTTCTTAGGACTTGTTTGATTTTTGCTATAAGAAAATTGTTCTAAGGAAAATCAAATTTAGTACAAGGGTGCAAGGGTGTCTTTTGGAACCCACTGGTGGCAAAGGGGTTGGTACTAAAGAATGTCTGAGAAGGAGGCACGGTGCTGCTATCCTCATTAGTTTTGCCTTTGGGCAGTTGCTGGGTTCCTAGCTCCTAGATGCAAACCAGCTCCCTTTGTTTCTCAATTCATATGACACAAAGTGGGTATTTAATAACTCCACAATTACACTGCCTCCTTTGAGAAATGCCAAGATGAAGCTGAAGTCCTATTTGCAATGAATGACATATTTTCAGAGGCCCCACCCATTCTGTCCTGAAGGTGGGATTTTGTTACATGGCCATAGTGGTGGTTGTTATAAATTGTGTAAATGGTGGGGAGAGGTTTGGAGGTACGATATTCTTTGATTTTAACTCTCAGATTGCTTCATAAAATTTTGACATATTAGAGAGATAGATATGTATTGGGCCAACTGGTTGTATTTACTGATTTTTTTTAATATTTATCAATGATCAGTCAGGTATCATTCAAATAAACCTAGGAAGGAAAAGCTAGAATTGGCCTATAGAATCCTACTGCTAGTGTACAGAGATGTTACCAATATCTGCTCATTTAGAATCATATTGGTTAGCAAATCATATAATATGTTTGCTCCTTTTTTATTTTAAAAATAAATAGCACTAGACAATAGTATGAAAGAAAACACAAGCACGTAGGTTCATATGTAGTTGTAATTCTTAAATGTTAATTGTTGACTCTGGCATTCTCTGATGTAATGTGGCTCATAAACATG
The DNA here is from genome assembly GCF_020171115.1 of Neogale vison. Classification (NCBI taxonomy): domain Eukaryota; kingdom Metazoa; phylum Chordata; class Mammalia; order Carnivora; family Mustelidae; genus Neogale; species Neogale vison. Next base: position 167,052,751 of record NC_058093.1, on the reverse strand, counting down.
AGGTCAAAAGGCAGGGATGGTAGACAAATTGCTGAGATCATGGTGTTGTTGAAGCCAAGGTCAAAGGTGTGAGCTCCGTGTGGGCCATGTTTCTTAGAGAGAAAATGGAAAGCCTACATCTCCAACCTCCCTTATTCTCTATATTAACAACATACCATTAAATAGGAGGGAAACTGGTGATACTTAAAGAGATTTCTTAACCAAAATACCTGTCCCCCTTACTGTATCTAATATCAACTTCATATATAAGGGGAGTTTCTTATTTAATCAAAAGACAGTCTTAGTTCAAGGGTGAATCCAGGGATGCCTGCGTGGCTCACTCAGTTAAGTGCACGCCTTCAGCTCAGGTCATGACCCCAGGGTCCTGGGATCTAATCCCATGTCAGGCTCCTTCCTCAGCAGGGAGCCTGCTTCTCCCTCTGCCTTTTTCTGCTCACTGCTCCCTCTGCTTGTGCTCTCTCTCTCTCTCTCTTTCTGAAAAATAAATAAAATCTTTAAAAAAAAAAAGATGGAATCCAGGAAATTTATATACTCTGATTTTTATGGAAAGAGATTCTCTTTACTTTATTAATCTTAAAAAAAAAAAAGGTATAAACACTTTGTGACCTAACAATCGTGAAGCCATTTCCATGGCCTAAATAAATCATAATATATACTATTCCTGAAATCTGTAACATTTCATGATTACTATGATTTTACTACAATAGCAGCTATTTGTTTGAATCTGTCTAATTCCAGTTCTTAGGTCAGAAATAGAAGAGGGAGATGAAAAGAGAGAGAAAAGATAAGATAGAGAAATAAATATTTATAAAGTTCGAAGAAATATACGATTCGGGGGATGAATGAGATACTATGAGAAGTTAAACATCTTGTAACTTTAATCTATTTTAGATGCCCAGAGTCACTAAGTTTTGAAACCAACCAAAAATGAGTCAAAGGATGTTTCAAGAATAGCAAGTTAGAAGTGTTTAGGAATTTTACAACATGGTATTACGCCTCAGTGTATATATCCCTTAGAAACCTGAAGTTACTCTTAACTATGATTTTCCAAACTCAGTTGAAAATTTACCAGAACTTACTAATTTTGATGGTACAGTGTATTAGCAAGGGCTAATGATTTTAGGTAGCTTTAATTGAAGAGCTTCCCCTCTTTGGGATCCACGTGGATAGTTTTGCTGAGATACAGTAAATTAAAGAAGAAGAGAATATTTTCCACTGATAAAAAGTGTAAAAGTGCTTCTCACACAGTTGTGAAAGGATGAGGTAAAGACAGACCTGCCTATACCCTTTTCATTTTAATAAACACATAATAGGGTAAAACATACCCCAAACCATTGTGATGTCTCTTTCAATACAATTTTATTTTACTTACAGCAGGTGCAGCAAAGCACACACATATGAATATTCTAAGACTGTTTTCTTTTCCTCCTTCTGTGTCCATTCGGGGTATGGTTTATACCGCTGTCTGTGTCCATGTCCATTAAGCTAGTTGGTGGGTTGTGTCAGTTAACTCCCCATCACGTTCTGACATGATTCTAAGAGCAAGCTCAGCGCCATTACGCTGTGATGGTCAGATTTCTTTTCAAGGCAGTGAAGGTGCCATTACGGCAACTAGGAGGAACAGATTTCTTTTACTGGAATCAGAGTAGTCTATTGACTCTTTGATACTGTTGGATTTTCTTTCAGGGACCCTTTCCAATTTTAGTATGATATCTCTTTCTACCTTAAAAATCCATTATTTTCTAACCCAACATGTCCCTTAAAGGGCCATACCGCAATATTAATAATCCATAATAAGCTAAAACATCATCACAGCCAGTGCTAAACCATCCTATAAACATTAAAATATAGTGAAATAGTCACACTACTGTGCTTTCTTTGGTCATTTACCACAGGACTTTATGCAAATAACTTTATTTTATCTCATTTAATTCTGTTCCTAGCTTTATTGAGCTATATAGTTGACATGTAACACTGTACAAGTTTAAAGTGTACCACCTGTTGATTTGATACACTTAAAGTTAACCTCAAATAAGGTTATTTGAGATTTGTCTTTTTTCTGATTGTAGGCATTTATCACTATAAACTTCCCTCTGGGATATGCCTTTGCAGCATTTTATAGGTTTGGATATGTTGTGTTTTCATTTTTTGTTTGTTTCAAGATATTTTTGCTTTACCTTTTGATGACTTCTTTAAATCATTGGTTGTTCCAGAGTGGATTCTTTAATTGCCACGTATCTGTGAATTTTGCAGCTTTCCTCTTGGTGGTGATTGCCAGTTCCATACCACTGTGGTCAGAAAAGATAGTTGGTATTATTTCAATCTTCTTATTTTTGCTAAAACTTGTTTTGTGCCTTTCATATGATCTACCCTGTAGAATGTTCCATCTGTGCTTGAAAGAGTGTGTACTCTGTTGCTGTTGGATAAAAGCTTCTGTATGTGGCTGTCAGGTCCATTTGGTCTGAAGCACAATTGAAGTCCAATGTTTTCCTGTTGGTTTTCTGTCTAGATTATCTATCCATTGTTGAAAGTGGGGTATTGAAGTCCTCTGTTAATATTGTAATACCATCTATTTATCCCTTCAGATCTGTTAGTATTTGCTTAATATGTTGAGGCGTTCTGATGTTGAGTGATACATTTTTATGATTGTTACCTTTTGTTGATCAACTGACCCATTTTTATTATATAATGATATTCTTTGTTTCTTATTACTGTTATGGGCTGAAAATATGTTTTGGGTGCTATGGTCATCCCTGTTCTCTTTTGCTTTCTAATTACATAGAATATATTTTTCCAGCCCTTCATATTCAATCTTGGTCATCTGGAAAGATAATGTGCATCTCTTTTTTTTTTTTTTTTTAAGATTTTATTTATTTATCTGACAGAGATCACAAGAGAGATGAGGCAGGCAGAGAGAGAGGAAGAAACAGGCTCCCTGCTGAGCAGAGAGCCTGATGTGGGCCTCGATCCCAGGACCCCGGGATCATGACCTGAGCCGAAGGCACAGGCACACTGAGCCACCCAGGCGCCCCACTAATGTGCATCTCTTATAGGCAGCATATAGTTGGGTCTTGTTTTCTAATCCATCTAGTTACTGTCTTTTGATTGAAGAAATCTACCCATTTATATGTAGAGTAATTATTGATAGGGAAGGATACCATCTTATTAATTGTTTTCTGGTTCCCTTGTTCCTTGCTTCCTCTCTTGCCTCCCTTTATGAGTTGATGATTTTACATATGGGTAAGTTTGGTTCCTTTGTAAACTTCTTTCGTAAAACTACTCTTAAGTTTTTGCTTTGCAATTGCCATGAGGCTTACATAAAACATCTTATAGACATAACCATCTATTTTATGCTGACAACAATTTAACTTTGATCACATACAAAACCTCTACCTTTTCTTCCCCCTCCTTTTATGTTTTTAATGTCATGATTTACTTCTTTTTATATTTTATATCCAATAACATATTATTATAGCCATAGTTATTTTTAATACTCTTGTCCTTTAAACTCTATGTTAGAGTTCAGTGGTTAACACTCCACAAATAACACTGTTATTCTGAATTTGACTATATACTTACGTTGACCAGTGTGTTGCATATTTTCATGTTACTAATTCTGACCTTTTCATTTCAACTTTAGGAACTTCTTTCAGCATTTCATGTGAGGCAGATCTGGTGGTCATAAAATACCTTAGCTTTTTTTTTTTTAATCTGGGAATGTCTTTATCTCTCCTTCCTTTTTGAAGGAAAGCTTTACTGTGTAGAGAATTCTTGGTTGGCAGTTTTTTCCTTTCAACATTTTGAATATATCATCCCATTCTCTTCTGGCCAGTAAGGATTCTGCTGAGAAATTTACCTTATGTAGATTCTCTTATAAGTTACAGCATTTTTTTTTTCTCTTGTTGCTTGTAAGATTCTCTGTCTTTGATTTTGATGGTTTTATTATAATGTGTCTTGGAGGAAATCTCTTGAAGTTGATTTGGTTTGATGATATATGACCTTCATGAACTTGGATATCTGAATCTTTCCCCAGATTTGGGAAGATGTTGACTATTATGTCTTTAAAAAAGGTTTTCTGCCCTCTTTTGCCTTTCTTCTTCTTCTGGGACTCTAGTAATTCTCAAAATGGTTTTCTTAAACCATCTACATCTCATCCACAGCTCACATTGATTTTCTTCATTCTTTTTTATTCCTTTTTTTTTTCTTCTTCTTTGGCTGGATAATTTTGAAGTTCCTGTCTTTAATCACATGGAATCTTTCTTCTGCTTGCTCAAGTCTGATGTTATTGCTTTCCATTGCATTTCTTTTTCATTTGATTCCTTGTGTTCTTCAACACCACCATTTCTTTTTGGCTCTTTTTTAACGATTTCTATCTCTTGGTTAAACTTCTTTTATTTGTGTATTGCTCTGCCGATTTCATGACTTGTCTTTCTGCTTGTGGCTCTTTGAGTTTCCTTAAAGTACCTATTTTGAATTCTTTATCAGCTAAGTCACCGATCTCCCTATCTGGATTCAATTATTGGAAGATTATTGCGATTCTTCTGTGGTGTCATGAATCTTGGTTTTTTCATACGAATACCTTAAAGCTTTGAGTCACTGTCCTCACATTTGAAGTAGTAGTTACCTCCAACTTCTTTCAGGAGACAGACATCGTCTAGCCCTGCTAGAAATTTGGATGCTATCTCCCAACTTCCATAGGTACACTTGCTCCATGTTTCTTGCTTCTTGTGGAAGAATTCTTGAGCTCATTTGCTTTCTCTCCAGGCTGAGTGCTGACAGTTTCTGCTTTGTTTTTCCAAACATTGTGCTGAAGCTTAAGATTGTGGTCTCTCTCTGGCCTATAGGCCAGCTTTCTCTGCATACTTACTAGCAGTTTGCCAAGGTTCACCCTTGCCCCACCATTAGAAGCATTCACAGAGCGCCAGCAATGGGGTGGTGGGGGTGGGGATGTGGGTGAGGTGCACAGAATGCTGGACCAAGATCTGTCTACTTATTACTGAGAGTAAAAACTCTCAGGTCCCTTGGCATGTGGTGCTGGATCCTAAAACTCCCACAAAGGCCGTCTGTCCATGGATGGATGCCAAATTTTTGTTGGTGGTGGGGGAACAGGGAGAGAAACAAGAGACATTTTATGCTGCCACAATGCTTGATTTCATTTCATTTTGTTTTACATTATTTAATTTATTTTTTAGTACAAAAGTCAGAAGCAGAGTGTTATCTACCCTGAAAACAAGTGTGATCTTTGCTCTAAGCCTGTGGAATTCTGTGGTCAGTCGACTTAGTTCACTCAAATCCTGAATATTGTCCCTATAGGTGGATTATGATGTGACCTTGGCCTTTAGGATCATATCGTTCTTCAATTCACAGCAAGGATTCCAGCATTCTGTTTTTTTTGTTTGTTTGTTTGTATGTTTTGTTTGTTTTTTTGTTTTTGTGGTGTTTTCTTTCTTCTTTTTCTTCAATAGAGAACAAGAAGGAGAGATTAACTATCTAGTGGTCATCTCTGTTTGGTTGGTTTGCAACAGCAGCCCTTTGGCATTAAGCTATTTTGAAATACACTTTTACTCTATCTCCTAGACTGAGAGCGATGACTGTGGTCTGAACTGCCAGTCTGGAAACCTAGTAAATCTGGTAAATTCAGTGGTGACTAGTCTTTTTCTCTCTCCATCAACCATCAATAATCATTTTCTTGGCTTTATTGATTTTTTTTTCTTTTGTTCCATGAATTCATTTGTTCAAACTATACTGAAGCTTCACTTAAATTTGTTTAATCTCTCCATCTTTTTCCAGGCCCACAGACAAAGCCAACCATCTGTGACTTGGTCATCACTCTTGTGGACTCTTGCTGTAGATGTCTAACTTATCTCCTTCCTATAGCCTTAGCTCACTGCTATGCCTTCTTTCTGTGCTGGGCTAAATGCTAGCATATAGGAAATTGAGAAAATAATTGAGATGGTTTCATAGTTAACATTTCAAAACAGCACTGAAATTAATCAGTATGAGAAATATCAGAACATGGTCAGCTTTCTGCACATTTATTTTTATAATTTAATGTTGTTTTTACTTTTTTTTTTTTAATTTATTTGACACACAGAGATCACACGTAGGCAGAGAATCAGGCAGAGAGAGAGGACAGGAAGCAGGCTTCCTGCTGAGCAGACAGTCCGATGCGGGGCTCGATCCCAGGATCCTGGGATCATGACCTGAGCCGAAAGCAGAGGCTTTAACCCACTGAGCCACCCAGGTGCCCCTTGTTTTTACTTTTTACATATGGCAGGATTACCATAATATTGTCAATACATAAGAACTCTGAAGATTTTCTTTGGGTCCTGCAGACTCTATGGAGCTACTGGTGTGACTGCTCAAAAACAAACAAACAAACAAAGAAAAAACCCAAAAACAAAACAAAAAAAACACACTTACACACACACACCCCTAAAGATATCTGCCCGTCACTTCAAGTTCTTCCATAGCTTTCTAGAATCCAAGGCATAAAATTCTGAATTCTTTAGCATGCTACACAGGGCGGAACTTTGTATAAACCTGTCTTCACTTGTAAGTGAGCCTAATTCCTTGTCACTCCACCCTGTTCAGCCATTGTGTCAAATGGCCTGACCATTGCTAAACTGTGCCTTTTAATCACACACCTTGATGCTTTTAATTATGTTGTTCCTTTCTAGAATGTTCTTTTTCTCCCCTTTGGGCTTAAGAAAATTATCCTTCCACTCATATTAAGTATTGCTATGATGAAGAAGTAATTCAAAATGGAGCTATGCATTCCTTTTAATAGTTCCAATGAAGTAGAGCCTATTTCTGCTATGCATGTACCACTTTATGTAGTGGTCGGTCATGTGACATCTCCTTATTAGACCAGGGGGCTGTTAAGGGTAGACCCCAAGTCTTAATCCCTTTAGAGACTCATGCTTGGCCTGGTGTTCAGCACAATATAGACCCTCGATCTTCATCCATTAATCAATGACTATGTATTTTTCTAGGTTAAAGGACAATGTGGAATGTGCTTTCTTAATGCTTTGTATCTTTTTTCTTGCACTGCAGGATTTGTTTTTAAAGATTAAAAAACATTTTTAAAAATTCCCATATAAAGTATTAAACCTAACAAAACCTATTTAGGAGACTTCACTAAAAACTGAACTCTTTGACTGATATGAATGACTATTATCCGGCTGCACTGTGGATGCAAGTGTAATATTGGCAGAAAATAGATTACCTAGGGAAGGTCAGATATTTTTAGTTTATGTTTTTAATTTCACTTTGTCTTAACCATGGAAAACCAAGCTGAGGCTATAGACTCAGTTCATGGGCTTATTCATAATGAACAACTGCTGTGATAATCACCAGTTGGGGTTAAAAGATCAAAATTAATATTTATATACATTTACATTTACTGAGTCTTTTCTATATGTTTTCTTTTTTGCTTCTCAGTATAGCTTTTTAAATTAAGCACATGGCAGGCATTGTTATTATGACCATGGCACAGATAAGGATGCAGATGAGGCCAGAGTCTACATGGTTCCTCTGTTGTCATATCATTACTAATTGTCATTCTTGGGTACTAACTCAGGGCTTCAGCCTTCAAAACTCTTCTCTTTCTACTAAACGATACATCTTTCTGTTTCCACGAATCTGACTCCCTGCAAACTCCTTCTAGAAAGCACAGCAGTCTATTTCTCACTCATTCTTCCTTAGATTATATGTTTCTCTTTCTTACCTCCTCTTCTCCTGTTTAGAGTGTGGAGCATAACCAATAGCATGGAGGACAAGGGGCGTTAGAGAGGAGTAGGGAATTTGGGTAAATGGGAAGGGGAGGTGAACCATGAGAGACTATGGACTCTGAAAAACAGTCTGAGGGGTTTGAAGTGGCGGGGGGGTGGGAGGTTGGGGTACCAGGTGGTGGGTATTATAGAGGGCACAGCTTGCATGGAGCACTGGGTGTGGTGAAAAAATAATGAATACTGTTTTTCTGAAAATAAATAAATTGGGAAAAAAAAAAAAAAGAAGTAATTATTTCTGTTTGGCCTCAAAACAACTTGGAGTAGGAGGCTGACATACTCATTTTACTCAAAGTAATGAAACAATCAATTTCTAAAGATATTCTGCTTGAAAAGGAAACCTTTACTGATGCTGATTTAATACAAAGGAAAGTGCAAGCTGAATAGTTAAATTCATTCAAATTCAAAATACAAAGTAAATTTTACATTGGGATAACTAACATCCTGCAATTCCATGTTTTAGTTCTCTTTGCCGGGAACATTAACAGCATTGAAACAATAAGGTCATCTTTCAAATATCTTAAAAGGCTGATGCCTTATCAGAACATGCAAAATTTAGAAGTGAAGTCTGAAATTTTGCTTTATTAGAAATAAAACCAGTTTTTATGGGTATTATAATTAAAATAAAAACTTTGAAGAATGTAGTAGTTAAAAATGGGATTTTAGAATTAGACATGCCTGAGTTTTCCTTCAAACTCTGTAATTCACTACGTGATTTTAGGTAACTTACTTATTTTCTTTAACATTAGTTTACTCAACTGTAAGACAGACTGATGTTTGGATCAAGTAAGATAATTTATTTACAGCATATCATTAAGTGTAAGACATGCAAAGTGAATTCTTGTTATCACAACATGACATTAGGCCAATTTATCTCTTTGTTATTTTTAATGTGTATTTTTAGCTCTTTAGTCAATAACCATTGATATGTAACCCTGGGTAACATGAAAGAAAAAATCTACACACTCATCTGATCTAATTTGCTCTCTAAATTTTGTTCACTGTTTTTCTAAAATATCTATGGTGTATACAACACAATGGTAGGATTAGGAGGGAGTCAAAGGTGTAGGAACTGCATTTTAAGCTTCCTTGATAGAAATTGAACGAATAGCCGAGTACTTTGGTTAATCAAGAAAATGTTGAATCCAGATAGTCAAGTCAGAAAAACATCTGCTGTAAATAGAGAGTTGCAGCTTGCATTTATTTTGAAAACACCAATTTTTTAAACCTTCTTTAAGTGTAGACACACATTTGGAAAATCACACATGGTATTCATAAATTGGAGATATATATATAACTTAATAATATAGTCAATGTTTATAGACCACATTTATCCTCACATATTTGCATCTTGATGAATTTTATAACAGATAATTCTTACCTCTGACACCAACATTATTAAGGTGATATAAAGTTTTAAGAGGAGAATGAGATATATCAATCTTTGTCTTTTCCCAACTGAAAGCATTTTTCAAAGTTCTGACGTTAAAGTTAGCTTTAAATTTGGTTTAGAAAATGCTACGTAATATATATTAAAGGAGAATTAATTGTATGGTACCTCCTTTTATGCTAACAAATTACACTTTATTACTTTCTAGATTCTCTTTTTCTTGGGGAACCAACCTCTAGTATTTTTTTTTAAATTAGTTCCTTACACAAGACTAAACAGCACAGTGTAATACCATGTCTAAACTTCTATATGTATAATCCAACAGAATTAGGACATACACACCAATTAATTGGTCTACTAATGGCAAATACATGCAAATTCTATCTGCTAAATTAGGATATCTGAAGGAAAGCAAAGATAGTTTTAACAAGGAATTAAATTATTCAGGGGTCATATTTACAGACTAGATAGAAGGAACTCCTTTGTTTCATTTCATTTCATATCATTTCATTTTATTTTTTGATAGAGTGAGAGAGAGAGCACACGCCCATGAGTCGGGAGTGGAGGGCAAAGGGAGAAAATCTCAAGTAGGCCCCCTGCTCAGTAAGGAGTCCAACATAAAGCCCAGCATGGGGCTTGATATCATGACCCTGAGATCATGACCTGAGCTGAAATCAAGAGTCAGTGGCTTAACTGTCTGAGCCACCTAGATAAAAGGAACTCCTTCAAATTGTAGAACTATATCCCTAGATGTTTACACAAAGAGTGTACCTCCATTTGTCAGAAGAAATGTGGGCTTTGGATCAGGTTACTTTTATTTCTTTTATCATGTTTTCAGGAGTGCATTCTGCCTTTCCCACCCCTTTTGTTTTTTGGACTTCCTCTCCTTCCAGTGTAGCTGGAAGCACATTAAGTCCTACTGACTTTTCCTCCATTTTCTTTCTGGCAGCCACCTGAGCAAGCATACAAGCCTTTCCATATATGAACTAATTGCTGTGGACAAAAGTTGGGAGTCATAAAAACAAAACAAAACAAAACAAAACACCTGTAATTTTAGCTATCTCCTGGGGTCTCAGTGTCCTTGAGAACTCAGTCAGTTATTTCTGTTTCAATCTGTCACTCCCACTGCACAAACATTTCTGCTGACTCTTTACGTGATTGCCACAAAACGCCCAAAACACACTATGACAAAAAACAAACAAACAAACAAACAAAAAAACAAAGCTAAATCTCCAAACTTTTGTATATGTCTTTTATTCTGGAAATGGAGGGGGGTGATTTATTTACAACAGTACACATTGAAATCAAATATCAAAAGTCCCCGGTACTAAGCATTTCCCCCAATGTTATTTATTATTTTTTTTGTTTTTATTTTTTTTTAAGGTGCACATATCTTAGTCCTTTATTCTTAATCCATAACCATAAGAACATTATCAGATTGAGTAAATAACACTGATACACTATTTTTACCTAATATGTCATCTATACTCAAATTTGTCCATTGGTCCAGTATTTCCTTTTATAGTATTTCTTTTGCCTCTAGCACAGGATCTTCTAAGGTGTTGCATTTAGTTGTTATATCTATGTATTTTCTTTACAGATATTTCCCCAGCTTCCCTTTGTCTTTTATTACTGTATTTTTGAAGGATACACTCTCCTCCTCCCCCTTAATTTTTTTTTCCAATTTATTTATTTTCAGAAAAACAGTATTCATTATTTTTTCACCACACCCAGTGCTCCATGCAAGCCGTGCCCTCTATAATACCCACCACCTGGTACCCCAACCTCCCACCCCCCCGCCACTTCAAACCCCTCAGATTGTTTTTCAGAGTCCATAGTCGCTCATGGTTCACCTCCCCTTCCAATTTACCCAAATTCCCTACTCCTCTCTAACGCCCCTTGTCCTCCATGCTATTTGTTATGCTCCACAAATAAGTGAAACCATATGATAATTGACTCTCTCTGCTTGATTTATTTCACTCAGCATAATCTCTTCCAGTCCCGTCCATGTTGCTACAAAAGTTGGGTAATCCCCCAATGTTATTTAATCATGGATCTTTTCCCACCTTTACCTCTGTGCTCTGTCCTCCCTCCACTCCCCACTCCCAGCACACTCCTGTCACTTCAAATGTGGCACTCCTTATTCACCTCTTTTTTTTTTTTTTTTTTTAGATTTTATTTATTTGACAGAGAGAAACCACAAGTAGGCAGAAAGGCAGGCAGAGAGAGAGAGGGGAGGAAGCAGGCTCCCCGCGGAGCAGAGAAGCAGGCTCCCCGCGGAGCAGAGAGCCAGGACCACGGGATCATGACCCGAGCCGAAGGCAGAGGCTTTAACCCACTGAGCCACCCAGGCGCCCCGAAGACTTCGTTCTTATAAGAGGAATTCTTATACCGGTTGCTTCGATTTTTTATGATGCCACATAATGAAGTGGCTAAGTTACCAAAGTTAAAACAAATTAATAAGCATTCAATATGATGTCCCTCCCAGAACTTTCTATAGAACTGAAGAATGTATTTCCCCAGTTGCTGAGATTGCTGCTACCAGATAGTTCTACTGACATCCCTCTCCAAAGGCTGCCTCTACTGAAGAGGGTCTACTCGCTCAAGGACAAAAGTCCTCCGAGGGTGGCATGCATCAAATGACTGGTCTATGTAGGTATGTGTGGCCCCTCATCTCAATTTGTAACTACCCTTAAGGGCCACTGTAGCTTTATAGTAGCCTGAGATGTCAGCTGAGGTCTTCATTGAGACTGCAAGGCAGCCCAACTTCTTCTGCCTAATCCAACTTCTTCCTCTTCCTATCCATACTTGTTGATCCCTAGAGCCCTCCCTGATAAACTTTCTGCATGCCAATTATCACAGAATCTGCTTCCTTTGGAACCTATCCTGGGCCATGTTCTTAATTAGTGTTTCTCCATATGGTTACCAAGTGTCTCAGTCACAGTGCCAATGATGCTTTTAGGCAAACCAGGACAGGTCCTTCTCTTGGGTGAGCCTGCATGACAGGTTCATTTGCTCAGGCTGGGTTTTGGGAATATTAGGTTGGGAAACAAGTTATCAGTATTTTTGGAAGATCCTCAGGTGTACTAATGTATAGGCACCTTCAGGAATCTTCCTACTCTTCCTCAGGCTCTATACCTCTTTAGCTGCATTTCCTTCTTAAAGGAACCCTTGCTAGCTCTTTGGTGTTTTTGCGTCTGACCTAGGGAATCGTTTTATTTGATGCTTATCTGAAGAGCTATGCTTTTAGCACCCTGAGACTAATGGGTGACTTCACTCTTCTTAGCTGAGATTAGAGCTTCTCAATTCTTTAGGAATGCCATGATTTATCCACATATCCCATCTTTCCTAGAGGACGGATGTAGTCATGTTACTGTACTGGTTTGACGACAGAAGAATCAACCCAACATCCAGAAATAGTCAAAGACATTATCTGCCAAAGGACAAGGAATTGTTTTTTCACACCATTGAATCATTTTATCCCACCATTAACAGGTCATGGTGGAGGTGGTCAAAATGTACAAACTTCCAGTTCTAAAGAAATTCTGGGGATATAACCTACAACATGGTAACTAGAGTTAACAATACTGTGTTGTATATTTGAAAGTTGCAAACAAAGTAGATCTTAAAAGTTCTGATCAAAAGAAAAAAATGTAATTATGAGTAGTGATAGATATTAAGTAAACTTAATATCAGAACTTAATGTTGTGGTAATCATTTCATAATATAGACCTATATCAAATCACTACCTTGTATATGTAAAATTAATTTGACTTTACATTCCAATTATATCTCAATAATAAAAAGAAGTCATAGTTACAGTAAATAATTTGGAAACATAAAAGCAACAAGCAAAGAAATCCTGGACCAAATGGACAAATTAATAGCTCTATTTCTATTCTGTCTTTCTGGGTTGTGACCTCAGTACATTCTGGTATAGCCAAGTACTTGCTTTTAGTACATAAAGAGATACATATTTGAGGCTTCCTTCTAAGTATCATCTTTTGGACAATACATTCACTTTTCTAAGTTATTAATTTAATATTTAAAACCTAACATTTATACAGCCCCTTGCAGTTTATAAAGTATCTTCATATCGGTTTTCTCATTTGTCATTCTTCAGTTGTGCTGAGTGACTTAATAAACCGGGTGATACCAGCATTAGGTTCTTACAAAAATGTAATCATGATTAACAAAAAGCAATTTGATATATTTGCTTCTATGCCCTGTATATCCAGTTATTAAAATTTAGTGTTTCATGATGACCTAATTTTTTAAAGATTTCTATATAAGCAGTCAAGGGCTTTAAGAGGGATGGTACTATTAAGAAGGGGAATATTAGAAAGTGGATTTAGAATTAGGTGAGCCAAGCTAAAATGGATGATTCTGCTCACATAGCTGAGTTATGAAGTCTGTACTTTTCATGCCCAAATCCACAAGGAAAATCTCCAAAGTAATAAAGTTTGATCTCTTAAGAATCTATCATTTCCAGGCAACCGAATCAATTTTTAGAATTCCTATAGTTCCAGGTTTCCTGGATATACCTGGATGTTTTTCCAGAGCTGATGATCAAGGAAACAAATCTGACAGGTGTTAAAGCATTCTGGTCCGTGCGATCTGGAATCACGCACTTTTACTTCAACAAGCTTCCTTATTAGGGCCAAAAACATTACCTAAAATACATTTAATACTGCCTTGGATAATAGTAAAAGAGTTTACAACATAGAATGCAAAACTAACACAGAAATTTTCTTCAACTGGAAGAAGTAAGGACTCTTGTCAAGTTAAGTATGCATTAAATGCATGGAAAGAATTATGTATTGCAGAATCATGAAGTTCTTATAAAAATTCTGACTGAACCTTGACAATCATTTTTGAAAAAGTAACTAATGACAGTAACTTAAAGTGGAAAATTTTTCTGAGAAAGAGAACATTTTCTTCTTCTGTAAATTATAAAATGACATAGGAGTATGGAGATAAATATGAATGTATCTTAATAACAATAGATAAACGTGGCTTATTTTTCCAGAATGCTTACAAGCTTCCAGGTCATGAGCATTGTCTTGTGACGGATCCTAAATTTACAGCCAAGGTCACTGAGAGGTCAAACAAATTATCAGAGGCCATGCAGCCATTTAGGGGCAGGAGGAGAATCTGAACCCAGAGAGAATCAGTCTGTGCCTTCTGGTAAACTTCAGTCTCTCCTCAAGGTGCTTGGGGTTGCTGCTGTGTTAGGGAAGGCCACACGTTAGTATATTGGAAAAACAAACCAGCCATGTTGGATAAAGAAACAGAATAAAAGATTCATCTTTCTTCGTGGAGGAGAAAATGAGTTTCTGCTGGCCGACTAAATATTCCCCTAGAGCCTGGAAATGTTATTTTGATTTCCAAAATTGTTCAGCTTACAACTAGAAAATGAAACGTTTGGGCCTGAGACGGCGGGCAGGTCTTGTTGAATGTATGAATGAGAGAGATTGTCGATCGCGGCGGAGAGCAGAGAGAGGCTCTGAGTAGCTTTCTAGAGCCTGAGGTCAACAGAGCACAGTGCTGTCTGCCTGGGACTGAGGAGAGATTGAAGAATAAGAACGTTAAGAACATGTCAGTCTCAGTGTCGGCAGTGAGGGAAAAGAATTTAATAAGTCTAAGAAATTATTAGATTTAAAAAAAAAAAAGAATTCCCGCTCATCCTAGCATCTCTGATTCTTTCATGCCACATGCCTCTTCGTTAATGTGCTGAGTGTTGTGTAGGATATGTATGGTTCCTGGTGAAATATACGGTTTAGTTTGAAAATTCAGGTTGAACTAATTTAAAAGTTTAACTTAGAGATGGAAATTAAAAGATTTGCCCGTCTTGACGTCTACGAATTGGTGACGATTTATCCCAACTTAAGAACGGTACTGTGCAATAGAGCAGCTTTCTCCTTTCTTTCACCAGCCCTGTGATTTTTCACTCCACGCTTGCTGCAGCCAACTGGTAGACATTAAGTGTGAGTTCAGGAGTCAGGGAGCTGGGCTTAAGTCTCAGCTCTGGCACTGACCAGCTGAGCGTCAGTGGATGAGCCCCATAACTTCAGCTGTGGTCTCTCCATCTGATGAAATTGGACCAAATGAAAGCGATCTGGCCGTTTAGTACGTATTTCAGACTCCAAGAACCAGATGCTATGCACTATTGTTACAGAAAGGTATTGATGTGAAAATTTCACACAATTACCACAGCACTGCGTCACCTGGCTGGGACTTACTCAGTTGTCGTGTGATGCTCCCTGATCTTAGAATGGTTCAATTGTGGGAAGAAACGGCATGTCCAAGAGAAGGGTGAAAGAAGGTAATTACTGGAAGGATTAAATGAGCTAATAGGCAAGTGAATAGAATAGAATCTTTGCACATAAAAAGAACTCAGGATTATTGAAATCTAGCCACACTGTTGAATGTGTATACATGTATGGGTTTATTTGAGACTGCCCATAGTTTTTAGTTCATATATAGTCTATGAGGCCATGTTCTCTGCAAGTATGAAAGAAATCAACTTCAATATATAATGTTCATAACAGGGCTGGGAAGCAGAACATTGACTCAGTTTGAATTACTCTGAAGGTCCCAGAGATCCTAGGGCAGTGACAAGAGCTAAGTGCAGAAGGTGAAAAAACTCTGGGGCAAAGGGAAGAAGCTTCTTTGAGTCTGTGATTGTTGATGCCTTTATTGATACTTAACAATCAACATGGATCTGAAACAGAAAGATAGGGAAAATATCTAATGAAACAAGAAAAACACGATAAAATACAGTTTATGAAATCATCTAAATTAGAAAATATTGTTATCTGACCTCAGATGTTATACAATAAATGACTTTACCACAAATACCCTATTAGAAAAAGGCAACAAACTCCAAAATTCTGTTATGTAAACTAGTTTTCGCAAAAAGTAGAAACTGAAAAAACAAACTCTCACTGGCAAATGTTTATATATGATGTTTAAGATAAGTCAACATTCTTAAACTTGAGCTTTCTTATTCCAAGTATGTTAGTTACAGAGAAAGATTAAGAAAAAAATTACTGTAGAAGAGGACAGCCATTCAGTAATTAAGTTCACCATACATCCCTGAACTTAGAAATCCTTGTAAGAATCATTCTTGAGATCAACATGTTCAAATTTTGAGAAATGGAATATATGAATCCAATATATTAAGTATATATTGGTTCTAGAGAAATAGAATACCTCAAAACTATCTGCCCACCATGTTTCTGATTCACAAAAATGTTTTTCTTTGAGAAACCTGCTCCACCCCACCCCACTCCAACCTCATCTAAGAGTAGGCACTTAAAATAATCAGTATCATAACTCTTATGTACACCTGTTTTGCTAAAACAACTCAGAGAATGAATATATTCTCCAACTTTGGCTGTACTTATAGTCAGCACAATCATTTGTTGGAAGAGAAATTAAGGGAATCTAAATTACTTTACATCTACAAATAATCTCCCCTCAAACTCATTTCAGCTGCTGAAGCATCCATCATCTCTTCTTCCACCCACTGGACTCTTAATCAGAATGGTTAATAAACAGAAAAAAAATGGAGATATAGGAGTTTTTATCGATCTTGCAGAAGCGCTAATGGTCAATTAAAAAGTAGTATCTATAGTAAGACTGAATTTGCTGCATCAAGAAAAAGAAAGAGAAAGGGTCTTGCTCCCCTCCCTCCAAATGCCATTTTTCTAGGAAGGAAGGGTTTCATTTGTTTGTTGTAGAACACATGGTAAAATACCACCAGGCATTTTATATTTGTTTTATGTCACTATCATTCTTAATGAGTTCAGCAAGATAGTATGACTCTCTTAGGTTTGGTCCTCCAGTTTTTCCTCTAAATATGAAAATGATAACTTTTTTCTCCTAATGAGGAAAAATAACACAGTGGATTTTAAATAAACAACTAACTGTAAAGCTACAGGTATGATGAGGGGGGAAAGAAACCTGGCTTTTTAGTGCCTTTACTATTCTTTACACCATTGAGGTCAATTCACATGCTGGTAGCTGGGAGATAACCTAAAAAGCAGTGTGAGTGATTCCTGAGGGTGATTTTTCACATGCCGAGTCCGCGGAGGTCACCCTAAAAATACATGATTGGAGGTTACTGAGTGCAAAGAAAGTGAACGCAAAAACCAAATCATTATGGAAGATTGATGTTTTGGCCAGTCCTCTGTTTTCGTGCCTGTTTGAAAATGGCAGCAATGTAAAAAAAAAATTAAATTAATATGTTGTTTCCAGAGATACAAAAGGCAAAATTATCCAAAAGCCTTCAATAAAGGGATGCACCAAGCTTCCTCAGGCAAATGCTAAAAAAAGAAAAAGAAAGACAGGCATGGATATACAAATATTCGTACCAGACAAAATGGATTTTAGAGCCAAAAGCACTAGAAGTTGCCAAGGAAGATATATCCCATTGATAAAATCTGCAATCCAAACTTGAGGATAGAACAGTTTTAAGCACATATCAATATGACCTAGAAATACACAAATCCAAAACACTAGTGGGAAATGTTAGTAAACCTCTCTCAGGAACCGATAAATCAAAGATTAATAAAACACCAATTATTTGAAAACAAAAGTTACAGAGTTAGAAAAATGCATGCCCTCTAAGCAAGTGAATATTCTATATCAGTAAATAAAACAGCTGGTTCTTTTAACAGAACAATAAATAGACACTCTTAACTGCTCTGCTGAAGAAAAAAGGGGAAAAAAGCAAGAGAAGAAAAAGAAGAAAGTTATACAACAGATCTTTAAAATACTGTATGTAACATTCTATCAATAAATTTTTTAGAAGTTACATAAAATGGACAATTTTTCAGGAAGATGTAAATTGTGAAGATTGGTTAAAAAGAAGCATAATGCCTGAATACACCAATTCTTATTAGGGAAAATTTATCACCACAGTGGTAAAATTGTAGGAGAATTCTAAAAATTGTAATGAATAGATAATCCGGGTTTATATGAACAATTTGAGTGAGGAAAAATGTGACAGCTTTCCTAATTTTTTATTTGAGGTTAACCTAAATCTCAGACTAAAACTGAGCAAGAACATTAAAAAAAAACCAAAAACAGAAACAGAAAGTACAAGGAAAACACATGTGAATTATAATTCCTAAGTAAAATAACAGCAAATCAAATTCATCAGCCCATTAAAAGAATAATATTATAATCACGATCAAGTGGGATTTATTTCTGAGATGCAATGGTGGTTCAATATTTGCAAATCAATTTACACATTATATATCAATAAGAGAAAAGAAATGATCATCTCAACAGATGCAGAAAAAGCATTTGACAAAGCACAATATTCAATCATGATAAAAACTTTAACAAAGTAGGTTGAAAGGGATCATACCTCAACATAATAAACACCATATATGAAAAACCCAGAGCAAACGTCAGACTCAACTGTGAAAAACTGAGAACTTTCAAATTACAATTAGGAACAAGAAAGGATATCCATTCTCACCAATTTTATTGAACATAGTATTGGAAGTCATAGCCACAACAATCAGTTAAGAAGAAGGGGGAAAAAAGACATCCAAATTGGTAAGGAATTGGTAAGGAAGAAGTAAAACTTTCACTATTTGCAGATGACATAATAGTATACATAAAAAACCCTAAAAACTTCATCAAAAACCTACTAAAACTGATAAATGAGTTTAGCAAAGTCACAGGATACAAAACCAAGGTACAGATATCTGTTGCTTTTCTATACATTAATAATGAAGTAGCAGAAAGAGAAATTAAGAAAACAATCCCAATTTTATCAGACCAAGAATGATAAAAATAGCAATGAACAAATGATGAAGGGGCAATAGACCTGTTCTCTGAAACATTACTGAAAGAAATTGAAGAAGATGCAAACAAATGGAAAGATAGTCGCTGTTCATGGATTAGAATTAATATTGTTAAAATGTCCATTCTACCCAAAGCAATCTACAGATTTAATGCAACCTTATCAAAATAGCATTTTTTCACAGAACTACAACAAACAATCCTAAAATTCGTATGGAATCACAAAAGACCCTGAACAGCCAAAGCAATCTTGAATAAGAGCAAAACTGAAAGTATCCCACTACCAGATATCTGGATATACTACAAAGCTGTAGTAATCAAAAGAGCAAGGTACTGGGACGAAAATAGGCATGAAGGTCAAGGGTATGGAAGAGAGAGCCCAGAAATAAACCCACAATTATATGGTCTATTATTCTCAACAAAGGAGGCCAGGATGTGCCATGGGAAAAAGACAGTCTCTTCAATAAATGATGTGGGGGAAAAATGGGTAGCAGCATGCAAAAATAAAATAAAATAAAATAAAAAAAGAAAGAAAGAAACTGGGCCACCTTCTTACACCATACACAAAAATAAACCTAACATGGATTAAGAACCTAAATGTGAGATCTGAAGCCATAAAAATCCTGGAAGAAAGCACAGGCAGTAATTTCTCTGACATCAGCCATAGCAATATTTTCTAGATATATTTCCTGAGGCAAGGGAAACAAAACCAAAAATAAACTTACCGGGACTACACCAAAATTAAAACCTTCTGCACACAGCAAAGGAAATAACCAACAAAACTGAAAGACAACCTACTGAATGAGGGAAGGTATTTCCAAATGTCTTATCTGATAAAGAGTTGGTATCCAAAATATATAAAGAATTTACACAATTCAACACACACACACACACACACACACACATAATCCAATTAAAAATAGGCATGAATAGGAGCACCTGGGTGGCTCAGTGGGTTAAGCCTCTGCTTTCTGCTCAGGTCCTGATCTCAGGGTCCTGGGATCAGGCCCCATGCCAGGCTCTCTGCTCAGCGGGAAGCCTGCTTTCCCCCCTCCCCTGCCCCCTTCTCTCTGCGTACTTGTGATCTCTGTCAGTCAAGTAAATGGATAAAATCTTAAAAAAAAAAAAAAAAGTATGAATAGACATTTCTCCAAAGAAGACATACAGATGATCAACAGGCACAAATTGGAAAGGATGCTCAAAATCACTAATCATCAGGGAAATGCAAATCAAAGTCACAACGAGGTATCTCCTCATACCTGTCAGAATGGCTAAAATAAAATACACAAAAAGCAAGTATTGGCAAGGAAACAGAGAAAAAGGAACCTCTTGCACTGTAAGTGGGAATGCAAACTGGGGCAGCCACTGTGGAAAACAGGTCAGAGGTTTCTCAAAAAATTAAAAATGCAACTCTTATATGATGCAGTAATTCCACTACTGTGTATTTACCCAAAGAATATGAAAGCACTAATTCAGAAAGATACATGCACCCCTATGTTTATAACAGCATTATTTGCAATAGCCAAATTATGGAAGCAATGCAAATGTCCATTGATAGTTGAATGAAGAAACTGTGGTACACACACACACACACACACACACACACACACACAGAAATATTACTAAGCCATAAAAAAGAATGAAACCCTGACGTTTGCAACAACATGGATGGATCTAAAGAGTATTATGCTAAATGAAATAAGTCAGAGAAAAGCAAATACCCTATGTTTTCACTCATATGTGGAATTCAAGAAAGAAAACAATGAATAATGGAAAAAGAGAAATAAAGAAACAGACTCTTAACTCTAGAGAACAAACAGATGGTTACTAGAAGGGAGGTAGGTCGGGGGAGTGGGTAGAACAGGTGAAGGGGATTACTAGTACACTTACCATGATGAGCACTGAGTAACACGTACAGAGTTGTTGAGTCACTATATTGTACAACTGAAACTAATATAATACTGTATGTTAACTATACTAGAGTTAAATTAAAAAAAAATAAAATATAAAATTTTAAAAAAAAAGAATAACATATGACCAAGCCGGGTGTATTCCAAAAAAGTTTGGTTCAATATTAGAAAATCAATGGCATAATCCACTATTATTAATGGGCTAATATAATCTCTATAGATGAAGAAAATTTTTATAAAATTCAGTTATGTATACTCATAAAATCTCAAAGTAATCCAGCTATACCATGAAATATATTTATGTCTACAGTAGGTGTTATATATAATGACAAAGTATATAAAACCCTCCTCCAACAGTGAGAAACAGCAAAATGCTTATGATCATTTACTATTAACTACACAGAAAATGAACTAAGTATTAATCTTAGAGAAAACAAATTGTCATGATTTGCAGCATGATTATCTGTCAGGAAAATCCAAGAGAATCACCAAAAAGCAATTAGAACTAATAGAGGAATAAAGTGAGACAAATAGAAGATAAATACATAAAAGTAGATAAATTTCCACGACAGCTGTAAAAGAATTATTCAAGACAATGCTGTGAAATGTAGATCCCACTCATTATATTAATTAAAATCATAAAAGTGTGAGAAAATGTTTAATGAAACTCTATGAAAGTGTAAATTAGATCTGAAAAGTGAGAGATTCACATCTTATTGGATGGGTAATAGAGGAAAACTACTAACTTTCATAACTTAATAAAATTTCCAGTAAAATTTGTTATGGAGCTTGGTGTTTCTAAAATTTATGCACAAAAGACAATGTGGGAAAGAATATAGAACATTTTTGAATAGAAGAAAGGAGTGGCTAATCCAGCTGGTGGTCTGGAATAACAGTTTAATATTGTGCAGGAATTAAAGATCAATGGAACACTATAAATCATCTAGGAACATACATTTAATGGGAATTGTGTGGATGATGAGTGTGTTATTTCACATTATTGGGTTAAGGTTGGATTTTTTTTAACAAGTGACATTTAGAAAACAGATCATGTATCTAGAATTTTCTTTAAATGTTATATTTCTACCTTATACAAAGGAATTTCCAAGTGAATTAAAGAGCTGAATAAATCCAAAACAATTAAAAAAAAAAGAAAATACAGGATAATAACTTTCTAATTTAAAGGTGGGAAGAACTTTTCTAAAATCTACAGTTGAAAATACTGAGAGTAAACCACATAAAACAAAAATTTTAGTATTTAAAAACACCATAGACAAATTTACAAGATTAGCAAAAGACCAGGAAAAAAAGAATGCATTTAACAAGTTCTTAGTAATTAATTGGGAAAGCCAAGTAATTCAATAGAAAAAGAAAAACAGTTCAAAGAAGCACAAATGGCTAATACACATAAGAAAATAAATCACCATCCTGTCTTACTAGTAATCATTAGTAATTAGCTAATTAGTCATAATTAGCCTGAGATATCTCATGCTCCTCATATTGGACATTATCATGTTGTAATGTCCAAGACGGTTGAGGGTGAAGGTCCAGAGGTTGTTGCACAGTGTTGGTGGAATGTCAGTTGGTTTAGTCTTTATTACAGCAACTTGACTGTTTCATTAAAATGTAAAATGCACATATTTTACCATAGAAAACAGCCTATTGCACAGAGATTTCAACACTGTGTAGACCTTATTTTTTTATTTTTTATTTTTTGGTAATGTTACTGAAGAGATCCAAATCACTAGAAACAAGCTCTTGAAACAGGTTTTTGGATGGGGTCCATAAACCACGTTCACAAATATGGTTTTCAAGGTTTTATTACATCACATGGTGACAGTCATTTCAGAGTACTTGAAACCAGTACTATTGCCTGACTCAAAGACTACCTTCCAAAGAAAAAGAATAAGGCCTTGGTTAGGTTGTCTTACATTTTGTGGTTACTATTTTGAGCCGCATAAAATCCCCTTGCCAGAAGAAGTTGTTGCTGGCTTTTAGAAAACCTCATCTACTTTTAGCTAAAAGTCAATTCTAAATGACATTAAAATATTTATAATTTTGGTCATATTTAATTCATTTCTCTCCATATTTTTTAATCCAGCATTTCCATCTCCAACCATCTCATTTAGAGAAATACCCCATGGGAAGTCATATGTCAAAGAATGTTAATTGTAGCATTGTTTTCAGTAGCGAAAAAACTGAAAAATGACAAATTACTAAGGAAATGGCTAAGTTACCCATATGTCCACATTAAGGAATGCTATATAGCAATTATATATAGGTTTATATGTATGTGTATGTATATAAGTATTATATATACACACAATTATATATTATATATCTATAATATATTATATATATTATAAATGTATTACACACACACACACACACACACACACAAATATGGAAAAATTTCCAAGGCACATGGCTTAGTGAAAAAGGCAAGTTCCAAAAAATATGTAATATACAATCCCACTTTCATGAAAACCGAACAAAATAGAATCTTAATGGAAATGTGTGTTTAAAGATACTTATTGGAAAAAAGCTAGAAATTACACATCCAAGAGCTAAGACAAGTTATTCCTTTATCAGGGTAGGGATGGAGCTTCCACTTTTTATTGGTTTCCTTTCTGTTTGTTTTGAAAAGTGTTTTCACAAATAGAGTCATGTATTACTTCTAAATATTGTTTACAATATTTACTGATTGTGAGTTTATAGAATGCTTATTAATCATGCTTAAAATGTATATATATATATATTAGATATGATCTCTGACTCTATGTCAATAATAAATAAATAAATCTGGAGTGTTTGTTTACCTAAGTGAGGCTAATTTAAGTTCTGTATTTGAATTAAGAAAAATAGTTCAGTATTCATTTGGATGTATAGTGGCACAGCGGCACAGACTAAGAATCTATTTTTAAAAAGACTATGCCAATTAGCAAATTTGTTAAGTTTCATTACAGAAATTCCCAGAGGCAACCTCTGGCATTTAATGATTAGAAAAGTAACAAGAAAGTATTGCTTACAGAGTGAATCAATAGAAAAGTGAATTTCCCTAATATAAAATAATCTTTATGTTAAGCAAAAAGACACAGAGCTAACTAGAAGAGGTATATTGTATAAATGTTTTTTGAACTGAACAGTATAATCCAGTGTGATAATCATCACGAAGCAAATAGAAAACACAGTGAAATGTTCACTTCTGAATCATAGTAGGATCCATTCATAATTTTACATGTAGTAGGATCATTTCCCTTTTTTGTTCTCCGTGACTCTCTAGATAGGGCTAACACTGTTCTGTATACTCAAAATTTGCTAAGACAGGGCGCCTGGGTGGCTCAGTGGGTTAAGCCGCTGCCTTCGGCTCAGGTCATGATCTCAGGGTCCTGGGATCGAGTCCTGCATCGGGCTCTCTGCTCAGCGGCGAGCCTGCTTCCTCCTCTCTCTCGGCCTGCCTCTCTGCCTACTTGTGATCTCTCTCTGTCAAATAAATAAATAAAATCTTTAAAAAAAAAAAATTGCTAAGACAGTTCATCTGACGCACACACACATACACACACAAAGGGAACTATATGAGGTGATGGCTATGTTAATTAACTTGACTGTGGAAATCATTTCATAACGTCTCCATGTATCAAATCATCATGGTGTGGTTCTTAAATATATGCACTTTTATTTATCAAGTATACCTCAATGAAGCCTGAAAGAAAGAGTCAATGAACACAAGTACCAGAGTAGGGAGTAGGGTTCACGATGAGCAGAAAATGGCTTCAGTGAATTACCCGAGATACTAGGTCTTTCAGAGCCAGTCCTTTACCTTTTCTCCAAGCTTTTCCTAACATGGGTGCTCAAATGGGAAAGGCCCGTTAGAGTCGCTGTAGCCACGAGCTTGAGTGGAAAGGAATGAAAGCCTAAGTGATACGAAGAATTATACAAAGTTCTCTGAAGTTACGAACGTCCTTTGTATACCACCAACAGCACGGTCTCTTCCGGATGCTTTTCTTCTGTGCTGGTAAGATCCACGGTGAGTGTCTCTGTCACGCCCTGGCCACGGCTGCCACGCTAAGGGTTTCAATTTTGAGTGGCCCAAGAACAAATGCATACTTTGGTGAAACTGTTGTTCTCAACAAAACTCCAATACCTGGGATTTTCGCAAAATTTATAGCAGCTCAAGTAGAAAAGAAAAAGTTCAAACCAGTCACCAGATCCAAAATTAGCATTTTATTCAGAACGCTGGGGTCAGAGGTGTATCATTTATATTCTGGTACACAATACAGAGGCAAAGCTGCTGTCAGAAGTCTCTCCAGTTTAAAAGCTTGTTTTTTTTATTCATTTTTTTTTTTAAAAAAACACAGACTTAGTAGTGCCTCCAGTGTCAGGCCACCCCTTTCTTCTCTTTCCTTCTTTTTTTTTTTTTTTTTTTTTTTGGTACAAATTATGTAAAACATTTGTGCTAAGAACTTTTCTCCCTCCCCAAACAAAAAAGAAAATAAAAAATAAAAAAAAATTAAAAAATTAAAAATTGAGTATTCTAACTACAGCTCAACAATCGAATCAAATGTCACTTTGTTTTGTAAATACTTTATCCATAACGAAAGATATAAACATGCAAAAAACCTGAATCCATAGTCCAAATAATACATACACATGTTCTGAAGTTTCTGCACTTCTCCATAGACTATGCCAATAAAACATTATGTACACATACCATTTTTACAGTGAAGTGGAAAAAATACAGTAAATAAAAAAAGTGTACATGGATTAAGACCAAAATGTATCTAACATTCTAGTTTATGAAAAAATTCAATTTTGCTACAAATTGGTGATATGAAAACTCCCTTTATTTGCAACCAGCTGCGTAAGTTTTAAGATTTTAGTGAAAAAAGAAAACTAAAGTCTAAAACTAGAAGTCATGTACATTTTCCAATCTCATGGTCTCATCCCCCAAGATAATAAAATCGCTCCATGAGTTTTTGCTTTTTGTTTGTTTACTTCTGTGTTTTAATAAAAGCAAATGCAATGTAACAAAAGCGTATTGAAGCCTATCATGGTTTAACTTCCTGCTCCCACCACAAAATATTTTGTCTTTTACTTATCGTTTCAGAAATCAGTACCATTAAAGCCTTAAACATAAAACTAATTCCAATCTGAAAAAGGTACAAAAAGGCACATAAAATCCCAGTGCTTCTGTACTGTAAAATTCAAGTGTAACTGAGCTCAGTGTTTTTCCAAACAGTATTGGATCACTGATATTCCCTCTGAGCCCAAACTGGTTTGCAGCCTATGCCAAAGCCTCCAGCAAGCACTGTGCTAGTAGACTACAAAGTTAAAGCCTAGCTTCTGAATGCTTTTTGGGAATATCAGTCGAAATCGTTTGTCCGTGTCTGAAAACCACGTTCACCCTGAAGTTCAGTCGTCGCCTCCGCCGTACATGTCAGCAAGTTTCTTGAAGCGCGGCCCCCAGTCGTTCAGATAGTCATAGTCCTGCTCGCCACCACTGCTGGAAGAATGAAGGGAGCTCAAGGACCCAGCAGTGGAGCCGCTGCCTTCATAGTCAAAGACGAGGAGGGAGTCATACGGCGGAGCTGTGGGGTCATTGTCAGCAGCTTTAAGGCCCTACAGTTGGGAAAGACAAAGAATGTACAGAGGGTTAGAATGTGCAAGCCACCAGCAGATCCCAGGGGTCTTGCAGATCCCGGGGGGATGAGACACTTGTTTGTAAGTCTCCACCTGCAGAAATTTTCAACCTGCAGAAATTGGGGTAATCACTATGTTTAAAAGTTGGACAAAAACGAACGTACGCCCTTCCTCTGCAGGAAAGAACCAAGAAAGTCTAGCTCGGGGAGGCCGAGACGTACCGTGGGAGAATGTCCTCGACAGGAATGGCCAACTGCTTGAGGCTCAGAAGGAAGGATCTCAAAGTCTGGTAATGCCTCTGTGTCACAGTGCACTTAAATGAGTAATTACTGCTGGAATAAGCTACATGAGATAATGCAGGGGGCTGTGAAATCATGTCATACGTGGACGCTAATCCGGAGTCAGAGTCAACGGCTTCTGACGAACAAGAATTACACATGCAAGGCAAAGGCAGAGATAGACAAATGGGGGCCATGTGGTCCTTGCCCCTTGACAAGCTTGTAATCCAGCATAAAGGGCATTACTGTAGTATCATGTGAAATAAATGATAAAGAAGTAATAAAACTACAATGTCTAGGCAAAAATAAGAATGCTATAAATAAATAAATATAAATAAAAGAAAGAGGAAAAAAAAAAACCCAGACTACCACTGAGAGCTAGGAGTTCAAGGAGGACGTGGTATATATGGCCTAAATTTGGAAGGAAAAAAGAAGGAAAATCAAAGAAAAATGAAGGAAAATGGAAAACTGGCCAGATGTCATTACAACGCAAGGCAAGTTACTTGTTAAATCATTTATGTTCTTCATTAAGCATAAAATGTTACATTCATTGATAAACTGCGATCAGGTCTTATTTTTTAAGAATGGAGGGACTGACTTCTAGTTCCCATAGGCTCTATGGAAGTCATTATCTAATGTCTGTATGTAGTATAAATACGGGTCGGGGGACTTGCAAATTTAAACTAAAGACTGTTAAAAAAACTAAGAAGTGATGAAATTTTTATCTATATATTTAACTCTTGCAAAAACATGCTTTTTAATATATGATTCATATATCCACAGCCAATTCATAATTACGCTTTATAGAATCCTAAAGGTTTAATAAATTTAATAGATTTAATAAAGGTTTATTAAAGGTTTAATAAAAGGCCCTTTTGGTGTTTTCTCTAATTTTCCCCCACTTCTAGTACTCCAAGATATACCATCATCTGCTTTTTACTCTGCTTTTCTAAATGCTAATGGGTTATGGTAGCCTCCCTTATTGTCCTATATTCAACCCTTCCAATCTATTTGATGAGTATGTGTATGTGGGACTTTTTAATCTGTATGTGTTCACCTAGTTATTCTTCTGAGATGATAGAGGAAGAAGAGAACAAAAGAGCATGAGGATTAAGGTAAGACTAGCATGTATAGCGGTTAGTGGTGAAGAGAACAGACCTCTCACCCACTAAACACTGGGGGACACCTCAGCTCTACACAGTATCTCTGTGGGATTTCAGCTAAGTTCTACAGGCTTCGTTTCCTCATCTGCAGTTATAATAACAATAATAAGATCATTATGAAGACTAAATAGAATAAAGGCACCATGGGCTCATCACAGTACCCGCTCTATTGGGACTCAACGAAGATTAGTCTAAAAAAAAAAAAAAACTTTTAAGTTTAGAGAAAAATTTTTTGCCTTGGAACCTGAGAAAAGAAAAATGTGAAGACATACTATTTTAAGAAACAAAATGGCAGCTGCTTGACTTCCATCAAAAATGAGAGAAAAGTACACACTCCCAGTTTTCCCATTCCAACGTCTCTCTTACCAACCATCCTAACCGTTTAATTAAACACCACTTTCCCTCATGTCTGGTTGGACTATGTATAACTCAGAAAAGCCAGTGTAGAATAACATAAAGCGCATCTTCAGCAAACTACTTCAATGTATAAAACATAAATAATTTTAGAAAGGACTTCATTTATCATATTTATAGAATAAGCTACCAGGCAATTTTGCTAAGGCTGAAAATCACAAACTACAATTTCTCAGAAGTCCTAATTCCTTTCTGTGGTAGACCCTGTTACTGTCCTCAATGATTCACTATCCTTTCCTTGTAGGTGGGTCCCGTGCCCACACTACCACAAGTGCCTCCCTGGAGCCAGAGTTTACTTCCCAAACCCACTGTCAGGCTTGGCTACAGGCTGGCTTTGGCCAAAACAACGTCAGCAGCAATGAAGACCTCTGTAAGGTCTCTGTAAGACCTCCATCTGATGGGTTTCCACCAGTTCCTTCTTGCCCACTCTCCCAGGAGACTAGATTGCCCTAGCTGGGAGCTTTCCTCCTGCCTGGATCCTGAAACAGAAGACACAAGGGGACCCAGCCATCGCCAACCCCACAGTGAGCACAGAGTTCAGGCAAGAAGTAAACCTTTGTTATTGTAAGCCACAATACTGGGAGTTGTCAGTTACTGTAGCCTTAGCTGGTAAAAATCAAACAAAACCCCTTTGTTTGTGTTTATTTATCCAACTCAAGATATAATTATTGAATATGTATATTACCACATATCCTGCTTAGTGGTGGGGACACAGCTATTAAGAAGAGAGATCCAACTCCTGTTCTCACGGAGTTTATATTCAAAGGTGAGCATGCACCCTTTTTCCTTTTCCCAACAAAATCTAGCAACTGCAAACGTAAGCGATAGGTGATTCTTTTAGTTCAGCATGGGTTAACTTGGGGCCCTCGAAGAGCCAGACCCCAAAAGATCTGAGGGGAGATCAAAAAAAACCAAAGAAAATCATGATGAGGAGAATAGGTTTCTGAAGACAAATGCAGGTTTTCTGGGCTTTCAGAAAGAGCATTCATGAAGATGAAACCTTCAAAAGCTGAAATGGCAGAATGCGAAGAAGCAATTACCATTCGTTTATATAGGACATTTTTTGAGCATTCCCAGTCCCCAAAAAGAATGCCTCTGAGGCTTTTCTGGTGCCTTAGAACACATGTTGCTAACAGATGCCCACGATAAATGGAGATGAAGCAGAGATGCTCAGAGCCACAGTTCAAAGCCAAGCAGCTGGCTGCGAGGGGCTGGGGGTAGTTCTGGGGAAGGAGCCCGGCGGGGCGCTCTCGCTGCCTGGGGTAGCACACTGCCTTTTTCACAGCTCCCTGCAAAACAAATGCTGTGCATTATTTTTCACTTTCCACCTTTTTTCATAAAAGCAAACTCTTCTTTGGATTTCCTTGGTGAAACCAAGCACGGATGTAGGTCTTCCACAGAAGTGAAGCGGCAGAAGGCGGACGGACGGATGTTTTTGAAAAGTGGCATGGACCAGCATTCATTGGTTTCCATCACGACCTTCAGTAAAAGTGCTTTCTAATGTGCAGAAGAGAGACGCGGCGGATCAACGTCACCACGTTCAGGTCATTTGCTTTTATCATGACTCAAAATTTAAATGAAATACAGGGGCTGTGCCCAGTCTTTATGGTGTTGGCACCAAACTGGAAATATGAAAAGGTTACGACTAAAATTCTAAGTCCTAAAGAGTCAGTGGCAGGGCGTCAAGTGTTGTATGGATTCAGTGGAGAGGAAGCAATGGCCTGTGTTTACTAAGACTTAGGGACGAATGCGGGACGCTGTCTGGTCTTCACTGGTGTATGGAAGGACCAGAACCTCTTCATCGCATGTCTAAGCCCCCAATTCAACTCCTTAATATAAGCACAACACTGCTGAAAATCTAGTCCCCTACTCACTATGGAGATTCTGAAATATTTTCATTTCTTCTAAATTTCTTTTAGTTCCTGCCCTTGTTTTTTTGGATCAACCTGGTCATTTTTTGTTTCCTCCTTCCATCTTTCCTCCCACTACCTTCCTACCTTCCTTCCACACTGTCTCAGGTCTTAAGTAATTACAAAAGACAAAAAGAAAAAAAAAAAATCCCTGGACTTTTCAAGAACTCTTAGGCAAGCCATCTTTCTAGGCTGAAAGTTAAGTATCCTAAGCCTCCTCCACTTAGAATAGCACTGATTTTTATCTGAGAATGAAATACGACTCTTCTGGATGAGGTATTATATAAATTCTGAGTCCTGTTTTGGTAATTCTAAAAAGATCCTAGTTAGGGTTGGAGA
This sequence comes from Neogale vison, assembly GCF_020171115.1. Classification (NCBI taxonomy): domain Eukaryota; kingdom Metazoa; phylum Chordata; class Mammalia; order Carnivora; family Mustelidae; genus Neogale; species Neogale vison. The sequence continues at coordinate 167,022,095 of NC_058093.1, read as the reverse complement.
GACTGAAAATGACAGGTACACAGACAGAGTGAATGTGCTGGAGCAATCCGGTGGGCCACGTACCCATCTGGTCCTCCCTTACGCGATACCTTTATTCTTAGGTGTGGACACCATTTCACATGAAGGGTAATGAACTATTGTCAGCTCTGCCAACTATCTGCATGGGTTTCTCTTCTCCACCTGGTTTGACTAAATCTGGCAGAGTAGGTGCCTATTTCACCTTTCCTGGAGGGGCAGATCTTGAACTCTGGATAAATCTGAACTATTTTCTATAGTTTGAGGTGTCTCTGTAGAATGAAAGAGCCCGTGGCTCCGGCTGAATTCTTGCTGAGTTTGTATTTATAGACTTCTGATCCTATGCTTTATGGATGGAGATATGCTTTCATGGGAGCTATAAAAACCCACATTTTTCAGTGAGGGAACACATGAGGGATATAAGAGGAAAGAGGTCCTATTGATTCTCTTACATCCTGCCTTCTGTTAGTTCAGTGCCACCTGCCTTAGTTCGGGCCCTCTTTATATCCTGCCTGGACCACAGCAAAAGCCTCTCTAACTGGTCTCCCGGCCACCAGTACTTGTCCTGCTTCTTTCCTACAATCTACTAGTGGTTTCTCTCTCAGACGTTATTTGAAGTCGCTCCCCCAAGTAAAACTCCGATTGCTCTCCATCCCCTACTGCAGTGTTTCCTGCATAGGGAAGGGGTTCCGTGGTGGGTGGGCAACAAGATTTTTACTGGTGCATGAGCACTTTACAACAATCACCTCTATTTAAAAAATGAAACTAAAAATTGATTAAAAGTTTAAGTGAATACTAGAAGAGGTATGTGGATATGGGGAAAACAAACAAACAACGAACTAGAAGGCGTTACTCAAATGCTGGAGGTCTGGGTAACCTGTAGGCTCAAGTTAAAACTCTTTAGCAGATCATTCAGTGAACCTGGAGTGTTGATGCACGTTTTCCATCTCAGCCATTCTCAACTTCAGCAGCCACAACTAAATTATTTACCAAAATTCCAAATCTAAAGATGTCATGTTTTTGTGCACCCTATGTTATCTGTATATTCATTTTCTGCAAGCTGAAATGTGATTTTCTTTATTTGAAACTTCCTCACTCATAACTTCTCACTTGGTTTACATCCATCCATCCATCCATCCATCATCATTTAAAGCCCATTAAGATGTCACTTTCACTGCATGGATTATTTCCCCCCGTCATGACTGGGGGTCATTCCCAAGGTCCCCTTTACTTTCATTGCCATGTTTTGGTTACACTAGATTGTGACACCCTTTTCTGCCAAGCATGTGGATATTCATTTCATATCTTACTGTCCACCCCAGTGCCTGACATCCAGCAGGCATCCTAGAAGGTCGTTTGGTACTGCTGTCCTGGGCTTAGGCTCTCACCTCGTCACCTTGCTCATCTCCATAGACACTCCTTTCAGAAGAAGCTAGGATTTAGATTTCAAATGCATGTGGACATAAAATAAAAATATACTAGGTTTACATTACAGTGGAATGCTGTGACTTAATGCCAACATTACTATGTCCCTTTCTGAGAATTTCACTTTATCTAAAGCAAATTTTTTGGAGGGAGATTTTGTTTTATTTATAACTGGAGAACAGTAACTTGTCCTTTAACTAATAAAACACTGATAATAAGGAAGAGATTTTACTATGTGATGGGCACTATACCAAACACTTTGTGTGGAGTATCTTATTCGGTCCTTACAGAAATCTTAAAAGAGGATTTATTATTATCCTCATTTTATATATATATATGAAAGCTGGAAATCAAAGAAGCTAAATACAAGGCCCTTGACTTTGTCAGGGTAACAGAGCTGTTAGGTGAGGCAGCTGGCTTTGAACTCAAACAAACGCCCGACTGCTGTAAGAAGTGGACAGAGACATGTTAAAGAGGACAAATAAATTTAATACTGGAAAAAAGGCAAAAGTTCTATGCTTTAGTAGTTTTGTGCAAGTTATTTAAGAAGCACTTTCTGTTAGTTTTTAAATATCAATCAAAAATTGGTCTTTTAACAGAAATATGTCCTTGGTTTTTGTATTTTTGAGATAAAGAAATATATAGGATTAGTAAAGTTATTGGAGGTATGTTAATATCTACTGTCAGGCTGAGATTAAATGAATTTGTTTCAACTTTTCACCCTCTGAAGGTCATATTTAAAAATCTCAATAGAATGAAACTTGGCAGTTGAAATTAAAAAATGTGTTATTTGTTTTACACTATCTACCATACTAGAAACATAGTATATTTTTGATAGTCAAGGTAATATTCATTGATTATTTAAATAAACAAACTAGAAAATGTTCTCATGAGCTTACTTACTCCACACATTAGAAAAACACTCCATTTATATTCCCACCATACTATTCTTCCTTTGAAATATTTGGTACTGTGCTAAATCAAATAACACCTGGGGATAAAGAAATTTGTTTGTATTTTACATGTAGTTATAAAATATGCTTGTATTCTTTCTAGGTGTCCTCAACTTTTAAAACTTGCCATGAATGTATTTTTATCTGTCCAGTTATAGAAAGATAATGAATAAGTCTTCATGGGTGTGTTAAGTGGAACTATCTACATGGTATATCTGATGTTACCTGTCTTAGGCCTTTTGATGGTTTCAACCCCCTGAATTTTCCCACAGACCTGACCACCTCATTCCTAAACTCTCATTGTAGTTTATTCTGTGACACCTTCACCTCTGTAGACTTTCTTCCTACGTCTAAATGTACGGCATTTCTAGTGTGAATGTTTGGTCTTCCAACTCGTCCACATTTCTCCATCTTATAATCTCATTCAGAGTCATGGATTCTGTAGTTATTTGGAGAAACATTTCCAAAATGTGATCCAGTGCATTCATGTATTCATCAAACCAATGTGTCCCACACTTCCCCCAGGGACATGTGCACCTTCCCCTGGAGGCAGAAGCAGACCCTGAGATAGGAGTCATGAAGGAAAGTGAGTCCTGGTATGATAGGATGTCACCGGATGGCCTACCCCAAACTCTGTGTGCCTGACCTTCTCTGAGTTGATAAATACTTAATGAAGGAACTAACATCTAGAAAAAGAGGGAAGGGCACTCTACGCAGAGAGGACAGCATGGGAACAGGTATGGATATGGAATTACGAGCTGAGCCTGGGAGACAGAAGTAGAGTCCCTGTCTTTGGCCTGTAAGATGCAGGTTTGGGGCGGGGAGGGCGCTGAGATGAAACTGTATAGCTAAGGAAGGATTATACCTAATGGTGTCTGGCAAAGGAAGGCGTCGGATACTAGAATGTTTGCCTGGTACAAAGACTATGCTTGCAGCAAAGTAGGGAGTAAGCACAAAGAGAATCCAGGTCTAATTTATTTTCTTTCTACATATTACTAGCACAAATATGTACACACAGGAGATGTTCAATAGTTATTTGTTCAGTGAATGACCCTAAACCAAGCTCAAGATCATTTCAAAATGAGCCTTTTTTAGCCAAGGCAGACAATCCTCAAATTATGAACTGACTGCATTCTAGAAGTTAATTTGCAAGTCCGTCGTTTGGCACCAAGTTTTTCATAGAAGTGCTGAAACATGTTCGTTATGGTCTCGAGTTACTTTTTAGGCTGTGTATGTTTTAGGTTGAGCACTGTCCTAGGAAGAGGAAATTACAGATGGAAATTGTGACTGGAACTCTTTCTACTGTGCCATTTGAGGGGCTGCGTAGCTGAATTTAACTGAATCTTATTAACTAATCTTCTCTACCTACTGAAGAAAATCCAGTTCCTGTAAAAAAGGTAAATGAATACATACATAGACACAACCACAAAACACGCACTACAACACAATTCAGAACAATCAATATCGTATTTTCTGAAGTTTAGTCAGCTCTAGTAGGGTAAAGGCCCAGACAAAAATCCCAATCAACTGCACATCAGGCGGTACTCATCACTTTACGCCCCATACACCTGCCACAGCACGTGGATCCCTTAACACAATAAAACGAGCGAGGCAACACACTGAGTTCTGAGGTTACTCAAAAGATGAACAAGATAAAGCCCCCACCCTGGAAAGCAGGCACAAGCTCATGCAGGAGAGAGAAATGTTGACAGTTATACCTCCGTGGCTGGGGTTATCATGCAGGAAGTGTCTTGTTAACTCTTCCCAGAGGGATCAAAGAGGGCCTAACAGATAATGGGGTGTTTGAGGTGAATCTGAAGGCTAAGGGGGTGTTTTATTGATGGTTAAGAAGGTAAGGGCTTTGCAGAAGTTACATTATAGTCAAAATTGGGATGATCTGAGGAACTGCAAATAGTTCAACGGGGCTGCAGCCCTGGAAGGAAATGTCATGGGGGAAGAGGGCAGGAGTCAGATTGGAACAATAGTCTTACACATGACACCTGGCGCCTGACTTCTTGTCACTGACAAAAGAACAGTGCTGTGGATGGAATGGAATCCCACAGAATACTGACACTTCGGGGACAGGCAGGAACACTCCGTTAAGTATTTGTTGAATGACACTGAAGCTAAAATGCTTGCTCTAAGAAAGCCCAGTTCCTGCACCTCCATTCAAAAGATTCACTGTATCTCAAACCCCGCAACCACAGGGCTAACGCAACGATTTCTTTTGACAACAAATGCTAAATTAGAAGTAAAATCATCAGCGGTGCCTGGGTGGCTCAATGGGTTAAAGCCTCTGCCTTTGGCTCGGGTCATGATCTCAGGGTCCTGGAATCGAGCCCTGCATCAGGCTCTCTGCCCAGCAGGGAGCCTGCTTCCCTTCCTCTCTCTCTGCCCGCCTCTCTGCCTACTTGTGATCTCTGCCTGTCAAATAAATAAATAAAATCTTAAAAAAAAAAAAGAAGTAAAATCATCAGGCATTCTTAACTATTCAAAAAAGATCTATCTAGTCATAGCAAATCCCCTAACCAAGTCTATACAAAAAGTGGAAAAGTCGGGGCATATTTTTATAGATAAAGAAGTTATTGGGACTCTGTGGGTTCACCTTCCATCTGTTTTCAAACCGTGACTAAAACAAATTAACCTATTACCTGTTTAACAGAAGTGAATGCATATGTTCAGAAAGCAGTGTGCATTTCAAAAATAGACAGTAATGAAGAGTTGTAAAGGGAGAGAAATACTCCCAGCTTGTTTCAAAACTTTTTTTTTAACAAACGATAACTGCATCTGAAAATCTAAAGTAGTCTGATTATGTATATATAATATAGGACTACAAGGAAGTCTGGGAAATGAGTGTTATCAGCACATGACAGAAGGCTATCCATGACCGAAGTATTCCACCTTGCAATGCCCTGAGACCTATTCTGATCTTAGAGATACTCAGTGGCAAGACATGGCCAGAGAATAGGAGTCCCACCACAGACTCGCAATTGACATCAATAGGTATCAACAGGTATTGCTCTCTTATACTTAACCCGAAACATTCAGAAGGAGAATTGCAGTAAAACTATGGACACGATCAAAAGAAGCAGCACAAATCATTTTACTTCAAAACTTAAGTATTAAATGTAGCTGAACTCATGGTCAGTAATGAAATAAAAGAATGCCCATAATAATTTTGACAGTGGGAATCATATCTGTTATATTCAACAGAGAATTAGCTGCCTCTTAGAGAAGCTCTTAAAACTCCTCAACTAGACAAGTATTTAAATCACTTACATAATATTTAATTTAGCTCCTCTTCCTACTAATCTCATTTGATGGAACTCTAGTCATTGGGTAGGCACTGAATTCTCAACATTTGTGGGATCCATAGGGTACAGTGTGAGGAAAATGAAAATGAACTATTATTACATTCATCAGTGCTAATAAATGAAATTAGAATACAGTATAACAGTGTTAGTCTATTTATTACTTGTAATCTAGGGGAAAAAGCCTTTTGGAGATAGTGTGACTAATACTGATATGTATATGAATGTCATTTACAAATACAGGATATTAATTGACAGATATGCTTTTCTGGCCCATCAAACCAATTATATCTTTCTGTTATTGAAGCCACATTTGCTTTAACACGAAGGGAAAATCAAGAAAATCAAGTGTGCTTTAACAAACCACATAGCTGTATTCGAAGCAATCTAGTCTACATATAGCTAACCGTTAGCATAAAATAAACACCCTTATAAAGAAAGTGAGCTTATCTCTGTACCTCATTAATGAAGTCTCCAATGTCTCCAGGGTGTGGGGCTGCAGATCGGACCGGGTACTGGGGCTCGGCGTGGATGGGTCTCTCATCCAATCGTCGGATTCCTACAGGCTTGATGGCATCAGGTTCCACGGTATCAGGCTGCTGGAGCTGGCTCAAGTCATAATCCTGCAAAAGACAAAATCAAAAACCCATGGTAGATGGGCATAAAGATGGAAAATTACAACCTTTGTTTTTAAACACATACCCAGAATGCATAGAAATGAGTGAAATTTAACATAATGGAAAAGTTGCCACCATGAGTTTTTCGTGTTATGATTAAATATTTCTTTCACACAGCTCTTTCTTCTGTGCTTTTCATTCCTACAGTCTGTGCTCCATCTGCTTTCCTATGTTTCTCATCAGTTTCCAATGGAAAACAGGAGTGAGATAAGGCCCCATTCTAAAATGACTAAAAACTGCCTAGAAGACAGAACGGTACCATAACAGCCAAGCTACTAACTTAATGTGGGGTTCGAGACCCACTACCTTAACTTAGAACACCTTCACATATTAGGTATTTCAAGTTGAAAGAATAATTTAAAAAAAAAAACCAAAACAACAACAACAAACCAAAACCAACAGCAACAAACAGCAAGTAAGAAGGTCACTCTAACTCCCCTCACCCTTGCCCTTCTTCCTTGAAACAGGTCATAAAAGCTCCCACCTGAAAGGTCCCCTCCCTGTACCGGGAGGTGGAAGGAAGACATTCTTTTCATCAGAGACAGAGACTTTGGGACCAAGGAATCTGTACCAATAAACCTAGTTAGACTAACCTTTTTTCCCCTAATTACTTCTTCACCATTTACTAGCCCTCACCCAAACCTTTGGTCCGTCAATTCTCAGAAATGTGCTCTTTGTCTAAAAGGTATAAAAGCTTCCCACTCTGGACACTTCGGGTCTTTATTCTCTTGTGAGGCTCCCACGAACATATTTAAAAGTTTAATGTGTATGCTTTTCTCTGTTCATCCATCTTTGCCAGTTTAATTTTCAGACCCTGAGATGGACCCTGAGAGGGTCGAGGAAGCCTTTTTTTTCTTTCCTAAAATGTCTTTAACATTAAAATTAGGAAAAAAAAATGATGCTGATGTGTTTCCTTAAAGAAAGGCATTAGTTCACCGAGGTTTCAAAACCAATCTCCACTCCTCCTTCCTTTCAGCGGTCTAGAGTTGGCAAATTATGACAGTGAGCTTCATGGAACCCATTTCCTATTTTTCTCAAAGAATGACTTTTACTTTTGTAAAGGGTTATCTAAAGCAACACTAACAACAAAGGAGAATATGCCACAGAAACTATACGTGGCCTACAAAGCCTTATATCAAGCCTTCTACAGAAAAAGTTTGCTGATCTCTGGTCCCATGGTGTGAGGTGAGGGGGAGTAAATTCTCTGCCAGGGCAGCGCTCTGGGAATGTTCCAGAAAAACAGCCTGCCCACTTTCAGACAGACAGAACACTCATGAAGAAGGATGCTCTGAGCCCCCCAGTTTGGGCCCTCAGAACTATTTTTGGCTTTAACATCAGCCAGTGAGACAGGAATAAAGAAACGGACTATAATGTGGAAATGCATCAGTATTTTGGGTTTGGGCAAATACTTTGTAGTTTTCAAGCTCCTAAATTCTGATGATAGAAGATTCTCCAATTTAATGTGGACATTTACAGAGAGTGCAGACTTTCTGGGACTCTTCATAGTTCAGACTTCATCTTTTTGTCTACAACCAGCTTGGCACCATCTGAAATATCTCTACAGTGGTTTTGATTTATTCAACACTTGAATACTCAGCCCGTACTGGCCCTAGCCTTACATGTGTTCCCTCACATCATCCTCTGATCAGCACTGATCCGTCGTCAGCTTTATTATCCCCACGTAAGAATTGAGATGGAATCGCAAATAACCCAAGTAACTACATTCTTGGTCCCAAATCTACTAAGACTCAGAGACAGGGCCCGACTGACGCATGTGAGCCTTACTTCAAAGCCTCGCTCTTTGACAGTCACCTAGGAGAGTGAGTCAAGTCCAAGCTCTGAGGCCGGAGTTAAAAAGTAACAGATTAGGGACGCCTGGGTGGCTCAGTTAGTTAAGCGGCTGCCTTCGGCTCAGGTCATGATCCCACTGTCCTGGGATCCAGTCCCGCATCAGTCTCCCTGCTTGGGAGCTTGCTTCTCTCTCTGCCTCTGCCTGCCACTCTGCCTGCTTGTGTGTGTGCTTTCTCGCTCTCTCTCTCTCTGACAAATAAATAAATAAATAAATCTTAAACACACACACACACACACAAGGTAACAGATTAGATAGATTGAATATGGAGGGCCAGGAGAGCTGAGACACTCTCCTTCTGACTCCCGTCCTGGAAACAACTCCTTACCAAGAGATTCAGCTAACCTAACCACTGAAGGCACCGAGGAAAAGCTCTTCCTCTCAGAGGATGTATAAGGGGCTACAGGACGTGAGGAGACAGGTAAGCAGGGGAGGACAGGCCATGTAAACTTGGTATATTGCAAAGTACAAAATGCTCAAGGAGAAAACCCGTGTGAGGTTTGAAACTTGAACAATCTACGTGTGAGAGAGAAAAGACCCTTCTGGGATTATCAACGGCATAAGCAAAGATATGGGAATGCTATTTTCTTGTCAGGATAGAGGACTTCAGACTCTCCATATAAAACCTGAGTAAAAACAGCTCGATCGTTCACCAATGTGCTCCATTTTAAATTTTATGGGATTTATGAGCAATTTATAGACTATCTTGGAGACATACAATGATATAACAGATGTGAAGGCCTTTGAAATGCTAAAATCCTATACAAAATAAACACAAGGATTTATTTAGAGAACTGTGGATGCTTACACACCAGAAGCATGTTTTCCCAGGTCATGTTTAACTGCATAACTCCCAGGTATAATAGAGTGGGATTAAACTATGAATAATTGTGTCTCCTGACTGTGACTGAAGCTTTACATAGGAAGGGAAAAATAGGTTGTAAGTATACTGATAAGAGTTAATAAATATTTTTATGTTGAAGATGTAAAATATTTTATAAAAAGTCTGAATTACATGAAATTAAATAATTGAGTCTTATGGTTAAGGACTGTCTTTCACCTGGTGACAAACCCCTTGATACTCAGTATCTTGTATGATAATTCTGTATAGGAATTTCCTGGGCATAACTAGAGACAAAGAAGTAAACAGGCTTTGCTCATGCTATTCCTTACCTGGAAAGAACCTGTGTTCCCTGATTGCTTATAGAGCTTCCACTATACCCAAAGGTTACAAAGGTGAATGCATTTTGACCGGCCAGCAGAGCCTTAAAATTTTTCTAATAGATTGCCAGCATTTAGACATAGGGATAGTTTACCAGAAAATGGGATGATCTGGCAAAATAGAGCTTAAATTCTGACATAAGTTGTTAGACCTGACTGCAGCTATCTCCTCCGGGCCAGGACAGCATCTCCACCGGGCCTGCTTCACTTATTAGGGATATATATAACAGCATATTAATTTATAGGTTTTTTATCTTTCTTTTGATAGCCTTTTCCTACCACCTTAAGAACCAGAGAGCAAGAATAGCCTTCAAAGGTTTGTAGTGCTGTTCCGTCCTTTCCACCATCAAAATGGCAAGCCTGTAGAAAGCACTCATTAAAAAATGTGTTGAATAAAGTCTCAGCGATGATATTCATGCCAAATGTTCAAAAGAGCAACCAATTTAAGAAACGTGTCTTGGATCACATTCTATTCCATCATTATGCAATGGGGAGGGACAGAAAGACCCTCCCCCCAAGTCCCGTCACTGAGATTCATTGCCCTGGTGAGTCCCCCACAATGATGGAAACGTGTCATGTTTCTCAGCTGTGATGGTATCAAAAAAAGAGGCAGAAAACCATTGATTTATGAGAAGTTAGAAACTGGGTTAAAATGGTGGCTTAACATTTCTCTATGATGGTTTCTCCTGCCTATTACCAGCATGGAATATAAAAAAATCTGATAATGCTAAGGAGTGCGCAGAAATGTCTTCAGGTCACAGGGACGGGTTTTTCTGTCCACATCCATCTGTGTTATATGGCAGAGGTCCTGACCTGAGGGTCCAATTTTAAGCCTTTTGATAAGGGGTCACTCTGTGAAAACCTCCTAAATTATACATCTTTACAATCCCATAATACTTTACTTAAACACACAAATTACAACATGTAGAATGAGAATTAGAAAGACAATTACAGAGACTGAAAACATCCTCAAGGTCATTGGGTTCATGGTCTTACTTCTGAAGATTACAAAGAAACAATCCAAGAAAAAATCTTTCATTTTGATCCTAAAACTCTCTAGAGAAAAAGTAGATCTGAAAATTCTCTTATGATTGTCAACCTTTATTTGCAATATTAACTTCCTGAAAAAACTGAATTTTCAAATGAAGGCCAAGGAAAATCTTGTTTTAAAATATTTGGAACATACATTATTTGGTAACCATTAGAAGTAAGCATGGAATTATGGTTTTTAGAATATTAACATTGCAATTAACTAATTTTTTTTGTCCATCTAGGATTTAAAATATCTTAAGGGTGATACAATTATGGGAGAGTTACTAAAAAGTTAGTTAGCAGCTAACTCTGGTTTTGGCTTTTCTTGTTAAATTCCACTGACTTGCAATGATTTATAATTGGTTCAGTAAAGATACCACGAATTTACCCTAAGGCATTGGTTATGTTTAAATGAATTAAAATGCTGCATCAGTATAGATGGAATTCTGGAACCGAGGTAAAAATTTCAGGGAGCTAAAAAAAAAAAAAAAAAAAATCAGAAGCTACATTGCTAGCAGCATCTATAGAATTGTGCAATTAAATCTGGTTTAGGGAGTGATGAAAACACTCATTTACTGTTTCACAAGTATTTAAGGAGAGCCTACTGAGTGCCAGGTGCCATTTTCAGCTCAGGGTATGTATGAAAGAAGGAAACCAACCTTCACCTGGTGCCCGTCATCTGCCAGGAATGACACTGCATGCTTTCTCGAGTGATAACCTCACGTACTCTGAGCACAAATCCTTCCAAGTGTGTGTTGTTCTATCCCATTGATTACCATAGGTCAGAGAGGTTAATGATTTGCCCAAGGTCACAGCAGGTAAGCAGTGTGGAAGGATAAAACAAGAGACCGCCAGAGCAAGAGAAATTAAAAAAAAAAAAGCTCTACGTATCATTGATCATTGCCCCAGGGGCCATGAAGACATGCACAGGACAGTTTGCTGAGGTGGGAAACATGGAAACATGAGGGGGTTTCCCATGCTAGAAGAGATGTTCAGGAGATTATGCTAAGTAAGCTAACTAGACGCTGGGATCTAGCCCTCTGGCCTGTGCAGTTGGTTCAACCGTGCCTCGTTGAGTTTTAGTCCGAATTTAGGATTCTTCATTTAGGATTTAGGTCTGACATCAGGAGGGCCTGTACAGAGAGCTGGTGTGGGGGAGCGGGAAGGGAAGCATTGAAAGTTCCCGGTCCTTTATCAGCTTCCACTGGGGAGAAGAGAAAAGGAACACAGCAACCAGCTTCCCTATCTCCTAAGCAAGGGCTGGTACAAGTGGAAAACTTTCCTTTTATAGTAGCAAAGGCAAGGAACTTTCAAATTCCCATATAGATAAGGAAAACATTTCTAATGTTTCGAGACTGAGTGACTGAGAGAAGTAAAAATACTAACATGAAAGTAAATGGACCAAATTCTGAAGGCAAAAAAAAAAAAAAAAGAAAGTTATCTGGAAAAAAAGCTGACTGTGGCACAGGCAAAAACTCTTCAGACAGACACAAAAAGGAATGGAAGATGGAGAGAAGAACATTATTATCTCACCCTCTATAGCTCCTGGCATTAAAATAATTGAATAAAATAGTGATAAGGTGTCAACACATTACCATACCACTGCTGACAAGTAAGTCAAATACCCTTGCAAGCTTTATGTAAATGATGATACTCCGTGATTTTCCTCCACAGCAAAATATAGTTATGATGGTAACTCCCTACCCAGGCGAAATGATGTGGAAGACTAAGTAGATTCTACAGATTATGAAAGCCCCCGAAAACAAAAGATTTGCTAAAAGCTTTTCTGGTTTGAATCATGAGCCTTACAGAGATAAAATAACTTGGGGGACAGCTGAAGGACTTCTATTCTCTGCTTTCATATACATCGTAATCTCACTAGAGGACTAGTTTCCCACTTCCCACCAGGAACATAGCCCGGTCCCCATGAAGAGGGAACACATTCATTGTTTCTGCCTCATGGTTTCCTGTTAACGCTGCCCCGCCACAGCTTCTTTCAAAATTCTCTCAAAATTCAGTCTCCAGAATTTTGAATGTGTTGAAGTTTCACTCTTTGGTGCAAAATGATGGTTCTGTTGTAGAAAACTGACATTGTTGAAATTTTATCACAGCTTAGTCCCTATTGTAAAATTATGGCATATCTCTTGGAAAGATGTTGCAAATCCCGCTCCATTAGATTTGATTCAACAAATAGTTTTCCGGAGAGTCTCTTGCCTCACAGACACAGTTGCCCATAGAGCTCTCAGTCTGGTGACTTTTAAAAGAATGCATTCAAAAATGATGAAAATTAATATAATGCATATATAATTACAAAAATATGGGAGGGGAAAGTGTGAGCTGCTGGAGGCATAAAGGCTGTGGCTGTGCGGGGCCTGGAACACGGAGCAGAGTAACAGGGCTTCAGAAAGACGACATTGCTCCTGAAATCTGACATTCATTTTTTATACTAATGTTTGTCATTTCCCACCCTTTCAGTGCAATTCAGTTATAGCCCTATACTTCTTAACCCATTCAAGCATGTCTGTCTGGGAGACACATGGTATGCTTTCTAAATCCGTCTTCAGGCCACGCTCCCACCTCAAGCTCCAAATTCTGACAAAAAATACGAATGTCACCATTCAGACAAGATCACCATTCGATGTTAGTCTGACCTAGTATTCTATCTTGGAGGAAACCTAAAAATAGGGAGGATTTGGTTGGGAATATGGTGACAGAGCCTCAAAAATCCTTCTCCACTTTAAGTCACATTGTTTTAGAATTTCCTAAGGAGAACTAATCATTGCTTAAGATAAACGTACACATCAAGGGAGCATACTTCAATGACTGCAAAAGATAGAGTCTGAAATCAAAATGCCTTGATTGCAAACCCTGACTTTACCATATCCAAATGGATGACCTTGGGCAGGTTCCATAAAGGTCCTGTGCTATCCTTAAGAGTGTTCAAACTTCAGACAAAATGCTAATGAGGGCTCCATACCCTCTAACCCCTCAGGGGTTTAGTTATTAGCAAAACTTTTTTAGTAAGGGCCAGAGAGTACACATTTTAGAATCTTTGGGCCCTATAATCTCTATTATAGGCTCTCAACTCTGCAGCTACCGCATAAAAGTAGCCACAGATAACACGGAAACAACGGACAAGGTGCATGCATGGTTGTGTTCTAACACAACTTTATTTATAAAACCAGGCAGTTGGTGGATCTGGCCAGGTGACCAAACTTTGGCAAATGCCGCTTAGTGTCTTAGCTTCCCCCCCGCCCCCAACCCCGGCCAAGGCACAGTGTTAACACACAGCTGGCATTCAAAATCCTTACCACTGTTATTTCTGGGATATTGGGAACTTTCTATTCCTCTAAAACTAAATCTAATAAACTTATGATTAGTCAGGAAGAATGAATATTAAAATGAATTCCAGGAAACATTTTGTTCCTTCACACAAAGTGACAAATAACAAATAAAAGGTCGGGTGCAAATCACATGCACATTAAAAATACTTCATGCCCGGTGGGGAATGAATGGGCCCAGACCAGCTGAGAATATGCCGCTGGTCGCCTGCCGACGTGTGTCACCTGCCAGTTATAGTTTTGAGAAGAGATAGCACAAAGGGAATGACAATGTACTAATACAATCCCTGGTAAAACTCCTCTCGTGAAACCAGTTTCAGCCTTTGCATAACAACATATACTCGTATTTGCAGGTGGGTATACGTAGACGAATGACTGGAGAACGTAACAAGAGTGTGCTTCAGCCAACAATACAATCTCCACAGTTGTGGAATGGTCTCCACAGTTGTGTCCAGATTCAGCCATCTGTCAGTTTGCCTACACAGCAGAAAGATTTTGTAAAACAATGATCTCGGAGAATCAAATATACTATGGTTAAATTATATAATTTCATTCTCTGCTTGAGTCAGAGGGCCTGGGTTGGTTGCCCACACCAGGGCTGGATCCTGAGATTGGCAGGAAGTACATGGAGACAGATCTCCCCACCGCCCCACCTCAAGCAAAGGTCCCTTGACTTGGGGAGTGGCTCCTTTCCTCTCAAGGGGCTTTCTTCTACCTGTATCTCATCCCTCTGTCTAGGCATCCAGCCTGGATTTAAAATTTTAGCTCCTATCATCTAGATTGTATACTTGGATTTTTTTTTTTTTTTTTTTTGTAATAACTTGTTTGCTGAGATTGCTTCTCCAGATTCTGACTTTGTTAATGTCAAATATGCTCCATTTTGAAAGCCATGTTTAAAAATTAAGTGAGTCTTACTCTTTCTCTGTTCTAAAGCCGGATTACCAGTGGTCTTGCCAGTATCACCTGTGTGCTACAAATCAGCAACACCATATACGACGTCTGTCATATGACTGCTGGCAAGTGCATTAGGAGTTTGGCCTCAAGTCACATGGACCTTGGGTTCAAACACTGGACTAATAGCAGTGTCTACTGTACAAGGTAGTTGGGAAGATTATAAAAGAAATGCAAACTAAGGGCACAGCACAAGCCTGATACAGCGTAAGTGTGCCCTCCCTGGTTTTTGTGAGCCTTACGTACAGCGTCTCATTTTTATGAGTTATGCACCTCCTGTGTGTCCCCTGTGAGCCCACCTCCTTCCGGCATATCTGCAGCAGTCACAAAAACAATGCACACGAGCTAGCACTCTACTGTGGGAGGGCCCTAGGAGGAAACTCCTCTCAAAGAACCTCAGAAAAGATTCTCTAAACTTAAGTACCTATCAGGGTGGGGCAGAGACTTCCAGCTGGTCACCGAACCCACTTCTTCTACTTCTTCTTACTAGGTACTTAGCCAACAGGCTATTTCCTAGGCAACGGAGAATGGAAGTTATGTGCACCAGGCCACCCCGTAAAAATCTCCTACAAATCACCCTCCTTGCCCTTTGGATATTCAAGGATCGCAGGTAGGGATGGCTAGGGTGACCCCGGAAGCCACATGAAGTAGAGTGAACCTTCCCTCCCCACCCCCAATCCCTATGACCTGAAACCCAGTGACCACGGAATAAGTGAGAAATGCATTTCAAGCAGGCTTAGGTCCCTGAAATTTTAGTTTGTTACTGCAGTTGGCCTATTTTAACTTATTCATCTAAATACATTTACGGTGAGTCCACTTTCTTTTCCTCTTTTCCGTTAAAAAACAAAACAAAACAGCACTACAGAAAATTGTTCCATGGTTTCAGAACACTGTGGTATCTTCTCCTTGTAGAAATTTGTTTTTTGTTAATCCAATGTCTAATAATTATTATATAATTTAATCAGAGTCAGCAAAATTACATTTCTATAAAGGATTGGTTTATAACATAAGTTAATAAAACTGGTCTGGAATGAAAACAAGAACAACTATCAGAACATATCTGCCTCGCTTAAAGAGAGACGCCTTTATTTGGTTTCCAGTGATTGTTGTCAAGGGTGAATGCTGGCCGTGTTTCTAGATCTTTCAACTTTCTGGAGAGGCTTGGGAGATCCAAAATTGGTATGAATTTTTTCAATTTCTACACCTTGCAAGCTACATTAAAAAGTCCAGGCACACCTTCCCTCCCTACCCACAGTTAATGAAATATAACCTTTAGAAGGAAAGGGAATCCAGCTGTCAGACATGCCCCCCGAAACATGAGGGTTGACATCAGGCACTTTCTCTGAGAGTTCAGAACCATCTCCGATGCGAAGGCAAGACTCTAAAACTTAAGACACCAAATGTGGGAATTCAGATAAGAGTCCTCACAGTTCTGGAATGTGTATTCTCCTGAGTGCAAGAGGGGCTGGGCCTCTTCTGAAGAAACCGAGAGACAATAATCTGGCCGATGATGATGTTACACTCGGCAGCAGCTGTGTGGGAAGACAGACCTGGTAAGAGTAAGGATCAAGAGTCCAAGAGATCACTGATGTGGAACCTTTAATTAGCCACTCACATTTTCTATCAAGACCAGCTCTGACCAGCACCAGCTTTCACCTTACATGTGTTTTTCTGTGGAGAGGGCACTGCTCCCTTAACGCGTGCTTTGAACCAGCAGCCATGGCCCAAACCTTCCCAGTGTCCACTCACTGTCACCTCTGAAATTTCTCCACGTGGCCAGCAGCAGCCTCTCTCACAAACCCAGAGTCCCCATAGGAGTCCTTCAGCACCAAACTCAAAATGGGAAAATTTCCAAGTCAAACTTCAAGAGCAGAGGAAGCTGCCGGATGTCCCAGAGCCCATTTTAAGGAAGGGACATCTTCTGACGAATTCAAATGACATTATGAAAGGTGCGGTTTTAATCGCCTGGTTGAACCTGAGCGTTGCCAAGGATGGTACAGGATCCGGGAAACACACCACTTTCTTTGGAATCAGATGGACAGGGACTTAATCTCCACGTCCTTACTTTTTAATGTGTGCCGTCTCTGCTCTACTGTGGGAGGGTCAAATGAAATAATGTATAAAAAGCACTTACTACAGTGCCTAATTCATAGGGTACCTCAAACAATAGGTTTTGCTATCATTATGAAGAATGAAACTGTGTAATGGTAAGTGATTGAGACAGAGGTTGTTTAAAGTGAGCACCAGTGAGTGTTGTAAACATAATACACACTCCATAAATGTTTATTTAATATAAAAGCAATCGTATTTAAGTCTAAGCTTTGAAGAACAGGAAGCTAACGGTTTCTGTTTCCTATCCTGGGGCTAAAGGGATGTTTCCGTGAAAAGCGAGCCATTGGCGATATTGTACAGATTTTATTAGTGATGTTAATATGGAGGGCACTCACTGCAAAGAACGTTAAAAGCTACACAGCATCTGCACCCAGCCCCACTGGCCAAAAGAGCACCGATGAACATTTACTAATGAGGGCGATTAAAAATGACTTGATAACCACCCAAAGACCTGATGGTAGGGAAGTGAAGCAGATAAAGAAGGAACCTCGTCCTCTGACAAGAGAACAGACATTATACTAAAAGTGTCTGTCCAACAGCCAGAAGGCGTCTAATGCTAACTTCAAATATGGGACCACTTAGGGTCCTGACAACCTAAACCAGAGCAGAGTATCGATACGCGCTAGTATGTTGTTGTTTTTCTTTTCTTAGGCTTCTGAGCTATTCTGTTAGAGAAATTAGCAGCCTGTGTCCTGGCACGGAACTAAGACAGCCAGAGATGCTAATCAATGGCCAGGAAGATAAGGGCTACCCTTGCAAAGGGCTGCTTTGCTTTGCTTTTTTCTAATCAGTTAGCTTCTCAAGAAGGATACTTTCTGTTGGCAGAAGAAACAGGAATGCTGGCGGAGACAACCTGAGGCTGGGTCTTACAGCCTTCTCAGCTCAACTGTCTTTGCCTGTCACCACAGACACTACCCGGCTTCCCCAATGGCCTAAACTACCCTCTGAGACCTGCACATCTTTTGCTAAAGCTGGTGATTCTTTGGGATTGTCCAGCTGAGACATCAAGCAGACCACTGCCTGACTATGACAAGCCATGTCTGCCTCGTATGGTACAGTCTCCATCCACAGCTTGAGGTAACATATGTTCCGTAAAATACTACCTACGTGTAATAAAAATCAGCTAAAACTTGTCTAAAATGTACATGGCAGCAATCCCATTTCCGAAGGCTGCTTGTGTAAAAAGATAATATCTTTCCCCCCAAAACTAATAAAAATGTATGATTCATATTCTACTGCCAAAATGACTTAATGCACACTACAAAGAAGTCATGGGAATAAGTCTTGGGAATAAGGCACAGTATATGGAATACAGTCAGTGGTATTGTCACAGTGTCCTATGGTGACAGAGGGCAGCTTTGCTTATGGTCAACATAACCTAACATACAGACTTGTTGAATCACTAGGTCGTACACCTGAAACTAATGTAAAATTGTGTGTCAACAGGAAAAAAAAAAAGAAAAAGACTGTATAACAGAGAGTCATATGTAAATTATGGAAAATAGAAATAGAATGGATTTCATAAAGCTGTACTTTTCAGGAACTGACCATAATTTTAAGATTTGAAGCATTTGTATCTTGTTTAGATAATGGAATAGTGGGGTGTCTGGGTGGCTCAGTCATGAAATGCGTGCCTTCAGCTCAGGTCATGATCCTGGGGTCCTGGGATGAGCCCTGCCTCCCGCTCCCTGCTCAATGGGGGAGCCTGCTTCTCCCTCTGCCTCTCCTCCCCACTCATGCCCTCTCTCAATTAAATAAATAAAATCTGTTTTGAAAAAGAAAATGGAAAAATCTTTGGATTAAATTTACTTAGAAAGTAAGAGTATAATATAAATGGTTTAGTTTTTCTTAAGGAAGAAAAAGTAAAGGAGAAATTCCACCAAGCACTTTAATGCAAATCTTGATGAATTCAGTTGGAGAACTGATACAACTTGATAGAGAGACATTGTAGAGGGATGGCAGTGAAACAGAACAAACAGTACAACTCAGGGTCAGGAGGCCGGCCTGTAGACGCACGCACACAGGGCTGCCGGGCAGACGCCCACGCACAGAACCACCTGCTTGGTGATAAGTGGACCTCTGCAGTGCAGTGGAGAAGGGTTATCTTTTTAGCAGCAGGGCGGGACATCAAGGGAGAAAACAAAAAAGAACTCTGATAAATATCTCATAGCAAATGAATAATCCATTAGAGAGATCAGAGACTTAATGTGATAGGTAAAAGAATAAAGCTTCAAGAAGACACTATGAAATTTTTTGTTTTTCTTTAATTTTTTTAGGGGGAGAATTCATTAGCTCAGAGTTGACAAAGTTTTCTTAAATAAGACATAGATGTACTAACCCAAATGGAATAAAACTGTTTATACAGTTTTTTTATACTATTTTATACTGGACTTCATTAAAATTAGAAGTTTTTGTTCACCCTAAGACACCATGAAGAGAATAAAAAAGCAAGCTGTGGGTTGGGAAAAGATATTGACCATACATTTATCTGACAAAGAAATGATATTCATAATATAGAAGGACTTCATACAAATCAATAAGATAAAGACAGACAACACTAATATAAAAGTGGACAAAAAAGCCAAACAGAAACCTTGCAAAGATGTCAAAATGGGGGGCACCTGAGTAGCTCAGTCATTAAGCAATTGCCTTCAGCTCAGGTCATGATCCCCTGGACAGGGTCCTGGGATTGAGCTCTACATCGGGCTCCCTGCTAGGTGGGAAGCCTGCTTCTCCCTCTCCCACTCCCCCTGCTTGTGTTCCCTCTCTCTGCATCTCTCTCTATCAAATAAGTTAAAACAAAAACAAAACATGTCAAAACAGTACATGGGTCAGTAGGAACATACTGAGATACATGCCATCAGAGTGGCTGAACCTGAAAGACTGGAAAAAGCCAAATGCTAGTGAGGATGTAGGGCCACTGGAATTCTCATGCACTATGGTGATGAGGGGAGGGGTCAACTTTGGAAAACTGGCAGGCTTGTGCTAAAGCTGCCCACAGACACCTTTTAGGACCTAGAGATTTAATCCCTATGCACATACCAACAGAAATGCACCAAACTCTCCCCTCACACAAGAATGTTCATAGCAGTTTTATTCATAATAATGCAACTGCATGAACTCAGTCCAAGCATAGTAGAATGGATGAAGAAAATGTGGCTAATTCCTACAACAGAAAACTTTTCAGCAACTATAAAAATGAACTACTTCTGTACATAGCATGGATGAAACTTACCGATATAAGTTGAGTAAAGGAAGCCAGACACAAAATGTACCTACTGTATGACATCCATTTATATAATGAAATCTAAAACCCGGCTATGCTGTTCTATGATGATAGAAATAAAAATACTAGTTACTTTTTGGCAGAGGGTATACTTCCTGGCAGGGGATACAAGGAAGGATCCTGGGGTGCTGAAAATGTTCTTGTGGATATGTATGGTGGTTATACTCTTAAACCTTATAGAAGACTTCTGCTTCCGGTTGGGTTGTAGAAAGTCATGAGGCTATTATTCACATTCTAATGTAAGGAACAAGCCAGATAAGTGACCAAATCACAGATTTTTGAAGCCATAACTGAGAACATCATGAGGCTAACTGAATAAAAATAAAGAAGCTAACAAGCTCTAAGAGAAATAAGACCCATAGATGCTTTTATCTCTGGAGGAGGAGAGAATGGAAGAAGAAAGGAATCTGTCATTAAGGAGGTCCAGGCTTCCAGTCATGGAATGAGTAAGTCACAGGGATGAAAACCACAGCATAGGGAATATAGTCAATGATACTGCAGTAGTGTTGTATGGTGACAGATGGTAACTACACTTGTGATAAGCACAGTGTAACATAAAGACTTGTGGAGTCATTATGTTGTATATTTGTTGAGTCATTAGTTTCATTAAGAAACTAATATAACATTGCATGTTGACTATGTTTCAGTAAAAAAGGGAATACTACTGCCAATAAGGAAAATATTTTTAGAAACTATGTCTTGACCTCAAGAAAGTAGAGAGGGGAGCATAAGGACAAATCACAAGATTTGCAAGGAAACTTTAGTGGCCATGTGTGGACAAGTCTGATGGATTTGCATCTTGAGGGAGTGTATACTCACCATCAACTCTTTCCCACAACCCTCTATCTGCTCCCTAAGGGACTGCACCAAAGGGCCAAAGACCGGTCATGCTAAGGAGGAAGTCTGGATTTAATAATTTCCAAAGAGCTGCTGTGGATGTGAAGCCAGAGACAGGATGTTCATTAGGATGCTATTACAGGACAGTGATGATTCTGATCTAAGTTAAGTTGAGACAGTGGCCTTGGTGATGGAGATAAGCAAAGGGATTTCATGAACCACTTTACGTAGAGACAAAACCCTTGTTGGTGTAGCATTCCCACACTGCATTTGTATTCTGCTATTATGAAGTAGGTCACAGAATGAATAAAAAACCCATAACTTAATTTTGTCACAATTTTCTTTTCAATTATTTATTTATTTATTCATGTTGATAAAAGACCAGTTTATTTTGCTTCTTAATCCACCTGGCCTTCTCCTTCCCTTAGCCCTGTCGCCTCAATCTATCCTTTTCAATTTTTTTAAAGACTTATTTATTTGAGAGAGTGTGAGAGCACATGTGGTGGGGGAGGGGCAGAGGGAGAGGAAGAGAGAGAATCTCAAACTCCCAGCTGAGCCCAGAGCTCAATGTGGGGCTTGATCTCAAGACCCTGAGATCATCAGCTGTACCAAAATCAAGAATCAGATGCCCAACTGACTGAGTCACCTAGGCACCCCAACGTTTTCATAGTTTTCTATAATGAGAATTGCAAAAAAGAAATCATGAGAGAGAAACCAAGATGGACAGAGGCTTTTGATCTAGCTTAGCAAGGCTTCAAAGAACCAAGAGGCTAGCTACCAAAAGGTACTATAGGAAAACCAGTACTAAATAAAGAAAATTAGACACAGAGGACAATATAGAGAAAGTTCCAGAAAAATCTTTCAACTCTTGGGGAAATGGGGAGAAAACAAAACATTTGTGCCTAACAGCTTATCTGGGGTCAAAGAAAATTTCAAAGGTCAGTAAAAGAAGAGGCTGAACATTTATGAGGATGACTTTAATAAATCTTGCAATAGGTAAGTTTGTCTTCTTGGATCTCAAGAATTAATCTAAGTGGATAAAGTCAATAAAGGCAGTCAGTCTTACCTAAAATAACTACAACAATAAAACCTCATTCAACACTTTCACTCAAAGGAATTGGTGGGAAGGAGGGAAAAGGAGAGCAAGATCAGGTAACACTGAGTGCCCTGGCCCAGACTCCCAGATGTTGGGAATGATCTTGGTTCTTGCCTCTGGGCCTCTAATTTTGTGAAACACCCAGTTAAGACTGGTAGCCTTCCAGTTATTACTATTTCTACTGAAGCTTCATGGAGTTGGGTTTAGATTTATGCCTAGAAAATTATGCACAATGACATGAAAAATAAAATACCAAAAGTAGAAGATTTATGAGATAATGTGATCAATATACGTTTGCTGATCCTGAACACAGCTCAGGAAAGTGAAAGGATAGATTAATTAAGGATTAAGCCAAACATGAATTTTAATATCCAAAGACATTTATAAGCAAGAAACCTTGGGGCATATTTATAGAGCCACTTTAATTAGTCAGTATTCAAAGCAGCTTTACACAGGAGTCAAGTTTTCAACATATTTTAATAAGCATCTCTTCTATATGCAAGAGTTGAGGTGCCATAAACCAAGTATGGAATCTGGAATCAGAAAAGGTGGACCTCAGTTTTGGCTCTGCCAGTTACAAACTCTGAGAGCTCATCAAGCAACGAGCTACAAATGGAACATGGAGAACTCTAGTGGGTTGCCATAAAGGCTAAACACAACAGTGGATGTGAATGTGCTTTGGAAAACAGAAAGTGATACAGGGGCACCTGGGTGGTGCAGTTGGCTGGGCGAACAGCTCCTGATTTCAACTCAGGTCTGATCTTAGGGTCAGGACATTGAGTCCCACATCGCATTCAGCTCGGAGTCTGTTTGAGATGCGCTCTCTGCCCCTCCCGCAACTTGTGCTCATAATCTCTCTCAAATAAATAAATAAATAATAAAATCTTTGAAAAAGCAAAAGCAAAAAAAACCAAGAAACAAAAAACAAACAAACAAACAAAAAAATCTCATAACATCCAAAAAGTGATCTATTATTTCCTCAGAGAAGGGAAAGAGAAAATACATTCATGAAAATTTGCTTTTACTCAAATTAACGGTCTTATCACTAATTGTCTACATATATAATTAAGACAGAGTACATTTGAATTTACTGATAATAATCCATGACCCAAGAATTCTGAGTTCTTTTTTTGACTATTGCGCCAAAGTTTGTATTTTTAAATCGGAAATAACATAATTATCAAAGTATTTAAAATATAGTCACCTGTCATGGTGACTTTTTGTAGATTACATTAGTATCTTCCAGGTAATTACGAGAGGTACGGTCTCGGGGTGGTTAGTTTAGGCTGTGGCATCAGATAGACTTGGATTCAAACTCTGTGTCCATCACTTCCTACTTCTGTATGAGAATCCAGTCAACTTTAGCTTTGTTTTCTATCACAAAAGGGGAGATACTCACAGTGTAATATCACAGGGTTTCGAAGATTTAAGAGAGACCAGCTTTTATGACACCCAGCAGAAAGCCTTGTATGTGGTACAGGCATTATAGATGTGAGCCACGGCAATACCTAAAATTTGCTTTCAAGCACATAAAGGTGTTCCACATATTGGTCACCTTCATCCTTGAACATATATGCAGTTCCTTATGTACACAGTGGTATAGAAGCTCACGTGATTTTATAGCCAGATGGGAACTTCCACATGTATGACCCAGGCAACATGAAAGACTCTACTGATACAAAGATGAACTAGATATGGTCTCCAACTTCAACTACTTCTCAAGAATTTAAGACTCTTGAGGGCAGATATTTGTTGGCTCTGCCCACTTCTGTATCTTCAGTGATCAAAATGGTGTATGGAATATTGAACTTGCTTGGTAAATGTTTGTAGAATGAATTATCTAGTGCTTTTCCTGTATATTTATGTATCTATAAATCCCCTTGTAGAAACGAATTTTACTTATACTTTAGATATCCAAAGAAGAAAAACTATAAAAAAATATTTTTATTAGCACTATTATAATTGGAACTGGGTTTAAATCCTAGCTCCTCAATGTTAACGATTGAGGACATCGGGCACTTTGAAAAACAAAAATCAAGAAATGTGCGGCACATCTAGGGAAGAATTTCCCCCCAAGTATTTGATAAAGTGACAAACAGGAAACTTGAGACCATTTCCTTACTTCTTGTGTGTATTAACATTTGTCCTACCCCTTGAATTACATGATCGCAAAATTTTATCTCAGAGGTTTAAAATATAGCTCACCTGGTCTTCTTCTCCTCCACCTTCTTCATCGTATTTTAAGATATTATCTCTTACATCATCTTCTGGATCAATTAAAAGTTGCTTGGCCTGACGTTCTTTATCCCGGCGTTTCATCCATACCACAAACATCAGAACAAGGACTAAGTAGAAAGAGTTAAAAAAAAAAAAAGGGTCATAATTTTAAAAACATGATCTTTTTAATCACCGCTTTTCACACTAATAACATATTATCCGGGTCGAGAGCATGTAAGGCCTTTCTCAGTCTGTTCCCTCTCTCTGGCCTGCCGTGAAGAGAGAGAGAAGGATGTGCCGGGGCCGGAGAGCAGGACACAGAGCCTGAAACCTTGGGTTCCAGAACCTTGTCCCTCTGAACTCACTAGCTGAATGCCTAGCCTCCATTTTATCATTTACCAACGGGGGACAATAACCATGTCTGTCTCTGACTTTGCTTGCTGGAGGATAGGACACTCCTAATATAATGGTTTGTGAATTCTAAACCAACAAACAATAATAAGTTAATTATTCCTTGTCATGCGACTGCTGTGTCACTGAGGTGGGTCAGCCATCATGATCCCGTCCCCCTCAGAGGGAAGAGCACTCCCCAAGGAAGGAAGGTGCCTACCAGGATGACTCGAGTAGTAAATCGGAATTGGGTTGGCAATTGGGTCTTGAGGATTTTTGGCTCCCAAAGGCTGGTGTTTTTCTCCTGTGCTATTCTGCATTCCCTCTCCTACTAAAACGTACGTTTCACTGAGAAGCTGACGGGATTCGTTTTGAGCACTGAAATAACGTTAGGCTTTCCTGTTTTACACGTTTGTGCCAAATCTGGCACCGTGATTTTTCCAGAGGGTTGACGTTAAAATGAGCACTGGTTCATTTTCTTTCAAAATGCTACAGTCACTCCTTCACACCATCATCCATCATATCAAAGTCTTTCTTGATAAGGTTGGCATATATGCCACATTTTAGTTCAAACTGAAACATATCCCTAAGTGCACATCTAAGGAGGGCGTTCTCTCTCAAATCTGAGGATATCGGTTTACATCCTGAAGCAAGAGATTTAATGACTCCTATTTGAGCACATTTTTATTATTGGCCATAAAAGTAAATATCCTCCTTTTAAAGCCAGATACATGATCTCATTTGCCATTGTTCCAGGGCTAAATCTAGCAAGTGGATTATTAGTATAGCATGCAGGTTTCAAATTATAGTCAAAGTAGTCTCCACACAGGAAGTAAAAAATGCCCAGGCTTCTATAGTAATTGCTCGGAATAAAGGGACAGAATTCTAAATTGCCAGAACACTTGTAAATGGAGAAAACATAAAAGAAATGGCCAACATTTTCAAGGAAGTGATTGGTGCATAGCATGGTCGCACAATAAGCTAAGTCCTGCTGCTATTTAACAATAAAACACAGGGCCCCGGCAATTTATCCCTTTAACCTGCACGCTTAGAAGTGGCTCCTATAGTACTTTCCAGTGGTTAATTTCTTGCATTCCATTGAACCAAAGATTTCAAAGTGTCTGAAAAAGGAGCAATTCCTTAATCTAGACTTGCTCAAAAGACAGACAATTTATTGAGCTATGCAATCACTTCTATTATCAAACTTGCTGTATGAAGTACACTCGCTCACTATTTTACGTACCCTTCAGTAACAAATACCTTGATCCCTGCCTGACCGGAGTCGGCTGCTGACTGTGCTTTATATGAAGGCAAGCCAAGGAAAGCAATATACTTATTTTCCTAAATCATCAACCAAGTGCCATGAATCCATACTCAAATCATAAGCTAAGAGCTCACACTTAGAACCGTCTAACATTTTTCTATGAAGAGAGTTTGCTACAGCTCCCCCCAGCCGTCAGCATCAGAAAATGGCTGCAATGGGTCAGGGGCGGGGAGGTGGGTTGGCTAGATTTGCTCTAAAGCATGTAAGCGCCCCAGGGATTTTCTCACTCTGCGGGGGACATGACTGTCCCATATACGTTGGCCAGAATGCGTTCAGAGGTTGAAGAGAATTGTCAGATGATGTCAAAAAGAAACAGCAAGAAGTTACTTTGCAAAACATCTTAGGGGGTTGAAGAATTAAACTCTAAGAGACAATGTCAACACTTACTGAGCAGGATAATGATGCAGAGGAGGATGGCAATAATGGCACCCGTGCCCAGCCCTGCGCCCACGATTCTGTCCACATCGGTGCAGTCCCCGTTGGAGTCGCACTGGCAAACCTTCACGCGAAGGATGGAGATATTCGATTTGGGGGGATTACCCGAATCTGTGATTATGATCGGAACTTCATAAATCCCAGCTTCAAGAAATTTTATCTTCAAATTAAGCTGAGCAAAATCACCTACATGAGAAAGGAAGAGGTATGGTGGATAGTTAATACATCATACGATAAAAAAACACGCAGCATTTTCCAGAGTGCATTTACTACTTAGGAGTATATATCAAGCAATACAACTATGCTACATTGTGAAGACCTTTTTTTAAGCTGTGAGAGTTTTTAACATCTTACTTAACTTTAAGTAGCTTTTAAAATATATTTAATGAGAATATTATAAAGCACCTAAAATTAACTTCTCATATCAGGCTTCAAAACCTCTCAGCTGCACCAATCGTCAAATAATTAACCTGTTCTTACCATTCAGCCGAGTGATGGTCCAATTTCTCTTAATAGTCACTGGAGACAAAGGAAGATCAAAAGCAAATGGTCCAGCATTTGGATCGATGTCATAGTCAAGTGCTGTGATGTTAATTGAATTGGGGTCTGGAGTTTCGCAAGTCTCTGCCTCTTGAGGTAGCACTTGAGGGGCATTGTCATTAATATCAAGTAAATAGATCTGCAGTGTTCCCGTTCCGCTCATAGGGGGTATTCCTTCAAAGGAGAAAAATCACAGAACAATGCTGAACAGGTCTTGCCTTTGAGTCTCCATTTCGGTGGAATTCTCAAAGCTTCTAGCCCGCTTCCCCTCATCACTGCATAACCTTGGAAAAATCTAGTCGCCACAGCACCTAGCAGACTGTTTCTCCAACAAGGCCACTTCCTGCTTCCTTTCTAGGATGACCCTGAGCTGCCCCTTTTGGTGTGCCCAACTGAGCACTGGGACAACGCATGTCCCTGCGAAGTGCGATCCTGCACCGGCTTTTCCCTCACTGACCATTACATGGGTCCGTGTGCATACCACGTTCCTCTAGCCACCGTGGGGAATACAAGAGAAGCAGAACATGGGGCTTAAGACCTTGTGTATTTTTTGGATGGAGAACCAGGACATGCATGAAAAGGTGTAAGAATGCTTTTAAGGCTCAAACATAGCTATGAAATATTCAACCAGTCTACAGATGGCTAACACAGACCCACAGACCTCATCTTGGGAAGGAATGCCACAGAGAAGAGAAATAGGATTTATGGTTCAACCAACTACCTGCTTGACCAAGAATTAGGCTGCTCTATATACATTATTTCATTGTAATCCTACGAAGCAGATTTAAACAGATGGAAAACCTATAGCTCTGTGAGCTGCTCATGGTCACACACTCTTGGAAGTGGTGGGGTTACTGCTCAAGATGGGTCTGCCTGACCCCAAACCCGTTCTCATTCCACGCTAAAAGCTATCTCTACTAGTTTTTGTGATTCTTTAATCTGGTCATTTGACCTCTGCTGTATTATATGTATTTTCAGTATTATATTATTATATATAAATAATGATATAATTATTTTATTTCATTTAATTACATAATTTACATTATATGAATAGAATAGATTAGAAATAGAAAAAAAATGTTAAAATCCTAAATCTGAGACCCAGAAGTTTCAGTGACCTGCCCAAGAACATGTGATTAGAACTGTGCACGCATCCACTGCTGAGACAAGGAGAAATCTCTTTGGACCTGTTTGAAGAACACAGACGGTTCTGGGAGCAGGGAGAATAAAAGTCGCAGGGTCAGGGGGCGAGGTGGCTGCGTACAATATTCTAATAATGAATATAGCACCAAGAGCTCAGTGATAGTCCACAGTTTGATGAACTTTCACACTCATGATCACACATAATATTATTTGACTCTCATCACAACTTTATAGAATAGGCAAGCTGCTAAAATAACTTATCAATAATGAAACGAAGGCACAGAGAGTATAAGAGCTTGCCCCATCATTAAGAAGCGGAACCAGGGTTTCACATCCAGCCTCGATTAAAAGTCAAGTGCCTTGTCAAACATCAAGGCTAATACAGATGCAACCACCCACTTCTCTTTCCTGTCAAATGGCCTTTCAATTAGAAAAATATCCACCTTGGTGAATGACAAATCTGGTTGTAACGCACAACCAACATCCATACATATAATTTTACAGCTCTTTAAATCTCAACATAATGGTACAAGATATATTGCTTTAAGTTCCATCATAGAAGAAAGCCACCACTTACATGCAGTGAGAACATAAAACAGACACTCATGCTGTGCTCTGATGTGCAAAGGCAGAAGCTGTCCCTACTACGTTTCAACTCCAAATATTTGAACAGTAGGTCTAACATTAGAAAGGATAAGAAATATAGCTTTGACCCTCTCACCATGTAGATTTATGATAAATAATCATCTCACTGAATCTTACTATAGAGGATTCAGAAAGGTCCATTGAAACGGTTCTTATCAAAAGTGTCTACAAGCCACGTTTTTCAAACTGCTCATCTTGACCACCAAACTGAAGCCTGCTAGTTTTATTAGATGCTAACGTTGGTAGTCTAGAACTGAACGATTTTCAAATGTGGTTGTGACTCACTCTTAAAACTATTAACAGAAACATTTATTCGAGTCTTTATGTCAGGCACCGTTTTAAAAACTGTGTGTACAAAACACCTTATCTTCCCCAATATACTATGAGTTAAGCACTGCTGCCATTATCCCCAGTTAAGAGAAAAAGGAAAGGATATATTTAAAATCTCACTGCCAATCCCACAGTTAGGAAGTAGTAGATCTGGAGTCTGGGTCCAGATGGTCAGGCAGACCTTCAGAGGTTGTACTCTTAAACACATGTCATACTGAGGGCTGACAAAGCAAAATAAATCCATCACCAGGTTTACAGAAGTCATTTTTGTCTTATATAACTAAAAGAGAGAGAGAGAGAGAAAGAAAGAAAGAAGAAG
The DNA here is from genome assembly GCF_020171115.1 of Neogale vison. Lineage (NCBI taxonomy): Eukaryota > Metazoa > Chordata > Mammalia > Carnivora > Mustelidae > Neogale > Neogale vison. The sequence goes on along the minus strand of NC_058093.1, from coordinate 166,992,646 downwards.
GAAGGAAGGAGGGAGAAAAGAAAGAAGGAAAGAAAGAAAGAAGTCTATCTATTAATCTCAATCATTTAGAATTTGGCAGAGACCCAGAAAGGGGGGAAAAAAAAAAAAAAGAACTAGACTCTATGTTCTGAAACTAATATACAAAACTTGCGTACTCACTCACTTTACGCATGAAATTATGAGTTTCCTATCCATGGCAGAATAGAGGCAGAGAATTACAAAGAGAAAAAAAATGCTAGAGACTGACCAACTGATGTCAGCAAACAGACTGATCATAACAGATATAAAAAGATCACCTCAGGGGTGCCTGGGTGGCTCAGTGGGTTAAAGCCTCTGCCTTCCGCTCTGGTCATGATCCCAGAATCCTGGGATCGAGCCCTGCATCAGGCTTTCTGCAGAGCAGAGAACCTGCTTCCCCCTACCCCCACCCCTGCCTCTCTCTCTGCCTGCCTCTCTGTCTACTTGTGATCTCTCTCTGTCAAATAAATAAGAATCTTAAAAAAAAAAAAATCACCTCAGGAACCAGTGTCTGGGCCACTGAAGCACGAGGCTAGACTCCACTTGCAGGAAGGAGCAGTCAGTGTGCCACAGGGCAGAAGAGCTACAGAGGTTTGTCGTCACAACACGAGGCTACCACCGAGGGCCCGTGGACATGGCGAACATTCATTATAGAAGTTAGGGAACATTGAGAACACCCAAAGGAAATGGAAAATAGACACAGGGGCCACAGATTCATAAAGGTCAGTTTTCCAGACAATTGAGCTTGGGAGAAAACCTCATTTCCCGATGATGCATTCATGATGAGGCTCTACTCTCTTTAACGACATATGTGGTAATACAGTGACGATATTTAATTACGTACCATTGTCAGAAGCAAGGAAAGTAGCATTATAGATATTGTTTTTCACGTTTGGTGATTCTCTGTCCAAAACAGCGATTGTTGTTATTTGCCCGTTCACAGGATCTATTTTTAGCCAATTGGCAGGATCAGATAATTTTGTGTATCTACAAAATGAAAGCGTTAGTAAGTTTATTTTTTTTAATATACTTAAAAAAAATAACTACACAGAACTACACTCTTCAAAGAGAGTGCCACTGTCGGAGATCATATAAAGTAGATGGATATGTATCAGTAGGTTTATCAGCATAAACTCCTTTTTTTCTGCATGGAGAGGAACCTTTTCAAGCTCAGATAACCAATATATAGACTGGAAAAAATTTCCTGTGTTTTAAAAGGTAAAAGTTGTAGGAGTTCAATACTCCTACTAGTTAGCTATTTATCTATCTTGATATCAATGTATAGGGAAATGAAGAAGATATGCAATTATCTGTTAGCAGCAGTTCTGAAAGAGGTTAAATTATCTATGAACTAATTTAAAAAATTATCATCACCAGCAATGGAGAGGAGTAATGTGGGGTAGGCTCTGCCAATGATCTACTCCCTCATCAGGAAAGATAAATTAGATTTTGCTGAGGTTGGAAGTCTTACAGATATGTTTTATCAGCCCTATAACTACTGTACAGGTGAGGCAAAAATAATTAGCTCTTATATCTTGTTTTTGGCTTGAGTTTCCTTTTTTCCTGGTGTGTGGAGAAGAGAGAAATGTTACAGCTTCTAAGAGTTCCCCATTTACTTGCAGTGAAAACTTCTTGCAACGTTTGGTATAATAGCGCTGGCTAAGTTATTATGAAATATGAAGAGATAAAAGGGGGCAGAGAAAAAAGAGGCAGGGAATATTTTTTTTCTTCAAATAATACATGAGTAGATCCATTCTTCTACTTCCTCTCTGATATACACTGACTGATCTATTTCCTGACAGGAAGCTTCATCGAGGAATTAAAAATAATTCTGTAATGAGTCGTTTTAGTTCCAGTTCAAATTTCTCATTCAAATGGTAGATTAATTTTGTGCACAACACAGAACATGAAGTAAATTTTTAAAAAACGCCACGGGTGGCATTTGATACCTAATATTTTGCTGCATATATCGATCTGGGTCCTGAGCGGTGAACGTTGTTAACATGGTACCGGCATGAAGGCCCTCTTCTTGGCGAATGATCTTGGGGTTTGGGGCAAAATAAGGGTTTTCATTCACATCAATGACTGTGACAGACACTGTTGCAGTTGACTGAGGTGGATGCTGGATACCCTTGGCTAATGGCACTTGATTTTCAGCAGCGACAGTGAGGACAAACATCCTATTTGTTTCAAAGTCAATTGGCTGAGAAAAAGAAAGGAAACCATATTTTTGCAGGAACTAAGAATATTTGCATTCTACAGTTTTCAACTCCATTTCCCAAACATTAATTTTTCATTCACGATACCATAGGTTCCTCTCAAATGTCTGGAACACATGCATTAGCACTGGCCAATGACTGAAATATTTATCACAATTGAGCCTGTTTGTAGAATAGATTTGTAAAACTCCGATACTTCAATGATTTATATTCACAAAATAATGCATATTACTATTGCACTGATTGCATTCATTCAGCAACACCTTAAAACTTGGTTATTCTTAAGAACAGCATTATTAACCAAAAATACTAAATAGTCTGAGGTCAAATGAGAACCCAAATGTCTAGATTATACTAGATTAAATGTTGGGATCAAGATTAGTCCTCATCCGTCTGTGCTGAAGGCCAAAACAAACAAACAAAATAAAGCCCCAAACTATAAAATCTAATTTTTTCATAAGAGAAAAATTAATTCTATTTAAAAGTGTCATTCATAAAACTAAAAAAAAAATAAAAGTATCATCCATAATTTGAAATACATTTTAAAGTACAGACATGTACATACACTTATGAAAAAATAACAGTATTTGTAGGTGGAAGGGCTTTTTCTTGTTTTTTTCTTATTCCTTTACTTAGCAAACTAAAACTCTGGCTGTCTCCCCCCAAAAATTTAGGTATTCTACCAGTTTGTAAGAATCCCTAATCTAAGAACAACACTTTAGGTAAAGGCAATGCAGAAATAACTCACAGTGTAAATATTAACTTCCAAATTTCCATTGAATCCTACTGTCAACAGAGAAGTTACCAGGGGTCAAGTGATCAGACTGGACTTTGATTTCACCCTTGACTTCCCCTAATCACCTTCTAGTGTGGGTGCAGATTACACATTATTGTGCCATAAGAATTTGAGGGAAAAAAAAGAGCTTAGCGAGCTCTCCTGCCCTTAAAGTTGGTCTAGGAAGGATGAGGAGCAAAGCTAATGAAAATGTCCCATTATTAGTTTCCTACCCTAGACCACTCCTTAAAACCTTCAAACACAGAGTTTCTTTTTCTCTCACTCTAAAATCACCAATTCAACTTCCCTTTCTCAACTATTTTAAATAAGACAGTATAGAAGCCAGAAAGTAAAATAGAAAAAAGAAAGAAAGGAAGAAAATAGAATAGAATTCTTTCAGTGATTTCATTAGCTCTAAGCTATGTATATATTGTACGTGAAGTTAACATCCCCTTGCTTCCAGCACTCAGTGTTTGTTTTGTTTGGTTTTTGACAATTAAAGATAAAAAGAACTAATTTTTAAAAGTCTTGAATATAGCATTTAAAAACAGGAGTATCAATTCACAATATTTTCCAAAACGCAGGCACCGTTTGTCCCGACTCATCCCCTTGTACTTTTGTGATGATTTTGGGTTTGTCCTCTGAGTCAATACTCAAAGGGCACCTTGAGAATAATAGTGTGCAGCATCCTTCCTAAGAGCTATCAATCGGTGATTGATACTTCAGGATGGAAAGGCTGCTGGGAAGATGGCAGAGGAGGAGGATCCTGGACTCAGCTCTTGCAGCGTGGTTGCCTGGAGAGCACCCCCATCAGCATAGAGAACCCGAAAGCAACCAGGTAGGTGGGAGAACTGACTTTCTGAGGCCTGACATAGACAAGAGGCCACAGCGAAGCAGACCCACCTTCTCTGATCGCTCTTGGCAAGTTCCATCAAAGCACTGCCACAAGCCTGACCGTTTGTGAGCAGCCCAGAGGAGGGCCACCCACTCCAGAGAGAGTCCTGCCAGGGGAGAGGGGAGGACAGCCACATGCCAGTCTGCCTGCTGGCCCCACCCACCACCAAAAGCTTCTCGGGGACAACACAGGGAAAGTGCCTGCCGTTCGGGGCTACTTCATCTATGGTAAATGCCTGGTCTGGCTCAACTCAAGCCCAGTGTGGCCCCTGACTGGCCCACTAACACCACGGGGACCAGACTCTGCCCACAACAGGCAGAGAGCCATCACAGGCGGGATGAAAGCAAACATAGGTCCACCACAATGGTAGGACACCCCTGGGGCAGCACACCTAGGAGATACCCCTGAAATGCCAGGTTCTGGGGAAAAGGGGGCATTGCATTGTGGGACCACTTCATCATTAAGCCACTACTTCCAAGTGAGGGAGACGTCGCTGACTTTCCTAACACAGAGAAACAGACCCTGCAATAGACAGAATGAGGATACAGAGGAGTATGTCCCAGATGAAAGAACAGACACAAATCACAGCAAGAGACCTAAGCGAAATGGAGATAAGAGACATGTCTGATACTGAATTTAAAGTAACGTTCATAAAGATCTTCCACTGGAATTGAGAAAGGAGTGCAGAACCTCCACGAGAGCCCCCACCAAGAGAGAGCAGCCTTTAAAGAACCTACAGAGCTACTGGACTCACCGAATGGAAATAAAAATAGACCACCTGGAATAAATAGCAAACAAGAGGAAGTAGAAGAATGATCAGCCACCTAGAGGACAGGGTCTTGGAAAGTAATCAAGCTGAGCAGATGAGAGGGGGAAAAAAAATACACAGAATGAGAACACACCTAGGGAACTCAGCAACACTATCAAGCGTAGAATTCGCATGACAGGGATCCCAGAATGAGAAAAGCGACAAAAGGGGGCAGTTTTGTTTGAAGAAAGAATAGCTAAGAACTTTCTGAATCTGGGGAAGGAAAGAGAAATCCAGATCCAGGAGGCACAGAGAGCCCCCAACAAAACCAACCCAAATAGGTCTGCATGAAGACACAAAGTAAATAAGGTGGCCGAAAGTAGTGATAATGAGAGAATTTTAAAAGCAGCAAGAGAAAGGAAAGCAGAGACATACAAGAGAAACCCCACGTGGCGATCAGTGGTTTTTCAGCAGAAACTCTACAGGCCAGAAGAAAGTGGCATGATAAATTCCCATGGCTGAAAGGAAAAAATCTAGAGCCAAGAATACTCCATCCTGCAAAGCTTTCATTTAGAAGAGGAGGGGTAGAGTCTCCCAGAAAAACAAAAGTTAAAAGCAAAACCAGCCACATTCCTGTCACCCAGGATACCATCGACCTGTGAGTCCCAAATTCGCAGCCCAGTCACCCTCCTTCCCGAGTGAGTGTGCAAGGCCTGCCACCTGCTCAGTGCCAAGTCAACACGCCTTCACCACAGACGGACGAGGACTCACAGGGACACTTCTCTCCTCAAATTCCAGCCCCTGTGCTCAAGTCTGTGCACAAAAGTGGGCATCAGTGGAAGAGCAGAACGAAGCAACCCAAACACTGACACCGGATCTGTGGGATACATCATGGATAAAAGGAGTGTGCTCGGCTGAGAACACGTCCAGCAAGGCCACCAAAGAACAATACGCACGGCACGATTCTGGTTAGTGAAAGAGACACACCGAGGATAAACAACAGGATGTATCCAGGGAGGGAGACAAACCATGAAGAGACTCTTAAGCATAAGGAACAAACTGTAGGTGCTGGAGGGGAGGCGGGTAGGAGGAAGGGGTACCTGGGGGGTGGGCATTAAGGGCGCCCTTGACGGAATGAGCACTGGGTGTTCTATGCCTCTGATGGATCACTGAACTCCACCTCTGAAACTAATACTATACACTATGTTAACTAATTCAATTTAAATAAAAAAAGGACCCCCCCCCAATACTTGAGGATGTGCTGTACCACGAACACATTCTAACTACACCTACCGTCAACACTGTGGAGGACAGTCCTGTCTTCAGAACATTACAATTGTCCAAAACGATTGAAACACAACTGTCTCCCAGAGACAAGGTGAGAATATCTAGGTTGGCCTCAAGGTAGCCTCCACGTAAACTGAACCAAAAAACACCAAAAAACAAATGGGGACTCCCCAAAATATATTAATTCCAGATTTAAAGCTGTCTGAAGCGGCGGTGGGGGGGGAACCTAAAATTCAAAAGGGAACTACAGGCCAGAGAGATGAGCGGCCCAAGGGCACTTACTTTGACGACGGTGACCAGGCCGTCATTGCTGTTTGGGTCCGTCTGAATGGCAAAGCGCCCCGTAGGATCCCCGCCGCTTATCCTGTACACGGCATTCCAGGCCGGCGTGTGGGGCTGATCCTTGTCTGTCACAGTTAGATTTGCCACTATGACATCTACCCTGTTTTCAGGGACTTCACCATAGAACTGCAAGAAAAACAAACCTCGGTGGAGAGGAGCGACGTGGACCGGTGAAGGACAGGGCGTCTTGATGACCACACTGCCCTGATTTTACTGCTCCATTAAATCTTTATTACCCACACTAAATGAGGAAATCGGTAATACAGGTAATCACAGCATTTATGTTTAACTTTTAAAAATACTATCACTTTTCTCAGCAGTCAAAATTTCTTCCAAATGATGTTATAGTTTCATTAATATTAAAATTAGTATCCATTTGTGAGTATCTGGGTGATTAATTCAGGGCTGGAGAAAAGGACTTGTCTGAGGAAAATAATTTTCCTCAAGAGATAATGTATCTATATGCTTGACAAAGTGGCATAAATCAGTCATGTAATATCCGTTCAGTTTCCTGCACCTGAAAATATTTATAAATTTTCTGTTATAACAGCACAAAGTATTTTTAGGCCATTTCTTCCTGGTGGCATATTTTAACAACTTCATCAGTGGACCTGGGAGACTTGGAGAAAACAAATTACTTAGGCGCCTCATTTAAAAGTCCTGGTGACAGCAAACGTCTGAGAGAGTAGCCAATCTACAATGAGGAAAAGCAAATTCCACCTCTATTTAATGCATTTATTATTCATGACAAAACTTCTCAGTAATGGACCAGAGACCTAAATTCTGTGAGTGACAGTCTGTACTTACTGTCATGGCAGTAAACTCTGGAGGATTGTCATTGACATCTGTCACCGTGATGACAGCCGTAGCCGTGTTTGAAAGGCCGTATGTGGGATTGCCTTCCATGTCCGTAGCTTGAATGATTAATGTATACTGTTGCACTTTCTAAAAAGACAAAAAGATCACATCTTAGATGAAACTAATTCCTCAAGAAGACACAGCAGTTGTTTTGTAAGTAGCTCTTTATTACACACAGAAAGCTCAGCATCATTCATTCTGATTAACATTGCTTGAAAGTTCCCAAGTGGAGCCGACTTTAGCTTGAGAAGCAAAGACCTGGTTCCTGTCTGGAGAGAGGCGACTGTGTATTTTCACCTTTACTTGCGGAAAAGATCACATTGCGGATGTGTGAAGTTCACAGAGAAGCTGACACTTCCATCTGATCTCAACCTCCCCCCTTCACAACATTGTGATCAAGCCTTCAACTCACTTGGTTTGTGTTTACTTTCTCATATGTTAGTTTCTATCCAGTTTAGAATACTCCAGACAATGAAAAATCTTGATTGTGTGTGTGTGTGTATACACACATTTCGTTTTACATTTTCATTTCACAGATTTCATTTTACAGACTATGCTTTCTTTTAAGATGGTCTCATATATGTTCTATTAGAACAGGATTATAGAGTATTTTCTCCTACTTTCCACCAGTACACACAATTTACAACTCACTATGCAGGAGAGATATATTCTTTTTTTTTTTTTTTTTTAAAGATTTTATTTATTTATTTGACAGAGAGAGATCACAAGTAGGCAGAGAGGCAGGCAGAGGGAGAGAGAGGAGGAAGCAAGCTCCCCGCTGAGCAGAGAGCCCGATGTGGGACTCGATCCCAGGACCCTGAGATCATGACCCGAGCTGAAGGCAGCGGCCCAACCCACTGAGCCACCCAGGCGCCCGGGAGAGATATATTCTTAAGTGAAGTTAAAACCCAATTAAAGGGTTTATGTTTATGTCCTTATTTGTAACTAAGGAACACAGTAGTGCTTAATATTTCTACACTCAAAAGATTTCCATTTTGGCTTAATGCTCCTTGTGCCCATATACCTATGAGGGACACAGATACATCTACATATAGACAGTCATTACCAAACAGGTATCTCTACTTTTAAATTCCAATTGAATTTTTAAAATTATTTATTTATTTATTTAAGAGAGAGCTAGCAGGGAGAGAAGCAGGGAGGGGGTGAGGAAGAGAAAGACAATCTCAAGCAGACTCTGAGCTGAGTTCAGACCCTGATACGGGGCTTGATCTCATGACCCTGAGATCCAGACCTGAGCCAAAACCAAGTGTCAGACACCTGATGGACTGAGCCACCCAGGTGCACCATCCGAACTGAATTTTTAAAAGGGGGAGCCAAATTAAGCTGCACTCTATCTAAGAGAATATCTAGAGACTGTCTGAGAAGTCTATAGTACTAACTGACAAATACACTTTATATTAGGACAACTTAACCAAAATGATTTTCTAAAATCATTGGAAATCTCTGTGGAAATTGGCACAGATAAAAAATATAGATTTTTTTTTCATAAATGTTAAAGCTTTCTCAACAACAAAACTCACTTCTTCATACAAAAATAAACTGTCACGGCAAAGTACAGTTTTCCTTGATTCTAAATATAAGTAACATTATGAATGGCCATTCTTAAGGGATTTCTGGAGCTTGGCTAGAACAGACACAAATTGTAACTTTTGATTTAGTTGTTAGTGGGAAGGGCAAGGAAGAAGAAATGGGTAGGAGAAAAAGCCAAACCCCACACATCTGATTTTAAGTCTTCTGTCCACCCAAATGCTAAACTCTAGCAGTTATTTATTTGTCTTCCTAAAAAAGAAAATACCATTTATTCGAATTTAAAAAAACAAAAGAAAGGAACAGTGCTAGCTGAGCTGTTTATATTTTTTCTTAACCCATAACACCTCACCATAATGCTTACATAGGCTAAAATATTTCTCAATGATTTCCTTTCCCAATCAAGTGTCATTTCAGCTTAATGTTCTCATGGTTAGTGAGAGAATTTTATAGGGCACTCAGTTCAGCTTCCCAGCTGAAAATCATGAAAATAAAAATTTGTTATGACTTTGAAATGCCATTTCTGTTAGCTGCTATTCACAGAAGCAGATGAACATTTTCAAAAAAAGGAAGAGGTTTTTCTTACTGTTGTTGTTAAAGAAGATTAAAAAAAAAAAACCCACAGATATTGTATGGAAATAGAGCTAAAAATGTCTGCTCTTTAAATTATAATATCTACTTTAAAATTATATAAGCACAATATATACAATTTTCCACTGAGATGAAATACTGTGATCAGTACCTAATATGTGAAATTTCCTACCACTTTAAGTTAGTCTTAGAATCTTTAAGGTACAAAAGAACATTGTTATTTCTAAAATACAATGTCTCTTCAAAAAAAAAAAATCCAACTTGGTAAATAATATGATCTCCATTTTCAAATGCTTGGTTGGTAAAATGCTCTTACATTTAGTAAGAAAGACACAACAGCCTGTTTTAGACAACCAAACTATTTAGGGCTTCTTGCCTAATTTAGACCCTGGGCATCTGGTTCTAGATGACTGACATTTAGATTCCATAATAATTTGACTTCCCATCCTCAATCCCACATCTGATCAAGGGGACTTTGCTTAAAAATGTTTCCTTACTTCCTCTTCTAGGTGGGTAAAATCTTGACTCAACTGTTTGCTCTCAATCCTATTCTCCCTGTGACTCATCTATTTAACTTATCAAAGTTATGTATCACCCTTCATCCACTTATTCTACACCTTCAGTTCTTTGTATCTTTCTTTCAAATGCCTATTGTGACCCTACACCACTGCCTTCCGTATTTCCCTCAGGGTAGAATGGTGGTTCTCAATGGAGGTAATTTTGCCCCTCTCCCGCCAAGGAGACTTTTCATTCCTTGGACATTTTTGGTTGTCACAGTTGGGGGCTGTTACTGACATCTAATGGATGGGCATAAAGGCAAGAGAGCCTACGAAACATCCTATGATATACAGGACAGGCCCCCACAAAAAAGATTTATCCAATCCAATATGTCAATAGTGCCACAGTTGAGAAACTCTGGGCTTCAGTCCCCTTCCCGTCACCCTGAGCCTGGCAAATACGAAACGGAAAAGCCACCTCAGAGATGACTTCAGACAGTCCTGGAGGCAGAGCTGTTGGACTGTCATGTATACACCTCTATCACTGTTTCTAGTTTATATGGCTACTCCCCGTCCATAATCTCCTGGTTATGTAGACACAAACACATACCCCTTCTCAGGCCCCTGCCTTATCAATGTTTGTGTCATTGGTATACAGCCTAATGTCTGAACAGAGTAAGCAAGTGATAAATGCTTTTGACTTGGCGGTTGGATGGATGAATGGATGAGAAATCCTGGGCCTTGTCTTACACTATAGAAATCCTTCCAGGTTTGGGGGGGAAAAACACCATCTTATTTACATGGCAGCTGTTATTTACTCATTAAATCATATACTGGGAGTAAAAACTAGCTCAGTTTCCCAAACTACAGTGATTCATACATCATCTTCCCAATGCTGCCATATCCTCATATTTCTATACCATGAGTCACTTAACATTAATTATGACATTCACTCCCTTTTAAAAAACTTAATTTATTGTTAGATTATCATAAATAGAAGACCAGCATCACCTCCCATAAATATAACTGTAAAAATAAATACAATAAAATTCTTGCACTCTGGCAGTCTCTACCTGATGGAGTAGCATCTGAAGGCTTGTGGTCTCCAGTTTTCTCTAGAGGCATCCCTCCATGTATCAATAAAAATCATCACACCTGTGCACCACACTTTGAAACACTGAACTAAAGTGATATGAGTGAATGAAGAAGTGAGAGTAGTGGTCATTCATTCAGTTGACACACATTTCATGAATGTCTACTAGATGTCGGGTGATGATGTATTTACTTGGATAAAATAATGAGTAACCCCAGTGATGGTCTTGATACCCTTAAGTGATGGAGGAAGCCATTAATGGATCACAGGAGCAGGCGTACAAAGCACCTGTAGTAAGAGTCGGAAGGTGCGATGCAAGGACTTCAGTAGGGCATGCAAACCAGTCATCAGAGTCTGGGGCAAAGAATGAATGCAAGAGACATTTTGGAGGTAAACTGAAAGGAAACTGATCACTAAATTTATTGGTGGATGGATGGCAGTGCATGATAAAGGCAGGTAGACTGTGATCTTGGGGAGACTGGGGTGGTGGTACTGGTCACATGAAATGGGAAATTGATCAGGACTCATAGATTAAGAGTGATGATGGATTGCTTTTATATGCACTGAGTTAGGGGATGGACAATTAAATAATAATGTCAAGAGAACTTATAAGTACAGGTTTGTGATCCTGTTCAAAATTCTTAAAGGCGAAGTCCTAGTTCCTTCACCTGTGAAATGGGGCTGATGGTACCATTTACCTTGTGTTTTTGGAGTCTAAATTCTTTTTTTTTTTTTTGAATGCTTACTGTATGCTGACAAGTTTCTGGGGCCTTGATAAGAAAAAAAAAATAACATTTTTTTAGACTAGGTACTAACTACATGCCAGACATACTGCTAAGCAGTATATATTATCATATTCAGTCCTCACAATTACCTGTAAGGCAGGTGGATTTTTTTTTTTTTTTCAATCCTCATTTTCCAGATAAGGAAACCAAAGCTTAGGGAGGCAGGGAAGCTTGCTCTATGACACCCAGTCATAAGTAGGAGAAGCAGGATTTGAACCCAGGTCTCTGTGAGTCTGGAGTCTATACCATTAATTGCTCCACTCTATGAGTGCCCTCCTATGAAGTGAGAATATGTGCATGACAAGGGTGCATCCTGAGTGGGCCAGGCAGGCAGAAAGCCAAACGTCAAGATGAGGAAGGAATGGGAACTGAGCAAGAGTGTGGGTTGTCCTTTCAAGGACTCTGTGTGGAAAACAAGGAGAAAATCACGTAACGTGAACATTTCTTCAGGGTTCCTATTCAGGGTAAAAAAGAGCACATGAGCCTCACCAAATACTGAGAAAAAGAAAGCAGATATAATGTCTAAGTGACATAGTCTCTGCCCATCTCAGGGAATACAGAGACTACTGGGGGTGCTCAAGGAGCATTTGGGGACTGGCTCTTAGAGTCCCCCTGCTCTAAAGAGATGGGAAAGGAGCTCTTCAGGCAGAGGAAATCACAGGAACAGAAGATTTGTACAAGGAGTTGTGTGTGATTGTATGAGTGTTGGACATCATTTGCTCCTCAAGAGGAGGCAAGGAACCCCAGGAGGTTAGACCAAAGAAGGCTTTGGGACCAGTGTCATAGAGGGTTTGGAGCGCCATGTTACAGAGCTCTGATGTCATTCTAGGGGTGGTGGGGAGTCATTTTACCACAGGGGAGACTCAGCATGTTTATAGATTATGAAGCTACTATTGGGTTTTAGAAGGCAACCTGTAGGGAAGAGAAGACCAACACAGTGGAACGCAGAACATGAAGCGGAGAGCGCAACGGGAAGGATCAGTAGACCTGGAAAACAGGAAGTATCATTCTATCTTTGCCATGAGAAAACGATGCTGAGGAGCCAAAATGATAGCGCTCACCCAGTATGCCCAGGCTGGATTTATGATGGTAACAAGGGAAAACAATAGCTAATATTTATTGGGCACAGTGCTGAATGTGTTATGCCTTGTGTTACCTCACCCTTACAATCATCCCATGAGGGAGGTAATATTTTTATCCCCATTCACAGATGTGGGAACTAAGGTTTCAGGTTAATACAGTGAAGGTCAAATAGCCCATAACAGGCAGTCCCAGGATTTACACCCACTGAAGCAGAGGGCTAGTCATCAGTAGTCTTAGCCAAAAAGGGCAGGCGATAGACACCAAGAGAAAGGGGTAGAGAAAAGAAAGTGCCAGGAAGAAGCACAGCCAAGTTAAAGCAACCTGAAGAACTGATATTTTTTTTTTTTTTTTAAAGATTTTATTTATTTATTTGACAAAGCAAGATCACAAGCAGGCAGAGAAGCAGGCAGAGAGAGAGGAGGAAGCAGGCTCCCCGCTGAGCAGAGAGCCCGATGTGGGCCTCGATCCCAGGACCCTGAGATCATGACCTGAGCCGAAGGCAGCGGCTTAACCCACTGAGCCACCCAGGCGCCCAAGAACTGATATTTTTTTAAACCCACAGATTAAAGTAGAATAAAAAACCGAATCTCAGTAAGGATTTCAACGATTAGGAGTTCAGTCACTTATAGGTGTCATATATCCTGGGAGAACGACAACTGAAATTACTTCTGACAGAGAGAAAACTGTGAATTCTAATAGAAATAAAAGAAACTCAGGCCTGCATCAGGCCTGAGGAAGCCAGAGTAATTTATCCCTGGCCTCAGGCAGAATTACCATAAACCATCCGAGATAGATACATTTTTTTTCCCGTTAAATGACTTTCAGAAAAGGAAGTTTTTCTGTAATTTTCTCTGGTAACTCATTGTTGTGTTTAATAATTTCACTGTCAAGAAGCTATTTCTCACACACGATTCTATCGTTTCTAATCCATTCCCACATTCGTTTCATGTGGGGCACGGCGGCTTCCGTCCACTGCAAAATAGACCTAACCACGATTAGGGTACGACGTCAGGCTTTCATCCGCTGAACTAAATGCAGTCATTCTGGTTTTTAAATATGGCCGGTCTGTGGGCGTAAAACAACCTTTAATTCTCAGTGCCTCTTCCTTGTCATCAAACAGCCCGGCTCCATGCGATAAGAATACCGCGGTGTGCAAACATGATGAAGCCCCATTTCTGTATCTCACGAGGATGGTGTGAGTGAGAGAGAAGTATTCCTATTGGGGGATGAGTTATATACCTCCACAGTATGTGAGCAACCTGGCACTCAGGGAAGAACGTTAAAAAATATCCCCTATTCTTGGGGCACCTGGGTGGCTCAGTGGGTTAAAGCCTCTACCTTCGGCTCAGGTCATGATCCCAGGGTCCTGGGATCGAGCCTCACATCAGGCTCTCTACTTTGTGGGGAGCCTGCTTCCTCCTCTTTCTTTCTCTGTCTACTTGTGATCTCTGTCTGTCAAATAAATAAATAAATCTTAAAAAAAAAAAAAACAAACATCTCCTATTCTCAAACGAACTATGCACACATGCTGAGCTCACTGGCATTAGGATTTGTGAATTATACAATATTGGAAGAGGTGAAAAGACACACATGTTCCAAGGATCATGGAACAAAAGCACTACCGCAAATACTAAATTTCAACTATCTCCAACACAGACTATTCCTGGAAAAAGAATCGGTCACATCTGGAAGTTAATAGGTACCATGTTCTAGGTGTACATCTAACTCCTATGTAAGGCTCTCAGTTTAGCTCAGTTGTGAATAAAGTAAACTTTATTTGTTCGTACTACTTCATTAAAGCGCCTTTAGCACTATCTTGCATATATAATTAATTGCAATAGTAATGTTTTCTTCGATCCAATTCAAGTGAATGCTATTGAGGCAAATAAAACGTCATAAAAACCAACTCCTGAAATCCTTGTCAATAGTATTTATTATGGTAAGCATAATGTTTCCTTTTGACATACATAATCTGAGGTCTCATTACTGTAAAGGTGGGCTCGGCCAGAAACCTACAAAGCACAAATGTCTATGAGTCAAGTACTTTGATAATTCACTCACGTGATCATTACTGACGGTCAATAATGACCTTGAGAATTTCTTAAGAAAATGGCCAGAACAACATAGAGAAAGTGTGTAAAAGATTCATTAGGAGCGGGGTTTTGGGGAAAGGATAGAAGTGCGGCTTAAATTCAGACATGAAGAAATGGAAGGTTCAAGAACAAGACGAAGGTGCAAATCATTCCTGGTGGAAGGAATGTGGGTTGAGGTCAGTCACAGTGAGATGAGCATTGGGAATTAAGAAAAGCCCATCCCCTTTCAGACTGTGACACTACATGGTATTTCAATGCTGTCAACATTTTATGCCTTTTCAACAAAAATCATGCCAGAAGTCTGTTTTTCTCCATTTATACCTTTAAGGGCTTGTCAGTAGAATTAATGCCATTGCTGGTCTTCAAACTTGTTAAGTAAGTCAATTTTAGAGTTAAGGGGCAAGTTCTAATAAAGGAGATAATCTTTTTTTACTAAACCAGGCTATCCAGAAAAGCTACAAAATACCTCAGCACACACGTTATTTGTAGCCTCTTAAATATATAACTCTTGGGCGCCTGGGTGGTGCAGTCGTTTAAACACCTGACTCTCAGTTTCGACTCAGGTCATGAACTCCAGGTCGGGGGATCGAGCCCCATGTGGGGCTCCATGCACAGAATGGAGACTGCTTGAGACTCTCTCTCCATCTTCCTATGCCCCTCCCCGCCCCCACCCACAAAACAAATACACAAATCTTAAAAACAATATGACGGTTAAAAATTACCCTAAATTTATACACACAATATTTGTTCATGGTTTTTAGTTTAATTGCTCACAAAAACCTTTGACTGTAAGGGAAAACTGACAAAATAGCAAGGATTTTAAAAATTAGGTACCAGATACATCTAATTGACTTGGTTGATTACGCACTAAATAGTACATGGGCCAACACGATCTATCCAGTATGCACACATCACTTAACCAACTTGAAGTCTGGTCAAAACAGCATAACAAGATTTCTTTGAAAAACTGATATTGAATGATACTGTCGACGTCTGATTACCTGGAGATAAACTGCACGCGATACCGTTAAGATTAAAAACAAATTCAGATAGTTTTTGGTTGGCTTACTTCTCTATCAAGTCCAGCTGCCACTGTGATAATATCACCCGTCTCATTGTTGATTGTAAACATGTTAGGCGAAGGGGTGCTTGGAGCCTGGGACAGGATTCTGTACCTCAGCATTCCGTTTAGGGCGTTTGGATCATCAGCATCTATGGCAGTGACCGTCATCACGTATGTTCCTAGAACAGGACATGTGGAGAATGAATGGTCTAGTCGGATCTTCCAAACAGATATACCCAAGAGATGTATTTGCCTTTTGGGTCGATCTTAATTTCACTTTCTCAAAACAAACATTTGTCATTTAGATTGAATGAAAAATCCTCATAAGAGGATTAATATCCTCACCTTAAAAAAAATACAAAACATGGTTTAGATCCTTGAAAGGAAAATTATTAAAAATGTATACATTTGTAAACACTCATTTTTCCCCATAACCTAGAAGTTCACTATGTGATTCAAAGAAAGGATCACTTCAGACCTTTATTCGTATAAAAGGCAAATAATAGTACAGATGCTATTAGCAATGTATTTTACGTCCACTAATACTTTCCCTTTGCCATATTTTCCTCTGTTATACAATAACATCGAAAATGACATGCTGGGCATGATTCTCCTCAAAGCCTAAGTCACCTTCTGAAAGTAAGCTGTGTGCGTAACGATGCACACTCCATTTACTCAGGTCATAAGAAACCATTCCATGCATTGCTGTTTTGGTACATTGAATAGGAGTTTGGCACTGTGGTTCATTATTTCCTAGGAGATTACAAGAGCGCTGTAACAAACTCAGGGACTTCAATTTATTAGATATTTTGGAAAGGAAATCAACAACGCATTAGAATCAAATAAGTTCAAACTAGCTACACACCCTGTGTAATTTAGAAGTAGAGAGGAAAGTAGTTACTATTTAGGAAGGTCTGTTCCGTGGTCTATTTATAAGAACTAGCATATAAAATTTTCCATCTCTAACCCACCTTCCTCATGAGTGCTCTGAGCTCAGTTCTATGTTAGAACCTCTCTGTGCTACAGTTTTGCCCCAGAATTCACGAAGGGTTGATCACGTTATTCAAATCTCTTTCCAGAGCTTGTCCCTTGAGTGAGACACTTTTGACTATGTGCCCATTCTACACCCTTATTATTATTATTTTTTAACTTCATTGCATATGTGCTTGCTTCCTTGGCTTCTATTTTTCTCCCCTACTAGAATGTAAGCTCCAGTAGGGAAGGGTTAGGGTTTGGGTTTAGGGTTCGGGTTTAGGATTAGAGTTAGGAACTAGGGTGTCACTGCTGTGCCCAGAGCAACAGAACAGAGTGACTAGCATGCAGCACAGACTCTATAAACATTTGCTGCATGAACAAATGAATGGTTAAAACAAAAAAAGTATTTTCCGGGACATTGATCCAAAATACTGATTACAATGCTGTTTAATTCAAGATCCTTACAAAGTGGTTACTGGAAATACATGCATGAAATGTCTTTAGTTCTTATGAACATTGAGTCTTTTATTTAAAGGATGCTTTGGTGGAAATTCATGATCAAATGCATAATACATCTACCTTTAATGGTTCATTTTTGACAATCTTCATGAAGGAGTGCTCTTAATAAAGTTAGAAACAACAGAAGAACAAATGAAAGAAATGATTTTAAAAAACAACAAAAAATAATTACCCCACATAAAAAAATCTTTATCTTCCCTTATATTTAGAATATGTATATAGGTATTGTGTTTTCGTATGTATATGTTTTAATATTGTTTGATTTTATTGTATTTTAAAATCCCAAAGAAAGCTACTCTGGAATGTGACTCAGGAGGAGCCAAAGATAGCTGAACTTCCCTCTCCAGCTCCCCTTCCCCCTACCTGAACTTCCTTTCTGAGGATACAGACAGGTACATTTGGAGCAAGAAACAGTGCCATCTAAGGCATGTGTGGTTCTATCTATAAACTGTGTAATCATAAAGGAGCTACGGGCATAAACTGGCATAGGTGACAAAGGTAATACATAGTACTATTTTAAATGGTGAGGCTCTTTTAAATGCAAAATAAAAATAATAATCACGTAGCTAATTAAATCTCTCTAAACACCAAATCAGCTCAGGGAGGCTGGTGAAACACGATCTTTTCCCATCTCTCTACCCACTGTTTTTCTTATCCACTAGTTTTTCAAACCAAATTGGCCTTCATAGCCTTGGTCTTCTGAAGTCTACAGTGTTTTCAGGACAGGAGTCTAAAATTGTCGTCAAAGATCCCTGCACGATGATGAAAGGCTTTGGCAACTCCTGTTTCTAGACTAGGACACTTTCCATGCCACTGGTCTAAAAGTGTGGGCTGGCAGAAGACATTAGAATTATCCCAAAGTAAATATCCAGTGTAACCACAGCCCCCTCCAAGCCCCCTCTCTGTTTTTGGCTTTACCTCACTATCTAGCCCAGGAATACCAAGTACCTTTCAGACTCTCCAACTGAGTTTTACTTGCTGCTCCGACTAATATGATAAAATCTGCAGTTTATGAACAGAAAGCTCTGGTCTTCTGGAGCTCACTTTTTTTTTTTTTTTTTTTTTTTTGCCGCACTGAGTTTATCAACGACAGTAGAATGAAAGGATCCCACAGATCCTATAATATAGAATCAGAGACTATAGTGTATGTATTTTAAAAAGTGGGAAGTGATTTTTTTTGCTTTGTCTCTTCTATCAATTTTTTTTCCTGTTATCTTCTTTTTTTCCTAAAATCATTTCGCAAGAAAGGAAATAACACAGAAAGGTTCACAAGATTTCTTCTCTTGTTTATAACCAGTGCTGACTTACATGACATTTCTTGAATCTTTAAATTATTATGTTTAAACTCACCAGGCTTTGACCCCTCAGGAACTGTCCCATTCCAAACCTGGTGTAAGAACTCTGGTCTGTTATCGTTCATATCAATAACATTGATGACAATGTCAATAGGGTTCTCCACTTGATTTCCATTAATATCCACTGCATGTGCCCTCAACTGCAAAAATAATTAGAAAACAGAACTATTTACTAATGTATGTCTCACATGAGAAGGTAAAATATACAATCACCATGCTATGAAAATAACGAGGGCGAACAGAGAAACTGAAGAAAAAGCTACTCTCCCCATCAAAATTTAAGTTAGCCAGGGGCACCTGGGTGGCTCAGTCTGTTAAGTGTCTGTCTCTTGACTTTGGCTCAGGTCATGATCACAGGGTCCTGGGATCAAGCCCCGTGTCAGACCCTCCCCCCGGGCATGGAGTCTACTTCAGATTCTCTCTCTCCCCCTCTGCACCCCATCCCACCAAAATAAATAAAACCTTTAAAAAAAAATTAAGTTTGCCAAACTTCATGTGATTAGGATAGATATAGCAGTAAGAGCCAACAATTAGTATTTGCTAGGCATTCTGCTCAGGTTTATGGATTTTAACTGGTTTGATCCATATACAAAAGAAAGAGGCAGAAATGATAGGGGCTTGAAAGGTGAAGAAACTGAGCTTTAGGGGGCACCTGGGTGGCTCAGTGGGTTAAGCCTCTGCCTTTGGCTCAGGTCACGATCTCAGGGTCCTGGGATCAAGCCCCGCATCGGGCTCTCTGCTTAGCAAGGAGCCTAGTTTCCCTTCTATCTCTGCCTGCCTCTCTGCCTACTTGTGATCTCTCTTTCTGAGTTAATAAATAAATAAAACCTTTAAAAAAAAAAAAAAGAAACTGAGCTTTAGAAAATCCAAGTAACTTTGCTCTGTCTCTTGACAGAGCCCATATCCAAAGCCAGTTCTGTCCAGTTCCCAAGTCCTTTTGCTAAATCTGTATATACGAGTCAGGGTAATTAAAAATGTACTGGGCACAGAGTAGTCGTAGAGATATAAGAACAGAGGAGAACTTAGAATTAAGTGTGCATAGGGAATTTTGACACTAGGTGGGGTCTTTTAAATTGTAAAAGTCACTCATAAACATTAAAAGTGTGTGAGTATGTAAGATAATTGTTCCTCTCCCAAGCTTGAGTTTTATGGTATTCGAAGAATTTTATCTTTTTTTTTTTTCTTTTTAAATAAATAGTCACTCCACTACTCTTGGTAGAATACCCTCAAAATCTTTTAATCCAGCGCACAGAGATCCATTACATTTTTTTCAGTAGCTGTGTAGTGTTCCGTTGAATTGCTTTTTTTTAATGGGATGCTTCTGTGGTTTTTCTGTTAAGTATGATGCTAGCTGTTGGATTCTGTTGGGCATGGTTCATCAAGTTAAAGAAGCATCAATATATCCTCTTTTTAAAAAAAAATTTAGAGGTTATCTAACATGAGACAATGCAAATTTTTATTATTGCCTTTTCAACAGCTCTAAAATAATCCTTTTTCTCCACTTATTTACTATATCACATATTAATAGATCTTTACACTGAAACATCCTTGCAATTCTATAATTGATTCTATTTTTTTATGAGTGTTGTTCTCTTCTGTCCTGGCGGTAAGACTCTGCAGCGCAAGAGTTTACCCCGAAACTGACCTGAAAATAGTTATTTCTCATTTTAACCACAGGAGTTCAGATAATGAGACTTCATACAGGAAGAATTATCTAGAATTTTTATATTGATATTCTTTATATTCATAAATCCGAGACACGTCTAATTAGAGACTGGTCTATCATGCACTATTTTTATAAAGTTTCTGTATTAATGACAATTTGTCTTTATGAAAGGTTCGGAAGTTTTACTTCTTTCTTTATAGTTTAGAACAATATAAAAAGCACTAGCATTAAGTGTTCCTGAAGGATTAAAAAAAAAAGCTGGTTGATGAAATGGTTGATGAAACAATCAAGTCCTTTGGAAGAAGGGAACGTTGAGTAGTACTCAAGTAGTACTCAAGAGTTTAAAAAAATTTTCTTTATTTTTACATCTACTGTGAGGCTCAAACTCATAACCCCCCAATCAATAGTCAGATGCTCTAAAGGCTGAGCTAGCCAGGCACCACCATCCCTTTTTAAGAACAACTCTCATTTTACTTGTTTAAGCTCTATATCCAATATGGGGCTTGAACTCACAACCATGGGATCAAGAGTCACATGCTCTACCCACTGAGCCAGCCAAGCACCCTTTAAAAACATTTTAAAATTTCTCCTATGCTTATTCATCTATTTAGATCTATAGGAGTCTTGCTCTACCACAATATCAATATTTTAACAATTTTCAAAACTTCAATAACTTAAGAAGTTTTTATAAGTGCAAAAATTCAACAAATATGTTACTGTCCAGTGTAAGAGTCTAAAAACAAACACAAAAAAAGTTTTGAATGACTAAGTATCAGTGATAAACTACTGGGAATACTAATTAATTACATGAAGCAACTGGCTATCTATAAAGCAAAACAAAGTACATCTAGATACTGCTCTCCTTTTAGTAAAATACACTTCACGGATGTTAAAAATATAGACGCCAAAATAAATAAATAAGTACAACAGATAAAATTGGGGAGATTAGAACAATCTCTAAAACTAGACTTTATGATAAACTTGAAAAACAATTAATTTTACAGTGCAAGAACTATAGCAGGGTAGATATTATTAACAAAGTTGAAAAACAAACAACAAAAGAGGAAAATATATGACAAACTAAACATTAACATCACAAATAGATAAGAGGTTCTTAATAGTAAGTATAAAGGGTAAACAATTCCCAAAGAAAATTCAACAGAGAGGGGCTCCTGGGTGGCTCAGTTGGTTAAGCATCCCACTCTTGATTTAAGTTCAGGTCATGATCTCAGGTTTGTGAGACTGAGCCCTGTGTTGGGCTCGACACTGGACATGGAACCTGCTTGGGATTTTCTCTCTCCCTTTTCCCCTCCCCTCCCCTCCCCTCTAAAAAATCAAAATTCAACAGAGAACAGGAATAGGGAATTCACTTTGATTAGATATTCAGATTAGGCAACTTAAAGCATTGAGATAATTTCTTTGCCAATGATAATTTGGTAAGTAAATAATGCCTAGAATAGATAATAGAATGGAGAAAATATATCTCCTATACAGTGGGCAGGCAATGCAACATAATACAACCATTCCAGAGAATAACTTCACTATATTTATTAAAATAATTCCAATTTTAGAAATTTATCCCAAGGATATAATGGGCAAATGTACAGAAAAAAAGTTCATTGCCACATTATTTATAGTTGCAAAGTAAAATAAAAAAAAACAAATTACCCAAATATCTACCCATAAGTAATTAGTTAAAATTATATTACATTCATTCAACAAAATCATTTGAAGCAATCAAAAATGATGCTATAAATAAATAACTATTTACTGACACGGAAAGATGCTAAATCTTTTGATTGCAAAAGTGACAAAAGCTGGTTTCAGAGAATGATGCCAATTTCAAAGAATACATTTATGAATCTATGCAAAGAAAAACATCTTACAGCCTATCACCAAATTGTTTAAAAAAAAAGAAAAAAACAGGTTGGTTTTATGTACTGACATTACAAATCATTTTACTTTCTCATTAGTACTGCATTATTTGGAAGTTTTTATAATGTGCATATATTCTGTCTAAAAAATGATAATTTCATTGCAAATTTTAGTTATTCATGCAGAAATTGGAGGAGTAATAAAGACCAACTTAGGTTTCTATATTAAACTCATGAAAAAATTGTTGAAATCTTGTTCCAGGAAATGTGTAAGCCTGGCTAAGAAAAAAAGAAAAGAAAAATGCCTCCTGGAATTTGATTAATATTAGGCAATTCTTGAGTTTTAAAACACTCACTTCAATTAATATTTTTAAATTGGAAAAATCAGTTTCAAATATATACATATTTTTAAAAATATGAACATAATAATTATATACAAAAGTGATAACTCAATAAGAAAATGAATAAAACAGAAAAATAAAGAGTGTAAAAATGAACATAAGAAATATAATAAGACAATATATCTAAGAATATATCTAAGAAGAGATTGCTCAGATTGGCAGATTGATGAAACCATGTGTTGGTCGGGTTATGAGAGAAAGGGAAATCTCAATTTCTGGTTGGGAGCATCTAAATGGCAGACCTTTCTGGAAGGAATACAGCCAACAAATAAAATATCCATTTGCTGAGACTATTTCATGGTAACAATCAGACCATGAAGAATAGGTAAAGATGACAAACATAGATGTCTACTGAAATTGTAAGAAGTTATCATTAAAATAATAGCCGACACATTTTATGGAATACTATGCAGTCATTAAAAGTGTTGTGATCTCTATAATTCACAGGCAATAATCTTTGACTCTTTGACTTCCTTCATGTTTATTTGTTCCTCTAAATCCTTAGCCACACCAACATGTAAAGGGTGAGGAGATTTTAGGCAATCTCACTTTCTTCTTTGGCACTGTTTTTGTTTTGTTTGGTTTTGTTTTTTACCTAAACGCTCATCAATTCTATAAAAACCATGAAATCATTACAACAAATTGAAAAGCTTATTTTTGGTATTAAACCTGTGAGTATCAAAGCTCTAAGACCCATATAAGAAGCGAATGTTAAACTACACAGTTAGAAGGGTATTAATACAACAGATTATCAGCGGGCTGAAATCTTACATGAAACCGGGCTATCAGCTCACGATCCAGAGGCTTGGTCACGGACAGCTGACCTGAGATGGGGTTGATAATGAAGATACCAGTCGGAGGCTGATCAGCTCCGGGCCCAGTTACACTATACCGTAGTGAAAGGTTTTTATCTCTGTCCGACCTGATCTGAGGATCAAGAAGACAATCATATTAAATGAGAGACTAAGTGAGCTCATTATCAGAAACAGAACAGGCCACACCTCATGCCCTTTTTCAGTTACAAACTTACAGCATCTCTTCCCAGAAAATCAGTCCTGTTTCTCTGTCATAAGCTTCAAAAAGAGATGTCACCTATCACCAGAAAGACTCGGACCAACACTGATGTCTAAAAGAGCAATCACTAGGAGCAGGGCCAAAAAGTCAAAATTAAGGAGTGTCAGTTTTTAAACTGCATCAAATTCTATCCACGGAAATTGTAGGTTAGAATATTTAACACAGGAACAGGTATCCAACTGAATTGAAATAAAACTTGTTTACCTTTTTGATTCAGTTAGGAGAAGAAATAACTGCCTAGGCCATTGTGTGAAACAAACTTACATGGGAATTCTAATATTATGGTTGAGCTCAGAAGTCAGATTTCTGCACCTGTGTCTTACTGACATTACTCACTGCAACCAAAGCTCTCCATGTCATTTTAAGGTGGTATCTATTACTCCAAATTCTTTATTAATAACAAAACACATAAGAAATCATTTTATAATACATTTATTTTTTGCTCTCAAAAATTACATCCACTCTAGGCTCACTGCCTTTCCCCCCAAATATAACAATTCCCCAGAAAAATCAGTTTATAGGTGAGAAATCATAGGAAAAGGCTACAGAAAAGAAAGAAGAAGAACAGCTCAAGGAGAGGGCCAATTGGCAATACTTTTGCAGGTGATAATAATAGATCTTTATGTATTAGGTAAGTACACTTCACCCAGTAACAGAATCTGGTTTATTAGTTTTCTTGTAAGGCAAAATTCTCTTTTTACTCATTGTCCATTAAAGTAGGGGGGAAAAAAAAGCCTTTATTTGGGGGCCATGTTGTTCATTGTTAAATTGAATTATAATGTGCATTAAAATAAAATATGCAATATAAAAATGACTTATAAAGACTACAACTTTCAGTAAGTACGTTTTGGAATGCTAAATTAATCGTGTACACAAACATCTAGATTCAAATAAATAAATACAGAATAACTTTGTCCTTTTTCCTTTTGCAATGAAACAATGGATCGCTAATTTTACCAAATATGTACACATATCTGTGATTTTTTTTTCTCCACATATGATGGCATACATTTGGAGTAACTGAAAAAAAATTACTTCTCAGATTTATAAAAGCCTATGGTTTTGCACAACCCCAGGGATTCTGTTAATGGTAGCAGAGGTCACTTCCTTTTTTCTTTTAAAAAACTCTCAAATGCACCTGGTGCTGGCATTCTCAGCAATGATTGCCCCTTTATTTCTTCTTTGGCTCAAAAGCTATCTGTAGAGGGCAAAGATCATCATGGAGAGCACAGCTGTCAGATGGGGAAGTGAAGGAAGGGTGTGTGTGTGTGTGTGTGTGTGTGTTTGTGAGAAAGGGTATGGTCTGGTTGTGGATGTATGTGGGAGGTACATATGCACACGCTCAACAAACTTCATTGTCTGTGGTGGATGGGACCCACAGAAAGCTCTACCTATATATAATCTGAGATAATAATTAAAAAAAAAAAGAGGCTCTGCACAACACTATAGACATTTCACCTATATCAAAAAATATATTTTTAATATATGTGGTAAAGTCTGTCTTGTGATACCAGAGACAAAAGCATTTCTAACATACACTTGACGCATGCCATGGAGATAATAAAAATTGTGCCAGCCTACCCTGACAAGCTCTTGAGGAAAAGGTCCCCTGGAGTTTTCTGGCAAGTTGATTGGAGGGATAACCCAGTCTCTCTTCTGCCTTTGTAGGTGGCCATTGTGCTTACTCACTTGTCTTGGGAATACTATTTCTTCAATTTCTTGTGATTCCTTTGCATTAAAATACAAGACATTGCTGAGTACTAGGAAAAACATTTTCTGAAAGATAGCAGTATCAATGCATACCTGACAGAACAGGGTTCACTGTTATGGACAAGAAAGTATGCCTGGAGGCCCTGTCCTCATCCCCCTATTAAAATAATAGGAAACACCGTAAATTTTGGGGGTTACACTGATCATTGAAGAATTGAATTCCAAACAATTTATTATGTGGCACAGCTGCGTAAACTATTAGTAGTTTCTATAAACCATCTTAGATAGGAGTTAATACTGAGCAAAATTTAATGGTATCCTTTTATATATCTCTCATTAGTTTAAACCACAGTTCAGGTAATGTGCTACTGTACATTAAATTTAGATCTTGATGTGCTAAAATATAATTTGAATTCCAAGAGAAGTTTAATACATACTGCTAAGGCATGTCTCAAATATTTATGACCCTATTAAATCCCACAGAATTAATGCTGTAATTATTCTAAACCTATGTCAGCCATGATGGATGCTGTAGATGACCCACTTTGCACAATGGGTATTAATCTCTGCTGGATGTCAACATTTTCTTCTGTTTCTCCTTATATCTGTAGACATTTTAGCCATTAGCCCTTGCTGCTTCAGTGCAAATATCCAAGCTAGTTTGCTGGAACACAGCGAATCATCAACAAAAGCATCTTTTCAGTCAATTAGTTACCAGTTTCTCACTCTGTATTCCCCAGATGACAGGATTTCCCTTAACAGTTAATAGATTAATAAATTACATTTTACATGATAAAAGTCTAACATTGGGCAAGAGAAAAATGATATCTTTTCCACTAATACACTTATTCATATTTGATTATGGGTCTGTAGGTTACACTTACCACTAAATAGCCAAAGCGAATGTGTGTATTCTTACCTCCCACAGTACAATAATCTACAAAATGTAATAGTTATACTTCATGAAATTACAGACTTCAAAAATAAATGATTGTGGTGCCTCCTTGTATTTGTTTCAAATTAACATGAACTAGAATATTCAGAAACTAACAGTGTTATCATAACTTTACTGAAGAAATTATTGCATCTTATTAAAAATTCCTAATATAGTGATTTATACGAAATAAGTGCTCAGTAAATGTTTGCTGAATTTAATCAAACTGTACTTTGTGGGAAGTGTATCTATTTCTTTCATCCTGGTTCATAGCAGCTTCCACCAGAGGGAGTATATCATTCCTTAAAGTTATGTCAGTTATATAAATAATTCATACTCCCCAATTTGATTATTAAGGGACAAGAAAAAAACCCAATACTCTACACTAGAAATGCTACAGTATATCTGTACTTCCCATTTAATAGACTTGACTTGTGACAGCTTGCAAAGAATTGTTTATTTGAGGGTTACATTTAACAGCTTGTAAAGCTTCTAAGAAATTTTAAACAAACAACTCCTAATTTAAATTAAGTTATAAATCTCGAAGTATAAACAGCCATTTCAAACACAATTTCAGATAGCTTACATATCCATCTAGTCTAAGTATCTTGTAAGATTAAAATAACAACAACAACAAAATACTATTTGAAGTGGCTGAAGTTGATAAAAATTCAAATACTGGCCAATGTGACATAAAGCAAAGCATCTATTTAGTCCCAACTGTATGAATCTAATTTTTTAAGGTAACTCCAAAGCCATGTTTGGATACTCTACCTTCACTGAATCCTCAGGGAAGGTAGGCTTGAGGCTCAATTTTACTGCTACTTGCCACTTTTCCTGAGTCTCTTTATCTTGGGCATATATCAGGAACTTGGCATGCTCAGAGGAGAGGGGAAAGCTTCTCACGGCGTACACCATGCCGTCTTCATCCACCTTAAAATCTGCTGGCTCACTGCTTTCATACTGGACTTTCCGTTTCCCATTGCAGTTGCTGAACTTCACTGTAAGAGAAAACAAACGTACAAGTCTGGTGATAATATAAATGCAGAAACATCTAAGTCTGAATCCCACTTAGGTTAAAGGATAAACACAGTAGGCATAAAACACAAAAATTTTAGTTTTACATTATTAAAGAGATTCTTATACTAGAGAATACCAGATTATGGTTCTGAGTTGTTCCCAGAATCTCCTTAGTTCCAAAGCCTTCCCCATCCCTTCACGTTCCGCTGTAGCCCTTGGCTACACCTGCTTTTTCTGCCATGCCTCTCCCTGAGATTACCTGCTGCTCCCTTAGAAACTCCCACTCATCCTTCCAGTCCTAGCTCGAGTCACTGAAGGTGGAACTATCCTTTGTTCTCTTCCTCATGTAGCCATCTGAACCCTACTGCCACAGTTTTATAGCCATTCCTGACATTCATGGTGAGATGAACGTCAGGGACAATTCTCTTAGCTATCTTGAATACGTTCCATATTTTCTGGCACATAGTCTTAATTTATACTTTTTGAATAAATTCTCAAAGAAGAAAGCAATAACTTCTATTAATGCCCACTACACTCTAGAATTACAAGACTGTAGTAGTAATTAAAAGGGGAATAATTTGCAATTTCTAGTCCTCATAGTGCTTATAATAGTTCTATGAAGGAGTAACAATTTGTAAATTTTCAGATAAATAAAAATAAAGATTTATCTCAAAATAAAGTTTAACTAAAAATATCTATGTCTTAAGAATAGAAAATCAAAAAGATTTCAGTATCTTATCTTTATCTTACATGTAATGACTTAAAATTGAAAAAAAATTAATGCTTTCTTAAAAGCAATGTCAATCAGCTTATGTCCCATTGGGTAACAACACGAACGTTAAACCACATGCTTATAAATGTAGGACTAAACACATTCAAGCCAGAGTAAAACTATAAAATAATAAAAATATTCTCTAAAGAAGATGATTTCCTTTGAAACCCTTAATCATTCTTTATGAGGAAAATTTCTCTCGGCATAGCAAAAAGGAATCAAAGAAAAACCAATTTTTTTAAATTTCTATAAATATGTGGTGTTATGCCCTAACCACAGTTACACAGGATACATTTTGGAAAGCAATTAATAGGTACACATTACAAAATAGAATCATATACCAGTTTTTGCATTTTTCAAGTTTCTAAGTAAATTTTTTCAAACTCCCACTCCACATATGAATTGATGAGTTCTTTTGTTTACATTAATATAAATTCACTGTGATGTGCACAAGATCACAGCCAAATAACAAGTGTGCTTATTTCCCTTAGTAACTGTAAGATCCTTGATAACAGTAATAAAATACTTCAACTACTGAATATGATCTATGTGGGAAATAGATCATTCTTCATTTTTCAAACATCTAAAAACAAAAATACAAGTTATATCTCACAATATATTATGTTATATCAAAATATTTGTCTTTGGAGTAGAAGTATCCCAAAAGATACTTATTTACCCCATCTTACTTGCCATGTGATTAAAAAGTGAAAAATGCGAAATCTTTTTTACAGAACAATGCCATCTACTGCTAATCTTTTATTAAAGACAAAATGAAAAGTAAAATCGATTTTGGGGAACCCTGCTGAGAAAGCAAAAGACTTTTATCATCTTTCTGTATAAAAACACCTTTTTATATCAAAGAAAAAAACGGTATTTGTGAACTTAAATACACAGAACCTAGATCAGACCTTCTGCACATTTTTGTCCCTTTTCACCACTCTAGAATGGGCCTCATCAGTGCTCGCTTCGGCAGCACATATACTAGAATGGGCCTCATCAATTCTCACCTAGATCGTTGCATTGGCCTCCTAGAGGTTTTCTCCCTGTTCCAGCTCTCTGAGCATCTTCTCCTAGACTAAGCATTTGTTGCTCAATCAGTTCTCCTTCTCAGTTACTATTCACAATATATTACATCTTTTTTCATCTGGTATACAATGTTCTTTCCACTTTTGGTCACTTGGTCTCTTTGGGTTTTTTGTACGTCATCTTCTAAAACATATTCTACCCAATCAGATTTCTCGGTCATTCTCCCATCTCCCTGCAGCCCATATCCCATGCTCACCACCTTCTCTGGAAAGTCCCTCCACCCCCATTCTCCATGCCACAGCTCCACAGCTCCACAGCCAGGCCGTCATTTGGGCAAACAGTCCACCTAGACGATCTTTAGAAGATAGCAGCCAATGCCTCATTTGCGAAGGCTTCACATTTTTAATTTTAATCTAATCTAACTTTAACTCTTATTTGTTTTTACATTTCCTGTCCACAGAAGCACTTATTTTTATTAGAATAATGATTATAAGAACTAATGTCTACTAATTAATGGTTTCGCGTGACTAGATCTTCTCTAAGTGGACTGTAAACTTATTTTGGCTTCCTGACAGTGAGTCTTGGTTCTTCTGCTTCCTAGAACACCTCGCAGTGACAGAGACAGTATAAATGCTCATTAAATTTTCACAGACCAGTTGTACAGGTGATACCTTACAACTTCTAAAAAACTTGAAAATAGGCAGGAAACACAGAAGTATGTCCAGCCTGCTATGGCAATTTTTTGTGTTCAGCAATCACATCAAAAAACCCAGGATCTTTAAGTCACTGACTTTGTATTAGGCTTTTGAGAGTGAAAGATAATGAATTAATATTTGTTGCATGCCAGGCATTGAACAAGATACCGAAGATTAGCTTATCTACGTAAGACTTAGCAATAACCTCCTGAAGTGGAAATCATTATTTCTGTTCTAGAAATGGGGAAAAAAAATTCAGAGAGCCATGCCATGGAAAGAAAATTCCATGCCCATGGCTGCCTGACTTTAGAGATTCTCCTACCAAAGCAAAAAATAATCCAACTGAACTCATGGCTCCTAAGTTATTGAAACCTAAACCTTTAGTAAACAGAAAAGACAAAGAAGTTCGATAAAAGCTCGTGAAGAGAATAATGCCACATTTAGATCTCCAAAAGTACCAGAGTAAAGAGCATTATTATAAAGAAGTCTTTAAGTTGGGGTGTACCCTACATGTCCCATAAAGGGGAGTAGCTGGGCCTCTGCAGGGGAGGTGCAGGTGGGCGGAGGGAAGAAAGGGAAATTCATGGTTAGTATTCCAGTGCCTGTGGATTCTGTTAATTTGGTACTCAGTTACCTATTCGAATTCAGGTGTCAGAATGATGCAGGGAAGGGAAAGAAGGCCTTTAAAGAAAAATGCATTTGCAAAGAAGGAAAAAAAAAAACAAAAAACCCCAAACCGTGTCTTTCCTGTAAAGGATCATGGAACATCCTATGAATGAGAAGTGGTTGACCTCAGGGAGTCTGACACTGGGGAAACTCTCTGAAGGAAATTGCATAAAGGTCAATTCCTTAAAGTCAGTTAAGTTTTCAATCACCCCTGCTCCTCACCTATGACTACTATGAATTGGTTTAACATATCTATTATTAAATTCTTCTGGGTTTTTTAAACAAATGTTAATCCGCATTTGCTCAAATGCTAAAATAAGCAACACTTTGGGGGAGTATTCAGGTTTAAAGAAGTGTTTTTCATTACGTAATTTCCTTTGTACATTCAACCATTAGAGTCAACACCTTGACTGAAAAAAAGTCCATTGCCAACTGAAAAAAATCCTCCTCGGTGAAAGCCTAGTCCTGACTTCATCCTGTGGTTGTGAGTTAATGCATGTAGAGTGCCTGGTTCATGGTGACATGCTTCGTCTGTGAAAACCACATTTCACTATTTTCAAGTCACACAAATTAAGAGGCTTACTAGTTTCAATGGGTGTTCCAAGCTGAACTGTGTTCTTCAAAATTCCTATGTTGGAGCACAGACTCCCAGTACCTTTGACTATGACTGTAATTGAACATCTGGTCTTTATTTATTTATTTTTAAGATTTTATTTATTTATTTGACAGAGAGAGATCACAAGTAGACAGAGAGGCAGGCAGAGAGAAAGAGAGAGAGGGAAGCAGGCTACCTGCTGAGCAGAGAGCCCGATGCGGGACTCGATCCCAGCACCCTGAGATCATGACCTGAGCCAAAGGCAGTGGCTTAACCCACTGAGCCACCCAGGCGCCCCTGGATATACTGGTCTTTAAAGCAGTAATTAAGATTTACAAAGCTCATATGAGTCGGCCCTCATCCAATAAGACTAGTGTCCTCATCAAGGTGAGGAAATCTGGACACAGACATGCACGAACACAGAGGAAAGACCATGTGAGGACACAGCAAGAAGGAAGCCATCAGTAAGCAAAGACAGGCCTTGAGAGAAGTCCAATGTGCTGTCATCTTGGTCTTGAACTTAGACCTTCAGAGCTGCGAGAAAATCATTTCTGTTGTTTAAACCACCTTGTTTGTGGTCTAACACAATGGATAATGTGTAGATTCCAATTATTAACCACTGGTTGGTGTTTATTGCCTATTATCTTGTTTCACTTACGACTTAGATGCAACTAAGAATATTTTCTCAAATTTGACAAAATTCTCTTCTTGAAAGAACAACTGAAACTTATTCAAGACGATTTTTTTTTTTACAGAAACATAGATATTAATGAAAAAAATAGTGGGAAATGGCTATGTTATAGAATTAGTTAAATCACTAATTTAATTTATAAATTAAATTTACTTATAACATTTCAAAGGAGTTTTCAGGAGGACTATAAAAAATTCATGTATAAAAAAGCTGGCTAAAAATAAAAGAGAGAGTAGGTAGAAGCCATTTGTAAGGAAGAAAGAGACATCCAAGGGACATGGCTTGATTATTAAAATTAGATTTAATATTTAAATTTCAAGATGAGGAAAAGAAGGCAGGCAACAATCATAGACATGCTACTATTGTTAGAATACATAGTTCACTGGAACCAAGGCGTTCCTGTTATTAAAACATTTTCCTAATAAATGGTAGGTAAGGAACTTTGAGTAACATAATGCACAAAATTTTCAACTTTCATCTTCCAAAACATGAAACGGTTTAATCATTTTTAAATATATGGCTTTTTAAGAAAAGATGATAAATTTATGTTGAATTAAAATGCATTCTTAAGCAGTGAAACTATTCTATGTGATAGTTTAATGGTGGATATGTGGCATTCTGCATCTGTCAAAACGTGGGGAACGCACAGCAGAGTGAGTCCTAATATAAACTATGGATTTTAGTTATTCATAACATATCGTTATTGGTTGCAACAAACGTGCCACCCTAATGCAAGATGTTAATAATAGGGAAAACCTCCTTGCTGGTGATGATCTAACCTACTATATTATTAGATATTTGAGAGGGAAAACTGTCAATATCCTCAGTCTCTCATAAACACGAGTTCCAGTGAATTGCCTCCAATGGATACTACTTGGAGCTATATAATATAACTAAATCAATAACTTGACATAAATACCTCAGGCATGAAGATGCTGAGTTGGTGTTCCACAAAAGTCATAATTTCCTATTAGACATGTGTAATAAAGCAGAAATTCTGTTATTTTAAAAATAATCAAGGAACTTGAAATATTTTTCCAACAGAATAATCTCCCTTACATTAAAACATTAAATACTTAAATACTCCCCTAACTCAAAGTAGAAACTCCAGAATTTTGTAACACAGGAGAAGGAAATAAATTTCCTTAGAAAACTAAAAAAACAGGCTTGATCCATTGGATTATTCAATTTTAAAACAACTCTATACACAATTAAATATCTGAGGCTGAAAACATTACAATATTAAACAAGAAATTTATTATTAGAGCTATTGCATAGTTTTCCTATTTAATATGTAGTTACTGTGTTCTAGCCTACATAAAACTTTGTTAACATGGTTAATACAAAATTAAACATCAGGGAAATAATTATTTTAAAGTACTTTTTGACTCTTAAAGCTATACCTCAAATTAATTTTAACCATAAAGCCATAATATCTTTATAAAATATTAACAGGAAACCACAGATCTTATATATTAAATGCATTACTACTTAATAGCGCTGCATAAACCATACGAATGAAAATGTGCAAAATACTCACCTGTGACTTATAATTTTTGCTCAAGTAGAATACAATTGTAAGAGAACACTGCAAAATATTTTTGTGCCTAAATATGTCTTCACCTTATTATTGTTTTTTTTCCCCACATTAATTGTTACTTTTGAAGCATGTTGGGACAACAGAAATAGTTTCACAGTGCCAAGAGACGTTCTCCTTCCACAGATAAAGAGCAATATTAATTAATGAACCGGACATCTAAATGTGAGTGCAGAAGGTAGGGAGGAGCTGTCTCAACAGTAGGGATTTCGCTGTGCTTTTACTTAACAGATTCCAATGGAGAATGGTTACCATGTGGCAAGTTTACTTACAGATATGAAAAACCTGCTTAGATATTCTTTTGCTACCCCAGGCCCTTCCTGAGTTTCAATCCGGGGAACGACTCTTCCTGAAACCTTTAGTAGCCATTTCAGGGTGTACCAACCCTGTCTGTACCTATATAGTGGGATCTTCTAGAGGTAGCATGGGAATGTCCATTTGGACCTTGGTGGAAAAAGTCATTACATGTTCTTTATGGCATATAATTATAAGAAGAAAAATGAAATACAGAAATTTAGTTACACATATGGACTATTAAACATACATAAACTTCCAAAATCCTTTAAAATTCTTTAATGCTCGAAATGTGAACTTGTTTTTGTGAGATACCTTTTTTATAACAAGTCTTATGATTTGGATATCAAATTCTTGATAATTACTATCAATGAAAGCTTTACTCCCAAAAGTTGGCTGTAGCAAATGATAGCAAAGAATTCATCACTTTTTCTCCAACTGGCAGAAAGTTCTTTCTTGGCATGAACCATGAGGATTTATTAAATTTCACGGTCCTTCCTTTTCTTGCACTGACAAATATAACATCAACATTCCTTGTGGAAATGCAAAAGCTTTTCAAATGTTGTCATATTAAGTATTTAAAAGTAATGATATAACTTGACTTCAAGAATACACAGGTATTGCTCTAATAGTCTTAATAATTTTTCTCTATGGTTTAAAAATATAACACCACCTAAATATCACAAATGAATCATTTTAATCCTCTTTCCAGCGTTGAATTTTTGCTTCAAATCCATAAACTCTGACTGTGTGTAATATTTTTTGCACGGGTTTTGCCGTTTTCAATTAAGTTCATTCAGGTGCTCCAAAATGTCAGGTAAGTAAGCTATTTTCTCAAGTGAATAACTCTCCTTCAACAAATCTACAGTGAACAACATTTGAACACACAGTCATTTTTCTATTAGCTAATAAACTCCTGAAAAAAAAAAGTGTCCTTTGAACAGCTTGTGCACTTTGCTATATATCAGCAAATATGGTATTCCCTTATCTTTGCACAAAGCTGGAGCCATTTATTTTCATAATATCAGTTTATGTGGATTTAAGATTTATGAGCAATCTTCTATGTACAAGAGCTTTTACATGAATAAAACCAACAGAATCATGAGGTTCTCAGATTAAACTCTTGGTTTTTACATCTTCATGCCATTTATAGCTTTTTTAACCTTTATGTCATTAGGGCCTCTGCATCAGCCTCGTGTCCTATTTGCTTACCATCCTACTATAAAATATTCATTTGTCTCCTTGAATATATAATTAACATAAGATTGTTTTGCCTTTTTTTAATCCAGAATAGAATAATGCTTTCCAGGGAGTCTAGCTGCTGCTATTAACTGATATATTTTTTAGTTCCTTAAAGTCATTGACGTGGAACTATAACTTTTTTGATTTAATGATCTTTTCGATTAATGCTGTCACTACTATATGTGATGTGCCATCACCACTCCTCCTAACTGTAGTATTCAAAAGTGGCTCATTTTCTACTTCTCCGAGTGTTGATGATGGGTACATAGGCTGGTAAAACAGGGATTCTGCATGTGGCTTAAAGCATCAAATAGGAAATGCTATAAATGACTTTAAGAGCTTGATCATATAGTGCTGTACTCAAACTCATGAGGAAATGTTCTCCTTCCTGTATAAGAAAGTGCAACATTTCTGCTGCCCAAAATGGCTGGTTGGGGATACAGTGCCCACAAATTTTGTCCTGCATGTGGCTTCACGTGATCATTTCACATTAAGATGTTTAGACCCAGTGTGAGAATAAGGATAAGAACACATGAATTCCAATTATGGGGAATTATTATTATATTATCTAATTAATACCTTAAATATTTGAATGGGTTCTTTCGACTCTAAAGTCCTTTAAGCTTTCATCCCAAATTATCCGTTGGGTTGGAAAAGTAAAGATATATAAAAATGCCATCTAAAAACAAACTCTGGCATGTATAACTTCAGAAACCTATTTGTAAAACCTATTTGTAAAAACCTACATGTAACAAATATAAATAATGTACTAAGTAATATTATGAAATTATATAAAACAATATGATATACAAAAAAGTATGTAATATACATTATGTGTGTGTGTGTGTACACATATATAGATATGGTCTTCTGCATTTTTAAAATACTTTAAAATAAAGACAGGAAGTATGCCTGGGTGGCTCAGGTAGTTAAGCATCTGCCTCAGGCTCAGGTCACGATCCCAGGGTCCTGAGATCAAGAGCCTCGTTGGGTTCCCTGTTCAGTTGGGAGTCGTCTTCCTCTCCCTCAGTCCCTCCCTACACTACTCTTGCTCTCTCTCTCTCAAATAAAATCTTAAAAAAAAAAAAAGACATGAAAAACTTTAAAAACTAAACATCCTGTAATCTAAATTAGAATGTAGAGTATTTACATTCACGTCATTTAAAAAGTATAGAAAGTGTCCAAAAATATTCTCATATATATGTATAATCAAAAAATATTTTTGAAACAATCAATTTCTGGAAACTATAGTCCTCTTTAATAAAATAGTAAATTTTATATCCAGAAAAAAAATTATTCTAGCAGATTTGATTCTAAAAACCTATATAAATTTAAAATAATATATACACATTAATTCTAAAAATCACATAAAAATTCTTGATTTCCATCAAAAATAAGACTTTGACTAATTGTAACCTTAAATCTAACAGAAAGAAAGAAAAACAGCAGCAGAAGAAATACAAAAAAAGAAAAAGAGGGAAAGAAAAAGAAATAAGCCACTGAGAAAATTAACAAAATTGGCCCCTGAAAAAAACATAAAAAGTTAATTTATAGATACCTTCTATTTTAGAAGCAAACCGGGAAAACTATGAGTAAAAATATAAGCAAGTGAAATGGAAAAGATAATTAAATGGAAACTCACATAAAAGCTTCACTTAGGATAAGCACACGGATACAAAAGTAATGACCAGAAAACCAGATTCTGTGGGGAAGGGGACATTTTGTTCCAGCTCCTCCAGCGAGGTCTTGTTCAATGAAAAGATCTGGGGAAGTGCTATGTGTAGACTTAGGTCTACATAAGTCTTACTCAGCCAAACAGAAAATAATAAAAGTAATAAAAATTGTCAGCAAGTTTTTAGAGAAAGCCATAAAGGAGCTTTCAAATACAATGCTAAGTGTTGTGAGTTAACTTACTGAACTGTTTTATTATAAAAGTGCCTTCACATCTTTTTTAACATTATAAAAAAAGTTCAACCATGTGTATGTGTGGCACAATGTGACTCTATTCTTGGCTTTGTGGTTGGGAAACACTGATTTATTTTGCCATACTTCTAAAATAGTAAGTCTGCCATAGGCATTACTAATTGATCACCAATATTTTCAGTTTTTCTCCTCTTCATGGACATTCAAAGAGAGGATACTCTTCATCTCCCTTGACCTTAAGTATGACCATGTGGTTTGCTTTGGCCAATAAAATCTGGGGACTGAAGTGACATACATCACTTTTCAGCAGAAGCATTTAAAAGTTGATACCCTCTTTCCCAGCAGTGGCAATGATTAAAGGTGTCAAATATGTATAATACAATACCCAATTCCCCAGGATGGGTGAGCCACTCTGTAGGGAGCTTCTCTGGAGAGAAGGGGGGTAGGTCACCTGTTCCAAAATGCACTTCTCATGAAAGAGAAAGCCTACCATGTCTGACAAAGCCTCACTTGCAGTGACCTGAAAGCTTCTTAATGCAGTAGAAAACTAGGATGAAGTGTCTATGAAACAAAATAAATTGGAATCAAACTTAGTGTAGATTAACACAAAAATACCTCTTATTCCTGAACCTCTTGGTAGTTCCCTACCAAAAGAGAAAGATTTTATTATCATGTTCTCTAAAATGTTATGAAACCTCTCAGAGAAACTGTTATTTCATTTCCTTTCTAAGTAAAGGTATGTAATATTAACTAACATCTGTATGCAAGTTGCCACAAATAAAAGGAAGGAACAGAGCTTTGATATGAAATTGAAAAAAATCAAAACAAGCAGCAGAAATGATATAGAAAAATGGCTATGACATTAATATGAAATTTGGGTTTTCAGCAGTCCAATAATGATATGCATGTAATTTTATGTATTGCACTATTAGAAGAGCAGTAAGATCATTGCATTTTCCTTTGCATGCATTCTAATAACTCAAAAAATTTAAAGGTGTTCTTCACTTCATTGATATTCTTCCTCTAGGCATCTCTATGCATGAAATTCAATGAAAACATTTTTTTTTTTACAGACTCCACCTAACATAAAATTATCAGTGCTCAGGCAGAATGATTCTCCTTTTTTCTGCAGAGTGTGCCCATTAACAAATTACACTGAAATATCACTACCTCTAATTAAATTACTCTGACAGAGCACAGGTTGTGTTGAAGTTCCTTTTCCAACTATGTGATTATCAATCTCTGAAATTTCATGCAATTTAGTTCTTCTAAATTTAGTTATCAGGCTACTTATGTCAACAAAGAAGGAATTCTGATTCCTAATTTTTGTGATGGGTTTCTACCAATTTTTAAAGAAAACAGAATTTCATCATAAGTTTTACGGAAAACAGAAGTTCTTGCTAAAGGAAAAAGCAGAACTAAACTAGTCGCATATCTAAAGCAATTTCGAAAAAGCGGCCCTTATTTGTGCCCCAGAAACCAGAAAGAGCCAATGTTTCCCCAGAATGCCCGGCTTGCTGTGGCAAGGAACAAAAGGATGTTATATGTTTTGTGAAACTTGAATAAAAGAACGAGGTACACAGAACATAATGTTCATTAACCAAATTAGCCCTAATGGCATTATAGGATATCACATTAACTGAAATTAAAATCCATTGAACTATTGCACTATTAAATCCAAAACCATTTGCTGATAGTAAAGTTATAAAACAAATAGGATAAGATTTTATCCTAAGTATGTAAAACAATATAAGGAATACTACTTATTCCTTTACTGGCTATTAGGAGAAAAAGATCACATATGAAGAAATAACAATGTATTTAAAATAACTCTTTTTTAAACAAAGAGATTTTATTCATTTATTTGAGAGAGGGAGAGAGAGAGCACAAGCAGAGGGAAGGAGGCAGCAGAGGGAAAGGAGAAGCAGGGAGAGTCTGATTCATGGTTTGATCCCAGGACCCTGATCCCTGGGATCATGACCTGAGCTAAAGGAAGACACTTAACTGACTGAGCCACCCAGGCATCACTAAAATAGCTCTTGAAAGTATAACATAAAGACACATAATTCAAAGTTTAAAAGCTAAATTCCCAATTATTATTGCCAATCCACATGGAGGATGTATCAGCTCCCCAGCCACTATAAAGAACTGTATAAATAGTAAAGTTGGACTTTCTACAGAATACAAACTACACAAATATAATAAAAGCACACCAAAACCCACACGATGTTACACATATTATTTCTAAAGGCTACTTATACTTTCTGAACTAGCAACATGATATGTATTAAGTATTTTAAAAAGGCAGGATCCCATAAAAATTTCATCATTTACTACTTTTTTTCATAAATCCAAGTTATCAGAAATAATTACATAAAACCCCTAAGTTGGCAATAAAATTTAAGTAGAAAAACAATTAAAAAATTCTAATAAAAATTCAATTAATGTGTTTCTGCTTGAGAAACCTCACCATATAATTTGGAAAAAAACATGGTCTCCCAGTGGAACCCAAGCAGCTCAGGCGGTTGGGCATCCAGCTCTTGGTTTCAGCTCAGGTCACAATCCCAGGGTTATGGGTTCAGGGCCCGCCATCAGGCTCCACACTCTGCACTGAGTCTGCTTGTCCCTCTCCCTCTGCTCCTCCCTTGACCTGTGCACACTCTCTCTCAAATAAACTCTTAAAAAACAAAACAAAACAAAAACATAGTCTCCCAGTCTATCCTATTACTATTATCTCAGTAACCCACTGTCTAACTTTTTAAAGAATTCCTTTATAAACCCTAGAAAGCTGTTCCAGGAACATGAAAGTATTCCTCCAACAACCAATACAGATAGCATTTCTTAGATGCAGTTCAGCTCACTCTGGTCTGTCACAAAGAGTCACAAGGAAAACAAGGGCAAGGAACCTATGACATATAACCTAAAAAAAGACTATGTTTTTAATGCGTTAATATAATGGTAATAAAGGACTCTTTGAAGATTAAGATTTTACACAAATATATACACGCTTTAGTTGAGTAATACCCATTTTAAACTTTTTAAATTTACATATATTTATATATTTATATTTACTTATATGTAGAAATACATTTTATGCCTATTATTAAATGTTTATTAATGTGTCCCAAACTGTGATTCCTTTCAAAATGCTGTCGCTTAAAACAAACGAACCAACAAAAAATAAATAAAAAAATACTCTCCCAAACTGTTCCCTCCCTCTATCGCAGCTTGAAATGATCATCTACCTCAGGGAACCCACCAGCTCAGCAGTCTGAAGAGCCGGGCAAAAATCTGCTGCTTCAAATGACATTAATAAGCCTCATCCTCATTAATGGGTTGACACTTCCTCTTGGAGAAATGATTACGTTTCTATTTCACCATTCTCATTAATTATATCCAACTGAATGGGATTAATTATCATGTATTGTAAGTTTATGACCATCTCACGTGTACTCCACACTGTGTAACTTATCTAGAAACATTGTAGGTGCATGAGTGTTCTGTCCAGGAGCAACACCTCGTACCAGTCCCTCCCCACATGAATCCATAGCACTCACAGTCCAACCCTTAGGTATACTTATGAAGGGTCAAGATAGCTTTAGAATTTTATAGAGATAAAAGATCTTGCACATTTAATTTACCCCATGAAAATACATGAGCATGTATTATTTTCATTACATTAACCATGATGATGTCAAGGCAAATATCCTGTGCTCTTATTATTGGCTTCCAACTTTACCGTTTGCCAATCTGTATATATTAGCTATAATAAATCGAGTTAGGCTAAAACAATATCCTTAGCTTGTCCTGAGAAGCAGATGCAATAGGCAGACTAGTCTGAATTATATCTTTTGCCTAAAAGCCTCAGCAATACTAATGCTTTAGGATAATATATTAAAACCCTATTTTTTAAAACATTAAAATGTTTAAGATGCCTGACTTTCAGAGGCATGAAAGTGAAGTAAAACAATAGATGTAAATAAATGGGACAATGACAGAAACACACACACACACACACACACACACACACACACACACCTAACAGTAATAATGAAAGATGTACGAAATGTGAATTTTTCATTAAAAGAAAATCCTCATTTTTTAAAAAAGACAGGTATAAAAACCAAGACCCAAGAGAAATGCAAGGGGTGAGGGAGATTCCGAGAGAAACAGTGTGGCACTGGGTCCATGTTCTTGGTGCACTATCTTTGTTCCAAATACATAGCCATCATAAAGTATAAAGAGTTTAAACAAAATGAGATAAAATCCAGGCAGGCTCAAAAACAAGATGAATGTCACACTAGATCAGAAGTGAGCTTAATGTGAATTGTCACCTGGACAGGAGGCAAGAAGGGATAACCAAAATGCAGCTTCTGTGAGGTAAAGGCACTTGAGTGTGACGAGGACATCAGAATATAATGCACCAAATGAAATGATCTTCATGGGCCATTTTGATTTCCCAGATCCCATTTCCCTTTCCTTCTTCTCTGGAGGATGCTTCAAGGATCAGGCTAGGACCTTCACTTCTCTACATTCTCACCCTAGGTGATTTCAACTCGCCCCAAGGTTTTAAAAACCACCTGGACAAAAATGAGTATTGATGTATCCATACTTTGCTCTCCTGAGATCTAAACTCCTATATCCAACTTGCCATCTCCAGTTGGATATATAAAAGGCAACTCAAACTAAGCAGGTGTCAAAGCCAACTCTTGGTTTCCTCCTGCCCCAAAAAAGGAAGCATGGTGAACAGTGTCACCCCACACCCAAATAAATGCTCAGACTGCAAGTCTAGCTGTTGAGTTTGACTCCTTATTCCCAGTGTCAATCTGAAGATCCTATCAGCTCTACTTTCAAACTATATCCCCACAATAGCTCCATGACTATTGTCTTACCATTAGCCATTATCGATGACTCATGACTAGAGCCTCTAGCTGGTCTATCACTTCCACTCTTCATAATACCTACAGTGGCCTTTTAAAAATATGTTAGACCATACCCAAAGGCTTCCTATCATACAGAGAATAAAATCCTTAACAAAAGTCCTCGGCCCTGCAACCTCTCACCTTCCTTTCCTCTTCTCCTCACTCACAAGACCCCTATTTTGTGATTCCTCCAACAAGCTTCAAGTCCTTGTTCATATGTTTGAAATATCTCACAATATAGGAGAGAAAGAAAAAATAAATAAATAAAACAGGAAAGAAGCAAGACAACTTGGAAAACTAACTGTCCAGGTAAAAGATCATCAGGTTTGTTTTGGTCTTTTCATAAGCTTTATTATTAAAGTTACCTTATTTTTCCAACTTTCTTCCCTTTTTTTCCCCCTTTTCCATATCATGTGGTGATGATATGGTGATGATATGATGGTAGTGGTGACTACCAACAAATGATTAGAGTTGACTTTTTTCAATCAGACCAATTAATGATTAAAAGGTATGTGAGACCCTTTTTCATTCATTAGCTGGTTTAACTAGAGATAAGTGATATGAATCATTGAATGCATAGGGAGGGGTGTAACATATCATGCTTTTTAGCAAGAGCTAAGCAAATACAGGGCAGCAAACAAAAGTGTTTTGATGTTTGTAATCTAGTAAGGGGGCTAGCCACCAGAACATAGAGCCACAGGTGAGATTACCCCAAGCCCGTGTTCAGCTGCACCACATAGCCTCACAAACAATGCTGGAATTTGAAAACGTGCAGGAGGAGTGAAGGAATTCCAACTAGCTTGAAGACTTGTAGAAGGAATGGAAGAAATTCCAACTAGCTCTTCAGTAGTAAAGGACAAGGTCAAGGACAACAACCTTCCAGTGTTGAGCCAGGGTTCATTCATATGCATATTAAGTCTTCTCAAACTGGGGACTGGGAAAAATTAACATAAGCCTGTGGCCTAGGCATCTCAACCACCAGTTATAATCCTGCTTCAATGAGAATGTGTATACCATGGCTCTCAATACAAGGAAACAAAAGCAAAGGTGGATATTGCACCCACTTCCACAGATCCAACAGCAAAGGGTAATTATTACACCTTCACTTGTTGCGTATGTATGTGTGAATCCATTTATCCATCTACATGGAAAAGGAGTGCTTAGCACTAAACTCTGAACAAAGCTCTTGTCAGCTCTCTCATTACTGCTCTTTCTAAGTCAGGAGTTCAGGGTTCAGAATGTTTGTGATCTAATATCTCATTTGGATAGCATGTTGAATAATCCAAATACTTTCATGTCCTCCCCCCCCCTTTTCCTGTTCATACCATGCTTTCCCACCTTTACACATAGGGAAACAAAAGCCTACAGAATGTGAGTGACCTGGTCGCATGGAAAGTGACGGCACAGCTGCCTGAAATTCTGGGGGGCAGTCTGCAAAGAACACACTCTAGTTTAGGACCAATGGAAATTTCCAGCTCTTGTTGAATTGCCTGCACTGAATAAAATTTAGCCAAATGATTCCCAGTCTTACCATCTATGGTGACTACAGAGATGGAAATGGCAAGATCCCTGATGTCTAGGAGTTAAAATTTAGGAGGAAATGCCTTTAATAACTAATAGTCAAGTAAAACAATATAAAACAAGGTAGGCTAAGCCAAAAGCTCCCAACAATTATGTTTGAGGGGAGGAAGAGAATTTCACTGAACACAATGCAAATGGCAGCAGACTTTTGATCTGAACATAGAAGGAAGCACAGGATTCCAAAAGGCTGTTGGGGACAGGGAAACAGTGGTGGCTTCAGCATGAATGGGGCATGGATCCCCAGGATGATGGCCCCTTCCCAAAGGCCATGATGTTGATGTTAAGAGCAGTGCCTGGATCACAACTGTTCCTCACTCATTGCCTTTGTTAAAGATGAGTATTTGTAAAGGATTTTTTTCTAGGGCGAATCTGTTTGGCAAGGTGTTTGTATGACATACTATCTTTGTGGAGTAGGAATATTTACGGACTCGAGTCTCTACTGCAGTATTCAGGTAGACTGAAATCCATTAGGTTGAAAGAAGAAAAGTCAACACAGGCACAAACTAAAGATAAAATTACTGATGCAGATGAATTGGTTTACAGAAGTTAGGGACCGTGTGTGTGTGTATAAGACGGTATCTGATAGTAAGATTAAGTGTTAAAATGTAAATGTCATCGTAGTTTAGCATTTCCCCTTTTCCTGAGCCACGGGTTAGATCTATTAATATGAGGAAGACCATTAGTGGTACTTTTTAAAACACAAGAATTATTAAAGAATACACAATATAATATGCAAGATGTGATTATAAAGAAATGGGATTAATTCCACAAGTCACACAGAAAAATCAGATTCATTACATAACAAGCACGCCTTGTGTAAATTAAAGTCCAACCAACGGGGCACTAAATATGCACTTTAATTTAGAGTACAATACAGAAGTAACTTTACCATCTAATGAGATGAATTATTAATGAAGCTAAAAGATACTAAAAAAAACCTGCTTGTATAAAGGCCAACTCTAATCTCATGTATTTTATAAGTAATCTTCAATAATACATTATC
Organism: Neogale vison; assembly: GCF_020171115.1. Classification (NCBI taxonomy): domain Eukaryota; kingdom Metazoa; phylum Chordata; class Mammalia; order Carnivora; family Mustelidae; genus Neogale; species Neogale vison. The sequence goes on along the minus strand of NC_058093.1, from coordinate 166,948,213 downwards.
GTTTTATACTCAATTGAACCATATCCTCAACTAGTCTGACATAGTGTACTTTCCTCTGAATGGGAAGAAATCGCATCGATAATGAGATTTTTATCATTTTGTTTTTATTTGGTGCAAAAAAAAAAAAAAAAAAAAAAAAAAAAAGAGCAGCAGGCTACAGCCAGTAAATTGAGTTCTGGTTGTGGTTCTACTAATCCCAGATAATTCTCTAAACAGTTTGCATTTTCATTTCGGCTGTAATGGGGGAGGAGGGCACTTCACTCAGTCACTCTTAATATCTTTTACGGCACTAAAAATATGCAGACACATAGTCTAAAACTGGGGATCGTGACAAGTTCCAGAGTGATTATCACCACTGAAGGTTGTACTCAAGTTATTTTGGTTTGTTTTTGGTTTTCTTATCATTTGGGCAGGTTTGCACTAAAATACAATGGCTTCCGTGGGATAAAAAGCACAGGAAAACTCACACAGGAATAAATTTTTCATGTGTTTTTCTCTAGTTTTTAAAAAAGTTACCAACACCCAGCAACATTACAGTCCAGTATCAAATCCCATGTAATTACAGATGAAGGAGGCAGCGACAGGAACACTGCTAATGCTCACCACAATTATCTAGGCGATGCTCTTCAACAGGTGAACAAGTTAAAGTTAATGAATTGTCATTTATAAGCGAGGTGCTTTTCTCTCGCCAAACTTTGTATACCATCACAAAAAGCAAAAGAAACTCCAGTTATTCTGTTTGAAACACAACTCTTCCTGGAATAGATTCATCACCTTTCTTGCATGAAACTGATTTCAGTCACCGCAGCACGAAGTGTCACAATGAGTATAAATCTTGATGATCAAAAGATACTCTCAGTATTTCAAGTTACAAAATCTGTGGCTCATCCCCCTTAAGTAATGAATGTCAACGAGGAAGTGTAAAATTCAAACTTCCTTAGAACAGTTCTTTAGAACTATTTAGTAAGGAGCACAAAATTCCTATAACTCTGCAAAATAAAAATAAGCATTTCGGACAACGGAGGACACCCGGTCTCCTGAGTTTCCAGGCTTGATGGGATAAATGCTTTTCAGGAATGACGAACTGAAGTTCCTTGGGAGATTTACGGCCAGAAAACCAACATGACTGTTTCAGGCTTAATTAAAAACAGGAAAAAAGTTACAGCAGAAAAGGTGCTCCTCTAACATTTATATGTCATATTTACTTTGAAAAGTATCTAATAAAATAAACTCTGTAGTTGTTACAAGAGACGTCCTCTATTCCGTTCTTATCATAATAGCCACACATAAACATTCCACTGCAAGTTTGGGTTTCTAATGAGTAGCATTCTGTTTCTCAGGTTCAAAGTCATTTTCTTTAAACAGCCTATTTTATATGCACACAGAACCTTTTGATAATTCTTTAATGGATTACAGCATAGACTTTAAAACAAGCAACTTTGTTGAATACCTTATTGTTTTTCTAGGCAGTTTCAAATCCCTTGATGTTTGGCAAATTTTTGCAAAATTAATGAGGTTAACCTTCATTTTTCAAACTTGCAGAGTTACTTTATGTTAACATAGACCTCTTTTTTTAAATTTTTTAAAAAAGATTTTATTTATTTATTTGAGAGAGCAAGTGAGAGAGAGAGAGCGTGCGCAAGAGCGAGCACGAGCAGGGGGGAGAGGCAGAGGGAGAGGAAGAGGGTGCAACAGATTCCCCTCTAAGCAGGGAGCCCCAGGCAGGGCTTGATCCCAGGACCCTGGGATCCTACCTAAGTTGAAGGCAGATGCTTAATCAACTGAGCCACCAGATGCCCCTAACATAGACCTCTTATTTAAAGATGACTCACAGTTAAGGACTTTTTTTTTTTTTTTTTAAATTTATTTATTTGACAGACAGATCACAAGTAGACAGAGGCAGGGAGAGAGAGAGGAGGAAGCAGGCTCCCCGCTGAGCAGAGAGCCCGATGTAGGGCTTGATCCCAGGACCCTGGGATCATGACCTGAGCTGAAGGCAGAAGCTTAACCCACTGAGACACCCAGGCGTCCCAGCAGTTAAGGACTTTCAAGTTTGACTTTATTTTGGGGAACATCTACTGAGCTCAAAGTAGATCCTACTCTTAAACACATTTAGGCAACTACATACAGATTAATCCCACTTAAAATAAATTATATTTATGAAAACACAGACATACGAACTTAAAGAGACATTAATAATGTTTTTCACCTCATAAGGCTCCCTTCCATAGCTGCATGATATTCTGCCTTGTTCCTCCTCTGCATGCCTGAAAATATGTGTCTTCATACAAGGTGAGTACTGGGAGAGGAGCTAGGAATATAAAAGTGAACAGAGCCTGGGGTCTACCATCACGAAATCAAAGTCTCATCTAAAAATTTCTCTAGCAAATTACGTGAATTAAAATGAAGAGTTACAGAGTAGGGATGAGGGAAATTAGGCCAAGAATTTTTAAAGCTGAGGCTGACATTTAATAACACGATTGAACAGAGTATCACCAGTGGTATAAAATTGCCACAAAAATATATGGTTTACTTTAATTTACTTGCAGTTTGCAGGAAAATGTCTGCTGTGTACGGAAAGGGACAAATGCAGGTTGTTTGCAAAGTACCCCTGTTCAAATTTGAAAACACGTCCCTTATTTTGAAACGTAAATGTGCAATTCACTCTAAAGAAGGCCAAGTGGAAAGACAGCTTTCAAACATCCCTTCCTTAAGCCTCCAGTCCTGCCCCATAGAATATATTTGCCCAGGCTTTTTGTGATTACGTCCTAGTCTGGTTTCAGAATAACGGAAATTCACAGAATCACTGAATTTTTTGTTTAAAATTAAAAAAAAAAAAAAAAAAAAAAAAAAAAGCTTTGTACATGAGCCGCCTCGTTTTATGTTACTTTGTTTCCCAATCTAACTAAATCACTGTCGGAGGGAATGAACCAGGCGATTTTTGCTACCTGAAAGGAAAACACAGGATTCAGCTTGGTTCCTCACTTTCTCCGTGAAGATACACACATGGCTCTTTAATAAAAACATGCCACCGAGTTTCCATTTCCCATAATTCCTTCTGCTTAGTGAACAAAGTCATAATAGGTATGTCAGAATGAAAACAGGGATAAAGTTCTTTCAAGCTGACGGAAATGCCTATGCAGCCTTTTATAACTGGAATACTGATGGTCAGCAAAACAGAGATTGGGTGGCTCAAACAGAGCCCATATTACATCTGATTCACTGATCCCTTTCAAATTCTCTGCCCCCAACCTCAGAGCAACACAAAACCTTCCTGAGCTCTGGTCGGTCCTTTTGTCTGTTTGCAAAACAAAATACAACACAAGAATAAACTCTTAGGGGGTAAAACAGCCTTTCTATATGGATAATTATCTTCCTTTGGCTACCTTAAGGTTCTTGTTCTTTCTAGTTTTTTCACCTAGTAACCATCCATCACCTGTTATTTAGTAATCTGCTAGGTAAAAATATCCGTAGCTCTCCTAGCTTTCTCTAAAGAAGCAACTTAAATGGAAAGTCAATAGCAAATGTGCTCTGTGTACCCAGCAGCCCTCGGAGTGCTTATAAGATAATTAGGGCTGGTAAGGAGTCATTGGTTTTACACCTTAAATTGAGTAAGGATTCGAGATTAAATGTCAAAAGAATGTATCTGAGAATACTTGCTAAAATAAAAAAAATTCCATAATTAAAGATATGCGCTCCATGTAAGATCAAAGATGTTGTTAAGTGCAAAACATGCCTTAAAACCATTTTGCTAATGGATAGATAGGAGATTCCCACAGGGTGCTTTTCCTCCCAGAGTTCTGTAGACATTAAACACACCATGAAACTTTATGGGGATTCAGACAGACGTCCTCCATGAGGGCAGAACTACTTTTTACAATGGCTTATTGCATGTGGTGTTGTTCTGAAAACATCCTCCTTTCAACTATTAACTTTCCAGTCCACGCCATACACTAAATAGTCGAGGACAGGACAAGAATCTTGTGGGAACCTGTGAGAAAGACAACAGAAATACTCTGGGTCCATGCCGAACCCCGAAGGGTTCTTAGAGGCAGTGATTGGAAGAAAGGGGATTCCAGTGAGGAGCAGAATGACTGAGCAGGATAGAGGGTGGATGACAGGTCCAGGGAAAGGCAAAAACCAGTTATTGCTTAAAATCTAGTTCATATGAGGAGAAAGTGGAAAATGCATTTATAAATTTAATATGGACATACTGGAAAGGACTTGCAAAATTTCATGAGATGGGTGCTGAAGGCTTTAGGGCAGGGGAAGCACACAAAGTTTGGGGACAGGTGACTTAACGTCCACATCAAGGCTGGAATTACGAATGAAAACCCAAAGACTGGCACAGCACCAAAGAGGTAAGCGCTGGAGGCCTGAACTGAGGATTTGAGCCAGAGTGGTGGCCACAGGACTCTCAAAAGGAGAAATATATGCCCGGAGAGGGTGTGAAGACAGAATCCGGAGGAACTGATAACAGATCTGATACACAGCTAAGGACTGGCTATGAAAGGAAAAGAAGAAGTCAAAAAGGATTCCAGTGATTTGAATCTGACTGACGAGTGGGAAGAGGAATGGAAATGTGCTCAGTTGGAAGGAGGGTACAGTTTACCAAAGATCATTTTTTCAGAACTGCTGATTTAATCCGGCATTAAAACATATATATGAATTGTGCATCTCTGAGCGTCTGCCGCAGGCAGAGGTGTGGACGAGTCACCCGTGTCCATCCCTGGAGGAGCGCCTATGCCAGTGACAAAGATACACAGAAATCATTTGCCTAGGGGAAGTCACTGGCATAAAATCTTCCAGGGAGAAAGTTAAGTCTAATCCGAACTTTTCCTGCTGAGACTACCTTGTTTACTTGTCTTACTGACAAAAGACACCTGAAGGGCCATCTCATAGGTACCTCTTCAAAAAGATTTTTTAAAAATGCACTGATTTCAGCCCTCGTCTTTATTTTTTCCTCCTTATTAAATGCATTACCTTCTTCCCTCATGGACCTTAGGTCATTTGTTCTTCTCTCTCCACCATATTCAAACATGCTGCTACCTTTTCAAATGTAAAACTTACAAAACCAATCCCTTAAGCTCAAATGCGGGTATGCAAATCATTGCCCAGTCAACAACCTCCGAATACCCACTGAAAGGAAAATACTTTTTTTTTTTTTTATTTTAAAGATTTTATTTATTTATTTGACAGAGAGAGATCACAAGTAGGCAGAGAGAGAGGAGGAAGCAGGCTCCCTGCTGAGCAGAGAGCCCGATGCGGGACTCGATCCCAGGACCCTGAGATCATGACCTGAGCCGAAGGCAGCGGCTTAACCCACTGAGCCACCCAGGCGCCCAGGAAAATACTTTTCAGCTCTTTTATAACTCAACTCTGCAGACTCAGTAATTTTTGGTAAGCTTAAAAATCTGTGAACATTTTCATGGTAAGTGAGCAATGTGTGTCCCATCTCTGGTATTGTACACGGGACAGTGGCCTCTACCAGTCATCCTTAAGGCTCTTGGTCCCTTGCTTGGCACTCCCCCAGATGGATGCCTTGGGTCTCGTGTCATGAACAACCAGTCCCTTCCTTTCTCTCCTTTGCACTGCCATTGGAAGTTGTCCCTGATAAACCCACAACCTACACTACCTGGTCTCTCCTGTGAATCCACACTTCTGACATCCGAGGATTCTGAGGCTTGATGCAGGGGTGGGGGAATAGGGGACTTGGGGACATCATGATGTTTGAGATGTCAGGTGTCTGCCTTCTGGGCACACAGCCACTCTTTGCTCCCTGCATTTGTCCAGCGCTCCTTCCAATCTGTTCTTGGATTTAGGAGAGTGGTGTTGAAACTTCAGTGATTTCACAGACCTGATCATATCTGATACCTCACTTCAACCCGAGTAGGCAGCAACTCATATTTCCATTTTATAAATGAATTAATTACGACTCAGGGAGATTAAGGAACCTGCCCAGGTTCTACAACTGTCAAAGAGAACAAACTACCATTATTAGGGACCAAATGAACTACAAATAATGATGGCTTTCTAGCTCACATTTAGTTTATGGCTTGTTATAATTACCTATTTTTTGCTCTAGCACTGCCAAGTCTGGACGTCACAATCTGTATCACATGTTTTTTTGTCAGGTTCTTCTCACCGCTAATTTGAAAAGATCGTTTCTTTCCAATTCTATTAGTTGTGGGGATAAGAAATTCCACAAAATTTCAGTCTTGTGTGACTATGAAACAGATCTTGGTATTTTAGAGTGACTCTGCAAACACAAAGAAAGCAAACTTAAGGTCACCACTAATTTGTAAGGATAATTTTCTTCCCACTCTACTAGTTGTAGGGGTAAACAATTCCACAAAATTTCGAGTCTTGTGTGACTGTGAACAGATCTTGATATTTTAGAATGATTCTATAAACACAAAGAAAGCAAACAAAGTCAGCCAACATTAACAGTTCAAGAAAAAGAGAGTATTAGACAACCAACCACGAGCCAATGTCTTCTGAACTATTTCCTGACGAGAACGCATATTTTAAGATTGGCGACAACTGGCAGGATGCCAAAAACAGAACTAAACACAAATGAAAGCTGTGAGTAGCATTTATTATGATAATATCTTAAGATGGTGTTCCTGAAAGATAAACAACTATTTTCTTATAGTTGAAGTACGAGATGCTTATTGAAAGTTGACTGAGCATTTGTGCACAGAGCCTTGGAGGAAGAATCCAAGCAAGTCACTGACACGCAGTCAGTCCTTTCCCCTTGCTTTGCTTCACGGTTAAGACACTGCTCTGTAGCAAATGGAATGATATCGTCATATGGATTATTGTCTGAGCAGGACAACAATAAGACCACACAACCTCATTGTTTCAGAGCACCTTAACAGTTACACACCTGCGCTTCTAGAAGCCGAAGGCAAATGATGATTTCAGGTGTGCAGTACTTGAAAAAAACAAAAACAAAACAAACCGAGTACCAAGGGGCAGAGCCCACCACATCAGCAAAATAAATAACTCATTTCCAATTCGCGAAAATCCTGTGACGGACAGATCATGCTCGTTTTCTCGGGTCAGTGCTCAGATAGAGATTGTGTTCCTGCCATCTGCATTCAACACAAAAACTCTTAGTTTTGCCTCCTGTTAACAAGTGTCAGGGACAAAATTTTCCATAGGTAGCAAAGCTGGCAACTGCTCAAAAGCCATTAGATGCAGAAAGTAAACAGGAGAAGGAGAAGCTGAACCAGTGGAGTCCAGCTGAGCTTTGAGGTCTGACTCTGCAGACCCTCACTTCGTCCACACTGCCCTCACTAAGGGCAACGATATTACACAGGATATCAAGACAGATGACTCCAGTCCTGGCCCCATCAGAGATTCATGGTATAATGAAAAAGAAACAAACTCCAAGGATTTTAGTTCATTATTCTCATGATGATAGATCTTTGGTCCATTGACTCAGCAGTTATGCCAAATATGGCTCTCCATATACTACCTCATTTAATCTTAAGGACAACTATAAAAGGGAGATGTTATTTTAGAGATGAAAAAAAAAAGTTATAGGGACATAAAGTACCAGGTCCCAGGTCACACAGTGGTAAAGCCAGTAGACACAACCGTGTGATTCCAAAGCCAAATACATGTTTTCAAAAAGCTTCCCTGCTTATAGTTACGGGAGAGGAGTCCATAGTGAGCACAAGTTGAGAGTAAGAACATGAGCCGTGAATTAATATCGTTATGAATAAAAATGTCTTTCCCTTAGGAATCACATTAGATTATACATTTATAGAATAATGACATCTTTATCATTTGGTGCATTCTTGAAACAATTTTTAATTTTTTTAAATTAATTTAATTTAATTTAAACAATCTTTTTAATTCGCCGGTTTATAAAAGTGGTTTCCTGAAGTGAAAACCTACCAATTCTACTTTAAATCCGGTATCTGTAGGCACCTGGGCTTCCTAAATATCTTATTTTTCTATGGGGGAAAAGAAACAGAATTCATTTAATTTCTCACTGAAATCACACATCAAATTTATATGAAATAAGAAGAATGAATTTCCATTGAGTGCTTTCCACTTTAATCAAAGCCTGAATCAAACCCAAGACTCGCCAGGCAATGTGAAAAAAAGGACAATCAGCAGGCGTCTGTGTTTTCAATGGATAAGTGTCCATGACAACAGGAAAAAATGCCACAGCAGTGCAAGAACCACTGTGAGCAGGCTCAGAGAGATTAGGAATAGAATCAGCCTAGAGATCAATCAACCGCTCTCCCTTCCTTCTTCTAGGTGAATCATTCTTAACAGAATTTGGAAGCATGGCTGGAGCATGAACCTACTTCCATGTTACTTTTCCACCTTTTTCTGAACCGACAGAGGGCCTGGATGCCAAGGGCAGCTCATCTGGCACTTTTCAACAATCCTACAGTTCACATATCTTTCATAAGCAACTTACAAAGTTCCCAATAACAGAAATAAATGAAATGAATAAAAATATAAATTTATTTTCTAAAAATGAATATGTAATGGGGTGCCTGGGTGGCTCAGTGGGTTAAGGCTCTGCCTTTGGCTCAGGTCATTGTCTCAGGGTCCTGGGATCAAATCCTAATTGAGCCCAATCCCATCAGGCTCCTTGCTCAGTGGAAGCCTGCTTCTCTCTCTCTCTCTCTCTCTCTCTGCCTGCCTCTCCACCTACTTGTGGTCTCTGTCTCTGTCAAATAAATAAATAAAATCTTTAAAAAAATAAAAATAAAAATAAATATGTAAAAATGTATATTCCATTAAAATGTTCCCTATTACCTTAAAGATTTTACTTAAATATATATTTTTTAGCTCATTGAGGTGTAACTGACAAAATTGTCAAGATATGTAAAGTGTACATACAACATGATGATTTGATATATGTATACATTGTGAAAATATTCCTCTCATCCAGTTAATAAACACATCTATGACCTCACATATATGTATACACACACACATACACACACACATATGTATTTTTTGGTCAAAATAAATTCTACTCTCCTAGAAAATTTAATTTCAATTACACAATACAACATTATCAACTATGGTCACCATGTTATACATTAAATTCTCATCTTACAGCTGAAAAATTTTAAATACAATTTATTGATGAAAGAAATGAACTAACAAGGAGAAATGACTTTCCCTTTAAATAGTTGTCAGTAACTTTTGTTATGCCTTTTGTAGTTACAACTGAGAAATAGCTCTGCACTAGGAAAAAATCATCACCATAAAAACAGGAAGTAGGAAAGCTCAAGCTGGTATATTTGAAATACCCAAACTGTAATAAGTATTTTTTAGTGACAATATATGTGCTTTTATATTTTCTTAACACATTTTATTGTTAATTTTTTTGACTGTATGTATGTGGGAATCTTAAAATTGGGATATTATGCTTTTAACAATTGATATTTTTTCTGTTTAGTCATAAACAAGATTTTCTGCTTTTATAATACTCAATAATGTAACATTGTAATTATTAGAATAATGCTTTTTTTTTTAACCTTAAGAGTATTCTAGGTTAGAGATTCTTTGGTAATTCCACAATTACCCTGCCTCAGATGACATCTAGAATGATCTTTTTGGTATTTAAACCACTCGTTATAGATGATATTATATTTGGTATATCACACTGATGGTCTGACATTACACTCCCAAAGCATTTACAAATCTTAAATTTTGATAAATAATGCTCTATTTTTCATGTTGAAATGAGTAGACAAGACATTTCACTTGCCTTATAAAATCATTCATTTAATCAGCAATGAGTTACTGAGCACCTACGTGTAGGCATTGCTATGAAACCTAGGGATACAGAGGTGAACAAAACAAAAATACACACACAGGCACACACACAACATTTAAGAAAAATGAAGGCAACAACTGCATGGTAAAACAAGTTATTACAGGAAATTAAGCTTTTAAAAGTATGATCTTGCCTTCTTTCTGCTTGAAGTCTATGAAATGAAAAGATTTCACCATTTTCCAATAAAGAAGAGGGAAAAAACAGAGTAATAAGAACTAGTGACTTTTAATAGGAAAGGAGACCTGACGTGGGAATGGAAGGAAGGTCAGAGCTCCTTTCCTCTGTAGAGAGGAAATGTGCATATTGGGACAACAGGTTTGATCTGGAGAAGCTGAGGGAAACGTGATTTTCAAGGCTGCTTAAATAAGTTCCTCAGTGATTGATGGCACTGAGTTTTCATTACATCTCATTTCACTTCAAACTTTGCGGGTTTTCCTCATGAATAAGTATCCCACCAGCCCCACTCTTACAATCAACATCTTTGAAAAAGATCATTTTTATGTCAAGTTAACAAATTTAAGTAAAGTTGAAGAAATGGTTTCCCTAAGGTCAAAAGTTGGACAGAGACCTGAAGGACCTAGAGATGCCATGTTTACAAGTGAATGATCACCACTGACAGGATCAACAGTGAAGGCCCCACACAGGCTGGACTGCTCATCTGTTTCTCAGCCTCTTGGTATTTTTGAACAGAGATACAGAAACACAGGGACCTGCTGATAGTGTGTTAATTTTTGGCTGTACCCTGAAGGGGAAATTCCACAAACTGCTCTACTTCTTGGCTATTGACCTCTTTGTTTCTCCGAGATTTTCCTGGTATTCCTCCAATAACAATCTCGTTGGCTTGAGTTGGCTTCTGTTATTTGCAACCAAAAGAACATTAATATTATATTCCATCCCACTGGTCCACTTCATATATTCATGTGAATTCACATCCTTTTTTCTCATCATCCTGCTGAAAACTTTCTGTTTCCTATTGCTGATAAGATAAAATGAAATCTACCAACATTCTACTCTTCCCTGTATGATACTCATAGGTTTTTAAAGCCAAGTCTAAGTACACACATACCTTGCTTCCCCTTCTTACTAAAAATGATACTGGAAAATACCAGTGAATGTTACTTTAATCATATGTTTGTGATCAAATGCAAATCAAACCAAATCACCAAATTATTAGATGTGGAAGCTTGCACAAATTTACTGCTGTAAGCCTTACTTACTCTTTGATAAAATGAGATAATAGTATTTTGTTCTTAGAGTCATGTTAATGATTGAAAAATACTATATGTAAGCAAATAAGTAATTTCATCTTTTTTATATTTATATAACAAGGCCTAACACAAAGAATGTTTTCAATAAATGAGAGTTATTTTTATTTCATTATGACTTAAATCTGTATCTCTAACCCAAAACTCTTTCTTGAGATGCAGAGACACAGATTTAAGTGTCTCCATGACCCTTCCATGTGGACACACCTCAAATCCCAAATTCAATCTGTACAAGGGAAAAATTAACAACCAGATTCCTCCCAACCTGGGTTCTTCTCCATCCCTTACCTTGAAGCATGATACCATCATCTGTCACAGAGCTGCAAATACGATTATTTTAGAATCCTCCCTCAACCAACTAGTCTCCATGTCCTGTAGACTTTCCCTTTTAAAATCTAGACATATCTCTTCTTCGCCCTGGCACACAGACCCTCTACCCTGCTCATTATGGATATACTTTGCCTTTGCTCCACTCATCAAATCTACCTTCTCAACAACTAATGAGTCTTTCTAAAACTCAAAGCTGATCAAGTTTAAATCTATTAATTGCTCTCTATTGATCAGAAAATGAAGATGTACTCTTTGGACAGTTACACATGTCATTGACAATGTGGCCACCGCCTAGTGTCTTAATTCTCTCATTATGTATTGTTAGTGAACTCCACTCCAATCAAATCCACCTGCACCCACCAGACTGTGTCAGGCTTCCTTTGCCTTCTTCGTGCTGGTCCATCTGAGTGGACCGCCCTTGCTGCTGCACCTGGCAGGTGGTTGGTTACACATCTTTTCAGGGTCACTTCCTTGATGAAGCCCCAGCTGATATGCCCCTCCCCCGTGTTTGTGCTCCAGCTATAACCCTGAAAAATGCTTTTCTCATAGCACTCACACTTGTGTTTCACATGCTTGGCTATATATTTTCCCAAGCTGAAGGGCAAAGCTGTGCCTTATTCCTTGAGGGGCTCTGGTGCTCAGCTCAGGGTGGGTATGCAGCAGGCCCTTCCCTACGTGCTTGCTGAATGAACAGAGGTAACGGACAGAAAGAGATGGTTAAGGGAATTTAGAATTTGAATTCCAAGCATGAGAAGCGAAGTTCAGAGTATGTTTAGGAATTTGTAGACATTCAGTGTCACACAGGATCCATTACAATACAGAAAATGCTAAGTGTTCACAATTATGATTTCTAGTAATTAAGAAAACAGTCCGTCATAGCTATTCAGAATACCCGATTTCAGGTAATCGAGTATGTGGTGAAGCTGACACATTGTTCCAGAAGGGGCTGAGGCAAGTGCTCATTATTCTAAGACAGCTATTGCCCTTAAGTGACAATTTGAGAGCATTATAAATGCTCTAAGTCTAAATAATTTAAATATGATGCATTATTGAGAGACAGCATAAAATAGCTTACTACTGTCTAGTAATTTGTGGCCATCTCCTATATTGTTAGGAAATTTGAGCAACTTTAATAAATTTACACATAACTTCCTTGGTGAGTAATGAAATGTTCAGAAAAAACCTGGAAGATAAAAACACACTGGGAGAATCTGCTTAATAGCAGGTTAAAATATGGAATTATTTCTTCAAAAACGATGGTAGCGAGGCCATAGTGAAACATTAAGAGTATATGCAAAGATGTTGTCAGAAATCAAAAAATAAGAATGTTTTTTGACATAAACTGATTCAAGTGGGAAGGGATATAAATATAAATCGAAGTTTAGAGGAAAATCTTATATTACAGAATCAAATTAAGTTCTAATATAAGACTCACTACTATGAAAATGCTCTGCAAATTTACAGAATTCAAGTAATTCTGTAACAGATTCAAGTAACAGATGTAATTCATGTAACAGATCTTCTACAAAATACTTTCACAGATCAGAATAAAATTGATGCAATTTATCCATTAATTTTCAGCCTAATCAATAAAAAAAAACTAAAGGAAAAAACAAACATTCTGATAGATACGTAGATGTTCTGCACATTCAAACTTTAATGAACAATCTTTCAAAAAACCAGTGTTCGGAAAGTTTGGCCTTTCCAAAGAACTTCACTCAGAGCAAAATTGTAATTTTGCATTTAAAATTTCATTTCTGTTGAGCTGTAGTAATGGATAAAAGTGACAGGAGTCATGACTGATTGAGTACAAGTAAATTTCTCCTTTCAAAGCAGCCTTAAGGCAGGTACACAATATTATCTTTGTGAAATCAAGGGGAGGGTTGCAAAAGGAAGACTATGAATTTCAAGAATCATGCATTACTGGGATGTGTTAGAAACCAAATGATTGTATTTGATGTGATTCCTACAGGGATTCCTTTAACTTCAGATCTTCTGTGGCCTTGTGATTGGCCATGCTCCAGGCAGTTCACAAACAAATTACCATCACTTCCCTAGGAAGCGGGTTCCTGGCTGTAGAAAAAACAAGTAAGTTACCAAAAAAGCACTAAGAGATTTAAATACCTAGAAGCTTGCTAGGAGCTAAAAAGAGATGAGATACTGATAAAAAGTAGATATCTATCATAGAAAGCCTTGGTCCTCTATATTCATAGTTGAGCAAGAAAACATCAAAATACTCTTCATTTTACATCTCAAGATGTTTCAAGACCAGAGGTTAAGATTAGCCTGTCAAGTGTTCGGCCAAAAGATTGAAGTACTTATGATTACCTTTTTAAAATAAAGGGGTAAAGAAAACCAACTTGCAATGTGAGACCTGAATTCAGCAGGTATCAGGAAAAGAAAAAAAAAAATTAAGTTTTTACTGGATTATTCAAGCTCTTATCTTAAAAGATTTTAGATTGACCTATAAACAGATTATTTCTATAGGAAGAAGAAAGCCTCGGTATATTTGAACTGTGATATATTTTAACCTTTATTTAGTGCCTAATACTAAAAACTGAAGGGGGAGGGGAGCAAGAGCAAAATTTGCCACCACATCTGTGCTTCACTTACCTGCTTTTCGCTTGAAATTATGGGCAGAGATTTTATTATGTGTCATGTATACACAGACCCAACCCAGCACAAATGTACCTCAATCGGTGATAAATGATGATTCTGGTTGTTATAAAGGATAACCGTACTTGATATGTAACGTGGGGCAAATGCCCACAAAGCATTCCAGGTAGGTACCTGGAGACGGACAGGAAAGTTTCGCGGCATTTCTTCAAGACTACGGTGTTACTCATGATGCTACTTCCCGGTGCCCATGAAGGTGTTTCTGCTTTAGTAAATCTGGAGCACCATAACCATGGCATGAATTTGAATGTAAGCCGAGAACGCCACACCCCTCTCTAAACGCAGCAGTCTCTCCACGTTAGAATAGGCAAACACTGCCAGCAAAAGCAACAAACTAAATTTTCTGCTGAACCAAGAACGGCAGAGCGTGAAATAGCAGCCTGCCATCAGACATTGGGAGCCTGATTTTTATCCACAGCAGCTGAAACAGCCCTCGCCTCCCACTTCTGTATGGGGGGGGGGGGGACAACAACCCAGAAAACAGACAATACCATCTGCATGCAAGCAGGGGACAGACCTTGTCAGGCTAGTTGCAGCACTCCTGCAGTCACAAGTGCCTCTTCAGGCTCTCTGTCATGGCCTGACCCCATGGGCTATTGCCTGTCACTGGATGGTCAGAGGAATCCCTGGCAATTCTTGAAAAGATTCTGCTGGTGTCACATCATCTATTGGAAAAGTTTTCAACCAGAGGGCTGCTGATTGATTTGTTTGGGGTCATGCGGAGGTAAAAGGAAGAGTTTGAAAAAATTAAGGACTTCAAAGTGGCGAGTGGCGAATCCCACAAGCCAGGTGGATGCATTTCAAAAGCCCCCTCCGTGACGGAGACCCGACATCGCGCCGTGGGCCTGTCGCACTCACACCGGAACGACAGTCCGTTACGGTCCGGACAGCTCCTGCCGATTCACCTGTTACAATGCTAAACACGCTCCTGAGACCGTGCCTTCTGTGAGAAAGGAAACTCTTCACACAGAGATGAAATGAACAGTGCAGCTACACACTGCGGTAGTTCTGAAGCCCAAGTTAGATGGAATAAAGCAGGTTGATAAAACAGGTAGAAAACGTCTCCCGCTTGCCTAGACTATTAATGGGACCAGAGGAGCATCAGTGTGCTACAGAAATACTATACGCATCTGTTCATCAGGTCCGGTGTATGGACCATCAGGAAGCTAAGTTGGTAGATTAACCCATAACCGAATGATATCTGTGGCACGGCCATGTGCACATTAAATGTCAAAAAGTAAACAACTAGCAACAACAACAACAACAACCAAAAACCTTCCCAGCCACATCCTGTACACCTGATCACTGCTTTTAGAGACCCAATAGAGGGGCACCTGAGTGACTCAGTGGATTAAGCCTCTGCCTTCAGCTCAGGTCATGGTCTCAGGGTCCAGTGATCGAGCCCTACATTGGGTTCTCTGCTCAGCAGGGAGCCTGCTTTCCCGCCCCCCCACCCGCCACCTGCCTCTCTGCCCACGTGTGATCTCTGTCAAATAAATAAATAACATCTTTTTTTTTTAAAAGAAAAGAAGCCCAATAGAATATAAACTGATTGCAATTCATGATTATTATTATGATGGAAATCATTTTAATAATTTGAATTATTGTATAGCAAATATTCACTAGCTTCCTCTTTCTACTATGAGCAGAATATACTTTCCCATTCCATTGATGTTGGGCTTGGAAATGTGTCTCGTTTTGGCCACTGGGATGTTCGTGGCGTGGCACAAGCAAATGTTCAAAATGTACCTGTACTTCGAGTCTAGCCTTCTTGGAGGATGCCATCGCCACACAGAGGAAAGTGTACAGGCTACCCATTAGTTCAGGAGGGTGGATGGAACGGGGGCCACATCTAAACTCAATCTACGGCTTATATCCAAGCCCAGCCTGGATCAGCTGAGCCCTGATCCAGCCCACCAATGCAAGGGTGATCCAGCCCACCAATGCAAGGATCATGATCGCTGTTCTGGCCACTGAGTTTTGGACTGGTCTGTTAGGCAGCATTGCTTTTGCAACAGCTAACTGAGATTAGCTAATATTGGTAATGGCCCAGCTAACATAGCATCATAAATAGTGCCTATATATTAAATACATGATTTAGGATGAAATGCAAATATGGAGATTTCATTATTGCTGATGGAATACAGTATGGTTAGAAACCTTAGTAATAGTGAAGCTCCTTAAGTTTTACCCCCTCCCACTTTCTCTCCAACTGCCTAAATGAGCTGCTACCATTTACTGAATACTATGGCTCAGTGTCTCAAGCACTAAAATGGTCACTTTCTATTCATTTGTCTCTTAAAACAATTCCCATAATGTAACTTTATCCCCCTTACTGATAAGGAAATCGAGACTCACAGAGGTTAAGTAATTCAGACCACAGAGTTAATAAGTGGCAGCTTTAGGTTTCAAGTAGGTGCTTCCTTAATACTTACCATATTTCAGAAAAGGTTTTTTTTTTTTTCTCCTATTTAAAAATGTTTAACGGAGGAACAGGCCAACTGCATAGAGGAGATATAATGTCTTTTTCACTTTTGTTGCTCTGTAGGGACTCATCTGGCACTAAAAGTACCTCTCCCATTCCCAATCCCAGATGGTCCACTTGACAAGGAGAGGCCTCTGGGGAGGCCTGAAAGCTCTCTTCTTGCAAAGGAGAAGTACAGCCTAGAGAATTCCTAAAATAGCTATAAGTTTTTGCTCAAGAGGATACCTTTAAAAAAAAAAGTTTACTTCTTTTCATCTCTGACCATTAAGTTAGTTCAGTCTTGATAGAGACTACGTAAAAGAAAAATCAGAGTTGTTTCTGGTATTTGTTTTTATTTAAACATACATCTCAGGGGCACCTGAATGGCTCAGTTGTTAAGCATCTACCTTAGGCTCAGGACATGATCTCAGGGTCCTGGGTTCAAGCCCCGCATAGGGTTCCCTGCTCATTGGGAAGCCTGCTTCTCCCTCTCTCACTCCCCCTGCTTGTGTTCCCTCATTGCTGTGTCTCTCTCTCAGTCAAATAAATAAATAAATAAAATCTTAAAAAAAAAATAAAAAATAAAAAAAATATATACATCTCCCTAACCAGGTGTATTCCTAATTAAGTCATGCTAAGAACTGAAAACACTTAATTCTCTCAAACAATTTCCTCCCCCTCAATCTTTTTTAGAGAGAGAGCGAGTGAGCAGAGGGGGAGGGAGAGAATCTCCAGCAGACACCCCACTGAGCACAGAGCTTACAGAGCTTACTTGGGGCAGGATCCTAGGACTCTAAGATCGTGACCTGAGTCCAAATCAAGAGTTGGATGCTTATCCGACTGAGACACCCAGGCGCCCCTCCTGTCCTGATTCTAAATCTTAGGCATATTTAAAAAAATCAATAACTATGAATATTTTTCTATGAATGTTTTTCCTGAGGTTGCTTTTAAAAGATGCTGATACAGAGGCAGTCCTTCTAAGCATTATATTGGATTATTAATATTTCTATTGCTCATATAAGCTTTTATCAGACAGATTTGCTAAAATGTCAGAGTAGTCAGGCTACCACTATTTCAGGGTAGTGGAAACTAAAGTATAGCTAACATGACACTGGGCAAAGCTCTTTCAAAACCTTAAGATGTGGTAAAACTAGACATAATGACAAGGAGTAACAATGACCTTGGGAGGATGCCAAGTGCACTAAAAAAATAACCCCTGCATAATTAATAGGATGATGTTATCTCTACAGACAGTAATATCAGGCTTGCAATTAAAGATGTCTGCTCATCCTAGGAAATGCAATCTATAAAGAAAAAAGGAGGAATTTGCATGTAAGATGGTACATTCTATGTCAGAATCATCCCAATACCTCTCAGGGGTGCCTGACTTTTAAAAATTAAAAAATTCATAGAGAAACATTTTCCAAAAAATTAAGATAATTTAACCTTTTGCTACAAATGGATCATATTTCAAAATGCCTCCTACCAGCTGCAGAATTGTGATGCCCTTGACACAAGACTCTTTATAAATATGTTTCCCAGCACACATTATGTGAGTCCTGTTAGGAAAAAGCCTCTGTGTCTATAGGAAGACAGACTACATGGCTCAGCCACTATAATGTGGTAAATACTGTTATGTACTTTTCTAGGAAATCAGTGTGTAACAATGGTAACTCTGTTGTGGCATTAATTTTTTACTGAGAATGATTATAAAATACACAAAAAGAATAGTCTAATGAACTCGTGCTGATTATCCAGATTGGACAATTATCAGAATTTTACCACATATGCTTCATCTGTTCCCTTTTTTGTCACTGCCTAACTACTTTAAAATAAATTCCTGATCCCACTGGTACGTGTCTCAAAAACAAACAAACAAACAAAAACAAAAAAAACAAAAACAAGAACACTTTCTTAGAGACTCACAATGTCAGTAGCCCTAACACATTAATGATTATTGCTTGGCATCACGGAATAACCACTCTATGAAGGTTAAAGCAAGTTTGTTTTTCCACCATAATCTATTTTACAAGGAAAATTATTTCTATTTCCCAACCACTATACTAGCTTTCCCAAAGGAAAAATGAAGAGAAGATGATTAGAAAAATCACAATTTCCATTTTTGCTTGTTACACATGGGAAATAATTTGTGTAAGGGAGTTACAACTAAGAGAAGACACAATATCAATATGTGTATCAGCTTTGTAAGTTAAGCAGATAAAGGAAAAGAAATCATTACTTGAATTTTAATTTATATTTAGGCTATAGCAATAGCAAATTAAATTTAAACTTCTCAGCGTTCATTGTCATTAATAGGCATACACAAGTGGACTCCAAAGAACCTCCTTTCTTAAATTTATTTAAAGAAAAGCTAATATCTTGTTTAATGGTTTGCTTCTCTATAATGTCCTACTCATATTTATTTGGAAAGGTAAAGGAATTCCAAAGATCATAGAGAAGTGTTTTAAAGTTATTAAATAATGCTCTAATCACAGTGATGCCAATGCATAAAAAGAGAGAGAGAGCGCGCGCACATGGGAACAAAACAGAAGCTGGCAAAACACTGAAAGTGAAAATATATGCCATGACGAAGTGGCCGACATTTTCTGAAACTAGCAGACTTCTTTCTTGAAGTTTAAAAAATTAATCTCTCCCCTTCAGATTTACCATTTCATGTGTTGTAGGCTGCATTTTGTCACGCCCAAATTCATATGTTGTAGCTCTAACACTCAGTACGTCAGAATGTGATGGTATTGTGAGAGAAGACCTTTAAAGTAAGGTGAAATGAGGTCATATGGGAGAGTTCTAATCCATCATGACTGGTGTCCCTATAAGTAGAGAAAATCTAGGCAAATATATACAAGTACACAGAGACAAGACCATGTGAGGACACAGCAAGAAGGCGGCCATCTGCAAGCTTAACAGAAATCAAACCTGCCAACACCTTGATCTTGGACATCCGGCCTCCAGAACCATGAGTAAGTAAGTTTCAGTTGGTTAAGCCAGCCAGTCTGTGATATTTTGTTATTATGACAGCCAGGCAAATTATTGCACTATGCAACATCGAAAACTCTAAAAATTGGCCGCTGACTTCATTTATAACCAGGCAAGTTAGTAGGACCTTAATTTTTTGAATGTTAAGTATTAAACATTTTTTAAGATACTACTTATCTGTCACACCTAAAAATGAACTATCATTCATTAAAATTATCAAATATTCAGTCAGCAATCCAATATCTGTCTGATCTAATTCAGGGTTATTATTATTTTTTTGGCGGGCAGGGAAAGTGCAAACTAATTCACAGATGATGTGTATCCCTATCAGGAGGAGATAACAGATTTTCTTTCTTTTAATTGTCGGTGATCATTGCCTAGACCCACTATTGCAATAAGAGATGCAAAATGGTGATGATCAATTTCTACAAATCCTTCTTCATTTATTAGCTGCATTACTTCTATAAAAAAAGAACCCACTTGAATCATCTACTCATTACAGGGTTACTATGAAATGCTCATGATGGAAAAAACAATATAAATACATTATTTCCCCTTAAGACTTGTCAAAACAGTGACCAAAATGGGTTTTTCTTTTCCATTGCAGTTACTAACCTTGTTAACACCCACAGTGACGCCACTTGGAGACACCTTTTGATAAAACTAGTAATTGTTGATACCTATGTTGCTGTGTGGTAGGGCAACATGGTATTCAGGTCACCTCCTATACATTTTGCCATAGACATGGAACCGGTCATTCCTTCAAAGATCCCTTGTTCCTTCTGGTGAACCTCAATATGGGTCTCAGGGCTACTCACTGTAGATGGTCATTGTTTTCAGGCATCTTTGAACGGCACAAATCTGTAATTTTGTAAAAATTTATTTTGATACTTGTCATTCAAATTTAGGAGGTCAGGAAGTCAGTGACACTGATTCTACACCTCTATATGCTTCCTCTTTCTCCAGTCCAAAGCATGGCTACTCACATGCTTTACCCTGCAACACAGACGGACAACAGTTTCTAAGAGTAACACTATTACCATATACAACTGTAAGACAATTTAAAATTTTGCCTCTTTTATTTAGATCTCAGAGTCTATCCTAGTGAGGACACACACCCAGATTTCTGTGCCTTAGTACCATTTGAAATGGTTCTTCTCTGTGTTACTGGTTATATCAGCAACTGCTTTATATGGTGAAGCCTTTTTATTTCATCTTTAATAGTTGTCTTCATTTTGTTGGTTTTGTTTTATACTTATGTAAAATATGGACACATTTCAGGGTGCCTGGGTGGCTCAGTCGTTAAGCGTCTGACCTGATTTCTGCTCAGGTCATGGTCTCAGTATGTGAGATCAAGCCCCGTGTCAGGGCTAAGTCGGTTAAGCGTCCGACTTGATTTCTGCTCAGGTCCTGAGATCAAGCCCTGTGTTGGGCTCCGCCCTGGGCAAGGAATAGAGTCTGCTTAGGATTTTCTCTCTCTCCCCTTCTGCCCCTCCCCCAGCTCGTGCTCTTCTACTCTCTCTCTCTTAAAAACAATAAAATAAAATAAAATAAAGTATTAACACATTTTCAGAGTCAAATCCACAAAGCACTTGCAACTTGAAATAGCGATGTTCATTTAAGTACACTTTCCTTGGCTGTGGGGCTTTCACTTAATATGTTATCGGAGAGATCTCTCCACAGCAGTTTACAGACAGCTCTCATTCCTTTTTAATCTGCAGAGTGCTTCCTCAGATGGTTGTATTATAATCTGTTCAACCAGTTCCTAACTCATGGTCATTTGGTTTGTTCCAGTCTTCAGATTTTACAAACGGCTACAATGAACAAGCCTCCTTCTTTGCAATAAACAAGTGACAATCATTTTTGTAGCCATGTTTCTATTTCTTTTGTAAAATTTAAAATGTGGCTAAAATAATTTCAAAAGGAAGGGGATATAATGCAATAGGATAGACTACTGGCAACTATTCCCCTCCTTGTCCGCTAACTGAATGAATTTAACGACTTTTCTAACAGAAAATATATAACTTATTCAACTAAGGACCATGATTTATAATCTAATATATTCCACTTGAGTCAACAGAGTCTCTGTTTTGTGTGTCCTCCTTATTTTTACAGCACACTGTAGATGAAAACTATTAAAGCTCTTAAGCTTTTTAAAAATTATAAAAGCTTTTTTAAAACAGCTCCTGGTACTGTAAATCAAGTGGTCCACATCATGCAACTGAACAAATAATGCAAATATTCACCACACTAACATGCAACCAGGTGCTGCAACTATAAAGACTTTTCAAATTTTAACAGTACAACATTAAGAAAAATGGAACAAAACAACACAACTGTCATCAAAGCCTAACAATCTCCCAGATTATGAAAACTAGATTATGTTAAAAAAAAAAAGCAGTACTTTAGAAAGCCCCAATTATTATCATTTTTTAAAGATTATTAATTTATTTGACAGGGAGAGAGAGAGATCACAAATAGGCAGAGAGAGAGGGGGAGGCAGGTTCCCCGCTGAACAGAGAGTCTGATTCGGGGCTCAATCCCAGGACCCTAGGATCATGACCTGAGCCGAAGGCAAAGGCTTTAACCCAGGCACCCCTAGAAAGCCCCAATTAAATGCTAGATCTGAGCAGCACCGCACAGCCCTCCTGAGTCATTTGTAGGATGATTTTTAAAAAATAAGAGCATACAGCTTTGTAAAATTCTATTTCTTTGCTTTAAGAAGTACTTGACAAAAGTCACACCTCAGAATTATTACAGGGGCACAGCAACTTTCCTTGTGTTTTGAATCTGAATCATGTTCCTGAAGATCTCACTACTATAACATTGTCACTATTTGGTGGGGGGGGTTTGTTGTTGTTTTTGTTTTTGTGTTAAAGCAAAGGCAAGGGAGTCAACAGCCAACAACCTGACTGAGCACAGTAGAATACCCTATTGTGTGGAAGGGAGAGGAGGGGCAGCAGTCTTTCTCTCCTGGAGCAAAGAGAAATGGGGCAAGCCAGCATGTTATTTATGGTGGAACACACCCACAATCAGAGCAGATCTCCCTCGCCCATTGCACTGAGCACGAAAGCATCATTAACACATCCTAATAAAAACTTTGCACAGGGGCTCCTTTCTCATCTACATGCAAAA
Organism: Neogale vison; assembly: GCF_020171115.1. Lineage (NCBI taxonomy): Eukaryota > Metazoa > Chordata > Mammalia > Carnivora > Mustelidae > Neogale > Neogale vison. The sequence goes on along the minus strand of NC_058093.1, from coordinate 166,925,529 downwards.
CTGAATGTCAGCAGGAGGCCTAGAGCTTCAGGAAGCCATAAAGTGAAGCTGGAACTCAGTAATGATCTGCAGCAGGATATCTACTGAGACAAATTGACTTGACTAGGACAGATCTGACAGCATAACAGTGTATATGTAAAACTTCACACCATTTAAGCTACACATCCCTGGCATCTGTAGACAAAAGTATCGTCTTTCATGCTTCAAAAGTGCATTAACCGCCTTTTCTATATTTTCTTCCTCAAGGAGCTTCCAATGATTATTGGTAACCCACCTAAATTCTAGAATCTTCAAAAATCACTAGCAGCACAGTATACTGCATATAACCAGCCCTGATTTATTCTATCATTAAGATAAACTTAGGCAAAGGAAAAAGTAATATAATATTTATTGCCTGCCTGAGAGGCGTTAACGGCCAAAACAACTTAAAATATATGCTGTCCTTCATTTATTTCTCCAGACATGTCTGGATGAGAAACATCTGGAGATTTTGTAAAACTATGAATTCCTCAAGGCGGTGGGGGAGCAGGGCAGAGGGGCAGCGGGAGATTTTTCTCTCTCCTGTGTCAAAAGGAACCTCATGTCTGAAGATGATATTTGTATGGAAGCAATTCCTGGGGATCTGAACAGTTTCTCTCATCCCTGTTCTTTTGCTGGCTTCCTAAGCTAGTAAGTTTTCCATGAAGCACTAGCCACAGCATGTGAGAATATACCAGGGTGTGGTAAGAGTGAAACATATGGGTGCCCGTATAAGAAAAGGGAGGGATGGAGGGAGGATGGTGTGGAAGGAAGAGAGGAAGGAAGGAAGGGAAGAAAATAGACAAATAAACAGGGATGAATGTAACTATTCACCTCCCCCAGTTCTGAGGTGGTTTGAAGAAAAAGAACAAATAAATGAATGTGCTGAGCAAGCAAACCAGAGGATTCAGGAACTCGGAGCCCTATTTAACAAACGTACAAAATATAAATTAAAGTATTTACTTAAAATGAGAACTAAATTGCCAAAATTACTGGAGCCTTGAAATATTCAGGTGTCTTTCTTCTGAGATCTCGTCAGGCAATTTACCAGAACTGTTTCCAGATTACAGCCTGGCCTCTCTTTCTCTCCTAGGACACCCTGAAGTAACTTCCACCAAAGCCCATCACTCAGGGCCTAAAAGCTATGGTTCTTAAACTTTCAGTTTCTTTAGCTTCTTGATAAATCTGCCTCTGTTGTCTCCTATTCCCTCAGCTTGTCTCCTCCAAGAACCACAGATGTTCAGGTCCTTTCCTTCACAGCAGCAGTTCACCATAAGATTTCTCATACCCAAGAATGTCACAGATGAAGATAGACCACAGTTCAGATCCAGTGTTCGGTGGTTACTAAAAAACTGTAAATTGCAGTGACTACCCAGTTTTTAGCTCACTTCAACAGTCCTCAGTCCTGCTTATAAAGGGAGCTCTTGGGAGCTGAGCCAGAAACTCAGTCACCAAGGGGTTGACACCTCATCGTTCACAGAGGTGACAAGATCTCAGGCAGGATCTTAAGGCAGCGTCCCAACTCTATTAGGCTTCACAGTTTATAATCTATACAACACAGCACCCACGTACCAGGAGGCAGGTAGAAGAAGGCTAATTAAGGAGTATCCAACGCAACATTTTCCTTATAGAACATGTCTTACCAGAAAAAGGCACCTGAGTTACAGGATAAGAAGAATCCATTCTAGAGCAAATATAATAGAGGAATCTCTTGAAAGGACTTCTATTTTCAACTACAAATGCCTCTATCTCCTTATATGGAAAAGGGATTACTGTTCCACATTCTCAGACACTGGCTCAAGTGCTAAGAATGCTGTTACAGTGATAATCCAGTCATTGTCAACCTCTAAGGAAATCCATGGTCACTTCTATAGAATTGGTTCTTTGTTGGCCCCGGGTGCTGACATTATAAGAAATATTACATCAACCTCTTACTTCTCCAACGTTGTGGCCATCACCATCATTTTCATCATCCTGCCTACTTCATCATCGTCGTCGTCATTATCATCACAATTCTCCAGTACAAAGTTCTGTAGAAGACTATAAGCAAGGGGACGATAGTAGTACTCTGGGTAATGATACAATTAGGAACTCAGAAAATCAGGACAACCACCACCATCTGTTTCTTTAGGTGATACCAGACTTAAATGCTAGGGGTTTGAAGAGGATCACAAAATTAAATTTCACATTCCCTAGGCTCTGATGATTATGTACTCAGATAGGTACCTAATCTGAACAACAACAACAATAACAAAAAAGCATCCTGGGGCTTTCTAGTTAAAAGTGGGGGTAGAGAGTGTCGGTCTCAGGCTATAATCCCCGCCCCCCCCCATTTTGTTCAATGAATATTTGAGAGCCTCCTATGTTTCAGGACTTCAGTGTGAATTTATTTCACACTCTCTTTGATAACCATGCAAAAAGTACTTAGTCATTGCCTTTAAAACAATTATTCTTAAATTTGAAGTATTTATCTAAAAAACTGTAACTCAGCTGGCTTGGACTGGACAGCACATGTGAATTGCACACAGGAAGGAGGAAATACTTAGCCCTGACATACACTTACTCAATATAAAATAATTTTGTCTTCAAAATTAACTACACATGAACTTCATAAATGCGGATATTTCATAAAGAGAAATACGGGTTTTACACTATTAAAGTAAAACTAGAGTTTCAAATCAGACTATTATTAGATTTTTAAGGTTGTCACCTTTAGAACAAGAGTTCGAACAAAGGCTCTTATGTTTAATGCATCAACAATTTTTAGAATAATTTTTGATAGCAAGGCATGGAATTGTATTGACAGCCCCCTTCTCCAAATAGACCCCTTCACTTTTCAAAGGCAAAACTCTCCTTTTCTTACTGCCTATCAAACAGACAAGCATGTAATTAAAACCATTTTACTAATTCTCTTCTTAGTTTAGGTGCCATTGAAAAGCTGGTACTACCTACTGTTTGAATAACGATTTCTATTATAGTCATGTTGAATCTGATTTGTACAAAGGGTAAGTTTTACTACTGGATCAGATGGTACAAAAATTTTAATCTGTATGTTACACAAATGTTTACTGTCAGAATCTGAAATCCACAACATGAGCACATTTAGCATTCAGAAGAAGACTCACTTCTTAAAATATTTACATATATGTTCCTCCAATAGGAAAGACTGGCAAACCCCACAAAATATAAAAACCTAAAGTAAATTTCAAGTAACATTGAAATAAAAGCCCTAAAACAAGAACATTGTAGAAATTTAGTTTTTTACTTGGATCATTCTCTTCATAAACAAACAAACCTATGAAAACAAAACTTCATAAACTGGAGAGGAAAACAAACTCTATGAATGAACTAATTAATAAATCACATAGCTTTATATATTTCCTGGTAATGGGAATAATCAGACACTTATTTTAGTTCACAGAATCTGAAAGCAAGTGTTTGTAAACTCATATCGATTATGCAGTGTAGATCTTTAGGTGTTTGGTTTTGTCTTGGTTTTTCTTTATTTTGGAGTGATATTGACTATTTTAACAACTTTATTGAAGTGTAATTCTTGTATTATACAATTCACCCATTTAAGGTATACAAGTTAACGGGTTTTAGTGTATCTATAGACTTGTACATCCATTACTACCATCGATGCTAGGACATTTTTATTTGCCAGAAAGAAACCCCATTTATCTTAGTCATCACCTCTGTTACCACCCCCATCTCAATGCCCTACCACCCAACCCTAGGCATCCACTGATTTACTTTCTGTGTCTATAGATAGAGTTATTCCGGACATTACATATAAGTAGAATCATGCAATCTGTGGTCCTTTGTAACTGGCTTCTTTCACTTTAGCATAATATTTTCAAGGTTCACCCATGTTGGAACAATGTCTCAGTATTTCATTTCTTTTTATGGCCGAATAATATGGTATTAGATGGATATACTACATATTATGTGTCTATCTGTCCCATAGATGGACATGTGGGTTACTTCAAGTTGACAGATTTTTCACCTAGTTAGGAGAACAGTATTTCTTACTTTTACTTTTTTGACTAAAGCTATTCATCCCATCAAGCTCTTTCAATAAAGCATCCTCTCCTCAAAATAAATTTACTTTCTGTTCAAGATTATGGATGTACCAAATGTTCCTGAGAGTCAAGTTGTAATATTCATGAGCCAAGACCCACCACCTTATATCAGTTTTCTCATTTGTGAAATGGATTCTCCAGTTAAAGTGATTTGAGTTTCAAGTTTTAGGGATCTGGAAGTTGATGTTCATAATGTACTGTAAAGAATTATCAAAATAAAGCTGAAACCCAAATGTAGTATGACAGTAATCTAAAGGTGTTCCACAGGAAGAGAAAGTGGTACATGTCTTGATTCACCTGTTCTCTCTCCGTTCAGTCTCAGCCAAGGATTGCATGGACTAAATCCACCTAGAAACAAAGGGCAAAAGAGCCCATTGATGTAGACAACAAGGTAATCCTCTTGGGGCCGAAAAGTCGATCCAGAGGAGCAAAGAGAAGACATCTGGTCTCTAAGCACCACAAACAGCATTTCAAATTTTGAAAGCTAGAGTAGAAGAGGGAATAAAAATACCAGAGTTGCTAGCTATAAAGTCTCAGCATTATTAGCATACACAATAGTTATTTATAAATACAAGGAATGTTACAGAAACTCCAACCCATTAAGTAATCAGTATGTATTTCTGAAGTTCCAAGGGAGTGAAATTAATGAATGCACACATCCAAACACTCACAATGTCACAACAAAGAGCATTCTGAACATTCTGGTAAGACACATGGAAAAATGTTCCTGACCGGTACAAAACTTATCAACAAATTAAAAATAAACTGAATTTACTCATCCAGCAGATAATGCAGATACTCGGTATTAAAAATGGAAGAAGTGTTAACAGTTTGACCAAAATAGCTTCATCGGGTCTTGAGGAAAGGTTATGACACCTAAGGTCCATACATGAAGATAATAACATTAGCTACTATCAATCAGTACTAGCAGCGTCAAAGACTAAACTTGGTCTCCAAAAGGCTGACAAGAAATGCCCTCTAGCTAAAGAAGAGCTGCTGAACCAAGAATTATCTCATCAAGGTGAACTAGATCCCATGCCATTCCATTAACTAGAGACTAATTTGACACAACCCAATAGGTGTTATGCTGGTGAAAAGTTATTCAGGTTGAGATCTACTTAGTAACATGAAAATTTTTAATTAAACAAGAAAGGACAAGTCATTCCCTATCATATAATAAACCATCTTTATTCTTTTTCTCCTTTGCTATTTTTGGAGACTAGAAAGACACAGCATTCTCACATGTTACACAAGGGGCATATTCCTGGTCTCTCTGAATTCCAAGATGAAGCCTGACAAATGAGTTAGGATATTTCTATTCACCATTATGAAGTGGAAGCATCATGAAAACTCATTCAGTTCAATCACTTTGAAACTGCAGTAATCTTGACATATATATATTTTTTTAATTTGGGAAGATGCACATTACTTCAGATGCCCAAAGTTTTATATGTATCCTTATAGAATAGTATTTGCAATTTTGGAAACTCAAAGGTGTTAACCTTTGCTTGTCTTGTTAATCTAGAATTTTCAAAGATTTTTGAGGCAACAATCTGCAAAAGTCTATATGATTACACTTTAAGTGGAAAAAAATCAATTTTATTTGGAACCTCCAATAATACTCCCATGCAGTGGACATTGAATTTCATTCTTCCCAAAGGAACTACCCTCCTTATTTTATACTCTTTCTATAACAGTAATTCAGGTTTGTTGTTGGTGTTGCTCCAACTTTCAAATGTCCAGAACCAAGAGACTCAGTGACCAACCAAGTCACTTCATTGCTACTTTCCAGGGTACCTCAGCCTCTTTCAGGAGATTACTTTAGGCAGTCCTCCCCAAGATCTTAAGAATAAAAGACAACCTTTGATATCTCACCTATAGATGATCAGTACCCAGTCTCTGGGCTCTCACAGGCTTTGATGTCTGTTATCATAGCACATACGGAAGGAATTAGCTGCCCCATCAGAATATGAGACACAGGAAGGCATCAACCATGTTTTGAGACATGTACTTCAGAAATACAAATACACGTAGGAGTAGAGACACCGCCAAAATGAGCCCGAGCTGTATTCAGTGCTGACTCTTCAACTCATCTGGACACATCTTGGGAAGGAGTTGCTTAGACCTTGACCCCTCCTTGAATCACCCCTAAGGTTCCATTTCCCTGAGAATGCTATAAAAAATGTGATGGAAGCAGCTTCCCAACAGAGAATAATGCATAATAGTGAAGGTCTACTTTATGGCCTCCAGTCACCAATAGCCACAATTAGCCCAAGAGGCAGGGGTGGGTCAGGAGATTAGGACCCAATCTGCCTAGGATCAGATATGGGGGGAAATTGGGGTGCAGTTTGGGGACGTGGCTTTGAAGCAGGCAGGAGTTCCAGAGGCCAAAAAAAGCCATAAGCTAAACGTACATACAAATACCCCAAATCTTCTTTATATAAGGCATCTTGCCAGGAGTGAGAGATGCACAGGAAGTATAGTATTTGCAGCTATTGTTCTGTTCTCTTACAAGTCCAACTACAGCCACCACCTTCGTAATTTATAAAGTACTCTCACCGTTATTATCCTATTTGAGTCATCTTACAACTGAATGAGGTAGGTATAATTACCCTATTTAATTTCTAAGGCCTGGAAAAGTGAGTAAAACCGGCTAAGGTCCTTTGTGGGGTGGAGCGGAGGTGGGATTTGCACTGGGTTTTCTCCTGACTACCAGCCAGGGGCTCATTCCATCAGGCCTCAGGACACTACCATCAGCCAGCAGAGAAGGAAGCCAGGGACAGAAAGCCGGGAGTGAAGTGCTGAGTCAGCGCATGGGAGAAGCCAGCCCGTCTCTTCCAGCCCCATTCCTCACTGGTCAGACCAGGTCTGCAAAATGAGAACTGCCTGACTTGCTCTAGTGCACAAAGGAACCTTCTGAAACACCTACTATGCGTAGAGCAGTGAGCACACAGTGGGCCTGGTCCAGTCCCCACAGAGCTCAAGGCCTTACTGGAGACAACAAAGTGTAAACAAGTAATTAAATGTCATAAGATAAATGTTTTAGGAGAGACAGCAAAAGCAGAGAGGTGAAATATCAGGAAATGGTAAAAAGCACACCACGCCGCTAATCAAGAGCAATCCATTAGTGGTAGGATTTGGATTAAATTACAACTAGATTTTACTTATTTATTATTCATGAGACATTCTGTTTTTCAATTATTTTTTTTTCTCCTCCACATTAGCCCACCCATTTTAAAGCCTCAAGCATTAATTTGATTTCCCGCCAATAATTTGAAGATAATGATTTGTGTCTTGGTTCTGTCTGCATGGATCTTCCTCTGATAATTTGGAGAGAAAATGATGTGTATCTCCCCTCTTTTCAGACAGTGGCCTTAGGGATTTTATTCATCGTGGGGGCAGGGCCTCAGCTTTTCTGACAGATTCAGGAAACAGGAAGATGGAAATCCAAAACGGAACAAATCTGTCAAACTCATTTTCTTGCAGGGTTTTCTGCCAATTTTTGCGCACGCTCTCTCTCCTTCCCTCTCCGACCCCCTTCTTTTCTACTTCTTTTAAAAAGGAAGAAATTGGGAAAATCTGCTTCTCCTGGTTCCTCAAGGAAAGGAGTAAAAGTGCTAGTGAGCAGAAACGCAGGTGTGCACCAGCTGGAAGGTCACTCTCTGCTCTTTGGAGAACAAAGCAGGAAGGTAACAAGGACAAGTGTGAGTGCGTGCAAGGAGCAGAGAAGCAGGCGGGAGGGACATCTGTCCATAACTGTCACTCCATCGCCATGCCTCCACAACAGAAACTGAGGGCAGGAGGCTGACCTCATCCTTCTTGGGACTGCAGGACTTTGACTGGCCCTCCTCTCCCTCACCTCTTATCTTCCCATTAGCCTGAAAGCCAGGAAAGAATTAAACCTTTTTTATTGCTAAATAATTAACAAAGCACTGGCATTCTGACAAGCTGGCATGCATTTTTGTAATCAGGAACCCACCCAAGTAATTTTGTTTATAAGCGACTTAAGATAAATCCTGTCACTTAAATACTCTAGATGAGCCCAGAACACTGTCCATTGCTTTGGAGTAGTTTGAGTAAATGCTTTCTCCCAGTGTTGCTCCTCATTCCAGCCCATAATTTGGCTCTTTTTCACACTCAGGGACTATACTGGTAACCCTAACCGTGGCGATAATTGTGCCTATGGCCATTCCACCATCATTAGGAGAAATGATTACATTTATGAGATTTTCTTATCGTACCGTTCTGAGATCCTAGAAATTCAACAGACAATAGCAATAACGAAATACCTCTTGGTAAGGCCACAAAAGACTGCTTCATTCTAAAGTCAATGACACTGTAGTGTGATTCTCTCCTTTTTCTTTCTTTCTTTTTTTTTTAAGATTCATTTATTTGAGAGAGAGAGAGAGAGTGCACGTGGAGTGAAGAGGGGGAGGGACAGAAGAAGAGGAAGAAAAACCCTAAAGCAAACTCCCCACTGAGCACAGAGCCTGATGCAGGGCTCTATCCCAGAACCCTGAGATCATGACCTGGGCCAAAATCAAGAGTTGGACACTTAACCAACTAAGCCGTCCAGGTGCAGAGTGCTTCCTCGGAAAGAAACAGCAGTATTTGACATCCTGGGTCTCTGATTCCTTCTGCCTAGACCCTGCCCCAGCCCTCACCAACCTAGCCCCAGTTATCACTCTCTGCTGTCCTCTCCCACTTTTGCCTCTTCTCCTTATCAGTCTCTTCTACCCCTCTCTGGAGCATGGGTGTGCCCCAGAGCTCCCCAGTTTGAATGTCCTTTAACTGCTCTAAAGAGGCCTTTGCCTATCCCAGCAAATGCCCCCATCTGCCCCCTCACTAGCCGAACACACAGCTGCCATACTGCATGCCTTCCAGCCTCTGAGCAGCGTCTACACTGATGTGGCTCTCTCTCCTTTTCAATGTTCCCATCCCCATTTGACAAAGGCCTCCTCAACCTTAAAGACCCCACCTGGCACAGGTCTCTGTTCTCACCACAGTTTGGGACCCTGTGCTTCTTAATTGTCCCTCTGACCCACCACTTCCACCAGGCAACTGGGTCTGGGACTCTGTCCCTCTAGTTAAGACCTGAATTCGTGTAGGACTTAGCAAGTTACTACTAAAGAGTTCTGAGTATATAAATAAAATAGATATAAAATAGATATTTAGATATGATAGATATAATAATAACAGATATTATAATAGATAATATTATAACAGATAGATAATAGATAAATAATAGATATAATAATAGATAAATAGATATAAAATAGATATATAAATAAAACAGACTAGAGGGTCATATCCAAATGATAGAGACTAAATACAAAACAAACCAAGAGATTTCCAGGAAGCGTTTACGTGGAACACAGGAAGACTTTCTGAGCTTTAGGATATATTTTCTATTACAGTATATTATTCTCCAAACAAAAGTAATCACAAGACCTTAAATAATTGTGCCCAAGGCTATAATTTCTGCTCTATGAAAAGTAATACGTGAACACATTAGTGGTTATCATAAACTCAAAATAAAAATCCATCAATGTGCAAAAGCATATGAACCTTATTTGGATTTGAGGGTTACACACGTGGTTATGTGTGTACTTATCTAACTATATACACATGCCATCCCAGAGACACACTCACCTAGAGTTCCTGTTTCTGTCTGAGCTATCAGTATACTAACTGTCAATAATCTAACATAAATTATATAGATCGTGACACAGACTGTTTTTTCAAAAAAATAATCATTTTATAAATGCATATATGCTAGAGGGTACTGCAAGAATATCAATGAGAATCATTATGCCTGTAATTTGGACAGCATTTCCCTCAGTTCTCCAGTGTAAACAAATCTTCTCCCAAATAGCCCTATTAGTAAATGAAATATTTACTGCATCAATAAATTTGCCACAAAATTTGCTGACCAAAAATGTTTTTAATGTAGAGAACTTCATTTCACAAGGCATTTAGTTCATATCCTTTGTCAAGGTTCACATACAATGGAGGTCTTTAAAAAGCTTAACAGGACATTTTCGAATGACATTTTTAAAAAAATTCTTATTTTTAAAAAATCAATATAAATAGAGGAGCCCTTATTTGATTGTTTTTCTTTGAAAAAATATAAATCAAGCTCCTGAAACTCTAGAAAATGAAAACACTATTTTAAGTTCTGCTTTTAAAATTGTCCCTTTATTAGTCTTGAAATGCTTCTATCTTCTAAGGTGTGTGTGTCGGGGGGTTCACTCTTACTAAAAAGGTGACCTTGAGCCTTACTACCTTACTAAAGGCAGATGACAGTATCACTCTGCTGAGACTGTTATAAAGATTATAATACAGGGGAAGCCTTTGGCCTGCTATTTGGTGCACTGGAAGCTACACCACACATATTTATAGAATCAGGGAAGAATTAAAGCTTCTGGTGCAGGTATTATAGGCTCTGGAGTGAGAGCACCTGGGTGGAAAATCAGTTTGATTTTCTATCATCCGCTGACTTTGGAAGGAATTTTCTCATTATGCCCAAGGTCCAATATCCTTACCTACAAACACAGTAGAACAAGACTACCTAGCTCCTAGGGCTGCTGCAAGATTCAATGAGATAGTGCACAGAAAGAGCTTTGCACAGCACCTAGACATTGTCTTATTATTTCCATTGCATTAATTTCATTAGGATGTTGACAGGAGGGAAAGGCAGGGAGATGTGGCCAACAAATTCTGGGAAACTACAAATTCTCTCTCTACATGAAAATTAAACTTTTGCCCTTATTCACATGATAATCTTTGGAGTTACCAAGAGTACGTGATGACCAACTGTGTCCACATGTACAAAATGATACCAAGCAGTGATAGAAAGGTGAACTTAATAATATATAGATGGTACTGTCGTCAAGCAAAAGTGAAATTATACCATACGTTCATGTATGACATTTAGACATAGTTCGAATAAGGAAAGCAGTAAAAAAAGTTGGTTGGCTTCAGACACAGGAATACATGAGAATACTGAACCCCCTAGCATAACACAGACACACTTTGTGTAATAATAAATAGTTTCAACAAAACGTCATCATCCCGGACAAGGAATCAACACTCAAATTCCAATTTTAGTCTTTTTAGGTTTTTTGCTGTATGTTTACAGTTACTTTGCTTTTACAATTACATGAGATGTATTGTAAGAAAGGTTTAACTAGTTTTTGCACACTTACAACGACCAAGATACAATTTACATTTTCATTGAAAGAGGCCCTTTCATTTATCAAGCTTGAGAAGCACTGTTTTTAGGGAAAGCATTGATTTATTCATCAGATCACTCACAAAATTGTACCCAACCCTCTTTGCCAATCACTGATAGATGAAAAAGCAGAGAACTGTGGAAATTAACTGAGTTAGTGCACAAGAAGAACTCCATGTCCTATCTGTCTCTTGCCCTCCATAAAGGTATACCACTATCATCACTACCACCACCACAATCACCACCAATAAGGTCATCATCTATAGCAGCATCTATCATCATCATCGTCATCTATATCATTGTCATCACCACTGCCACCACCACAATCTCCACTAACCACCACTATTGCCGTCATCTATAGAAGCATCTATTGTCATCATCATCATCATCACCATCTATACCATTGTCATCACCACCACAATCACCACCCCTGTCGTCATCATCTATAGAAGCATCTATCATCATCATCATCATCATCATCATCTATGCCATTGTCATCACCATCACCACCACCATGATCATCATGTATAGAAGCATCTATCCATCTTCCATTCTGAGAATGAAATCTGGGTGCTATTTGCATCAAATAACCAAAATGACAATATGTGTTAATTTCACCTTTCCTATTTTACATAATTATTGTTTTTTGGGTATATCGGCCACATACTTCACTGTTTTAAGTATGTTAAAGATGGTAAAATCCAAGCAGTTGAGTAACAGCATATAATTCTGCTTATTTACAATGGCAGAAGCCATGCTCTTTGGAACAAATATTAAATGGATAAATCACATCAGAGATTTATTGAATTTTCAAATAGGATAAAATAAAAACTTACAAAGGAAGTTATTATCAAATTAGAAATTAAAACAAGAGTTAAGGAATTTCCTTTAATAAAGGCAATTACTGGTACAAAAACACCAAAAATCCCTGCTTATTTTAGAATGGGACTTTTCCTCTGGACATTAATAATATCATATGCCTTATTCTCTAATCAAAGGGTAAAACCCCCTTGATCTGTAATTATCTGCTTACCTGGTTTTACTAATGGACTTCCAGATCCTTAAACCTACACGAATATTTCTTAGTTATCTTTTAGCTAGGAACTTAGTAAGTCCTAACACATATTTAACTAAATAAATAATTAGAACAGTCCAACATTTAACTACCTAAATCGTCGAAGATTCTTTCTTAGGCTTAGTTTAATTCCCCCAAATAATGCTGAAGTTGAAAAGTCATTCTCCTCCTCCTCACTGTCCACAAATGGGAACAAGCAACACTTTTCATCCTTGCTCCAGATTATAAATACTCTTGCTCTCCACAATCAATCTCTCTATTGTTTAATTTCCCCATCAGTCCTTAAAATATGGCAATATATCTTGCAAATAATATTTTACAGTAGAGGCACAGCAGAGAGTTTAATTTATTTGTGTTCTTGTAGGGGTCTGAGTCCTGTCTATACACAACCAAAATACACATTCAAGTTTATTTGGGTCTCTCCGATTATCTGTGATTCTATAAGCTGTGTCTTTCCATTTGAAGCAAGTTATTCCACTTTTTCAGAGGGCATAGCTTACGTTTCCTAATCCCAATGAATGATTTTTCCTTTGTAAAATCAATTTGTTAAGAAAATAAAAAAGAAAGAAAGAAAAGAAAAGAAGAAAAAGAAAGGATGTTCTGGTCAATGTCTTGAAGTGGTAAAAATTCCCAATTCTGGTTCAGCTACTAAGTCAAAGGCAAGATGACACGTCCTTGAGAAGGGAAGAGCTCTATCAAGCGGCACACTCTCCCCAAACCCCAGTCCTGCTTGGCTAGGGCAATGTCCTACGACTGAGACTTTAATTCTAGCAGACAGAGTGGGTAGTCTTTTTGAAAAATGAACTTTCTTTTTTTCCAGAGGAAAAAAATTCATATGCCATATGATCATAGGGAAATAATTTTTTAAAAACACTTTTTAAAACTGGCCCGTTTATTTTATAAGTAACCAAAAAATAAAATTTTAGCAAAGGGAAACTCGAGGTCAGAAAAATACCTTCCTACCTCTACCACACAAATTGAAAATTCTCCAGAATGCTATTACCCACAGTCTGATCCAGAGACCCTGAGGAGTTTCAGTGATGAATGACAGATTCCTCAGAAAGAGGACGCAGGACTGATATTCAAAAGAGACAGAAGAATATTCTGATAATTAATTTACCAGAAGGTGGAGGAAAGACAAGACCCTGAGGGCAAAGCAAAAACCAAAAAGGCACTTGCTCTAAGGCAAAGGAGAAATTAACAATGAATATCGAAGGTCACTACCTGAAAATCTAACACAGAAGTAAGGCCCTCTCAGTGATATTCTGAAAACTACAAATAATACCAGAATACAGTAATATCAGTTTTTATTTCCTGCTTAATAAGGCAACTTGAAATATCCCTTATTCCTGTTCAAAAAGAAGTTAAAATTTCATAGCAGCTATGTTAAAACACAAGTATATAATCCTAACTGGTTGGTTTGTGCTGTAAAATCCCTCAATTTCTAAATTTTGAAGTAGTTAGAAAATATCCCATAAATTTAACAATTAGGTCTTTCAGAAATAAACAGAGTCCAAGACAACAAAAGGAAAGGAAGTTCTTAAAAAAACAAAAACAAAAACAAAACCCCTGAAAACTTGATCAAAGAATGCTGAAACACATTTTCACAACGTTTGATAGAGTTTAAAGGCATTTTGTTCATCTAATAGCACTTATTTGTGAAATCATGTTCATGCTAAAAGTCTACCCAATGACCAACCTAACTTAGGTGTTATACAGTCAGTTGGCAGATTTCTCAATTCTCCTTCATTCAATCAGCTAATGTAACTGGGCACCTAGGATCTTCTGTGCTTTGGAATACAAGGGAAATGTTTAACAGTAATCAGAAAGGTCTTGCTTCATACCTAAATCAGATGTCCAGTCATGTGCAGATGCCTTATAAGCTTTCACCTACTAACTCCTGGAAAGCATGTGTCTACCCTGGTGTCTTTTATTCAACCACTACTTCCACCTTGAATGCCCTCTTAACCCCAAAACAACGAGTCACTGAGAGACTTTGTGAGAAAGAGTAAAAGACTCATTGAGAAAAGGCCTCATTCTGTGAGGCCCCGCCTGATTTCTTGGACACTACAAGGCTCCCTTACACAAACTTTCATCATGCTAGAACCATCGCAAGGTGCTCTTTGTCCACCTAGGTCAGGGTAATCCCTCCTATTCTGAAATCCTTCATCTCTTAACAATTTAGCGTTTAATTGTTTCTTAACTGTTAATAGTTCTCCTCAGATACATTTTATTCCTTTAGGACAGGTCCCCTACTACGTTATATCCGGAAGCACTTGGTCCAGTACTAGGCAAAATAAATATTCACTGATTCATTTAGTGTTGAAGCCCAGAGCAGAGCCATTTAAAGGAATTTTTTTTTCAAAAAGCAAATAGATTAGATACTAAAATTAACTTTTAGGCAATGTTTTAAGATTATAAGGAATCCCTCGCACACACGCTATTTTAAAACTTTTTTAACAAACTAGTTGTAGTGTTTGATCTGCTAACATTTTGCAAGTGCCAATATTATAAATCTTAGTTCTTAGATCATACTGTAACAGTAAATTTTCTCCATCATACGAGTGAAGTACAACATTAATTGTACAATTTCACTATCATGTGTAACAGTGCTTCATGAGGAAAATACCATCTGGCCTCAGGGCTGTTCATAAGACCTTCCTGAAGAATGATTACGCTGCATTTGCAAGATTAATTATTTTCTATGCTACAAGCATCAGCACCTGTCGGCATGGTTAAATGGTTAGCTTAGTGGCCGTCGAACATCACATATAATTCAGCATGAAGGTAACTGAAATACATGTGAATCAAGTTTGTCAAAGGTGAAACATTTTAGGTTGGGATATTTCATTTGATCAAAATCCATGGCATCGGCAGGTAAGAAAGCAAGAACTTATAATTTTCTTCATTGTCTTTTCTTATATAGCATTTTTTTCCCATATCATCTCCTTGAGTAACATGATCAAGTCCAAGAGCAGGATTATAGCCTCGTAAAACCTTGCTATGAACTACTGACAATTTTACTGTAAACAAATGATGGATCCAAATATTCTGTACTTATTATAATAAGGATCACATTCACCTCAAGGTTTTGCAAAAAGCCCTTAAAATGGCAGCCAAAACTTGGGAGTCATAGTCAAATTTCTTCCCTGGAGACTCCATCATGCACACTGATGTGGACTACTAGCCAAAGTGGGTCAAATTCCCAGTAAGTATTTTTGTCACACAAAAGATTTTATGTGGCACCCCCATCTAGAAATTAATTTACATTTTTCCCCACAAATTGTTCCAAGATTCACAAGATTCACAAATCCTTATCATCTCATTAATTCTATTTTATATTAGATTATAAAATGGTGTGTTACACATGGTGTTTTATGGCCACACAGCTGTTCCTTAAATGGTTGTTTTCTTAATTGTACTTAGTTTCTTGAATCTAGCACAAATACGCTGTAAAAAAAAATTTTTTTTAATTATTTAGGGCACAAGTTAAGAAAAGAAAAAACAAAAACAAAAACGGGAAAATTTCTGTCAGTACCCACAGGCAGGAGTGCGCACCCAATCTTCAGGGGAGTACGTCAGCACCGGTGTGGGGGCTGGTCTGCACCAACTAAAAGGTTCTTTCTCACCTTGGTCTCTGACCACAGGAGTTGGGTTTGTTCTTCATCTTCACAGTGAACGAAACTTAGAGTCTAAAAATACTTTGTGAGCAGCCTAAAAGCAAGTGACAATTTATGCCAACTGAGCAGAAAAGGATGCTGATATTAAATTTGCTGCCTATGGACTTCCTACGGGAGAAGGCTCAGTAAAACACGTTTGTTGCTGTCGATCTGTTTGCAGAACCATTCCCTCAATTAGCTCCTGGAGACACAGACAGTGTAATTAAGTAACTAAAGATAACATCCCCCAAGAAACTCATTTTTAGCATCAAGACTAAGACTACAGCGATATCTTGTCTAAATTTCATATTTTATTGTCCTTGCCCACCTTCTACTAGAGGTGCTAATGAATAGACAAAGAGCCCAAAAGCCACACCATAAAGAGAAGACAAAGAATCTGGAAAGGAAGCACTTGCATCCAACAGAAACCTGGATACTCTACAGTTGGACCATAAGCACCATCGTCCACACAAAAAAGCAGGGCCACTTTGGCCTAAGTGGGAAAGAGTGTGTGTGTGTGTGTGGCGGGGGGGGGGGGAGTTATATCTCTTAAACATAGCTTAAAAAACTATAAATTATTAAAAACTGGGGGGGGGGATCTTAAAGCCCACTTTATGGGTGAAGAAACTAAGACCCCAAATATAAGCAACTCACTCAAGGTCACAAAGCTGGTTAGTTGCTGAACAAAAACAAGAACCTAGATTTTCCTTATTTTCAGTCCCAAGTTGACTCACCAAGTCCTCATGCCTCATTGAACGTTTATTTCAACTTGCTCTCTCGTTCCTAAGAGGTAGCATGCATTTTAAAGCTGACTGCAAATGTACACACACACAATAGTCAAATGAATTAAACCATGTTTTTTTTTTTTTTTTTTTTGAGGCAAATGGAAACAGGCACATGCATCATCAAGTCAGGGGTTGGCAATCACTGTCCTAAACTCAGCATTTGGAGAACATGGAATGTTGGCTGTGTGATCAGCTCCTCACCATCACATTTTTGCATGCGGGTGTGATGGTACATGTGTTGGTTTAGTGAGCTCTACGTCTATTTGCCTTGCAGAGCTCTGCAGAGAGCAATTTTGCAGAGCTTAGAGAGCTGTCCCCTAGCTTGGTTCACACATAATGAAGCTTGTCCTGGGTAACCAGTAAGCAAATCAGCCATGAAGACTTTTGTCTGACAAATTCGAATTACCAAATACCAACAATACATGACTCGGTGCTAGCAGCTAGCATAAATGAATCCTATTTATTTAATTCTCTGTATACCTATCGGCCTCTGAGTCTTTACAAATACTACTCAAAGGCAGTGCCTACCATTTTTATGTCACCTGAAAGCCGGCCAGCAGTTCTAAAGACAAAAGTCAACCCCTTATTCAGAATTCTAAGGACACTAATGGGGCTGGTTCCGCAAGAAAGTCACTAAGCTCAAGCACAAGGGGGAAGTAATTTTCTCATTCTGTTTATTGTAGTTTTTTTGTTTTGCTTTTACAGGAAGACTCAGAAGGGGGCAGCTGGATGGCTCAGTCCTTAAGCTTTCAGGTCACGATCCCGGGGTCTGGGGATCGAGACCCACATCAGGCTCCTTGTTCAGCAGGAAGCCTGCTTCTCCCTCTCCCGCATCCCCTGCTTATGTTCCCTCTTTCGCTGTGTGTGTCTCTCTCTGTCAAATAAATAAACAAATTTTTCAAAAAAAGTAAAGAAAAAAGAAAGAATCAGGAGTACCAAAGAACAGCAGGAGTTACCGACATTTTAGGAGTTGCTTTTTTATGTTTATCTGAAAAATGCCAGAGACTCTCCCTGTTAATCTGGTTTCTCGAAGCCACATAGGAAGGAAGCCAGTTTCAACACTATTTCACAGAGAAGGAAGGGTACTGGGAAGCAAGGGGTCATGCACCAAACAGATCACACACACACACACACACACACACACACACACACACATCAGGCCACCCTTACCAGCTTCTTGGCCAGCTTAAAATTGTTTGCTTCCGTTTGTCCTGATCCTTCAAAGCAAAAGCTCAAAAACTGGGATCAACAGAGCAAAGTACAGTCTTGCACCCAGATGCAGGGAGCCCAGAGTTTCTGGAGAAAAATCTTGTAGCTATGCATCTTCTCCAGTGCATGCCTCAGGTCCTAACGGAGTGACCAATATCTATGATTTTATTTTGTTGCTGTCCTGTTATCTCTCTTCCTCCCATTCCCTCAGGGACCATTATGATCCTCCACTAGACTCGGCCCCACTTACAGGTAACTTCATCAGGCCAAAACAACATCGCTCCTGGGAAGATGAAGGCTATCAACCATGGTCAAAAGTTCAATTCACCACTCTGCATCCAACAACCCGATCAGGGGCCACACCCATTTCTAACTCGAGGGGCTCCACTTGGAAGTCCTTCAGGACTGGCTTTCCGATTGTATGCTTGACCCTGACGCCCTGTAGAGACATCTGTCTTTACACTTTCCTTGTACACAGGACATAAACCTGTTAAAAAAAAAGAGGTCATTTTTCTCCCCAGGCCCGATCTTAATGCACTTTGTTCTGTCAGTCTCTGCACCCACCCCTCACACATACAACTCCCGTGTATTTTCAGATACACACACCGCACAGCTCAAACGCGCTGAGGAAAGATACTCCTCCACCTAGCAATCACAATAATCTATCTATTCCCCCTTGCCTCTCTGAATAGGTTTGATTTCCCATCTCAGGCTCCTAATTTTCCCCCTGCCCTTTAAATCTTCATTCCCTGGGGCATGATTCCCAATGCCCTGGATCTTCTGAGACACCCTGTATGATTTCATCCACCACCCACTGCCATTAACAAACAACTCCCTACTGGTAGCTCCCAGATCCTGACCTCGAAGCCCAGATTTAACCACCATATTCAGAAAACTATAGCCGGTGATCTGCTTGGCCCTTGACTGATTTTGCCATGTTCACAGGCATCGGAAAACGCAAACTTGTGAGGGGACTTTCTTCTCAGTCTGGTCCTGTATCTATCCCTCCTCCTGCCACTAGGGTCATCACAACCCTGGAATCCATACTGTGTTAACACCACTTTGGGGACGGGACTTACTACATACATATTTAATGTGCTGATGAACAAACTGATTAATTACTTCAAATATTATAATATCCTATGAAATTAGCATCTGGATCATGTGAATAACATGACAGGCAATGCCACAGGACACAGGTTATAAACTCCTGTGCTCATCTTCTCAAAGGGTAATACAAATATTGTCCAGCCAGAAGCATGTTCGCCACTGTATTATAAACTTGTTTCAGAAACTAATGATAAATTAGTGACCAGGCTATAGCACCCTTGAGACCATGTTAATTTCTGCCTAACGCAAGGGAGAAGTTCAGCATTCTGGCAGGTAGAAACAGCGAGGCTAAATTTACTTTGGAACAACCTGGTTTGCAATTGAGAAGTTGATGCAATTAAGAAAATGTGTTTATACATTTCCAAAGGAGGGATTAACGGGGTTGCTATTTTCTTAGCCTAATGAAGTAGCTTTTTAGTTCCAGAATTACCCCACCACATCAGAATTAGATCCTCTCCAACATCAGGATTCTGTAATTCTCCAGTTTCTGTTCCGCGTAAGCAATTCCTCCACTTCTGTCTTAATTCCTTAAGTCTCCTGGTCAAACTTTCCTAATTCCCTTTATTTATTAAGCCGTTATTTTTTCTAAGTAAAGATGTCTAAAGATTTCTAAGTAATTGATTGATTATCATTCAGTCACACTTGAGGCCTTTCATCTCCCGCTGAGAACAGACTGTGGACATAACAGAAATCTTCCAAATGTGATCAGGAAGAGAAGGGCAAATTCCCTGGGCCAAACTCACATCCTGTCAAAATGAGGACCCTACAGCTCTGTGGGGACATTGACCATGGTTCTAAGCAGCATATGAATCTGGACAATTACAAATGTATGTTTTTGCTTTTTGCTCATACACAAGCCACACTAGGGGCTTGCCTCAAGTTCAATGGCTCCTTGTATTCAGTCAGTTTCCCAGCCCATGCTCTCATCTCATTAGAATTTCTGTATCCTCTGGTCTTGCAGAGTTCCCTTTACCTTCTTTTGTATCAGACAAAAGATGGTAATTTACGTCTAATTAACGGAACTGAGTCATAATGAGTTCTTTTCTCTTAGACAGCATTTGAATGTCCAAAATAACCAGCAAGATTGGGCTTTTTAGTCTCTCTCCAGCTTAAGGTTTTATAACACAATGCTCGTATTCAGGCCTCCTACTTTGCATACAGTCAGAGGGCTGGAGGTTATCCACATTGTGAAATTCTTTGGCTAGTTATGCCCAGAGTGATTTAATGGCATGCGAGGCAGATTTAATGTTTTCTGCTAAGCAGATCTGTTGAAACAGTCAAGCTTACGATCGCATCCTTTTTACGTCTCTTCCTCGGACTTTGAAATGATATTTTTTGCCAGTTGATGAATTTGATAGCATTCTTTATGAGATCAATTTCCTTGCCAAAGATACAAAAGACAGGATGAAAGACAAGTTTGATGCAAAGCCCACAAAGGGCTGTGCATCTGTGTGGAGAGAAGCACCGGGAAGCATTAGGCGGTGACCCCCATGCCATGAGGAGGGACAAAGATGGAACGACATAAACACAACAAGCCTGCCTAAGGAAAGCAGAAGCTCATGTTCTAACAGAAACAGTAACCAGGATAAAGTACTCAAAGCATCTTCTCCCTCCCTCACATGCCAAGGTATTTTAAAATGCCCACTATGGGGCATCTGGGTGGCTCAGATGGTTAAGTGTCTGCCTTCCGCTCTGGTTGAAATGCCCTCTACAGGGCAGGCATGCCCACACAAACCAACCACAGAGTCTGAACGCCATCGACATCTGTCCTCCGGCAACAACACCAGTGCGACCCACTGGGTTTTTTACTCCTGGGACCATCTTCAACCCATCTATTACATTGGGTTAAAAAAAAAAATCCTCTCTCTACACCTGGACTACCCCAATACCCCAAAACAAATTCCTTTAATATGATATCATTTAATTTTTCAAGTGTGGAAAGACCACATCACTCTCATTGCCTTCTGCTGGAATATACTTTCTGCTCTGTTCCAATCTTAAAATCAAGAAAAGAAAACCCCCAGAAAACCATGCTGACCAGACCTTCATTATAGGAGCCCTGGACAGGGAAATTACAGCTGTGTTACACAGAAGTGTAGGCGAATCCAGCTACCAATACGCAAATTTTTGTTGTTTGTCTCAGCCTTTTTCCTTCCCCTGAGAGAAGATAAAACATAAAATTTATAAACACAAGCCCCTCAAGTAGACATGCTCGATTTTTCAAAATGGAAAGATGATTCTTTGGTAACTAGGCTGCTTGGCAAAAATATTAAACCAGACAGTAAGTCAGAGAAAATTAAATGCTACCTTGATTAATTAGGCTTAATGGGTAAGAATCAACTAATTTATAATGTTAAGTTGACAAAAATAGGTTAAAGAAAAAGAGACCTTCACATCAAATTAAAGTATAATTTCTTTTCCTTTTTCGGGGGGGGGGGTATGATAGACTGGTACTCAAAAAACAATCTACCTTTTTGAGCATATAAACCAAAATCTCTGAAATCTCTACAGGCACTTTTAAGCAACTGCCCTTTGCACAGCGACAGTGAAATATCTAGTATCAGAAATAAGCCACACATAAGAAGCCCTGAACGTGCAAATGGCTTTGAAAGTTAATTTATAAATCTGACATTTGAACCACAAGTTTTTCCAAACTAAACTGAAAATCATGGGCTCGCTTCGGCAGCACATATACTAAACTGAAAATCATGGGGACGTCTGCAATCAAGGTCGAAGAATCTTTTCTAATCTAGAGCAGAGTGAATGAATAGCACGAGGGACCTCACAGCATCGCCAGCTGTCTGGTGCCCTTGAAGGCATGCAGGCAGAGACAGGGGGAGGAATGTTCTGGGTGTAGGCCTATCCTAGAGGGCTCTGGGGAGCTGGGTACCTTCCAAAGCGGGAGGGCAGGGGAATAAAGATTTCCAGCATCAACAGCGCCCCCAGTGGTGGGGAAGGATCTCTACTGGGCTGGGTCGGTAGGGGTGGGGACGTCCCATGGTGGCCACCTTTGCAGCAAGTCAGAGTGTTTCTAAACTGGGGCTGTCTCTACTTATCAAAAGATAGCCACAACTCAAAGTAGTGTAAGTGAAAAAAGAATGAAAGCAGATACTGTGTACCATGAGAGAAAGCACGAGTTTTATACTGGGTGCTGGGTAAAGAATAAAGTGCAAATTCAAAGGGGAAAAAAAAAATAGAAAGATAACTGAAGGAAAAAAAAGTACATAGATTATTATTTTAAGTATAACTTCCAAAATACTAGTGCTAAAAGAGCTTTGCAAACAAATAAAAATCTATATGCCTGTGACTTAGTTTGACTCATTTGTTCCTTCTCGTAACTGAATATACACAGAAAAGAGAAGTATGTTCCCTCTACTTGCCACTCAAAAGCATTTATACACTCCAGAAGACTATTTTCTAACAAGAACTGAAAGAAACAGACTGTATAAAACCCTAAATGCCAAATAAACTTACTTTGACTCTAAGCAGATCAGGACACCATGAACTGATAATTTTGTGGAAAAAAAAAAAAAATAGGACTTCAGATGAAGGAGTCAAAACACCACAAAAGTCCTCCCAGATAACAATTACCTCAGAAAAATCAAAGAGTAATATTCAGTCTCAACTTAGAAAGTACAGGCAATGGCATACATTTCTTCACATTACAATTATTATTATAGTTAACAGCATTTCTTAGATGTAAGGAACTTTTTAAGTGTTTATTATGTCTCTATACCTAAGAATATCTAGATTTTCACAATCTCTTTTCTGTAAAATGTTGTATATAAGTTGATAAATAAAGCCATACTGTAAATGTCCTCAAATTATTTAAATAATATAAAACAATTTCAACTATAATTTTGTTCAAGTCCAGTAATCTTTTCTAAAACATGTGATTAATTAAACCTAATTTATTGATTACCTATTTGGTTATGACTTTTTTTTCCTTAAGGAAAGAAAGATTAGCTGAAATTATGATTAGTAGTCTTACCAGGTCTTACTGCAAGGGACACAGTCAGCAACACATTTATTTATTAGGCACATAGTACCAAAACGTATATGAAAGGTGCCAGGAGTACGGGGAAACAAGACAGAGTCTGGTTCCTGTCCAATGGAGACCTCCACTCTTCAGATCCATGTCTGGTGGGCAGATAGTCTTCAATACTGTAAACTCTGCTTTTACAAACTCTTTGATTATATCCTTTTAATTTATGTTTGAGGTTTCAGTGATAACAACCTAAAATGTAGTTAGCATGCTTCAAAAAATTATTGAATGTCATAGGTGTAAGGGTCCTAGAAAATTAGCCTGGTTCTTCCCTTCCCTTCTGAATATAAGTACTATTTTTTATTTTAAAAAATTTTATTTAATTATTTTGAAGGAGAGAGAGAGAGAGAGAGGGAGATTGTGGGGATGGGGGTGAGGGGGAGTGGGCAGAGGGAGAGAGAGGATCCCCAAAAGACTCCATGGTGAATGTGGAGCTTGTCACAGGGCTGATCCCCGGACCCTGGGATCGTGACCCAAGTGGGAACCAAAAGTCAGACGCTTAACCAACTAAGCCACACAGGCACCCCAAATAAAAGGGCTGTTTTTCAGTTTACAAACAAAACTGCACAAACTTACAGAACTCTGTGGATTCCCTCGAACTCATTAATAATTGTTCTTTTTAGCATCTGTTAACTAAGATAATACATAATGGAAAAAAATACTTTAAATTTAGCATGTGTTTAAATACACGTTTAGGGGTGCCTGGGTGGCTCAGTTGTTTGGGCTATGGTCTTTGGCTCAGGTCATGATCTTGGAGTCCTGGTATCAAGTCCTGCATCAGGCTCCCTCCTCGGCGGGGAGTTTGCTTCTCCCTCTGACCTTCCCCCTTTCATGCTCTCTTTCTCATTTTCTCCCTCTCAAATGAATAAATAAAATCTTAAAAAAAAAAAACCCAAAAATGTTTATCACACTTATCTCAGTAATATTTAAATTAATTTGAAAGTGAGGCCCATTAAAGAACCAAAAATTTTATCCACTTTCTATACTTAATGCCAGAAGTGAATGAACCATCTTCCCAAGGTCACACCACTGGCTAGCAACAGAGCTGATCTGGCTACAGTGAGATCCACAAGCTTCCAGCTAGGTAGTATCTAAGAACATCTGCTTAGGTGCTACCCACAAACTTGCTGACAAAGAGTACACTTCTCTTCTGCCTACAGAAATTTTTTTAAATATTTTATTTATTTACTTGACAGAAATCACAAGTAGGCAGAGAGGCAAGCAGAGAGAGAGGGGGAAGCAGGCTCCCTGCTGAGCAGAGAGCCAGATGTGGGGCTCGTTGCCAGGAACCTGAGATCATGACCTGAGTGGAAGGCAGAGGCTTAACCCACTGAGCCACCCAGGCGCCCCTGTCTACAGAACTTAAAAGTAAACGCTGTGTGCATTTATTACAGCACCATCTACTGCATTCCAGCAAACTCTTGGAAATGCTACATATGCTTTTTTCTTCCCAAACTTATGGTAGATAAGAATTTAAAGAAAGCTAAAATATAACTTCAGGGCAAAAGACAAATTTTCTTTTATTGTACTGTAGAATGTTGTATCTATCACAGCCTACAAACACCCAGAAGCTAGTATAATATTTCTAATGCAACATGTATCTTTCTGGTTTGGAGAAGGAAAGAAAAAGGACTGTTATTCCTTTTCACTCTGCCTACAACTAGAACACTGAGATAATAGAGATTAAGCCTTAAATTTCTGTATCCAATAGTAGTAGAATCACAAGAGGACTGAAAAAGCATTTGTCTCTACAAGCTAATACCCAATATGTTAGTCCTTTGGGCAGTTTACATCGATTTTGCATTTAATTGCATAGACTGACTTTCCCATATTTTCCAGGACAAAGTTGTAAAAATGGTAGGAATTTGATATACTCTGATACGAAGCCAAGAAGAAAGTAAACTTAAGAGTACTTGTTTCTGTAACACCTCTATGACTGCAAAGAGGTGGGGTTTTTTGTTTGTTTGTTTGTTTGTTTGTTTTCTTCCTACCAGGAATTGACATTAAGACCAAACTGAGAGCAGATGTGATAAACTGTATTTTCTCCCCTTTCCCTCATATCCCCCACTGTCCTCAAATTACTTTGAGAAACAGGAATAAAATGGAAACAGCCCCTGACACCTTTCACCTACTTTGTAACTAATTGGGTTTAATTCCCTCTTATTCAGTTAGCTAGTAGACTTTGTCCTTCAGTCTGTCTGGCAAATATTTCACAAACCTTCCTATATGTTTATGTAAAGTGTTGGGACAAAAACCAAACCAAACAAAAACCTTATTAATTTTCGTTACCATCAAAGAAGATAAAATATGGGCGCCTGGGTGGCTCAGTGGGTTAAGCCGCTGCCTTAGGCTCAGGTCATGATCTCAGGGTCCTGGGATCGAGTCCCGTATCGGGCTCTCTGCTCAGCAGGGAGCTGCTTCCTCCTCTCTCTCTCTGCCTGCCTCTCTGCCTACTTGTGATCCCTCTCTCTGTCAAATAAATAAATAAATAATCTTAAAAAAAAAAAAAAAAAGATAAAATAGTATTTTGATGGGAACGAAGCAATTAATCCTAATGATTAACTCAAATTATTTTTTCAAAGTATAGGTTTCTTGAAGCGTCACAGAAAAAGATACTTTAAAGACAACCTACTGATCTGCTGTTCGAAGGAGCTGCCATTGGAAAATTAATTAACAAAATACCGATGGTTTTAGGACATCCTCAAAGGGATTAGGAACTGACATTAATAAAAACTTGTTTCAAAAGAAAATGATAGATCTATTTTTTCATTTGATTAACTCAGCTGTTTTGATCAGTGTTTAAACAAAGCCCCCTGCATTGGTTTGCCAGGACGGCTTAACAGAATACCACTGACCGGGTAGCTTGAACAACAGACATTTATTTTCTCATAGTTCTGGAGGCTGGAAATTTGAGGTCGAGGTACCAGCTGGACTGGTTTCTTCTGAGGCCTCTCTCCTTGGTAAGAGATAACCATCTTCTGCACATGTCTTCACCCGGTCTTCCCTGTGTTTGGCTGTGTCCTAATCTTTTCTTATAAGGACTGAGGTCATATTGGATTAAGGCCCGCCCTGATGACCTCAGTTTGACATAAATACCTCTGTAAAGGCCCTTTCTCCAAATACAGCCATTTTTTGAGATCCTTGGATTAGGACAATGACAAATGAATTTGGGGAAAATAAATTCATCCCACAATATCCTCACAAACGAGAAATTAACCCTTCACTTCTGAGTGGCTATACATGTCTGATGTTTTCAGCTCAACATTGTTTCTTTGTCTCCAAGGCCAAGGAAAGAAGAATGTGGGAAAGTCAGAGAAATTACAGACCATGACATCAAACCAACAACAGTTACTGTTAGTAGTGTTATAACCTTAGCCTTTTTAATTTTTGTTTTTTCCTGAGACTTTTTTAAATTGAAGGAATGATTATGTTTGTGTTTGAATTTTTTTTTTTTTAAATTTCATTTGTTTATTTGAGAGAGAGAGTGGGGGAACTCACCCAGGCAGAAAGACAGAGGAAGAGTGAGAAGCAGACTCCCCACTGGTCAGGGAACCCGACATGGGGTACAACCCCAGGACCTCAGGATCATGATCCAAACTGAAGACAGACACTCAACTGACTGAGCCACCTAGGAGCTCCTAGGTGGATCGAATCTGTGTTTGAATTTGAAGTGATTATTATTAAAGGGAACATAAATAAGTCAGATGACCCACTGGGCACATAAATTCCAGTCATCACCACTCAAAAGCCCAGTGTCATTAAACAGCACTCAATCCAATCAAAATTCCATCAATGGCCCTGTTTTCAAAAAACAGGAATAAAACATTGATCAGATGAGGAAAAACAAAAACAAAAACAAAAGCAGGAAAATAGTAAAAGCCTCACAAAAACTAAGCAGTTGAAAATCCTAATTGTATAATATTGTTTTATTAGAGACTCAATCTTTGAAGAAACCCCAGCAAAACAAAATCCGTAATTTGGGGGTGGTATCAAATCATACTTCTAGTATTTATTTCTAATTTTATTTATAGTCCAATGAATGAATGAAATTATGGAAGAAAGACACACACACAGAAATCTTCACATCTATCGCCTCATTTTAACAGTGAGGGATGAGGTCCGTTACACAGAAATTTTCTTAGCCATCAGGTGGAAGCAATCAATAGTTAAGCCTAGGACATGTCCTCTCCGTCTCAGTTACATGCTATTTTGAAAGGCAATCAATGAGTTTGAATATTTTTCTTACTATTGGGCAAATTACAAGTGTAGGTAACACTGAACTCTGACTTCTGTCATTCCGAGGGACTTGTTTAAAAAGAAAATGACAACAAAGTTGTCGTCATTTCCTAAATTACTGCATCCCAACAGATACTTCCTCAAAGTTTGGGGCAAAGATTCTCCTCATCATCTTTTTGTTCGAGGACACTTTTGAGAATACTATTGATGATGCTATGGACCCCTTCTCCAGGAATAAAAAAATACACACATACACAAAATTTGGTATTTCAGGGAAATCAAATTATTTCCCTAAAAAGTACTCAAGAATAAAAAAAATCTCCACACATACCAAAACAAAGCCCAAGTTAGAAGATGCTACGTGGAATTTCTTGCCCCAGAGCCATCATCTTAACTGAAAGAGATTCCCTGTAATAAATCAGTAGGACTGCTAAGTTTTAATAATTCAGTGAAGAGACAATACAGTTTCAAAGGCTTCTTTCTGTCCTTTACACAGTCAAATCCCATGTGGAGGCTACTATGATAGCTTTGTCTGGTGTGATTAAGATAAATTTGTCTTTATCTTTTAAAGTCTAAGTAAAGTAGAAAAGAAAAGAAAACATTAGATTGTTCTCAAAAACAGTGAAACACTTGACCATAAAGTTCAGATAAAGCACTGTGAAAAACACAATCACGGCCAGCCAGTTGCATAATTAATACAATTTCCTTGACATATTTTATTGCATTTCTTCACATATTATATATTATACTGAAACACTAAAACTCAAAACCCTGTAGTAATTAATCTAAGTCTTGGTCACAAAGAGGATCAAGAATAAACCTCAAAAGCAAATTTCAATCTCACTTTTTAAAAAGCAAAAAGCTTACAAATGGAAGAATCACCACAGGCCCCAGATCTCTGAAACATTTTGGGCAACACACAGAGGATGAAGATGGAACAAGCCAGCCAGACACACGGTCACAGCCCATGTTTATGTGTGAATCTAAACTATTCTTGGATCGGATTAAATCCCTTAGGCTCAAATGTGCAAAGAGGTGTGTAAAGTTCTCCACCATGTTTATGAGGAAATCAACCCTTCTACATTTTTGAAATATTTTCTTTTTGGAAAAGCCCTCAGCTAGGCTGGGGAAAGTCACAACTGCTTTAGAGTTTCGTTTCCTCGACTGTAAAAAAGAGTTTTAAATAGATGATTTCTGTGATCTCTGCCAGCTCTAAATACTACATTCCTCTGACAAAATTTTTAACGAATGAGGGTGGAGATTTACAATTGGCTAGGCCAATTTAACTAAAAATCTCTCAAGTTTGAGAAAATAACCTTTAAAAAATTTATGTTATTACATATTTTTATAATTTTTTTTAAAGATTTTATTTATTTATTTGAGAGAGAGAGACAGTAAAAGAGAGCATGAGCGAGGAGAAGGTCAGAGAGCGAAGCAGACTCCCCATGGAGCTGGGAGCCCGATGTGGGACTCGATCCCGGGACTCCAGGATCACGCCCTGAGCCGAAGGCAGTCGTCCAACCAACTGCGCCACCCAGGCGTCCCCATATTTTTATAATTTCTAATCACTGCAGCCTTAAGGTATCTCAACCTGCATTTTTTTAGGGCTTAAAAACCATCCTAAGCTCTAAACTCAGACTTCACACTCTGTTAACTACATAGGGCCCCAAGTTTTCCCCTCACTATAAATGATCTGGCCAGATTACAGAGACCAAGGTTTTTTCACCTGTATATACTCCATACCCAATAAAGCTTAGGACAGCATTCAGACATCCAGTAAATGTTGCTGAATGAATAAACAAACTTGGGCATGAAGAATTAAAAAAAAAAAAAAAAAGAATCTGACTGGGTTTCCACTCCTTGGGAAGCATCTA
This sequence comes from Neogale vison, assembly GCF_020171115.1. Taxonomy (NCBI): domain Eukaryota; kingdom Metazoa; phylum Chordata; class Mammalia; order Carnivora; family Mustelidae; genus Neogale; species Neogale vison. Next base: position 166,896,202 of record NC_058093.1, on the reverse strand, counting down.
GAAGGGAAATACACAGGCACAGAAAAAGAATTAAACTGTCCTGGGATGAAGCCCCACAATAGAGAGAAAGAATAACTCAGAGAGGGATGGATGGATTTGTGAGAGGCAGAAGACGTTATACTGAGAATAACTGGGAGCTTTCCTATGTCAGAAAATTGAATTATTTGGGAATTCAGCATTTAGGACTAGCCCTGGCTGTTGCTTTCATAGGTCATTATGAGGGTGGTTCAGATGTGTCTTGTTCCTTAAACTGTCTGCATCCAAGTGAGAACCCAATAGCGTGAGGTGCTATTCCCTCTCTACTGCTGGGTCTATAAAAGTTACACGTTACTGGCTTTGTATTTTACATACACAAAATATATTTAACTTGGAATAACTCCATAAAGAATGGAATGGCCTTCATTGTAACAAAGAAAAGACTCTCTGAAGCAAGGATTTGGGTAAAAATTAGGAACAATGATTTTATACAAGACAAAATTCCAAATTAAATACTATTTAGAAAAAGATTGATCCTTGCTAATAATCAAAACTATCTATTATTAAAGCAACCTTGAGATGCTTTTTAATGGCCGCTAAGAAAGCAGAATTCTTTTTTATTTTTTTAATATACCATACATAATACACAATCATGAGGTAATAACTATTGTAGGGTTTACTATTAATTAGCAATTCAGTTTTGGAAGGCAATATAAAAATATATGATGAAAGCAATAAAGTATTTCCAAGTAGTTCCACTCGTAGGAATATATGCATTAAAAATACCCCACAGGAAATAAAACAGATATAAGCAATAAGTTGTTCACTTGGCATTACATGTAATAATCAAAAAGTGGAATGGAATCCAAAATGATCAAATTAGGAAAGAATGTCAATAAATTAAAATATATCAACACCATCTAATATTATGTATTCAATCTAATATTACATACTTGATGATTTACGATCAAAAAGGCACTGCAGAAACAAACCAAATGATTTGTCAAGAGGAAACGTGCCAACTATGAAATGCCACATGTACTTTGTAAATAAGAATTAGATAGCATAAATCAACATTTGCTTTCTTGTAGCAGCAAGGCTAAAAATAAAGAAGCTAGACATGCTCCCTACTGGAGAAAGATCATAAGCAAAATTAAAAATCTGCCAATGTAGTAGAAGTATGCAAATTTATGGCGTTAGATAATTTCCCCCATGAACATAAGTCATCTTTCAATGTCTAGCACACATGCCGTTTCTTTGGGTGGGCAACACAGCAGAAAGTAATATTCGTTCCAGCCTCTCTATTTCTAATGCATTCTGCTTGGATTCCTCCTGAGACATGAAATCAGGATCTCCCTTGCAGCAGAAAGGTCTTCATGTTCCCTCTTCACTTAGCATCTGTCCCTACAAAGAATACATGTGTGACTCATGTTTCCTGAATTTAGATATCTAAAGTGAAGCTAAAAGAAAGAAACCAAAGAGAGGTTGGAAATGGAGGTGAACAGTCTGAGTTCTCCTCTACACCTAAGGGTGATTATATTTGGAAGAAAATAAAGCTCTGTAGTTTGGTGTGTTTTTAAAAAAATAAAATAAAATTCACAATAAAATAATCAGACCAGCCTCTAACTTTATCGATACAAAAGATGCGCCTGGACTGAAGAAACCAAACATGTCTTAATCTGCAATTCTCTGCACATCTGAAATACAAGGCTTTGCAACTTAAATACATAAAAACGCATTTGCTATAAATGACCGCCAAAATAAAAGATAAAAGTAACTGTACCAGTTTTTTTCTCAAATTTCTATGTTTTTAAAATTTGATAAAAATGGATAATTTGTTAATTTCATCTTATTTAGAGAGGAGTATATTAGAAAGGTCACAGAGTAATCTTGCAAAGAGCAAAGATTTGCATATTCCGTGTTCCAAAAATTTCACTTGCAGAAAATTTACCCTGAGGAAATAATCATGGATATGATCAAGATTAAGCTACAGGGATGTGTATTCTAGATTTGCACATAGTAGTAAAAAGTTATTCACTAGGGGAGAGCCTAGTAAGCATCCTCTGAAAGAATTATTAAATAAACTGACATCCCATCTGTGTGCTGTTCTGCTGCATAAATATTAAAATTAAGATGTTAAAGAGCACTTGACACAGAAAAATGTTAAAAAATATACTATTAAGGAAAAATGCACAAATGTATAGTGGAACTCAAAATCTAAAAGAAGAAAAACACTTAAAGTTGATTTTCTTTTTCTTTCTTTCTTTTTTTTTTTTTTAAAGATTTTATTTATTTGACACACAGAGATCACAAGTAGGCAGAGAGGCAGGCAGAGAGGAGGAAGCAGGCTCCCCGCCAGGCAGAGAGCCCGATGTGGGGCTCGATCCCAGGACCCTGGGATCATGACACGAGCTGTAGGCAGAGGCTTTAACCCACTGAGTCACCCAGGTGCCCCTAAAGTTGATTTTCATTACCCCAGGAAGTTATGTTCAAAAAAAGTGTGGCAAATGCTAATTTAGCTAATATTTCTCTTACTCCTAGGAGAAATATAGAGTTAGGATCCTGGAGCCTCTGGTCATAACATTTCCATTACCTGGTCAATACATAACCTTTTTGTATGTGTGTTTGTGTTTAAAAACACCTTACTGACTGTATACCGTCAACTCATTAACACTGAACCCACGGCCAACAGCGCTATAGCTCATGCCTGAATGAAGCTTATCTAACATGTGCATTTTCTCCAAAAGGCACATCACGGTCTTTTTGCACTTAGGAACACTAAACAGCATTTCAGTACACCTGTGAGCCATTTTTAACAATAAAATCACCACCAAAGCACGCAAAAATGTGAAAACGTGGCACTAAATACACTGCAGAAAGGACACGTCCTTACAGCATGAGAACCACAACAAGAAAGCACTGTCATTCTGTTGGACATTTGTTGGGATGGTATGTGTTAGGTGACTCGTGCTTTCACCCCTCTGCACATGTGCAGGAATGACCTTGAAAGGTCTGCTGCAGATAATGATTTAGGGGTTACAAACCATTTTTAGGGAATCAGTTCCTTTACCAATAAGGAATCCATGAATAATGAGGGTCAGCCGAACACATACGTGGCCACAGGGAGGACCTGGAGGGATCTAACTAATCGAGGAACAGAGGTGTCTTTTTTTTTTTTTTTTTTTTTTTTTGTGCTGGGTGGCTTTGAATGGGGAGCTCCACAGAGGTCAGTTCCCCCACTTTAATCACTTGTGGGATTAATGCACAGTTTGTAAAATACGTAATTGTGAAACCTTCAGGGATGTTGTTCTGGTTGTGCCCTTTGTTGTCATTTCATATGATCTTGTTTAGTCTGTTAAGAGTTGCTCCCTTTCTGCTGAGGAAAACCAGTGTTGTGGTGTGGACACATCAGCCAGCCTTGGGCATTGATAGGATTCCTTATATAAAAGTGGGGTCTCTTCATTGTCAGCACCGGGACTCTATAGTGAGGTGCATAATAGACAGTGGCAGCGAAGTAGGTATCCCACACGGGATATTTTCTTCTTTTTACTCATCTGCTGTTTCAAAGTCAATTTACCATTCTCCAGCTGTTTAAAGAATACATGATTATTGCGGCATCTGGGTGGCTCAGTGGGTTAAAACCTCTGCCTTTGGCTCAGGTCATGGTCCCAGGGTCCTGGGATGGAGCTCCACATGGAGCCCCACATGGCGGGGGGGTCCTCTGCTCAGCGGGGAACCTGCTTCCTCCTCTCTCTCTGCCTGCCTCTTTGACTGCTTGTGATCTCTCTCTGTCAAATAAATAAATAAAATCTTAAAAAAATACATGATTATCTATTCAAATTTTCTATAGCTAACCTATTAACTTTTTGATCAGAGAAGGAAGATTATTGCTAGCAAAATCCTGTAAATTAGGGTACTTCCGTCATATTTTAGGAACTACATTACAATCGTTAGCATTTTGTAATATTGAGTTACTGATGTTAACCATCTCCCCTAACTACTGGCAGTATATATTCAGTAGGCACTAAAAGAAATGCAAGTAAAGAAAACTTCATAATTCTATGGTGCAAATATCAGAACAAAAGGAAAGAAACTTGTTACTAACAGAATATATAATTCATTTTCAAAATATTGATGTTGTAGCTCAGTTTTTTATGGCTGTAGTCATATTACTGAGGCTGTCATCACTCATGGGATTTCAACAAACACTTTTACATCAATTAAAATCTGAAAAGTTATCTTCTACATAGTAAAAGTAAAGACAATTGGCAGGAAGCCACTGGAAGGAAGTAAATAAAGGCAGAACGAACCAAAACTAAAATGAATTCAGGTGAAGAAAAGATAAATACTAAATATAAATAAATACAAAGACACAAAATGAAATAAAAATATTAAATACTTCCTTGATAAGAAGAAAAAGAGGCCATAAGAAAAATTGAGAGGTAGTATGATATTAAAGGAAACAAATAGTAAGAAAAAAGACATGTAATTTCAGAAAAGAAAAAGGTTTAGATCCTTTTGAGTATTCTGGAGTATTCAGAAGTAGGAATCACCTTTGGCTCGAATCACATGCTAAACACCAAGGCCAAATAATACTAAAATTCAAACAAACACCTGTGAAGTTACAGCTTTTTTTAAGCAGCAAAAACAGAAGTATTCCCAGATTTAGAAAATGGAAATGTACAATCCCTTAACGTCTGTGATGAACATTCATTCGTTTATCCATCTATACCACAAACATCAATCCACCAATATTTATTGAGCACTGATGTTTGTAGAGTACTGTCCTGGGCAGGGACAGATACCATTTGTGATGGTTAATTTTATGCATTAAATGACTGGACCATAGGGTACTCAGGAATTTGATCATATATTACTCTGGGTATTTCTGTGAAGGCATTTTTGGATGAAACTGACATTTAAATAGGTAGACTGTGTAAAGCAGACTGTCCTCCCTGCAGTAGGTGGGCCTCATCTGATCAGCTGAAGCTCTGAGAACAAAAAAGCTGACCTTTCCCTGAATACAAGAGAACTCCTCCTGTCTGAATGCCTTCAGACTGGCTGAAACACTGACTTCTCCTAGGTCCTAAATCTGAGGGTCTTTGGGCTAGAACTACATCATCAGGTCTTGTGGGTCTGCAAATTGCCAACTCACCCTGCAGATCTTGGGATCTGTCAGCCTCCTTAATCACGTGAGCTAATTCCTTATAATAAATCCTACATGCATCCACACCCCCACACACCCCCCACACCCACCTCCTATTGTCTCTTTTTCTCTGGAGAACACTTACAAATACCCTGTGATAGACTACCATAGTACATAGGAGCAAGCCAGAGTGGGGCCTAAGTTTCTCCAAACCTTGCATATGGCACAACTTCTCCTTGGTGCTTAGTCTAGCTTGGCAGATTTTTCTACCATGAGATAATCCCACATCACTCATGGACTCATATCCCCGAAGTTTTAAGAAATTTTTAATAAAACCTAAGATTTCTTTGGTGGAATTTTAAAAACTTCAATTTTTAGAACCTCTACAGTTATTACAGGAAATTTGACAAGCTAAGTCATGACAGGTCCTGGTAAGGCAGTGACATGTAGCAACTCACGAGCTGAAACATTCCCCTCTCCTCTGTTCCACTGAACAGGAAGGTCTGAATACACGTGAGTAAGACTAATGCCATGAAGAGGAGTAAACTGGAGTTCACGCAGACAAATGCTTTAAAAAGGAGGAATTTTATAAAATTTCTTAACGAGTATTAATATCATATTTCTTGTGGCATATCACATATCCCAACACATATGTTCTAGGGACCTCCAGTGGAGAACAGACCATCTACTGTACACCACGACTTGGGAAAGGGAATTATATTTTACCTTGAACTCAGCTACTGCTATGACTAGAATTGATGTGAATTCCAGTTACATTGTATCTAGACTACCTTAACAGTTTGCTTTCCTACTTAACATTTTGTATATCCAAATTTTCATTCCAGGTCACTCCAGACCTTTCCATGTTTCACAGTTTTTAGGTACACACACATAACCTCCACCTCCTTAGCCGTGTCATATGACCCCTATAGCTATTTATATGACTGTCCTAATGACACACCATGTCATTACCATACTGAAGTTAGTGGAAAATTCTCCTGCCTTTCTAAGTCATTTTTGTACCTATATGCATTTCTTCACCAACACCTTATTAACTTATATTTCTCCAAAAGCCACCTGGAGACTTAACTGTAGCCACACCTGTGATTTATAAACAAATACACTCGAACCCATTTGGGAATTAAATCTCGCCTAGCTTATTTAATACCTATGTGCAATTTAATTTGAGTAACATGTTACGATTGCCGGAAATAGCAGTTCTTGGGCATTCAGAGTTTTAAAAAGAGAAAGAATTGATTAAAGGACAAGTATAAACTTTTCTGGAATCCAGGAAACTAAACTGCATAGCTTGAAGCACACAATGGATTACAAAAATCTGCCCTAAGCATGAAAAGGGTTTCTAATTTCCTCGATGGCTTAGGAAGGTTTCCAAATGCACGGAAGTAAAAAAATGAAAATCAAAAAAAAAAAAAAAAATCACTTCACCCTAAAAAGACTTCTAACTTCGGCCTTTAATGAATATCTTATCAAAGCCAAAATTAGCCACTTGTGCACCTGTTCCAGTTCTTCTCTACCCTCTTCAATTTTATCTACATATCTTCCTATTTCTCAAACTGCTCAAGAGGAAACGGGATGGCCATGCAGGGTGAGAAGCTGAATAGAGCACGTTCCCATCTGCAGAGAATCTGCAGCCATCTGCAGAGAATGCACAACTCGACTCACCTTTATCACAGAGCTGAAACCACCTCTACTATGAAATTGGCCTACTCCTCCAGTGAGAAGAGAGCGCGTGAAAGCGAGAGGTTCCTCCCTCTCTTTGGAGGAAACTGTTATGTTTTCTAGAAACCAAGAAATCATGAGTTAATTTTACTAGGAAAAAAAAGAATGTTGTGTGTGCGTGTTTTTACTTTATCAAATGAAGAAACAGAATCCCAAGTGTTTGGAACTGATTGACAGCAAAGGGCCTAAAGACTCAAGAAATGAGGGGAGCCTGGGTGGCTCAGTGGGTTAAAGCCTCTGCCTTCTGCTCAGGTCATGATCCCAGAGTCCTGGGATTGAGCCTCGAGTCGGGTTCTCTGCTCAGCGGGGCACCTGTTTCCTCCTCTCTCTCTCTCTCTCTCTCCCCCTGCCTCTCTGCCTATTCGTGATCTCTGTCAAATAAATAAGTAAAATGTTTAAAAAAAAAAAAAAAGACTCAAGAAATGAAAATTTCAAGTACAGTCTGGGTATTCTGATCCATCTCTGCAGAATTGCTTCTTGAAATGTTCTGTTCTGTTGTAATGAGAAACACAAGGTAGGATACCATAGGCCAATACTGCCTGTTTCCTGGTTCTACCTATCCAGTCCCTCTGCAAGATGGGAAGCCCCATTCCACACTGGCTATCCAACAGTGAATGACAGCCGTTGGTACCTTGGGGAAGAGCCATTGCAGAGCAGAGTATTTATTTTTTAAAAATGAATATGCAAATCATTCCCTTGCCTTTTTAAGTCAAGGATTCAGGCACTTAATGTAAATTTAATATAGAAAAATTCTAAAATTTATCTGATGCTTTAGAATGAGTTAATGTCATTATAGGCCTCCTTTATTTGGCTTATTTGTGGGCTACGTGACCAGGGGTGGAAGTATTGGCTCCAAACCACTTATCTGAGAAACTGAAATGCAAATTAGAGGGAAACGTGAGGTATAAAAATAGACTATCAATATAGAGTGAGTAAATGCTAAATACCTAAGAATCCCTAGCACTGCAGCTGAAACTGGTTTGTAGATTGTAAAAAAAAAAAATCCATAGCGGAAATCTGAATCAGGTAATATATATGCATGCATACATACAGCAGAACTGATTATAATCATCAAAACATTACTTGCCTAGAAAGAACACTGTTTTCACTAGTTACTTAACAGTAGGTACTTAGAGTAAGTAGGTACTCAGTAAATAACCAGTTAAAAAATAAATGAGAGAGGCGCCTGGGTAGCTCTTGACTCTTGATCTCAGCTCAGGTCTTGATCCCAGGGTCACGAGTTCAAGCCCCATGTTGGGCTCCACGCTGGGCGTGGAGCCTACTTGAAAAAATAAAACACAAAAAGAATGACAGAATAAGGATCTCAAGCCCAACTGATAAGCTCTTACTATCACATACTTCTATATAGAACCCCTCCCACCTCCCCGCAAAAAGTCAACAGGATTTTAAAATGCAGCTTTAAAAAATGTTGGCTCTATAATAGGAAAACAGGCTGCACACTGTGAATACCAATGACCCAGGAGAAGTTAGAGCAGCACTTTTTCTGGCAAACCCTGCCAGCTGTGGCCAGAGGCACTGAGCTCTTGCAGTACCTTCTTGATGCCAACTGGCTGTGACTTCTTCCTGTCTGCCTCTCCAAGAAAACAATCAGTGTTAATTCCAGTTGGTTATATTATTGATTTTGGTTACTTAAACAGATTTATAATGAAGGAAGACTATAAATAAGGTTATCAGAGTTTCTGTTGGTTCTCTTGGTTCTATTATGACTGTGAAAATATTTATCATACATATTCATTAAAAAGTTCCCAAAGCATTTGCTTGTGAAAAAATGAACTAAAAGAAAATTAATTAAAAGTGCACAGGTAGGGGGCGCCTGGGTAGTTCAGTTTGTTGAGCATCCAACTCCATTTTGGCTCAGGTCATGATCTGGAGGTCTTTGATGGAGCCCTATGTCTGCCTCTGTGCTCAGCGCGGAGTCTGCTTGAGAGTCTCTGTCCCTCTCCCTTTGCCCCTCCTCATCTCTCTAAAATAAATAAACAAAATATTTGGGGGGTCGGTATTTGCTCTATACCATAAGCTCTGGTTACATGAAAATTGAGATTATCACTGTTGCTATCCTAAAATCAAGGGCCTTAAACAGGCAATATTTAATTTGCATCCTTTTCAACTTTTTTTTTTAATCACGAAGTAATCCAAGAATTTAAACTGTTTTACACCGAACCCCATTATGGAGGTGTTATTATCCTTAATAACAGTCCTAAACTGGGTCCAGAGCATAGTCCTAAAACTGGGTCATGAGAGTAAGTGAAATTATCTTCATCCAAGCAAAGTTATTCTCATTTTTGTAATTAATTCACAAATTGAATTAAGCATACTTTAATAGGAAAAAAATTAACCACCTAAATATACACGGAGATGCAAAACTAAATTTACCATAATAAATTAGAAAGTATACTTAAATAATAAGTATACTTAAAATTGACTCCCTTCCACCAGCTTTACACAACGATCTTTTGAAAATTACATTACTTTACTGGAGCAAATTTTCCATAATAAAAATACATGACCTGGAGCCCAAAGTCCAGGGTTATAGTCATTCTTATACTACTCTTCAGCTGTGTGTCCTTGGGCAAGTCATTTAATATCTCTGGACCTCATTTCCCTCAACTGCAAACTGAGAAGGTTGTGGTTGCAAGACTCTAACGTTCCATCCTGTTCTAACAACCTATGAATCTGTGAGAGAGAAAGTTCATAAATATTCCATAATCTTCCTTTTACCAAAATGTTACTTCCAAATATAGATAACCTTTCATGACACAAAGCAAATGTTATGACAAGGTACTTTTCAATTAATGCAAATTTTAAAGTTACTATTTAAAACAATTCAAAAATAGAGTAGACTCTATCAAGATGTTGTGATTTCAGACATTTCAGAACACATCATAGGGATCGCACGCCAATCAAAAAAAATCTGAATGAAGCAAATTATTAAGTGTGAATTTTAGAGAATTCTGGAATACTTCCAAATTCCTTGTATCCTTTTCAAAATAAGCTTTTCATAAGAAGAAACACAGTAAACAGAACCCATCAATTACATACATTTAAAGTTTGAAAAAAATTTTACCCCAATCTTAGAAGAAAAGTTCAATCCGACGACAGAACGAATTTGTATCAGTCACTCAATAAACATTTTTCCCTCTCCTCTAACTTCTGGGGCATGGTCTGTGTCACAGAACTCTACAATAAAAATTCAAATTGAGGAAAACATTCATCCAGGTCAATGAAGAGTCCTTAATTAAAAATACAATCACACTCATTAATAGTGTTATTACAGCCAAAGTATCCTAACACATTGTATAAAGATATTTAAAAATAGGGGACGCCTGGGTAGCTCAGCCAGTGAAGCATCTGCCTTCAACTCAGGTCATGATCCTGGAGTCTCAGGATAGAACCCCACATTGGGCTTCCTGCTTCGTGGCACATCTACTTCTCCATCTGCCCCTCACCCCACTCCTACTCTCTCTCTCTCTCTCTCAAATAAATTAATAAAAACTTTTTTGGAAAAAAAAAATGTTTAAAAATAAAACTTGAATATAAATGGATTCCTGGTTAACCCTTTCATGACTTAACCAGAAAAATACCCATACACTATATGATTAATTAATTAAGAATTTATTGTAAAAACAGGAAATACAAACTGCAATGGATAGGCAATGGATAGAATACGTTCTCTTTAATAATAGTCATAACATTACTTCACTGAAAGGACTATTCACAAGTTCTCTACTCTGAGATTTTGAATGTAAGATCCTTGAAAATGTTTATTTCTTGCCAGCAGTCACCATCAGCAAATGTGCGAAAGAAAGTTTTAGTATATGTATCTTATGGGTGTCAGTTTACAGAGGTACTTCTTCCTCATAGATAGATGCTTTGAACTTATTTTTTCATCGGAAAAAGAAAAATAAATCATCTACAGGAATTACCCACTACAGTTATAAATGTATAGATTTAAAAATATCGTGTAAAACACAACTATTAGACAGCAAGGAAGCCCATAAGATGAGCTACTTATCTGTTTCTGAGTTCCAGGGCTTCTACCTCATTAAATAGACTCCTTTTTCTGGTTCAAGAAACTGTTGTTTTAAAAACTATTTTGGTATAGAATGGTACCTTACATATCAGCATTTAAAAAAATCAAATTCAACCCTTTACAATAATTTATAATTTTGACTTAGCATTTCATTATTTATATCATAGGGAGCAAGAGATAATTTTCTTTTTTTTTTTTTTTTACAGTTTATCTAGTTACACAAATGTTTAGTTAAAACTGTTTCGGGTGTAAGAACAAAAATCAAAACTATGTACAAAAAGGTAAGCTGACAGATTAGAAAACACATACACACGAGCTGAACATTCATTACCAACTCCACGACAAATATTTTCTTAGATGATGAAAAGTCTGGAAACAGTACAACTGAAAAACGCGGTTGGTTTGACAATTAAAAGCAAGCAAAACTAGAATGTAGTACTACAGTATGTTTGCTGTTGAATATCTTATGAAAACCTGGCATCATTTTAGATGATCAAATTGAAGTTTATTAAGAATAATATATTATCTGAAGTCCCCTAAAACTAAAAAAAAAAAAAAAAAAAAATGAACCTGAATCTACAACAAACCGTACCCAATAACTACTGATACTGAGTTCGAAATGTTGAAAAATTTGTTGATTCTTGGAGTGACAATTCATGGAATGAGAGAGACGGATGCCTATAGAAACTGTTGAATAGTGATACGTGTAATACAGGAGACTATAAACACTATTACGTAGGGCACTTAAAATGACACAAAACAAAATAAGGAAAAGCCCATTGTAAAATAATATAGAAGAACTGAATAAATAACTTCATAGGATCATAATATATATGTCAGATCACCGATTAATATTGGTACAAACCTGGCATTGACAAGCAGGGTTAATTTTCCTAATATTTAAGAGTTATAAAAAAGCACATGAGAGTTTTCAGTTGTGTAAAGAAGCAGTCAATAATACTAAGAAGGTGGCAGGAAGAGTGTGGACATTCAGAAAGGCAGCTGTCAAAAGAGGTATGTTTCCCCTTGAGGGGAAAAAAGTAAAAGTTTTTATGCATTTTAATTAGCCTGCTTGCAAAAGAAAAAGCAGGTGAAGGCTACTAATTATCACCTTCCAGCCCCACTAACACTTTGTAGTCTAGCAAAAAGGAAAAAAAAAGGGAACTAACTAAATAAATAATAAAAAACCAAGCAAGAAAAACACCCTCCCACTCTGAGCCATTTAGAAAAAAAAAAAATCAAGGCTTCCTCCAGCACCCTTCCAGCAGCTACTGACAAGATTTATCTTCAAAGAACTTTCTTGTTTACAATACAAATCTTCCCCTCTGTTACAAATTAAACTCAATTATCTGGTGAACAGTTTCTATAATAAAACCTGATAGACAGAGGAAGCGGTAACCTTTCCATTTTTTCCGCTCTCCACTTGATAGCCTGCAGGTTTCAAGCAGCAAAAACCACTCCTACTTATCCCATTAACACATAGGTGTTGAGAGGGCGCAGAAACCCCTGGAAAGATAAATGGCCTCATTTTCCTTGGAACAGGCTTTTGAGACAACTTCCAAAGATCGGAAAAAATGCTGAAAACTCTCAGTTGCTTATTTGATCCATAAATTTAAAAACTACTATGGGAAACATAACATCTACAGAAAAGCATCATTAACTCTGGTCAATGGAATCTACAGTCATTGGGAGAGCTAGTCATTGCTGAAGGACAAAGCGCAAAGACTCTACGAAACAGATCCATCTGTTGAGATAGCAAATAGATGAAATGCAATCACAGACGCTTGAGTCCTGGCCAATTCTAAGTCACCCTGACAGACCGGGGCTCAGCCTTTAATCAGGCAGCTGCTCAAAGACACATTTGTGTCCCTTTAACAGTCAAATACAACTCTTCCCCGATGAGGAACTACTGAAAATCAAGTTTATTCTAAGACCTCAAGATGCATTTGTGCGTGCCTGATATACACAGGCCTCGACTACAGAGTTAACAACTCTGGTTTATTCTCTGATAATATTTTCAGGACGCACATGACTTCTCAGAAGGTTTTTTTTTTTTTTTTTTTTAAAGATTTAATTAATTTATTTATTTGACAGAGACCACAAGTAGGCAGAGAGGCAGGCAGAGAGAGAGTGGGAAGCAGGCTCCCAGCTGAGCAGAGAGCCCGGGGCGGGGTTCGATCCCAGGACCCTGGGATCATGACCTGAGCCGAAGGCAGAGGCTTTAACCCACTGAGCCACCCACGCACCCCAGGTTTTTTTTTAACTAGCATTTTGTATGGATGTGTGCTCTGCTATGAGAAAACATCAGAGGTACTCTAAAAACAAAAACAAAAATAAAAACAAAAGGTCACAGTTAGAATAGAATGGCTTTTCCCAAATTTTCTTCACCTTAACTAGAAGGAGGGGCAAGGTCTAAAAAAATAACAGAAACTTCCCTCTCTTCCCTCGGGGTCTGCAGAATTCCATTTAACTGACCATCAAGAAAGGCAGAATAAAAGAAAAATATCCAAGAACCGTCAGAGCTCAACAAGCTTTGTTCATGTTCAACATTAAATAATCCTTTGACAACATGACAGCACCTTCTCCAGTACTAAAAGCATTATGATTAATCTTATTAAACCAGCATCTGAACCATAGCCACCAGGTGATGGGCAAATAATTAGATAACTAATGACATAAATACTACATCAACAAATTCCTATTACTAGAGCTAATACGGAGCACAAGAGGAGATTTCATTCTTGGAATGCCCAATACAAAATAAGAAAATTTTCTATAGAAAGGAAATGAACACAAAATAAATACAGTTTTGGTAGACTGGCCTGTGACCCTGACTAGCCTTTTCTTTTCTTTTAGTTTTTAACACTGTTATGACAGAAAAGTTCTACTAATTTACAAAGAACTGACAAATAAAACATGGGATGCCATGTAGTTTTAAGTTGGAGAATTCCTATATCCCCACATGTTTAGAAATAAAGAGTAATGCTTTCTTCCTCCTTACACAGTTCATGAAAGATTTAAGACGAAAGGTTCACCGAGCCTAAGGAAAACTTCAAGTGAAATTCATTGACCACATCCCCTTTTAAGTATAATAATAATGAACAAAACAATACATGAGCTAGGTATGGAACAATCACATAAATAAGACACTTTGGGCTATTAGTCTTAAGAACTGGGGAGTGATTTATTACACGCAATATTATGTGCACATTTCAATATCACTGTAGACCGAACCACGTCTTAGTTTCAAGGTGATTTCACAAATAACTGATGTCAAAATCTCCTTGACACTTTTCCCTACTACTTTGGAAAATGAAACTCTGGGGGAAAAAAAAAATCTTCCATGTCTAGATAATCAGAAGATGAGGAGGAAAGCTTCTTCTATTGTTCATACAATTCATACATACAGTTCATACAATTACGTTTTAAGTCTTATTATCATTAAATGCACATACATGATGCCAACACTTACAATTCCTTTCATATGCCAAAACACTGTTTTGAAAAATGCTGGTTAAAAAAATGTAATTCCCTTCCTATTTTGAATGATTGGCCAAGAATTTACATACCATGCTTCTGGAGAAAATCATTTTTGACAGAAGGAATTGTCATGGCAAGAGTATACAAACACAGGGCCATATGGTGTCCTTTCTTGAGATAAGAGGAAAAAGGCAATAAACCTGACACACTTAGGAGTTTATTCCCTTTCTGAATTATGAACTTGATGCTGTCCATGTTAACGCAGAAAGTAAGACCATGCTCACACGGTACTAATTACACACAGGACCCGTGCCATTATGTCCACTGTGCAGCACAATCTTCTGGTTAATTCTGCTTTGTTGTAGTTCCAGTCAATGACTAACACAAAAACACATTTCCCTGTATGGGACTCTCAATCAGGCACATTCTTTTACTGCATCAATTTTCTTCGTCTTCACCTTTGCTCCCCAATCCAAAAATAATGGATCTGCTCTGCAAGCTCGTGGGACATCCTCTCTGAGCAATAGGACGTATCAGGAGAGAAATATCGAATGTACACCCTACTGAGACCTAAAGGTAGACTGACAAAGCCCTTCTGCTGGTAAAAGGATAGTGACAAACATAAAATAAACGCGCAAAGTGCTAAAGCGAACGTGTTATTTACCGTTATTTACCACATCAAGAGTTCCAAGGAGAAAGATGCCTATGGTTCTGCAGGCTGCAGTGGAAACTGAGGCCAGAGGCAGGTGGCTAGACTTGGCCAAGGGTGTCCAGCTGAACAGGACAAAGCTGGCTGTAGAACCCAAATCACTATTCTCCAATCTGTGACTTCTCCACAGTCCATTTTGTAGAAGCAGAAGGACTCAAGGGAAGTTCAGCTGAACTAGGTTAGTATGGCAGAGAAATGAGAGAGGATGATACCATCTGACAGTCCGTGCAGAGTCATAGAAGGTGGGCCTTCCTGCTTAGTTGCATAAGGGGAAGAGAGTTCTTATCAACTCCCCTATCAATTCCCAAAGCTGACCTTCAGTGACTTTCCTGGCCTACTTACAGGCCTTGGAAACAGGCAGGACAAATACTGCCGGGGAAGAAAACAGCAGAGCTGGGCTTCTATTATCAAATCTCAGAGCCTTGGCAGGTTGGCCTCAGCCTCACCCTCGCTCCGGAGCCTGCCTGCTGACCTAGATGGAGACGCGTCAGAGCATGGGATCCGCACGCGCCCGTGGGCGTGCGCCCCCCCCCCCCCACACCCCAGCAGTCCAACCGCATGTTCCTTCTTTTCTCTTTGCTTTCATCTGGAGTTTGAATGTTACTTAACACAACCTTGAAATAGAAGTTGCTTTTTTGAAGATTAAAAACATATGTGTTTGAGGTAATAACACTGTCCACGTTAAAAAAAAAACAACTCTGTCCTATAATTTGTGTGAGCAAAAAGAATCTCGGGAAATCATCTACCCAGGACCTATCTTTTCATACATGAAGTAACAGAGGACCAGAGAGGCAGGTGTTGTTTCTTTGAAATTAAAACCACTGAGTTCTTAGATGTCTTGATCTGCTCGTCACGTTTTGAGTGAGGAGAGTCAAGTGCGGTCAGAAAGAACGCTCCACGAGGGTGTCAGAGAGTCAAGTTTTGGTTAAACCCATGCTGCCCGCTTGCCTGGAGACTCGAAAAACATGTTTCCTGCCCTTAAAAACAGTTTTCCAGTAAGCAACAATGAAAGATGGAGAGTTTGGAGGAGATATCTTTAGAGTCTTCTCCCCCAGACCCAAAGTTCTGTGATTCTGTTACGCACTGAACAAGCGTAAACAAGAATAAAGAGTAAAAGCTGCATTGCATACATAACGATTACTTTGAAAATTCTAAGAAGGGTGTTACAAGCCTACACTTATTTTTTAACATAGTACTTCCCCAGCCTCTGTGACACATACATATTTTTATATCTACAAAACCAGAAGGACAGCATGACCTTAGCATTTACGGGTAATGGACAATGAGTCTGACAGACAATTAGCTGTTAAGAGTTAGATATATTTAGCATTTAAGAAATGTACTATCAGTACACTGAAAGTATTTGGAAAGTTTCGTCATCAGTAGATAGAGCATGAATCATGTCTCTGTCACTACCCAACCACTTGTCTAATCTCTTTCACTGTGAGTGCAAGACGCCATGTCTCCAGAGCTGGTTTGTTTCACATTTCAACCCCATGGTCACAGACAAATGCACTGATCCAAAAGAAAACGGACTTTCTTTATTCACTGTCCTCAGATGGGTCAGTGATATCTGGGCCTGCGGAATTCCACACTGGGATCTGAATGAGCAGGAAAGCTTTCCCTGCAAACCTCTGCAGAAAGGACACCAAATGGCCCCTGAAAGCCCAGGCCCAAATTCCTTGGAAGGAGGCACCAAGGTGATGCATTTGACAAAAGGCTGCAAAGTGTATGTGGAACTTCACAAAAGTTTCAAACACTCTGAAATGACCAGTCTGCGGGGGGGTGGGGGGGGGTTCATAGTGCTCCTTTGGTCATCTTCTAGTTTTTAATAACCTCTTCTTCCATGAAGTGAAGTATGTGGTTCCTTCCAAATGTCCTCTAATTGTTAACTCAGGATTCATCTTAAAAGAAAAAGAGGAAAAAAACAAAAAACAAAAAACTTCCAGAGGATCCTTGCCCATGAAGTAGCAGATTTACAAATTCAAACAAGTAGATCCCCTCAAAACCCCACAAAAACCCAAACCCTCAGACATGCAGATCAAAGCCCATACTCTAAGTCCCCTTATCTCTGCAGGCTGGTGAGCAAACAAGACACAGCCATTGGAAGTGTGTCTACTAATTCTCTCTCTCTCTCTTCAATTGTGTTATGTTACTAACTCTCTTCAGGAAGAAAAGTCAATGGCACCAAGATAACACAGGAAAGAAAATCAAGGAGGCCAAATTGGTGGAAAAAACAAACAAAAAAAAGTGTTTAAATATGTACAACTTTTTGTGTTAAAATTTAACACAACTAGAGAAGTGGGTGAAAGTATAGGGAAGTAGTCACAGAATGTGAAGAAAGTATTCTTTCAACACAATCTATATCGACCTGGCCTTGAAAATACTGAATCTGGATGCAAAAGGGCAAAAAAAGTGGAGAGCAGAGTTCAGGGCAGTGCTGCCCAATGGAAATACTAAGTAATTTTAAAGTTTCCAGCAGCCAGTTTAAAAAGGTGAAAAGAAACAGGTGAAATTAATTTACATAACATATGATACTTAACCCAACATATCTAAAATAATATCCTTTCTGTATGTAATTGATATTAAAAAAAAAAGACATTTTACATTCATTTTTTTTTTTATACTCGGGCTTCAAAATCTGGAGTAGCCACATTATAAATGCTCCAGAGCTATAGCTACTGACTGTCAGTCATACTGAACATAACATTTAAATACATACACAGTTAATTACCTGGAAGGCAGAAGTGTCAATATGCTATGATAAGCCAGGAAAAGGAAGAAAAAAGAGAAAGAAAAAGAAAAAGCGTATATTTACCAAAGGTGTGGCACAATTACTCTCTGCTGCCTGAGAAAGGAAGGTAACAGAGGGAGAGATAAGGCACAAATGAAAGGTAAATGATTTAAATTTAGACATTAGAAAGAACCTGATCTCTAGTGGGACTGAAACATTTTTACTGCAGGCATTTACACAGAATCTTCTTGGAATACTGTATAAAATGAGCATGATTTTTAAATGTAACTCTGAATTAGCTCTGGAAAGAAGACAGGGAATATGGAATACTACTGCCATCTATTCCTTCAAGCTTCTAATGATGACTTCCAACACATTTAAAAGGTTACCTTCCATAAAAGACTGAGGCAATTTATAGAAACCCCAAAGTAGCATAATGAAGATAAGCATTTTCCTTTAAAAATAAAATAAATAAATAAGGAAAAACATCAAATCTATTGCAAAGGAAGAAGGGAAAAGACTATGTATAACAAGAGTAGTCATTTGGAAAGAAATCAGATTCATAGTATTTAGTACTGTTATCCTATGCTCCCCAACAGTTAAGATGGTATGTGGGATAAGAGAGCCAGATTCTAAAATATTTCCTATTTATCCACCTACTAATTATTTTTTTCCATGGATTCTCCAACATACAATTTGTACAGATACATGTGTTTAGTAAAAAAAAAAAAAAAAAAAAAAAAAAATTGATTAAATATTTCGTATCTGAATTGCTTAAGCTTTTATTTGAACTTGTTTTTCAACTTAATTGACAACTGATGAGCAATAAAGTGTGCTTTTGTTTCATTTAAACTGT
This sequence comes from Neogale vison, assembly GCF_020171115.1. Taxonomy (NCBI): domain Eukaryota; kingdom Metazoa; phylum Chordata; class Mammalia; order Carnivora; family Mustelidae; genus Neogale; species Neogale vison. The sequence continues at coordinate 166,877,510 of NC_058093.1, read as the reverse complement.
GTTCTTCTCCTTTAAGTTCTAAGCCATGTAGCTGTCAAAGATGTTTTTACTAATGACTCACCTATCAAGCTGTAGTTCAGCACTGGCATTATCTGGATTTGGTGTCAGTAAAATACTCAGGTTACTATGTCATGAGAGGTTTGAGTTATGCAGCCTCTAAATTTTGAGGCCTTGAATCTGTTATTAACAGGCCGTGACCTTAGGCATATTGTGAACTTTGGCTCAATCTGTCCGTCTTCTAAAAATAACAGTGTAATACTCTCCATCTAAATTGTAGGCTACCTTCATAAAGGAAAGCAAATTGTTGGAAAATATCTTACAAACAGTGTTAAGGTTAGCTCCTGTTTGTCAAAAATGTCTCAGCTTCCAGCGGTTCTCAACCATTTTCTTGCCTAACTCAGCTGAGGATTTGATATGACAAATCCCTAAGAAGAACAGGGAGGCCTAAATGATAATTCAAAGTGATGATGTCAAAGGGGACAGTGCCATCCCCCATGCTATCACTCCTAGAGAATGTATCTTATCTGTTAAAATTTACTGAGTCAAGAATCCAGGCATACCGGGAGCCTTCAGCCTCTACTTGAACCCTGGGAACCAAAGTGAAAGCCTGGGAAAAAACTGGGGCTATGTGGAGAGTACTGATTCCCGTACAGGAGTTATGGATGAAAGATCTTAAGGAAAGTTCCTGGCACAGATCTCCCTACACACAGGATGCCACAGGGATCACTTCCAATAAGAAATACCATGTAAGAAGGGGGCATGAGTTATAGCATTTTGATTCCTGCCCTATTCTTCATGCCCACTAACCTGGAAGATGCAGGATTATCCTCAGTGTGAATCACCATGCTTCTCTGGGGCTGACCATTGTGGCACCCATAAGAGACAAGGGAGAGGAAATCAAATTAGTCACCACCTAAGGGTTCTCAAGCCAGGATTTCCCACCAGCTGGTGACAAAGCTTCCCATTGGTCACTGGTATCTTTCTCGGAGAATTTCCTGATATCTGGGCCTCTGGCTGTATCATCTTGATGATCACCAGAGAGTCAGTAAGAACCACCTCTCCTTAGAACCACACCAGAATCATTCCAACCAATTCACTGGTCAGCTTTCTAGTTTTCCCAGGATATTCCAAAGTCAAGTAAGCGGGGTTAATATGTTTATTCCCATTTATACAAGCATGCTTCTATGAATCAGAATGTGAACAAAGACCTTTTCTAAGTGACAAAACAGATGGACCATCTGAACTCCATCTCATCTTGTACGATGTGGTCTAGATCTGTCAGACATGTGTCAAGAAAACCAATATTGCATTTTTTATGGGTTTCCATCCCTATTCCTCCTTGAGAAGGCTTATCCTTTACCTGGATATTTCTGGTGTTAAATGGTGATAATAATTAAAACGTAAAGCAGTGGCTTCTCCATTGTGGGTGATTCTGCCCTCCAGCTAACTTTTGGCAATCTTTGGAGCTATTTTTGGTTATCACAACGGGGGCACCTAACGGTTGGAGAGCAGGGATGTTACTACATGTCAATGCCCAGAATAGTCCCACACATCAAAGAACAATCTATTTCAGAATGTGAATAATGCCAAGGTTGAGAAACCCAAGCAAAAGTCTTCATTAGGTGATTTTTTTGAAATTTCACCCATTTTTTAAATTCCAGTGACCTGAGATTGTTAGGCTAACAAGGACAAGTTGTCAGGAAGAGATGAACAGTTGATGCAGTTTAATAATCAAATTAGTTTTGAACTAGATAACTTTGAAACCTGAGTTATCTGTAAGAATGATAATAGATGATCTATCTACACTTTGTTTCAAATTTTACTCCCTGCGTAACTTATTTTCTGATCAAACTCTATGTATTACTTTGAGTGTCCTTTTATGAACCAAATTTTGGGTCACACGACATGGACTTTAGTACAAAACGGTTCCTCAAAGAAATAGCTATCCTGATAAGAAGTGAGTCCCCTATCACTATGTGATTTTAAGTGGAGAGGGAATGACCAGGCATGTGCCTATTTTAAAAGAACTCCCAAAAGGCCCAAGAAATAACTGAGATGATATCAAGGGTTACTGACATTCAAGGTTTTTCTATAAAACCAATTAATAACAAAGACTGTATGTTTCACACTTTTTTCAAAAAACTCTGACATTTGTGAAGTTTTCACGCTACTTGTCTCTGATCCTGAGCCCAGAACCCATGTGATGGCAGACACGGAAAACATAGTTTGAAGGACTCCTAGTCTGAACTCCTGACTTCATGAACCAAACCAGACCTTACCAAAAGTAACTGAGTTACCTATAAGGGTCAATACAGGCATACTCCAAGGGAATAGCTGTTTGTTTAATGGACTAAGTACCTGTCCTAGGAATGAAGAAAGAGTCAGCATTTCATCTTTTTAAAACTCGATTACTAACATTTTGTAGGCGGGATAGGATTCATTATTAAGTAGCTTCATCTCCCACAACTGTGCCCACAATCTGGTTTTCATACTTCCCTTCCTGTACCAATTACAGTGTATTTAAAATTAATCCTCTAACTTCTGAAGTTTGAAAAGTGGCTTGTTTACTCTTACTCATTTCTTTTTCACACTGATATTTAATATTCCCCTGAAACTGAAATTGATTGTTACTAACAAAAGGGGAAGCAATGACACATAGAGATCCATTTGTTATAAAGACCAAATTGGTCTAAACAAGATGAGTTGAAACTCAGATTAAGTAAAGCAAGTCCATATGGCTAGACATGTGATCCAAGGGGACGATGGCTGAAGTAAAAATATACAACTGGGACAAATGTTCACAACCAGCAGGTCAGAGACAACCCTTCCAGGCTGGCCAGCTGGCCCCTTAACCCACAGAGGACGCGCAACTGCCGCGCTCCCACAACGGCTTCACTCGGGAGCTGGTTCAAGGAGACTCTAGAATGTTCCTAAAACACACTAGCAGCAAGGGGCCACATCCAACACCCCAGGACTGGAGCTTAACATTGCTAGGTCACAAAGTTTATTCATGAGCAGTTGAAACCCTCGAGAAAGTTATGCAGCCTTAGGACAAATCATATAGATTTGGGCGCCAATCCTGCCTTTTTTTTTTTTTTAATAGGACACGGCTTCAAAAAATGCTGATTTTTTTTTTGGTTGTTGTATTTTGTGTTATCTTTAAGATAAAAGGGACCAGTGCCATGCTAATCATGGACTTGAGTGCAATCTTAGTAGTCAGAGTGCAAGCCCTGCATTTTACAAATGAAAAAACAGGCACCAAGAGATAGTACACACCATCATAGGGTTACACGGAAGTTAGGAGCTCAGATGATCCTGAAACCCAAGTTTCTGGACTTGGGGATGATTGCTTTCTAGCATGTTAGGCTACCTGTCACCTAACTCATACACACAATACTGAGGGAAAGTGTTTAAGAGCTGAGCATTTCATTTGACTTAATATATTAAAAATAAAAACAAAGAATAGGGATGTGATACCTCCATCTTTATTTAAACCTTATCTGCCCTCCCGACAAGTTTGGGGCAACACAGACATTTTCCTTTTCTGTTTTTTCTCTGTTGAGTTTTGTTTTTTCCCAATGACATGATTCTACCCATATCATAAACCAAAATCTTTAAGAGTTGCCTATATGATAATTAATATTCACATGCCTCTATATTAGACATAGAATAAAAGGAGGTTGAAAGAAGAGTAAGAAACAAAGGGACAGAAATGCAATAGGGAAAAGGGGATTAGGAAGAAGTGCTGATTGTGCCCCATGTACTGAAGCATATTTACAGCCAAGTAAAATGTTCCCTCTTCTAGTATACACAATTTTTTTTAAAGTTTATTTTTCTTTAGTAATTTCTATACCCAATGTGAAGTTCGAACCCATGACCTCAAGAGCAAGAGTCGCATACTCTACCAACTGATCCAGCCAGGCACCACTATTACACATGATTTATTTATTTATTTTTTTAAAGATTTTATTTATTTATTTGAGAGAGAGAGACAGTGAGAGAGAGCATGAGCGAGGAGAAGGTCAGAGAGCGAAGCAGACTCCCCATGGAGCTGGGAGCCTGATGTGGGACTCGATCCCGGGACTCCAGGATCACGCCCTGAGCCGAAGGCAGTCGTCCAACCAACTGAGCCACCCAGGCGTCCCTTCACATGATTTTTGATAACATTAATATTAGTCCTCACTATTCTAATGTAATCAAAGAAAATGATAACTCATTTCAAAAGAATACTGTTTAAAAAAAAAAAAAAAAGATCCTAAGTTCTCATTAAAGAGTGACCAAAAAAGAAAGATAAAACTGGGTGAACCAGTGTTCTCTTGTTGTTTTATAATGCGGCTTAAGGTTTGATTAGTAAGTGTTTGGCTGTGTGTGTGTGTCTGTGTGTGTATATGTCCTGACTTCAGGTTGTGAGCAGTATGAAGGTCACATAAGGTTTGCCGGGGATTTTAAGAATAAAACCCAAATTGTGCACCTAAGGAAGGCTTAGTCAGTATACCTTAATTACTTAGTTACTGATGTATGTAATATGCATTAAAACCAGCTTTTTATTTCTTAACGACCATTACAAAAATTCAAAAGTTACACTCTGATTAAATAAGAAAATTTTAAATCTGATTTAAGAAAAGAGAATATTCATAATTACTAGGTAAAATAATGTTTTATGGTCAAAAGAAGGAATTTTCCAAATCTTGAAAATTCCTTTTTAAATAAGCACCAATAAAGTTTCTTTCCTTGTTCCCAGACATACCCATTGATGACATTGGGGGCAACCTCATAATCCATCAGAAAATTCAAAACCAAAAAACAATCCAAGGATCATAAATAAAGAATTTGAACCTTTAAGAAATTTTCAACCATTGCCACAACAAGATCAAGAGTGGATCCTGTTCAGGAAATATGGTGCAGAGCCGACTCTGAGTGAATGAGAAAGAGACTCTGGGGCAAAGATCCCTTGATTTCCACCAAGTACAGTCATTATTGTCAAGGCCAGGCTTTCACAGGGGTGTACTCACAACCATAAAACCTTTATTTTTTTTTGACATTTTAATAATTTTTAAATTTTTATTAACATATAATGTATTATTAGCCTCAAGGGTATAAAACCTTTATTGCTTAGAGTTTATGTCCAACTCATTTTGTATGCCATGCAATGCCTGGCACAGGGCCCTCCCTTAAGAGAGCTTCATAAAGAACTGAAATGAGTGAATAAATAAAGCAATATTCAAGGATTAATCAGACACAGACCACCCTTAACCAGCTGGGAAACAAACAGATCTCCGTCAGAAATTAAGGGTCCTCTACTGCACAACCCAAGTCCTCGGAGATTAAAATTCTGGACTCTGAGATCATCAAGTTTTCCAACTGAAGGAGATGTCTTATGCATAATTTATAAACCATTCAATAATGCCTTAGTATCGAGCAATATTGAGTGGACATTCAATAAATGATCCATAATAATGTAACTATAGAAAATGGCATTTCTACTATTTACATGCACCAGCTCTTTTGTGCCCTAGGACAAAAACTGTAACCCAATATCCATTCTTACCTACTTTCAAAGTAAAAGAATTTTTAGCTGGGCGTACTGCAGCTCAGAATAGAGAGTTCATTTCCTTGCCTCCCTTAGGTTGTTGTGCCTTAGAAGAAATCTCTGGCTAATGGGACGCCAGGGTGAGTGACATGTGCAACTTCCAAATCACGCCTTTAAAAAGAAGGGGCATTCTCCTCTTTCCAGCTGCCTAGACTGTGAACTTGACTACTAGCCATCTTGGAATGCAAATGAGAGCATCACTCTAGGAAGGCAAAACAGTGACAAAGAGGAAACCTGAATCTCTGGATAACTTCACGGAAGAAAGCCCCCTAACTTCCCTAAATGCTGATGTCCAAATGACCACTTGTGAGAGAAATAAACTTCTTTCCCAAGTTACTATTATTTCTAGGTCTTGTTTCACACAGATTTGTATATTACCTAATTCATAAAGCAAGTGAACAAAAGCCACTTCTTTTAATTATTCCTAAGTACTGTGGCTAACTAATTTCTCTCTCTTTCACACATACACACGATTGGAACAATGGACAGAGACACACATATGTCTGTACTATGTGTGTGCATAGGTCCAATCATTTTCGGATGCCGTATCTGGCCCATACCAAAGGCCCAAAACATTTCTTAAACTCCCTCCCCCTTAACGCATTCCTTTACCCTGGAGGCTTAGAAATATGGCTAGTTGAGAATTTGAACAAAGAAATTCAGTAATAGAAAAGATACAGATTTTGATACATAAGTTGTATGCATCATTTAGTTTTCCCCTTTAGTTTTGCTGTTATGTAGTCCTAGACATAAAACAAATATATGCCTGTTTATGACCAAAAATTGGTATTTCATCCAATAGTACATGGCTAGACAGAATGTGTATGTTTAGAAGGTGAGACATACCATAATAAAGAAGATAGATGAACAGGAGTATAAAAGAGATAGATATAAAAGGAAGGCATGATTTATGCCCAAGCCAGACAGAAAACCTATGGTTCTTCATCGACCTCATCTAACCTGTTCTAGAGTGTAACCTAAGAGTGAAAGAACAGTATTGAAGAAATACTCAGACACAACATACACGGATACCACCCAGACTATCAAGAAGTGGTCTTGTTGTTGTTATTTCCTTTGAGAACAATTTCCTGATTAGAAAATTAAAATTGTTTATCAAGGGTTTTGGCCCTTCTCAAGAGAAAACCCCTTTGGCCGCAAGTGTAAATTTTACTGACGGAATCCGACTGTCCCCACAGGCACTGTCTCAGCTGATAGCTAATAGGCTCAGTTCAAGTCAAGGACAAATAGAGAAACCCATGGAAACCACAGGGAAATACTAATGTTATTCTGTGCAGTTTCACCTAAGTATCCAGTACTTAGACTATGTTTTACTCAATAGCTAGCTTTCAATCAGCTAAAAATGACCGCAAGAAATCCTCAACCTTCTGATTACTCAGGGGTGAAGGGTCAATAGAAAACACCTAAATAAACTGAATTGTCCAGCACATCATTACAAATGACATATGAAAACATGTGAATGTTTTCTTAAAGAAACACATATTTTCATCTTAACCACCCTATTTAAACTATTCTCAGGGGCCTCAAAGACTGCCCCTTCACCAGATGCAACCTTTTCATTATGTCTCATTTTTCTTGGCTTCCCTGCAGTATTTCAACTTTTTGGTCATTCCTTAACTCTTCAGATTTTCTTTGTCCTTAACTTATGTTGTGCTAACTTCCCTCTAACCTCCTTTAGTTCCACATTTGGGTCCCATGATTCAGTCTTCCACATTCTTTTCTTTTCTCTAGATTCCAATCTCAAAGGGCCAACTCGAACTAAAGATTCTCGAAACTCTTCCCCAATTCTAGTAAACCCAAGCCACAGCTGCTGGATGTCTCCTCACCCCCTTAGTTACCTTTCCAACAATCGGAATTCTTTATCCTTTTTCATCAATCCAGCAGAAATTTGAGTATTGACTGTGTGCCTGCATTAGGGTTACCAAGAAAAACAAGGTCGCTAGAGTACCGTAAGATAGAACCACACTCACATTACTGAGGTCAACCATAAAGGGTTGGACTGGGGGTAATGAAAGCACCTCTCCCCCATGGGGGTTCAAAAAGTTCCAATATTTGACCTGGGTTTTATAAAATTCACAAGCAGAGGAATTAGCAGGACAGAGTGGGAGAGAGGGCAACAAGGGTACCAGTGATATGTACAAAGGAACATCGATGACAGAGGGCAGGAATTATACAGGCTTTACTCAGCAGAGCTAGAACTCAAGATGCCAGGAGGGGAGGATGGTCTTCCTTTATCATTCTTGATCTTGAACCCTTGCTGCTTCTTTATTTCAGGTAATACTGTCAGTGCTCATCTAGTTTCTTCTATCTTGAAAATCTTAAGCTCCCTTCTCCTCCTGGTACCTCATGCCCAACAAATCCCAAGCAGAAAATCCCAGTTGGTTTCATCTAATTCATGCCTAAGTTCCAAGGTCAAGCTCAAGTGCCATGTCTCTAGGAAGCTTTTCCAACCTCCACCACAGACACAGGTAATCACTCCTTCAGGGATCCCTAATACTTCAGCTTTCTGTATTCATCCTCAGCGCCATGATTTGAGAGAAAGATCACAGAACACGTATCTATGTCTAGTGACATCTGCATTACAGTGTTTTTACACAGCACATACTCAAAGATGTCACCTTTTCTCCAAGCAGTTTTTAGAATTTACTATTCATCTTTACACTGACTCTTATTATGGAGAGTATTTTAACACTTTCATATTACTCTTTTAGCAAAGTCATCATCAATTCAGTTAGCTAAGTTGTCTTTTATTATTATTTTTTAATTAACGCACTCCATGGAAGGAAGGGGTGCCTAGGCCATTTGCCAAATTCCTTCCAAGTCTAGAATTCTTGTATTCCATATTCTTGTAAATATGGTTAACTCAAACTTATTAGTGTTAAGATTTCTAATTTTAAGACACTGAGAAGTAACTTTTAAATCAACACTATATAAGGAGATTTTTCCAAACTTTTTTCTTTTTTCTTTTCTCCAAACACAACTCCTTTTTGTTTTGTTGTGTTGTTTTTTTTTTTTTAAGATTTTATTTATTTATTTGAGAGAGAGAAGGAGAGCACAAGTAGGCAGAGTGGCAGGCAGAGGGAGAGGGAGAAGCAGACTCCCCACGGAACAGGGAGCCCAATGTGGTCCTGGATCCCAGTACTCTGGGATCATGACCTGAGCCAAAGGCAGCCGCTTAACCGACTGAGTCACCTGGATGCTCCAACCACAACTCCTTTAGCACACTAGAAGTCATGCACCTCATTCCTACCTAAGAATATAAATATCATCTTACAACCCTTAAATGGAAACTAAACAATAGAAATTCTCCAAAGGGCCTTATATTAATGATTTAACTATAGTCTATTAAAAATAAGCAATTTTAAAAAAAGCAATTCCTGAGGCACCTGGGTGGCTCAGTGGGTTAAGCCGCTGCCTTCAGCTCAGGTCATGATCTCGGGGTCCTGGGATCGAGCCCCGCATTGGGCTCTCTGCTCAGTGGGGAGCCTGTTTCCCTCCCTCTCTCTGCCTGTCTCTCTGCCTACTTGTGATCTCTCTGTCAAATAAATAAATAAAATCTTAAAAAAAAAAAAAGCAATTCCTAATAAATAAGACAACCTCTATCGAGATAGGATTTTTCCAGCAAAACAACCTGAGAACATTTCTGGGTGAGGATGGACGTTCATAAAAAACACACAAAGATATAAGAGCCAACAAGGTGACAAACTGGACTTTAACACCTTATCAAGGGATCAATTTTCATATCTCCGTTCCGTCTATCGCAACGCCAAGTGTTAGAAAACCGATATCCCAAACACTTGAAAACACTCCTCCACAGAGCTCTTTAAAGCTAAGATGAAAGCTGCTCAAAAGTCTAACAGCAAATCCTGAACAAAGCATAAAAACCCAGAAAGAAAGTACAATAGCTTCCAATTTGTTTTATTCATGTTGCATATAAATGAATCTATGTTAAAATTACAGTTGACAGATTACCTCTCCAGTGCTATGATAATCCATATACTTTCCACAATCATGCTGCTAACCTGTGGGCATCCTTTCATAAAACGAAGGATTTTATTCAAAACCACTTAGCAGCAATCATCTTATGTGATTAAGTCATGATATTAACTGAAACAGTATTTTGCTGATACTCGGTTTTTCTTTCCGGAATCACATGGTTTCTCTTCATTCCTTCTTTATTATTCTAGAGGATGGGCCTTGGGACAAATCGGGGGAGTGAGCTCTGGGGAGCCTGTCTGAAGGGAGCTCTAGCATGTTGCTCTGTCCTGGATAATAAGGGAAAAAAAACCAAAAATCTCAAACGTAATTGTGATTGTGCTTTGGAACAGGAAAACAGACACCTTCCTAGCCCGACAGTGGAGGCAACTCTGGAACACAGACTTCATTACACTGTATTGATCTCACTAAATAAAGGGTTCTAAATGTATGGATCAGCTTGGATTAAACCCCTAACTGTTTGCAGGACCATGCACGATGTGAAGGCCGGTTCACTGAACAAGGAAGAGCACAAAGCACTTTTGTTCTTGGAAGGCCACAGAGCAGTATTTTACACTAAGTAGTAGATTAACATGATTAAAATAATAAACAGCATTCAGATAGAGGACAGGCAGGAGATAAAAACTATGAAATTCAAAGATTTCTTGGTTTTAAAAAATGATGTAGCAGTAACTTAAAGGTAACACGACTTTTGAAAGAGGAATATTTTCATATTTCCAAACAGAAAGGCAATTCCACCTCCTTGATACAGTTGTGCCCTTGAAAACCCCAAAAGATGTTTGCAGTGACTTTTTTTAACGATAACGATGCAGCGCCTCCCCCGACCCTGTCACTTTCACTATTACTGTAAAATGGTGCACGCAAGGAAGGGCAAATCCTAGATTAATGTTAAGGTTCGTTTTGTACATCTGCTCATTTTCATTTGGAAGAACATGATTTTCTTTAGTCAAACTCAATTTTCATTCAAAATAAGCCTGAATATGCTGCGAACTTATCTTATTATAATAAAATGTTGCTGCCAGAATTTCCAGGAGGCTTTAATCTCAGAAAAAGAGAAACCATGCCCCTTTATGCTGGTTTTCAGAATACAGGCCGAGCATGTGCTTCCAAATTTTGTTAGTGTTCACCTTTACACTTTCGAAAACTTCTCAGTTTTAAAACAATAAAAGGTTTTCTAAACGTCAGTCCAGGGAGTATTTCCAGAAAGTTTTTCTACCTTCCTTCTAAATTCAAAGGGTTAAGTACTCTGACATACGACCACATTTACCCATTATTCTTACTCTACCATTACTACTCCAATATTTTGGTATTTAAAAGAGGATGGCAATAATTTAGTATTAAATCACTACATTAATCTCTCCAATATTTCTTGTCTTTTCAACCTCACTGACTAATAATGATTCAAGGATGACTCACTTAACGAAATAAAGTAATTGGTTGTAGCTGGGAAGGGGGGTGGGAGGGGGACCAGCCCAGGAACTGAATTTCAACTTGAATGCAGTCCAGATCTTTAGCTTCCAAAGGGCTGCACAGTACAGTATCAGGCAAGTTGCTATGCCTATGAGCTTCTGTATTATGGAGCAGACACTGCCTACACACTGAGTTGGTTCTAAAGTTTTAAGGTAATTATTTGAAAACATCGTTAGAGACAAATACTAGCTATTTTAGAAGCTGCCTACTTTAGATTCTAATACCTTTATGTCCACTTTATCTGGAGAATACCATAGCTGTTACACAAATATTAAGGACATTGTAGATGGGGAAGAGGAGAAGAGAGACTTCTACTTTAACATATATGTTTCACTATATCACATGTGAGGAAACTCTTCAAGTTCCTCCCTGTGAAGGTCAAGAAGCCAGAAAACCAGTACATTACTGTTCAGCCATTGATTTTTAACCAGTATTTCCAAAATACCTAGAATGAATAAAGTAGCTGTTGTTTCTCAATTAATACAGTGAATGCAAAAACTATCTGCCAGCAGTAATTCCAAAGAGGACAGGAGGCAGAAGGAAGTAAGACTCAAAGACAATATTTAAATTCACTTTCTTCTTAAAAAGGGGGCCAGGATTAAGTAGAAATACACTACAAAGGGGCAGTAAGGAAAAGTGAACTCAAATGCTTGCTTTATAAAATGGACTTATTTACCCTTACATGTTAATTTACTAAAAGTAACTATTAATTGACTCAGTTTCTGAAAATGCTTCTTGTTGAAAAGGAAGGAGTGGAGGAAAAAAATGCTAAATTATCACCATGAATATTTACTTAGCATTTACTATGTGGTGGGCATTATTCTCCGCACTTCATAGGTATTAACTTATTTACTCAGCCTAACAGGCATGTAAAAAGGGATTGTCCTTATCCTCAGAAAACTGAAATTAACTGAAGGAGCTAACTCTTGGATATCGTTTATGACCTAGAGCTCACAGCTCCTGATTATAAGATATATGCACTTACATTTAAGAAATATTTTGGGGTGTGGAAAACATGAAAGATAATTTAATCATTTTCCTTAATTTTGCACTGAGAATAGGAGGGAAACTGAAAGCTTCCCTTAAGTATTTTCTTATAAGATTTTATTTTTAAGTCATCTTTACACCCAGCATGGGGTTCAAATTCACACCCCCAAGATCAAGAGTTGCCTGTTTTACTGACTGAGCCAGCCAGGTACCCCTAAGTGTAGTATCCTTATAGAAAAGAGGGTGTTCACAATCAACTGCATTGTCTAACACCTGAACTGCTCAGACTGACTCAACGATGGTTCACATTTAATCAAAAGACATTGTTAAAAGGTCATATATTATTATTTTAGAGGAAACACCCAGATGCCTATGCTTTTAAAAGTGGTCAAATATTTTTATTTTGGAGATCGTCAACATCCTAAGAAAAATGAACCTTAGAAATCCATAACTATTTGCTCCATGATCTACTGTCCTCAAATGGGAATATGAAATTAAACTTAAGTAGAATATATTGGAAGTTGTATGACTATATAATAAACTTTTAAAAATCAAAATGAATTATTTCTTTAAAATACAGTACAGTGGGGTGCCTGGTGGCTGAGTGGGTTAAAGTCTCTGCCTTCAGCTCAGGTCATGATCTCAGGGTTCTGGGATCGAGCCCTGCATCAGGCTCTCTGCTCAGCAGGGAGCCTGCTTCCTCCTCTCTCTCTCTGCTCTGACTACTTGTGATCTCTGTCTGTCAAATAAATAAATAAAGTCTTTGAAAATAAAAGACTGTCTGGGTGGCTCAGTCAGTTAAGCATCTGCCTTCGGCTCAGGTCATGAACCGGGAGTCCCGGGATGAGGTGTCACATGGCGGCGGGGTAAGGGGGAGTTCTGCTCAGCGGGAAGTCTGGTTCTCCTTCTCCCTCTCCCCCTACTCATGCTCTCGCTCTCTCTCTCTATCTCTCACTGTTTCTCCCTCAAATAAATAAATAAAATAATTAAAAAAAAATAAGAATACAGTGTATATGCAAGCCTTGGGAAGATGATATGTAGCCTTTGGAGAAAAACATGGAATCTTCCATATTAATAGCTAAGTTCTCCTGGAAATTCTCTAGCTTTTTCTAAATCTGTTTATCCAATCCCTTTAAAATATATATAAAATATACCCTAACTGCTGTTATAATTAAGCTGAATAACATGTCTAAAACCCCTAACAGTGTCTGGAACTCAAGCAAATTTGGTGCTTTTACATCAATATAAAACACAAAGGTTTCCAATGTCGTGTCTACCAATAAATACCTTTGAAAAAAATCTTAAGATTGGTAAATCTCTCCAATTTTCTAAACTCCGAAATAAAGAGAATGAGTGAGTGATAGCCATCACTGATTTCAAACATTGAGTGTGCTGTGCCTGGCACAGGAGATAGAGATGGACATAAGAGGCCATCCTAGCAGAATGCAAGGTGTACGGAAAGCAAGTTGCTAGAACTGAGAGGTGAGCAGAGGGGACTAGTAGGTTCTGGAGAGGCAAATCAGCACATGCAAAGATATGGCAATGTGACCAAATGGTGCAGCCAGACCCATCAATAACAGTTTCACATGGGTTCTGGGTGGCCAATCGGTTAAGCATCTGCTGAGGTCATGATTCTGGGGTCCTGGGATCAAACCCTACATCAGGCTCTCTGCTCAGTGGAGAGCCTGCTTCTCCTCTCTCTTTTTCTCTCTCTCAAATAAATTAATAAGTAAATCTTTAAAAAATAATAATAATAGTTGCAGAAATGAACCCAGAATGTCCACAGGGCTAAAGGACACTGTGGACCCATGTAGGCCCATCGTGAGCCCTTGGGCAGGAGACAGACAAACTCCTGCCTTGTATAAAAGATTCCAGCAGCGGTATGAGAGAGAGAGAGAGAGAGAGAGCTTGAAGAGGAACTGCATTATTTCAAAAATAATAATAATAAAGTACTATTACTTATTAAATCATCTTCTTTTGTATAGAAAAAAAATTGTCAAGTCACCCAAATTCACCACACTGATATGAAGGAAATAATACCAAAATCTACAGGGCTTTCCCCCAGTTCCCAGAGGAGCAGTTATGGATTTAGTTGATGGATTCAACTTTGGAGTGGCTTGGGAATTTATAAGCTTCCCCTTAATAACAGCAAATTTAAATTCCAGTAGCCATAGTGACAGGTTATTACAGTCCTATCTGAAATTTGGGAAGCAACCCATAAAGCAAGGCCCTAAGGTAAAAGAAAAATACTTTTTCCTGAACAATGGTGAACAAGTATTCAATATATATTCAAAAATACATTTAAGATTTTATTTAGCCTTATCAAAATAATGTTCATTCCTTTTTAATAAGGAAAACAATATATTAGTAGAGCACAAAGACTGATTATGATACAGTAATATAAGTCATGCCAAGAGAAGAAAATGTACTACAATTATATATAGATAGAACTAGATCTGGAAAAAAAAAGTGGGGTTTAATTCTGATTGGAGGCAGAGCTACCCTGACACATACTAGTCCTTCAAGGCTACTTCAGGACACATGCAATCAGAAAACTATTTCATAAAGGACCAAAAATATGTAACATTTCCTCTTTCATTTCATACATGCACATGAACTCAGCTAACTGTATGGCTAATATATTGCAAAGCTCTATGTGCTTAAGCATCAAAGTATACCATGATGCTGGCCAAAGAGGACAGTGCACAAATATTCTGCCAAGCTAAAATATTACCCAGTAACTTACAATCCGAAAAAACTGCTCAGTTACAAATACTTTTGATAATGAATGAGAAAATAAAGGAGTGACTGATGACTAGTTATCTACCATCCTGGGACACCTCCAATATTCCCAGGACACACAACTAAAGGAAACAGTGAAACAGTATTATGAGTATGCCAGGATCCAAACTCATTATTACACTTTTGATATACTTTAAAAATGTTATCATGAAATTTCTTATCAGTTTTTTCTTTAGTTTTTCAGTAATCAAATACAAAATCGAAGTGGATTTTTTTTTAAAAAAAGTGAATAAGCCACACCAGAATGTATAATTAGGTTCTCAAAACTTTTTAAATTGTAACAAAGTCTCATAACCTTATCACTTATATTATTTCATAGATGATGCATCAAGAATTCTATGTGTACAATATAAGTGTGAGCTTAAAATATCAGATGTGTATATATTTATTTCTCACGTATTTGGCTACCCTCCAAAGAAACTTGACTGCTAAACTAGAATAGCTAAAGGGTTATTTTAATATGTCTCAATGGCATCCATGAATTAAGAAGTTAACTTTAGGCTGGGTTTAGCACTATCCCCATGATAGACGTGGCTGCCTCCCACAGGAAGATACAAACACACAATAAATAGACGGAGCTTTGCCACACGTTCAACACACACAGTATTTATTCAGTTTTGGCAGATACATCAGTGGTACGAATCAAAGCCTATCTGAATTGTTGTTTGGCTTATATTTGAAGGTAAAATTTGTAAATTAATTTCATATGCAGCCCTCACTGGGTGGGTCAATTCCATAATCTCTAATGACATTTACAGACATTACATACAGGTTTCGGACATCTCCTATCCAACTCCAAACAAGTGGGCATCATATATTACGTGATTGTTGTCCCTTTTACCTGCAAACAGGCATTGGAATTGCCATTTTGTGATCTGGTTAATAGCTACTCACCTGAAAATTATAATTGTCTTTCAAAACATCAGAGTCCAAGACTAACATATTCCTAATGCAAAGCTATTTTCACTTAGAAAGAATTTACTTCCTTTGCTTTAATACTTTTAAATCATTACTTTAAAGATTTTTAAGTTCAAAAAGAAAATATAACTACCTGCATATAAAAACTATGTACTTAAAGTTAAGCAAATGTATGTTAATTGTGGTAATCATCAAAAAAAAAGTAGAAGAAAAAAATGCATGAAAGTAGTTGGCCTTGATGTCTTTGATAAGCATAACTGAAGATAATATACCAAACTTTATTTTCCTCAAAGTCCAGCCTATAATTTGTAAAACATATGGGTATCAGTTAGACTCCAGCTCTGGCCACAACTTGGAAAATGCAAAGTATTAACTATGAAAACTGAATGATGATTCTCTATGTCAGCAATTATAATTTATATAACCTCCTTATTACTGATTTTCAGGACCTTTAGAACTTCGTGAGGAAAAGTGCTACTAGGTCAAAAAGCAGAATTTTGGGGAAAATGCAGCATTAAACAATGTCCCTGTGCTTGGCTACTTCCTTGGCAGAATAATGAACCGCTCTTTTCATTTCTAAAATAGATGATACGCAATCATAGTGCTCACACCTAACCGAAGACAATGAGGCCCACAGGTGCTAATTCACACACTAAAATTTTCATATCCAGTACACAGTGTCCAATAAATAAATATTAGAAGCATTAGGAACATTTTGGGATTGTATTAACACTAACAGAGAGACCACAGCATAGGTGGGTACATCATAGCCAGTTATCAGAGGTCTACTTCTACTGGAAAGACACAGAAATCTCTGTGGCTGAGTACTTCCTCTACCCTAGAATGCAGGGCAAAGATGATGCTTTTCAAAGCGCAGATACAACAATAGATTATTAGTATCATGTAGGATGGAATGAAATGGAAAATGGAGTACATCACCATCAACGGTAAATATATTGTCTTGTGACATATAGATGCATGGTGTGTATATATACACCCAAAAGATATTCATACACACACACACACACACACACACACACACGTAAATACAGAATAATGATGTGAAATGTATTTCTGACAATGTTTCCCAGGCATAACAATTTGAAAACTAGTGCTCTAACGGACATGAGCCTATACCCACCCAACTAGGACATCTGTGAAGTAATCACACCACAACTAGCTAAGGTCTCTAAGGCAGAATTAATGGGCAAAAGTCCTGAGATGACAGAGAGCTTCAAGATGTGAGCACAGCAGCTGAGCAGGCCTCTTCCAGGGAGCCCCACTGGAGGGAATTTGGGCTCCGTCCCCAGTGACTAAAGTCTAAAATTGTGTTACCTCCTCTGGGGGCGCAGAGAGCTATATTGCTGCCAATACTTTCCAAGGTGGAATTTGACTGTGAGAACAAGCACTCCTCCAGAAGAGTGAAAAGAACTAAATTTCAATGAGAAGCTGAGACTTCAGTAATCCCAAATTTAGATGAGCTCCCTTCAAGAGTTAATTAAAAATTTACCTTCAGACACATACATGGGCACACACATTCATCCATTCAATGGAATCTTTTTATTTCTAAAAATGGCTCTTTACGCCGTTTCCTTAGCTAACAAGACATACAACCAAAAGCAAAACAAAACAAAACAAAACAAAAACCAGTTCCAGAATTCTGAGACAGGAAATGTAATTTTTGGACCAGTGAATACCACCTAATTTGTCAACAGAATACCTATGCAAATTAGCTCGAATAAGATATTCTGAGTTCTACAGTATTTGACAGTGATAATTTCAAGTTTCTTCTGCCCTTTCCACAGATCTACTATTATATAATCAACATTTTTTTTTTCCAAAAAAATACTAAAATGTATCTTTTCTGTTAGGGATTTGCTATCGATTGAATATTTGTGACTACCCAAAATTCTTATGTTGAAACGTATTTCCTGATACCTGGCATTTGGAGGTGGGGCTTTTATGCGGTGATTAGGTCATGAGGGGGGCCCCCACAAGGGGATTGGTGTCCTTATATTTAAAGAAAAAAAAAAAAAGGTGAGCTCCTTCAACCCTTCCACCTTGTGAGGATAGAGTTGATAAGACGGCTGTCTACACACCAGGAAGTTGGCCTTTACCCAATCAGCCACCTTTGGACTTCCCAGCCTCCACAACAGCGAGAAATAAATTTCTGTTGTTTATGAGTCATTCAGTCTATGGTATTCTCTTGCCACATCCTGAATGCACTAAAGGAAGAAAAAAAATTCTCAGAGAGTGAATTTTCTGTCAGTTTTTAAAAATCTAACACTCTGAACAGCTTTTGTATCCCTACTTTGTAAGAAAAGAGGCCACAGGAGCAAAAAACGATCATAGCAAGGCCCCAATGCAAGCACACTGCAGGTTTTAATGTCAACACCTCCCTTCCCACCTAGACAAGTTACAGGAACACTTTGATAGAATCTTCGCATAGCAACATCTCTCACTGCCATGGTGATTTTCTATTAAGATCTGACCTAGAAAAAAACCTTAATTTTTCTTTCTGCTCCATCTTACAATATATTCTTAGAAGAAAATCAAAATATTATGGAAGACATTTAGAAAAAATTGGTCCATTTGAGAGAGAGAAAAATTAAGGAGAAAGAAGAAATTGTTCCCAAAGCAGTTCTGTGTAGCCTAAATGGTGTGATCCTACGGCCTAGTTACAATTTCCTTTTACCCAAATACTTCCCACCAATTCACAAACTACTACCCCATTTCCACCTTTCTAAGTTACTAAGAACTTTACTTTCCTTTTAATTTCCATATTATTCCATGCAATAGAGGATACTCTCCTTGACCTCATTCCCTATTTCTCAGTAAATCACCAAACTGTTGTTCACACACATTCATTCACTTAATCTCCCAACTAATGTCTCGAAGGATTTGTAAGGCATTGTGCCAGGGACTGGGGGTACTGGATAAATAAGTGACACAGTCCCCACCTCATAGCAATGACCATTATGTCGGGCCCATGGCAGAAAAGCACAGACCCCTGATCAAAGCAACTCCTTTCGTTTCCTTACCTTGATAGTCCCCCTTTCTGGCCACAGCCACGTAGACGAGCTTCTTGTTTCCCAGAAGTTATGAAGTTATGTGCTCCCATCCTGACCGAGACCTTCAGCAAAACCCACTATCAGCTAGGATGCAACTCCCTTCCCATAACAGAAAGCTCATCTCATGCTGCCTTACACAATTGATGGGGCTTATCAGCTAACATGACCACAAGTCCAGGAATAGGAAAAACTCTGGATCATATTAATTCAGCTGTTCAGTAACTGCATCAAGGGTGAGGTTTCTTTCCTTCTCTCCACTCTGCCAGGAAGCAGATGACAACAAGAGCTCTTGACATGATCTGCTTCCTTGTCCCCATCCAGGGAGGGTGAGAACCGTGGAGGTAAAGTGACGGAGGGAGAGGGCAGGTGACATGAGGGGGCAAAAGATCTAGACACAAGTTGAGAGGGAACAATATTTCTTTCCTTAAATTTGAGCTCACAATTTAAGTGTTCCACCTTGGTCAGAGGAAGAGACTATGACATCTCTTCCCTAGAACCAGAGGCGGACTAAGCTTCTCCTAGAGGTAGGAACCGTGTGGGGTTGCCAGGAGTAGATACCCAAAGAGTAACCGAGGAAGGACTCTCGGGGGGAGGCCACCATGATGTCTATTACAAAACTGACTTCACACAAGACATGCGTCACCTACTGTTTACAACCTTTAGAGTCAGCTTCATCCATACTGTCCTCTGCATGATTTCTAATTCTCCTAACTCTCCTTCCCAGCTCTAGAAGCCTCCTACCTCATCAGCCAACTCAATCCCGTCCTCTGGCACTTGAGGGCCCTCAAGACTTGGTCCCATCAATCTGCAATTTGGGGAAGTAATCTCCAGTAAAAATCTTCTTCCCATGTCAATCTGATCTCACACACATACTCCTTATCCAACTCTCTTCCTCTACCTAAACTTCCACTCTCGAAAGTGTAGCTCATTTGCCTCTCCATGAAGTCATCCCTACAGATCTGGTCCCTTACCGATCTACATTTTCAGGCACACCCTATGGAGACAGCCTGGTCTATCAGGAAGAGCACAGGAATGGAAATCATATAGACCCGGGGTTAACTCTTGGTACCACCACTTGCTAATAGTATGCCTTGGGTAAATCCTGTTAAAATTGCTTACTTCTGAATTTCCTTGCCTGCAACACTGGGTCACTGTGTTGCATAAAGTCACTTGATAAATTTAAAAAAAAATCTATTAATATTAATGAATCATGAGATCTCCTGAGTGTATGCAGTCTTCTGGTTCTGGTTTTCGTTCATGTTCTCCTATACCAGGTCTTCACTTAATAATCTGCAGCAAACAAGAGCATCATCTCTCTCTCTATGCCCAGCTAACAGCCAGCCACTGGGTCTGGCAAAACCAGGATGCTCCATCCTGGTGGCTACATTTGTCTTCTATCCTTTTCCATAGAAATGAGTTGCTATTTCTTAAGTAGAAAACATTGGCATAAGAGTATTCAGGGTAGGACGCTGAGTCCAAAAATGGAAGAAAAAATGTAGAACTCTGGGTGCACTTACTAATACCTTAAGGAAACTGAACAAGGTTTTGTGATCATTCTTGGGAAAAGAAGAATGGTAAAATGAACAGGCACTGGCAACATGGATTTTAAAACACCAAATAAGCAACAGAGTACTGGCCAGTGGGGGAGGGGAAGTTGAAGGTGCATGAAATGCCTTGTCAGAACCAGCCTTTCTGAGAAGCACTAACCTCGAAAGGCTGGAGGGGAAGGACTGTATAATTGACAGAAATCAGAAGAAAATATCCAGACCACATTCAGCCACTTATTAATCTTATGATTTTAAGTGAATCACTTCACCTCTGTGAAAATAAAATTGTCCCCTACCACACACCCTCACCGCACCTCCTTGTCCTACTTGACTCAAGAGTTTGCAGCAGCTAAATAAAATTTATTCAATTTCTGAAGAAGTAGAAAGGGCTATGCAAATGTAACACATTTATTAAAAAAAAAATCTGAATGCCGAAGGTAAAGACGATCCTCACAAATCTCTATAGAACACTGATGAAATGTCCACATTGAACCCACTAGCATCATACATGAATAACCAGCAAAACAAAGGATGCATCTGTTCTTAATTGTCCAGTTTATTTAAACAGCTGCCTGGAAGATGATAAATTACAATTATTATTTGAGACGCGTTAAACAATTAGGATGTTTCAATGGAAGACTACCAAACCTCTGACAACGGGGCACTAATATGGCCTGAGAATTCAGCCTGTCTGCTAATTTGCTAATCATTAGTGGAGTGACAATACCCTACTCGGGCTTTATCAGTTTGAGTAGTTAGTGTGAGATTACCTCATAAGGGACCATTTTCCTACAACATAAATGCAACAAGATGCTTTACTAACTGTCTTCGGCATCAACAGAATAGATGACAAGTCAACAAAAGATGCCATCGCAGATCTAAGTGACTGAACTGAAGGAATAATTACATAGATGCATAATGTGAAAATCTGCAGGATTTAATTTCACAAAGGAATTAGGAGAACAAATATTCAGCACTGTTGGAGCTTTTTCTCTGATCATTTCATTAAGGTGGTCCATTCTTTTTGGCCTTGAAAACCACAGATTCTACAGAGAAATATTTATAATTTAATGATTCCCATAGATTGAGACTATTTTCCCCACCACCACAACTAAGAAGTGTTAGCAGGGCACTGACATTTTCCGAGGTGATGTACGCGGACTTCCTTGCACACGCCAGAAAACAAGCATTTGCTCAATCAATGTACAGAGCACAAAGACATGCCAGGCTCTGAAAATTTCCATATTAACATTTCCTTAAATTCATAATGCCTGCTAATCCAGAGCAGTTAATTTAAAGTGAATTTCTGAAATAAAAGACAAAATAATAATGAACTGACCCTTCTTTGTAGGGCTTTAAAATGTAATTCAAGGGGCTCCTGGGTGGCTCAGTCAGTTGAAGGTCTGCCTTTGGCTCAGGTCATGATCTCAGGGTCCTGGGAAGGAGCCCTGTGTCTGGCTCCCTGCTCAGTGGGGAGTTCACTTCTCCCTACCACTTCCCTTCATGCAGGCTCTCTCTCTCCCTCTCTCTCAAATAAATAAATCAAATCTTAAAGAAAATAAAATGTAATTCAACATTCTGCTAAGTAAAGTCAAATGCCGATATGGAAGGATAACATCAGGAAGGCCTGCTGATGTCAGAGGACAATCAAATGCAATATATCGATGCTTCCCCTCTGGACAGATACACCTTTAGTTATACCATAATATCAGCAAGTAAATGAAGCAGCCAAGAAAGGAGGAGATTTCGCTAGGAATTAACTGGAGGTAGAACCCATGAGCCACTTTCTTTGCCATATTTTTTTTTAACCAGGTAAGTACAGAATTATAGTCTATTTATTCACACTTAAACTAGAATTTACTAGCCTCTTTACTTGAGCATCTGGTGAAATAAATATCAAGATATTTAAAAAAAAACAAAAATGTAATAATAGTATATATAGATATATTACTTTTTTTAAAGATTTTATTTATTTATTTGATAGAGAGCTAGAAAGATAGAGTGCACAAGCAGGCAGAGTAGCAGGCAGAGGGAGCGGGACAAGCAGGCTCTCCAATGAGGAAGGAGCCCAATGTGGGGCTCGATCCCAGGACCCTGGGATCATGACTTGAGCCAAAGGCAGACACCTAACAACTGAGCCACCTAGGCACCCCGTATAGATACGGTCTGATCAAACATTAACATGAACAAAGGTTTCACCAATGTCTATTTTTAAACGCAAGTAGTATTTATCCAGGAACAGAAAGCAGGCTTCTATATTAAAAGAAGAAAAAAAGAAAAGAAAAAAGACAAAAAATGAGGAGGTAATATACAACCTCCAAAGTATAATATCTCTAAAAATCCATCTGATCTGTGTTTCTGTCATGGAAATACACACTAAATCCAACTATGTCTGTTTGGTGGAAAACCATTTTTATTAGAATCGCCTGGAGTTCACTTGTAATAACATGTGTTCTTAGGACTAAGTCCTTAGACCTAAGACTTAGGACTAAGACCTTAAAATCTGGGGTAGGCCTTGGAATCTGAATTTTAACAAGCTCCCCCCAGGGCAACTCTCAAGCACCCCCAAAATCTGAAAGCCAATGACACTGGCTTTAAAAAAAAGTTCAAACAAGAAAATGTTGTTAGAGTTATTGCCTGCACTTTTTAATATGGACACTAGGAACAAAAGTTAAACTCGAAGTAATAAAAGCATATAAATAATACAGAGCCATGCAACAGTCAATTTAATAGACAATTGGATTAAAGTCTGATGAGTTCTTTTGATAAAGGGATACCCTCTCATACTACTGGAAATCTCCAAATGAGGTGAAATGACACACTGTCACAAAGAACCATCTGCTCCTATGGGGGGACACTGGGAGCGCACGACCTGGAGTAAAACACACACCTTCGAAAGAGGCTGCATTCTCAGTTTCATTCTTGATACAACTCAGATTATGAATATTAGCATCGAAGATGATTCCAGGGGTGCCAGGGTGGCTCCGTCGGTTAAGTGCCTGCCTTCAGCTCAGATCATGATCCCAGGGTCCTGGGATCGAACCCCACCTCAGGCTTCTTGCCCAGTGGAAAGACTGTTTCTCCCTCTCCCTCTGCTTGCCACTTTGCCTACTTGTGCTCTCTCTCTCTCTCTATGTCAAATAAATAAATACATAAATAAATCTTAAAAAAAAAAAAGATGATTCCATTTGGAAAAAACCCCTAAAAGAAGTTTTCTCCCCCAAAACAACAGTAAAGTAAAGCATCCATAAAAGGAACCTCATCCACTGGAAGAAGAAGTAATAATAGATCAAGGGACAGTGACCTTCCCTTTGAAGTGAACAAATCCCAAGCCGGTGTGATCTATAAAAGATTCAACAAGGAACAACTGAAGAAAGAAACCTGAAACTCCTACAGAGACATGATTCAAAACACAAAGTTACCCCCAATAGTGCTCAATTTGCAAATGTTATGGATTTGCCGTAATGGGCTCACCATTCAGTTTAGGATTCAGTTTAGGGGACAACGATTTACTGATACAACAGTCCTCAAGAAGAAGCCGGAGACTTTGTAACAACTTAGATGTGCTTTAAAAGAGGTATGCATTCTTGAAAATAGATTATTCTTTACTCTTTGTTAAAGTTAGTGAAATTCATTTTTCAGCAGGAATCTGAAACAATAGTAACTGGGGCGACCTAAATCCCTTGTTATTTATTCCTTCAAATATCTACAATAGGCCTTTTCTCCATTGCCTGATGTTAAGTCTTATTTAAGAAAATCATAGGCCATGAGCTGAAAAATAGTCTTAACATATCTCTTGAAGTTGCTGCAGGCTGAAACTCATCAACCCCTTTTTGGTCATTTAACAGTTTAAAGTGTGCGTGTGTGTGTGTGTGTGTGTGTGGTTTACGCCATCGATTTGGCAGCATATGTCATCCAAAACCTGTAGATGTTATCGTACACCCTTTGTTCAAATGAGGATTTAAAGTAAGTACCAGCATTGATTTCTGAGGCTACTATGTGTTTGGGTTGCCAGTGGGGTCTCCAGATGATGTTGAAACGAGGGCTTTTTTGAAAAAAGAATCAACTTACAGGTCTAACATTTGAGTTTAAAAATCAATTTTACAAGTGCAAGATGGTAAGCAGTTCATCTGAAAAACACCCAGGAGTTTTAGTTAACCACAGTCTTCACAGGAGCCAACAAAATCATGCAGCGGGAAACAATGCCGAGTCCACCTTGGGCAGCGCTGGAAGGACCGCGTCCACATCAAAGGCAAGAAGGCCTCTGCAGCGTGGGTAGGATACAGAAGGTAGGAGTTCAGAGGTGGAGGGAACCTCGGTTTCCTCTACTGAAAAGCAGGCGTAGACCAGAATGCTCAAATACCACCGAGGAAACTACATGAAACCACGTGATGTTCAGCCTGAGGCAGACAAGATTTAAGGAGCAAAGGTGACCGTGTTCAGGTACGTGAAGGATCTCTACAGGGTAGGTTGCTACCACAGGGGTCCCGCCTGTCTTGTTGACCACCCCTGCCTGCTCCTTGAAAAAGGCCTGACATCTGACAAATGTTCACAAATACTCATTGAATGAAAAATGATGAAATGAATGACCTCAGAGTGTAAGAGAACATACGTGCTGTTCTGTGTGGTACCAAAAAATGAGACAGGCACCAGTGGGTAAAAATCTGAGGAACATATGCTCCAGTTAAACTTTTTAAGAAACCACTTTTTAACAGTTAGAGCTCTCCAAAGACGGAGCAGACTTTGTAAGGGAGTGATCTCCTCCTCATTTGGGGGGGAGGGAGCAGCAGTGATATTCTTGCAGAAACTGGATAACCATCTGTCAAGGATGCTACAGCAATGAAAACACTGTTTACATCATCGAACACCACAAGGGTTTCATTTTTATCCTATCTGCCATTTCTGTAGAGCAAACCTTCTGCTGACATGAAATCATCAAGCTGAAATGAAGGATTTTAAACCATTTTAGGAGTGACTCAACAAAAATGTGTTAGAGTGGTTCCCAATGCAGGTACATAAAAACATCTGTGGAGCTTGTCATAAATACAGGTTTCTAAGTCCCACTTGATCTCCTTTCTCTAGTCTACTCTGTGACATTGTCTTAGCAATTAGCTCCTCTGTTCAGACTCCTTACTGGAGTCTGTGCCCCATCATCATATAAACGTGTCACTCCCCTCTTTAAAAAATATCCTCGATTAACCCCACGTCTCTCTCCAACCATCACCTAACTTCTCTTCTTCCTGTTAAAGGAAAACTCCATCTGCATCCAACATCCCTCCTCCACCTGACTGTTGAACACACCCAAATAGGAGACACCAGTTACTCCATGTCACGGAATCAATGGTGAATTTCCAGTCCTCATCTGAGTTCATCCTTCACAGTAGCACCTGGCACAGATGACCGTGCCCTCCCTTTAACACATTTCCTCACATGCCTTCAAAGACACCACACCTTACTGATTTTTATCCTACTTCCCTGGTCACTCTTTCTCGGTCTCCACTCCTCCTCTTAATCCTGACTTCCTAACACTGGAGTGCTCAAATTCTTGATTCAAAACCATTTATTTACTTTCTCGTTGGTTTTTTCCTCCTCTCACTGGGTTGACTTCAGCCTGAGTATTGGTTCTACTTAACTGTTTATACACTTAGTACTTCCCATTCTGCAGCCCAGTTTACTTCACTGAACCCCAAACCTTCATTCATATGTCCCTTTGACATCTCTGATATTCTTCTCCACATAGTCACACCAAGTTCCTGATTTCCACACGACAGTGACTAACATCCTTCCCAGGGTTCAGACAAAATTATCAGAGTCATTCTTGACTTCTGTTTATACACTATCCATTCAAGCCATCAAATCCTGTCAGCTCTACTGTCAAAAGAGATTCAAAAATAAACTAGGACTTCTATCTCACACCACACACAAAAATTAACTCAAAATGGGTCTATGGCTTACATATAAGAGCTAAAACCATAAAACTCTTTGAAGAAAACAACAGAGAAATCTTTATGAGCTTGGATTCTGCAATGGATTCTTAAGATAGGACACCAAACACAAGCGCAACAAGATAAAAAAAAAAAAATAGGTGAACTGGACCTCATTAAAGTTAAAAACTTTTGTGACTAAATGGACATTGCCAAGAAGGTGAAAAGACAACCTAGAAACTGGGGGAAAAATGTTTGCTAATCATGTATCTATTAAGGGTCTAGTATCCAGAATATATAAGGAACTCTGACAACTGAAGACAAAAAAATGAAAAAAAAATTCCAATTTAAAAATGGGCAAAGGACTTGAACAGACATTTCTCCAGAGGAGACACAAATGACACATATGAAAAGATACTCAATATCAGCACTCATTAGGGAAATGTAAATCAAAACCACAAAGTGGTACCATTTTGTAGCCAGTAGGATGGCTACCATCAAAACAAGTTTTAGTGAGGATATGGAGAAAGGGAATCCTTGTATATTGCCACTGGGCATGCAAAATGATTCAGGTGCTGTGCAAAATAGTTTGGTAGTTCCTCAAAGAGTTAAATTCAGAATTACCATATGACCCCTCAATTCCACTCCCAGGTATATACAAAAGAAATGAAAAACAAATACTCGAAAAGTCTATGTATACTACATGTTCATACCAGCTGTATTCACAACAGCCAAGAGGTGAAAACATCCCAAATGTCCATCAACCAATGAATGAATAAATAGTTTATAGACAAATTGCAAACCATATACATATTTACATACATACAATGGAGTACTAGTTGGCCATGATAAGGAATGAGGTACTGACACAGGCTACAATGGGATGAACCACGGAAACATGACTCTGAGTGAAAGAATCCAGATACAAAAGGTTTATGGGACTGGGTGGAGGAGGAAGATTTGGGAGAAAATGCTTAATGGATAAGAGGTTTTGCTTTTAAGTGATGAAAATGATTCAAAGTGATTTGAAACTAGACAGAGGTGGTGGTTGTAAAACAATGAAATGTATAATCCATTGAATGTTTCCCTCTAAAATGGTTAAGTTTATGCTATGTGAATTTCACATCAATAACTTATTTTTTTTAAATATTCAAAATCCAACCTCTTCTCCTATCCCTGTTGCTTTCTTCCAAGCCACCATCTTCTCTCACCGACATTATCACTAGTCTCCTGAGTGGTCTCAACATCCCCTCTTATCTCCTTTGTTTTTTCTCAACACAACAGCCAGAATGATGCTATTTTATCAGCCAGTCATGTTTTTCCTCTGCTGAAGGCCCTCTAATAGCTTTTTACCTCCTCACAGTAAAACCCAAAGTCCTTATAGTGGTCTATAAGGCCCCACACAGTGTGGTCCGTTACTGCTCTAACATCATCTGACCTCATCCCTGACTACTCTGCCCCTTCTTCTAGATCCTACCATGGTCCTTGCTGCTCTTCCAGCATTCCAAACACACTTCTGCCTCAGGGCCCTTGTACTTGATGTTTGCTCTATTTTGAATGCTCTTCCCCTAAATATGTATGGTTCTTGGACCATCTCCTCCAACATCGGTTCTTACTCAAGTATCTCCTATGCAACGATGTTCTCCGAAGCACCCTATTTAAACTGCAAAATGACACATTTTCCCTATTTCTGTTCTCTGCATTATTTTTCTGCATTTTTTCTGCACGTTTTCTGCACTTATAGCATCTGACATACAGTAAATTTCACGTGTTTACTATGTCTTTCCTCTATTCTCCACTAGACCTTTACTAGAGAATCCAAGGGACATTGAGAAAGGGCCTCTCTGGATCTTAGAAGGTCAGATTTTAAACCACTTGGGTGCCTGCTTGCTAATATGTCTGCCTATGTGAACAGTGACTTACTTTCTTTAACACAGACCTGGTTGCAAGCTTGTGAGAGCAGGCCTCAGCTACTCCAAATCACTGAAGGCTATAAATAACTCTAAAATGACCAAAAAAAAAAAAAAAAAAAAGTGACCACTCAAACTGCCTTATCTTGGTTTGCAGCAATGCATTAAGAAAGATGGACCTAAAATACATCAAAAGGGATACAAAAAATTCCCAGTTTTAAATAAAGTCTAAATGAGATGATGAAAACAAGGATGATATTTCTTAGTTCTTATGTTGATCTTATTACATACTTAATTGCTCTTAAAAAGAAAGAAAGAAAAAAAAACAACAAAAAACTGTCATGCAGGATTAGAACAAGGTCTCCACCCCTGAGAATCCACAGAGCTGCATTTCATTTGTAACTCCTTAGAGCTTATCATAATATCCAAGAAAACAATCTCAGTACCTAGTGCCTTTTCCCACAATCATTGGAAATCAATTAAGTTCAAGTCGCTGGCTAACTTTATAAATACGATGTTTATAAACCTACCTTCCACATATTTAAAAACATTTACACATTCAATACCAAAAAAATAAATAAATAAAAAGTCAGAATTAAAAAAAAAAAAAAAGAACAGAAAAGAAAGGCAAGGTTTTCACAATTCCATACAAGCCTCGAACACAGCGAGCTACTTAAAATAAGGATGGCTTTCCAATTCACATACACAAGAGTACTCATTAAAAAAGTAGTGCAGGGAGACAAACCATAAAAAATTCTTCATCTCAGGAAAAAAACTGAGGGTCGCTGGGGGCAGGTGGGGCGGGGGAGGGACAGGGTGGCGGGGTGATGGACAGTGGGGAGGATACGTGCAATGTGGAGTGCTGTGAACTGTGTAAGACTGATGATTCACAGACCTGTACCTCTGAAGCAAATAATACATTATATGTTAATAAAAAATTTTTTTAGACGTAATGCAGTTGCGAAGTCCTGCTAAACTGATAAAAAATATTTTCGTACTCTCCTCTAAAGATACCGTACACTACAGCTTCCCCAGAGCTTCTTAATGCAGACAAGCCTCAATCAGTAAGTAAACTAATCTAAATCAAATTCCCTCCAGTTGAAAATAATCATCATGTCCTGCCCAGAGTTGGTGAGTATAAATGGATTACTGAAAATATTCTTGGTAATTGCACGTTGCTATTTATGTTGACCAGAGTTGGAGGAGTTTACTTAGTGAAATGTCTAAGCACGTAGACCACCAATGTGCAACACGCAGGAAAATCACTCTTGACATCCACACGAAAAACAGCCTGGATGCTCTTTGCAATGTCACGGTGTGGCTGTGATTTCATAGTGTCAGAGACACTGCTGGTGGCAAAATGAAAATTTATGATTGCAGTGATTTTATTTTCAGGTAAGATGCTACCATGAGAGATTTTTCTAGTTCAGCAGAGTAGAAGTTAAATACTAAAGACTAAATATTACTTTGCAGAGCCCTAAATTTTGCTACTTGTAAACAAGGAGGCACAAAATACAAATGGTGACAGTAATTGAAATGTCTTTTTTAATTACAGAGAGCTCTGGTTGCTCCATAGTCACCAATTCCCAAATATGTCCAGTGGCACACAAGTCATGGTGTGAAGTGGGAATAAGGAAGACCAGCTCGAAGATGAACTTGTCACAAGACACCTGGCCAGTTAGGCTAGCTCTCACTAGCTCTCACTCTTCCCTGGATTATACCATAATGTTTTGTTTTGTTCTTTAATCATCACCATCATCGGGATTAAATTAGGAATCAGAAAACCTGGGTTCTAACTCCAGATCTGCAGCTAACCATCTAAAGAGCTGTATAATCACAGGAAAAGCCTATACTCTCACTCTGAGCTCCAGTCTGCTCATCTGTAAAATGAGGGGGGTGGTAATAAATGCTTTTAAAACAGAATAGACAAATACAAGGTAAAAAGGAGTACCTCAACATATTACAGTTGATCCTAACTTATAAAGGCAAAGGCAGAGAAGACCACAGGAGGAAAAAGGAATGTTTTTCACTCCAGGGAGAAGAGGAAAATGAAAAATATTATAGAATTAAATGGTCGTGAGGATGTAGAAAAGAACTAACATACGTTTAGCCTTGGAAGGAAGTGTCCCACAAAAAAGTAAAAAAAAAAAAAAAAAAATACTGTCAATAGTCTACATTCCCTTTGGCCTAGTAATTCTACTTTTCAGTATACATCCCTCTAAAAAATATCCCTGAAGAAAAATCAAAGTTCTCTAAAAAAGCATCTCCATAGCAGCACTCTATGTAAGAGAGAAAAATAGGGAACAACCTGGAAGTACAAAAATAGAGGCCCAGTTAAGCAAAATCTGGCTTTGCTAACAAAATGGAACGACGGTCTACATGGCCACTTTTTAATACTGAACTATTCTCAGAAGAGTGGAAATATTCAACACGCTATCACACGAAATGTAAAGGCTAATCACAAAATACATTTGTCTTCTTTATGATTTTATAGAAGACATACCGATGACAACCGGAAGAGAAACTGGAGGGTTGGAACTAGCTCACTGGGTTCATTCTTCCTATGAAATTCATCACAGCAGCAAAGCACAAAAGGTGTGTGGGAGGAAAGGATGTTCTCCACACTCCAGCCCAGCTTGGACATTTTTCTGTTTCTTCCACATAGTGCTTCACTAACGTGACCAATACCAACTGGATATCCATCTAATGCTTAATGCATTCCAATCACTTTTCACAAAGATTATGGTGTTTTATTGTTCGATAAATAATCATCATGCATGACACCTCTACAACAAAATGTCAGAGTTTGGAGCAAAGACTAGTACACCAGAGGTGTATCCTATGAAACCATACTATACATATGACTGTATGCCCCTCTCCCCAAATGTCATCAGTGAGAAATCAGAGGAAGCATCAAGAGTCAGGAGCTATGATTTCAGGAGGCTTTCAGACTCTACTGTAAACTTTAATACAGTAGGGCTTACCATGAGGCAAATGCTTTAGAGGACTCTAATACATATCTTATGTCCAATTACTTCTTTCCTTAAACATCATAAATCACAAAACTTGACAAAAGGTAGGCCTACATAGTACAGAGTACGTACAAGGTAAATGAACTTACTACAGTGCCCAGAATTCATGAACACAGTCCCGGCATGGTCTTTGGGTTCAGTGTATAGATGTACTAAGAACTCCAGAAAGATATAACAGGTAAAAACGTAGACTCCTTTTAAAAAACAATTCTCCAAAGGAAACACAACTGGGGACAACACTCTTGTAAAAAATGGATTTTTCTCAAAAGCCTGTGTAAGTCTTCTTCCTCACCCCAAAACATCTTTTTCTACTGACCAATATTTTGAACTTTATGCTTTAAGCTCTCAGATGCTGGTGACCTTTCACATATTCTATGAATGATAAAGAGAAAAGTAATGGTGTGGCATGAGAGAAATAGTTTGAAAAGAAAAAAAAAAAAAAGCTTAAGGATAAAGAAGGTAACAACTGGCCATACCGAAGCATGTAATTTCTATCGGAGATTATGATATATACTTCTCCCAATGATGGCGAGAGCACAAAGTCAAAAGTAGTTTCGACCTTTCACATTTACAACTCAAGCAAAATCCCAGCATCTAGGTTATACTAAAAACACCCTGACAAGCCACTATGCCCAATTTCTACTCTTACCGGCATTATCTAATAGTCAGAAAACAAGTTTTCATTTGCAAAACCATCCAACGTGCCAATGTACTTCATCTTAAATCCATGGTTTCTAATGACAGACTGTGTGTTGATCTGTAACCAGCAAATTTCAACAAGGTTTTAAGAAAAGAGCCTGAGAGAAAGATTTATCCATTTAAAAATGAATCTCAGAAATAAATGGCAAAAATGCAACAATTCCACTGACATTTTTTTTCTCTAAGTTATTCTAAAAAAGCATCATTGATGCATTTTTTTCAGTATTCAAATAATATTTACTGGTCACATAGGTCCTAGGGCATCATATAATAATTCACAGATTTAAAGAAAATGACAAACGTGCAGAAGAACTCCAAGACTCAAAATCTACACTTGCGATTTGATTTGAATTAAACCTTTATCATGTCAACCATCACCCACTAGATGAGCAATTCAGTGTGGAGAGAGACTAATTTAACATTTACTCATTAAAATACCATGTAATAAGGCAAGGATAGAAAGGTGTCTTAAAAAAAAATCAACTACAGAAAGAATACATAGGTGTAAGCAAATCAAAATTAGAATAGAAATGAAAATAAAATGATAATCTTGCACTAAAGAACCTTCATAGCTAAGAGGCCATTTACATTTCAAAGTCCTCTGTCTATGGTCTTCTTAAGTATTATACCACTAAGGTTTGTCAGTGTTGCAGGGACACATTAAGGCTGTGTGGTAGAGCCCTGTGTAAATTAATTAGTTGAGGCTGCACGGATTTTCTAAAAGGAGCTCTCTAAAAGGCGTTAGAGATATGCACGATTTGTGGGGAATAACAATTTAAATACAACTCACTAATCAATTCTTCTTGCTTTCACATTTCAATGACATTTTATGTAATGATAAATAAGCCCATGAAAATACTACTAACCATAATTTTATTTGCCTAAAAGCAAATAAATATATCTCTTTATTAGAGACAAAGGAAGGGGCTTTCAATTTTGCTTAGGATACTCCAAGTTTTATTTCAGATTTTACCGAGAGGTACTGGCATGATGACCACAACGAACTTGACCCACATGTCAATAGATATGTCTATATTGGAAATTCACATATGTTAACAGCTAAATTAGCGATCTAGTAATTTCTACGAGCAGGGTCATAACAATACGGATCTCACGCTCTTGCCTCAAGATTTAATCTGCTAAGGCCTTTATGATAATTTAGCTAAATGTTAAAGAACTTTGACAGGTTTTATCAAAGATAATACTATAGTAATTTCTTTATTTCTTTAATTCAAAATGCTAAGTGGATTTTTGCCATAAATAATTTCTAAAACCATTGGAATCAGATGTTTGGCACATACCCTTCAAAATAAGTAAAATGTGCGCAGAAAAATGGTAAAAATTAATTACATAATGGTTTCTACTATAAATGAAAAATGGAAGAAATCTGATGTTTTCAAGAGATTAGGAGCCTTCCAATTATGTACATAAGAGATTCATAAGCTCTTCTGTAATCCTAAAATAAAGTCCCTACAGTCTCATTATAGCGATTGTGAAAAATTCCTACTTGTTATACAGTAGAGATGATTTTGAGACTTTTTAACGGCTAATTTGTTTCAAGAGCATAGACACTGTATGGACAAATACATCTTTTGAGATAGTACCATTGAGAAGAGGCTGTCCTTCATGCACATCCTGTGATAAGACTGCACTGTAAACATCTTCAGGAAATCCAGTCTTGCATAATGCGATCTCACCAGAAGCCTCTACAGACGCCTGCAACACAAGAAAAAAAATGTGTGCAATGATTGTTACCTCCTTCAACTGAGAAACATTCCACTTGGCATAAAGCCTCAATTTTTCAGCTATCTTGTACAAACAACCCCTTTGTTTCCGAACGGTTACAATTAGAATGTAGAGGGCAAAGGGTTAATCTTTTTGATAACTGGAGTAGAAGAAACAAATCCCACTTGTCCTGCCCAGTAAAATCCAAATAATACACATTCTAGTTTCTTCTAAAGACCACGCATTTCCATTAAAATGGGCATCGTCCCTGAAGAATGGTCAAGTGGATCTGGGGGAGGGGACAGCCAACTAGTTTTCAGGATCCACATATCACCATCACCAACTTAACTTTTCAAGAAAAACGTATACATTAAGAATACAGATTTTTACATTCTCATCCAGTCTCCAGCTATGAAGTTTGTTTCGATATACCCGGTTCATTAAAAGACAAAACTGCGGTATACTTACTGCATGGTATGGAGTATTTTGTACCAAGTAAAACCAATCAATCAAAAGTTTGTTTGTCTCTAATTTGGAGGGCAGGGACACATTATAAATATAAATAAAGAGGAATACAATTATGTTCCCTTATGAAGTCTCTCTTGCCTTTTTTTTTTTTTTTAAAGATTTTATTTATTTGACAGGCAGAGATCACAAGCAGGCAGAGAGACAGGAGGAAGCAGGCTCCCCGCCGAGCAGAGCCTGATGCAAAGCGAGGCTTGATCCCAGGACCCTGAGATCACAACCTGAGCCAAAGGCAGAGGCTTTAACCCACTGAGCCACCCAGACGCCCTGTCTCTTGCCATTTTTTCTCTATTATCACATACGCAACTAACTGCCCAGTGTGGTTGTAACTTAGTCATACCAAGTGCTATGCACTTACCCCACCCCCCAAGTCAGCTTCCCTACATCTTCTGGCCCTACTGACAGTATCATCGTGCTCCACAGAATTCGTGCAGCGTTTACATTAACCAAGATGGGGATGCATACACAGGAGGAGGAGGAGTGGACACAGCTGCCAGAGGGAACACAGTAGCTGCAGGTACAACATGAGGCGTGGTCTGCACTGGGGAGGAGAATCAGATACTGGGAGGAAGGAAGCAGCGAAGTCCCAGAAAGAAAGAAACCTGAAAGCAGGTGTCAGAGCAAACCTCACAGCTTCATAATTAAAGGCCTACCTGGATTCTGCATGAGAAGTTGTGCAAATACTAAAGTCATAAAAATCCACGCTAATCTAATATTTAAACCGTTCTTTTCTGATCTGGGAAAATAAAGAAAAAAGTCCATTTGAACTTTGTTAAATACTACAGAGTCTTTAATCTCAAAAAAAAAAAAAAAAAAAAGTATAGGAGCAACAGTGAGAGAATAGTTCAGACCCTTCAAGTTAGCAAACAATTTTAAGTCTGTTATGGGCAAGAGAGGACTGCATCTGGTCAAGGGTCCGGAGAAACCAACCCTATCGTACAGGTCTTCATGGAGCTGGTAAGGGCACATCGGGAGTGCAGTTTGGAAAATTCTTGTAAAGATGTGGAATATACCCAGCCCACGTGCTGGGTATAATCCTGTGGAAACTCTCCTGTGGGTGCTGCAGTCCATAGTGAGGGCATGTTCTCACGTCCACCACGGCACGGCTATAACAGCAGGGCCTGAAGACTACCTAAACAGCCACCAAAATATTCACATCACCAAAAAACAAAAAACAAAAAACAAAAACACCCTACAGCATTAAAATGGAATGACTGCAGCTACATTCATCCACAGGGTTGGTCTCCAAATAGTCAGTTTCTTTAACTTTCATGCAAGACTGCAAGAGAAATTTAATTCTAAATCCACCCAGGGAAGACTATTCTTCTTAGGTTAAGTTCAGAAATCTATTTATGCAACACATCAGACCATCAGACCACAGACAAAGCATTCTATAACTTGGATATTGAAAAAAAACAGAGACAAACAAACAAACAAAATTAAAAGCATGATTTAGTACTCCATTTGTGTATGTACAGTTTAATACAAAAGATGTGACGTTACTGACACTTATTAAGCAAGAATATCAAAATGTCCAAGGTAGTGATAAACCCAGAACTGAGGACAACGGCAACCTGCCAGTGGCGTTGGGGGGGCAAGATACAAAAGGCCTCAGGGAGGGTGGTACAGGCAGGCGGCTTTGATTTTATTCATAATAACTCACTTCTTCCAGTAAAATGTGAAGATATGCACAGGAACATGGGTGCAAGTTATATTATTCCCTATTTATCCTGTATGCTCTATTATTTCCTAGTAAGAAAGAAAACATTAGGGACTAAGTGAGAAGTAAGGAGGAGAGCTTCCAACACCCATCAAGTTTGGGATACTGGATGCTATTTCGATTCTTGCCAGCTGGAAATATCTAGGAATTTGCACTGGGCCCGGCAAAGAGCAGGCACTCAATAATAAGTAAAAGCTTTTGCTTTGAGCTAACCGAAACAACTGAAGGGAACGCCCCGGTGCACCAGACAAAATGGACCAATGTGTTTTAACTCTGCATCCCACTGATCGGTCAGAAGTTGGCCTACCCTCACCCCTCCAGTCCAGGCTTCTGCAGAGGGAGGCCGTGGCAGGGTTCCAGCCAAAGTTGAGTGGGAACACAGCTCTGGAGGGGCAGCAGGGCAGATGCAAACAGTGGTCAGCACGAAGTAAACCAGGGTCACATTCCAACATGGCCATTCGGGTTAGGGCAGCGTGCTGCTGGATAAGCACCCAGAGATCCATGACGTCTAAATACTAGAGGAAAACTGGAATCTTTTCTTGATCTCCACACGGCTACTGTCTAGTTTTCCTGGGAATCCGCCCTAAGGTGGAAGAAGCCTCTAAGGTGGGAGAAGCCCCTAAGGTGTCTGGATGCCCCTCATCCAGACACACAGGAGTGGAATTTCAAGGCCGAATGAAGCTACTGTATGTTCACTCCTGAGTTTCATCTCCAGCTTGTTTCGGAGAAGGTCATTTCAGTCTGCAACAGGTTACCCTTTGCTCAATCTCTCTGCTCAGCTTCCTCGTG
The DNA here is from genome assembly GCF_020171115.1 of Neogale vison. Taxonomy (NCBI): domain Eukaryota; kingdom Metazoa; phylum Chordata; class Mammalia; order Carnivora; family Mustelidae; genus Neogale; species Neogale vison. The sequence goes on along the minus strand of NC_058093.1, from coordinate 166,840,787 downwards.
GAGGAAAAGGGGCCTACCTGTAAGAGGCAGCTGTGAGAATTTCTGCAATCATGTTTGCAAGGCACATCTCTAGCAAATCCTGGCTACCAATATTAAATACTCATAGGGGTCATATATTATTTTACGATACTTTCATACTCATTTTTTAAAAGATTTTATTTGTTTGAGAGAGACAGAAAGCGCGCATAAGCAGGGGGAGGGTCAGAGGGAGGGAGAGAGGGAAAAGCAGACTCCCCACTGAGCTGAGCGGAAGGCAGACACTTAACCCACTCAGCCACCCAGGCGCCCCTTCAGACTCATTTTAAATAGCTAAAACTGTTCTAAATCCTTCTTCTAAAAGGATTCATAGAATAACTTGCTGTTATGCTATAATGTGTTTTCTTAAAAAGAAGTTCTAAAAATTACTCAACGTATGGACACATTTTTGGTTGCGGCCGCTGGGAAAGGGGGTGCCATTGGCCTTTGGTGGCTGAAGGCCAGGGTTGCTGCTCTTCAACACACAAGGCACAGGACAGAGAATGACTCAGCCCAAAGCGTCAATAGGGTCAAGAGTGAAACACCTTGTTCTTCAGCAACTCATGAGAACTGGGTGTCCATCCACCCTTTAACAACCCTCCCCCCGTAGTGGGGAGTTCACTGACTTTTCAAACTGTCCTTCATACCCTTATAGGGACATCCTCGTTTACAGAAAACCAAAGCCGTGCCCCTGTGGCTTGCCCCAACGTCGACGGATCACTCTGCCCGACCCAGGATGAGGCTCCAAAAGTTCAAAGAGAGAAACTTTCCCCTCAAAAAGTACTCTGTGATACAAGGAGGCAGCTGTGAATCATATGCATTTTCCTAATATTTGAACAAGGCAGGGGTCAGCAAACATTTTTCTCTAAGGGGCCAGATAGTAAATATTTGAGGTTCAACAAGCCACAGTAACTCTGTTGAAATGACCAAACTTAGCGACTGCAATGCCAAAGCCCTAATAGACAATGGGAAAGGAATGAACTCGGCTCTGTTCATTCAAATAAAACTTTATAGACACTGAAATTTATATTTCATTTAATTTTTGAGTGGCAAAAATATTTCCTTTCGACTTTTATAAGCATTTTAAAATGTGAAAAAAACATTCTTAGCCATACAAAAATGGGCATCAGGGCTGTAGTCCGTGATCCCTGGAATGGCATGTTAAGATTTATAAACATTACTATCTCACCTGAATCTCATAAGAGCCCCTTGTTGGAGGTGGGGGAAAATGGTGAAATTATCCTCATTTTACAAATGAGCAAACGGGTCTCACTCAGAGTGGTAAAATACTCAAGACCCACATCCAGGAAGAGGAAGAGGCAAGATGCTAACCCTACAGTCTTTCCAAGTAGAACAAGTAATTACAACACAATTCCTTCCAGAAACTTGTACTATGCATTTGCCAGTGGAAACCCAACCAGACACCCTCACTGTCTTTAAGAAGTTCAAGGCTTAATGCAAGTACAAAATAAAGAAGTGACTGCAATAGAAAGTGACGACCAGGAGGTAGAGACCGACAGAACCCGGGGCAGGGGTTCGGGCGCCTCCCACACAGAACCCAGGAGTGGGAAGCCATCCCAGGCGGTCACTGTTGGGCTGGAACAAGGCGGCAAGAAACAGCAGACTGCCTGGAGAATTACAATGAGTTCAGTGTCACTGGAGTCCAAGAAGCAAGGCAGGAAGTCAAAAGTTGAGGATGGAGAGTTAGACAGGGTTAGATCATAAATGGTTAGGGGCTTGGGGTTATCCTGTTGCCTATGGGGACTCGGACATAGATTTTAAGCACAGGCAGATTGCATTTGATATAGAAGTCTCTGATGCTTCGTGGGAAAATGTTGGGGGGGGCATGACGGTGACAAGGGACAGCTGGGGTACAAGTCAGGACACAGACTTGAATCAGACAGGGGCTGCAGGAAGAAAGAAGGGGCAGATTGTATCAGTATGCAGACAGTTAAAACTGAGAGGCTTAGTGAGGGCAGGGATTCTTTGGAGTGGAAAGGAGGGAGGAAGGGAAGCATGCTCTCCCCCACGTTTCCAGCTGAGTGATTGTGAACTTGGGTGGCACAAACTAAGAAAGATAATCGCAAAATTATAACACCAGGAACAAAGTGCTAAAGAAGCAGAAAAAATGGGATGATAAATCTGCCTGTAGAAATCAAAGAAGACTCCATAGCCGAAGTGACATTTAGGCTCTGTCTTTAAAGATGATTAAAAAAATTTGCCAGGAGAAAAAGGAGGAAGTGGAAAAGGGCATTCCAGGCCAAAGGTGCAGCATAGACAAAGGCTTGTTGATTTATATCGAGCTGGTAGACAACCCAAACAACTCCTGATCTTTTTTACCAGAAAACTATTAAGTCATGGCTTCCAGTATCTTTGCTGCTGACTTGGGGCCCCGAGAGGCAGCAATTTACATGTAACCTTACCAGATTTGATCGTGATAAAATAATAATTCCACCTAGATTTAGTCATTTCCCCACCCCTCCAGCTCTCTGCATTAAGAAGGCCTGAGACACCACAAGGTCTTCATAAAGATCCTACTCAGATACTAAAGACAGGTTGGGACACATGCCCAGACATCACCCTTCCCTCCAACCTGGAGCCCTAAGGCGGGCTTTTAAGAGGGGCTATCTGAGGGGGGTCTGGGGGGCTCAGTTGGTCAGGCATCCATCTTCAGCTCAGGTCATGATCCCAGGGTCTTGGGGTTGAGTCCTCCCTTGGGCTCCCTGCTCAGTGGGGCTTCTGCTTCTCCCTCTGCCTGCTGCTCCCTCTGCTTGTGCTCTCTCTCTCTCTGTCTCTTTGACAAATAAATAAAATCCTAAAAAAAAAAGAAAAAGAAAGAAAGAGGGGCTATCTGCTGAGCGGTGCAGAGCTCAGATTTTCAAAGTGCCAGACTTCCGTAGTTTGAATCCTACCCCATCAGTTACTGTCTGTGAGACTTCAGAGACGTCACAGTTCCCCATCTGTACAATATGTACAGTAGATATGTACAATAGAGATAGCACCCACCCAGCGGGGGTGAGGATTAAATGAGATCATATGTGTACAGCACTTGGGATAGTGTCTGGCATGTGGTTCTCCATTGCATCAGCTGTCAGTAATAGTATTAACACTATGATGACAAGATAAAGCCAACCCCCGCATGTCTCCTACAGCTCAGCGGTTCCCATACTTGCTCCAGTATAGCAAGGAATCTGGAACCCTGGTCTATAATCCAGATTCTTGGAACTAAACCATGAATCACTAAAACAGAATTTCAAGACATGTGGTAGATAAACCGGTACACTTAACCAGTGCCTCCACAGCACGGGGTGGCCACACAGCCAGCCCCCATCTCCCTCCTGAAACCTCTCCGGACGCCAGGCACAGCCCACCTGCGTGCCCTAGCCTTCGAGTCCGAGAACCTAGCAACAAACAGCAATAAAGAAACAATTATTTTCCCTGGTTTTAACAATCCCATGCTGTCTCCTAGCTACCGTGTGCATGTGAAAATTGAATCTGCAAGCCATCCTTTTGTCATTACCGGTTCCAGAAATTTGCCCCAGGTCGGCATGGGGCTCTCTATTCTTTTCCCTGAAAACTACGCTTTCTTGATTTTGCTGTTGGCTTTGCTCTTAATCGGGCATGATCCCATCCCTGATCTGTCTCCACGGTTGTTCCAAGATTACAAGTGGGCAGCAAAAGTCCGCTTGGCCCACTAGGATGAAATTCATGCTGGCCGGAGGAGCGGAACTCATTCAGAGCCGCCCCGCGCCGTCACACGATCAGTTCCCCTATCTTGAGATTCAATTTCCTCTTACAAGTATTTGCTCTACTCTTCCCAGGCTGAAGATCGACCTCCTTGTCTAGAAAGGACAAGAGTGTAATAGGAGTTGAGGAGGACTGCTTGCCTGTTAGGATTAGTCTATCTGTTCCAGTCCTGAACTCCCAATGACGTCACTTTTGTTCCCATTAGAATTTCCTCTGTAGTCTCAATACTGTGAGCTTAGAAGCGCCGAGTCCACTACTCTTTCAGGTCCCCATTATCGTGATTCTTTTTTATAGTCCTCCTCAGTCACTGGCTCCGCTTTCCAATTTCCTTCAAATCACTCCTAAATCCAAGCTTTAAAATATTCTACTGAAGCCACAGTGGACGTTCAGGCCCCTGGCCTCTCCATCTTCTTCCTGATCGAGATTATCTATGATTATTGGCTAAAAATTGCACATCCAAAAGCAGCCCAACGCTAATGGAATCTTTATCTTTTCTTTCTGCCTCTGAAGACTGCCTAACTAAAACCTAGGCTCTCTTGCTTATCGAATTTAATCAATTGGACGTTTTCCCCCAAAGCATCAATCTCTTCATTTTTTCTTTCCTTCCAGATACTCTATGGTCAGAATCTAGTAATCATTTAAGTTCTGTGAAGTAGATTATCTAATGCAGTCGACAAAGCTGGAAACTTCCTTTTTCTTTATGTGTGTCTCTTACTCTGTATGGAAATAAAGGCAGTAATGTGCACGGTGGTTAAGACTCAAGGCTCTGGAGCAAACCTACTGAGGTTTAAACCCTATCTCCACTCACTGTGTGCCCTGTGTGAGCTTCAGAAGCTGCAGAAGTTCACCTGCACCTCGGGTTCCTCTTCTATACAACCATGCACTACTACGCTCACTGATCGAGTGTCAGCCTCACGGGATGGCTGTGAAACAGATAAAGACCTTAAAGAGAACACCTGATTCACCACAAGTCCAGGGGTAGCGATGATTATGATACTGTTGTTTATTTTTTCTGTTGTGGAGACTTTTATTGCTTTGCTACATGAGTACCTGAGAAATATTTTTAAAGCATCTTATAAAGTAAGAATTCTGAGGGGGGGGGGAGGGGGAGGGAGGGGGAAGAAAACAACAACAACCTAGTGACAAAAATGCATTAGCGTGCAAAAGAAAACAGGTGGAGGGACACGTGGGTGGCTTGGTTGGTTTATCCCAGCATCCTGGGATCCAGCCCCATATCAGATCGAGAGCCCCATGTGGGGCTCCCTGCTCAGTGGGAAGCCTGCTTCTCCCTCTGCCTGCTACTTTCCCTGAGTGTGCTCATTCTCTCTAGCAAATAAATCAGTAACATCTAGAAAGAAAGAAAGAAGGAAAAAGGAAGGAAGGGAAGGAGGGAAGAAGAGAGAGAGGATGAAAGAGAGAGACAGAGAGGAAGAAAGGAAGGAAGGAAGGGAGAAAACAAGAGGAATCCTTTCCCTAACGTGTATTTGTGAGGTGGGGGTGAGCAGTGTTGGGAAAGGAAGGGGGACAACTATGGTAATACTTTTATTACGTGGTTAGGGTCTCCAAATGTTATATGCAAAAATAAACAACTAGTGAAGACATTTTTTAAGTGGTTAGTGGGGTACACGGTACTAAAATAATGGACTGTTCTGGACCAAGTCTGCATGACTAATTTTTCATTTTTAAATCCAATTCATCACCAGACAACTACATTTGCCAGATTCTCTACATTTCACAGGATTCCATCCATGAGGTTGGAGGCTACGTTAAGAAGATTATTCAAGAGCTGCTGCCACTCTTTAAAGATTTTTCTCTGTGTCAGCCATGCCATTGATGACACTTTGAATTTCATATCCCTGGAAACATGCTTGAAATGTGCAGAAGTTTAACCCTGCCCTTTGATATTTTTGTTTTGCCAGGTACTACTCTGGAGGGAGAGCCCAGCATTTTGAACTGGTTAATTCTTTCTTGACTTTATGATAGAATCCAAACCAGCTTAGACGCGAGGAATCCCCGACCAAGGCCACCCACGGCGCCCTACGACCCACCTAGTAATTTCCGCCTTCACCTCTATTATTAGGATGCATCCTTGAATATCTCTAGCATCAGTATTTTTATTATTCTAATTTTCATTTCTTTTAATGGCAAATAATCAAATACCAGCATCAATGCTGGCCAGGAAGCCTGACCACTCTGCTGAGACTTAACTCAAAGCCGGAGGACACCACCAGCGCACAACGGCCTGAAGGGCAGAAATCTGTGTTCCATGTACAAAACGTAGTTTAGAGAGTCAACTTCTCAGGAGCTGAACCTATGAAAGCACAAACATGGAACAAGTCAAGTCCGGGGAGACCTGTGTCACCCCCCATCTCGTCGGCCACGTGAGAAGAGGCTTCCGAGGCATCGAGGCTTTGTGGAGTGCAATCCCGAAACACAGCCAAGAGTTGACCAAGGAGTGCCGTGGATTTAATGTGATGGGTCGCAACTCCACAGAGACTCGTGGACTGGGTTTGGGAAAAAAGAGTAGTGTTATCAAGAGGTTGTGGCTCAGGCCGTTCTGCAATTAAACTGCCGGGAGAAGTTCCACAAGTGCCCAGTGCAATTCCGTAGAGACGACTAGTCCCGGCTTACACTGATTTTGCCCCGTGAACCCATTACACTCACCAGCAATCACAAGAGGCTTACACACAATGTTCAACATGTCATCAAATAGTATATTACTTAGCCTTAGATGGTGTTTATAACCAACTGGGGAATTCATCTGACTAAATACACTGAGTATGACTGATTACTAGTATTTATGGAGTGCTTACCACGTTCCAGGATCCACACTCCAATGCTTTCCACGCCTTATTTCCCAATAATCCTCACAACAGCCCTATGAGGTAGGTACAGTAATAGGGCCATTTTGCAGGCAAGGAAGCAAACTAAAAGGAATTTGCCCTAGGTTATTTAGCTAGTCAATTTAGGGATGGCATTCAAAGCAGCACTAAATGGCTTTGGGGACCAGCCTCCCCCACTGCGAATTGGGGACAAAAACATCAGGAAGTAACCACACACGATGACACATATTACCTAACTGGCTAAGGGCTGGAATTTGTCCCGTATGAATTAAGACCAAATGACAAATCTACTTAATTCCATTGTAAACTTTTTGCTGAAACGATTCTCACATATGATTGTGAAAAGATAACGGTAAATCCTTTTAAAATAATTCCAATGTTTCTGGAAACTAGGGAAAAATAAGAGAGAAAGAGACATCAACGCAAACGTGTATAAACATCTTGTTTTTTTTAAGCCACCCAAACCAAAACCCCTCCACCTCCCTCAAGGTACCCTCCCCGAGGGTACGTACTTCTAAACGTACATGTGGAAAATTATCAGCAAATACATATTATAGCGAGTATATGAATTTTCAGTAGGTGATACTGATGAGGAAATGATTATCGTCCATAATAGAGTCTCCATGCACTTCCCTTACTCCAGTCTCCCTTGTATTCATCTACAATTAGGCCCGTTTCATAAAACCTGGAACATGGTTTCACCTTTTTTTTTTTTTTTAATGGTTTCACTTCTTAAAAATGGTTACAGATATTTACAGTCCCCATAACTCTGATTAAATTTGAATAGTTGGCCATAGTGATTTATCTAATTCTAAGTCCTTGATAAGATAAACCCAACCCAATTATACCATTATTCTTGTGAGAAAATAACATTCACAGCACAGCTTCCAGAAATGTGCTGCAGTGAGACGAGGGCACTGTCAATAACATCAGAGTTCAAAGTCATTCCTGAACTCATTCCCCAAGCAGCACCCTGCCCAGTAGTGTTCTAATAGGTTAAGCAATAAAGAAGCAAACCCACGAGCCCTGCATGCTAACTGAGAGGTTACAGAGCTAATGTCATCAGTTCCGGTCTCAACTCGGGGGCTGAAGACTGGCATTTTTTCCACCCATGGCCATGGTGCGTGATTTAAGACTGGCCTTTGGACAGTTCCACTGTGTAACCTGTGGAGGGGGGAATGCTTCCTCCCCTTCCGGAAATTTCTTTCCATGTGGAAGGAATGCTGCTACCTCTTAACATTCTCACCTCTTTCCACTCCACCGTCAGTCCTACCCTGAATGGCAGTTCTCAAAGTGTGGGCTGGGGAACACTAGGGGGTCCCCCAACATCCTTCCAGGAGTTGTCAAAAGGCAAAAACTCTTCTTCTAATATAACAACATTATTTGTCTTCTCACGCTCAATCTCTCACAAGTGTAAAGTGGAGTATTCCTGAGGTCAGGTGATGTATGATACCGAGACAGAGCAAATTCAGAAGCAGACAAGCCAGACACTAAGGAGATGTACAAAAACGTATAAGCAGAGGCTACTCTTCCCACTAACTTCTCTCTTCTGTTTTGGAAAATACAGCTATTTTTCATAATAATTGGTATTTATGTTACATATATAATGCGTTTAGTATTTTTAAGTGAATTAAATATATATTTTTCTCAGTTTAATTTCTAAAACGTTAAATACCAATAGAGATTACCCACATTACAAAAGCTCACTGGGGCACTCAGTAATTTTTAAGAGCGTAAAAGGATTCTAATACCAAGAAGTTTGTGAACAACTGCCCTAGAGAGAAGGATGGACTGAACTTAATCTGAAGGCTGAATTCAAAAGAACAATGTGGGCAGCTGGTGCCCAGGCCTGTCCCCTACTCCTCCCACTGGGGAGCCACAGGCCTGCAGAAAACAAGTGTGATGATCTCATTTTCCATGCTGGGAGTTCACAGATCCCCTGCAGCATTTGGGGGTTGGGGGGAGGGTGTCCAGAACTGCCTGCAACTGAGTGCAAACGTTTGTGGGATTCTGGGGCTCCCTATTAGCAACAGACAAAAGCCACGCCCTCAAACCCAGCCTTTATCAGAACCGCAGGATACCCTCCTTTCCCAACTGTTGGCTCTGCTGGCTTCTATTTCACTTGGTTCAGAACTTGGTTTGGGAGGAGAGGTCCTGCTTATTGGGCCCCTTCGGAGACTTGCGTTTGGTGTAGTATCTGGAGATCTTGGCAAATAATAAAAAAGGAACCCAATTCTGGGGAAGAAAATACTCATGGAGGTACCCAGTCCCTGGGTAGGAGTGAAAGGGTGTTTGACTATGGCCCTGCATGTTTTTCAGCTTGGTGGTTTGCAACTTTGATTGTGCAGTGTGGCTGGTTTTTATAGTTGGGCAGGTAGCTTTTAACATCAAGAGGCTTTAATTCCTAAACCACAGGGTATTTTGATCTTGATGTGTGACCACAACTTATGGTGGTTATTCTCCAGGCAAGTGGCTGTTTACAGAGCTGGGGCCTAGAGCAGGCAGGGGGCCTCAGGGAAGGCTATCGGCCAAGGATCTCAGAAAAGAGGCAGGACATGTGGGGAGACCTTAACCCAAATGACAAACACTTTTGAGTGAGGGCCACTGTCGCTTGGTCCCTTGGCAAAGGCCTGAGGCAGCTCTAAACTTTTGCAGGTGCCCATGGGCCCTGGGCTGAATACACAGAGATAACCGAGGCACAGAAAAAGGAGATTATTTCAACATCCACTGCCTAAAGACTATCGAGCAGAATAATATCTGCCATTTTTTAAAAGACAGTGAATTCCAGAGCCCTGTCAAGGTTCTCTCCTGAAATCACTGACAAGTCTACAGGGCAGGACTGGATTGGCTGTCTCTAATTCTCCTCTGCATTCGGAGGCAAAATAAGGCACCTCCTTAATTTGCCCACGGGCTCCAGGATCAGCCCCCACCAAGCGGTCTGGACGGGTCTTTACAGATGAAGGAGAAATCTTGCCTTGCAGAGAGACTTCCTGGCTAAAGCAACCCCACAACAGGTGGCAAGAGACTGAAAACACTTGTTCTCAGGACAGTGTGTCCCACAACTATCCACCCAACAGAGCCCACGCTAGGGACAGCCCCAGCCTGGCAGTCTCTAGGGGCTCACAGGGAAAGGCAAAGTAGGATATTTCAGTGTGCTGGTTGCAAACCATTTGAAACTCATCAGGGGGAGTCCTTCCCTCCGCGTAGGGGGTTCACCCGCGCATTCTGGATTTTCCCGGAGAAAGCTGGCACTTGAGATACTACCCCTCTGTGCGAGGTTCCAGAATAGCCCATGGTGGCAATCCCTGTCCTCTTTGACTTCCATCCATCAGATTCAGTATCTTTAAATCTTCATTTCCCCTTTGAACTCTGGGCTTAGTTCAAAGGTCATGGATTATAGACAAGAGGCTTAGCCTGATTAGCAACTGGGGAAGCTAAACCGATGAAGGTTTTCTCCGCCCACGGTGAGTCTTTTCCTCAGATATCCTGGGCTCCCCGTCATGGTCTTTGAGACACTTAGAGACAGGCCATGGGGTCTGAACTTCGCCTGGAATAAATCTTCTAGGGTGGCAGTGGGTTTGCCTTCTAACTTTGTAGGCTGCACCACTACTGCTGGGATCATCTCGCATGCCTCATTAGCTCTGAGGACTCTTTACAGAGTAAACCTATTGATCTCCTGAGGCTTCACGAAGTTGGAAGCCAGGCTTTCCTGACAGAGGCCCATCTTCCCCCGATCAGTGGGCAGTCGCCACCCTTCTGCATAAGCACGTTTGATGGTTAAGAACATAAACTCAATGGCTAATCCAAAATCTGGGGAAGGTTTTCGGGAGCCCTTACTCCCTACTTTCAGGTAGAGGGAGCTACACTAGCGATAATACTCCTGACCTCTGTCAACCTCTCTGGCAGGTTGGTGGGAAACAAATGGGCGTGCAGAGTTCAGTACCTCCATCACCTCAGTGCAGGTATCACGATGCTGCCGGGAACCTACGAGAGCAGGGTCCCCAGGCAGGAGGCTGGCGCTCACGTGGCGCCGCTGAAGGTAGGAGGTGGGGGTGGAATGGATTCCGAGATCCTACATACTTAATCCACATTCTCCACCCTCACCTTTGTCAGTAGTAAAGGTTGTCCTTTGGCTATCTGCTGATGCTTTTGTCTTACTTGTCCAGAACTTAGATGGATAAGAAGCACTGTTTACTAGGTCTCTTCAAAGACACCAGAATTACAAACAAAGTCTCAATATTACTGAATATCCAAAGGCCAAGACTCAAAGATCAAAAAGGCCAGACTATATGACATCCTTTTACCCCAGCAGAGCCACAAGCTCACCAGGATGCTGAACACTGAGGGTCGGAGAGCAAACATCCAAGTCTCTTTAAGTGCTTGGGGGACCCCAGGTGCTAGGAAAAGAAAATCGTATGTACCTCTGGATTGCTCGGTGACTACAGTGCTGGGCCCAGCCAGCCTGAAGTCAGAAAAAAACAGGGCAATTCAGAGAACTGTCAACCACTCGTGAGTTACTTGCATCTCTTAAAATCACCACCAAGGGGCCATGTGGCCAGTGACAGAAACTACCTACTTCCATGATATCCTATCCAAATGCCAACTCAGTCTATTAAATTTTCCCATTCTTAAGGCCAAAAGTTACTCTCTGAAACCGAGACCCTTAAAGTCTGGATTCTAAAGTCCAAATCCTCCTCCAGGCTGCAATCTTTCCAAAATCTAGAACAGACAAGCTTATTTTCTTCCCACTGCATATACGCTTGCAGACTTCCAAGGAACTGGTTGTTACCAGCAAGGCAAAACCCTGTTCAGGTCCCCATCGGCCACATCCTAGAGGCATGTCTTTCAGTGAAAGGATTAAGCGAGGCTTCATACAGACATTTGTAAAAAGGATAGTGATGAAAATGCCCACCTTATCTCAGGGGGCTGATGTGAGATTACATGAGACAATGCAGGTAAAGGGCTTGGCCTGGCACATAGTAAGCACTCAGCAAATATTAGATTTAATCACATGAGTCAGCTTTCAAGAAGGCTCAATCCTTGGCAGCATCCCACCCAAGCCACAGGTGAAAATGTTAAGCAAAAAGAATAGGCAGTAAACACTCAGGCCAAGCTATAGACAAATTATAAATTTCATCAGATTGGCTAGTGTTCATTCAAACAGCTCAAGGAAGAGAGAAAGGCCACAGCACACATCAAAACAATCTTCAACTCATTATGCAGTCCACTAGATGGTTAAAAATTTTAAAGTTTGGCTATAACACATACGGTAAAATTATGGAAAAACAGAAATACACACATGGTGCTGGTGGGCCGATTTGGAAAACATGCTTGTTCACAGCCCAGCAATTCTAACTCCCTGGTGCATACCTTAGAGCAGCCCAGCATTCTATCACCTGGGAGCTTGCTAGACAGGCAAATTCTCCCGCTCCACCACAGATTTACTGAATCAGAAGCTCAGAGGGCGGGGCCAGGAATCTCTGTTTAATGGGCTTTCTGGGGATTCTTACACAACCTCAAGTTTGAGAAATGCAGTCCTGGGCTATCTCAGACACTTAATGCCCAGGTGGCAAGTACAGCAATGTTCACAGTAGCCAAATTCTGAAATCACACACACAAACCCATCAATGATAAATTGAACAAGTGAGTTCTACCATATTCATAGCATGCAATGCCCTAGAGCAGTGAAAATGAACAAATTAGAGTTACACAACTCAACTGAATGAATCTTACAGACAAAACAAGCAGAGAAGCAGCAAATCACAAAAAGTACATTATGTGTGTGTATATATATATATGCACATAAATACACACATATATATGGTGTATTTATAAATGCATAATACACACGCATTTTCTTAAATACATCTCTTCTCCCGCACATATATGGAATATATACATAGACGGTAACACCACAAAGAAAAGCAATGAATAATTAATTAGAAAAATGAAGACCGTAGTTACCTCTGGGGGTGAAATGAGGAATTGAAACAGTATTCTGGAGACTTCCAAGGTCCTGGCAATATTCCATTTCTTAATCTGTCTGGTAGTTTCACTGACATATTTGTATACTATAATTATTTTTTAGCCTGTGCATATATGCTTTATATAGTCCTCCACAAGGATCACATTTTACAATAAAAAAAAAAAAGACTTTTTTTAAAAGGTTGAACTTCATATATATACAAAATAGAACTGGATGTCAACCCTGCCTTTATTTATTTATTTATTTATTTACCTGCATTCAAATAAGTACCAAACCAGAACACAGGCTCTGACATCAGGCTGCTGGTATTTGAATCCTAGTTCCTTTATTCACAAAATTACTTTGGGTACCTTATTCTAAACTATCTGTGCTTTGGTGTCCTTGTATGTAAAATGAGCATAATCTTCTGTGAATTAAATGAGTTAATACGCTTAAAGTACTTAGAGCAGTGCCTGGTGCATAGTAATTACTCAAAAATGATGTGCTATTATTAGGACAGGATGAAATTGAGTTAAAAGTAACATTTCCTGCATCTAATCGCTAATAAATCATCAGCATCTACAAGAACAATGAATCTTCACTCAGTTTTTGCAGATTCTGTGTTGGCATCAACCAACATTGCCTTCAACCCCCTCCTCTCTATGAGGTCCTCATCATCATGTTAAAAGGATTCAGAGATGAGTAAGTTACTCGGGCTCCAGGCTAGTCTCAACACATGCACATACACACGCTTGCATCAATATCAGAACATTAAAGAATTAAATCACAGAAGCAAAGAGACAGACCTGGAAGACAGGAGAACAGCTTCTGTTCGATTACCTGTAATTCCCAAATCAAATGGCTGGCAGAATAACACTCCATATATATTCACCTCTTTCCCTAATCCTATCAGCCTAGACAACATCTGTTAGAATTTAAAGAGGAATGTTAAAATATGTGTCCTTCAATTGTGGTTTCCCAGTGGGGAGGAAAGGACAGTCTGGTGGTAACTTCAGAGTTACAAGTTAGCTGGCTATCACACCCAACGTAGAGCAAAGCTTTGGACATAAAAGAGCTCAAATATATTCAAATCATTAAATTATCCCTTGATTGTGTTTGTGTAAAACAGTGATAATGGCTATGGCCCCAAATCATCAGTTAAAGAGCTTATACCTTGTTTACCATATGAAAGCACTTTTCTAAGTGATGTATATATATTAACCCATTTACTTTTCATAAGAGCCTTAGGATAGACCATCATAAAAATGTCAGTCGTCCAAGGGCACTCAATACCCAAGTGTCAGAACTAGGGCACAAACACAGGTCAACCAACTCCAGAAACCAGTCTTACCCACTGTGCCTCACTGACTCTCGAGGCAACCAAATCAGTACAACTGGAAAGAAAAAAAGGACAAGAACCCAAAATCTAAGGAAATGTTAAATGTAATAAAGGCACCATTTCAGATCAGAAAACAAGCAGCTTTATGTGACAAACGACAGCCATTCATGTGTTAGTCTGTGTATTTTGTGTATTACATATTAATGGGAGAAACTAAGCAAGACTCTCTACCTTCATACCACACAATACTTGAAAAGAAATTTCAGGTAAGTAAAAAAAACAAAAAAAGAAAATTCAGCTAAGTAAATATCTAAATGTGAAGATATAAACAGATAAATACAATTTGATATAGCGTGAGGTTTGAGAAGACTGTGTTTGGAGGTGCACGGTCTCAATTTACATATCGGCACAACCACCAGAGCAGTGCTCCAGAAACGCGCCTCACGTATGAGAGTATGTATGTATATATGTACGTGTATATACATTTAAGTTATGTATACATTTAGATTATGAAGAACTAAGACTTAGGAAAATAAGGAATAAGAATCACGGCACTATCCAATACAAATGCAAATACTAAAAAAGTAACCTCACTGTTTTCCAAAATATCTTTATTTTAGGTCATAAAATGTTATGAGCCATTTGCAGATAGTCCACTGTTATCTCCATTTAAATATACCAGGATCCCCCTTTCATTAAACACAGCTCCACAGAGATGGCTTCAAATAAAGGGAAGACCATAAACCAAATCACGGCTAACTCAGTTTCGTTTACAAAGAAGTTAACTATAAATCGATTTGTAAATTAAATCAATGATTATGATGTTCTCCCAAACGTTCTTAGTATTTGCCAAACAGAAAAGACAGAACTGGGACGCCTGGGTGGCTCAGTTGGTTGGACGACTGCCTTCGGCTCAGGGCGTGATCCTGGAGTCCCGGGATCGAGTCCCGCATCAGGCTCCCAGCTCCATGGGGAGTCTGCTTCGCTCTCTGACCTTCTCCTCGCTCGTGCTCTCTCTCACTGTCTCTCTCTCTCAAATAAATAAATAAAATCTTTAAAAAAAAAAAAAAGAAAAGACAGAACTGTAAATAAAAATTGAATGCCAAAAACACAAACACCGAACATAAACAGTAACTTTTATGGGAGAAAAAGTATGGGTTGGGGCGAAACACAAGTGAAATACGTATTACCTATCAATAAGCTAAGGCCTGGCAAAAAGTACAACCCCTTAAATACTGAAAAATGAAGTCCACACGTGTAAGAACATTAAAAAAAAAAAAATTAGAGCTGCCTTGAAGCACACAAATCCTTGGTGGGCTGGAATCTGAGTCCTCAGTCCTCCTCATCACCATGCATGGAATCCTCCACCACGAATCTGGTTCTACTACACAACCATTATAAACGGCGAGAAAAGGCTTCTAGAAAGAAAGATCTTGGGACAAATATGGCACTCTGCATCCTTCACGGCAACCTTTCAGATCTTTAAAAAACCTACACAAACACGAAAGAGGGTCAACTATTCCCAGAGATGCACTGAACAGCTGGAAAACTAGCAGTTTATGGCATTTTAGCCCTCCATTTAACCTTTTTTTAAATTAAAATTAAATCTGGGTAAGACCTCTTGGAGAAGTGGGTCACCAGTAAGCTCAGAGAAGGTATTAAGAAGCATCACGGAAAAGATTAGAATCTGTTAACACCCAAACCCGCTGCTTGAAGAACTCAGATCAAAAAGACATTTAGTTCTTTGCTTCTATCCTCCTTCTGAAAGAGGCTATAAACTACAGTCTAAGTGTTTCTGGCTTGTGGCTAAACAATACTGCCAAATTAAAAGAAAGAAAAGAAATTATACAGAAGAAAAAATCTGAGTAGGAAAACCCACAGAAGGTGTTTCATGGCTCAACCAACGACAGATAGGCAAGCAAATTTTAGCTGCAATGAATCACTCCATTCTTTTTCTTTTTTAAAAAAGAACTTCCTTAAATTCCTGGATATTTCTATGACATCCATGAAGCTTTCCTAATTTCGGACTATTAAAACACATTTGACACAAACATATGGACATTTCTAGAATTGAGTGGAAGATGCCAGACACAAAAGGGAATATACTACAGGGTTTCATAAAGTACAAAGACTCCATAATATAAGCAAAAGTAATAGATGTTCCTAGAAGTAAGGTAAATACTCAGCATGTGAGGACAGTTAAAATTGGAGGAGGGTAACCCACAAGGGGCTGTTGAAGCTGTGTCTTGACTGGGAGCTGACTCAACAGTATGTTCAATTTATGAACATTCAACAGGCTCTCCACTTACATGTGCACTTTCCTGTATGCATTTGATAGTTCCATAAAGTGTGAGTGTGTATGTTGGGGTGTGTGTCAACTCTGCATTTTGAATTCCCTAAAGTCCAATTTGGGGAAGCCAAACATTAGAAACTAACTTTGAGCATGTCACCACCAAATGGACTCCAATTGGGGGCGGGAGGGGAGCCAAAGGAGGTGCAAAAGGTTAATATTTTGGCCACACAAAACACATTTTTTTCTTTATTTACTGGACCAGAAAGCCATAAAGAATGAACTTCAGACTTTGAACTATTGTGTTAACCAATTAAGACAACAAAAGAAAAAAAAAGTAAAGTCCTCACAGTCTCTAGTTTATGACAGATTTATGTTAAGCAGAGGGAGTGGATTATATCCCCTTTAAACTTAGTAAAATTAATGACTTTTTAGTCATTTATTTCAGAGTTCACTTAACAGCTTCCCAATGAACCAAGAAACATTTTATTGGAGATTATGGTCAAGCCAAGTGAATCCGCCCAGTTACAACAGGTCAAATTACAAGCAAAACAGTTCTAGGCTTTCTCCTTGGCAAAACAAGGATTTGCCAGAAAACACTGTCCCTCCACAAAGCATTCGTGTGAATCTGCTTTACTAGTTCCTTTTGAGATGCAGACATATAATTTCATTTTAGGAGAAAAAGTAATTCCGATGATTCAAACGTGGAAAATGCGCCACTAAACCTATTTCAAAATTCGGTGATTTAGTCTCTTGAATTTATTTTCACAGGAAAGAAGCTGAAAAAACAGTATCAAAAAAAGAAAAATAAAAACATGCATAGCCTGAGGGCTTCTAGGTTCTTAGGAAGTATCAAAAGTGCTAAGAATTCGCGCAAAAAAATTATTTTTGAGAACTTATCAGCATGTTATTTGTTGATCGAGACAATCTGAAGAACATTATAAAATGGATTACGAATCATCTCCCTACGATATTTTCTCCTTTCTCTAAGAGAACATATTTTAAAAAAGGAGTGAAAATCCTAACCAAGATTTACATTTTGGCTTCAGAAGCCAAAATAATTCAAAGTATTTAAGGTCAAATTAATAGAAAATATAACTCAGAAGCTCACTACTTAAAAAAAAAAAAAAAATCTTATCAACTCGGCAAAGAGGAACTGAAATTCCTCTCTAATGCGATATTCATTCCTTGAGTACCATTTTATTGAAAGGGTCCCAGTCCGCAGACGGAGGATGAGAACCATGTGCTTTGTAGTCAGGCTCAATCTACTCTAACAGATACCATTCACTCTGGATTCTCAGAAAAACCACTCAAACTGAGTTCCACTTTCATCATCTCTAAAATGGGAATTTTATTTCACAGGGTTATGGATAATTAACTGGGATAACATAATCATTCCCTTTACTGAAATTAAAAAATATATTATTGTAAAGGTTTAGTATTACCAGACATTAGTTTAAAAAAAAAAAGAATTCAGAGAGGTGGCAGCAAATATTAAAGTTTTAACAGTTTTCTCTGGTGTATGTGCTTTTCTGAGTTACATGAATGACCTACTGAGAATTAATAAAAATAAAATAAATTGGGAGATGTCCTAAAACTGCATATGAGGAAAAAAACCTGAAGGGCCAGGCTTACAACCGTTACTGAAAGCAGTAACAGAAAAGTTCAATATTTAGGAGCACCTGGCTTGGTTCAGTCAGTAGTGTGTGTGACGCTTGACTTTGGGGTCCTCCATTTGAGCTTTATGTTGGGTATAGAGACTAGCTAAATAATTAAACAAACAGACTTTTTAAAAAAATTTCAATATTTAATGTAACAGAAGAAAGCTGAATAAACACAAAATTTATTTTAATACTGAGGGGAAAATGGCCATTTCACATTTCCATTTCCAGTAATTTCTGGAATAATATTCTAAGACATATCCCTTCAATTAACTTTTTCTTTTTTTTTTTTTTACAAATACCTTTAACTAATACACTGACACATTAAATAATATATCAGAATGGGGGAGAGGGAATCTGGATACAAATATTTTCAATTATGATGATCAAGTAAGCAATTATTTTTAAATTAACACAAAAACCAATATTAAAACTAAAAATATATAAATACTCTATGGTCAAGTAAATTTTTAAGTTGACATAAAAACCAGTATGAAAATTACAATAATAATATATTATTACTCCAGCACTTATTATTTTTGTTATATGAAGGTATATTTTGTCAAAGAAAATCGAAGAACGGATCATGGATCAAGCAGGTCTCCAAGCACATCTCTATATGATTGTCATATTATATTTATAATAGCACTTCCTTTTAAGTAGCTCAAGCTGTTTTAAAGGCATTATACAATTAATTTTCCAATGCTACTTGGGAAAAACCCAAGTTAAACGGTTTATTTAATCAAGGCAGTAGACCAGAACATCTGATTCCCATATTAAATATTCTTCTGTACCTTATGTTCTAGATAGTAGTAATAAGGTGTTTAGACCACACTTTTGCCACCAGAAATAGAAGGAAAAATGAAATATTCAAAGGAATGTAAGAGATATCGCAATTGTTTAACGAACTAATGTAATCCCTCAGGCACAAATAACTCAGCAAAGTATGGTCATTTTATGATGCAACATGGAACCGATTCTATTATTTAACTACCCAACCTTCTTTAGGCCTAGTTGTAGCTCAGCCTGCTATAGGTTGTTCTCAACACAACGTTAGGATGTTCTACTGTTACTTTAAGTCATCTTCATCCTATTTGTACATTGTTTGATGTTCTATTCTATCATTATAGCTTCTACTACAGTCTTCATCCAATTTCTCCTCATTTGGAAGCCCTGAAGTCCCACTGGTCACATCCGCTGTCCATCTCTGATGCATTTCTAGGTACGTGACTGTGCCATAAACATTTGGTGGTTTAACAATCACTTTCTTGACCTGGAACTAGAACTAAAATGCTTTACTCCACACAGTAAGGGCTCTCAAATCTGCATGCATATTACACATGATTTATTAAATCAATTTCTACTAATGACATTCAGAGTTCAACAATCCAATTCTTTGTAATTACAAGTATTTTAATACATATCATTATACACGCATGCAAACATTTGATGTATGCATCATGGATTTATACATCATGACTATACATACATCATGATTTAGACATGAATATCATGAATACCCACATATCTGTAGAAAAATAACTTGCTAGGTCAATGGGCTATATTTTTAGTGCTGACCCATATCACTCAATTCAAAGGTTCTTGTGGAAGCCGTCTCCCTTCAAAGAAACACTGAAGTATAAAAGGAATAATTTTTATTCTTAGTAGTATCATATTCCCCTTTCTTTAAGTCTAACCCCCCAAAATAGTTTACTTTTAGTGGTAAAAGCAGCACTGCCAATGAAAAAAATTATTTTAAAAGTCAAGCATATAAAAAATACAGATGACTTCTAACCTACCATATATAATAAACTATTGTTGATGACCTTCAAAGTGATATTCTACCACTCTGAGTATGTGGAAATCTTTGCATTTCAGGTTAAAAATTAAAGTCATTCCAAAGTCTTTGAAAAGGAGTCATCTGGGGGACTTTTTTTAAGGAGCCCCAAGAGTCCCAGAACTGGAAAGTGCCTTAAAGATCAACTAACCCAACCAGGCCCAGTATTTTACTGTTGAGGAAAATGAGGTCATGAGAGTTTAAGGGCATAAACTACATCTGGACTAGATTAGAACCCCAGGTTCTTCCTGCCCTTGACACTAGCTCTTGCCCTTGACACTATGTAACATCAGCTCATTTGCACAGAACAAAATTACTGCACCTTTGGTACCCAAATCACCTTGATGGCAAACACAAGGGTGTCAGTTAACTATGGATTGACTTCATGCTAAATTGTGATAAATGTTGCAGGAGATAGCAACCTTCAACATTGGTTAGATAACAACCTTCAACATCGGTTAGATAACAACCCTCAACATACATGTTGTACATACACATACACACACACACACACACACACACACACACAACCCAAGGTCTTGTGGACTTCTCTAAGTATAAGGGAGGCTCAGACAAGGAAGTGCACTGAGTATGAAAGAGAATGACCAAAAATAAGAACTGAGAAGCATTTATTTATAACCCAAATTTTCCTTTCAAAAACTCTGTTGTAACACAAATCATAATCTTTAAATCCAAATCTTTTAAAAGGTCCTATTTAGCTCCGGAATTCACCTTCTTTGACTTTAAAGACATCCCTCTATCTAGGCAGAAGACACAGCTCTAACTAAAACATTCATCTGTATATACCTCTTCCTTGGAATGAATAGGGTTGTTTAATTAAAACTGATCTACATTTAGTTAAATACACAAAGACTAGCATCTGTTCAAATTAACTGATATAATTTGCTATAAAATTAAAACAAAAATAACTTTTTGGTAGGAAAAGACAGAAATGTGAAGCATAATGATCTGTTGATACAAATTACATTTCAACTTACAGTTCTTAACCCAACTTGAAAATTCTTAGGTTTTTAGAGGGTATACTAATGGCAGATATGAAATACTCAAACAACAAAACCCAAACTCCAAATCTATCATATTTTTTAAATGGTTGATAAAATTCACCACCAGTCTGTGCAGTGCTTAAACTTGATTACTTTTTGTATTTGAGCCAAAAGAACAAATTTGAATAATGTTAACTTGGGCAAAACGGTAGAGTATATACACAAACACTACATTTCTTAAATTACATCTAGGATTTTTCTTTAAAAATCACTCTTCTAACTTAAGAATATCCCTTTTAAAACAGAATGGGGATTTGAGTTACTTGGGATTTTTTTAAAGGCATTTTAAAGAAAGATTAACTGTTGCTTTAAGTCTTGACATTTCCTGATTAATAACCTAAAGCTTAATGAGGCACAACATATTTAAGAATTGAAAATTTTTAATGAAAAGGGAAATTAAGGACAGTTTGGTGCAATACACTGTCACCAAAATAATCTGTTCCAGGAAGACTTTAGTCTCTTTATGAAAAAAAATACAATCTAAAAAGAACTTCCTCTTAAAATCTGAACTTTTAGAAGAAGGTCAGACCAGACTTCAGGAACGTTTGAAAGTCAAAAAGTACAACCTGTACATAAATTCTGAACTTGCAATTGGGGCTTAAAAAATTATATAGAGAGATGGATATAAATTATCTATCTATCTATATCTCCATGCACATATATTTTTTAAATGTGTCCATAAAATATTTTAGAATGAACAAATTATTATTTTTCAAATCACACCTAGGATGCTTGCATTGCACCACCTATGAATAATGACCACATACCACAAGATAAGAAAAGGGCAAAGTTATGAATAACTAGGGCCACTAAGTAGAATAAACTGCGAATACCAACTATGTTGATTCTCCTTACTCTCACAATAAGTTGTTACAAGACACATGAAAATCAAGTAAACATTGAGAATAAATATACTTTATATCTAACATGATTACTGCATACTAGATTTCCCACATCCTAAAAAAAAAAAAAAAGCTTCTTCTTATATGTTTCATGTATTGAATATTAAGCCTTTCAAAGTGTTTACACCTAACAGATGAAAATCACGTATGGTTTATGCCATCTATTTTCAGACTTCCTCACCGAGGGTTGAAAGCAGGACCTATGTGATAAGACTAAGAATCCAGAGTATCTATAAACATTAAGGTGATGTCCTTGATGCTTCATAACCAATACAAGTATATTTGAATTGGAACAGTGGAACTATGCAATTAAAGTGTGAACTAGAAAAACAAAGCAGGTTTCTAGTCTAGTAATTACTGGGTAGGGTTTAAAAATAAAATTGATTTTTTTCTTCTCTTTATTATTATTATTATTATTATTATTATTATTTTGGCCTGATGATAAATCTCTTGAAGTCTTTGAAAGTCACTTGTATAATTTAAAAGGAAAGTTTGTCCTAACTTTGTGAAATCCTTTGACCCCTGAAATTTAATGGTTAAATTTGACTTTTTTGTTTTTAGTGCAAAAGAAAATGCTAATGCCATAAGTTAAAATGAGGTAGAATTAGAGAAAATCTTAAAGCTGAATATCATAATGTGCAAAATTCACTAGGATTGTGTAAATATAAGTTAACAGAAGTAAACTAATAAAGAATTTCTCAAAGTAAAAATAAAAGTGTTCAAAGTACAACAAGGAACACTTCAGTTAACACATAAATGCTTAAAGTCCTATTGAATATTTGTTCTTCTTTAATCGGTCTGAAAAAATAAGGCTGCTCTGCATCTATACTAATAACCTATTCATCCTCTTTCCTAAAACTCTTGTCTTCTTCGTCTGACCTTAAAAAAAAAAAAAAAAAGCCTTGAATAGCAGATGACTGCAGAGGGGCCATTTTCACCTTGCAGATACATCTTTGTTATTCTGGTGTGTAAAGCAGGCCATTAGCACGAAGTCATTTCTAATCTCAGTTGTACAATCCACATGGCGCATTTAACCCTAAAACTCATGTTGCATAAACCACTGTTCTTTCACTCCTAATGACCTTGCAAATCATTCAGTGTGATGGCTTAACTTGCACCCAGGAATCAGGAAACCGCTAAATAACTTGCTGACAAAGTTATAATTTCCCTTTTCCTGAGGGTTTACAAATGTCAACATGACATCTGTCTACAAGAAACAGAGAAAGAAGATGGGATGATAAAGATAAGCGCATTTTTTTTTAATGCTTTAGGAAATGACTTAGAAAGTTCATACCTGACTTAAGGCAGATGACTAAGAGAAAATGAGACTGCTCCAGTGATACCACACTTAGTCCCACGATATGAATGACCAACAAATGTCTCCTCCTGACCTAACTTCACTGCAGCTTTCAATTAAAACTTACTTTCAGATCAAAAAGTTAGTGAACATAAAACCATCTACCGCTGGTTTCACACTCTGAAAATTTATGAAAAGTTGTTTGTAAATTAGTAAAACCACTCAAGGATGTTCAAAATTAATGATTTTAAAATATGATTTTTTTATCAATGGCATTTTCTTTGTTGAAAAAAAAGTAAAATATCTGATGTCCATAGAATTCTTGAGTTTATCTTGCCCTCCCCCTAACTTCAAACCACTGAAGTAGCATTTTTTTTCCTTCCTTTCCCTTCAGCCTAACCCCTTTAGTAAACCCTATTTGAAAAGAAGAAACAATAAATGAAGTGACAGGAGGTGAGAGAATGAGGACTGCGCACTCCAAGAATAAAGGGCGGTTTTATAACAGGAGATACTTTTGTTAGTAAGTGACTGACGGGTCTCCTCCCCCAGTTAGAAGAAATTCCATCCACTTCTCAAAACTGCAGAGACCAAAAACGTCTAGTCTAACAGTTCAGAAACCCCAGAGTCAGGAGAGCCGAGGGGGGCGGACTGGCGAGTGGGGGAAGGGGAGAGAGACCAGCAGGAGACGAAAGAACAAAAGGAGAAACCCAAGAAAGAAGAAAAGACGGGACCCGGGCAGCCACGGAGTCAGGGAGAGAGAGCGAGAGCTTGAAAGCGGGAGAGCACGACCTGGGGGGAGAGAGCGCGGAGCTGGGCAGGGCGCGCCGCTCCACGGCGCACCATGGACAGGGCTCCAGCGGCCTCTTGCCCACATCCCTCTAGGGGGCGGCGGGAGAAAGACCTAGACCGCGGGCGCCGACCCCGTCCCGCCCCCGGCGCCCGCAGTCCCCCACCCCACCCGCCGCGGCCGGAGCGCGTCAGGCCCTGACCCGTGAAGACCACGGAGGGGGGCGATCCGCACCATCTGTCCCAGCCCGGGCCACCCCCGACGCAGCGGCACTTCCGAGCCGCGCCCGCACTTTTCAGAGCTGCCACCCGCCGGCCACCCCCAGCTGCAAGGATGAGCAGGGGGCCCCTTGGGCGGATTCCCCCGGAGACCCTGACCTGCATTCAGTGCGGACACGCCCTCTCCTGCAGCCGCTTTGGAACCCATCCCCTGCGGGGGCCCATTCAGAACACCCCCCCCCCGCCCCCGCTCTGCCCCAGCTCCGCTCGGGGGTTGCGGCTGAGGAGCGCGGCGTCGCTTCCCGGGACCCCGTGGGCAGCCGGGAGGGCCCTCGGCATGTCCTCCGGCCGGACGCCACGGGAAAGTTGGGCGGTCAGCCGGGCTGGGGACCGGTGGCGCGGAGTGGCTAGGAGACTGAGACCTGCCTGGAGCAGGTGCTTCCTGCCGCGGAAAAGCCTCCTAGTACCGATTCCATGAAGAGGCTGTCTGGCGCTCTCCCGAAGGCGTGAAAAGTGCGGAGGCTCCTCGCGAAGGCGTCCCTGAGGACGCACGCAGGGGAGAGAGAGAGGACAGAGGGAGAGAAATAATAGCCGAGTAACGGAACTTCTCCCCACCCGCCAGGATAAGGGGCGTGCGGGGCAGGGGCTGGGTGCGGAGGCCCCGGCCCGCAGACACTCTTCGGGGCAGGGGGACGAGGTTTTCTTCCAGGTGGGACCGAGACAGAATACAGTGAGGGCAAGAGAACAAGAAGAGAAAGCAACTCTGGGTTGGGGTAAAGACAATAGGACAGTGGAGCCCTCGGGCACCGGGAGGCGCGCGGGTGCCAGGGTGGGGTGGGGTGGAGGCACGTCCCGTAACTAAGACACCAGAGTGAGAATTTCTACTGCAAACTCGCGACCCATCCCTGCGGAAATAAACAAAAAAATTGGAGCAAAGTGCAAAGCGAGGAGCGAGAAGCGTAGAAAACTGCAAAACCTGGGAGCTATCCTGCCTCACCCTTCTGCTGCCTGGAGATACCCCCTACAAGCTCGCCTGGCCCGGAAGGAAGAACAGAGGGAGCCGGCGATCGGTCCCTTCGGGACGGAGCGGCGCGGGAAGACCAGCCGGCCCGGCCAGCCCTGCCCCTGCGCCCGGCCCGAGCCTCGTGCCTGCGCAGCTCCCGACCGCGCGGTGCGGCACCTCCCTTCCCGGGTGCGCAGCCTGGCCCCGCAGCGGCGCGGGGAACAAAGGGACCCGGCGCCGCCCGCCCCACCCCGCCCGCGGCCCGGCCCGCGAAGACGGCCGCGTACCTGAAGCAGGGCCGCCAGAAGCGGCAGCAGGGTCCGCGACGCTCCCACTATCCGGCACATGGAGGCGGAGAGGGGCCGAGCGAGGAGCCGGAGGCGGCGGCGGCGGTAGCAGCAGCGGCAGCACCAACAGCGGCGCGGAGAGACGGCTCCAGGCAGTTTCCACCCCCTTCCCTTCCCCTCCCCACCCCACCCCCTTCACCGCTGCTCTCCTCTCCCCGCCAATGGAGAGCGAGCTGATGACAAATAGCGGGCCGCGGAGTCCGCGGGACTCGCACCAGGAGTAATAAAACAGACCGAGAGATCAAGGAGCTGGGGAGGGGGCGGGGAAGAAAGCAGGCGTGCGTGTGAGGGTGTGAGAGAGAGAGGGAGAAAGAGAGAGAAAGAGAGAGTGTGTGTGCGTGTGTGTAGGCGGCCGCGGTGGCAGCGCAGGCGGCTAGGCTCCGGCCCTAAAGCGCAGCGGAAGCCGGGAGGGATGCAGGCGGCGGGGACCTTGGCCGGTGTAGGATGCGGAGGTGGAAGTGGAGCGGCTGGCGCTCCCGAGGAGCTCCGCAACGCGAGGTTTCGGGCTCCTGGCTTTGCTTCCTCTGGGTCCTCTCTCCAGGGCCGCTCTGCAAGACGAAGATGCCGAAGAGAGCGCCACGGGGAGGGCGCTCCGGGCCGAGCGCGCTGCGCCCACAAAGGGCAGCAGTCCCGCCAGCCGGCGCCTCCGCTGCGTGGGGGCTGAGGGCAGCTTTCCGGCTCCCCTTTCCGGCCCCCTGGGGAGTTGGAGACTGTTCTCCGGCCTCGGCCGCGCGGGGGTGAGGCCGGGGCCGGCGCGGCCGCTACTGCCGCGGCTCCGTCCCGCGCAGCTGCCGCCGCGGCCGCCCCTGCTGCTTGCGCGCCGGCACCCGCCTGCCGGTCCTTGCTCGGCGCCGCTCACTCGCGCGCGCCGCCCCACCCCCTGTCGCCGCCGCCGCCGCCACCCGCGCACCCCGCTCGGCCTCCGCGAGCGCGACCGACGCGAGCCGCAGCCGCCGCCGCCGCCACTCTCCCCGCGCTCGCCGCACGCGCTGCCAGGCTGCGCGGCCCTCTCTCCTCTCCTCTCCCTCCCGCCGCCGCCGCCGCCGCCGCCCTCACCCCCGCCTCCCTCCTCCGCCGAGCTTCCCCGCCCGCGTCGTGACCAATCGGAGGCCACCGAGCTGCGGCGGTAGCCGGCCAGATCCACGGCAGCCGCCCGCCCCCGCCCACCCCCAAGCACCCCGTTTTTGCTGCAGCCCGCGGGGGGTCGCCGGAGGGAAGTCTGGGGTGCGCGGAGCACCGCCCCGGCAGGTGGAGGGGCTGCGGGCAAATAAAATAACTTGCACGGGAACTTGATGGTTGGCAGGTTCCTGGTTGGACCGCGATGGGGAATCAGAGATTAGGAAAGGGGAGAATGTCTCCTAGGTAGCCTAACACACGCTATTTCTGTTTTCTCTTTTTTTTCGAGATAGATTATTTTTCCTGGTAGGGGCAGACACAGCACACTGGCGACGCAGGCAGAGCCCATCCTGGCCATTGTTGTCTGAGGTGCTTGCCTTGAGCCACCTGCGGGCCAGGGAGGGCGGAGGCCGCGGTTTCTCTCTGGCGCTCCTACTTCTCCCACCTTTGCGAATGTGCTGGAACAGCCCAAGTTTTGTGTTCTTGTTTCCTTTTGTTTCCTCTGAGAGTTTGAGTGCGTGTTATTTTATATGAGGTCTCCCGTTTTCTATTTCTAACTCGTGAGCATACTCGTGTTCACAATTTTTAACACACAGTTTCAGGGAATTTGACTTCTTCCCTACACCACCTCCAACAAAATCAACAAAGAAAAACAGAAAAGAAAAAGAGAGGGGTAAACAACCGAAAAGCCAGAACTCGCTGTGAAAATAAGATTACCTAAAAGAGAAAATGACTGATAGTTCACAGTAGAAAACATTTGTTCCTTTCCTTAAGGCATGAACTTGGAGTGGTACACAAAAAGTGAGAGACTTTACAAGTTTAGGTCACAAGCATTTGTGGAATAGAGGGAGGGGTGAGGAGTAATTGATTTTGGCTACATAATACATTTTTTCCAGAATTTATTTATTTGTATTTTTTATTTATTTATTTTTATTTTTTTAGGTTTTACAGGTTAAATAAAAACACCGGTTCTTATTTAAGCGTTTCCACACTCTGGAGGTCTTGGAAATTCGTTGCAGTTAATGAACATTATTCTACTTTGGGTAACTGAAGTACTAACTGTCAGCTAACTAATTTCTTTGACATGAGTGATGCAGCTTTTAATAATGTACTATTGCTGGCTAGGCTTTTAAAAATTTAATATTCATAGGGAGGCTTATTCAATTTTAATTAAAACATAATATTGTAGGCCATTTTTAAAGTGAATCTCAAAAATATTTCCCGGATTTTCTTCTCAAAAAGAATACAGAAGGTCATGTTAATTAAATTTAGGGATAAAAGGCTTGGCTTGTTTTTTTCTTTTTTTCTTCTTTGTTAAATATTATTGTCACACTATTGCTAATCTGCCTAAAAGTTCTTGTAATAAGGTATTGATAAATTCCACTTTCCAGGAGCCATGCGTAATAGTAAAACATTCAGTAGCAAGATGGAGATATTGTTTGTCTTATTACCAAGTAGCGTTTGTAGATCCCATCTTCAGAATTAAGCTTTGATCCTGGACATGAGACCTTAGTTTATATCCTCCCCACTCCCAGCAGTAGCCATTGATGTTTATTGCCATTCTGATTAATTTAAAGTTAGAGGAGATTTCAGCATGAGTAACTCTATTGCTTGTTAGTATTATTTGCAAAAAGCTTTAAACATCATGCCCCTTATAAATTAAACTCTTATTATGACTTCAAAATCTGCTTTGGAATGCCTGTTAGCTAACTAATTCTCTGATTCCAATAGGTTTTGATCATACAGATAAGAACTTGCTGCATTTTTTTCTTTTTTAAATTTGGTCCAACTTGTGTGCCTCTCATTTTTCAATGGTTGTGAATTGCTTTGGAAACTTGCCTGAGATTAACTTGACCACGTGGTCAGCCACATCTTGCTAATCAGCCTTTTATCACAAGAAGGAATAGCCTAGTCAAAAATCATGTTATTGGAGACTTTGTGCATCTACTTGATGTTAATAAAATTAGACCCAGTGTTGAATTTGGCATCATAGTTAAAATAATCTAATGGGGCCATTCATTTCTCTGGGCAAATGGTGACCAAACTCTTGGATTTTTAGCCTCGAATCACAACATTGTCAGTCAGAAGATTAACTTTCCATCAGCCTGCAGAGCTCCAGGGCTGCAGGGGAGCTTGGTAGTGACCCAGGGAAACAGCCAGGTGGTAGGGAAAGGGGAAGAAGACAAGAAAAAAATAAAAATTAAAGCTAGGCTCGTACACTGAAAAATCAGTCTAATCCTTTTGATTTCTGGCCCGTGGGCTGCTGCTGATTTGCTAAAGAGGTCTGCAAATAAGTATGTGCACCAAGCATTGTGGACACATGAGTAAACGACGTGTCCTGCACACATAGGTGGTTTTCACAAGTATATAGATACCATGATGATTCATTTTTAAACATTTATTTCAAAGTAAAACCATAACAATTTTTTTTGTGTGTTGGTGCATTTTCTCAAAGAGGAGATGCTAAACCTACAAATACATCATTCGAGTATTTGTATGAAAGTGTCCTCATTTTGAAAACAAATGACAATAGTAGTAGTCTATCTGTTGTACCCCCACCTGCAACCTCCCCTCCCCGCCCATACCACACAGCTCCCAGGCTCCCAGACTGGAACCAGACTTGTCTTTACCCTACTCCTGGATTTTTCCTCCTTCTCTCCCAACCCTCATGGCAAGCTGGGATTGTCCCTTTTTCCTTAGGCAGTGGTCCTCACACTGCAAGTTTCTCCCCAGTTAGCTTTAAGGGTATTAAAGCTGACCTTCTCTGGGTTATACCCCAGGTTATAGAGTGATGGAATGTTCTAAATTAAAGTTAAAGATGATCTGTGCAACCCCCTTATTTTCTAGGAGCACTGAAGCTTAAAGAGGTACACAAGGCTACCCACTGGCAAGCAGGGAATCCTGATGAGACACGGGCTTTCTTACTCCCAGTCTTATCTAGGCTCTTTACATTAAAGAGTCCCTTTTAACTCTAGAAAAATCAATGATATGGAATAAAAGGAAAGTTTAATAACAACAAAAAAAAAAAAAGGAGAAGAAGAAGAGA
Organism: Neogale vison; assembly: GCF_020171115.1. Taxonomy (NCBI): domain Eukaryota; kingdom Metazoa; phylum Chordata; class Mammalia; order Carnivora; family Mustelidae; genus Neogale; species Neogale vison. The sequence continues at coordinate 166,811,310 of NC_058093.1, read as the reverse complement.
AGAAAAGGGAAAGGAAGGAAGGAAGAAACAGAAAGTTTCATAAGGCTGGGCATTTTTCCACTATTTCTCTTAGCTATTTTGTTCTCTGCAGTATAAGTAACATAGGGCTCATAACTGCTTTTCTCCCTACAGGTCTCTGTTTCCATGTGCCATTTTTAGTGTGGTCATCTCACTGTATTTAGTGTGATTCAAAATTAGTTGTCTCAAAATTTATATATTTTCTCTCTTTTTTTTCAGAATTTATTTATCTATTTAGAACAAGAGATAGGGAGACTGGGGGGAGGAGCAGAGGGAGAAGGTGAGAGAAAATCTCAAGCAAGATTTTCTCTCTTTTTTTCAGAATTTATTTATCTATTTAGAACAAGAGATAGGGAGACTGGGGGGAGGAGCAGAGGGAGAAGGTGAGAGAAAATCTCAAGCAAAATCTCAAGCAAAATCTCAAGCAAATCTCAATCTCAAGGTGAGAGAAAATCTCAAGCATGGAGCTCAATGGCAGGGGTGGAGGGGCTGGGAGTGGGGGCGGGTGGCTCTCTATCCCAGGACCCTGAGATCATGACCCAAGCTGAAATCAGGAGTCAGACTCTCAACTGACTGAAACACCCAGGCACCCCGTCAAAATTCCTATTTTTTATACAATCTGGCTGCTGAGTACAAACCAGCCCTTCATTTGGTACTCAGTCAGAGAATTCATCATCTGTTCCAATATTAGAAGAAAAACTTGGGTTTTTTAAATCTACTCTTGTTTGGACATATTATTTACCTTGCTTTCTGTCTTTCCTTTTTAAAAAATGTATGTATGTATGTATATATATATATATATTTTTAAGTATTTGAAAATCCAACTCAATGTTTCCATGGAAAATATAACCATGTAAGTAACTTGGACTACTTATGGTCATGTAAGTGAATAAAGGAGTTGTGCATTTCCATGACCAGGGAGGTAATTTACAAGCATCCTTTATATTACAAGAAACACCCGTCCCTTTGCCCCCCCAAACTATCCCTTTCTGGAAGCTAGAAGGGTATAATAAACAGAGTATGGATTTGAATTCAGGTGGACCTAACTATGAACTTGGGTGAGTTTCTCAACATTTCTAAGGCTCCTTTTCATTATCTCTAAAATGTGAATAATATATCAGTATTTCTTAAGAAAGCTTGATATGAGCAGAGTGGAACACAGTAGGGACTTGACATTTTATCTATATGTGTATTAAATATTCTTACTTCCACTGAGGATTTGGAGTAGAGTTGCTGAGGAATCTCAGTGAATGCTCCTCTCACCTCCTCCAGTATTATCTGAAATTAAAACAAATAAGGCTTTGAATCAGAGTTTTATTCGGGAGTCACGAATTTTACAGAGGGACACGAAATCTCTATCATAAGCAGTAATGGCTGAATAAATATTCTACAGACTGACAAAAATAATAAATATTTGGTGGCGTTACAAGCTGCATAAAAACATCTGAGTATATGAAGTATAGTAGGAAATGATCTTCAATATTAATGTATTGATTTTGCATAAGAAAACAAATTCATTTTGGCATTATCTCATAAACTGATAATAGCAAGACCAGGACTAAGAGTTACTTTGCTTAGAATCTTTCTCCAGTAAACCTGACTTCTGTCATTTCTCAAACCACTTTCTATGTGTTCCCAGAGTCAAGATTTCATAGCTGATTTCAGAGTCCTGCTTGAGCATCAGTTGTATTTAAGAAAATATAATTTGCATGATCAAGAAATCTATCTTCTACATGGGAAGCATGGATGTTTATGGGATAACAACAGCACTTTGGATTTCTTAAGAATCAGAAGGCCTATTTCTCAAAATAAACGTATCTTCAGAAAATAAAACAAATCATATTGAAGACTTTGGTAACATTAGCTGTGCCAAACTTTTGCCCTTGTGTTCTTTTAAAAGCAAAGATCTGCCTTCCGGAAGGTTCTGAAATACAACTTTCAGTGTTTAGAGGATACTAAAACATATTTAGTATCTGAGCTTCTACTGACTCTGTGCCCTTTCCTCCAGTGAAATTGTAGGCAGTTGATAAAGTATTCCCGGGATGCAGGACATCACTGTTCTCCTTCTAGATCTTTGACTGGCTGAATAATCTTAAACACACCACTTAATTTCTCTGCATGCGTGTTTTCTTATCTGTAGATCCTAAATAATTCCACTTTCCTCACAAAATGCTGAGTAGTCTAACAAAATAATGTCAGTAAAGCCTATTTAGTTCTTTAGAGAAAAGTTGTAGATAAATACAAGGTGTTCTTTAACACTGTGGATTCATCTCTCATAAGAGGAATGATTGTTAGGTACCTAAAATTAAGTCACATTTTAATGATGTGGCATAACCAACAAGCTGCCTTGTGCTTATTAAATCCCTCCCCCCACTTATCCACAGATTTAAAACATAACATATTTATCCTTCCATTCCAAAGGCAACATATGCTCTTCCATAGATACTTAAGAAAATTATATTCAGTTAAACACACCATAATCACTCATAGATGACTTCTTACATTGCAATACAATCTGGGAAGATACTGTCCAAGTTTTCCTTTTAAACAGTGAATGTAAAATAATCAACCACAGACCCATTTATTACAGCATTTATAATGTATGTCACTGTGATTCATTTTTTCCATAGCTCAAAAGAGCTGAGTGATTATCATAAATAAGCATTTTCTTTCTGGGAGGTCTATTATTTTGAATCATCTTTGAGAAGCTTTTTCAAAAATATGTTTGCAGGAGATGGGAATGCTCTCACTTCTAAAGTTGTTAGACAGACCATAATAGGCATGTATTTGCATTCCCAAACTACCTTATCCAAGCTATATGAAACTTCAAACCCTTGGAGGCCTACTAGCACTTGGGATGTCTTCAGTCGAGGGAAGAGTTCTTTGAGGATTCTGGTCCTCAGGGCTATGAGGGAAGCGATGAACAGCTGGCAGGAACAAATGGGCACAGCTGGACATCAGAAGAAGGAAAAAAACTAAAGCAAACCTGAGGTTTGTGTTCTGTAATGAGAGGAGGGGCTCATGACGTGGACAAAATGTTGTCTATGGTTAACCCGCAGGACTGGGGCAAGATCATAATCTTAGTAATTGCTCAATATATATTTTTCTTTCAATTTTAGAAGTGAGTCATGCAAAATAGACAAACAAACAAACAAACAAACAACAACAGGGAATTTGGACAAGAGCATGGGACAGCCTTTTCCTTTTAGCATCCAGAAGGGTCACACAGCAAATCAACTGGTAAGTAACAGTCATCCAGGACAGTTCAGTCTGTCCTTTCCCGGAATTTGCACAGCTCTTGATAGGGACAAGTCATCATGAACAGTAAGAAAGTTTCACTCTGTGATGTTTGCTGGTGGGGATATGCGCTGCTATTCCCAATTCTCAAATTGTTACTTTAACAAATATTAAAAACCCATTATACTTCAAAAATTCCACCTCTTAAGTTATTTGTGTAAGGTTGAAAATAATATAAAATGGCTTTTTGTAATTATAGACTTTTTTAAATTGAAAATAAACTCTATCCATATGTTAATGGGATAGTTTAAGCTTTAACTGAAGAAGATGTAGGTTGGCTTCTTTTTCTTATTTTCTGGATATAGAACCTCACAGATTGGTCTTTAATTTTCTTATCTTTTTTCATTTTTTTCTATGTTCCCTGCCCCCCTACATTCTCTCTCTTTAAAATATGTTTTCTGGGAGATTTCTTCAGCTTTTTCTTCCAGGCTTTCTGTTGAGTATTTGTTCATATTTTTGACTTCCAAGAGTTTTTGGTTGTTCTCTGATAGTTTTTTTTTTTTTTTAAATAGAAACATGCTCTTGTTTCATAAATGGAAAAGCTTCTCTTATCTCTTAATATATTGTTTTAAAAGTTTTCTTCTGTTCCCTGAATCATCCTAGTTTACCCTCTGTTGCATTTCTTGCAGTATTTGTTTTTGTCTCTGTCTTTCGTGTCAGAGGCTTTCTTGGGCAAGGGGGTATGTTTAGCACACAGAATTTAACAAGATCCTTCCAGTTTTCCATAAGACATCCTACTCTGCCTCAGCTTTGCTTGGGGGGAAGAGTTCAGAGACCATCTCTAAGACGTCAACAACCTTCTTCTCAGAACTTCTTCTAACCGCTGTCCTTTCAACTGTGATGAAATAGGGGTTGTTACTCCACCTCTTGTACCTCAAGGCAGAAGTATATAAACTCCCCAGCTGAGATAGACTCAAGCCACACTGCACTCTGCTGGTGGCTTGACCTTACTTTTCTCTGTCTAGATTGAATCTGTGGCTTAACTCCTTGACAAAGTAAAGAAGGAGCCCTCAATGATTTTCGGAGATTAGGTGATTGCTGATACATTTTTCCCTGCCGGAGTTGGTCATCTAAAGATGAGATACATACTCTTCAGTCTCCACTGAGACCTGGATCTCTGGAAGCAGCTTAGGACTCCCACTGTGACCCAACCTTCCTGAAGTTCATGAAGGACACCCCCTGTCATTGGTCATGTTCTGTGAGAAATAGTGTCACCTTCATATATTACCTAGTCCCAATTCATTGTTTTAACACCTGTGGTTTTCCGCTTTAAAAAAAAAAATTCAAAATCCTCTATCTTCAACATAATATAAATAATAGTTATGGAAAACCAATAATAGTTATGGAAAACCAATAATAGTTAAGGAAAACCAATTCCAACCACATCATGTTGAAGCTGTATTGACCCCTGTGTGTTCACTTGTATATGCGCTAGCTAAAACAATTCAGAACAAAGTACTTATCTATATAATATGGATAGATTTATATTTCTAATAGTTAGTAATGAAATATACATTTACAATATTGGTAATCCAAACCTCAAATTTGGAGTAGTTGAGAAAGAAATACTTTGGTAACTAAGGTATCTAGTATAATTATCTTCAACCTTTTTTTTTTTTGATGCTTGTCACACTATATGTACTAAAAAATCCTAGAAAAAACATCTTTCATTGGAATGAAAGAATCAATAGGTGCCCTTAGTATACCTTGCCCCAAATATTGTGACAAATTCCTAGTGGGAAAACTCACACTTTCCCTACTAACATTCCTGCTATTGAGAATCACTGATTGAATATTTAATTCCTTTTCCCTTACACTTAGTATAAACGTTCTCTCATTCATTTTTAGTCTTATGAGGTTGGATTTTATCATCTTGTTATTCAACAATGTGCCATCACTTCACCTCATAGGGATTAACAAAGATTTTATACACATGATAATTTCAAGCTTGGAGTTAAAAGGGATACATTTAACAGATGTGTAGAAACTATTCACCATTTCACCAGAAGTTATAGTTCCCAAGAATTTCTCAAAAATTTATCTCTTCTCTTAAGAATATCCAGTGTATCTTATAGTAAAATTGAGTAGCTTACTATTTCTTAAAAGCAACATAGGAGAGGAAAAGCTTATTTTAGATTATTAAGAAAATAGTTTCCTTTAGAAAAGGGGCCAGGGACTTTTAAAACGATTGTGTCCAAATTGGATAATTTATCTGCGAATAGAGCGAAACACAAGACTAATACTGCAAGCCTTTTTCTTTTACTCTTAGCTCTACAGAAGACTGGCAGACTTGAGAGCATCTCTGCACAGACTCTAGAATTTGAAGGAAAAGAAACAAGGGGGAGGTGACAGGCTGGTGGGCAGGGAGAATCACGGTGAGTAGGAACACAGACTCTTGAGGCTTCAGTGAGAGTTTCAAACTCCACGTGCCTGGCAAAAGTCAGCAGTGAATAGATGATAAATTGAGATAGAACTCGCCTAAAGAGGGGTGCCTGGGTAGCTCAGTAGATTAAAGCCTCTGCCTTCAGCTCAGGTCATGATCCTAGAGTCCTGGGATCGAGCCCCACATCAGGCTCTCTGCTGGGCAGGGAGCCTGCTTCCTCCTCTCTCTCTCTCTGCCTGCCTCTCTGCCTACTTGTGATCTCTATCTGTCAAATAAAATAAATAAAATCTTTATAAAAAAAGAAAAAAAAAAAAGAACCCGCCTAAAGGAAAGCAGCCTGCTTGGATCTGAATAAGCAGGAAATTCTTCAGTTTGTTTAGCAGAGCCTAGAAAAAGATAACCCAAGACACTGGCTAAAAATCTTTCCCCTGTAGTACATGTTTTTTTTTTTTTCTCCTTGTTTTTGGTTTGTTTATTTTTAAGAATCACAAAAATCGACCTAGCTGCTTGCATGTTGCATACCATTAAGAAGTCATTTTGCATTCCTCTATAAATCCTAAAGTTTAAATTGTTGACAGCATCTCCTATAATCAATATGGCAAAATCAGATCATTACCAAAATTAAAGTAAAAAAAAAAATTGCTACTTATAGTTTTCTAAAGTTAACGTTAAAAAAAAAAAATACAAAAGCCTGCCCTTAAAAAATCTTCACTAAGGGGTGTCTGGATGGCTTAGTCAGTTGAACATCCAACTCTTGATCTCAGTTCATGTCTTGATCTCAGGGTCATGAGTTCCAGCCCCATGTTAGGCTTCATGTTGGGTGTGGAGCCTAGTTTAAAAAAAAAAAAAGATAAACTAAGCTCAAATAAAAATTTTTAAAAATCTTCATGAACACTAAAAAAACTCATGTGTGGTCCTCCAAAATGGTGCATAATTAATATTTAATAGTTTTCTCCAGAAATCAGATTCTTAGAACCTTTATGCAGTATTTCAAACATAAAAATAAATATTTTACATCTTTAGTTACCAGTTTCCCATTTTTTATTCCATTTAAAAATATTTGGTTTTGACCACAGTTTTCTTCCCTAAACATTTCTCTACCTTTGTCCTTCTTTGAGCCAAATTTAGAGCAAATACTATTTCTTAGCTCTGTGTGATTGGTGCTATTTTTAAAAATCTGTATATCTCTGAGTCAACTTGTGATATCTTAAAAACAAGCAAGTGAATAAAAAAAGCCATAAGGAGGGAGCTGGTTGGGAGGAAAGAGCAAGAAGATACAGTTGTTCACACTGTTGACTTTTCCTATGCTTTGCTAAAATGTCTAATCCTAGAACCTATGTGGTGTGATGTGGCCTTGCTCTTGGAACCAGCCATTAGGAGGTGCTCATGTTTTGAACAAACTTTTGAAAACTTTAAGGCTGCTTATTGTCTAGTTTTTATGTTTTGTAGAATTTATCTTTAATTTTAGAAATTTCATTTCACTTGAATTTCCCGCTTGTAAACATTGTCAGGCAGACGGCTCTGGAAACCGAAGTCATCCAATTAGGCCAAGAAACAAATGTTTCTATGGCATCTATCACCACAGAACACCAAGTGGCCCTTAGACAAACACATCAGGTTAAAAGAAAAACATGTATTTGAGAAGGAACAACTTCCCAGCTACTCTGCCTTCAGACAGATCAAGTTGATGATAATTGGTGTAGAGCAGTGGTCTTCAGGAAGTTTTCCCAAGGGCGGTATCTAATTTTGTACAATAGAAGGGTATGTTTGTATACTGAATATGCCTCCAGGGTATAGTCTACTTTCATAAAGCCGTTTCACAGCTATTTGTTATGGACACTGATGTGGGAAACAAAGGCAGGAAAAACATTATTAAATTTCCTTACTACCTACAGCCCACTGACAAGTCCTTGAAATAGGCAGAGTGACATTCCTCTAGGGACTCAGTGGCCTTGATGTTGACACTTTGCTAAGGGCAAAAGGCAATTCTAGCCACCCACCCACCCCCATTCTGTAAGTCTACTTTAACATATAAAAATTCCTTTATAAATGTCCTTATCTTTAAACCCCCAAGATACATGTTGGCAATCACCCACCCTCAAGCATATGGCCCACCAGATATATGTCTGAAGGGTCTCATGACTAAGGTCTTATTAGATGGTGGCAAATGACCTTTTCCCAACAACAGCTAGCCCCCTGAAGGTCCTGGAAACCTTGCTTCTAAAATTCCTTAGAGCCTTTTGCTACCCCAAACGCTCTCCCCACTTGAAAGTATATAATGGGCCACTCCTCATGACCCCAGTGTAGCTCTTTCTGCCTAAGGGTCCTGTCCCTGTGCTTTTTAAATAAAATCACCTTTTTGCACCAAAGATGTCTCAAGAATTCTTTCTTGGCTGTCAGCTTCAAACCCTAACATCTTCCTACACTGGACACTATTCAGACTGTTAACTATCTACTCAGTTTCCACCATCATTGCTTTTTATTTGCTCTGTCAAATCACACTGACTGGCTCCTTGACAAGTGTTTAGCAAAGATATGAACATGTATGAAACAAAGAAGACCAAAAGGCAGGCCAGGCCACCAGGAATCCTTGGAAGGTTTTCTTTGCCTCTGAGACATGGTTTGGAGGAGAGAGAAAAGGATTTCAGCTGGTTATTTGTAATAAAAGTTATTGTTAATAGTTGTCTGTACGAGTATAAAAGCTTTCGAATAGTGTGCATGAATTACTCAAATGACTTAACCATGGCTTCAGTGATCTCACATCAGTTATCAAGTTCAGTGTGACAATCAAACATTTATACTGAAACATTTTTAAAAAATTCTATATTAAGGAAAACCAATACACAAAATTTAAAAATTGTACAACTGATAAAATGGAGAGCCAGTTAAACAATATTGTTACCTGTAATTAATTCCAGATGAATAGGAACACTCATTTTACTTTCTTATCTTTGGCAGCCAACTCTAGAGTCATACCCCGTTGTGGTGGTGGTGGTGTTTTTTAACCCTACGCTGCATAGTATAGATCGCGACACCTACTGGCAGCATAAAATTTTGCACCCTAGTTCCATAAGACACTGAAGGCCCTTGCTCCTAAGATATGTATTTCAAAGATATTTCAAAGCTATGCTTATATTATGAGTCAATAATAAACTCTCCTTGGGGCGCCTGGGTGGCTTAGTGGATTAAAGCCTCTGCCTTCAGCTTGGGTGATGATCCCAGGGTCCTGGGATCGAGCCCCACATCGGGCTCTCTGCTCAGTGGAGAGCCTGCTTCCTCCTCTCTCTCTGCCTGCCTCTCTGCCTACTTGTCATCTCTCTTTCTCTCTGTCAAATAAATAAATAAAATATTTAAAAATAATAATAATAAACTCTCCTTGAAAAAAATGTATCTTGGAGCATGACTCTTGGTTTGGATAGGCAATATTATGCCGGCTTACAAACACTGCCCAAAACTTGGTGGCTCTGATTAAGAAAGGTTTAATTGGCACACACTACATGTCTGTTGCAAATTATTAGTGATAAAGGGAGATTGAAAGTCACTTCCATTTCCAGCACCACAGTTACCTACCAGCTTAATGTCCCCAGGAGACTCACAGACTGATTTGGGATATCATTTTTTGTCCACTGAGCAGAGTCTTTCTGTATTTGCATCAATTCTGTATTATTTTAATTATCACAGCTTTATCATATGCTTTCTGTATGGAAAGATTTATCTGTTCTTCTAATCATTCTTTTAAAAAATTATTTTTTATTCTTACCTGATTATTCTTCTGGGAGAAGTTTAGTATGTTTTTTGTTAAATTACCACAAATCACATTTGATCTTTGTTTGGACAGCATTAAACTACCAATTAATTTGTTAATAATTGTAAAATATTTAGTTTTCCATATATCTTTTATATCTTTCAAAAATACTTGTAATATTATTCATATGTTAAACATGTTTTATTAAAATTGATCCTTGGGATGTTATATTTTAGTTACAGTAATAAATGAAATTCCTTTACACAATTTTATTTCCACATTTGCTATTACTTACATATAGTTCTGCTGTTGTTTTGATAAATATCTTATGATAAGTAAAATAATTCTACACATTTTTCATATGATATCATTTTGCAGTTTCTTTAAACAAATCACTGTTCTGTATGTCTTGTACTGATAGCTCTTACCTTTGTGTCATGTCTTCCAGAACTGAACAAATAGTCTCCTAAAAAGGACATCATTATTGTTTGTGTCCATATTTAGTGACAGTCTTCCATGGGTTTAACCATGAACTATATCACAGTGACTACTCTTTTTTTTTTTTTTTTAAGATTTTATTTATTTATTTGACAGACCGAGACCACAAGTAGGCAGCGGGTGGCGGGGGGCGGGGGGAGCAGGCTCCCTGCTGAGCAGAGAGCCAGATGGTGGGCTACATCCCAGGACCGTGAGATCATGACCTGAGCCAAAGGCAGAGGCTTTAACCCACTGAGCACCCAGGCACCCCATCACAGTGACTACTTTTTAATATTGATGACATATTCTATGCCATTAATGTTTTCAAGAATTGTGACTATTGAATATTTTCAATGTTTTGCTCAAAAATTATGGTTGTTTTTCTTAATTAACATAGTGCTTCAATGTATTATAATAATAAATTATGCAACATTGATTCTTTTTACATTCCTGAAATAAGACCTACCTGATGAATTTTTTATACAACATCAAATTCTAGATTTTATTTGTGATTTTTAAAAGTCATATTTATTTGGACATATGTTGATATCATTGCCAGAATATGGTATTTTGTTTATTTCTAAAATACTGTTATATTGTGTTTATTACATAGTTTTATTTAATATTTGCTAATTATGTTATTAGACGTTTGCTGTTATTCTATTTTTCCAGTATTTTTCTTTTTAATTAATTTTATTACCTAGTTCTTTCCTTTTTAAAATTGATCTTATTTTCTTTTTCTAAAATTTAGTTTATTTGCGTTCTTCACAACACCTAGAAAATATTAACACATATGAATTCACTTTTGTTTGCCACTTTTGTCTTAATATTTTTATTACTTTTTATCTCTTCCTTGGTTCAATAGTTTTTTAGAGAAGTATGTTTTCATTTCAAAGAGGTTGAACCTTGTTTTCAGTAACAGAAGAATTTGTATTTTTCATTCTGTTGTCACTTAATATGGTGCATGATTTTGATTTCTTTGAATTACTGATATGTTTTTGGTTTGGTATCAATTTTAATACATACTTCTTGCATATTTTATATGAAAGAAAGTTACTAATAATGTCAAGAACTGTGAAAGGTTGAGAATTTTCCCCTCTTGATGGCTAACAAGTGAGCTTCCATGGTTGTGAATGTTGGGAGAAGACATGCAATTCCTGGGTCAGAAAGAAAGGATTTTATCACTTACAGCAGTAGTGGTAATGAGAGTATCATCATTTTTATGTTAGCTCGCCGTGTTGTGACTTCCATAGGACAAGGTAAAGAGGACAGGTGACCCTTACACACAACATGTTACAGAAGAATCCTGAGTTTAGGGAGCCTGATCATTTTATAAATGGCAGTAAGCATGCCTCTCCTTTGTTCTGGAGAAACACTGTCTCCATCTCCAAGACTCTAAGCAAACCAACTCTTTGCTCCGGAGGGAGACATTACCTCTCTCTTCCAAGGTTATTTTCTATAAATTGCATCCTTTTGTTTTGTTTTGTTTTAAGACTCTATGTGAGAGAGAGAAAAAGAATGAGAAAGAAAGAAAGCACGAGTGGTGGAGGGGCAGAGGGAGAAGGAGAAGTAGAAGCATTTTCCTTGCTGAGCAGGGAATCCAACCCAGAGCTTGATCCCAGGACCCCAGGACCATGACATGAGCCAAAAGCAGATGCCCAACTGACTGAGTCACCAAGGTATCCCTTTATAAAAGCATCCCTGGAAAGATAGCATGAAACATCTTGCAGAAATGCAAGAAACTCATAGACAATTATCTCCCAACAGGGGTAGAGGATAAAAATATATTATTTTTTACCTTGTCCACTTGCTTATAGTTGTTTTCATCAGCTCAATATAGACAGTGATATAAACCAGAGAGATATTTGTTATGTCTACCTACTTATTTATCTAGAATGTTGTGATGTGTAACAAGATAAAGTTGTGTATTTAAAATAGTATTTTTTATACTTGTAATAATTTTTAAAAATATATTTTAAGCTATTCTGCTATAGGTACTCCGTATTTTTTGTTCTTTTACTGTTATAATAATCCCTTTTAGTCCCATTTGTGTGAGTTACCACCTCTGCTGTAATTGTTTGTATATTTATTTAGATCTCCCTTTTAAAAGTATAAACTCACTGGATTATTTTTTATTCATTCTGATCCATTTTGTCTTTTTAATAGGGCAGTTTAAACTATATTCATTACTTTTTTTGGTCTTAGATAATTTTGTCATCTGGTTTTTGTTTGCTTACTATTTGGCTTCTGTTCTACAAGCTGTTTTGCTTAGTTTTATCTTCTCAGTGGTTTTAGAAAGCAGACTTCCTATGTTTAATTCGGTTAATGGTTATTTTATCATTATTAAGATATATCCATAACTGCTTTTAATAAATCAAAATAGTAACAAAGAGGCTCTTGTTTATTATTTGGGCTTCTTTTATCTATTTCTTTCTCTGTCCCATACTTCATATAGTTATTTAAACTTAGTCATTACCATATCTATACATATCCTCTTTTACATTAGAGTTTTTAATCTCTTGCATTTTTATTATCCTAATATTGTCAATTGTTTTGAATTTTCAGTACTAGCTTTATTCTCCACAGTCTTATTTTGCAATAGTTGTTGGAACATTATGGTCCTATGTTGAAGGTCAAGAGAAATATTCAATTCTCCAGTTTCTTTGTGCTACGGAACCAAGGTGAGAGTGAATCGGAATTCCAGTGGGTCTGGGAAGTCAGCTCAAGGGAATGAAGTTGACCCTTCTGCAAGTCCTAGGCAGGACGATAAAGGGTTAATTGTTGCTGGGGTTCCTCTCCGTGGAGGCTGAAATTCATTAAGTGATTCTAAGAGCCATAGGAATGGTTCCTTTCCCCTTCTCCAAAGCTTCTATGGGGAGTGATGTCTGCTTCTACTCTTTCTTCCCTTCTTTTCTCCATTCTCTAACTTCCTACATTTCCAGTATCATTTCACCTATTCTTGGCCTCAAACTTCACAATCTAATATATATACTTTTAAAAATAATCCAAGGGCATGAGAACACTTGTCTTAGTCTGCTCCCATTGCCCTAACAAGACACCATAGACTGGGTGGCAATAGAACAGAAATTTATCTCCTCACAGTTGTAGGGCCTGGAAGAGATCAGGATGCCAGCATGACTGGGTCCTGTGTGGTCTTCTTGCTGTGTGCTCACATGTCCTTTCCTTAGTGTGTGTGCTTGACGAGAGACAAACAAACAGAGACAGAGAAAGAGAGAAATCTTTGTTTTATAAGGCCAAAATCCCATTGTATGTGGATCCTACTCTTACTTTAATTATCTCCTATAAGTCCTATCTCCAAATACAATCATATTGGGAACTAAAGATTCAATGTTTGAGACCTTCATTTATACTATAATCTGGGCCCGAAAGCCTTTCCCACTTTTTTTTTTTTTTTTTTTAAGATTTATTTGAGAGAGAAAGAGAGAGTGTGCACATAAGTTGGGGGAAGGGACAAAAACGAAAGGGAGAGAATCCTTGAGCAGACTCCCTGCTGACTGGGGAGACTGACATAGGGTTTTCTGATCCAGGACCTTGAGACTAAGCCACCCAGGTGCCCCTCTCCTGCTTTTCATTAAGTGACCAAGTTGTCTTCATCTTTTAAGACTAGTTCAAGGTCACTCACTCCAGGAAGTTATGACTGAAACCTTTGTGGAGCTGCAAACTTCAGTGCTGTATGGTCCCTCCATGGAGGGATAGCTCTCCCTTGTCTGTCAGTGTTGGATAAACTCCAGTTCACCATAAACTCTTCAGGGCCAGGGCTAGTTTCTTATTCACTATAAGACTTTACTGACTTGGACAGTGCCTGGCTCAGAGTAAGCCTTAATCACGGCTGGATAAATTTACAGCACAGATCCTGGACCACCTACATTCAGTGAGGCACCTGGAAATCTTAGGAAAGAGAAACGAAGAGTAGGGGAGGATGAGGAGGGAGGGAGTGGACCCAGTAGGGGCAGGGACCTGAGCCCTAGGTGACTGAACTCTGACCTAGTTGCTTGACCACCAGGACTTCTCAGGCCACTAGCAGAGAGCCACAAGTGTGCATCAGGTGATGAAAATTTAATCCCTTTCCAGAAATAAACATTTTGTGAATTAGTAAAAACTTGCCGCAAAGGGTGCTAGTCTGCAGTCTGGCATCTGGGAAATTCTGCTGCATAGCTAAGTTGCCCAGAGGACATACATTTCATAAAGTGGTAGAAATCAGTATAGCAAAACTGTCAAGGGTCTTTAGGGAATAATATTAATCTCCCCATGCAGTCTTTTTTCATAAAAATCTCTTTGCAGTAAAGAAGGCCTCATGATGATAAGCATGTCCTTTATAGAGTAAACAGGGACTGATGATCCTTACATTTAGCTAGAAAATAATAATTTTTTAACTCTAGTACGATCAAAAAGATTTGATGTGCCTTTTAAGAGGATAAAGATGGAAAAATTATCACCAGATTAGTTATTTCTACCCTTGTTTTGCATGCTATACATATGCATCATAGGAAAGGAGAAAGTTTGGGGGTCAAATCTTTTAGTCAGGCTTCTCTCTTTTGGAAACACTCTACCCAAACTGCATTCTTTCCTGATCTAAAAATAATACTAGACTTTTGATCAACAGATTTTTTACACCATGCCAAACATTTGGGGTGAAAGGAAATGTTCTTACATTCACTTAACAAAACTGCTCTTTTAGTTGGTTCGCATGGATTTATTTTTGAAGCCTGAATTGCTTGCTAATTTCCCAATTAGAAGCTCACAGAATTGCCACATTAGCATCCCCTTCTATTCCTTCTCTGCGCGCTCTCCTGGAAGCTGGTTTCTGCGGCAACCTCCCTGGGAACCCTGCCCCATAACTCCCCAGGTGTGACTCAGGCCAACCCTCACCACGTATCTGCAGTCTTGTTAGGTCACTGTTGGGTTGTTGGTGTGTCAGAAACGGCAAGCACCAGCAACATGAGCCTCTACTATTCCCTCAGCACACTCTTCCCCCTTAGTCTCCCCTACTCAATTATTATATCCCAAGCAGCATGCGGTGAAGAAAAGCAGAGTTCTTTCTCAACAGCGAAGTATGAAGAAGACTTACCTTGGCAAGTCTCAGTGTCTTTTCAATTTCAGTGAAGATGGAAAGACTAAAATCATTTTAATATAAAATACCATAATCTCTTTATACTTTAGTGCTTTTATATTTCAGTTTTACTGCCATAAATATCTCATCTTGATTTATTTTTGTAAAACCGATCACCTAAGAAAATAACTAAGAAAAGAGAAATATATTTGGCTACATTATAGAGAAACTTTTTAAAAATTGACTTATTAGTCTATGATTTGGTAAGTAGACCTGCGTATGGAGTGTAATTTATAATTTACATCACTAAAAGAATTTTTCTATAGCTGGAGAATCTACTGAATGTGTTGATTGCTATTTTTTAATTTAAGTAAATCCTTCAGTTTTAGTAGTTTTTTTCTTGAAGCTGAAATACTAAATAAATGTAAAGACCTTTGGGTCAGAAGGCTGCTTTCGGTTCAGTTAACAATTTAAGCTAGACAATGAAATAGATTTTGCTGACACAAGAAGAGTTGTAACTGTGATTTTGATTTTGCAAATAAAAAAGGACCAACTTCTCCAAAAATTCTTGTCGCAATATTAGTTTCATGAGGCTATTTTCTTATAACACAGCCGAGAAATAATTTTAGTAGTTTCCTTAATAAAAGGATGAAAGAAAGACTCAGGTGCAAGTAAGAATTATTTTCTGAAGTGTTATAGTAATGATAAAAGTCTGGAGTATTTAGAAATATTTCAAACTATGAATGGATGCCCTGGAAAAATAGCCTTCATTGGCAACTGAGTTAATTATAGTAGTCCTATTTTTCAAAGCCCTATTATTTGGCTGTAAAAATCATTGTAGATTAAAAATGGACTTACACGAGCTTTTCTATGGGTATACTATTTTACATACTGTTAAAAAAATGGCCTTCTTTTCAAAATCCACAGAATACAGATAGTCTAAAAAATATGTATTTTCAAAATGGCACTCTGTGACAGAAAATCTGCATTGTTTTACTTATTCTAGACACCGTAATCTATTTATTTCAGATTTTTAAAGCCATTTTATGACAATCCGCGTGGCCCTCGTAGGAAAGCCTCAGGTCCACACAACTGAATGTGCATTTCATAAATTATATTTATAAGAGAGTACTAGCTAATCCATGTCTTTGGTTGCTCCTGCAGCTCTCTGGGAGACCAGAATGTGGCTATCATGGAGTCATTCGATTTTAACAGAGATCCTTTCTCTATAACTAATTCAACGCATGGCTATATGGGTAATTTTGAACAAGTGGATCTTTCTCCAACCTGAAAGCCTGCCAGGAGGGAGAGTGAGTGAGAAAAAGAGGGTTTCAAAGGAGTCACAGAGAGCCACAAAGTAATCATGAAGCACTACTGTATTGGCCCAATCCCCTTACAGAAGTGCATTGAGAGGTGGTGATATAGAACAGAAGAGGACACATCATTACAATGAAATACTCTATAATACTTGGGACGACAGTTGGAAATAATTTTTGTCATCAAACAGAGTGCACTGAATTGTAGAAAGTTTGACTCTCTCTGTGGAGAGAAATTTTTAAAGAGCCGTGATAGCCTTCCCGTTACTATAACAGAATTTCACATAGCAGCGAAGTCTGAAATACAGAAACTAGAAATGTAAAATAGAAACTGCCATTGTAACCTTTATGTTTCACATTTAATGAAAAAAATCCTTTAGCCAAAGATGACATTATACATGTATATAAATTATGATTACTCTAAATTTAGATATAACCATTTTATGCAATCCAAAGTGTTGGAATACATTACTAAAGAGGGCTCAGTCTTCCAGCCCTGTGAAACCCTAACAAATGAAATACATTTTGGGTTCTATCAGAGCACCAGTCCTACAGCAAATGGAGGAAAACTTGATTTTTCAAATGTCATTAGAAATAGTGTAATAGTGCCAATAAAATGAATAATCCCAATGAATTAAAACAATATCATTGAATAGTTAATGCTGCCACTGTTGCTGAATTTCAGCATGAAATGGGATCAATTGATCAATGATCAATTCCCATTCAGAATGAATGGGAATATGATAAGGACTGATTCTTCACAATAAAGCAGAAACCCTATTGTAACAGGGCCCAATGGGCCATCGGAGACTCAGACTGTTTCTGAGTCTGGAGTTTTGGTCTGATGTTGCTTATATATTCCTTGCCAAGGGTAAGAACTGATGCCAGATCCTGGAGTCGGACAGAGCCCACAAATGGGGGTTATGTTTTTAATATGAATCTCTTCATGATGTAAATTAGGCTGAATATAATGGGAGTTGGTGATATGTTAGAAGTAAGGTCTAATGCGAGAGTCAAGACCAGGTCAGGCATGGTTCAGAATTCATTCATTCATTTTCAAGCACTGTACATAGCCATAGAAATATGAATTTTAGAATAAGGGCTTGTCTATAAATTCTGCTAAAAGCAGCCTATTGAAAGAACCCAAAGAGGAAGATGATATGTTAAAAGGAGTGTTTTATGCGAATTAATTTAATAGAAGGATTTTAGTAGGAGGTGATTAGAATCAGATAGTACGCTTAGAAAATTATCCGTGTTTCTAATTCAGGGGTAGTGTGATAATATCTTAAAATTTTAATTAATGTATTTGCTCTTCTACACATCCTTATACATCATCTTCCTCTAGTCAGAGGTATCATTCATTAATTGTCTAAAAGAATTAGGGTTATTAAGACAAAGATGCAAAGGACCAGTCAAGGCTAAGGTTTTGAAATTTTTTATGGTACAGTAGAATTGCAAGTTAATTTTCAATGACTAGAGTGGACATTATTAGAGGATAAAAAAATAAGGTTTGTGTCCTGGATACTAGGTGTCTCAGTCGGTTAAGCATCTGGCTTTGGCTCAGGTCATGATCCCAGGGTCCGGGCATTGATCCCTGCATCATGCTCCCTGCTCAGTGGGGAGCCTGTTTCTCTCCCTCTCCCTTTACAGCAACCCATGCTTATGTGCTCTCTCTCTCTCTTAAAAAAAAAAAAATAAAAAAATAAAAAATAAGGTTTGTGTAAACAGCAGGGGTCTTATAAAAAATGGTAAGTTTACAAGTCGATGTGTCTAACCAGGATATATTTTTCCTTTCCATAGGAAGCACAGACAAAACAAAACAAAACAAAACAAAACAAAACAAAACAAGACTTCCTGACTGTGGAGGAGAAGGAAAGGAAAAGTAAAGAAGAGAACAGCACAATAAATTAAGGTTCAGGACCTGAGAATCTGGGCTTCCATCCTACTGTCTCCTAAAATCAATCTCTGATGGGTTAAAATGATCAAAACTCCACTACTTCTTGGGGGATTCCAGGAAAGAGATGCCTCTAGCAGATTCCAGGTATATTCCTCTTTCAGACCTTGACTCTTCAGAGAAACTCCATCTTGAGCATGGAACACAAGCTGTAAAGTAGAAATGACGAGAAAACAGCATGCAAGACTGCTGCAAGCTCTGAGGGGTACAGAGCTGGCACTCTGGTCAAGCTAAGGAGAGAACAGAAGGAGCACAGAGGTGGTCATGAACAGAGGAGGCCACTTCAGTCACCCATGCAATGAGCTAGGTGCCACAAAACCAAAGACTGGCAATGATCGCACCTCTCATCAGAAATCAAGGTAGGTGGGTGCTGATAACTTTGGACCAATGGTTCTCAAAGTTGAGATACATCAGAATCACCTGGAGCCCTTGTTAGAACACAGATTCTTGGGCCCCTCCTCCAGAGTTTCTGATTTAGTAAGTCTGTGTGGAACCAGGCCCAAATACTGACATTTCAAACAAGTTCTCGGGTGGCACTGATGTTGTTGGTGGAGGACTTCGCGTTGAATAGTGTTATTCTAAATCAATCTCTTTCCTCCAAACCTAAGATGGTATATCGTCCTTCCCCAACACATACCTTCAGATTATCGATGGCCCCTGGAGAGACTTGAAAGAGAAGGAGAAGGGGACACATTGTGATACTCTGAGAAATTACTGAAAAGAGTTTAGAACTGGAAGTATTAAGTAATCACTGATTTGAGGGAGTAAGCCTCAATTTCCACATAAAATTCACCACTATCAGCAGAAATTGGGGCTAAATTCAGTTCAGTTGTGGAGGAATAAAGAAATTTACTAGCTGTACACCTAAGTTTTGTTCCTATGAAAACTTGAGCCCAGTCTGTTAGCATTTAGTACAAACTTGGTACTGAGATATAAATACAAATTTAAGACTCCTGGAGAGGAAACATTCAGAAAGGATGCTTTGGTCGTTGTTACAATGAACCTTTGTCACACACCATTTCGCTTTTTCACTTGCATTACACTTACATTATAAGACGTTTCCATAGGCCTGGTAGCACCATTCTGCTCCTCATCCCCTGGGCCTCCTCAGAGAACAGAGAAAATAGGGGCTATGTCTGAGTGGACAGCCCTTCTGAGAGCTACGAGGAGACAGAACATCTGTGTGCCTGGGAACACTGCTCCCACAGACATAGTTCTCCATCTGGGCCCCCCCGCACGAACAGACTTAGTGTCCCATTCATGACTTGCTCCGGGTCCTCACGCACCCATGGCAAATAACAACGTTCAGTCTCCTGTGGAGTGGGATCCTCTCCTCTCAAGGGTCCAGCCTAAAATGGAAGAGCCCGTCAGATGGCATTTATACTTTGGCAGCTGGTAGGGCTTCTCTCTTCAGTTGCACACTGGTCTAACCTGAAATTGGACTGTGCACCTTTGTTTTAGCATTTTCCTTTGCAGACAAAAGCTAAGTCAGTAATTTATAACCCTCACCAAGCTGGAATGCACATTTATGAGGTTTAACTGAAATGAATCTATTACATGCTGCCTGATATCCCCGTGTCCTTCAGCCTCTGGAAGTCAACCTTTCCTTCGATACTCTCATATACAATGATGTGAGCCTCCATCCCAAGTAACTGATGGAAAATCAATGTAACTCTTGCCCAGTATTTCTAAGGATTCTTCAAAGCATACAGGGTACATATGCTTAAATGCATGATGCTGTCTACACCACCTACTCTGAACTCTGACTCTTGTTTGTTTGTTTTAATCTATAGTTGCTTTATCTGTATATCTAGCAATCTTCAAGCCTCATACTTAATCCCAGGCATAGGCAAAACATCATGTAGACATTTCTAAAATCTCCTCTAATCCATTCATTTATCCTTTATTTTATTTTTTTTTAAACTGAGTAGCTACTATGTCCCAGGTGATGTTCTAGTCCTTGGATACAGCACTAAAAAACCCAGATAGGTGTACTGTTGTATATTTCTATGTGATATGGAGATTTTTCCCAAACGTGGGAAGCTAATGAATGACGGTGGGAACAGGGAGCAGTAACAACTAACTCCTGCACACCAATATCAGAGATCACGATTTCCGATCCACAGGGACTCCCTTCACGGAATCCAGTTTTCCTTTGGGGACAGCATTGTGCCTTCCTTGTGTTGGACTCATGCTCTCACTCTCTACAGATGTCTCTGTCTCTGTCTGTCATCTCTTTTCTCCAAGTCCAGGGGCTTCTCTAAATCTCTTCTGTCTTGAGCTACCAAAAGAAAAAGGAAACATTGATTTTTAGAAGTCAGAACAAATCATTTAGCTTACTATGTCTCATTTTAGTATCCTTTCATAACCAAAAGTCCCAGGACAGTATTTGCTCAAACAAACAAACTAAAAAACAAGTCTTTTGGACAGGATTCATAAGAAGTTAAATGGAGTTTACATACACCATTTGTCCATCTCGGAAAATGCAATCCACCACTATCAAGGTAGTAGATTGACAAAATGTCTAAAATGATCAAGTCTTGGGGATTCAATTATGACAGAAGGGCTGATGGGTGACCTATTCCTGAGATGAAGTGAAGATAAACTGCTGTCCTACTAAGAAAAACCAAATCTCTTTGCTATCCTTTTTTCCTTAATAGTAACTGATAAAGCATTTGCCTGATCAATAGCTAGATAGCAGATCTCAGTGATGTGTTCATTTATTCCTAAAAAGAGATCACAAAAAGCAGCTGCAATTGATGTTACTCCCTGAATATGTTTATAATAATAAACTATCTTTCTCTAGGGCCATCTAGAGAAGTTCTGGTCAAATAGACCAGTTACATGTAGATGTGATAGGAATCCTATGCCTGCCTACTTCTAGACTTGGTTGGGTGGCATGAATCTGTGCCATCCTTCAATTTACTTTACAGTTTGGAAGGGAAGAGATAGTTTCAGGGACTGACAATAATCCCGTAAGTCAAAGAACTAATGTGGATCTTCTGGCATTGGCAATTGCCTGCTATGCTTTCAAAAAATGAAGAAATTATCTCATTTTATATAACATATAGTTACTATGCTTGGTAACAATGGACCCCTTCGAGGAATCTCTAGGAGGGTTCAGGGTTTATGATTTTGATACAGACACGGGCTACTCTTCATCCCCAAGGGTTCTGCATATGGAAATTGGGTGAGAGTCCCCAAGTCTTTATTGTGCCCCAAATCTAAAAATGATACCTAAAATATTTTAAATTATAAAAATCAAGTAGGTAGCAGGGAGTAGTTCTGTTTCAGTCCAGTGAACACTATGATCTATTTGCCTCCACCAATGATTTCTAGAGTTTAAGTCATTCTGATTACTGTTTTAACCTGTTGCCCACTTGGAGAATCATGCACACTTGTGTCTGGTCTTCTAGCTAAGAACAAGCACTTGTCCTCTGTCATTTTCCAGGATCCTGTTATCCTCCACTGAATTTAGGAAGATTATTTCAGTTAAGTTACTTCTTACAATCATGTTTGGCCTTACAGGGTGTTTCTTTGTGCTTTGGCAAAGGAATGTCCTTGGAGCCCATCCAGGTAACATGATGATGAGATGAGTGGCAGGTCACACTAGATAAATCAGCACTAGCATTTCTATTTCTATCTTTCTTTGTGTACCTTTATCTATATCATATCCTGAAAACTCTTGCACTTCAGTTTCATTTAGCCTTGGCCATCATGAAGCCCAAATTTCAGTCTACTGACCAAGTAATCTGGTGAACCACAATTGTACACTCAAATATCAAACATCTTTAATTCACTATTTCTAGGAAAGTACAATCATGTGGATGGATTAGCTTATTCTAACAACTTGTTTCTGTCTCTCTGTACTAGGACCCTCAGAATCCATTCATAACATTCTTTCCCAGATTTCCATCCATATAAACCAGAAAATCTTCCAGTTCTTTTGATGGATATGCTATCTTCTCTGAAGTCACACTCTGTACCCATTCGTCTGTGATTTGAGTGTAGTTATAGGTCTGGAAGCTGTGCAAGCTGATGAGGCATATCTCATGGTGGATCAGCATCTCCAAGCAAGGTAATTGCCTCAAGTATAACCCTTATGGTTTCTTCAGCCGGGAGAGACTCCTTCTACTTTCAAGAAGGTTCAGTGGAATTTGAAGGTTCAAACCTATCAGAATCCATCTCAAATCCCCTTTCCCAGTAAGTGTCCTAACTCTCATATATGATACCAAGTAAGGCTGTAAATTCAATGTGCTTTATAATTCTGAAATATGCTTCTTAAGACTTTGAGTTCAGTTTTCAAATACATCTGCCATATAATTGACTACAAGAATAGGAGAAATTTTTGGAAGCTCTTTTGTTTTCTGATTATGCCATAGGCTGAAAGTTTAAAAGCCTGAGCTTTTAAATATCTCTTTGTAAAGAGAAGTAGTGCATCAGAAGCAGTTAGGCTACCCCACAGTCCCTGTGGTCATCATTTATAACCCATTGTTTTATTATAGCAGCTTCTTTGTATCCCAATTCCTTGTCTTTAAGAGCCACTTCATTTTAGACAACTATAGTGAGAAGTTAATGATTATGTTAAAATCTTTGAATGTTATGGACCATGGCATTGAGGTTATTTTATCTTCAAACTCAACTAGGCACAAGCTATTCCACATCCTCTTCATCGTCAGAGTCTATTTTTTTTTAAGACACTTTCAGGATCAAATATTTTCTCAGAAACTTCTACCTGGACAAGAGCAACTTCTTGAACTGTTTTAGACAAGGAAGGATGTAGTAAGGGCATTAAAAGCTTTCCTAATTGCTAGAATGCCTGGAGAAGCAAAGATCATGGAAGATTTCTGTTAACTCTCAGCTTCACCCCTACCTTACAGAGAGGCAGGGAATTTGAAAAGGCATGAAAGATTACTAGAAATTATCCAAGTTTTCTATAATGCCAAAGGAGGTGTTTCTCTAGAAAACACAAATCCATAAGAGACCATGTTTCTGCCCACCCTGATGTAGGAGCAATTATATGAATTCTGCTTTCTCTCCTGCACCTTTCAAGTCTTGCATGAATGTCTCCCATTGGCAAAATATAACCTGGAATCCAAATGGTAAGAGATTCTGATAAATGCAGTGGTCAGGCTTTCAGTCACTGAGAATGGGGGAATGGTCTGGGGAAACCATGCTGGGTTGCATAAAGAGCAGATACAGCATAATCAGCCTTTCTAACATAGTCTATGAATCTAATCTTTTAGATGACTTTGTATAAGAAGGAACAAAGGAAGATATTTATATATTTCCATCTTTACCTATATGCCACACAGTGGAAGTTTATTTAAATGTTCACGGTTCAACTAACACAGGACAAGAGGCATCAGTGACTACATGCATCCATTCTAGGTTGATTTTTGCTAATGTTATTTTGTGATTAGAAAGGAAAATGGAAATAATCACATCTTGGTTGATTACAGTGACATAAAAAAAATTAATGTATAGCAGACAATAACAAAAAGCAAGAGCAATGAAATACAACAAAAATCTTTGCAAAGTTTAGTTATAGCCTTTAATAATGAATACAGTAGAATGAACCACACAGTAGAATAAATAAGGAATTAAATATTTGAATGAAAACAGACTAAGACTTTAGCATCCAAATCAAAAAATTTCTGTTTTTATAATCAGTGAAATAGAGTATATGTTGGCTGACTATAACATGAAAGTGAATCAGTCAAAGTCTTCCATGGCTCCATAACCCCTTCTTCCATCCTTAGGAGACATAAAAGTGAAATATTGTATTAGTAACAAAATTAAATCACTTAATGAGAGTTCTCACAATTACCAGCATTGTAATATGGATGGTTGTTTTGATAGTTTATAACCCTTAAGTCTGTATGACATCATCTAACATAGTGCCTGGAACAAGTAAACACCGAATAAATATTTGCTGAATTAATGAAAAAGAAAGTAGATGGTACATTTTAAAGATTATACCAAAAAATGGTAAATAGGCTTACTAATTTTTGTTTTTTAAGATTTTTATTTATTTGACAGAGAGAAAGAGAGAGCACAAGTAGGTGGAGCAGCAGGCAAAGGAAGAGAGGGAGAAGCAGGATCCCCGCTGAGCAGGGAACCCAATGTGGGGCTTGATCCCAGGACCCTGGGATCATGACCTAATCCTAAGGCAGAGGTTTAATGGACTGAGCCACTCAGATGCCCCTAGGCATACTAATGTTCTTAAGCACTAAGCTAGAAATCAAGAAAGAGGTGGTTAGTTTTAGCTGCCATGCATGAGTCAATTCATTGTGTGAACTTGAGAAAAATCATTTCAAATCTGTTGAAATCCTTATTTATTTTCATAATAATGAGCTCTCCTCCCTACTTCACAGAAACACCTAGAAATAATTGCTTTGAGTTCTTTGGAGGAACCATGAACCATAGTGTTACAATGTATACTGATAACAATACTACACTTTTGTAGCAGTAAACAAGCATGTGTGACTTTATGTATCAGTGAGGTTCCCTGTAAACTAAATCCGATTGTATGAATATAAGGAAAAATTTATATTGCAACAGATTTCAAAAGCTTTGGTATTAAATATAGAACATTGTTCATGTATTCAATAAAATTTCTCTTTCTACAAAGTCTGTTTAAAGCCCTGTTTTGTCTTTCACTTTTTTTTTTTTAAAGATTTTATTTATTTACCCAACAGAGAGAGAGATCACAAGTAGGCAGAGAGGCAGTTAGAGAGAGGGGGAAGCAGGCTCCCCACTGAGCAGGAAGCCTGGTGTGGGGTTCGGGCCTGGGACCCTGAGACAATGACCCGAGCCGAGGACAGAGACTCAACTCACTGAGCCACCCAGGTGCCTCTGTCTTTCACTTCTATCGCTCTTGTATCTTGCCCAGATCTGAATTCCATCATCCACTATTAGGATATTGTTGGTACTCTAAAGTGGGCCGCTGTTGACCCATCAGCTAAAGGACAACCTTTTGCTCCCAAGGGTCTTTCCTTCTATTACTTCTCTATCTCTTGGTCGTGCTGAGGTGTTCTTAACAGAGAGATTTTCCTCCTTTCCAAGGATTTTATCATATAAATGTATTTTAAAATCCTCAATAATGTTTAAAAATTGTTAAATAACTTTATATTGACTTCAGTCATTCCTTTAAACTACATTTCAAAGAGAAAAGTTTGAACCTCCCCAGTCCTCCGACTGAAAATTTGGTTATTTCCATGACTTTTATAATCATTCTTAGGAAAAAGAAAAAAACAATCCAAAGTCCTCTTAATTACCAAAATCTGAAATTAGAATATCATATTTCACATAAAATTCAAAACTCCCAAACTCAAAATTTTCCCAAGTTCCCAGCTAGGACCTGTTACAAAAGAAAAGCTGTTGGGGGAGAAGGACGTGGTCAGTATTTTCTCTCTTTGCAAGATCCTCCTCCTCTAGCTTGGTAACTTGGATTTCTGATCCATCTGGGGTTCAATCAAGGGGTTGCTAGAAATTCACACTTAACTCTGTCTCTTCTGACTCACCACTGCTCTTTCTGCCATTGGTAGGGATCTGGCTCACCTTCTGTCAGGTACTGTTCATCGTTTAGATGGTCCTTCTTTGGTAAGACTGAGTATGACCTATCTCCAGCACTTGTCTCTGTGAGTGAACTACTTTTTGCCCAAGGGAAATACATACCCTTTGCCCAATGTAGCAGCAAACTGTCCTTTCCCATTGAGGAAGACGTTTTGGGTACAGGCAATAGTTAGTGAACAATTGTGTTTCTCAATTAAAGAGAACATACACCAAGATTTCCCAGGGTTTTTTTTTTTTTTTTTTTTTTAATTCTTCTTTCTTTGTTTAACAGTTTATAGTTTGGTATATTTCCTTATCAGCAATCTTTCTGAAGCCCTTTTACTAAGATTGAGATGCATAGCTGATGTTCACCCCCCCCACCTTGTTCTGGGGAGAAACGGCTCACAGCACTTGAACAACTCTCTACTTTGATGCCCTCTCTGTGATTGAGTTCGAGTTATATTAAAAGTTCTAAATATTTATTTATATGTTTACTGGAAATGTGTATCTTCATCTGGCAACTCAGTTTAGACTTTTCTATTTGCTAATTTTGGCACCACAGTCAGATTTCAATTTAGCATTCTGTTATAGTTCTGTGCCGTAGCATGGAGGGATACCTTTCTCTCTATTCCCTTGAGGACTACGGGAAGTTTTGGATGCTTGAAGGAGAGGCTGTTTATGTATCCATGTATGCTTTTGTCCAAGAAAAATAAAGGCAGGTAACTCTCCTCATTGGTCTTTTTGGGATCAGTGACTCTATCTGGAACGGTCAGAAGATTCTTACACTTTCCAGTCTACTCTGGTGACTGAGGTTGGAAGGAAAGAAGGAAGCCCATGTTCGCTGGTTTGGAATTCCAGTGCTGGCAACCGTAACAGCCATCTCAGTGATCCCAAAGGGAGGGAGAAGTCTATGTGTTTCTCTTTTCTCTTCTTGGTTACATTCTTTCTTATTTAGAAAGCTGATTAAGCTTAGATATCCTTAAAACACAGAGAGGAACTAAAAGCACAAAGTCCCAGGTGTTCTATTTATCCTCAGTAGTTTGGCTGAAAAAGAATTAAGCTAACCATTCTGAGTTATTTTCTGGGGTGTTCACATTTTGGCACAAAGGTTTTCATTGATAGGGGAGAGCAGTGTAAGAAGGAGGTGGGGAGCCTGACTTCCAAATTGACCATCTGGCTGTTTGAAGAGAATATTATCTAGATCTGCTTGGGTATGAAGGGACTTTGCGTCATCATAACAACTTTATGTGGTAACTTAAAGCGGACTGTTTGCTTAGGTGGCAGAAGCTAGCAGGATGCAAATAGGTAGCTCAGTGTGTTCAAATTTTTAGTGGGTTGATAAATTAGAGGCTGTACTGCTTTCAGGGTACAACATGTGCTGGGCCAATAATTCTTACTTTTTGTCTTAGAAATAGAAAACGTGCCTACTGACTTGATCCAGGTTCTGGATGAACAGATAAACCCATCTCTCTGCCTCAGTTAGGATGCTTTAAGTTGTAATTAATTGGCTTAAATACTAAAAGGGCTTTGTATCATGCAACTAAAATGTTCAGGGCATCTGGTTAGCTCAGTAGCTTGAGCGACTGCTTTCAGTTCAGGTCATGATCCTGGGCTTCTGGGATAAGACCTGCCTCAGGCTCCCTGCTCAGCAGGGAGTCAGTCTGCTTTTCCCTCTCCCTCTGCTCTTCCCTCCACCTGGTGTTCTCTCTCGCTCGCTCACTCTCTCTCAAATAAATAAATCTTTTAAAAAATTTAAAAAAGTACTCAAAGATAGAGGAGAATTTGGGTGAGGTCTTGCATCTCTCTGACACTTTTGGATCTGCCCTCTGCAATGAATTGGTGTAAATGAAAGGCTTACTTAGCATCACGTTAGGGCTTTATGTTTCCTCATTCATGTCCACAGAAGAAAATAGCCAGTTGGATAATCTTAAACCAAATGCCCACCATTCTTTAAGGCTATGATGGCTGTAGAAGACAAGCATTATTCTTTTGGTGAAGACTAGTTTAAGGTCCATTCCAAGTAATACTCTCAGTCATGGCTACTAACCAGGAGAGGAAGGGCAAATTGCCTTTTCCAGTAATTCTCAACCATGGGGACTTTTTTTTTTTTTAATAAAGTAAGGAACCATACCCTGGATTTCCTTAAGGTCCTTGAGAATCTTCCAGAAACTCAGGTTACCTCCTATTTAAAAGGTCCTGATAGTTGATCTTCATTTCTTTATGCACCTGGGGGCACAGGACTCATAAACACTCTAGTTTGACCCACCAAGGCTTGAACTGGAATAATTTTCTCTGTCATTTTATTTCATTTCTTTGATCCTTTCAAAAGCACTGATTTCATCAACATGTCATATTGGACCCAAGAATCAGAGATTAATCTATTTTTATGCCAGTTTTATTTATATATGTCAAATGCTTAATGATTATGACAAAAGTTCTAAGCAATAGAGCTTTAGGTGATTTTTGTCTGATGGTAGTTACTTTAATTGTCATTCACTGCACTTCCTACAAAGACTGTGGTTGTGATTACATGTAATCATTACTTAGACTATACTCCCTATCAATACACATAATCTACTTCATTTTGGATTAATTCAGTATTAATTAATTAATCTCTTTTAAACAGCCACAAGAAATAGCCATTAGGTCTAGCATTGACGTAGCTTCATTTAAACAAAATTATTATTAGGATTTTTAACTTTGTCAATGTGAGATTTATCCTGAGTGCTAAAAACTTAAGTATATTAAAGTTTCCAGCTAGCTCCTCATTTTAATGATATAAAAATATAATAGTTGAACTTTGTTTCAATGATATAATTGAAAATAAGGCATTTCTTTAAAATTTTCAGGGGTCTTGTTTTTTATTTTAAAGATTTTATTTATTTGACAGAGAGAGACACAGTGAGAAAGGGAACATGAACAAGGGAGGTGGGAGACAGGAGTGGGAGAGGGAGAAGCAGGCTTCCCATTGAGTAGGGAGCCCAAGGTGGGGCTCCATTCCAGGATCATGACCTGAACCAAAGGCAGATGTTTACCCAAGTGAGCCACCCAGGCATCCCAGAGTTCTTGTTTTTTAAAGCAGGATTCTCCAAGAAATGACCCTCCTTATTTTTATAAAACATTTTCTTTGAGAGGGGAAATTGGCTTGTTTAATGTTTTTCAACATTCCAGAACTTTGTTGGTTTGATTTTTTTTTTTTAAACTTTATTTATCCAGGGGCGCCTGGGTGGCTCAGTGGGTTGAGCCGCTGCCTTCGGCTTGGGTCATGATCTCAGGGTCCTGGGATCGAGTCCCACATCGGGCTCTCTGCTCAGCAGGGAGCCTGCTTCCTCCTCTCTCTCTGCCTGCCTCTCTGCCTACTTGTGACCTCTCTCTGTCAAATAAATAAAATCTTTAAAAAAAAAAAAACTTTATTTATCCATATTGGCTACAAGTCAATATGACAGCACCTATTACTGAGGAAAAAAAGAAAAAAACATATTAGGACTACTAGAGCATGTCTAAGTTACAGTCCAGTATAACAGATATTGGAATGAATATAATGTAGGCAAATGTAATCAGCCACAGTATAAGAAAGTTTAATCTATTATACCCTTAGGGAGTAACAAAATCTAAGTCTAAAGATCACTATAACTATAAGAGACATGAACAAATTAAAAGAAATGAACAAATAAAACCCATCTTACAATAGCTTATTCCTCAGAAAAGCCAATATACTAACATTTGTGGTCACCAATAGTTCTTTTTCCTTTGAATGTCATATCAAATATTATTCATAAATCTTGAACTCATTAAATCAATTGCCCTATTTTATACTTCACTTTTGCTTTCACTTGTTACATAATCAATACTTTTTTTTTCTTCACAAGTTTATCTAGAAATTAGTTAGCTTTGAAGTTACTTATTATTTTGTTCAATGTTTATTTCCATGGGTGCCAAATCTTGGCACACAATCACTAGAGAAATATACGGTGATATCCATGAGGAAGGAAGAGACAATTAATTTACTGGATTGGAAAGAACCTTATGCCTTTAATATTAATATTGACAACTCACCTGATGGCATGATTTAATAGCCTGTAAATCCTCATTTATTTTACTGGGGGTCTGTTGAGTGAATGGTTCTTTGTGCCAGAAACTGTGGTAGGTGCTATACATAAGGTGAATTTATTCAATCCTCACAAGAACCTTGATGACCCAGCAAGTATTACTCTCATCTTATAGATGAGAGAATTGAGGATTAGAAGATTAAATATATTTTCATCTTATATATACAGCATGGGGCCACAGTTAAAAGCCAAGTATATTTAATTACAAAATCCATGCTCTTTACAACAGTTTGCTATTTCTTTCTAGTTCTACTATTCTTTTAAAGTAGATTATTGATTTAACTTTAACAGCCTTAATTTATTCCTGGTCATATAACCAAGTTTTCATTAATCCAGAATAGATTTGCAGACTAACTAAGGTTAAGACCTAGTTGAGAATTGGCTACTGTAATATTTCATTGATTAGAATATGCTCATTTGTTCACATTTTAACATTTTTGAAATAAGGATGGCTTTATAATTGATGCTAAGGAAGTATTTGGCATAGTTTGATTATGATAGTTTAATTTTCCTTAGTGGCATTTAAACTAATGGTGTGTTTTCAATGGACTGTTTCTTAGATTAAATGAAACATGCTACTTAGTTCTTCAGTGAAACTCAGTAAAATTAGGCAAAGCAGAGTAATCCTGATTCATGCTCATCTTAACCCCATGTCATTCCCTAAACAGGGTGGGGGGAAAAAAAGGTACTCTGCTTATGGCTGGGGTGAATTTGGGAGTTTTAACTACCATTGTCTTTGTTATACATTTCTCTCTCCACGGCCAGTTTCTAACAATGGAACTTCTGCTGCTTCTTAGGTTTTTCCCCTGGATATTTTATTATGATTTCAAGTTATCTATATTCTTTTCCTCCCACCTCTTTTTTCCCTCTTATTAACCAAGAGTTCAGTTTTTTTATTAAAGGTTCTTTCCATAATTCCTTTAAAATTTAAATAAAAATGGATTTGGGGGTCTATGTTCTTTACATATGTGTATGTAGGATTTTAAGTAGTTATTATATTAATTGTCTTTTCTTGTTGTTTCCTTGTTACTGTCCACTTAAATAGAAGGTTATCAGAATTTTTCCATCATGGAAACTCCCATTGTTACTGAAGGGCTTAACAAAATACTGAAGATGATACAACTTTTATTGTGTGAAGCACTATCCATTTCGAAGTTTCTGCAAAGTTCTGCCTACCTCCTCTCCCACTTGGAAGTCTTTCACTAATGTCCCTAAGGGAAATTGACTGAACCTCAGAGTATTTCTGCAGCTTATGTTATAGAGAAATTTCTCAGTTTTCTCTTATGTAAAATAGGGGGTCAGGAGATATGGGGTAAAGATATTACTTACCTATCTTGCCTATAGAATAAATTAGTTAATATATGTAAAGCTTAGAACAAATGTCTGGGACCAAATAAGTGCTCAATAAATATTTGTTATTATTAGAAGCTATTTGATATGTGTCATAAACTGTCAGACTAGTCTTTTTTCTGGGTCTTTTACAGACCATAAATTTCTAGAAGGTAAAGACTATATTGTATGCATCTTGATATTCTTTTTAATGCCCAAGATTGTGTGTTACATATCCTGAAAATCCCATTTTTTTTTTATTGATGGAGAAAACCTCCCACTTAGCACCCACTTGGATTGGATCTGTAAGGCTCACTTAATACTTATAGGAACTAGGGTATATAGATCCCTCCCATTTAAAGTTGGTATAGTGGAAATGAAACAGACTTTAGACTCAGACAAATCTGAATTTTAATTGCAGCTGCCTTTTACTTTGATATTGTCATTCACTTAGAACTCTCTGAACCTCAGCCTGTTTCTGTAAAAAGTGAGGATATCTACCCCATCAGGTTGTTGCCAAAATGAAATTATATAATGCATGTAAGGGACCCAGCACAATTTTTGACATATTGTAGGCTTTCCATAAATAGTAACTATTAATAATTATTATTCTTGCTCTTTAGAAGAAATTGTTACCTTGAGCAGATTACTTAATACCATTAAATCTCAGTTTCTTTGTATATAAATTTCTTTATACATAAGGGCTAACACTGGATTTCTCATGTGATTGGAAAGAGGATTTGGTTATATACAGAAAATTCTTGTCAAAATGTCTTCATAGCACAGGGGCTCCACATATGATTTTTATCCTTCATTCCCTCACTTCCTTACCCACATCTTATTTCTTGATCAAATAAAAGAACTATTTCTTTGTTCTCTCAAAAGAGATATTTCCCAAAGTTCCCCAACTGTTGAGTGTGCTGTGGAAACTTTAGCAAAATGAAAGCCTGAGGATTTGGGACCTTGAGGTTAGAAGAGTTATGGAAACATTTGAAATAACCTTCATGTATCTCCTGTCACCATTACCATACAACATTCTGTAATTTACCATGGGCATTTCCAGTCTTAAATTTTCTTTCCTCCCCCCCCACCCCAAGATTTTATTTATTTATTTGTTTGAT
Organism: Neogale vison; assembly: GCF_020171115.1. Lineage (NCBI taxonomy): Eukaryota > Metazoa > Chordata > Mammalia > Carnivora > Mustelidae > Neogale > Neogale vison. Next base: position 166,778,933 of record NC_058093.1, on the reverse strand, counting down.
TGAGAGAGAAAGAGAGAGAGAGAGAGATTGAGGTAGAAACGTGTGGAAAAGCCAGGGGAGGAGCAGAGGTGGGGGGAGAGAATCTCAAGTAGATTCTCTGCTGAGTGCAGAGCATGGAGCATGGAGCCTAACTTGGGGCTCCATCTCTGGGCCCTGAGATCATGATGTGAGCTGGACGCTTAACTGACTGAGCCACCCAGGCACTGCTTCAGTCTTAGATTTTCAATGGTGCGAAGAGAATTGACCTTTCAGATCTTATAAATGGTATTCCGGAGAAGTCCTATTCCATTATGTAGTTTCTACATTTGTTCCCCAAGAATTTTTTTAGAGTTGTGTTTCTTTTGTTTGAACAAAGTGAAAAGATCCTAAAACTAAAACAGAAAGAGGGATGGGGCCCCTGCCTAAACTACTGAAGAAGTTGTTTTAGGCAAAGTCCTACATGTTGGGTTTCTATAATCTTTCCCAAATAAGGCAAGGAAGCTTGCATAGACCTGCATATTTGCATTGGGCACCACTGCTACAGAGAATGATATTTTATACTGATAGCATAATTTGACAGTAGATCATTATTATCATCTCCTTATTAAAAGATCAGAATTCAGAGCACAATTGTCATGCTTGCCAATTTGACCATAGAGCCATTAGCAATACTGACAGTCCAATTACAGTTGTGCTTATTTCTTCACTGATTAGAATCATGGCAATTTCGGAGAATATGAAAGCACTGAAGTACCTGTAAATTGAGTGGGGCTGGGAAGAGTGTCCGACCATCAGGAACAGGGTCATGAGAGCATCCATTTAAGGCTGTATGGCTAGGACACTGAGAACCTTCAATGGCTGATAGGCCACATCTGTCCAAAGAAACACAATGTGTGAAAGCTCTAACTAGAACTATAATGCCAGTGAATTCCTTTTCTCTATTCTGTTTTAGGAAGAAAGAAGCAAAGCACAATGAAAAAAACCGATATCTGGTCAGTTCAGATTCGGAGTTCAATATACTAAAGCTTATTACCTCAACAACAATTCATAGTGACCCATGGCACAGCAAAGTCATCAATCATAAAAGAAATATTAAGTTTTCTTTACTACACGTACTTAGCAAGGTTGTAAAGTGGGCTAATATATTTTGTAAAGATTTTTATTTATTTATTTATTTTTTAGTTACTTAGGTAGAAACAAAACAGGTTTTTCTATTTAACCCTTTAGTTATCAAGAAAAATTCTGTTCATAAGATGTTAAAACAGTTTCCCTAATCATACAGATGACTGCCAAAATGGGTCCTGTTGGGATTTTAATTACCAGCTGGTATCATATACAGTAAGAAATGTAAAGAACATGTACAAGATGGACTCACCTTGAAACATTCATTATGATGCCTCTAAGTCACATTTGGAAACTGAAGAGAATAATGTCAAATATCCAATTCCTACATCAGTGCTGCTAATGTCAGGGGAAGAGACATCATTAGAGGAAGAAGTAACCCTAGTCCCCCATGAACCCTTGCAAAGAGAATATAATTAATCACTCCCAACTGTCTCAACTTTGCATTTGTAGTTTCTGACTTAAGTGGAATATGCCTACCATTTATCTTCATTACTGGCCAGCAACATTAATAAAAATCAGCTTAAGATCTGAGAATAGAATCACTTCCTATAGATTCCAATTTAATTTAGGAATGCCTAAATTGAGGGAAACATCCTTTCACTGTCTGAAAAATGAGCTGGTTTTTCTGTGATACCCAGCTACAGCAATAAACAAAGATGATGCAGATGTGAAGATCCACAGCCAGTTCTTCCATTGATTACCTCCAGACATTAATTTTCAATCTAATTGCTTTGGTTGGCACTTTCACCTCAGTGGTACTTACATATGCCTACAGATCTGTTTGATCACAACTCTTGGGTTTTGAATTATTTAATACTCAATCAGTTTTAGAAATGTTGTCCTTCATACTCTATCCAGAAGTTCTGTAAGGGAATAAATATGATGTGATATTTAATAAAATAGATTTTTTAGCCACAGATTGCCATAATAGTTTACCAGCTTTCTAATCCTGAATTATTTTCTTTGTTAATGAAACAATTGCTTTGGTAAAATCAGAATCACAAAACACTTCCACATTCCATCTGGGTTGAAAGAGCATTAGAACATATTACAAATAAAAGATGATACAAATGTATTTGTCTCATGAAAATTATGTCTTTGCAAAAATGTCATTCTTTTTATGTAGCTGTAATCTTATGATTTTAAAAATTCTTAACTGCTGTGTCATGCATTTTAAAAACAATCCATACCAGTTTTGTTTTGCTTTGATTTGCTTCTTAATAAATGCTCTACTTCCTCTCATACTGAATATATAACACTGGTTAGTTCCTTCAGCATTGTGGAGGCATGGGCCTCAGGCTGCCCGATCTTTGCACTTTAGATATATTAAACAATATTACCATCTGAACTGTGCAGATGGGATCTCCTCAGCTTTTTTGTTCTTCCTCCACAACTACTTAATGTTGGTTTAGTGGAACATTAAATGTTAGCTTCATGATTTTCTGTATTTTAATTGTGACATGACATTGTATTCATTCCCTGTTTTCCAAAAAAAGAAAAGCTATGAGGGAAGCATATGATATTAATTGCTGGGGCCTTTCTTATGAATCCATTTAAAATAACCTTTCCCTCTTTTCTAATAACTGCCTATTTTAATTGAGGTATCAACTGTCTTACCGTAAATTAACTTACCTTTCCTAGCTAAAATTTTTCTGGCTTTCAAAAAATTTAAAACTCTGATATATACATATATATATGTATATATCAGAGGATATCTATCTATATCTGTATCTGATGCACATAAACATGCATATATGCACACATGCACAATAAGCCAGATCCAATAAAAATTTAGATATGCTGAGAAAACCACATATTTTTAGATCTCTAAGTAAACATTGTTTACAAAATATGACCAGTTCTCACATTTATCAAGGCCAATGCTATATTACTTAAGTGATTGCTTCACAGAGAAATTATATGAAGGATTATCTAAAATACTGTTGAATATTCACAGATAAACAATTGTCTTTTTTTGCCTGTTGATACTACTATAGCCTGTGTTATCTAAATAATTTTTAAACTCTTCATTCTACCATTCCTTGCAGACAGGTTCATATATTAATCAGTCTGCTTTGATGGTCCTTTGAGAATGGTATCTTAATGTGTATTTAAGTGCAATAAATAAACATTTCATTTATAGGAATAAAGGAAATGGATATAAATTAAGCTGGAGAATGTAGTCTGAAGTTGAGTAGCCACATGCCTAACTAAAACACAAGGAAGTTTCTTGAAATAGGAGAATAGTACTTAGAGACACCTGCTGTGTACCCAAATCCATTGCTATAGCCACCCAATCTGTCTTGTGCACCCTTCTTCCCTCAGCGAAGCAAGCTTTATTTCTGGGTAGCTGTTGGGATCTCTCCCTCCACCGCCAGCGCATGTGTATATACAACCAATCACTTGCAGCCACATAGATACAAGAGGCATTTTGGACTACTTCCTTAATCCTCAGTTCCGCCTACTGGCTCGCATCCAACCACCATCTTAATGGTGTGTTTACTTTCGGGCACCAACAATCAGCCACTCCTCCTGACCACCCCTGTTTCCTTCAGTTTACTGTTGGCCACCTTGAGGCCATTTGAAGCAATAGACACTGGTGAGGAGGCAATCCTTAATCTACTTTAGCCACTAACTGATACACATTTGAGAATACCTAGGCCAAGCCTCTGGAGAAAGGCTCTGTCGAGTCATGTGATCTGTTGGGGGAACAGAGCAGTGGCTTTTTTCTAATCCTGCCCTGCCCAGCCGCAAAGTCCTGAACTCTCAGCAAACTGACAGAGAACTTCCCTTAGCCGAACTTTTTTTCCCCTTCTCTGGTTATGAAATATGAAATGGCTAATTTTTTTTTTTGAAATGGCTAATTTTTTATTTTATTTTTATTTTTTAAAGATTTTTATTTATTTATTTATTTTTTTTGACAGACAAAGATCACAAGTAGGCAGAGAGGAAGGTAGAGGTAGAGAAGGAAGCAGGCTCCCTGCCTAGCAGAGAGCCCGATAGGGGGCTCGATCCCAGGACCCTGAAATCATGACCTGAGCCTAAGGCAGAGGCCTTAACCCACTGAGCTACCCAGGTGCCCCCAAAGTGGCTAATTTTGGCTTGAAGCCTCTCCTTTTACTACCTTGTCACATGGCACAGGCAGTGAACTACATCAGCACGGTGACATTGTCTAACTACGTCTGCTGGAGCCATAGTCTTCGCATGTCAAGGGTCTGTATTCCAAGCATCGTGGGTAACAGTTTTCCCGAATTTTTGTTGCCGCATGACGGAAGTCACCATCGTTCTGATCGTACCGATACAGCACCGCCACATAGTTTCCGTTTCCGTTGGGGCAGCACCAAGGGTCCAGTTGTTGGAGGCACTCATCCAGCGAACGTGACCTCTCGCTGACCTGCGAGCGGGACCCGGTGAGGAGAGGCTCCTCCCTCCTCCTTGCCTCGCCTTCCGAAGGTTCCTTCAGGCCGCCCTTTCCGGAGCTGCAATGCTTCAAGGGTGCGACCTTGAGAGAAGACCGTATGACGGGGATAGTCTACACTGTACCTGCGACGGAGCCACGTCAGAGACTCCACAGAAACGCTTCACAATTCTGACAGGCGCGGGCAGCTCAAGACAAGCCCCGGTAAGTTCTCTTGCTTTTTAAACTCGGCACATCACCTTCCGGCGCGGCTGCCAGTTTCTTCCTCCTCTCCTTGTCCTGCGTGCCGGGCGATTTTGACTTTCTTGCGGGGAAACTTGGAAGGTTGGGGAACAACTGGCGAGTCAGCCAGGAGACAGTAGAAATGCGCTTTGGGGAGAAGCCATCCGAGAAGCCCCAAGTTGACCATCAGACCTTCCGCATTCGTCGGCGCTTGCAGGTCAGATGCCTGTGGATCTCGCGAGAGTTGGGGTGTCCGGAAAAGGCAGGCGGCCCCAGGGCGCCCATTGGAGGAAGTGGGACCAGCGCGGCGGGGCGGAGCTGTGGAGCCGGGAGAGCAGGGCGCAGGGGGCTGCCCTCTCCTCTGGGTGCTGAGGCTGGCCAGCGGGCGCAGCTGGAGGCCAAGCCCGATTGAGAACGTTGCCAGAAGAGGGTGTGCGGGTGTTCACTACTCCGCAAACTTCCGGGCAGGCAGACAAGGTGGAAGAGCGGTCTGGTGCCTTTAGCACGCTGCTCCTGCCACCAGTGAGGTCCGAGGGCTTAGGACAAGACCCGATTGTGCTGAAACCTCATTAGGATGCTCAGAGGTGGCATCCCTGGAAATGGGAGAATGATGGAAACGATACTGTGGTGATTGACAGTGAAGTAGACGAAGCACCCCGTGTTGTCTGATCCCTAATACAAAGGGAAGCAACCCTAAACCCAGCCAGTGGAGCAGCCCCCAAATCAGGAATCATTCATGAGGAGAGAATACACTCCCACTGAGCTTATTGATATAATTGCCAAACCAAGTTCCAGCAAGAAATCCCAGGTTTGTGCACGAACACCAGTATTAGAGTATAGAAGCAGTTCAGGGACCGGAGGGTGTAAAGGCAGGTAGGCAGCTCTACTCCTGCACATCACCCCAGAATGCATCTCTGCATGTGGTCTCCATTTCTCCATCAGCCAGGAGAAGGGGGGAAGGAAAAGGCAGCTTTGTGACAGAAGTGTGATCTGAGAGTTGCCATGTTGATTTGTACTCCTCCAAAGGACATCACTGATGCAAGGAAAATTGTAGTCCTTAATTGAATCGCTATGACTGTGTGCTTCTGTGGGGCAGGAGGTCATTTCTGAAGGGGGGGGGTGAGAATGGATATGGGGAAAGAATTAACAGATGTAGAATAATTTTTAAAGGCTTAAAAAATTGATAATTGATTCTTGATTTTTCTAATTTTTATGTTCTGACTTTAATATACCTCTGTTAATAATTAAAAATGGACCCTAAGAGAGTGAGCTCTATAATTACTTGGGTCTTTGAGGATTTATTTACATAGGAAATTTTAATTCACTTTGTTACTATCTATTTTCGAGTAACTTTCCAAGAAATGATAGATGGAATGATAAGGAAAGAAATAAGAGGTAAATTTTTTTTTCTCTAGCTTTATATATATAAAAACCTACTAAAGATTTTCATTATTATATATAGTATATATGTAGGATATATATCATATATATATGATTTAAAAGATTAAAAAAATTAAGAAAATCAGCAAAAGATACTGGAACACTTACATATACATGCAAAAAATGTGAACTTTCTTGAATTGTGAACACAAATTAACTAAAAGTGGATCATGAACCTAAATGTAAGGACTAAAACTATAAATCTTTAAAAGTAAGTAGAGAAAAAAATCTTTGTGATCTTGAGTTTGGCATAGATTTCTTAGATACAATACCAAAAGCATGAATTATAAAAGAAAGAAAATGATAAATTGGACTTCATTAAAACCAAAGGCATATGCTCATTGAAAGACACTGTTAGAATAAAAAGACAAGCTGCAGAATGGGAGAAAATATTTGGAAAACACAGATCTGATACAAATTTCTATCCAGAATATAAAAATTACTCGCTAAACTTAGTAATAAGAAAACAACCACCCAATGAAAAGATAGGTAAAAGATTTTACAGACACTTGTACCACCAAAGAAGAAACATAGTTGGCAGGTGAGCATGCAAAGATATGGTCAACATCATTAGCCATTGGGGAAGCACAAATAAAAACTACAATGAGATACCATCACATATCTGTTAGATAGAATTGCTAAGGTTAAGAAGACTGATCATACCAAATGTTAGTGAGGCTGTTAGAGCTTGGAACTCTTATACACTGTTAGTGGGAATATAAAATGTTACAGTCATTTTGGAAAGTAGTTTGCATTTTCTTATGAAATTCATTACATACGTATCATATGATTGAGCCTTTCTACTCTGAGGTATTTATCCGACATCAGTGAAAATATGTGTCCACACAGAGACTTGTACATGAATGGTCATGGCAGCTTTATTTAAATAGCCCCAAGTAGGAAGCAATGTAGATGTCCATCAATAGATGAATGGATAGACAAATTGTGGCATGTCCATACAATGGAACATTATTCGGCAATTTTTTTTTTAAGATTTTATTTATTTATTTATTTGAGAGAGATACAGTGAGAGAGAGCATGAGAGGCAAGAAGGTCAGAGGGAGAAGCAGACTCCCCATGGAGCTGGGAGCCTGATGCGGGACTCGATCCCGGGACTCCGGTACCATGACCTGAGCTGAAGGCAGTTGCTTAACCAACTGAGCCACCCAGGCACCCCCATTATTCAGCAATTTAAAAAAATCAGCTAATAAGTCACAGAGATGAAAAGTACAACACGGCAAATATAGTCAATTCATTTGTAATAATGTTGTCTGGTGACAGTGGTGACTATACTTACAGTGAGCATCAAGCAATGTAAAGAATTGTTGAATCATTATGTTGTACACCTGAAACTAATATAACACTGTATATTAATTATGCATCAATAAAAAAATTAGTGAAAAAGAAAATGAACTATCAATATATGTGGGAAAATGTGGAAAAATATCAAATTGATTATTATAAGTGAAAGAAGCCATAACAAAAAAGTGACTATTATATAACTTCATTAATATAAAGATAGAGAAGATGCAAAGAAACCTATGATGATAAAAATGAAATCAGTGACAAGGGAATGAGGAGGTGGAGTGGAATGGTGAGGAAAAAGGGATTCCAAGGGGCATGAGAAAACATTTGGGTATGATAGATATACTAATTATTTTGATTATGCTGATGGTTTCATGGATGTACACAGAGAGAAGAGTTTCAGTAAAATTTAAAAATGAGAAATAAAAATTTAAATTTTGAGTTCTTTCGGTTTATAACATAAGCAGAGGACCAGTGCCTTCCAATTTAAATATTAAATTTTAATGAAATAATAATGAATAATTTTCCATTTGTAATTCTTTGTTATAAATTGACCATTTCTTTTTTTTTTTTAAAGATTTTATTTATTTATTCGACAGAGAGAAATCACAAGTAGATGGAGAGGCAGGCAGAGAGAGAGAGAGGGAAGCAGGCTCCCTGCTGAGCAGAGAGCCTGATGCGAGACTCGATCCCAGGACCCTGAGATCATGACCTGAGCTGAAGGCAGTGGCTTAACCCACTGAGCACCCAGGCGCCCCAAATTGACCATTTCTTATAGCATAATTTACCTAAAAATAGGTCAGCAAGAGCTTATTTTTGAAAAGTCATATAAGGGGGATGTGGGTGTCTCAGTCTGTTAAGCATTTGCCTTTGGTTCAAGTCATGATCCCAGGGTCCTGGGATTGAGCCCAGCGACAGACTCGTATCTCAGAGGGGGGTCTGCTTATCCTTCTCCCTCTGCTCCTCCCTCCCCATGTTCTCTCAAATAAGTAAAGTATTAGAAAAAAAGAAAATGAAGTAAATATCATTTAAAACTATAAAAACTCCATGTTATCACTATAAGCTAATTGCTAGCTGAAGTGAAAGTATATTTTTTTCAAAACTGCCAAGGTCATTTTAAAATAACAAAACCTAATTTTGTTCTCCTTTTACAGATACTGTTGGAAATACAAATATAGAAGATTTGATGCCATTCTACATTCTGCATTAAATTTTTACAATTTTTATACTTTAGATTAAATCTTTATAATACTTAACAAGACTTTCTGGCACAGATTTAACTATTTTGATATTGCCTACTAACTATATATGAGTTACTTTTACTGATTCTTGGTTTTAGAAATATTTGTTGAAAATTTGCTTTTTTTTTTTTTTTTTGCTTTTTAAAGAACTGGTTTAACAATTCAAGATATAGGGGTGCCTGGGTGGCTCAGTGGGTTAGGCTGCTGCCTTCGCCTCAGGTCGTGATCTCAGGGTCCTGGGATCGAGTCCCACATCGGGCTCTCTGCTCAGCAGGGAGCCTGCTTCCCTCTCTCTCTCTACCTGCCTCTCCATCTACTTGTGATTTCTCTCTGTCAAATAAATAAATAAAATCTTTAAAAAAAATTCAAGATATAATTTTTAGTAATGTAATGTAAACTATACCCCTTCCTTCTCTCCTTCCTTTCCCCCTTCCTTTTTCCCCTACTTCCCTGCTCACTTCTTGCTCTTTGCTATACCCCTCCCTCCCACTTCCTCCCTTCTTCTCTCCCTCTCTTCCTCCCTCTCTTTCCCTGTTTCTTTCTTTCTTCTATAAAAATATATTTATTGGGGCACCTGGGTGGCTCTGTCAGTTGAGTGTCCCAACCAGGGGGTGGGTGCTCAACCAACTGGGCCACACATGTGCCCCTAAAACAAATAAATCTTAAAACAAAAACAAATATTTATTTATTAAGCAGTTATGATTCTGTGTTCTGAAGGAGAACTCTAAGGAGTTGTTAGCTCTAGTTTTGCTCTTTAGATATTTATTTTAGATATTTTCTAAATTTTAGAATTTATTTATTTTAGGTATTATCTAAATATTATTAATATATAATATTTAGATATTATATTAGATTTTATTTTAGATATTTATTTTAGATATTTATTTTCTTCCACCTGCAGGTGGAAGTTAGTGGAGGAGAATTCTGGAGAATTCTGGATAATGGAGGATGGATGGAGGATAGATGGAGGATGGATGGAGGATGGATGGCATGAGTTGTGGGTACTGCAGATGCTAGAGCAGAGTGGACCTAGATTCTACAGCAGTCATGGAAAGTTTTATAGTCCTTTTTGTTTGCTTATTTATTTGTTTATGGTTAAAGATTTTATTTTTTTTGTGAAAGAGAGAACGAGCAAGGAGGAGGGGCAGAGGGAGATACAGTCTCTCCACTGAGCAGGAGCCTTACATGGGACTAATCCCAGAACCCTGGGATCATGACCCGAGCCAAAGTCAGAGGCTTAACCCTGAGCCAACCAGGTGCCCGGTTTTATGGTCCTTTAATACAGACTGTAGTTCATCATTCCTGGCCAAGCAGTGTTATATTTACAGTAATCATGTGCAATGATTTTACTGAATTTAAAAAAGTAACAGTTTTAGTAGTTTCCTGTCTTCCCAAAATCTTGTTGGTTGTAAAAAGTCATAATTTGATTTCTTGTAATATCCATTAGCATGAAAATTAGGTTTGCAGAGGCCTTTTTCCTAGAGTAACCACATGTCCTGGTTTCTTTTGGACTGTCCTAGTTTGACCTGCGTTCATTTCTTTCAGTAATTATTAAGTATCATGTCACCTTTAAAAATTATCTAACCTCCCTGAGTCTTAGTTTCCTCAAATGTGTAGGGTTTCTCTGAGAAGTAAATCAGGTAATGGAAACGTCATAATGCTTGGCCCATAGCAAAGGCCAGATGAAAGTGTTACTCCTACCATCATTGATTACTATGAGGTGGTTACACTTGGGCACAATTGAACCTCCTCTTATACAGTGAAGGAACAATTTTAAAAAAATTATGTATTTATTTTAGAGAGAGATAGTGGGAGTGAGGGGAGAGATGGAGAGTTAGAGAGAAGATCCTGAAGCAGATTCCCTGCTGAGTGTGGAGTGTGATGTGGGGTTTGATCCCAGGACCCTGAGATCATGACCTGAGCTGAAATCAAGAAATCATCTGCTTAACCAACTGTACCACCCAGGCACCCCCAGTAAATAAGTAATTTATACAAATTTAATTTTAGTTGTTAAGGATCATACATTCTTTTAAGATCAACTGTTTAATATCTATACCACTTACAGTCTTCATTATTACAAATTAAGTTATTTTCAGTGATTGATTAACTGACAAGACTAATCTTTTAGATACAGATAATGAATGGTAAGAACTGTAGAATCTTTCTAGATTTCTTGCTTTCTAGAAGGGCTCAATTGGAAGCTGAGACTGCTGTGTCAGCTACCTTGGGACAGACTCTTGCCGATTTAATTCGCTTCTGTTATTTAACATGCTGATTTTATATATAGGATAGCCATATATTTAGATCTTTTAGAACTAATCTTAATTTCCATTATTTGATTCCATTGTTCCCCCTGAACCATGTTTGAATTTGTTATATTATTATGCTTTCTGGTTTTGAACATGAAATCAATGTGTTGATACTACTCTGCCTTTATGGCTTCTTGATTGCTTCCCATTATGACCTGTTCCTGAATTCAGGGGCTTAACCACAATACTCTTTGCCTTGAATCTTGACTTGATTTCCCCTCTCAGTGTCTCCACTCAGTTTGTTTTTGGAGTTTATGTATCATTTCAGTATTAGCAAGTTCATACCAATTTTGTGAGTAGTTTTTGCTTTTTCAACTGTGAAGTTTTGAAAAATATACCAAAATATCCTGGATAAACCATCTGAACCTTCATAGAATCATACTAGAAGGTACATAACATTGCCCCAAATAGCTATTTATTTATTTATTTATTTATTTTTATTATTATTATTTTTTTTTGCCCCAAATAGCTATTTAAATGTTCATGAGGGAGCTATTTTGTGAAACTAGAAATTTAATTTTTACAAAAACCTAAGCAGATTTTTAAGACAGCAGTCTTGTTAAAAACATGTCAACCCCTACTCTTCATGAAGTTCATCCCTCATTTAATAAAAACATGTACTTATATATTCCATCATAGGGGTTAGAAATTAGATCTGGCAATTCTTGGGAATAGTGAATTAATGTTTTTAATGATCTAAAATTACCTCCCATTTAGTTCTTAACATCTGTGCCTGCCTGAGAAACAACTAAATCAGCCTCTGAGTTTACCTGTCACTGTCACTAGTGTTTGATTATTATACACATTACAATTGATTGGATGTACTGTGAGGCAAAATAAGCCATCACTTGGGCCTGCATCTAATATGACATTTCATTTATTCATTACAATTTAATGACTGTCCCATCTACGCTCTGCACTGAACTTGGAACTGGGAATAAAAAGACAGCGAGAATAAGACATTGTTCCTGAATTTGGTGAACTCACATGCCAGATGATAGTTCACTTGACCCATTTGGAGAAGCAATCATGCTCTTCAGTGGGAAAAGCCATTATTTGGATTCATGTACCTCCAAAAGAGTAATTATTTGACATACTATTTCATTATTCATTTTTAACTGGTTGCCATGGCAATATGAACAAATAATCTAAGTTGAAAACTTATTAGAGTTGAAAACAATTGAAGAACTTTATTTTGGCCTATTCTTTTTCCACTGTTCAGGTATGGGCTGACAGCTAGCAAAGAGAAGTTATTGAAGCAGTTCAGGTAAGAAATGATAACTGAGTTAAGCAGAGTAGCAGCAAGGAAAATGGAGAAAAGCAGACAAGGTTAGAATCAATGTTGGAAGGAGAGATGTTGACATTAGCTGATGGTTAAGATATGGGCCAAGGGAAAATTAATTTTGAGATGTTCATTAGATATCCAGTGAAATGTTAAGGAAGTGGTTGAATATATGTCTTGGCCTCAAGGGAGAGGAGAGGTCTGGAATTGGATAGGTAATCAGGTTCTTGTTGAGACGCTTTTACTCGATAAGACCAACATCCATGCTAAACTTAAGGTGAGTTTGTTTTACTTTTTGAAGGACGTAGGTTAAGCACTGTGTTCAGGTTGGTACTTTGGTTTGGAGCATGAACCTTAGAGTCAGACTGTATTTGAGTCCTAGTTTTACTTCTTATTTCCTGTACAACCTTCAAAATTTAATCCCTCTGAGTCTCCATATCCTCATCTGATGATAAATTACTATCATATTTGTGAGGTTTAAATGGAATAATGCATGCAAGTATTATTTTAAGTATATAGTAATCACTCAGTAAAGAAGATATTAGTATACTAAAGTGAAAGAAAGTATGTAGGTCTTAAAAAGAGCAAGGAACACAAACACTTAAAAATAGTGCTTAAACTAAATGGGATTGTTTTATATTAAAAAGTGGCACGGGTCGCCTGGGTGGTTCAGTGGTTCTGCCTTCGGCTCAGGTCATGATCTCAGGGTCCTGATCGAGTCCTGTGTCAGGCTCTCTGCTCGGCAGGGAGCCTGCTTCCTTCTCTCCTCTCTCTCTCTGCATGCTTGTGATCTCTCTCTGTCAAATAAATAAATAAAATCTTAAAAAAAAAAGTGGCAGGAAATATTGTACAAGCCTTGAAATGGGCAACAGCATGTACACACAAACACTTATACTCCAATGCTCCCCGCACCCTTCAAGTTGTATTTGTGTTATTTTATTTTTTTATTTATTTTTTTTCCAATTTATTTATTTTCAGAAAAACAGTATTCATTATTTTTTCACCACACCCAGTGCTCCATGCAAGCTGTGCCCTCTATAATACCCACCACCTGGTACCCCAACCTCCCACCCCCCCCGCCACTTCAAACCCCTCAGATTGTTTTTCAGAGTCCATAGTCTCTCATGGTTCATCTCCCCTTCCAATTTACCCAAAAGCACATACCCTCCCCAATGTCCATAACCCTACCCCCCTTCTCCCAACCCCCCTCCCCCCAGCAACCCGCAGTTTGTTTCGTGAGATTAAGAGTCACTTATGGTTTGTCTTGTGTTATTTTATAACTGTGTAAATTATAGAAAAATTAGTAATAAAAAATGATTCTTGTTCATAAAAATACCAATGAATTGTGCCGAAAGTAGATGCATTCTACTAGTAAATTCATTTTAGCATTCATAATTGCCTTTATATGTATACCCTTTGAATTCTTCTTGGAATTGACTGCATCATATCACTAATTAATGAGTTAAATAAGATCTTGAACATGTGCTCATTTTATATTATTTACCTGAAAGTTATGACTTTGTCTTAAATTATCCTTTAACAAAATTAATTCATATCTATTACCTTTCAATTTGGTGAAGAAAAATTATAAGGAATATGGATATAAAAGGAGAAATTACTAAAATATTTAATTAAAAGGAGGGATGTAAGTACATGCTTTGGTGAATATTATTGGATGCAGTCTATATTCCCAATCAGATAAAACATTTAAAACTTCAAGTGCTTTGGGGCACCTGGGTGCCTCAGTCTGTTAAGCGTCTGCCTTTGGCTCAGGTCATGATCCCAGGATCCTGGGATTGAGTCCCATATCAGGCTCCCCACTCAGTGGGGAGTCTGCTTCTCCTGTCCCTTTCTCCCCACTTGTGCTCTGATAGATAAATAAAATCTTAAAAAAAAAAAAATCTTCAAGGGCTTTAAGCAGGATTTCCTAAATGTGTCCTGTAAAACATGGATATATTAAGAAATATTTATAGAGGTTCTAGAAAAAAAATCAAAGAATCCCAACTTCAAATTAAATTTGTGAAAAGCATAGATAAATTTAAGCTAAACAGATTCCTTTATTACAGATCTTCTCTGAGTCTTCACTAAGTTAAGTGTGTTATAAACATCCAAGAGAGATAGTGTACCCCATATCTTAAACTTGTAAGGCTATAGAACCTTCCCTTCATATCTATTGACACTGACATTTCTCAAGATACATATTTAAACAAACTGACTTATTTAAAACCTGATTTAGGGGCATCTGGGTGGCTATGGCGGCTGAGCGTCTGCCTCTTAGTTTTGATTCAAGTTATGATCTCAGGGTCTGGGATGGAGCTCTGGAAAGGGCTCTGCGTTCAGCTGGGAGTCTGCTTCCTCCCCGCCCTCCCTTTCTCTCTCTCTCTCCCTCTGCCCCTCCCCCTGCTCATGTTCTCTCTCTCTCTCTGAAATAAATAAATATGTCTTAAAAAAAAAATGAAACCTGATTTAAAGGGAAACTTGTGAAATTTCCTGTTAAGAAGTGACAGGGCAGGGGCACCTGGGTGGCTCAGTCATTAAACATCTGCCTTTGGCTCAGGTCATGATCCCAGCGTCCTGGAATGGAGTCCTGCATCAGGCTCCCTGCTCCGCGGGAAACCTTCTTCTCCCTCTTTTACTCCCCCTGCTTGTGTTTCCTCTCTTGCTGTGTCTGTGTCAAATAAATAAATAAAATAAAGAAATGATAGGGCAATCTAATTGCAGAAGAAGGGACAGGGTGGAATTGTTGTATTAGTCATCAGGTTTCCAAGGACCTCTTTCATCTGCCCTGAGAGGATCAGCTTCTTTTCAGTGGATCTCTCCTGGAGCACAGCAGTAGCAGGGAACTAGCCGTTTAAACTTTTCTATGTATGGGGTCACCTGGGTGCAGCTGTGATTCTGTCCACAGTGGCAAGGCAGAAACAACACTGCAGATCTTATAAAATATGCTGTTAAAAGACATCATGCTCCTACATTTCAAACATTACCTTTGGGCCTAAATTCCAGTTTCTCTAACACATAGATAAGTTGCATTGTTTACTTAATACTTAAAGCCCGAATGCCTCATGTAAGTTAGAAAACAGTTCAATGACCAAAGGAAGTGGGAAAGTGGTATTCGATTTGGGAACTTACGCCCTGGAGTGAATACCCAAAACACATCAGGATTAAAAAGAAAAAAAAAAAAATCCCATTTTGCAAGGAATCCTATAATTCTCTGACATGGTACCTTACAAGTTTAAGATATGGGGTACACTATCTCTCTTGGATGTTTACAACACATATAACTTAGTGAAGCCTCAGAAGGGTCTGTAGTAAAGGAATCTGTTTAACTTAAATTTATCTAATCTTTTCACAAATTTAATTTGAAGTTGGGATTCTTTAATTTTTTTTCATGTACATAATTTATGTACATGGTACATAAATTAATGGTTTATTTAAATCATTAGTATGATGAATCTAAAATGTTTAGTTTTCTGTTTTTTAGATGAGTAAGAAATACTTTTATTAGAATATAAAAACAAAATATATGTGCATCATTACGTATAAGTATAAAGGAAATAGATATGATTTCCTCATGCATGCATAGTTCAAATGAGATATCCATGAATTTAACACTAGCTGAAGATGTTGTAGAATGTATAAGAAGAATGTAGGAGTTGTTCTTTTCACATAAAGCAACATCTAGTCTGACTAAAGATTTAATAATATTGGTAACCGCCCCAAACAACAATTGGAAAATGATATAACAGTGAATATAAACAAATGAGGGATATGTGAATATTATAACTGTACCTGTGAGAAAAGAATCTGTGTGGGCTGGAGTAGAAAAAAATGAAAATGATGAATTTTAAAGGAGGAAAATACCAGAGATATCAATCCAGGCAGGTGACTTAACAAGTGCATGGTATAGGAGAGGGTAGTAGAGGAAAAAAAAAAAAAAAAAAAGATGAAGTTTTTTAAGCCTTCATGCTGAGGAGCGATAGCAAATAATTCAAAACAACACATAGTGAAGTCAGATAAGAAATTTTGAAGAATTTTGACATATATGCACATTATTCTAACAAGCCACTAAACTTTATGAATTGTTTAGTAAATTCTATTAGTTTTAAAAGGGATATCTTTGATTATTTTTAGATATTTTTGATATATGTTAAAACCTCACTAATTCAGATAAATTTAGGAAGACTGGAGTCTGTTTAATTAGATTTATGGATTGTGAAACATTCATAAAAAATCAGTCTTGTTTCTTTTCTGTATTGATTGTAACAATAACCACACCATGAATCTTGTTAAGCTTCCTGAGACAATTACTATACTTTTGAAGAGTGATTTATAGTTAGAATTCTTTTTTCCTGAATAGTGCTTTCCTAAGGAAAAGGTGTTTCAATTGATCAATTCCTTTTAAGTGTTTTTAATTATCATGTGTACATCTTGCTTTACTGTTAATTGGCTAAGGAAATCTTTTTCTTTTTATGAGGAGTCAAAGTGATTTTCATTCTGGCTGTACTAGATGTTTTCTCTTTGCTTCTCTGGGATATCTGCTAGGTGCCTGCATCCAGCTCTGTGCCCATGGCTTTTATGGCCTGAAGCAGCAGGTCCTCTTGCTTTTCGGCTTCTGCTGGATTTAGCCAATAGGAGGTACCAAGAGGAACTCTGAAAGGTGGCAGCAGGCTGTGCTCAGCAAGGAGGTTATTCCCAGCTCTCTCAGGGCCCGCATTAACTGTGTCTCTACACTAAAGGCCACAGCTTCTCTTGGCATGTCTGTCCCCTCTCTAGGTACCAGGAGGGTTTGCCCCCTTTTTGTCTTCAGGCCTAGGAAGTAATAGCTTTCTGCTATTCCTACTTTAGGGTCCTGGGCCATCTTTTGTTGGTTGCTTATAATTATACTGCTATAAAGACTTCTTAAGTATTTACAAAATGAAACCACCTCAATGACCCTAACCAACTGTTTTCTGTTAGGATTCTGACAGATAATATAGCTTTGGCTCAAATAATTCATAAATTAATAAAAATAATAAATGGAATCCAAAATATAATATTTTGGTGAATATATGAATATATTTCAAATGAGCTTAATAAGGTATTCTGTGAAGAATTAATTTATCCAATTACTCATTAAAACATTTAAATGCCTATGAATAAGACATTGCCATGTGATAGGATGTCAAGAGTTTAAGATTCCTTATATTTATGTTAAGTATTATTAATAATAAACATGTTAACATACTTAATAGAAATTTATACTTAATATACATGTCAATATTAATATATAAATATGCTAATAATATTTATATTAACATTAATTATGTGAGGTTGGCATATTGAGGATATGTCATATGGAAACTGTCAAATTTATGTTCTTAATGGCAATATGAATATGATTAGCATATTTATATTATTAATATGCATAATATATTAATATTGTAATGTTTTTAGGCAGATATCAATTAATATTTTGCTAATTTTCATTAGCAAAAGGCACATACAGAACATCTACTATGTGCAGAGTATTGGGCTTATAGTTCCTAAAAACTTCATTTCAAATTTTTTGTCATGTCTGTAAGATAAGTGTACTAAATTCTGGTTCATAGATTTAGATCATTTTATGTTTATTATACTTCATAAAATGTGAGACTCACAATCTATGTGGTTGTATAGTGTTATTTGCAGAAAGAAATACTGATTATATAGTCTAGGATAGTATGCAAAGGGAGACAAACCTAAAGAGAAAATAATTAATAAATATTTATTAAATTATTTAATAAATAATTAATAAAAAAGATCTATGAAATTATAGATGGCTCAGGGGATTAGCTTTCCCTTGTTGAAACATTTGAGAGAAGTTTCAGTCCTTTTGCGTGGCCAGATTGTGAGTTAGATTTTAGGAATTATTTGGATGTATATTAAACTCCTTGCACACTCAATCATCATCATATTTCTTCTAATTGAAAGTGGAAAAATATAAATACTTTATTAATTTCTTATTGCAGAAATATGTGAACTAGAATCCAATGTTTTCACTTTTAATCCAAATGACATCTTTTTCTCTCTCTCACTTTGAAAACTTCTGAGGAAAAAGGTAAAAATTAAGATTAAACCAGGTATCTATTTTTTTAAATTTCCAGTAGATCTCTGACATCAGTACAAACCCTATTCGGTCTTTTATACAAAGGGTATGGATCATTGGCTTCCCTGGACATTGGTCACAGTGCCTATATTAACTGTCTGACTGTCATGTCTACTGACAGAAAGAAAAATAGCTTCATGATTAGTTTCAAATTAGGCATTAAGTTAATTTATCCCAGACGTTCAGTGTCCTGATTATTTCATTCCCAGGATTTAGCTCTATTTTGGGAGAGTACAAAAGATAATGGAGTATAGTCATAGGTTTTGCAAATATCTATTAAGGGCATAGTGAGATTTCTGTTTCCTTCATGTAACCTCAGAATTAGGAGAGACAATTGCATTGGAACAGAGTTGGTGGACATATGAACTTTAATGAATAATATATTACAGATCATCACATGTCTGCTCCATTTCAGGGCAGATTAGTGAGGGAAGAGGAAAGGACATGTGGATTCTCAGGTCAGGATTGTCAATCAGTATTTTCTCAGTTTGTTAAGAAATGGTTGACAGGTGATAGGTGGTCCATCAACACTGTCCCTCATTCATGTGTATTTTCACCGTTGAACTAAATATGGGCCCCTGTTCTTCAGGAACTCTGAACTTGAAAGGTAACAGGCCTCATTCTCCATGCAAGCAGATTTAATATTACCAACATCATGACAATAAGGGCAGCAGCAGGAAACAAATGCAATTAGCAAAGGAAGCATGGGTAAAACATTTAAACCCATAGCTTTTATGCATTAGTTCAATGATTCATTTCAAATTTAGCTTTTCAATTCATCTGTCTCCAGGTGTCCTCTCTTTCATATCTAGATCTAATTTTTTTTTCATAGAATTATGTGTTACTGGAACATCTGAGAAAATAAAATTTCACCCTCTCAAATTGTTTGCAGCTTCAAAGAGCATAATACAGTGTTATTTTTATACAGAAAGTCCTGTCTTACCTTCAAGAGCAGTCTTCAGGTTTTTAACATGTTATTACTGTTTTGGTTCTTGCATAAAACCTATTTTTTAGGGGCTTGCAATGTGTGGCCACATTAATTCTTATAATAGTATTTTGAGATCACTATCACTATTATTACTTAATGGAAAGAACATAATGCTTGTGATTTCCTTGAATATTAGTGCTCAGTAAACAACCAAACCCTATGGGGTCTGATGATCAGTTATTTATTACAACACCCACATTCTCCCATTCTATTATTCTACCAACTAGAACGCAGTAGCTATTCTTAGACAGATAGTCTAGATAACATTAGAGTTAAATAATTTCCAAGATAGTGTTTTGTATACCTACCCTGGAAGACAATAAAATACATAAAATTATTTACCTATAAATATTAATTATTTTATATAAACTACTAATACTATAGAGTTACTGTCTTCTATTCCCTTGTCTTGAAGTTCAACAAGTGATATTTTCTCTCTCCTGCCTTATTACTTTTAAAGTTTCATATATCATGGGAGTCTTCATACCTTCTCCAGAGATCACTATATTATATAATGAATATTGTCAACATTTGTATCACAATAATTGAAAAAAAAAAACTTTGTGGAATCTGTCTTA
Source organism: Neogale vison (assembly GCF_020171115.1). Taxonomy (NCBI): domain Eukaryota; kingdom Metazoa; phylum Chordata; class Mammalia; order Carnivora; family Mustelidae; genus Neogale; species Neogale vison. The sequence continues at coordinate 166,758,922 of NC_058093.1, read as the reverse complement.
TGATTTAGAAGTGATGGTATACCACAGGTATACCAAACAACCAAGTGCCTCAGTTTAACTCTAGTGTTTGTTTGTTTTGTACCATTACCTAGGTTATTTATAGATTTTGGCGTCACTCAGCATCTCCTGTTGATAACCCCAGATCAGTCAGTGTCAGCACAAACAAGGAGATTTAAAGCCTCTTACAGAAGTATAAAATTAGTTTCATTAAAAAAAATTAAAAGGTGGATCTAGTCAGTACCAATCTTGCTCTTCTTACTGCATTACTAATTTTTGAGAAAAAGAGAGAAAAAAGAGATACCTTGGGAATTTATCAAGAGCTATGAAAATTGATTAATATTTGAAACATTGTTATTTTTTAATGAACATCTTTTGGGAATTAATGGCACAGTTCCTTTTGTAAGTGTTTTTTTAAATATAGTATCTATTGGGCTATAAGAATATTATAACATGGATTACTCATATAAATCTGTTGTAAATAACTTTAGAGTAACTTTTATATTAGCCTGTTTATTTGTTAACTGTACAGTAGTCCAATCTGTATCAACCCAGCCAACATGGTAAATCATTTATGTCGATATTACCATTTCTACTATAAATTTTTGTACTTAAAATTTAGTACTATTCTTTCCTATTTACCAAGCAAATTCTTTAATGGGTATGTTAAGAAAAAACAATAGTGGGTGTTTAAATCCATATTTTCAGCTTATAATTTTATTTTGGAACATTTGAAAGAAGATAATCAGAACTAGCAAATCAGAGCATCTCTAGGCATTGTACTTTTTAAACAATACTCATGATTTCATTTGACTGCAGTCTTCTGTAGAATATGTATTATTCCTACTTCACAAATGAAGCACTTTTCCAAAGTCATTTGGAGGGTAAACAGCTTACCTGAGATAATAGAGTAAGTATTAGGGAATGATTCAAATGTGGCCTGTGTGATTCTGAAGACTGTTCTCGCTACTGTTTAATCAAAGAAGCGCAGTACTTTGATATACATTTATCTTAGCATTATTTCAGATCTGTGTCTCTATAAGACAAGACTTCTTTCTCCAGTGTTAAAAGAGAAGTAATACAGCAGGTAATGAAGGAGGAGTGATTTCAAAAGCTAAATTTGGAAACTGGGTATTCTGATTTGCTGCTTGAAACAGAGTTTAGCCCATCAACCATTAATATGACAAAACTGTACAAAAGGTGTTAAAAGACACCAATTGATTTAAACTGTGAAACTAAATTAAGATATTAGGTATTTAAATGTTTGATTCATGGATTTAGTTTCTGGTATGTCTAAGGTACTTCTTGATCATGATATGAAGCATATATTTTATATGTTGTAGTTGTCAAAGCATTTCCCAAAGGATACATGCAATGGGATGAGTGCTGGAAGGTGGCAGGGAAAAGGGAGGTAGAAGAGAATATTCCTTTTTAGGTATTTTTTACCCCTATCATTTTTCATTTCTGTAGTATTATTTTAATATTACACTCTCTATATATTAAATTTCTTCCAAAATGTGCTTAAAAGTCTGAATGCACTCTATGTCTCAAGATATTGTTTTACTAAAATGAAAAATGAATAGGAGTATTTAACAATAAAGCTTGACTTTGGATTTAATAGAGGCCATGTGCATGTTTTTGTGGGAGCCATTTAAACCAGAAGATATACCTTAAAACTGATAGATTTTTAAGAGGAGAGTGCATGCAGTTCAAAAGGAAAATGTTTTCTAAAAATATTATTATCCCATCTGGATCTATAGGGAGTAAGGTGATTTAATTTTAGTATGCATTTTAAGAGAATAAGTAATAAGACATCAATTTCTTTTTTTAGAAAGCTTACATTTTTGGTATACCACATTTGTTTCCACTTCTAAAATTTACTGGCATCTCCTTCTTGCCAAACATTTACTGATCATTAATTTTTTTTTAAGATTTTATTTATTTATTTGACAGAGAGAGATCACAAGCAGGCAAAGAGGCTGGTGGAGAGAGAGGAAGGGAAGCGGGCTCCCCGCTGAGCAGAGAGCCCAATGCGGGGCTTAAACCCAAGACCCTGGGATCATGACCTGAGCTGAAGGCGAGGCTTTAGCCCGCTGAGCCACCCAGGAGCCCTAATCATTAATTTTTTTGCATGAGAATATGATGAAGAATAAAATCCAGTCTTTAATTTGTGATTTCAAATCTGGTTGTAAGGCAGGGCACTTGCAATCAAAATAAATAAGAATTCAAGGAAGTAAATCTCAAGAACCATAACATGGACATACGCAACATGAAAGTCTCATGATTAATTATCAATGCCTACCATCAGCCCAAAAGAGAAGAGGCAGACTCAAGTCACACAGTTACCATCCATGTTATGGATCAGCAAATCTTTCCTGGTACTGAGCTCTAGGTTGGTGTTTTCTGTGAATCAGCATTTTCATTCAAGTTGGAACCCATTTACTATTCCTGTACTCTGGGGATGCTACAATGACATGATAAGAATTCATAGGATGGAGTGGTTAGAGAAATGTCTACTGGAGAAGTCAGTTTTGAGCTTGTATTTAAGAGTGATAAAACATAAATTAATAGAATAAAGGAATAGGGCATCCTGGATTAGAGAACAGATGGGAACCAAGGACCGCACTTGTGGTGTGTCACAGAATAGTGAGTGAACAAGTTAGACTGGCAGCATTACAAAATGTTGCTAGACTAGAGGATGCCTAGCTAAGGGGATGGAGTTTTACCCTGTAGCTGTATGCTCTCCTCAGAGAAAATTCTGTACTAGTGGTATATATATTTGGCAATCATTGATATGAAATAATAACCAACAAGAATAGATGACATCAGAGTAGAGTAAGAAGAGAGTACCAGCCCTTGAGGGACAGGAGAGGACCACCTTAAGGAGATGTAAGAGGAGTAACAAGGAGAATAACCAGTTGCAAAGTCTAGAAAGGGCTTCCAGAAGGAGGAAGTAGTCAACAGAGTCAAGTGATGCTCAGAGTCCCTGAAGATAAGACCTGAGAATAGTTCATTGAATTTCATTATAAAGCAAGCAGTACAATTTTGGTGGAAAAATGGACAGAGTAATTTTGGTGGACCAATGGTGGTAGAGATGGGGGCAAAGGACAGAGCCAGACTTTAGAAGGAAATGAAAAGAGGAAATAAAGGCAATTTGGTTAGGAAGGAAGGATATAGAATTTTGACCAGGAGACAGAGTTTTATTTGTTTGCTTCCTTGCTGATAAACATGAGAGAAGCTTTAGCATATATAAATGATGATGGAAATGTGCCAGCAGGGGAGGGGAGGATGTAGACATGAAGTAATGAATAACTGACAGGTCCCTGAGCAGTGGGAGGCATTGAGATCTAGTCCAAAGGTGGACACATAAATAAGAGTGGGAAGAACAAAGACATAGTGTTGTATAAACTCTTACAAGTGTGTAGATTGTGTAAAGATTTGTGACCTCCCAAATTTAGATCTCTTCCCACATATCTCTCCCCTGAGGTATAGGCCTGCATATGCAACTCTCTACCGGACATTTATACTTGACAATCACAAAAAAAAAAAAAAATATGTAAAATTCAAGATGGAAAACATTCAATTCTGATCTTCTTCCCTTTTCACATTCTTGATCTTCTTCCCTCCTCACTTCTGTTTTCACAACTCCTCATAACTAAGCGAATGGCAGTGCCGTGCACTGAGTTGCTCAAGCTATAAATCTGTTTTCATTGTATTCGACTCCTCAGTCTTCTTCACTAAAGCCTGATGGAATCAATCACTAGGTTCTGTTTTTGTTTCTTAACTACCTCTTTATTTTGTCCACACCCACCCCTTTTCATTGCTGGTAACTTAGTTCAGTCCAACATCATCTTTTTCCTTGGTTACTGCAATAACAATGATAGTCTTCCTGCCTCCAGTTTTATCAAAATCTTCCCTTCTCCAATTCATTTTCTGATTCAAGAGTCCCTTCATAGGATAGGGGATCTCAGGGTCAGTAGGGAAAATGAATATCAAGCATTTCATTGAAAATATATTTACCTTTGAATGTTTGACTGTATTTTTAAGTAGAGTGATGGCTTCCCTCTGCTCCTAAAATGGTTTACAAAGTCTTTTACAACTTTTCCATCTTTATTTCTCTTATCTTTTCTCTCAAATCTTCAGCGACCCTCTAGGGAACATGTTTTACCACATTCACCTGGCCAGCCACTGTTTGTTCTTTACTGCTGTGGATCTTGAAAATCACCTCTGGTAAAATCACCTTCTCTACATTGCTACCCCAACTAATAGTCAGGTTTTAGGTATCTCTCTCAGTATATTAGCCTTCTCCCGTCATTGTGTGTGTTTATCACTTGCAAGATACTTTCCTGTTTGTCTGTTTCCCTGGAGAATTCTATGAATTTGAGGACAGTAACTGTCACTCATTATTATATCACAGTGCCCAGTGCACTGCCTGGTATATATGTGTCCCATAAATATGTGTTTAATTAAATTGAAACTGCCAGTGGTATGGAGGATATATTTAAGAAGAAAAAGGAGTGGGGAATGAAACTGGACATAAGATTGTCAGACACTGTGATTGTATTATATCCTTCTCTGTATCTTTCATAACAAGTCTAATCAGAGGTATACCCAGAAAAAAGCAAACTTTATTAAATCAACTTACTGGTATTATTACTTACTAGGTTTTCCCCCACTGGTTCTTAAGTCTTGACTGCAATAATCAGGCATACTCCGTCTATTTGAAAAATATAGCAGTACATGAATTTTATCTCAGAATCTTATTAAGTTGATAAAATAATTAGTCGAGCATGGACTGACTCAAGAATTGAGAACTGTAGACACTTTATCGTATAGTAAACCTAAACATACTTATTTATAATGTAACATAAATGATAAACTATATGTTTCTGACATAAATTTCAAATTCCCTGACGCTTTGGAACCAAGGATAACACTTGGACAGGCATAGGTAAAGGAATACTTTTTTCCTCCTCACTTTGTCTTCCTCTGGCAAATTCTGCTTATCCTTTCCTCTGCTACTCAATGTTCATTTTCCTCATGGGTCTATGGTAGGCTCTCCCTTTCTTGATTTAGGATCATTTTCACTATTTACAGAAAATTCTTAGTCTTTGCTTATAACGGTTCTCTAAGTTCACTTTAAATACTGAATTTTAATCAATGGGGGCTTTTAAGGAGGTATCATCTCTCAATTATGTTCTGTAAATGTAGCCCTAATTACTTATTATCTTGAAAGGGTTTCTTTTTCTGCTGACATGATTTTCTAGCACTTTGGGTTTTGTTCCTGGGTCCTTGATTGCTCAGGGGAGAAAGGGTTTTATCTTACACATGTTTTTTCAGGAAGATTAATATTCTGAGAGGAGTCCTAGCTGAAAACAGTTTCCTCATGGTCAGAAATAGGGATTTCTTGCTATATTCTCTTTAGCTCCTTTAACTATCCCTTTTCTCTCCTCATTCCCCACCTAGCAAGTTGTGAATATCACTGTTTAATTTCAGTAGTGTGATGTTAATTACCCAAGAACAATCCTTCACTGATCATTTACATTTATGAATAACGTATATGGATGTATGGGAGCAACAATGCACGGATAGGCACACTCTATTTTTTAAAAATGAAATGAGCTCAGGTAATTGGAAAAAAAATTTCCTAATATAGTATGTTGGAGACAAGACAAATTTTTCAACATAATCTTTAGATAAAATCTCTCTAATAATGGCCATAAAGGATAAAGAGATTCCCACTCCCCAACCCCCTCCTGTCTTCTTGTATTTTCCATGGCTCTACATCTTAGGAAAAAAGGGCATGGCTAAGAGGCTTAACATTTCTTGATTACCTTTTATATGCAAGAGAGCTATATGTGTTAGTCATCTCATTTTTAACTTTTGCAAAAATTCTATTCTAGTATCCATATTTTATAGGGGAGACAAAAAAGAGGAGCTGAGATATTATGTAATATTCTTCAAAAGTGCATAATGATTATTTATTAAAGGTCTATTATATTTGCATGGTCAGCAAGACAAGCATAATTACTGCTTTACTGGGGAAAATAATTGAGCAGAGGGAAAAAAAAGCTGTTTACCAGATACGTATAGCAGTATGTAAAGAATTTCAAAATACAAGTTAAAAATGGAGAAAAGAAACAAAGCAAAGCAAAACAAATCCCCTAGCGTTTTGGATCCTGAAAAACTTAGAGAAAAAGTGTATTTGGAATAGCTGGGTGAGTCTAAGGCAGGAGAGGTTGTTTTGGCTACAGAACACACTGAGCTTCCTGTTGCAGGGGCGGGTAATGTGTGTGATGATAGGTAGTAAGGCTATGGGAGGGATTCCTAGGGCCTTTGTGCCAGAATATTAGTGAGCTAGAATTTGAATCCAGGTCTATCTTATTCCAAGTCCACACTCTTTCCCTATAGAACATTACACTCATATATGAAACGTTAGATATTTACGAGAGGAATTCAGCACTATAGATATTAAAGTACTCTGAATGCTTTCTGGAAACCTCTTTTCTACAAACTTAGCAACAAACCAGAGACAACATTTTGAAGTAGGAAACATGGATCTTCTGTGTCTCATTCTGCTTTTGGTGTCTCCTCAGGTTTCTTCCTTCCTCCTGTGTTTGCTTGACCAGTTCATTGTCCAGGTGTTCATTGTTCCATCTATGATCTGTATAGAAATTAGAAATGTTTTTACTCAACAGGCTATTCAACTTGCTTACTAAAACAAAACTGCATTTTTAAAAATCATCTTAAGAGATATATTCCAACTCTGCAAGGAATGTGTTAGTGGGGCAACCAGATGACATTTTTTGTGTAACCCTAAAGCAATCATTTCAAGAGTTCAGATGGAGGGGAGAGCAGTATGGCTACAGATTAAAAAAATATGAGTGTTTGTGACACAGACCTTTCAATTACCATCAAATTATACTATTTAAGAAGAGATCTTATTTGCTTCTGCTTAAGGTAGACACCTGGGCTAACAGAGAAGTCCAGAGTTTGGGGCAAAGTTGAGAAATGACTTTGGCCTCAGAGGTAGTCCCAGAGTAGAGCCTGGCATCTTATTGTTCTATACTGTATTTGTATATTTGAATGCATTTGCTTAATTTTGGAAATGGGTATGGGGAAGCTGGAAGAAGTTAGATACAGGGTCTAGATTTTTTATTAGATAATTTGTTAAATTTGACTCGGATTAGTAATTATAAGATGCTTCAGTGATTGGTTCTGTACCTCACGTCAACTGTTGGTCATATCACAACAATTAACAACCCTTCGGGAGGTCCTGGGAGCAGTGCTGATTAAATCAGTCAAATCTACATTCCGTTTTTAAATCAGTCAATCCACTCACTGTTGGGAAGGGAATGTTTGGTTGATTACTGTTTACAAAATATCTATTTTTAAGGTGTAAGGAGGATTTGAATTTTTAGTAATGGCCATTGACATTCTTTCCTGCTATATTTTCATTAAAAGATATATTTCTGGCAAAGATATATATTTTAATTATAATTTTGTGGCTGTCATTACTGGGTACAATGTATTGCAAGTTGTCTTTCCTTTGTCATGGTTTGTAGCTAGGGTCAAATTTACCTCATCACAGTTGGAAGGGGATTATAATCATTTCAACATTGCCAGCAAAATATTCATAGGTGTTACTAAGAACATGGTTATGAGATCAAAAAACTCTGGGAACTGCTGGCTTTTACAAAGATTTTTCAACTCTAAAACTTTCTAAAGCCTTTAATATGCTAATACAAGTTTTGGGTCTCTAAGAGGGAATTAGAAGATGCTGAGTTCTCCAGACCTATTTGACTTGTAAGAAATCCTTTTTAACAGATCATCTTGTCAGACCACCAGCATGGATACACTTTGGAGAGTGCAGGATTAAGCATCTGCCCGGCCAACTTCTAGTGTTTAAGGTTTACCTGCCAGAATGCTGGCTGACACCTGTACACTTCGGTTACTTGGAAGACATTAAAAAAATATTTTATTGTCCAAAATGTTTCTTCTCTCTGAGGTTACATGAGGTCTGGGTCCTTGGCATAATTGTGAAATTGACCATTTTTGCCTTTGGTATATTCTCATCATTCTTTATAAAGCTTTTCTGCATTATCATTAGGTTTCCTTGCTTTCCACAAGCTCGTCTCTTGACATCACATGTTCTGGTTCTTGTTTTAGAATATCCGGAGTCTACCCACTGATACCTTTTCCTGGTGTGTCCTTCACTGGAGGTACAACACGCAGGAGGTAGGTGCCCACCTACCCCATCATCGCAGTATGCTTCTGTGTTTCCCTGCAGTCCAGGCCAAAGATGGTGGCCAGGTGTCAAGAAACCTATTCTATGGGGCGCCTGGGTGGCTCAGTGGGTTAAGCCGCTGCTTTCGGCTCAGGTCATGATCTCAGGGTCCTGGGATCGAGGCCCGCATCGGGCTCTCTGCTCAGCAGGGAGCCTGCTTCCTCCTCTCTCTCTGTCTGCCTCTCTGCCTGCTTGTAATCTCTCTCTGTCAAATAAATAAATAAAATCTTTAAAAAAAAAAAAAAAGAAAGAAACCTATTCTATGGTCATGTGTTTATGACTGATAATTAGCTTAAAGGTATGCATTGACAGAGAGGAGCCAATGACATCTGTGTTTATATTGCAGTAAGAACAAATGGGTCTTTAGGCTGGGATTTCAGCCTGAAATCTGAAGGGTGGGAGATATTTTTGGTCAATGAGAGCTTGAGATCCCTCAATTAATATCACAAAAATTCATGGTCTGAAGAATAACAGAACTCTATTTTATAATGTTTAATTTTATTAGTTTAGAGCACACTAGGACTATAATTTAAAAACTTTCAAAATCCAAGTTTCATCGAGTAGTGAAGTAGCTATGAGCATCTAATTGTAAAGAAATGACCCAGAAAACAAATGAGTTTCTAAGGAATACAAAATGCATAATAAAATATGATATCCTGCTAAAAATATTTAATTTCAGAAAACATCTTAAATGTTAGGATCAAATATAAATTGGAAAGTTTACTTGTATTCATATTGCATATACCCGTGTCAAACAGAAGCAGCGTGAGTATGCAAATATTTTATGCTAAGACATCCATTAAGCTATAAACCAATACCTCAAGATGATTTTTGAGTTGGCCTCAGAGTTCTAATTTTACTGTCTAGCTAGCAAGAGATACCAAACAAAATTACATCCTGGATGTTCTTTCACTTAATGATGACATGAAATGTAATAACAGACTCAGTAATGCCAGAATATTTAGTGTCTAACAATATTACCATTTTATCACCCTGGCCTTAAACATCCATCTAGGCAAACATATAGGGAGATGGTTATAAATCCTTTTAAAATAATGCCCTAAATTTCTCACACTGGAAATAATTTTATGTTTTGATAGGTTGCTTTGCTTTCTTTTGTTTTCAAAGGGCAATTATATTCAAAGAAAAAAGTCAATAATACAAAAAGTCTCTTTTATTCCATGTATATTGTACTTGCTGCCAAGAAACAAATTCAGTAAAGATAGAAATATAAGAAACAGCCCTGTATTTATATTGCATATACATAAAGTTATATAATAAGTAATAAGCTAACACACACTCGCACACATACACACGTAGTTTACTCATTTTGAAATTTCAAGAACTTTAGTAGCATAGGAGGTGTTTTGAGTAATACCCACTGTTTCCCAAAACTGCAATGAATTAATTTTTTTTTCACCACACCCAGTGCTCCATGCAAGCCGTGCCCTCTATAATACCCACCACCTGGTACCCCAACCTCCCACCCCCCCCGCCACTTCAAACCCCTCAGATTGTTTTTCAGAGTCCATAGTCTCTCATGGTTCATCTCCCCTTCCAATTTACCCAAAAGCACATACCCTCCCCAATGTCCATAACCCTACCCCCCTTCTCCCAACCCCCCTCCCCCCAACATGCAATGAATTAATTTTACTCAATATTTTAACTTTAGAAGAACATGCTACTGATATGTGAGCATTTTAAAGCATTATTCGGATGATAGCAAAATGCCATGCTTTTAGAATAAATTTCTTTTGTAGGCTCCTCCCATAGAACTTTAAGGAATATCAACATAATTTTGGTTGTGACAATGTTTTGTAAGTTTCTGACTTAAATCTGGGGGAAAAAAATAAAGCCCTGCACAGAGATGTCTTTCTTACTTGAAAAACATTCATCTTCATCTCTAGTGCCGAGCATGCTTCCTGGCACACAGGGTTGGTTTCCTTAAAGTTGATGTGGTAGCAGTTCTTGCGGAGAGAAGCATGAACTGGAAGGTCATCTGAAATATTCTGATGCAAACAGGTGTCATTTCAAAGGACGGCATTCACCTTCACACTTTGAACGCATCCTTCCTGCATCTAACACATCACAGATAACTAGCATGAACTTCAGACAGTCACTAAAACAGATTTTTCTTTATGCTCCTTCCTTGAGAACAGGATAACCAAATAGTTCCCTATCTGCTATGCTTTATCTTTCTGATTTGTTTTTTTCCCAATTGGTCACTAAAATGTCGGTATGAAGAATAGATAAAATCTTCCATGCATACATTGCTTTACGTTTTACGTAATACTTTCGTACTTATTATTTCATTTAGTCTTACCACTAAGAGGATGAGGCAGGTGTTGGTGTCTTGAGAGATCCAAAAATGACACTGGCAGAGGCTGTTCATTGTCCCCCTTCTTCTATACAAATAGAATTACTGTTATTTTGGTATGTGGGTGTCCAGTTAGTGGCTATATTTTCCAGATTTCCTTACAGCTAAATGTAGTTACAGGACTAAGTTCTTGCCAATGGAAAGACACGATGGCTCCAACTCTTTAATTTTACCTTCATAAATAAAGGATGCCTTCTTCTCTTTCTCTTTACTCTTTTTGGGTAGCTAGAATGTGAAATTGTCATCTTAGAAGATGTAGGTAGGGTCAGCTCCTAAGGATACCAGTGCAAGAGGATGGAAGTATGCTTAGCCACATGTGACCTCATGGGAGCATCTCATCAGCTCAGGTTTTATGTGTGAGAGAAATAGACTGTCATATTTCAGACATTATCATTTTAGGTCTCATTTACAGAAACTAAGCCCATGTCCTTACTGAAATGATTACTGAACAGAAGAGGCATTTTTAATTTATCAATTATTTGTTATGATGCCTTATAGGTAGAGGCTCCTCTTTCTACAGTGGTTAATATCCTGGAATCTGGGAGCTCGCGGTAGCTGCATTGAATGGACTGAAAGGGTATTTTAAAAACTTTTCATACTAATTGAGATAAATATTTATTTTCATATCTCTTCATAGGAAGGGAAATAGGGAGGGGTCCTACTGAAATGTCCCTACTCCTTAGGCTCTCCAAAAATTACATTTTTGGCTTTTCCTTCACATTTATTGTTATACTTCTCTCAGAATCCAATATTTAGGGAAAAAAGTGTGCTCCTGCTGGCACTCATTTTGTCTTATTCTCTTATGTTTACAGTGACTACTGTCTGGTTTGAAAAGTAGTAGTGAGAATTTATTGGACTTTTCCCTCTCAGCACAGAACAAGGAGTAATCAAACATGACTATTTGGGCAGGATTATTGTGATATGAGTATCCAACCTCACACTGCCAACAATTTGCTGGAAGATTTAACTTGGCAAATAAAAATTGAATTTTTGTGGGCTCATAACAGTCACATATTGGACAATCTTTTTAATAATCTTAAAGTCAGGAAGTTTCTTAGTTCAATAGTTTTTCTGGAAACAAAGGCAATATTTTTACTAATTTAAATATTTAAACCAAGTACGAATGGGTTTGACAGCTTGATATTTCTTTTGCTTTGTAAAGTTAAATTCTGTTTAAGGTTTATTTAGACTTGTGCTACTCCTTGACAATAGACTCAGTCTTGAGGACACGTTTTTATTTTGGTTCATTAAGATAGTATTCTTTCTTTAATTGTAAATATAGGATTTTAATAAATAAATAAAAGAGTAGATACACATGTTTTGGATGCCTATTTTTTCTTATATCTACAGGTATTAGCATGGTGATAAAATATAGAACTTTCCAGGAGAAAACAGACAAAGTCTGAAAAAAAGGTTCACAGTTGGTATTATATCTCAAATTAAAAGAATTAATTTCATAGTGAACATTATTTTAAACATACCTGACCTTCCAGCTACACTCTGATTCAATAGAAGAATCTGCTAATTTTTCATTATTCTTCAGTGATTTGTAATTTCCTGTGAGTTGTGTTCCTTAGGAGGTAAATAAAGGCTTTGTTTTTCAGAATAATTACAGGACCACATCCTCCTTCCCCTTTTTTATCTGTTACAGTATTTAGTCTTACAAATTTCTCTTTGCTATGACTGATCAGTAATCTGTGACATTTAGAACAGACAGAGAAAATTCCAAATCACTCACTTTTTACTTTATTGGAACATAGCACAACCTAAGCAAGTGTGCAGACAGAAAATACATAGGCTTTAAGAATAAAAATCCCTCTTTTGATTTTAATAAACTCTTAATAATTTTGTTGTGATTATTTAAGATGATATAATTCATACATTTTAAAAAAAAAGATTTCATTTATTTATTTGACAGAGACAGACAGTAAGAGGGGGAACACAAGCAGGGGGAGTGGGAGAGGGAGAAGTAGATTTCCTGCCAAGCAGGGAACCTGATGCAGGGCTTGATGCCAGGACCCTGGGATCATGACCTGAACCGGAGGCAGACACTTAACAGCTGAGCCATGCAGGCGCCCCGAATTCATACATTTTAAAGCAGTTTAAGGAGGGGTGCTTGGGTTGCTCAGTTGGTTAAGCATCTGCCTTCAGCTCAGGTCATGAGCCCAGGGTCCTGGGATGGAGCCCAGCTTCAGGCTCCCTGCTCATCAGGGAGTTTTCTTCTCCTTCTGCTCCTCCCCTCACTCGTGTTCTCTCTCTTTCTCTCTGTCTCTCTATCAAGTAAATAAAATCTTTTTAAAAAAAGCAGTTTAGTGAGGTATTCTGATACTGCAACAGAAAAATGTAGGTATCTAAATATGAAACAGGTTTCTTAAAGGGTTTTTTCTGGTTTCAAAGTTCCATTTTTTTTGCTAGTCATTTTATTCTCTTTTCTCCCTGTAGGTATTAGTCTCATACCTTCTATTACTAATCTAATTCCCAAAATACTTTTTAAATTTAATAGCTTTATTGAGGTGTAATTGATACACAAAGAACTGCATATATTTAGTGGGTACAATTTGATAAGTTTGGACATAAGCAAACACCTGTAGTACCATCGCCACAATTAAACAATACTTCCCAAACTTTCCTGTGTCTCCTTTTTTGGGTCATGTGTGTCTGTTAGGAGGATTTAACAAGGGACCTACCCTCTTAACATATTTTAAGATGCACAATACCGTACTGTTAACTGTAGGGAATATGTTGTACAGCAGGTTTCTAGACCTTTTCATCTTGTATAATTGAAAGTTTATACCTATTGAACAACAAGTTCCCGTTTGTCCTACCTCCCAGCCTCAGCAAACAACATTCCATTCTCTGTTACTATTAATTTAACTATTTTAGGTACCTCACAGACATGGAGTCATGCAGGATTTGGTCTTTTGTGATTGGCCTCTTTCAGTTAGCATAATATCCTCCAGGTCCACCTAAGCTGTCACAAATGGGAGAATTTTCTTCTTTTCTAAGGCCAAATAATATTCTATGGTGTATGTACATTTTGCATTTCCTTCATCTCATTCATCCATCAGACACTCGGATTGTTTCCATATCTTGGTTTTTATGAATAATGCTGCATTTTATTCTTCAGAGGAAGTGTTCTGTGTACTTGTCCTTGACTAAAACACAGATTCGGAGCTCTCCTTACTACACAAAATGTGATTCAGGGACCAGCAGATTAACTATCACCTGGGAACTTGTTAGAAAAGCAAAATCTCAACCCCATTACAGATTCCCAAGTGACTGGTGTTCGACTTCAAAATTTGAGAAGAATTGCTCTGAAACACAAGCCATCACACTTTTATGTGAGTGGGTACATGAGTGTGTTTTTAAGTGGGGATATTATATTTGTTGACAGAAGCGTCACTTATCTTCGTTTTTGTTTTATGATAACTAACTTCCATTTATAATCAATAAGATTCCATGTGGGTTGACATATATAATTAATCCAGTGCTTTTCTTACTCCTGAATTGAAGTTAGAACTCCCCAGTACGCCTTCCTCGGCTGTTAACCACATGTGATGGGGATTTCTGATTCCTCATAACCATGTGTCCTTTGAGAAACAAACAAACAAAAATAATCCCAGTTATACTGTTGTTGGAGACATGGCAGGGTGCTAATACATTGTGGCAAAGCATACCTTATGTTTGGGAAAAAAAAATTTTTTTTACATTAGGTTAAATTCCTTGTCTTTGTTCTCTTCTAGGCTTTAAATCAGCAAGCCTTTTCTAGTTAAGCTATATCTTCTTTTAGGGCAGCAAAATGGGCATAGCCAGGGAACAGAACAGCACTAGGCAAGACTTTCTGAGCTCTGTGTTTGTGCAGGTTCTATCATGGAGTTTCAATAATGCCCAGTCTTTCCCTTTTAGACAGATGGTGACAAGTGCCATGTTAATTTGATGGTGTGAGTAAGTAAAGTCTCAGCAAATGTTAACTATAATGTTTATTTCTTCCTGCTTTGCAAAATTATTAAATGATGAATAAAAAAAGCTCTCTTGTTTGAATCCATCAAAACTGCTCACAGAATTTCAGAACACATGCAAAAAAATGTTTTTCAAGTGCTGTTATTTCCTGAACAGGAATGATATTGTTCCTAAATAAATTTCAAATACGTTCTAAGCAAATTAATACATATATTTGAGGGGTGACTTGGTGGCTCACTTGGTTAAGCATCTTACTCTGGATTTCAGCTTGGGTCATATTCTTTGGGTCGTGAGATCAAGCACTGAGTTGGTCTCCGTGCTGAGTGTGGAGCCTGCTTAAGAGTCTCTCTCTCCCTGTGCCCCCTTCCCTTACCCTGCTGCTTTCATTCTCTCTCTCTCAAAGAAAATCCTTAAAAAAAATACATACATTTCATAATGCAGTCAAATAGAGAAGAAAAATCTGTTCATGGTGACATGCCATTGCCTTCTTCCTTTCCTTCCAAACCCTAAGTGCCGTTGTCAAAAGGCAAACTCTTTTACTGTATGTTATTTTGTTTTTGTTTCCTCTATAACTCTAGATAACATACTTCTTTGTCTATTTCTTGAATGCAATTTAGAGAATATTTATTGACTCTGTGTTATGAAAGATGGGTATTTTTCCCACTCTCTCCATCTCCCCTCTACTCCCAAATCGTAATATTGACTATTATTTTTAGTCCCATTTGGTCAATTTAAATCCTATACATATGTATCTGTGAATGGTCAATATTTGATGGTATCTCTTAAGTCTCCACTTGTTACCTGAAAATATTGTGTCTCAATCTTTTCCTCCATCTTTCTTGTTTCCTCTCTCTCCCATCCTTCTACCCTCTTCTGTCAGTTAGCTTTTTTTTTTTTTTGGTCAAGGTCATTAATATTTACATTATAAAGTGTACCAAACCATAGGCAATTTCAGAGTTTAAATTCTTGTGATCAGCATATAATGACCATAAAAATATTGCTGGGTGTGGATTGAGGTGATTGCTAAGATGGACATTCTCTTCTCCCTAAATGTAGAGCCGTTTGAAGGAAAATGTTCTCACTAATGGTATCAAATAGAGACTCGTTTCTTATATTGTACCAATTGCTTAAAATCATGCTACATTTTAGTTAACTTCATAACTGCACTGTTAATTTTGTTCTTGCATTTACTCTTGCTTCTCCTTGCATTTCTGCTAGTCTTACATTGTTTACATTTATCACAAGCTCAATATTTTTAGATTCCTTCTTATGTACTTTATTCTTTCAAGTGGGTTTCTTGAACCAAACATGACTCTTGTAGAGTATATCCAACCCTCTGTTCTCCACTTTGATTCTCATATCTTAGCTACTATCTTGGAACTTTCCTTAGTTTCTTGGGTGAATACCCTGTTTTTTCTCTCTCTCTCCTACTTTATTCCCTTATTTGTTGTAGTAGAATCTCAAGTAGTTCTCTAAAATAGTGTATATAAAATACACACTTTTTGAACATATCAGATAATTTTATTATTTTTTTTAAGATTTTTATTTATTTGACAGACAGAGATCACAAGTAGGTAGAGAGGCAGGCAGAGAGAGGGGGAGAAGCAGGCTCCCCACTGAGCAGAAAGCCCCATGTGGGGCTCGATCCCAGGACCCTAGGATCATGACCTGAGCTGAAGGCAGAGGCTTTAACCCACTGAGCCACCCAGGCACCCCAATTTTATTATGTTTTTATAGATAAGGGGTGTCTGGACTTGTGATAGAATTCTAGATTGAGAAAAAGTTTCCCCTAAAACTTTGAGAGCATTATTTATAATTTGAGAGCATGTTTTCCAACCACTGGTGTTGCTACTACAAAGATAGATGCTACTCAGTTGGCTTGTTTGATTCCCCTATGGAAGATTTCAGGATTTTCTTTTTCTCCTTGATGATGTGACATGTATAGATATAGATCTGTTATTTTCTTTGCACTTTGTATTCAGTAAGTTTTTCATTCTGAAGTCTTGTGTTCTTTAGTTCTCATGGAATTTTGATATTTTCTTTCCCTCCATTCAGTCTCTTATTCTCTCTGAAATTCCTGTTAGGGTAATATTGGACCTCTTGGATTGATCTTCTCTAAGTTCTTTACCCATGTGTGATAGGCAGAATTCTAAGATAAACCACAATTCCAGCCACTTTGTATAAAATGTCTTAGATAATTCTTCCCCTTTGAGTGTGGGTAGGACCTATGAATAGATGAGATAATCATTTCCTTGATTAAGTTTCCTAACTTGGCAGAGGGCTAGGATAGTCATCTTTATTATTACATTTACATTATATAGGAATTATTCTTACCAGACTGGGAAGAGATTCTGGTTTTGAAGATGTGAGCTGCCTTGTTCTGAGAGGGCCATATGGGTAGAACCTGAGCAAGGCCTCCAGTGTGATAGTGATCCTCATCCAATAGACAGTAAAATAATTGAGATCTCAGTCCTACAACTACAAGGAAGCTATTTTGCCAACAACCTGAATGAGATTGGAAGCTCTGAAGTTCAAAGGGAATCCCATGTGTGTGGGGCACACTGTTGATGGACTCACTCTGCTTGTGGAGTGAGGGTGCTGTGAGCCAACTCTCTTGCTATTGATACTAATGTTGGTTGAATGGGAAGGGCTTTACTCTGGAACATCTATGTTCACACCAGATTTTCCCAAACTGTTCAATTTTGTTAGAGATTATCTTTGGTGTTTATGGCCTGGACTTAAGGGACTGATGCTTGTGCTTTGGATGACATTGGGCAGAAGCTGGAGGTTGATGAGGGTGACTACTTGTGCTATTGTGCCATATACAAATTTCCATCTTCCCTTGGTCTTCCCTTCTTTCCTTGATTTCAGCTCATTGTACAACAAAATCAATTGGTTTGTTTTTGCAAAGTTTCTCTTGCTTTTTAATATTTTATTTTTTCCCCATTCAGTTCATAGTCTACTTTCATTTTCCTACCCTCATTTTTCATAGATACTCCCTCTAATATGTATATATAAATTCTTATAAAATATTATTTTTGTGGGTATATTAATTTACCTTATTGTATTGTGCTATAGATCTTGGTTTTTTTCTTTTCACTCAGTACTTTGTTTTCTACATCTTATCATGTTGCTGTATGTATATCAATTTCTTCATCCAAAAATCCAATACAGAAGTTAGGCCAGGAGGTGTAGACAGAGAAGGGTTCCTGAGAAAAGAGATACTGCCTGAAACTGAGGTCATGTAGTTTAAATACAGCCAAGAGGAAGAGGAAGACTAAATCCTAAATATCTAGCTTGAGCTTTGGATCTTTCCTTGGCTTAGAGAGATCTGCAACTAGAATGTCCAGTTATTTGAACAAATATTTCTCCCTTTGTTTAAGATAGTTTAGGTTGGATTTCTGTCCTGAACACTTGAAGAATCCTGGAAATATGTGTTTCAAGCGCTATATGTTACAAACATAAAGGAACCCAAATGCATTACTGAATTTAAGGTGACATATCCCATATTGTTGTTTTACCTTTGCTGCTAAGTAAGGATGATGATCTCACTTTTCTTAGCTTTTATGTATGGTTTATATTGTACTTGGAAAGCATTAATCTATTCTTCAATAATTTAAAATTATTTTAAGACGTATTGCCAAATATGTATGCACATGTTTATATTATACAATCCTATCAAAAGAATAGAAGGGCCTTTCATTTGTGGTTGTCTTAATCATGGCAAAAATTAACATTTTTCTACTATAGGCATTTAACATAATGCTTTTTGTCAAAGTCTAATGACTAAAAACAATGACCAGGTAATAATCTTTAAATTCACTCTTTGATTTTATTTGTGCATATATTTCCTCCTGTAATCTTTAGGAAGGAGAAGCTAGTGTTGCTTTAGTAAATGTCATTCTTTCCATCAAGTCAGCACTGAATTCATTTTTTGTACAGGGTATCCTATACAATTGGAAGTTTTGTCTTTCAGTAGGAAGAGAAGAGGGATGTTGGTCACCTGAGATCCCTGAAATTTTTCACTATATTTTGAATGTCAGCTTTATTTCTTTTTACATTTATCAATTTTGAATTAATATTGTTCTATTTTTCCTATGTTTCTTAGCACCCCATCACATTGTATCCTAACATATCTACACATTCATAACTGTGGGTATATCCCTTTATAGAGATTTTTGCTCAGTCATTTAGGGATGGGATTACCCATATATATTGCTACTTATTTCTAATATAGACTTAAGTTTTCTAAAAGAATTTCAGAATTTGTCTATATACAATATGATATGACAATAATGATGATAACGATAATAATAATTACTTATTACTTATAAGTAATAATAATTACTTATATTAATATAATTAATATAATTATAGTTCATCCTTTGCTCAATAACAACTGGATTTTAGATACATTGTCCTTTCATATTATCGTACTATTGATTTTAATTTACATGCTTAATCATATAAATATATGATATTCTAGAATGAAGTGTTTTCTTAGATATCTAAAGCATAGATATCTAAAGCATAAATTGACCACTGAGGTGGCTGTAAGGATCTGCAAGTCCTATTACATATTCCTTTTGGCAATTTCCTTTCATCCTTTGACTTTCTATTTTCTTTTTTCCCTTTTGTCCTTAAGATTCACTATAGAAGAACTTGATCCTCTATTGACTATCATGGTAGGTGTCAGAAACTGACCAAAATAATATCATAGCTTTCTTTGTAATAATAAAAAGGTAATAAAAATGTAATAAAAATAAACAAAGCTTTATGTTATTCTTTTTCTCATGTAACCCAATTATATTTGGGAAGCTGTAGATGAAAATCATGCTGACTTTTAAAATTTTCAGTGCTAAATGCTAAGCACTATATCAAAATGAGATAGTATATTTTGTGTTCTTCCCTAAAAAGGGTATATACTATCTTTTAATTAATGTTACTGTTTTTCTAGTTAGATATAGCATTTACTTACTATTATTGGGTTTCTTTTTTCATCCTTAAGGAAAGTTATGCTTGAGAAAGAATCAAAATGAGAATGATGACATAATGGATGGCAACAGGCTGAGAGCATCTTGCATCAAATGAGGGTCTTCTAGTGACTCTTTTAACCCTTACTCTTTTGGCATAAAATCCTTCTTTGTCAGTATAATATGTAGCTTTTCAGTAGGGGAAGGAAACAGTACTACTGCTACGTGGTTCTCTGATGGCAGCACTGAGACCCTTGGACACCATTTTATAAGTTCATGATTTAAAAAAAAAATGTATCTTATTATTTATTTATTTCGAAAGAGAGTGTGCATGTGAGTGGGTGTTGCAGGGGGAGGGGGAGAGAGAACCTCAAACAGACTCTGGGCTGAGCATGGAGCCCTATATGGGGCCCAGTCCCACAAACCTGAGATCACGACCTGAACCAAAATTAAGAGTTGGATGCTTAACTGACTGAGCCACCCAGATGTTCATGATTTTGTTTGTTTGTTTTTAACCTATTACTTTTCTTGCCTGAAAAATACCCATTCCTTTGTTTCACCTACTTAAACCTGTAGTCATAGTTAAGGCCTTGTTAATGTGCATCTTTCCTATAAAGTCATGTCGTATCTTTGAAGTATATAATGGTCTCACTTTCATCGAATCCTCACAGTCAAGAATCACCTAGATTAGTACTAAATTTTCCTGAATTATTCATGAATTGTTAATTCAGTTAATTCAGAAGTTGCAGAATATGGTGAATATGGAAGCTGTTCTTCACTTCCGCTAGCACTAGCAGAGAGCACTAAACGCATAGCTGGTTCTTACTGTATACTGATTTGTTATACTTTAAATAATTTTTATAAATACATCACACTATGAGGGAGATAAATATCTGTCAGTTTCCCCTGTTTCACTGAATAGAAAATTTTGGGTTCTGAGAATACGTTAGTGTTTCATGATCTTTGGAAATATTTGGGCCAACAGAAGATACTCTAAGTTTTAGTTCATTTTGTTAGCTGAATTTTATAAGTGATTTATAAAATCAGTAATCTTATTTTCTAGAAATAAAAATTGCAGTGCTATGCTAGTACAACATAAAAATATCCAGTCAACTAATTTTAGTCAAACACCAATTACAGTTCTTCTGCTTCTTATTTCTTTGTAGATAATAAAGTTATGGAACTGTTTCATTTAACTTTCAGTTTTAATGTGTTTTTCTAGGTGAGAACCCGCTGTTACGTCACCTGCCATACTTCATGCATAATTATTACTCATTGTGAAATTTAGTTTTTCTTGCTTAGAAAGAAGTTTGAAAAAGCTATACCTGGTAGCCAAATTTCAACAACTTCTATTAGTCATTTAAATTAACTTAGAATATATTTCTTACTATTGAAATAGGCTTTAACCATTTCTCTCTGTAGTTTAGAGTTAGTGTTTTATTACAATATCATTTGGAAGAATACATTTTTGTTTCCAGTGAAGACTGTTGGAAAGTGTGCTTGTCCTTGCCATCTGCTAACTCTAACAGTCAGGGCAGTGGAATGGAAATGGCAGTAGAGTGTTGAAATTGGACAGATCTGCATGTAAATCCCAGTGCACAGCCAACAGAGGTTAACACTTGGCCTCTGGATCAGCCTGTTTGATTCTTAAACTTTTGTTTGTTTTGGCCTCTGGTACTGTGGACATGTAGGCTCATCCTACTGGCTGTCTCTTCAGGTGTTTACCTTTCTGGCCATCTATTCCTTGCTATGGCTTCCGACTTAGTGCAGCCCTCATTTTTGCTCATGATGCTTTTCATGGAGCTTGAATTAAATGTGTTAAGTCTTCGTCCTTGACTCTTCGGTTCATAATCAGACTGAAAAAAAATGTTGGTGTGGAAAGGTTAGCAATGTGCTAAGAAAATTAAATTAAAGTATTTATATTAAAGTATTAAAGTATTTATATTATATAGACAGTTCAGGCAGAAAAGAACATGATCCAGACTAAATTTTCATGCTCTGGAAGTATTTTATTTCCTTGCACATTCTTAAAAAGTTAATTTCAGATCACAGTTGTGCTTCCAAGCCTAATTTGAAATGTTTGAAGTTATATCCATAATAGCTGGCAGACTAATGTATAAATAAAATTGGTATGACCTCACAAATTTGCTATTCTTAACCAATATAATAGATATTGCATTTATGAGGCTTAATCAAAAAAGTAGCTAGATAGATTGGATATAAAAATGAAGTAACAGCATCTAAGGAAATCTCTCAAATCAGTTAATGCATGCATCCCATTAAGATCTCTCTTCTGTTTAGAATGTTGAGAGCAAGGACAAGCATTGGATGCATTGCAATTAATTCACTAAAGACAAGCAAATAAAGCTGATGTATCCCTAGGGCCTGCTAGTTAGAGCATACCTACAGGAAACTACCTGACATGGCTTTTCTGAACTTCTCTATACATACACAGGGTTTACATTCACAAGAAGGCAAAGAAAGCCTTATAATACACAAAATTACATAAAAGATAAAACTTCAGAAAATTATATCGAGGACAACATAGTATTTTTTAGCAGCTTAATACTCTTAGAAGGAGGAGAGAGAAGGTGATTGAAGACAGTACCCCTGACAGTTATTTTTATTTAGTTTATCCCGGTCTCATGCACAGTCTTTGGACAAAATTCATTTTGACATGTTTAAGAGCACTAGGATATAAAATACTGACTATAGCATTTATTGGTTGGACAAGTCAACAAACTATGGCACTTTTCACTGTTCCTCATTGCCTAAGTAAATTGTAGTACGGTTGATAAAATAATAACTCAGTATAAGGATATTTCTCTGAAGGATAGATCATCCCAAGTCGAACATCTCTGTCACCATGCATTTTTATTGCAGTTTTAAAAAAGAGGAGTATGGGGAACCAGGGTGGCTCAGTTGATTAAGCTTCCAACTCTTGATTTCAGCTCAGGTCATGATCTCAGGATAGTGAGTTTGAGCCCTGTGTTGGGCTCCCCACTGGGCATGGAGCCTGCTTAAGATTCTCTTTCTCCCTCTCCCTCTGCTCCTCCTTTCTTGCTCTCTCTCTCCTCCTCTTTCTAAATAAATTAATTAATGAGTGAATAAAATAAAATATAAAAAATAAATTTTGTATATATATATATATATATGCATACATATATGTACACACATATGTCCTTTCGGGACAACTATTTTTTTTCTTTTTAAAATATTTTATTTATTTATTTGTTTATTTTGAGAGAGAGAGAGAGAGAGAGAGGATGAGAGAGCAGGTAGGCAGCGGGAGGCCCAGAGTGGGAGGGGGAAGAAATAGGAAAGAATCCCAAGTAGGCTCCACACTGAGCTTGATCTCAGGACCCTGAAACCAAGAGTCTGACGCTTAACCCACTGAGCCACCAGGTGCCCTAGGACAACTATTTTTCAATGTGCTATTTGAGGACAGCTGTTTCTTGATCACTTTATTAAGGTATGATTGACATATAAAAAGTTGTACACATTTAATATATAAAATTTGATAAGTTTGGAGACAAGTATTCTTCTGTGAAACCATCATGAGTCTATGCTATAAACATATCTATAAGCTGTAGAAGTTTATTCCTCTCCTCTTCTATTATTTTTATTATTATTATCATTGTCATTTTTTTGTGTGTGAAAAGACCACAACATAAGATCTATTCTTTTTGAATATATTATTGTTGGTGTATAAAAATTTAACTTAATTTATAAAAATTTAACTAAATTGATTTCATATCCTGCAACTTAACTGAATTTTTTCATTCTAAGAGATTTTGTGTGTGTGTGTATACATTCTTTAGGATTTTCTTCATACAGATCTTCCTCAATTTATGATGGGAATATGACCTTATAAACCAATTATAAGTTGAAAATGCATTTACTACAAGTAACCTACTGAACATCATAGCTTATCCTAGCCTACCTTAAATGTGCCGAGAACACTCATAATAGCCTACAGTTGGGCAAAATCATCTAACACAAGCTTATTTTATTTTATTTAAGATTTTATTTATTTATTTGACAGAGAGAGAAATGACAAGTAGGCAGAAAGGCAGGCAGAGAGAGGGAAGCAAGGCCGCTGCCGAGCAAAGAGCCTGATGTGGGGCGCGATCCCAGGAGCCAGAGATCATGACCTGAACTGAAGACAGAGGCTTAACCCACTGAGCGACCCAGGCGCCCCTGCAAGCCTATTTTATAATAAAGTATAGAATATATTATGTCCTTTATTGAATACTATACTGAAAGTGAAAAACAGAATGGTTGTATGGGTACAGAATGGTAGTAAAGTGTTATCAGTTATAGTCCCTTGTGATCATGTGGCTGACTGAGGGCTGCAGCTTTGCTGTTATTGACCAGCATCATGAAAGGATTGTAAGCATATTTCTAGCCCAGGAAAAGCTCAAAACTTAAAATTTGAGTTATGGTTGAAGTGTGGTTTCTACTGAAGGCATATTGCTTTCATACCATTGTGAAGTTGAAAAATCCTAAGTCTAACCATTGTAAGTTGGGGACCAACTGTATAAGATCATGTTATCTGTAAATAGATAATTTTACTTCTTCCTTTCTGATTTGGATACCTTTTATTTCTTTTTCTTGACTAATTGCTCTGGGTAGGATTCCCAGTAGTATCTGAATAGAAAAGGCAAGAGTGGTTATCCTTGCCTTGCTCTGGATCTTAGAGGAAAAGCTTTCAGTTTTCCACCATTGAGTGTAATGCTGGCTGTTGGCTTTTCATAAAAGGCTTTTATTTTTTTATGGTACATTCATTCTAGAGCAAATTTGTTGGGAGATTTTATCATGAAAGGGTGGAAAACAACAGAAAAAAATTAAAATAAAACTAAGTTGGTTCTTAAAAATGGTAAATAAAAGCAATGAGCCCTTTACTAGACTAATCATGGAAAAAAAAGAAAACTCCAATAAAATCAGGAATTAAAGAGAAGACATTAAAACCAATTCCAAAATAGATCAAGGAGACTATTGTGGACAATTATATAACAATGTAAATAAAACCATATATGCTTGCCCTTACCAGTGTGTTTATATTTTTATGCCCTTGTGTAAGCTTCTACTCTTAGATATGGCAAGACCTATAACTTGGTTCAGTATAATATGGTATGTAAAGGTAACTAGACAAATGTTATTACATGTACACTATCACCATAAATAAGATTATAATGTTTGTCTTATTAGGAAACTCTCTCTCCTTGCTGGCTTTGAAGATGCCTGCTGCCTTGTCATGTGCAGTTATAGGGAGAGGGTAATACAGTTCAGAATTTATGGCAGCCTCTGGCTGACAGTCATCAAGAAACTGAGACCCTTAGTCTTACAGACTTAAAATAATTGAATTATGCCTATAGTGATATGAGCTTGGAATCAGTCCTTTCCCAGTGGAGCTTATCATGCAAACTCAGCCTTTACTGAACCTTAATGACAGACTTGCAGAGAATCCAGCTCAGCTATCCCTGGACACCCAGTTCATAGAAAGTGTGAGGTGCAAAATGTGTATTATTTGAAACTGATGAATTTGGGATTGTAATGTTCCATAGTAATAGAAAACAAATCCAGTTTTTGATATCTGAAAATGGATATATTAGTTTGCTGGGCCTGAAGAAATGAGGTACAGCAAACTGAGTGGCTGAAATAATAGAAATCTGTCATCTCATAGTTCTGGAAGTAAGAAGTCCAAGATCAAGGTGTTGGCAGGGTGGTTTCACCTGAGACCTGTGAATGGCAATTTGTTCCTAGCCTCTTTCCTCACTTCTGTTGGTTTTCTGGCCATACTTGGCATTCCTTGGCTCATCTTCACATGGTGTTCTCCTTGTGTGTATGTCTGTCTCTATGTCCAAATTTTCTTTTTTTTTAAAGGGACAGTCATGAGGTACTTGGGAGATTATATTGGTTAAGCATCCAATTCTTGATTTTGGTTCAGGTCACAATCTCAAAATTGTGAGATAGAGCCCCATGTCGGGCTTTGTATTCAGTGTGGAGTCTGCTTGGGATTCTCTTTCTCACTTTCCCTGTGCTCCTCCTTCTCTTTCTCCTTCTTGATAAATAAATAAATAAATAAAAGCAGGAAAAAAATAGGGGCACAATAATATTAGATTATGGTCCTTCCAAATGACCTCATCTTCACTTGATCATATGTAAACATCTTCTTTCTAAATAAGGTCACGTTCAGGAATTGGTGGTTAAGATTTCATTTTTTGGTGGGGTAAAGAAGATATCATTCAACTCAGAACAGTGGTTATTGCTGTATCAATGTTTATAAACGTGGAAATGGCTTTGGACCCAGCCAATGGGAAGACTGGAAGGATTTTGAGGACTATGCTAAAGAAAGCCTAAGTTACCTCTAACACTTAGTGGAAACTTAGACTTTGAGGACACTTCCAGTGATGACTTAAAGGAAATAGGAACATAAGGAGCAATCCATGTTGTATGGTTACAGAGAGCTTAGTAAAGTTTTACCTCTGGTTATGTGGAAAGAAAGCATAAGTCATGAACTTGGTTATTTAAGTAAACAGATATCCAAGCAATGTGTTGAAGGTAGTGACCATTCTTGTTGTTTACAGTAAAATGTGAAAAGAGAAAGATAATTTGAAGGAAAAATTGTTAAGCAAAGAGGAACAAGGACTAGATGGTTTAGAAAAGCTTTAGCCACTCAAGATGGCAGACAAATTCTACAATTAATTAATGACCTCTGGGCAAAGTGAGCAACCATCAGAAGGAGATACTCTTGCCTTAACTGCAAGGGATATATAAGCTTAAAATCTTGGGACCTGGCACACTGAAGAAAGTCTGTCCCTAAATTAAGACAGCACAATTGAAGGAGAGCTGTACAATAGAGTTGATCAATGACAAAATAGTTAAATCCCATAATCTGGCCATAATTCTGTGCTTGCATCTGTAAATCCAACAAATGCATTTTATTTGTTTAAGCTACTGTGAACTGTGCTTTAGTCATGTACAAATTAGGAGCAGTTTAACTAAAATCAAATAAAAACAAAAAGGCCAATGAAAATTTTAAGAAAAAATAAAAGAATAAACAATAAAGCTATGTGTGTATGTGTATGTATGAAGAAGTTGATAAAAAGATAAAGTATGATACACTAATCACATTTCATAATCTGAAAATTTAACAAAATACAGTTGAAAATAGAGTAACTATAATTGTAGCCAACATATTCCGAGTAAAGAGAAGACCTATTCTAAGTAATTGGAGAAAGTTCTGGAAATATTCACAATATCCTCAAATTTTGGACAGTGAGAGTTCAAGGCATAGGTCATAGGTAGACCATATACCAGATTGAGATTCTAACACTTGGTAGATATATCTTCCCCTGCCAGTATTCTAATACTATTGTGGTACTTCTGGGAGACACAATTATTTTTCATTTTCTCTGTACAATTTTTGTCTTAGTCTTGAATATTGACATTAATCATGTTCAAATATAAATGAATGACTCCAAACTAGAGTAATTAGCAATAGATTTTAGCAGAGACAATGACTTCTCCATAATGTGACTGAAAATATGACTCACTATGGGACTAGATGTGTTGACAACGAGCCAGTGATGGGGTGCCTGGGAGGCTCATTTGGTCGAGCATCTTACTCTGGGTTTTGGCTAAAGTTATGATATCAGTGTTGCCTGAGATCAAGCCCTGTGTAAGTTTCTATGCTTCAGAGTCTGCTTGAGATTCCCTCCCACCCTATCCCTCTGCCCCTCCCCCCCAGCACTCTCTCTCTCAAATAAATAAATAAATCTGGGAGGGAGGAGGGAAGGAAGGAAGATAGGAAGGAAGGACATAAGGAAGGGAGGAAGGATAAGAGCTGGTAACTTGAAGCTTACAAGAGATAATGAATGTTTTAGAATTATCTGATCTAAATTAACTTCCTTGGAAATCTCTCTTTCTTAAAACCAAACTTAATTTTCAAGGAGAAATTTCCCAGAAATTACTGAAATGGCAGTTGGCAGTACCTTCTGTGATAGAGCAATGGTACGTGGTCATTGGAAACTGATCCACCCATGGGGTAGATAAGCTGTTACCTAGCCCCACCACACAGTGCAAACACCTGGCCCAGTCTTTGCATGCAAAGTTTTTAGTTCTGAGTTTTAGTTCTCAGTGTGAGTTTTTGTTCATAAATTCAGTTTATTTAATAGATTAGTGGTTATAATATAGCATAGCGATCCACATGTGGTGGGAAGCACCTGTGAGGGAAGGCAGAATAGAGAAACAATTTCGTAATACATATAGGTATTACAATTACTTGATGGTTTCTTATGGGAAATCCTTAACGAAAACCATTCCTTTATGGTACTATAACACAAGATCATATAGTATTCAGTATAGTGTATCTTCTTTTTCCCTCTAGACCCTAGGAATACTTAAAACCTATTATATTGTCTCTCTTAAAAAAATAAGCATTGGTTATGAAAATAGACATATAACACAAACCTAACAAATTGTTATATAGCAATCAGTGATTGTTTATAATTTTAAAATGTTATTTTTATTAAAAATGTTAGATTTATTGTTCAGGGAGAACTTTTAAAATGCTGATAATAACCCATTTTAATCTGCTGTCTTTAACAAAACTCTGATTTTCTGTCACATTATTTCTAAGAAATACCACTATTCAACTTGCTGTTCTGTGAAAGATTTGCAATATCTTTTGTATTTTATATCTTGCTGCTTTTTTTTTCTAAAATTGTGGCCTCTTTTTTAACTTAATAAAGAAAATTAAAGGAAAAAAAAAACGCAAGGAAAGTCATTATCCTGGGTTGGAGTCAATACTATCTTTGCTATTCAAAGGTAAGAAGTAATCAGATGTTAGCTTGCAGCCAAGGAAACCGATTTATTCATAATGGAAGGAAACAAAAGCCAAAGGCAGGTAATGCATTAGGGCCTGAAAGAAGCACAAGGGAAAAAGAATAGGATTATTCTTTACTAGTTGCTTTTTACTTTTACTTGACAAATTCAAACTATTATACTTCTAAGTTATAACACATAAATACATAGATAGATATATTATGAGCCATTAGTCAATCAGTATATTGATAATAAAGACTGTCAAGATTCTCAGTCTGATAAAGTATCATCCTATTTATGATGTGCTAAATGTTGGATTTATTTTACCCAAAATAGAGTATGAGTATTTCCAGTTTCTAAAAGTAACTTGTTCATGTTATCTTGTTCATATCATATCTTATTCATTAATTTATGTGTTCATTCAATAACATTCTTTGAGTGCAGGTAATTTTCTATATGCTGAATATATAATAGTAAATAAAATAGAAAAATGCACTGCACTAACGGAGTCTAAATTCTGACATTCCCAAATACAACCAATTTGCTCAATAGTTTAGGTTTCAATTGAAGTGTTTACAGCACTGAATCTTACTCTGTAGCTCAAAATCAATTTTTCTTGCAGTAGCTCTAAAACTGTTCAATAGATTGTGGTCTAGGTTTTGATCACTTACTGCCCAGAATCTTTGAATTGATATGTGGATTTTTTATTTAAATCCTTTGCTGTGTTTTTCTGTTATTTTCTCTATTCTCTACTCCTTTCTTCCTCAACTCAATTACATGATCATTTAACTTAGGCTTCATTCATTCATTCAAAATTACATGTTTCAATTCTGTTTTTATAAAATGTGTTTCTTTAAAAAATATAAAGTATTACACATCAAATAGAAGGTGCAATGCTATTCCCATATTATTGAGACTCTGATTTGTTGATTAGTTTAGGTAAGGTCATGTGGTTAATACAAAATATTGTTAGAATTTAAACTTATCATTTTGGTATTATATTCTGTGCCCCATCTATTACACATTCATTATGGTTAGGGTATACATATATTCTTTGGGGGATTCTAGAGCCTTGATCTGGACTTCCTGCCTATCTCCATCTGATTGTTTACAAATTTAAAAAGTTGAGATTATTTTAGTCTATAGAAACAAAACTAAATCTAACTATGTATAAAGTCTACTTGAGGAAAACCACACAGTTATGATGAAAGAAATCAAAGAACCAAATAAATGGAGAGATAATTCATTACATGGATAGGTAAACTTGAAATTTGTCAAGATATTAGTTCTCCCAACTTGATTTGTGGATTTAGGGGTGGCTCAGTTGTTAAGCATCTGCCTTCGGCTCCGGTCATGATCCCAGGGTACTGGGATCAAGCTCCACATCAGGGTCCCTGCTTCTCCCTCTGCCTGCTACTCCCCTGGTCTTTCTTGCTCTTTCTTCCCCTCTCTCCTTCTGTCAAATAAATAAATAAAACCTTTAAAACAAATCTCAGTATGCATGTTGACAAAAATGATTCTAAAGTTTATATGGAGAAGCAAAAGACCCAGAATAATAAAGTCAATATTTGGCAAGAAGAACAAAGTCAGAGGATTGACATTACCTAACTTCAAGACTTACTAAAGACATTATAATCAAGACATTGTGGTATTGGCAAAAGAATAGATGAATAGAACACAATAGAGAGCCCAGAAATACACCTACATAAGAATAGCCAATTGGTTTTTGATAAAGGGTCAAAGCAATACAGTGGTGGAACAATAGTCCTTTCAACAAATGGTGTTGGATTAATTGGAAATCCATATGCAAAATACTACTACTACTGCTACTACTACTACAACAACTACCACTAAATCTAGTTAAAGTCCTGATATGTTTGACAAGAGTTAACTCAAGTTGGATCATAAACCTAAATGTGAGAGACAAATCCAAAATTCTTGGAGGAAAGCATAGGAGAAAATCTAGACAACCTCAGGTTTAGTGATGACCTTTTTAGACATAACACTAAAGACAGGGTGCGTGAAAGAAATAATTGATAAGTTAGACATTATTAGAATTTAAAACTTCTGTGAAAGACAATGTTAGGAGAATTAGAAGAATACCCACAGGTAAGGTGAAAATGTTTGCAAAAAAACAGATCTGATAAAGAACTGTTACCCAATACACAGAAAAACTCTTTAAAAAGTCTCAAAATTCAACAGTAAGGAAACAACTAAACAATAAAAAAATTAAAAAATATTCCAAAGACCTAAACAAATACTTCATAAAAGATAAAGATATGAAAATAATATGAAATAGATGAAATAATAATAGAGAAATAATATGAAAAGATATACAGCATCATATTGTCCTTAGAGAATTGAAAATTGAAACAGTGAGATACTCCCACACTCATAAGAATGATGGAAACTGAAAACACTGAAGCATCAAGTGCTGACAAGGATGTGGAGCAACAGTTACTCTTCTTTATTGCTAATCAGAATGCAAAATGGTGCAACTACTTTGAAAAACACCTTGCTTGGAACACTGGGTGAGCTGCATAAACAATGAATTTTGGAACACACACACAAAAATTAAATTAAAAAAAATCCATAACTGAATGGTTTACATAAGCACTGAATAAAACAGATAAAGAAAAAAAAAGAAAGAAAGAAAACACTTTGGAGGTTTTTTTGTGTTCTTTTTGTTGTTCTTTCTTTCTTTTCTTTTCTTTTTTTTTTTTTTTTTTTTACAAAACTCAACATTTTTTTACAGTCCAATCCAACAATCACTCTTCTTGCTTGACTTCAAAAATGGCAAATGTGGCATAAACATGTGTATCACAGACATATCCAAACTACTCACCAGATGGTTTGGTAGGGCACTCACCAAATGCCATGATTACAGGAAAGCCACAGTAGATATATGATAAAAAGCATAGAGAAAAATAGGGCTACAATAAGATATGTGCTATTATAAAGTAAAAGTATTCTATTTAAAGGCTAGAGAGAAGAATATTTATGTGACATAAAAATATATTAATCCCTTGGGACGCCTGGGTGGCTCAGTTGGTTGGACGACTGCCTTCGGCTCAGGGCGTGATCCTGGAGTCCCGGGATCGAGTCCCGCATCAGGCTCCCAGCTCCATGGGGAGTCTGCTTCGCTCTCTGACCTTCTCCTCGCTCATGCTCTCTCTCACTGTCTCTCTCTCAAATAAATAAAATCTTTAAAAAATATATATATATATATATTAATCCCTTTGTATGAATTGAAAGTTACTTTGAAACTCTTTCATTAAATGGTTTAAACAATGCAAACATTTCTTTTTAAACTTTCTCATTGGGTCTTTTTTCCTCAGTTTCATTTAGATATAACGGACATGTAACATTGTGTAAGGTTGAGGTATACAACATGTTGATTGGTACACTTAGGTAATGAATGTGATTACCTGTGAAGCATGAGCCAACACCTCCATCATGTCACATAATTACCAATGTGAGAGCATTTATGATCTACTCTGTTGGCAACTTTCAAGTGTATAATATAGTATTGTTTACTATAATCATAGCACTATACATCAGATCCCCAGAACTTACTCATCTTCTAACTCTAAATTTATACTCTTTGACCAAGAGATTTCTCCACGTACTCCACCTACCCACCTCCCGCCTTGCCCCCTGGTAACCACCATTTTTCTCTTTCTATGAGTTGAAATTTTTAGATTCCACATATTATACAATATTTGTCTGTCTTTGTCTGACTTATTTCACTCAGCATAATGCTCTCAAGTTTCATCCATATTGTTGCACGTAGCAAGATTTCCTTCTTTGTCATAACTAATTAATAATCCATTATATCCATTTTTTATCCTCATCTTTATTTATTCACCTATTGATGGAAACTTATGCTGTTTCCATATCTTGGTTATTGTGGAAAATGCTGCGTAAACATGAGAGTCCAGTTATCTCCTTGATATCCTGCTTTCATTTCCTCTGGATATATACTCAGAAGTGGAATTGCTAGATCATATGGTGGTTCTATTTTTAATATTTTGAGAAACCTTCATACTTCTTCCTGTAGTGGCTGTATCAACTCCCACCAACAAAGTTCAAACATTTCTTGTCAAGCGGGATAAAGTTTTTGTGGAAGTTGAAGAGGCAGTTAACTTGTGACAAAAATTACAACTTTCAATGGAAATGTGCTTCAGAGAAAACCAGTGACTTTCAACCAATTTCTGAGAACCAGTAGATTAATGAAGACACTAGTGCAGCTAAATTTTTTTTTTTCACATTTTGTGGTCTGAACTATCCTGTGTATTTTGTATACACAGTGGTGTAGAGGAGACAAAGTCTTTCCAGATAGCTTTGGTGGGTGTCAGAATCTATTGATGTTGACCTCATTACTCCTCAAAATTGCCGTATAACACAAGGATTGTTCATTCCACAATAGTGGTAAAAAGACTCTAACACAGAGTTTGCATAACTGTTCAAGGTCACACAGTGAGCATGCAGTGAAGTCAGAGTGTAAATCTAGTTCCATTTGAATCCACCTACCCCAAGTTTACAAAGCTATAAAAGATCAATAAATTGAACAGTATTGGCATGTACAGGGGAAGTCACGATACAAATATAGTGTGATAACTTTTCATGAATTACACAAGAAATATCTAAAGAAGTGATTATCAAACTGCTGTGTATAATCCTAAGGTTACAATAATTGAATATTCCAACACATAATAAATGGTTCAACTTCTTGAGCAACAGTTCATCTTTTCATATATGGTATGTGGGGTGCTTTTGAAGAATTGTATTTGAAGAGGGAAAAAAAGGAATTCCACTGCATATCATTTGGAAAAATATTAGAATAGCTTGGTGAAGAAAAAAACTGACATTTCAAAGTAGGAAATGTTGAATTAAACAGGGGAAGAAACCTTTGTAAACAGAAGTTGTATTATTTACATGTTCGCTTTCAACAAAGAATGCCAGATGAAATCCTTAAGATGAATCAGAACTGAGAACGAAGAACAAACATTGCCAAACTGCAAGGAGACTCTGACTGTGGGCATTATTGCTTGTGCTGCAGACAATGTTTTCTTTTTTAGTAAGGATAATAGCTACCACTGATATCAGTAGTGATAGATTTGGAAAACATTACAAAATTGACTATGATTCGGGAGGGAATATTATGTCCAGGTGGAGCGCTGCAAGCTAAGAGAAGTAGAGTCAAAGAGAAGCATCTGATTAAACCTGGCTGAAGTACTTTGACAGAGCTAATCAAAAAAGACAGTCTAATAGAGCCAGCTAAGTACTTCTCACTTATCCTTTCGCTGGGACTTTGGGACATTTTGAATTTTCGTCTATGTGACATGGGAGCTCATACTAGTCAGGGCTACTTAGCATTCCAGTTAATGTATTGCTTCCATGGTTTAGTTTATAGATGGATTGGCTGCTGATGGAATAGTTTCTGGAAGATTATTGATGAAGGCAATATGTATTTACTCAGAAGTATGTGTACTTGTTAAGGCCGTTATCTTTTAGAGGTAATAGAACAAAATTAACTTTGTTAGTCACAATTTTGTACCCTACATAGTATGTTAGATACCTATCTAAGAATTATAACAATGGTCAGGTCAATGATTTTTTTTTTTTAAGATTTTTATTTATTTATTTGACAGACAGAGATCACAAGTAGGCAGAGAGGAAGGCATAGTGAGAGAGGAGGAAGCAGGCTCCCTGCTGAGCAGAGAGCCCGATGTGGGGCTCAATCCCAGGACCCTGAGATCACGACCCGAGCTGAAGGCAGAGGCTTTAACCCACTGAGCCACCCAGGTGCCCCCAATGATTTTTTTTTAATATTTTATTTATATATTTGACAGGGATCACAGGTAGGCAGAGAGGCAGGCAGAGAGAGGAGGAAGCAGGCTCCCTGCCAAGCAGAGAGCCTGATGCAGGGCTCGATTCCAGGACCCTGAGATCACGACCCGAGCCGAAGGCAGAGGCTTTAACCCACTGAGCCACCCAGCCCCCCCCAATGATTTTTTATATACATTTTACTTTGTCTTCTGTGACTAGTTATTATTTCCATTATTTACATTTCCAAGTGGACTTTTAGAAAAACAACATGCTATAGCAAATGGCAAAATAACAAAATATGATTCAGTTTATTCTGCTAAATTGTGAGATTCTCAGGGTCATAGACAATGTCTTCTTTATCTTTGCCCTGACCTCAGCATATTCCCTGACACACACACAGAAGTCACTTATTAATTTTTGATGAAATGTATCAGCAATATATGGACATATATATTAGCTTTTCATTAGTGTGGTGTGAATGGGAACAAAGCCCATCAAAATGATGTCAGTTAATGAGGTCGTTGACTTGTATACGTGGAAGATGTAGGAAGAGAAAGTTACAGGCTAAATTATACAGCTCCTAGGTTAAAATTCTTGCTCTGCTACTTTGTGCCTGTGAAATATTGGGTTAATTACTTCATCTTGAAGCTTTAGTTTTCTCATCCATAAAATAGGATAAAATAAAACCAGCTTCATAAGGTCACTGGAATAATAAGTATATTATAATCATGTACATAAAACAGAACAATACCTGTCCTTTGGCTAATTATGGTTTAAGAAAATGGCATAGGGGCGCCTGGGTGGCTCAGTGGTTAAAGCCTCTGCCTTCAGCTCAGGTCATGATCTCAGGGTCCTGGGATCGAGCCCCGCATCGGGCTTTTGCTCCGCGGGGGGACTGCTTTCTCCTCTCTCTCTGCCTGCTTGTGATCTCTGTCTGTCAAATAAATAAATAAAATCTTTAAAAAAATGGCGTAAAACCCCTCAAGACTGGTATAAGAGACTTTTTTAACTTACATATGTTTGCATATTATTCCTTCATAACTAGTGTGACTTAACTCTTTTTGTTCCACACTTTCCCTAAAGTCAATTTCAGATTTGTAAAATTCTCCCTAAACACAAAGGACTGTTTAAAAATCCAAAAGGACTCATTGGGTATTACATAGGACTGATGAATCACTGAACTTTACCTCTGAAACTAATAATACACTATATGTTAATTAATTGAATTTCAATAAAAAATAAATAAAACATCCTTTCCTGGTGTTAAAAAAAAAAAACAAACCCAAAAAGGACTATTGATATTTTAACTTTGTTTTCAGGAGAAGATGAAGAAAACAATTATACAGCAGCTTGCATGGTACAATTTCAAAAACAGATGAAACAAAACAACAACCCTTTAAACATTTCTGTTTCTCCAGCTTTCCTCTACCTCAGATAGTTGCCTCATTCTCTTTTCTTTTTCTCTCCCTACCCTCTAAACTCTTCAGCTTCTCTAGTTAAGTTTATTCCAACCATCCCTCCCCACCACCACCACAACAATGTTTCAAATCATGGCAGCTCAACAGCATTAGGAAAAATAAATCTAAGCAAAACTTAAGCTCCATAAGAGAGTTCTTGGTAAATGGTAGTGGAGAAGGTGAGGGGAGGAAGGAAGGCTCATCTTTTTTATATGAACATTTTCCAAAAGGTAAATGCAAGGGTGACAGAGACAGAGGGTTGACTCCGAAATGGATTCTCCCCTTTCTACTTCATGTCAGAGAACAATGTGCACACCTCATTCTGCTTTTAGAAGAGCACCCTGAGCGATGGCTGGGCACATGGATGTCCAGCCAAAGGTGACATTTCCCAGGCTGTGCTACAGTAGTTGTGACCCTGAGACTAAGTGAAGGCTAATTGGATGCATGTGAAAGTGAGACTAAGTGAAGGCTAATTGGATGCATCTTGATCAGAGGAGGAATAGAGCAAAAGAAAAATATTAATTGTTAATATTAAATAAGAGGATTTATCAGCTAGACCTTGAAGGAAAGAGTTAGATCTCACAGGAAGAGAGGAAGAGAGGTGAGAAAAAGCTGAAAGTTTACATCATAGTAGGATCTCACTATGCTGAGTTATATTTGGGACAATCCTGCACTGGGGAATTCTTCATTCAGAGCAACATAACTCCTAACTATAATGGTATGTAAAGAGAAAATATATATGCAAATGAAACCCACAGTAATTAAGAAGTTGGACATCAATGGTTCTAGTTAGTTGCACCTTCTGGGAGGGTCTGAGAGGAGATTACAATGAGTTTGTGCCACCAAGAGTTAAGGCCAAGGTCAGATGAAGAATTTAATTTGCATACATATGATTTTAATCTTGATCTTTCGGGTTGGAGAGAGCTTCTGCAACCTGCAGGCCTGGCCCAGTCATGGGAAGTAAGAACCAATACAGGTTAACTAGTTGGTCTTGTCTGTGTTGTTGCTTGGAAAAAAACCCCAGGAACCAGAAACCCGGGACTGAGCAAGGGCAGTAGTTTCTCAGGTTCTGTGAAGTTTGGCCTAGGTCAAATCTTCCCCTTCGTAATTTTCCACCATGACTGTTCTCTCTGGATTCCTACCATCTCCGAGGGGTAGAGTGGGCATGGGGAGAAGCACAGGGAGCTAATAAACGGAGCATCAGGCAGGGTTCACTCCTGTGTGGGCAAATCACAATATAAAAATACATAATCAGGGCACCTGGGTGGCTCAGTGGATTAAAGCCTCTGCCTTCGGCTCAGGTCATGATCTCAGGGTCCTGGGATTGAGCCCCGGATCAGGCTCTCTGCTCAGCAGGTAGCCTGCTTCCTTCCTCTCTCTCTGTCTACTTGTGATCTCTGTCTCTCTGTCAAATAAATAAATAAAATCTTTAAAAAAAATACATAATCAAAATGCTCCTAACTGTGTTAGAGCAACACTGCATGCTAAACAGATATACTCCAATATGTTAGTGGTTTATCATAAGAGAAGTTGATTTGCATTCCTATGAAGTCCAGTTGTAAGTAGTGTGGACCATGGAAAAGGCTGGGAGACAAAAAAGGGTGGTTATGGGCTCTGCAGTCAGAGTGCCTGGGTTCAAATTCTGGCTTATCAGGGATTAATTCTGTGACCTTGGTTACTCTTTCCACTGTTTGATTTTTTAACCCGTGAAAGTAATAATTTTATATTATAATGTTAGGATAATATAAATTAAATAGCAATGGGATAATGCGTACTTAGTTCATAGAAATGTGAATATTAAATGAGGCAATTGAGGAAAAGGACTTAACACTATAACTGATATATAGTAAACTTACTCTATTATATTTTCCTTAGAATAGATAATTGTATTTTTACCCTTTTCCTACAATGCTGATTTTTCTGTGTTTTTATTATCTCTTACTTAACTCTAACTGGAGATTATAATTGCTCTATCTTAAACTGAAAAAAAAAATGTCCAGGAATAGATTTTTAGAAGCTTGTACATTATGCCTACTGCTATGACAGTTCTTTATGTCCTTCCTACTTTCCTAGTCAGTGGCACACACTGTGAAAATTCTCTTAGGGAAAACAGAGAAGGAAACACTAATTAGTGATACAATTATTTAACACTCCACCTCTTCTTTGTACCAGGCAATCATCCTCTTCCTCATTCCTAATGGAAGCCATAAATTCCTTTTCTTTTGATGTTGATATTAATCATATATTACTAGTAGGTACATATTCAGGAGTAAAGATACACTTTTACTCAATTTAATTTGACAAACATTTATTAAGACCTACTACATGTTGATTACTACTCTAGGAGCACATCAGTAAACAAAGCAAAGATTCCTGTCATTGTGGAGCTTGGGTTTTAAGAGAAGGTGGTACCAATAATAAGCAGCATAGTGTAAAACACAAGTAAATGATGGAATATGCTAAGAGACGGTCTATATGCATATATGCACATACATGCAAAGGAATGAAGCAAACAGCAAAAGGTAAAGAGGATGTGGAGCAAGGATTGGGAGTTGGTTGTAATTTCACATATAGTGTTGAGGTTGGGCCTCACTGAGAAGGTGAGAGTTGAATACTGGAAGGGAATACTTGAAGAAGGGAATACTTGAAGAAGGTAAGACCCAGATGGGTCACTGAGGGAAGAGGGTTTCTGGAAAAGACCTTGAACTGAGCACATGCATGGTTGTAAGGGTTGAAAGAGAACAGGTCAGTCAAAGCCTTGTGGCAGACCTGGAATTGATCTGCCTAGTTCCTCCTTCATGGAAGGACTTGCCCAGTGTGGAGAGAGTAGTCAGCAGGTGGACTCCAGCTGTCTGCCCTTTTGGGAGGGACTTCAGCTATAGAGAGTAGCTTCTTGCACAGCAAGCCCTCAAAAGCACATCTTTCCCAGGGCAGCCTGCATCTGGGACCCAAGAGGTATTTACATGTATCAGTGACAGATAGTGATGGGGAAGCAAGGGACGGATGGGTGAGGGACACAATGACGGCCTCCCTGCCAGGTTCGTTGAGGCTTTTTTTTTTTTTTTAAGATTTTATTTACTTATTTGACAGAGATCACAAGTAGGCAGAGAGGCAGGCAGAGAGAGAGAGGGGGAAGCAGGCTCCCCACTGATCAGAGATTCCCCACGTGGAGCTCTATCCCAGGACCCTGAGATCATGACCTGAGCCGAAGGCAGAGGCTCAACCCACTGAGCCACCCAGGCGCCCCAGTTGCTGAGGCTTTACTGGGCTTGCATCAAAGTTCATCTTTTCCCTCTGTCCAGTGCTGCTTCCTCCCCTTCCTTTCACAGGTTTTGATCTTCTAGTGTACCCACTCTGTGACAACACTGAATTAATGTTTTTATACCTTATTGCCCCCTGGATTAGCTCCAGAATTTCATACATTTTAGGAGGGAGAATCACATAGTAGGAAGATTATGTATTTTGAGTTATAGCTCTTTGACAAGGTTCTTAAGCTCTGTAGTACTTAACAGTCTCACTGGAAACCTTGGGAGTAACAATTTCAACTCATCATTTGTGTAATTAAATCATATAAGTAGATAAAGTTCTATGAGTGTCTTACAAGTATTAGAGTATAATCATTATACTTATTCATGTACTCTTCACATAAGACTAGCCTACGTGCATGCTATGATTGAGTTTTGAACTTTTAAAATAATGTATAAAATACATAATAGGAAAGAGCATACATATCTATAAATGAATTTTATAAGGTGAAAATACCCACCCATGTGATCAGAATCTAACATGTGAACTGACTTAGCAAAGTACAAACCAATGGTTAATTCTCCCATTTTTGACTTAGGTAAAAATGGAATCATATGCTGCATTTTTCATTACTGTATAGTATTCCACTGTATGAATGTTCCACAGTTTCTTTGTGCCTTCTAGTGCCGATGAGTGTTTAGAGCTATTTCAAGCTATTATTATGTTTCTCTTTTTTGGAGAA
This sequence comes from Neogale vison, assembly GCF_020171115.1. Classification (NCBI taxonomy): domain Eukaryota; kingdom Metazoa; phylum Chordata; class Mammalia; order Carnivora; family Mustelidae; genus Neogale; species Neogale vison. The sequence goes on along the minus strand of NC_058093.1, from coordinate 166,719,222 downwards.
TGAATGTATATATGTCTGTTGGATTATTTTCTACAAGTGAAATTGTTAAATCAAAGTTTCACATATGTTTAGTGGATATCACCACACCATTTTCTAAAGTCATTGCATCAGTTTTCATTCCCACATGCAGTGTATGAGAGTTCTGATTGTTCTGCATTCTTGCTAATACTGGAGAATGTCTTTTTTGTTTGCTTAATTTTAAGTATTATGGTGGGGGTGAACTGGTGACATACTGTGGTTTTAATTTGTATTCCCTGCAGACTAATAAAGTTAAGCAACTTTAATATACTTATTGATCACTTATGTCCTCTTTTATAAAGATTCTGTTCAGTTCTTTTTTCCATTTTTTTTTCCTATTCAGTTTACTTTCCTTTTCTTAATGCTTTTAGGAGTTATTACAGATTTTGGATAGAAGTCCTCTATTTAATATATCAGCTAGAAACATCTTCCACTGTATAGTTTGTCTTATTTCCCCCTTAATGGTGTCTTCACAAGTTCTGAATCTTAATATGTTACAATTTAACATCTTTGCTAAATGGTATTTGTCTTTTTTTTATTCAAGAAATCTTCGCTCAAGCTAATGTCATGAACTGTTTTTCTATATTTCCTTCTAAAAACTTTAACATTTAACTTTTTGCATTTATAATCTGTAATCCATCTGGAACTGCTATCATGTTAAGAAAAGGTCAGGGCACTTAAAATATGCATATCCAGCTGACCCTTTTATTGAAATACCTGTCTTTCCCCCACTAGACTGCAATACCACCTGTGTCATAAAGCAATCTTTTATGTATGTGTATATATGTTTTTTGACCCATTTCTTCCAATTTTCCACTTGTCTATCTTTGTGCCATTACCACATTTTATTAATTGATATTATATTTGGTATCATGTATCTTTCAGTTTTTATCTTTTTCAAACATTTTCCTTAGATATTCCTCACCCTCTACATTTCCATATCAATAAAAAAAGGCAAAACTTTCTGGTATTTTGACTGAGATTACATGAATCTATAGAGCATCTTGGAGAGTACTGACAATTCTAAATACTGAGCATTTCAGTCCATCAGTGTGGTCTGTCTCTTAGATATTTAGGTCTTTAATTTCTCTTATGTCTTAAAGTTTGGGGTACCTAAGTGGTTCAGTTGGTTAAGTGTCTTCCCCTCCATCTCAGCTCAGGTCTTGATCTCAGAGTCATGAGTTCAAGCTCCATGTTGGGCTCCATGCTGGAGCCTATATTTAAAAAAAAAAAAAAAAACTATCTATCTATCTATCTATCATCTATCGATATATATATGTATATCTATCTATGTATATTTTTTTGTGTGTAGAAGTCTTGCACATCTTTCATTTTATTTGTATTTCAGTATTTGATATTTTTGATGTTTTTCAGTATTTGATATTTTGATGTAATAATATCAGTTTTAAAATACCGTTTGAATTTCTTTATTGTTGGTTTTTAGAAACGCAACTAATTTTTTCATGGATTTGATGTCCAGTGACCATGTACTGATTAGGTTATTAATTCTACTTAACTATCTGTGTATTCTTTTAGATTTTCTAGGCATATAATCATATCTTATGCAGATAATAAAGGTTCTCTTTTTTCCTTCCCAGTTCAAATCTCTTCTAATGATTATTTTTTCTTACTTTATTTCACTAGCAAGTACTATCAGTAGATTGTTGAATTTATGCCGTATCCTTAATTTAACTCACTTCCAATCTCATGGAGGAAGGATTCGATATTTCACTAGTAAATATGATGTTCTTGTAGGATTTTTGGTAGTTACTTATCAGATTAAGGTATGTTTATGATTTTTATTTTGCTCAAAGTTTTGATCATGAATGGTGTGTTAAATTCAATTAAATGCATTTTCTGCAGATACAGAATGGTAATATATTTTATTCTTTTTATTCTGTTGATGTGATATAATATTTAATTTTAAAATGTTTTATCACTCTTATTTTTCTAAAATAAACTTCACTTAATCATGATGTATTTTTAAATATATTTTCCATTTGTTGATTTTATTTATTTATTTGACAGACAGAGATCACAAGTTGGCAAAGAGTCAGACAGAGATATAGAGAGAGAGGAGGAAGCAGGCCTCCCACTGAGCAGAGAGCCCAATGCAGGGCTCGATCCCAGGACCCTGGGATCATGATCTGAGCCGAAGGCAGAGGCTTTAACTCACTGAACCACCCAGGTGCCCCCATTTGTTGATATTTTGCTTAGGATTTTTGCATCTATATATACAGGGAAATTAATCTGTATCTGGTTTTTTTTCTAGTACCCCTATCAGGTTTTGGTATTAAAATAATGCTTCCCTCATTAAAGTAGTTGGAAAGTGTTTTCTGTCTTTTTACTCCCTGGAAATACTTGTATAAAATTATTGTTATTCCTTATTAAATACTTGGAAGAATTCACAAAATATGTCATCTGGGTGTAGGATTTTCTTTAAGGGAAAGGTATAAAATAAAATAATTTTAAAAACAATTTATCCACTTCATCCAAATTGCTCTTTATTGGCATAAAATTATTTACAACATAATTTGTAGTATCTCCAGGATTTGTAATGATTTTTCTTTTATAATTCCTGTTATTGGTAATTTGTATTTTCTCTCTGCTTAATTAGCCTTGCTAACGTTTAAAAAAAAAACATACAAACTTTTGGTTTTGTTGATTATATTTTGCATTTCATGCTTTAAAAAGTGTATTGAGTTTGCATTTTTAACACTTTCAAAATTTTTTTCTTTTCTTAAAAAAATAATTATTTACTTATTTATTTTTGAAAGGGTAAGAGAGTGAATGCAAGCCTGGGGAGGGGCAAAGAGAGAGGGACATAGGGAGAGGGAGAGAAAGAATCTCAAGCAGGCTCCATGTTCACTGTAGAGCAGATGTGGGGCTGGATCTCAGGACCCTGAGATTCTGACCTGAGCCAAAATCAAGAGTCAGATGCTTAACTGACTGAGCCATCCAGGCACCCCTTAACTCAGTATTTTCAATTTAGTTCCTTGAAATGAAAGCATCAGTTGTTGATTTTTAGATTTTTTCTCTTCTAATTCATAAATTTCACTTTGGACATTGCTTTAGCTATATTCTATGTGTTTTTATAAGTTGTGTCCTCATTATCATTCAGTCAAAAATATTTTTAAATTTCTCTTAATCCTGCTTTGACTTGTGGATTCTTTAGAATAATACTGTTTAAGATTCAGAAATTAGAGGTTTTCTAGTGATCTTTCCCCCCGCCTTGGGTTTTACTTATTTATCTTGTATATAATCAGTTTCTCCCTCTTGAATGTCTGCTCAACTAGGGCAGGGATCCCCAGAACTTACAACAGTGCCTAGCCCATAGTTAGTTATCTTTTTTTAAAATTGATTCCTAGTTCACTTCCACTGTGGTCAGAAAATATACCCTAGATGATAGAAATCTTTGATATTTGTTGATTCTTTTTTTATAGCTCAACATGTGATTTGTTTTGGTAGATGTTCCACATGCCCTTGAGTAGATAGTTCCATTATTGTTGAGTGCACTATTCTATATGTGTTTGTTAGATTGATTTTGTCAAATTTGTTGTTCGCATTGGTTATATTTTATGATTAATTTTTTTTTTTACTAGCTATTGAACATGTTGTTAAAGTCTCATGGATTTGTCCATTTCTTTCTTTCTTTTAAAGATTTGATTTATTTGTGAGAGAGAGAGGAGAGAGAGAGAATGCACACACACATGTGCTTACATGAGTTGGGGGAGGGACAGAGGAAGAGGGACAAGCAGACTCCCTGCTGAGCACAGAGCCCAACTCAGGGCTAGATCTCTCAGGGCTGGACCCTGAGATCATGACCTGAACCACCCAGGTGCCTCTATCCATTTCTTCTTTAATTCTGTCAGCATGTGCTTTGCATATTTTGAATCTGTGTTATTGGGAGAATATAGATTAAAGATTCTAATATCTTCTTGTTGAACTGACTTTTAATCATTTTATAATATCTTTATTTTTAATCTCTAACAATGTTTTTTGCCTTGAAGGCCTACTTTGTCCAATATGAGTTTATCTAAGCCAGCTAAATCAATTTGCTGTCATTGTGAAGTATTGTATGGTATATTTTCTTCCTCTCTTTTACTGCAGTCTTTCCGTATTATATTTAATGTATGTCTCTTGTAAAGTAGCATATAGTTCATTGTTATCAGACTGAAACTTAATTTTCCATTGTAATACTAGAGTGCTTGGCTCATATGCATTTAATGCAATAGAGATAGTCTGTCATCTTTTGATACCTGTACTTTAGCCCATTTCTTTTATAATCTTGTTCTCCATCTTTCTTGACCTCATTTTTTGTAATCAAAATGCTATTATTTATTATTTCCTTCTATTAACTTGTTAGCTGGATATAGATAGATAGATAGATTGATTGATTGATTTCTACTTTTCCTGGTTACTCCAAAGATTTCAATATGCATCTTTGTCATATTACACATTAATTCCGATTTTTAACTTTCAACAGATAGCTCTAAAACACAGCTCTAATTCCGATTTTTAACTTTCAACAGACAGCTCTAAAACAATTAAATAGTCTTTAATTCTATTTAACCCCTTCACAGCATTTGTACTACTTTGACACATAATGGCACATAAAAATATTTTAAATTTTTTAAGTCATTATAGATATTGTTTTTAGTAATCACAATTACTTTATGTTTAATTTTTTATCTAATTTCCTTTTTTGCAGTGCTTTATTATTTCCTGGGTTTTTTGTTTGTTTGTTTGTTTATTTTTGTTTTTGTTTTTTTGGTCTAGGAAAGTTTTCTTTCTTTTAAGGAATTTCCTTTTAATTGTCTGTTGGCAACAAATTCTATCATTAAAAAAATCTGGAGCACATTTTAAAATCTTTTTTGAAGAATACTTTGGTGGATACAGAAGTCTAGGTTAGCACTTATTTTCTTTCAATACTTAGATGTCACACCATTGTCCTGTCTTTGAAAACATTTTTATTATTGAGAAGTTGATTATTGTTGAAAGTAGCCAGTCAGTTTTATGACTCTCTTTCGAAGGTTGATCCCTGCTTTAAAGTTTTTCTATTTACTTAAGTGCTTAGCAGTTTTACCAAGATGAGCCTAGGTATGTGTTTTTTTTGTTGTTGTTTTGTTTTGTATTTACCTTGGAGTTTGCTGAGCTCCATGATTCTATAGGTTTATGTCTTTTCAATGGTTAAACAAAATTCTTGGCTGTTATTTCTATAATAACTGTTCTACCCTATTCCTTTCTCAATCATTTCTTTTTCTCTAAATTTGTAAACATTATATTTTTTATTTTGCCCAAAATGTCCTCAGTTCTCTCTTCCATTATCATTATTTTCTTGCTGTGCTTCCATTTGGATATTTTTTATTTGTTTTGAGTTTATTCAACATGCTGTGTTAAAACTGCTATCGACATATCTATTGAACTGTTAATTTTTAGGTATTTGAATTTTTATTATGGAATGCTCATTGTTAATTTTTTTATAACTTCTAATTCTGCTTCATAATTCTTCATCTTTCATCATTTGTTCATCCTTTCTTCTGCTTTTTTAAACTCTGAAGTTATTCATTTCAACTTGTTCCACTAATGGCCAATGGGTGGATCTGCTTCTAAGGTGTGATTTCCTTGAAAGTCATGTGGTATTGTCCCTTAGCATAACAGTCACTTACAAACAACACTAGATGACTTCCATGTGGCTCTTAAATGTTACTCTTCATAGCTTAAGAAGGCCTTTCTGATTCAAGTTATTACACACCTGTCCTTTAGGGCACTGCCAGGGAGTCATAGGACTACAGAAATGTAGAACATGATTTTGGACTTTGTAGAGATTACGATTAAATCAATGAGAGATCACAGCATACATAAAATAATTGTAGAATGATTAAGTGGGAAATCGTGTGATAGTAACTGGAAGGGTAATAGTTGAAGAAAGAGAGGCATTCATGTGGGCTATAGTCACAGCAGCAATTGTAGTACTAATCTGGAAAGAGAACACAATTCTTACACAATATCTAGCAATATAACTTATGTAGAATTGCACTGAGAATAGACTGTCCCTTGTTTTATCCAGAATAGATCTCTTCTTATTACACTAGAACAGTTGCTGATGACATTAGAATTTTCAAGGTTCTAATCCACATTTCTGATTTTTAGACTTCTAGTATTGCTATTAAATTTGAATCCATAAGGGAGTCCCAGCCTCCTCTGTTCTGTTTCTTTTTCCATGTCTGTCACTAGCTCTTTGTCTGTCACTAGCTCTGTGCCTGCTTTTTCAGAACTGGAATGTGATTTAATTAATTGGTTTAAAAATACACTGTGTGTCATGCTGTGAATATTGGGTTTAAATACAATTGCAGTAGGTTGCACTAATTAATTAATTAGGTTTTATTTTACAAGCTTAGTGTTAAGGATGCTTGAACATAATATGTAAATTTATGCAGAATTTGCAAATCAGTATTTTGATTCAAGCATCCTGTCACATAGAAAAAAAAAGAATGTAAAAAGTATGATGTAAGCTGTTACTTATTTATCCTGTGGTTTGAATTAACACCTAAGCAACTCTAAATAGGGGGGAGTGTTGGGTGGTTAGTATTGCTGTGTAGGGAATATGGACTTGGAAGCTTAGCACTTAGAAAATTCAGAGTTGATTTATTTGAAAATTTATGTAGTTAAAATGACTAAGGTAGGAAGAAAGGTTTGGATTGAAATGGAAGTTTTTCTGAGTTGGCTTTGAAGAACTTGTTTATGCCATAACTGTTGGTTCTGCTTTTATTACTGTGTCCTGGGATTAACCTCAATTGTATTTATTTACTCAGCCAGCATTTAATAAGCTGCCACAGTGTGCCTTGTACTTGTACTTGTGATAAGACTGGAGATAGGCAGATTAACAGAAAGCAGTCCTTCTTGAGGGTCTCATAATGGGAGGTATACATGTGCACATAATTCATTATAAGGCATTGTGGTAATGATGCTAATAAATCCTAGGGTTGCTAGCAGTTCTGGCTTCAGGTGATGTTCTATCCATTCCTAGAAATACCATCATTTATCAAAATTGGGATCTTTACTCAATTAGCTAGGGCTGTATTCAGTGACAAGTAATAGAAAACCCATCCAGAGTGTTTTAAACAAATAGGAGTTTATTTTTCTCACACTATAGAAGAGCCAAAAGTAGTGGTCACTGGCATTTGTTTAGTGGCTCAATAACTAATCAGTGAACTCAATAATTAGTCAATGTTTAGGTCTTTAAGATTTCTTGGCTTTTATCTTCATGTCCCAAGATGGCTGCTCCAGCCTCAGCCATCAGTTTTCCTTCAAAGCACAAGAAATGACGAATGAAGAAGAGGAAAATGGCTTTTTCTTTAATAAGTTTGTATTTTTATTCAGGAATGGAGGCTCTTTTCCTGTCTCAGTCAGACTTCCCACTACACCTGCTAGTCAGACCCAGGACTCAGTGTTCAAGTTTATAGCCATCACTGGCCAAGAGCAATGTTAGTGCAGGGACTGATTACCGGGTCATGATTTGTGTCTTGGGGCTGGTGAAGCCACTCAGATCAGGACCTTCCTCAACCTGCTATCTGTTTTTGTTGTTGTTGTTTTTTCTTAATCAGAGAAAAAAGAAGGCAATAACTGTGTCTGTCACGAATTTCACCTCTCAGAGAATATTAATAGAAGTAGCTTCATAACCCACACCAACATTTTTTTCAAACCTCCTTTCATCATTTCTCCTGTTCCTCAGTCTTCTCCAACTCACAGTTACTACACAGCCTTTCTCTTTGTCTTTCACTCTCTGATTTCTATCCAAACCCAACTTTCTCTTTGCTAAAACCTAGCGCTGTTCTCTCGGCAATTGCCCTGGTTCCCCCACTCTCCCCATCATCCACACAACCACAGCTATACCGATATCTTCTAATCATATCATCTTGCCTTCCACTAAATAATCCTGTCTACTGCCTCTATTGCAAAAACCTCATTTGATGTACCCGACTGATCAGGGACCTCTGAGAAATAAAATCCATTCCTAAATTCTGACAGCCTTCCTCAGGAAAGTCAACATATTACCTAAACTTTGAACTACAAAAGATGTTCCAGGAACTAATCAGGAGGTAGCTATCCTTCCTTAGAACGAGAGAAGAACAAGACCTAATGGGAGAGGAAAGGCAAAGAATACTTACATATAAATAATTTTGTTCTTGTTACATGATAAATTCTGCAACAGATATTCAAACGAATATAAAATGGTACATTGAATGAATGAATGGCTGATTCTTTTGGAGTTAAGAAATGAAATGGAGCCCAGGGGATGTGACAGGAGGAAAAGTTTCAGTCGATACAGGAACAAAATTACAGGTAAAATATGAAAAATACTTTGAACATCACTTTTTCTTCCAAATTTATATTCTCTTCCTTCTTCTTCTTCTTCTTTTTTTTTTCTTTACAGATTTTATTTATTTATTTGAGAGATAATGAGTAGGAGGGAAGAGACAGAGGGAGAAGCTTGGCAGGGGGTCAGAGTTGGGGCTTCATCCCTAGAACCTGGGATCATAAGCTGAGCCGAATGCAGACGCTTAACCAACCAGACCACCTGGTTGCCCCTTTATCTTTAATTTCAATCATTCAGTATTTTCATTTTTGTTTTCTGACTAATCAGACTTTACTCAATGTATAAATCATTCCTCAGTAGGAAAAAAAAAAAAAAAGATTAGATTTCATAAAGTTTCCTCTACTCATTTTACCTTTCCCTTTACCAGTTCTTAATGAAACCTGTTTACATTAAAGTGCTTTGTAGGAGAAAGGCAGAATAATTGCATAATTTGCCTGTGTTTCCTGTATATCACATTTTGAGATATACCCTCTCTTAATTAATGAAGTACATGCATTTAATTTGTGGTCTATAAAGGCATAAGGTCTTCATGGCCACCTGGTTAATTTTTTAAAAAATACTTTATTTATTTATTCGACAGACAGAGATCACAGGTAGACAGAGAGGTAGGCAGAGAGAGAGGGAGGAAGCAGGCTCCCCACTGAGCAGAGAGCCCGATGCTGGGCTCCATCCCAGGACCCTGGGATCATGACCTGAGCTGAAGGCAGAGGTTTTAACCCACTGAGCCACTCAAGCTCCCCTGGCAACCAGGTTTATTATTATTCCAGTTAAGGTGCCAATTTTGTAGGGATTTCTGACTGAGTTTATTGGAATCTGACTTCAGTGTATTCCTACACTGACAGTACCAGAAGTCTTCAGCTGGGACTTAATTTATTCATGCATGCAGTCATCAAACAAGTATTAAAGAGTTCTTACAGATATGTTGAATTTGTTGGACTCAATATAGTGACAGCAGAAGATAGTTTCCCCATGACTTGCCCTTTCTCTCTCTATCTCCCTCTTTCTTTCTTTCTTGTATAATTCACACACAGTGTTTTATTAGTTTCAGCACAACATATTGCTTCAATAATTCTCTATATTGTTCAGTGCTTACCACCATAAATGTAGCCACCATCTGTCACCAAATAACATTATTATAATGTTATTGACTATATTCCCTATGCTATACTTTTCATCTCACCACTTATTTATTTTTTGACCAGAATTTTTACTTATTTATTTATTTATATTTTATTTTTTTTAAATTTTCAGCATAACAGTATTCATTATTTTTGCACCACACCCAGTGCTCCATGCAATCCATGCCCTCTCTAATACCCACCACCTGGTTCCCCCAACCTCCCACCCCCACCCCTTCAAAACCCTCAGATTGTTTTTCAGAGTTCATAGTCTCTCATGGTTCACCTCCCCTTCCAATTTCCCCCAACTCCCTTTTCCTCTCTAACACCCCTTGTCCTCCATGCTATTTGTTATGCTCCACAAATAAGTGAAACCATATGAAAATTGACTCTCTGTGCTTGACTTATTTCACTCAGCATAATCTCTCCAGTCCCATCCATTTTGCTACAAAAGTTGGGTATTCATCCTTTCTGATGGAGGCATAATACTCCATAGTGTATATGGATCACATCTTCCTTATCCATTCGTTCATTGAAGGGCATCTTGGTTCTTTCCACAGTTTGGTGACCATGGCCATTGCTGCTATAAACATGGGGGTACAGATGGCCCTCTTTTCACTACATCTGTATCTTTGGGGTAAATACCCAGTAGTGCAATTGCAGGGTCATAGGGAAGCTCTATTTTTAATTTCTTGAGGAATCTCCACACTGTTCTCCAAAGTGGCTGCACCAACTTGCATTCCCACCAACAGTGTAAGAGGGTTCGTTCCCCTTTCTCCACATCCCCTCCAACACATGTTGTTTCCTGTCTTGCTAATTTTGGCCATTCTAACTGGTGTAAGGTGATATCTCAAAGTGGTTTTAATTTGAATCTCCCTAATGGCTAGTGATAATGAACATTTTTTCATGTGTCTGATAGCCATTTGTATGTCTTCTTTGGAGAAGTGTCTATTCATGTCTTCTGCCCATTTTTTGATATGATTATGTTTTGTTTGTGTTGAGTTAGAGGAGTTCTTTATAGATCCTGGATATCAATCTTTTGTCTGTACTGTCATTTGCAAATATCTTCTCCCATTCCGTGGGTTGCCTCTTTGTTTTGTTGACTGTTTCCTTTGCTGTGCAGAAGCTTTTGATTTTGATGAAGAATTTTATACCTCTTGATCTCCTTTATCTGATTTACTCATCTCACCCCCACCTTCCCTCTGACAGCTACCAGTTTGTTCTCTGCATTTAAGAGTCTGTTTTATTTCTGTGTTTGTCTGTTTTGTGTTTTAGATTCCACCTATTTCAACCCTTCTGGTAGGCTTAGAGATGTTCTACCCAAAGGATGAAATGTCGGGGAAGTCACGTAGATTTTCTAATTACTCTGAGATGAAAAAGAAAAAAAATAAGTGTTCTGTTACCTTCTGAACCAAAAACAACCTACTAATCCATGTGTTTGGTTCAGTTCATAATTAAAATTTGGAATTCTTAGTTATCTGATTTTCTCTCTTGCCCTAGTTCACTATTACTTTGGACCTGGAAACCTATAGTGCTTGCTTGCAGTGGTTCCTGGTGTCCCCAAAATGAGTTTAAAGAGGATGAGAGAAAGGGTGCTTACTTGCCTCAGGGTTTCTTTTGCCCTTGTGTTTTCCCCACGATTTCTTTAGTGAGTGACCTTAGTTGAAATTCTCCAAAATGTGGTTTATAACTCTCTTCTCGTTTGCTGGTTATGACATCCAATTTCAGTCTACCTCACGTGAACTTTCCTTGTTGTGTCAGAGGCCCTCCAAGATTCCACTTAGCTCTTGGGGGAAAACAAAAACAAAAACAAAACAAAAAAAACCTTACCTATATTCTTGTCCTCTCATCTGTCAAAGTGCAGTTTCCTCCTAGTGCAACACCACCAATTCTCTCCTCTTTGGCCACACGGTGACAGTGGCAATGCGTCATCTGTTTTGAGACTATCAGGCATGTGTCAGGTTTCACAATTCAAGGTCCCCCAAACTCCAGAGGACACACTCTTTTATGGTGGCTCCCTGAAAGCTCCTCTCTTTTCTCGAGGTGAAGGTGAAGCACCTGCTTCTCTACCCCACTGCTCTCTAAAAACTCTTTTTAAAGACCAGATTCTAGCCTGGCTGAAGCTGGAGGTCATCCATTTTGGGGCATGCAGCATGTATGAGGGACAGGATCAAATTCTGTAACTGTGGTTCACAGGAGAGGCACAACACTGTGTTCTGGACACCATGTCTCTTGTCATTATTTCTGTCTAAGCCTGAGGATGTCAGACTAATGTGAAACAGGATGACTTGCATTTGGTTATCATTTTTACTTATGTCGTGTGTGCTAGGTACTCCGTCTTCCATGGGAAGTATGATTAGAGTAAGCCTTCTAAGAAATCTTCATTTAAAGTGGTTGAGACAGACATCTAAACAGATAATAAAAATACAAGTCAAAAGAACTGATTTTGGGGGGTACCTGGGTGGCCCAGTCAATTAAGCATCTGATCTCAGCTTGGGTCTTGATCTCAGTGTTGTGAGTTCAAGTCCTGCTTTGGGATCCATGCTGGGTGGGAGCCTGCTTTAAAAAAACAAAAACAAAAAACAAAACAAAACAAAAAAACAGAGAAAGAACTGAACTACGGGTTATTAGACACTCCAGTGGTCTCTCATGACTCCTCAGCCCTGCTTCTCACTTTGGCCACTGCTGTATCAACCGGCTCTGTGGAGTTTTTGACTAGCTTTGTGCAAGTGCAACACGGCAGCACCTCACTGGGGACCACACCTGTGCCTGTCCTGGTTTCTCTCGTGCTTTTAGGAAGCTGCTTCATACAAGAGTGTTTAACAGGAAGGGGTAGTGTATCCTGGGGCTATCCTTGACCAGTTGGGGGATGAGAGTCAATGGATAAATGTTATACCTCACCTCCTGGCAGATAGTTCCTTAAACTCCTCAGAAAGTTCTGTGAGATGAGCATTCTGCCTCTGTGGTGTAGGCAACCTGATAACACATCCTTATGTGGTCTACTATCCTTTCCAGCTTTATTCGCTGGACCCTCAAGTAAAGTCCGTGCACTTAAGCCTTTGTCTCAAACTCTGTTATCAGGGAAACCCCAGCTGAGACAACTAAGAGAATAGAGAATATAGGAGGAACAAATCACTTTAGGAAGGTGGAAATAAATACTTGGAAATAAGTAATTGCATGATCACAAATCTTTTTATACAGGTCTGCTAATGAGTTAACCTGCAACTAGTTCTGGAAATAATGTAGACATAAGACTGTTTACATAATTTGTGAGGCCACTGAAAAATGAAAATGTGGGATTCCTTTTCCAAGAATTATTAAAAATTTCAAGGTGGTGACAGCAGAGCATTGAACCAAGCTTGGGCTCTTTTAAATGCACAGCCCTGTGAAAATCAAGGTGACATGCTCTTGAAACTTATGCTGAATGCCTACATGAGTTTTCATTATATCCCCAATTCCAGCTTATTAGGAACTAGTAAAACATGTATAGTTAACTACTTCTTCCTTATAGTTCTACTTGACCTGACTGAATTGTACTTTTAGGAAAAACCATTCTCTCTTCCCAGGTGGGCTGCAATTCTCTCTCTCTGTTTTGTTTTGTTTTGTTTTTGGTTGTTGTTGCTCTTGTTTGTTTTGTTCTGTTTTTGTTTTTTAAAATATTTTTATTTATTTGACAAAGAGAGCATAGCAAAAGAGGGAACATAAGCAGGGGGAGTAGAAGAGGGAGAAGCAGGATCCCTGCTGAGCAGGGAGCCGGATATTGGGCTAGAGCCACCTCAGGGCTGGAGCCCAATGTGGGCTCAATCCCAGGACCCTGGGATCATGACCTGAGCCCAAGGTAGATGCCCAACTACTGAGTCACCCAGGAACCCCTGCAATTCTCTTTTGTATAAGCTGTAGAAGTGTGTTATTTAGAGGAGCTCGAACTCCCTGCTCTACAGCCAGAAATTTCTGCTACCATTTTCTTTCTAAGACTACTACTACCTTTTAAATTTCTTTTGAATGTCTGCTAAGTACAAATCCTTACAGATTAGGCCGAGGGAATAAAAAGGTTCCTGTACTCAAGGAACTTACAGGGTAGTAAAAAAAAAAAAAAAAAAAGAGAAGTAATCAGAATATTTGTAGAGAAATACGCACAGGGGACCACATGGAAACTACCTGAGTTGTTTACTTACCTGAGCTAAGGACCAATGAAAAGGGAAAAATGCGAACAGTAAGGTGAGCTTCCTGGAAGTTCTGGTGCTTGAGTATGTTTGAAGGTGAACTTGGAATAATTCATCCTGTGAAGAGGTTAGTTTGGGTCAGAACAATCATTACATTTATTCCAATGTGTGGAATCTTTTAGGGCTCTAGCTGTGGGAATAGGGATAGACTGCTGGCCAGAGTATGCATTAGAGACATAAATGTGAGGGCTCCTGAGTACCATGATGAAAATACTTAACTTTGTCTCATAGTCAATAGAAACTTAAGCTGGGGAATGACAAGATTAAATTTGTATTTTAGAAAGATCACTGGAGAGGCAATGATGAGAGTGGATTGGAAAGAGTTAGGCAAGAAAAAGGGAAATTAGTTAGTACTTTATTAAAATCAACAAGTAAGAATATGATTAAAAACAAAATAAAACTCCATAGTATATATGGACCATATCTTCTTTATCCATTCCTCCTTTGAAGGGAATTTTGGTTATTTTCACAGTTGGCCATTGCTGTTATGAGTGTTAGGGTACAAATGGACCTTCTTTTCACTACATCTGTATCTTTGGGGTAAATACCCAGTAGTGCAATTGCAGGGTCATAGGGAAGCTCTATTTTTAATTTCTTAAGGAATCTCCACACTGTTTTCCAAAGTGGCTGCACCAACTTGCATTCCCATCATCAGTGTAAGAGGGTTTCCCTTTCTCCACATCCTCTCCAACACATGTTGTTTACTGTCTTGTTAATTTTGGCCATTCTAACTGGTGTAAGGTGGCATCTCAATGTAGTTTTGATTTGAATCTCCCTGATGGCTTGTGATGATGAGCATTTTTTCACGTGTCTGTTAGCCATTTGGAGAAGTGTCTGTTCATGTCTTCTGCCCATTTTTTGACATGATTATCTGTTTTGTGTGTGTTAAGTTTGAGGATTTGTTTTTTGTGTGTTAAGTTTGAGGAGTTCTTTAAAGATCTTTGTTATCAGCCCTTTGTACTGTCATTTGCGAATATATTCTCCCATTCTGTGGGTTGCCTCTTTGTTTTGTTGATTGTTTCCTTTGCTGTACAGAAGCTTTTGATCTTGATGAAGTCCCAAAAGTTCATTTTCACTTTTGTTTCTTTTGCCTTTGGAGACATATCTTGAAAGGAGTTGGCTGTGGCCGATGTCGAAGAGGTTATTGCATGTGTTCTCCTCTAGGATTTTAATGGATTCCTGCCTTATGTTGAGGTCTTTTATCCATTTCAAGTTTATCTTTGTATATGGTGTAAGAGAATGGTCGAGTTTCATTCTATACATAGCTGTCCAATTTTCCCAGCACCATTTATTGAAGAGACTGTCTTTTTTTCCACTGTATATTTTTTCCTGCTTTGTCGAAGATTATTTGAGCATAGAGTTGAGGGTCCATATCAGGGCTCTCTACTCTGTTCCACTGGTCTATGTGTCTATTTTTGTGCCAGTACCATGCTGTCTTGGTGATCACAGCTTTGTAGTAAAGGTTGAAATTAGGCAACATTATGCTTCTAGTTTGGTTTTTCTTTTTTCAACATTTCCTTAGCATTTCGGGGTCTCTTCTGATTCCATACAAATTTTAGGATTGTTCCCTCTGGCTCTTTGAAAAATGCTGGTGGAATTTTGATTGGAATGGGATTGAAAGTAAAGATTGCTCTAGTCAGTAGAGATATTTTAACAATGCTTATTCTTCCAATCCATGAGCATGGAATATTCTTTATCTTTTTGTGTCTTCTTCAGTTTCTTTCATGAGTGTTCTATAGTGCTTTGAGTACAGATCATTTACTTCTTTGGCTAGGTTTATTCCCATGTTTCTTATGGTTCTTGGTGCTATAGTAAATGGAATAGATTCTCTAATGTACCTTTCTGTATTTTCATTGTTGGTGTATAAGAAAGTGACTGATTTCTGTACACTGATTTTGTATCCTGCCACATTACTGAATTGCTGTATGAGTTCTGGTAGTTTAGAAGTGGAATCTTTTGGGTTTTCCATATAAAGTATCATGTCATCTGTGAAGAGAGAGAGTTTGACTTCTTAATTGCCAATTTGAATACCTTTTATTTCTCTTTGTTGTCTGATTGCTGTTGCTAGGACTTCTAACACTATGTTGAACAAGAGTGGTGAGAGTGGGCATCCTTGTCATGTTCCTGATCTCATAGGGAAGGCTGTCAGCTTTTCCCATTGAGGATGATATTCACTGTGGGTTTTCATAGATAGATTTTATGAAGTTGAGGAATATTCCGTCTACCCCTATACTTTGAAGAGTTTTAATCAAGAATGGATGCTCTGTCTTGTCAAATGCTTTTTCTGCATTAATTGAGAGGACTGGAAGAGATTATGCTGAGTGAATTAAGTCAAGCAGGGAGAGTCAATTATCATATGGTTTTGCTTATTTGTGGAGCATAAGAAATAATACGGAAGACATGGGGAGATGGAGAGGAGAAAGGAGTTGGGGGAAATTGGAGGGGGAGACAAACCACGAGAGTCTATAGACTCTGAGGAACTAACTGAGGGTTTTGGAGGGGAGCAGGGTGGGATGTTGGTTTGGAGGGGAGAGGAGTGGGAGGTTGGATGAGCCTGGTGGTGGGTATTAAGGAGGGCACGTATTGGATGGAGCACTGGGTGTGGTGCATACACAATGAATTCTGGAACACTGAAAAGAAATTTAAAAAATAAATAAAAATAAAAATAAATTTAAAAATTATGCAACATGGGGGCTTAAGTGGGTAGGAGAAGAATCCATGAAACAAGATGGGATAGGGAGGGAGACAAACCATAAGTGACTCTTAATCTCACGAAACAAACTGTGGGTTGCTGGGGGGAGGGGGTTGGGAAAAGGGGGGTAGGGATATGGACATTGGGGAGAGTATGTGCTTTTGGGTAAATTGGAAGGGGAGGTGAACCATGAGAGACTATGGACTCTGAAAAACAGTCTGAGGGGTTTGAAGTGGCGGGGGGGGGGTGGGAGCTTGAGGTACCAGGTGGTGGGTATTATAGAGGGCACAGCTTGCATGGAGCACTGGGTGTGGTGAAAAAATAATGAATACTGTTTTTCTGAAAATAAATAAATTGGAAAAAAAAATTAAGCAGCAACCAAACACCTTGCTCCCCAAACTGAGGTAGTGGCAGTTTTGATGGAGAAGGTACATGTTTGAAGATTCTTAAGGAGATAGAATGGATAGGATTCTGATATATTGAACACATTGTGTCCATTGTTGGATGCCCTTGAAGCAGAGCGTGAGATAGGGCATCAAGTGCTTATGCTTTATTAAGACAATGAGTACTCTTCAAGCAGAGTAGAGAAGGGGAACGAGCCTAACAAAGATGTGGTCTCATGTGAAGCTGAGGCTTGGACTGTCCTCAAGAGGACTCTTGGTACATAAACTGCTCCACATCGAAATAAAACAAGTGGCTTTTTACCCCATAACAGTCAATATTGGGCTGTGAGCCACTCTGGAATGGCTAAGTTCACCATGAACTGACTCAACTAAGGACAGTTTTCCAGAGAAAGGTGGCAGCTGTGAATTCTAGTGGCTAATAGTCCCAGCAGTTTGGAGATGGGCACAGTGTTGGTAAAGGGGATTTGGGCAGGGTGCATGGTGTTTCCTACAGCTATGTAGATAATGACTTCTGGAGTTCCGTCTTGGACAACTGAGTGTATGTTGGTGTCATTTCTTCAAACGGGGAAGGAGAGGTTGTAGTTTACATCATCCAGCTGGATCTAGGTAGTTGGTAGGAGGCTATATGGCTCTTGGAAAGAAGATGGATTTCACAGTAATTGGAATTAGTTCATAGTGGAAGTCATAGGTAAATTTACCTTGGGAGATTATATGGAGTAAAAGATAAGAGGACCAAGGGCAGAGAATGGAGAAAACCCAAAATTAATGTATGAGGAAGAAAAACAGAACCTTCCAAGGAGGATGAGAAAGAGTAAACCTTGAAAGACTCAGGCAATGTGTCACAGAGACAAAGAGAAGGGAGTTTTTAGAAGGTGGACACAATCAACAGAGCAATATGTTTTGAAAACAAATAAAATTATGATAATGAATATTTTGGATTTATAACCAAGAGGTTCTTTCTCTTTTTATTCAGCACGTTCTGTACAATATTGATTTATTTTTTTGGCTTCTATTTGTTCTTGTGTTGACAAGAGTATGGTAGGAGAAATGTTCTCCTGTAAGTGCTCATAAATGTGTGTCATTGCATTACACTCTTCTAGGCTAATGTTCCCTTCTAATACCAATGCTTTGTACCGTCTCCTAGAACTGCATTTTTTTTTTGACCAAATGATTCCTATTGGCCAGCCCAGAACCCTTTTCAAGAAACTGAGTCATCACCACATAAGTAACTTTAAGCTTCTCTCAAATTTCCTTTTTTTCTTTTTGATCTGTCCTGCTGGTTGATCTGTTGTCACTTGTCAACTAACAATGCATTTGTATCTGTTTATTTGGATATCAGGGAACAAACTAACTTATCTCTTTTGGTTAATTTTCTTTTTCTCATTTCATCAGAACTATGATTTTGAGATCCTGCTCCAACATCTCAATCACTGTTAGCCCTTTGACTCTTTCTTGCACGTTTTGTGAGGTCTACAATTATATCAGCATCTAATTTCAGCAATGAAGATGTACTCACTGTCTACACTTTTCTACAAACATAATCTGTTCCATCTTTTGTGAGAATTTTATACATCTAGCCCCAAAATGCTTACATAATTTCATAGAGCACTTTTTAAAAAAAATTTAAGCTTAATTTTTGTTAATTAAGGCAATAAAGGTATCTCGTTAGAATACTTGGTACTGTGCTGTACCTTGTGATTCCTTGGGAAACACTGATTTATCACAGGGTATGTGACTATCACTGTGATAACTTTGGGTAAAAAAAATTATATAACTTATATATTTTCTTTGGAGAGAAAAATATTTATGATTAAAATGTTTAAATATCAAAATGGTATAAAACAAATCATCATCAAATTAGCAGTACATATAATAACTGTAGTTAGAATTAAAACTCTCAATAAATCCAAGCCTTTAATGGGGAAAACACACATTAATAATTAAGATGAGTGCCATAACTTTAACTTCACAGCATCACAAAGACAGTCCATATGACTTTTCTTAGATAGTCTGTTCACCATATATGAGGCAGTAGTTGACTGTGGCAAATAAAACATCCCCAAGGTTAGTAATGTTGGTATTGAGATTTTAATTAGGTTTCGATGTTTTAATTCAATCTCTGCCTTGTCATTTTCCAGTCTGTTTGGCAACAGCGTGTAGGAAACAATAAAGCGTATTTTTCTTCACCAAGACCAGTGACCCAAGGTATTATTGTGACAAGTAAACTCTGATTCTGTAGGGGGGAAATGCATTTTGCAACCCATGACTTCATTTACTTAGTAAAGGTTCTTCTGGTAGAATTCTACAATTTCAACTCACTTATAAGGAGGTGCTTGTACTGTTAGTGGGGGATTAACAGATAAGTTTTAACTTACATTGTTGAAAACATTTTTGTCCCCATTTACTAAAACTTGGAGCAAATAATGTCTTAAGTAATTTATCTGTCACAGTTCTTTTGGAAGAATTAATTGGTTAGTTGTTGTCCAAAGCACTTTTAGAAACACACAAGAAAGACCCAAAATTATTGAGAATAAAAGGCTATTTTATGTTTGATGGTTGAGTCTCGGTCAAATCAAACAACACTTTTTATGCTTACTTTCTTGAGCATGTAGTTTGTTAGTATGAGAGATGCAGAAATGTAACACTGCTCTGAAACTTTGTTCAATCACTTCCTGATTGGAAATAGAAAATTCATAAATATGGAAGAGTAACAAAACAATGAAAGAGCATATGTGTAGGCAATGCTGATTTTCATTAATCTTTCCTCCCTCGGAAAAAGTAATCCCAATATTTATGACTATTTTTCGTCTATAGGTTCAGAGATCACTTGGGTCCACAGTGGGAAGGGGAAATCTGGGTGAAGGGATCAAGAAGATAACCACAGTTAGATGGGGAGGATGATAGAGGAATAGGCATTCCAGTCTAGTCATGAGCAGAATATATACGTAAAATGGGGAGGGAACCATGTGACTATAGCAGCCTGCTTATTTTAGATTCCTAAGAAGGCGGTCAAGGTGGGAGGATTAGGAGGGACCATGGTCACATTTAGATGGATTCACGTGTCTGTGTGTTTACATCTTACACACTGAAGAGGCTTTGGGAGTTACTGAGCATGGGTGTGGCCTGCTGAATTCTCTTTCAGAAAGAAGGGTTAGGCCACCTATTCTGGAAAAGTGTATTTGGGGCAGCAGTCTTCAAAATGAGATATTTTTAGTGGAAGGTTCCATATATTCTTTTCAAGGATATGGTGCTAAGGGAACTAATTTCCCTCAACTTTGATTTTTACTTTTTCCCAAAAACTCATCTGTGATTAATGTCATGTTGGTTCTTAGCTCTTACTCCTCCTAGAACCATGACCCTTCTCCCACTTCTCCCAAAAAGAATATTTCCTCTCTTCAGTCCAGAGTCTCATGCTGGTGTACTGTTCTTGGCTGGATAAATCTCCTAAATGTCAAACAAGGAGGCAATCCAAAATACTGTTGTGGATATTAAGAAAGGGAGAGCCCCTTAGGAGGAAACTTATAATGAATCCTTTACAAGACAAGTGGTTTCCAGTGCATTTCCTTCAACAAAATGTAAAGAAGAACCTAACCAGATTGATACTTGATGGATTATTCATTTTGATTTTGATAAGGTGTTTTAATGTTAAACATGGAGGTAGTTTAAATAATTGAGTGATTACTACAGGGAAGAAAAAGACTTTTATTCCTAACTTTTTATTTATTTTAACAAGATTGCCAGATGCACCCTTCCACATATAAGTTAAATGGATAGAGTTGTTACAGAACTGCATCATATTCTAGCAATAATTAATTATGATACATGGACTAATTTTTTTAAAAGTTTCATCTCTTTCACTAAGTTATGTATTTCTGGTACTATTCAGCACTGTATACTTACCAGTTAACAAAATATCAGATACATTTATGTTGGTTTGACTAATTATATACTAGTTATCAAAATATTAATTTTGTTAAAATATTTAGGTCTTTTGATTCTGGAAAAGAGAACTATATGGAAGGGGAACCAGCATAAGACTTTGTCCATAAAAATATATTACATAAGATAAAATTTTGCAGTGCAATGGAATGCAAATATGAATTCAGGGAGAAAAGGAATGATGTAAGAAACAGTTTGGTTATGTATTTTTAAAGTAGATGTTGAAGGGTGTCCTCTTGCTATGGTAATTTCCATTGGATATATTGAAATGAACTAGGTCACTGTTTTCCTTAAACAAGTCAATATTTACAATATGCCTGAAATTACATCCTTTGCAACTACCTAAAGATACATTGAAAAACTTTAGATGTCAACTGAAAAGTGTGAAGAGCTGTGTATCTTTAAAAAATTATTTTTGGAAGAACATGAGTAAAATATTTGGAGAGGCTTGTCCTAAAAATGTATTTGCATATCACACACATTGTTTGTTTTTGCTTAGCTTGTATGTTTTCCATTATTAAAAATAATAAGGTTTTATAAAAATACCCACATTCACTTGCATAGGATTTAGAAATATCAGTGATTGTGCTGGGCAGCCACAGAGGAAGGAAACTACTGACGATGGAGGTTGTTCGATCCCCTCTACCTCCTTCTTGGAGGGCAGAAAAAGGAGAGGCACTGGAGTCAGGGGCTCACGGGGATTGTAATGACTATTTCTGAACTTATCATTTGGCTTTTCCCCAGTTATTTGCCATTCCATGGCTTTATCTTTTTTTGTCTTGTTTTGTTTTTGTTTTTGTTTAAGATTTATTTGAGAGAAGGAGAGAGAGAGAGAGGTGGAAGGTGCAGAGGAAGAGGGAGAGGGGGGAGAGAGAATCCTCAAACAGACTCCCCACTGAGTACAGAGCCTGACTGGGGTTTGATCCCAGGTACCCTGAGATCATGACTTGAGCCCAAACCAAGAGTCAGCTGTTCAAGCAATGGAGTCACCCAGGTGCCCCTCCATGACTTTATCTTCTTTCTCCTGAACTGAATGATTCAATTTCTGAGAGCCCTGTCTTTGTTTTGTGTTCTTTTTTACTTTTCCTAACCATCTACTATAGTCCCTGGCACACTGTAGTATACAATATATTTGTATTTATTCACATCCCTCCTATTTCATGAAGAACATTTAAATTGGTGATTGATGGAGGGGTTAAAGGGGATGATAGGGTCAAAAATAATACCCTGATCTTGAACAAACACATTGAAGATAATGATTGTGCTGTGAAAAGAGAGAGGCATAGGATGGAGAGCTTATTCAAGTATATTGAATTTGCGGTGAGTTTGGGGTCAGGGCTGCTGCTGGCATGGAGAGACCTCTCAGCAAATTGGAAAAGGTGCCCTCTCTAGGTCAGCCCTTTCTGGGTCCATTAATAATATCTTTGGATGAAGAAAAAAAAAAAAGCCCCCTTTCTTCAGGTAAATGCAGTCCATGTCAAGGCCCAAATTTAACAAGAAGGGTCACCTTCTTCCCTCTCTTGTTCAAGGGTCTTTATGCAGTGTACTGACTGTACAGCTGTGTTTGTATTTCTGCATAAGTTAGGTCATTGATAGGTAAATAACAATGTATTGTATGTATTTGGTTTGTTCAAAACCAGAGAACTTTATTCTGGCAAAAAAAAAAGCCCCACAAAACATATATTAAGTTGTACTCTAATTTTAGATGGTATTATTTATCAGGGTTTCCTGCTGAATTCATGTTAACTTTTGTATTCAATTCCAGTAAGCTCTAGTTGATAAGTTAGGGAACTTCATAGACATGCCTGCCTCCAAATAGATAGAATATATATTTTATCACCCTGCCACAAACATCTCCTCCCGTTTTCTCTTGCTTTGCCTAAAATTTGCAATATCAGAGCAAATCAGTTTGTATTTGACAAAGGCTGGCGTATTACCTACAGAAGGCCATGATTAAATAACACATATTTTATCAGGAAAAGAGGGAAGAGATCCTGAATTAGTTTGTTTATCTGTGAAAAGATTGTCCTTTAAGGAGTGTGATCCTGAGCAACAGAGAAAAGGCATTTATTCACTTATCTCTTCATTTAGCCAGCAAGCTATATTTTCTATATTTTAGGCATTGTCATTGGCATCTCTCTCTCTCTCACACACACACACACTAGTAAAACTTTTATCCCTTCTTAAGGCACTGAGTCTTGTGAAAGAGAAAGATAGGCGCGCCCAAACCCAGTAGAGTCTGTGTGAGTTCTTCCCAGAGGCATGCACGGAATCCTGCAGCACGGAGGAAATACAGGAGGAGTCCCTTCTGCTAGCTGAGGAAGGCATCACTAAGAAAGCATTATCCGAGTTTACCATGGACGGAATGTTTGCATCCTCTCTAAACTCGTGTGTTGAAGCTCAACACAGAAGGTGATGATATTTAGAGATGGGGCCTGTGGAGGTCATTAAAATTAGATTAGATCATGAGGACAGGGCCTTTATGATATGATTAGAGGTCTTATAAAGAGAGATAGAGATCTCTCTCCACGTGCATGCACAGAGGCAAGTTCCTGTGAAGAGGTATGAAGGAGGGGACCCTCCGCAACCCGGGAAAGGGGCTCTTAGAAGAACCTGACAATGCCAGCACCCTGATCGCAGACTTCGAGCCTCCAGAGCTGTGAGAAAGGAGTGCTTGTTGTCGAAGCCATCCAGCCATGGTGTTTTGACTGAGCCGCCAGAGGTGAATAAGACAGAGCAGACCACTACCTGGGGCTTTTCTCATGGACCATGTGCTGGATGTCTTCCATCTAACCCTCTGAGACCACTCTCTGTTTTTCTCTCTTGCTTTCTCTTCCACAAAACCAGCCTTCATGGGCTACATCTACAGGTCTCCCTTCCTGTTGTTGCGCTCTGGAAGGAGATCTGATGCAGGGCAGAGAGTGAGGTTGTGTTATTTATTTCATAGGCCTCCCTCCTGGCAAGGTTACCTCTGGCTGCCTTTCTCTTCATTATAGGTCACTGCCCCTAGAAGGTGGCAGTTCCCCTAGGATTCTCTCCTTCTGGCTTCTGCTTACTGCTTCCTGTCTTTGTCTTTTTGGATCTAGGGAGGGTCACCCAACTCACACCATCCTGAGCCCCAGGGAACTGCATTATCTCTTTTGGTTTATCTACACCCTTCCCACACGTTTGCAAATAGTCCCTTGATTAAACCCTACTCACAGTATCTTAATTTGAGTGCACCATCTGTTGCCTGCTGGGACCCTGACTGATACAGATTGTAAATTGTGTGAAGATGTATCTAACTTACCCAATAAATGTTAGCTATTTTTAATATTGCATTGTGATAATATTTTGAAATGAGAGCAATATATTTTTTTTCCAATAGTGCCTATTTCAACTTTACTTTTCTAATTTGAAGCAGGTACATGGCTGATTTTAATGCTTCTTCAAAAGATTTGTTATAGCCATAAGCAGACAAAAAAACTTTGGGGTGTAAAATGAATAGACCCCAAAGGACTTAAGATTTGGGACAAACTCCAAGTCAGACAAGACAAAGTTGAGAAGGAGGAATCAGGGAGTCTGGGGTGGGTGATCCCTCAGAAGGGACATTGTACTTTTCCCTCACTCCTACCACCAAAAGGAGTAGAAAGGGAGGCCAGAGCCTCTGCAGAGGACTTGCAGCTTTCACACACAGACATGATTTTAGTCTGGGAGCTGACCTGACCCCAGTCAAGTAATGACTGGGAGGTCTAGGCAGAAATGTCAGAGATGGTCTCACAGTTTTAGAGCAAGGCAGGAGTAGCCGATGAATGCCTGAGTGGCCAAGAAGGGCAGGGAAACAGCAAGGAGATTTCCTGGAATTGCCTGATTAATGACCAGAGGCTAGATGAAGATGGTACGGTTATCAGGGATGCAAGCATGGACTGATGACCATCAGTGGATGCATGCTAGGCAAAAGTCTGGGAACTTAGACACAGCTCCAAGGAGATGGTAAAGAGAAGGTGGATTCATGAATTGATCGATATTAAGTTTTTACTTCCCAGAGAAATGGATATCAAAAGAAAAAGTTATCTTTAGTTGTAATAAAATAGGTTTTATTTCTTACACACCCAAGATTGTAGGCACTGAGTCATCCCTGCTACATATTATTATTAGTCCTATTAATAAAGTGAGCAGGGATGGAGAGCCCTCCGTGTGGAGAGTTTCCAGTGTGTTCTAAGACGAAGAGGCTGAGAGAGTGGAACCCCATGTGGGCACTGGCCACGTGCGCCTTTGGACGCAGGAGTAGAAGATGCGGGTAGAGCTGCAGGCAGAGGGTCGCATTATGAGTGATGACCATTTGCCAAGCGATTTATATGTGGAAGAGCCTCTGCTCATCACTATAGCTTCATTATTACTCCTAGTTCTCCCCCACAAGTCCTCATTTTACAGAGAGAAGTTGAAGCTAAAGGAATTGGCTAAGCGCCCAGGTCACGTGGCTAGTGAGCGTGCCAGCCCTGGAGGGATCCGTTCCAAACCCCAGGCTCTCAGCCCCTTTCCTAACCTGCCTTCCCAGGAAAGAACAGGCGGCCATGCCTCAGACTTGGCTTTTTATTAAATAGATAGCGGGGGAAAAAAAATTACAAAGTTGGTGCTATGATGAAATTGATGCTTTAAAGAGAACATTCTGTTAACAGTTGGAGAAAAAGAGGGGAAATGCAGGATTGGAGGCAGAAGGACCAATTCAGAATCTTTGCGATGGGCCAGGTGAGGACCGCCAGGTCAGGAAAGGTCAGGCATTAAGGGGATGACAGGAGGAATAAGTAGTGTGTGCTGCCTTGGTGAGATCACTTGCTGTTACCGGTGAAGAAGATGACAGCCATTCGCGGCTTTTTCATGAGTTTACGTAATGGCAGGCGCAAGAGCTTTGCCCCTGTTTGATAATAATATGTACAGTGAAAAATCGGCAACTGTAGTATCGAGAGAGTTATAAAGTGTGGTGTGATTGCCTCTCTAGGCTTCAAAGAAGACATGACCTTTAAGGTGATACGTGAAGTGCGGTTAGAATTGGGAGTTGCAGGGATGAGAGAGGGGCGAGGAAGAGGGCAGGAGAAACAGTGGCAGAGAAGCCAGGTCTGTCAGATAGATTTCCTGGTGTGTCTAGAGGAGTTTTATTCAAACAGACTTTACACAACATGTACATAATGATCTACAATTTAGTGATACTTTTAAGTTTTACTTATTTATTTATTGAAAAGCCTTGGTTAGCATTTAATGAACCTTCCTCTACGGGACTTCAAGTTCTAGGGCACAGCCCACCCCACCCCACCCCCGCCCCGAATCTTCTCCTTTGCTCTTCTACCAAAGAATCTGTCCTTCACAGTGACAGGCCATTTTGGGAGCTTTCCCTTCCCCCAGAACTTTGCAGTAGGCAGGGCACAGCACATCAGTGATAGGAACAACTTCAGTCCTGTGTTTGGCAGCATTGACCGGTGTCGGCTCACTGACCAAGATCCACAGTTTGTCAAGGTCAACAGCTGGGCAGAGGCTCTGGTTTCTCTTTAAGGAGTAATGCCTCACACTAACTTCTCCAAAGTGACCTGAATCATATTTGTTGAAGCTGATCGGGTGGTGACACATGCTGCCAACATCATCCCGGCCTCCTAGGTGCTTCCGGTGCTGGCCCACGTGGCTGCGGCCGTGGCTGTGGCCCACGTGGCCCCAAAGTTTCCAGGTCTTCCTCAGTCTGAATGGCTAAATGCTTGGTCATAAGGCCAGAGGGAGTTGGGGCAGGGGGCAAACTCACCTGTCTGCACAGGGGTCTGTAGGACTAGGGGATTGGGGAGGGGGTAAGGGGTCAAGGATCTGCTTTGTGGCACATTCAGCAAAAATGATGTGAAGCCCTGGCCCTGCCCCTTGGCCTCATCAGAGTGGCGCTGGAGCTCACTGGCCTGCGTGTCTCAGAGACCTGAACCCTGGGCAGAACAAGTAGGCCCACGCTCTGGAACCTATGCTGGCCACCCTTCCCTGTGGCCCACTATCCACTGCCTGGAAGACCCGGGTAAGGTCCAGGGTAGGTGATTGGGTGCAGCATGAAGAGTCCAACTCACCTGTACCAACAGGGAGCCGAGGCACGAAAAACTATTGGTACTTTTTATAAAATGTACGTTATGATAAGGTTTGTCAAAGGAATTTTGCATGCAAGAAAATGTGTTAGAAAAGGTGGGCAAGGGTTTGTGTGGCTTTGCTGGTTCATGTGAAAGTAGTTTTCCATTTATTCCAGTATTGTGACTACAAACGGCCAGGGCAGACCTAAATCTATAGTGAAACAAGGCTTCTGCTGACAGAGAGAATAGAGAGAACTAGCAATTATAATAGATACTTTTGAGGTTTTGGGGTATAGGTAGATTTGGGGGATCTGTTGCAGAATAAATCAGAGTGCATGGGAATTCTGTTTGTTTTGTTATACCAGTTACGTAACAAGCGTCACACTGACCACCTATTATGTGCCACTGACTGTGTGGTTCACTTTATATACATTATTTTTGACCCGCTCAACATTCTTTATTTTTTTTTAAATAATTTATTTATTTATTTGAGAGAGAACACACAAGCAGCGGCAGAGAGAAAGGGAGAAGCTGACTCCCTTCCTGAGCAGGGAGCCTGATGTGAGGCTCAATCTTAGAATGGTGGGATCATGACCTGAGCTGGAGGCAGACACTTCACCAACTGGGCCATCCAGGAGCCTCCACCTTAACATTCTTTTTTTTGTAAAGATTTTACTTATTTATTTGCAGAGAGAGACACAGCAAGAGAGGAAACACAAGCAGGAGAAGTGGGAGAGAAAGAAGCAAGCTTCCCACCAAGCAGGGAGCCCAATGCGGGGCTCGATCCCAGGACCTCAAGATCATGACCTGAGCCCAAGGCAGATGCGTAAGGATTGAGCCACCCAGGTGCCCCACCCCCCTCCGACTTTTTAAAGATTTTATTTATTTGCCCTGTCAGCATTCTTGAAGGCTAGGTAGTATTCTGATTTTGCAGAGGAGAAAATTGAAGCTTGGAGAGCTGTCTTCTTACTAGTAGGCAATGTAGTTGAAATTCAACTCCAATTCTCCCCAATAAAAATTGTGGTCTTTTTCTTGTCTGTTGCATTGTCTCTATGTCAGTAAGCTGCTGCAGACTTTGTGCTGAAATAAGGATAGTTAATGTCATCAAAAATGTGAATCTGAAATTATTTTATGATTCTCCAACATTTTTCAGTCTGGAAAAAGAAAATCATTCTGTGAAAGAATGAAGCACATGCACTCTTTTCATAGTTCCCTTTCCCAAGGTAAGAGACTATATTTGCTAATACAGGGAACAAAATCCAAAACATGGAAGGAAAGGGAGCAGAGAGGCAATGCTGCCGGTTTGCCTAGATCTGCTCTGAACTGTTCCTGCTAACAGATTTAGCTCCAAACTTTTGATTTTCAACTTTATGCTGTTATGTGAAAGAAGCTGTGCTTATTCTTATTTATTTAGGTTTCCAAAAATAGAATATTTGGTTATTTTAGAAATTGACAGAAATTCCATAGCCTCCATCATGAACATTCTCCTAGAAACAGAGACCAAAAATACATGCTTCTAGCCGATTTTGAGCCTTCATTTTGCCTTAGCCTAAAAATTCCCTAATCCAACAGAACAGTTCTGAATTCTAGGCTCTATTTTTGAGATTTGACTCTCATCTGGAAATCATTTGTTCTAAACCATGTACAGGAACCCATTTCAAACATAATTTAGGTTCAGTGTATAATTTCAGGTCTAGCTTGCAAAAACTTGTTAAAGTTTGAATGATCATGTATTGAATTATACTAGCTTTTAAAATATAGGTATGCATTGAATGCTTTTTATTTATCATAAAAAGACTCTATAAATGCCATTGCATGGCAGTGCAAAAGGAAGCTAATTAATTATATTTTTAATGACTTTCTCCCTTGATCCCTGTGACATTACTTGTGAGACAGGGACTGCTTGATGCATATTATCGGGTTGCGGCATTTAGTTTCTCGGGTTATACCAAGGGGCCGGCGGGGAGTGGACAGGAGCTGCGAAGGCAAGCTGAGGTAGGTCCTAACTGGAAAGCTGAAGGAGCAAGAAGCCTTTCTTCTCGATTCTTTCT
This sequence comes from Neogale vison, assembly GCF_020171115.1. NCBI lineage: Eukaryota > Metazoa > Chordata > Mammalia > Carnivora > Mustelidae > Neogale > Neogale vison. The sequence continues at coordinate 166,690,329 of NC_058093.1, read as the reverse complement.
CTTCACATTTAAAAATGTATACATATGGAATGATTTTATACCTACATGTATATATATTTACATACTTACCTAGAGACATACATCATGTGGTGTTGTTTCATTGGGTTGCTGTGCCTGAAATGTTAAGCCTTTTTTAAAAAATAAAATACAGGGGCGCCTGGGTCACTCATTCAATTGGGCATCTATCTGCCTTCAGCTCAGGTCACGATCTCTGGGTCCTGGGATAGAACTCCACATTGGGATCCTTGCTCAGCGGGGAGCCTGCTTCTCCCTGTCCTTCTGCCATTCCCCCTGTTTGTGCTCTCTTGCTCTCCCTTAAGTAAATAAAAATAAAAATAAAAATAAAATAAAATACAAACAAAATGCCCCCCTACCACTCACAAAATTTATTTTCCAAAATTTCCATAGGGTTTCTGTTGCACATTTAATTTTTGGCAGATACTCCTGCAATAGTTTTTTTTTAAATACATAGGGTTCTTGACTTTAGGTAAATAGCAGCAATTAAAAAGATGAGCAGACATATGCCTGTATCTGTGTGATGTTTGCCTGATGAGGAAACTCCGTGGGCGCAGAGGCTGTAAGTCAAAGAGACAAGAAGCAGATAGTAAGAGAGTTTCAGAACACATGGCTGGGAAGCAAGAGGCTAGCAAAACCAGGAGGAAATTACTAATGTGTCTTCACAAAACTACTGGAATTTTTTTATTAAGTTGACAAATTCCTGGTACTCAGGAGCAAGTCCTTCCCCATCTTTAAAAATTCATAAATTAAAACACTTGAGCATTTAGTATATTTAAATTCAACAGGGAAAGTTTCACAAATCTGGTAAGCTTGCTGCTTTGGAGAGTAATGAAGTTGTAAAAAATACTTCGGTCTGTGCTACCTCAACCCTCTTGATATTATTTTTTCAAATACCCATGCAAATTTGTGTAGTCTGCTTGATATTAAGGGTATGTTAATTTTTCATAAGACATGCAGGAAATGAAGCACATGTCCCCTAATAAACATCAATAAAAACTGCTTGATTTCTTATGTAGTGATGAGAAATGATCTTAAATTGTCTAAAATATGTCTGCCCCACATAATCTGATATGAGAGCAATCAATAGAAAGGGATTTTGAAAATCAAGGTGCAGTTTTGGTGTTAAAAATTGGCCATAGCACCTGTTTCCTGATAATGGACCCAATTTATCTTTCTTGAAATGACAACTAGATAAACTATTACAGGGCAAAAGGACTTCAGCAAATCTTCTTTAAAATTTGTTTCTTGTGACAGAGTATTTTTTCTATGCAGGGAAAAAAAATATTGTTCAGGTGGAATTAATGCATGGGCTGTGAGATACACATATTAATCAGAGTTGGAATTAGAATGTAGTCATAATAATGGATTGGCTTGAATTAGAACCTTTAATTTAACAGATCATATCTGGGGCTGAATGGCAAGTATATACTTGGCTTTGAGCTTTGATGGGAAATAAAGAAAAACAAGAGTACGAGAATAAGTGGAGACAGAGGACGGGTCAGATGCAGGGTAGGAGCATAGAGTCTACAGAGTAGATTCATGGAACTCAGGGTAGAGATAGAAAGATGGCCAAGGCGGGGGGGAGAACCAGGATTTATATTTTTTGGTTTCCCTCTTTTTTTTCTATTTTTTCATTTCATGAATCAGTTAATATTCTTTTCACTAACTGTTGTGGTGGCCTGAGTGACTGGTAGGATTTGCCTGCCTGAAACTATTGATGCATAATACATTATGTGGAATAATATTCTTACTGTCCTTTGAGGCTTGAGTTTCATTATCACGGGAGTACTTTGATAGCATTAAGCTACTGGATAGCCTCCATACCCACTGCACATGGTTGTGTATATCTGGTTGCATATTTACAGTGGTAGCTGAGATTTCAACTCCCAAAAAAAGCATTGTTCTCTAAAATCAAGCTATTTTTGTTTCTGCTCAAATGTCGGGTCTAGCTACATTTTGACATAACATGCATGACTAGATATTAGCCAAATTAAATATATGTAATTATAAACCATAAATGAAGATTTTGAGTTATAAAAGCCAAATCATAAATACCTATCTTCTTTTATGCTCTTCATCTAAGTTAGGGTGTGTAATTTTCAAAAAATAATGCTAGAAGTGACCTTTTTCTGCTGAATGTATGACATTTCCATACTAATGGCAGGGGCAAGTCCTGTCTGTGAGAAGCTGGTTACTTTAATATTGTAGTTGATTAGGAAATATCAAATGTTAGAAAAGAGACTGTTAAAATGGATGAAATTATCAATGTAAAAGTGATAGGAGAAGAAATCAGATTGCCATAAATTGGAATAATTTAACGTTAGTGTTAGGGAATCAGTAAATGAAAGTAAATTAAAGATAAAATAATTTAAATGAGCAAAAATTAGGTCATCAGAATTGTCTTTTTGTGTTTTGTTATGGTGAAGAAAAATAAGCTTTTTCATCACATACATAATGAATTCACTAAAGAAAAGTGCTTTAAGTTGTTTGATTATGCTGATGGCTTTGTGTTCATCTATCTACACTTTTGCATGTTGCTTTTAAAAAATTCTGAATATTTTCATGCTGATTGGCTTGGTTACGGGCCACAGTTACAGTTAAGGAATAAAATGAAGGAAATACTCCCCCCAAAACAGAAACTCTGTTCTTGACCCGTGATAAACTAGTTGCTTTATTTTTCACAGTTGATGATAGGATTAAGTAATAAGAAATCGAATCTCAGTTTTGAGAATATGGAGCCTACCTTCTAGGAAGCCAGTGATCAAGCAAAATAAATTGTTTGTTTGTTTGTTTGTTTGTTTATTTAAAAAAGATTTTGATTTATTTGACAGAGCGAGTGAGAGAACACAAGCAGGGGGAGCAGTAGAAGGAGAGGGAGAAGCAGGCTCCTCACTGATCAGGGAACCTGGTGCGGGGCTCCATCCCAGGACTCTGGGATCATGACCTGAGCCGAAGGCAGACGCTTAATGACTGAACCACCCAGGTTCTCCAAAATAAATAGTTTAAATGAAAAAGAGAAATTAAAAGAAAAATTAGTTATGAGTGAACCGTCTTATCCATTGCTTTTTCACCCCTCACACCCATTTTATTGTATATGTTTTTATAGTTTTGTTGATGTCTTTTATTGAGGGTTTGGGGTGTTTGAGATGGGGAACTTTGAAGCCAACAATTAAAATTTTCTTCTGGATTTCATAATCTGAGAAGTTTATGGATGTTCGGTGTAACAGTTTTCTCTTCAGCGTTTTCATTCAAAGTGGCTAATTATCAGACACTCTAATTAGGTTTACTACTGGGTAGGGATGGAGCAAGCATTTATTTTAGAAATCATGTATTTTTGAATATGTATTAAGAAATCTGAGCTACTATGACCTTTGATCCAACTCTCTTTTAAAAGAGGCTCTGTCATTACCTACTCGTGGGTCAACCACCAAATTGAGGACTTTCGCCTTCTTTTATAGAATCCTCAGTAGGAATTGAGATGTAAGAAAATTTTTCTTGTAGAGACCTGCATTCATAAAAATGGATTTATTTCTGAAAATCCATTCTAAAGTCACAATCTCTATGAATATTTCAGACCCATTGTCAAGATACTTAATATCACCAACATAGGAAAATATCCATAGCATACAGACGCTGCATTCCCTCAGAGGTAAGTCTGGATGTGAAATAAAATGGTGTTTCTCAAATATTGATATGCATAGAAGTCACCAGAAATCTTGTTGAAATGGAGATTTGGATTCAGTTGGTGTGTGGTGGGGCCTGAAATTCTTTCCTAACAAGCTCTAGGTGATGCTGATGCTGAAGTCTTAGCCTCACACTTTATGTAACAAGAGAATAAGGCATTAATTACAGTTTGGCTGTCCTAATGGAAAGAAGCAGAAGAATAATCCAAAATCCATTCATAATTGACTTTTGAATATTCTTTTGTACTTATCTGATGATGAGTTTATATCACATTTAAAAAATTTAGAACACTTGAATTGAAACATTCTGAGGAACAATTATAAAGATTTGGGAAGTCCTAGAATGTGGCAATAACTCCCTAATAGGCTCCTCCTGATTTTTTTTTTTTTTTAGAAGAAATGTAATCAATTTAGATACTGGTTCTTGACAATGTAGAGTTGCATTATTTTTCTCTTGGAATCTAGTCTTGTCTGATTTCTTTTTAGTATACATTTAAAGGTTCTATCTTAAAGAACCAAGTTTATCTAAAGGTAAACTTGTACCTTACAAGTTTTCTTATGGAATTAAGGTTAAAGATGATAGGTGGATTTCCAAGTCAATGCAAAAAAATTATTTTTGGGGCACCTGGCTGGCTCCGTGGGTTAAGCCTCCACCTTCAGCTCAGGTCATGATCGCAGGGTCCTGGGATCGAGCCCCACATCGGGCTCTCTGCTCAGTGGGGAGCCTCCTTCCCTTCCTCTTTCTCTCTGCCTGCCTCTCTGCCTGCTTGTGATCTCTATCTGTCAGATAAATAAATAAAATCTTTAAAAAATTATTTTGTCTGTGTGATACTGGACTATAGAAAACAGGTTTCAGACTGTAAGAACAGGGAGTCTTGCAGGAGATGAGCAAGAGGAGGAGGAGGAAGAGGAAGAAAACAGGAGGTTGCTGCTCTCCTGGGTACAAAGCCAAACTGATGACATTTTGAAATGGTAAAGTATGCCTTTAGCACTGAGCCATTGTCAAATATTCAGCTATCTTTCCATTTTCACCCTTTCCTCATGATCCTCAATGTTCCATGTATTCAAATCACCTAAGCCCATATCAAACGGAGTGATGCCCAGGGCCCCATGTAGATTGCACACCATGCCACCAGGGGACAGATTTCCTGGAATTGGGCAACATACATGAAATCGCCTAAAGAAACTTGCCTGAATGCAAATGCTTGTACCTGTCTCAAACCTACTGATTCAGAATCTCTGGGGTGGAGCCCAAAACTGCATTTCTCTCAAATTCTAGAATGTGATATTACATCCATTAAAGTCTGGGGACCACTAGCCTACATTTGGCATGTTATATACATCTGCTCTACTGCACGTAATTGTTATTCTGCAGCCCCATACATTTAAAATCTAATTTCTCTCACATAGCTCGTTGAGGTATTGGTGAGAGGACAGATGTTAGAATATTCGCAAAACTATTTGGATTTTAAAAGAACATTATTGTTGACTGAAATGCAACTCTATTTGGCAGGATTTTAGGTATCATGAAGGAGAGAAGGAATTTCTGAGATAAGTATATTTAGAAAGGAAAGAAATATGTTAGGGATAGGTATAACCACATGGACAGGATTTTTATAACTGAGATTCTCCTCTGAAGTAAAAATTTTCAAAGATTTTCTTTTCTTAGGAGAAAAGAAAATTTGATGTTTCTTTTAAGAAAACTTCTTGGCTTCCTTATAAAACAAAAGATTCCCTAAATAAATATGAGCCCCTCACCCATCCACACATCATCATGTATAGTTACTTTTCAGTGATGAGGCAGTCTCTATCGGTGATAGAAATTTGGGGGCAGAAACAGCTATTTTTGTGTGTGGATGATTAGTAAATTATGTGATGGTACCTAAGGGCTTTGTGGTTTCATGATATTTCCCAGGTTACTAAACCAAGGTCAGCAAGGAAGTAGCAATTACCTTGTTCCACAGATATCCACTTCTGAATCCTTCCCGTGGAACCGGGCAACAAAACAGCTTATGAAATTAAGAACATATTGTGGCTAAAAAAGGTTTTATAATTTTCTTTCTTCATCCTTCCTCCCCTCCCCCTTTTCCTTCCTTTCTTCCGTGTTTCCATCCTTCCCTCTTTCCTTCCTTGTAGGAGAAAGGCTATTTGTTGATAGGAGTTTGGATTTACTATGTAAAATATGCTCACAGTTAATTGAGGTTGATTTATGGTCATAACCTTAAATGGAGAGAGACAGGTCTGAGGTTGAGATGAAAAATCACACACCTTAAAAGTCCAATTTTGATTTTTGCTAGGGCTCCACACAGATATTCTCCTTTTAGTCTGTATTTATTTCCTCCTCCCACTCTTCATCTGTGAAATGGTGAAGTAATAACTACTATCAGCAATGTTCTCTGGGAGTAATCAATGTTTTTCTCAAGATGAAAAATAGTTTTTATGCGGAATGAACAGTATTATTTTAATTTTAACCACATGCTGTGCATAAAATACGTCATTAGGCAAAAAGTTTTGTTCTGTTTTTAAACTCAGAAGTGGAATATGATGAGACACAGTGAAAATCCACTATTTTACAGACACAGTGAGATTAGAAGTTGAATATCTGCTATAGTAAAACTTTCCACACTTTTAAGAAATAGCATGGGGTTTAGGTGTTTGTTTTTATGGGAACAGATCTTACTAGTTCTTGAGAAGGGAGAATGAGGACCACTATCATTGTGGTCGACTCTTCAAAACTCTTCCATGACTGGAAGGGACTTCGGAGGGGGGGAAAATGAAAGTTTGAAGATATAGCTTCTTAAAGTCTTTGTCAAGCTTATAGGGCTCCTAGTCCCCTGGTTAACTCATATTTGATGTTAAGTTGTGGTCTCACTCAGAGATAAAACTCAGAATTCCTGGAGAGAAGAGGTCAATGAGTCCTTTAACCTTCTCCACCTGATACATAGGGTGTATTAGGTCCTTTAAAATTGAGAGAGATCTCTGTAAGAAAGGCAATATTTTCTTTAAAAATCTTGAAATAAACTCTAGTGCCGCTGGGGATATAATTGGAGATTGGCTTTGGGGGAGAAATTTGGCTAAAAATAAGTCAGTGATCTGACTAGGCATGGGCTGTATAATATATGTGGCTATTTATGATAAAATTAACTAAAATTAAAAAAAATTAGGATACAATTCCCCAGTCATTCTGACATATTTCAAGTGTCCATTGGTCACCAGTGGCTAATGGCTACTGTGTCAAATGTATTGATACAGAACATGTGCATCATTGCACAAAATTCTACTGACCAGCACTGAACTAGGTCTTGTGGGCAGAATCACCCATTATAAAAGGCCTTTCTATACCCTGAACGGGTCACACAAGTCTGACGTGGTGCCCATACTTTCTTTCCAACATCATATTAAAACTTTATCTACAGATTCCCCACTGATCACTTATCTTTTTATCATTTTGAAAGAAACAGAGTGAAATGCAGTAGATATTTTTTGGTCAGATAGAACACAGTTGGAATTTGTACTGAGAGAGGGATGCCATGTTTTTCTGGTATATTGAAATATAATCCCCCATGCTCCAAGTTTTAGGAGTCTCCATGATTAGTAGAGATAGTCTTCATTTGAAAGGGAGGTCCCCAACACGAGACTGCCTGTGGTAATCGGGGTTCCTCGCCTCCATCCAGTCATCGGGCAGGGAGGAAGCAAGCAAACACTGAGCAACAGCTCTTTGTTGAGCAATGTCAGGGCATGATGGGGAGAGACGATGAGGTGTGGTCTTTATTCTAAGGTTGTTCCTATGTGTCTGAGGGGCGGTTATCTATATTAGAAAAAGACAGAGACTTTGTGCTCCAAATAAACTTAAGTATATTCTAGGGCTATAACTTTGGAAGGGAAAAAAAATATTTACCCAAAGCTTCAGTCTCCTCTCTGGTGCAGCCCCCTCTCAAAGGGGAGCAGGTGAAATCTTAGGGTAGACATACCAGAGGCCAGAGTTTGGGTGGAGGATAGAAGCAGAGGGTGACAGCAGATTTGGACAGATTTTTTTTTTCTTTTTTCCCAAATACAGAAACTCTTTCTTGGAACAGTTGGTAACAGCACTAGGATGTTGGAACTGGCCTGTAACAGGAGGTATTTTTATTTTTTCTATTTATAGAAACACTGAAAGGCAATTTTTTTACTGGCCACAATTCTTTGTATTTCTCAGGCTTCTAGTCAACTGAAAAACAAACAAACAAACAAACAAAAACAAAAACCAGCAACAACCAATCAATTAACTTTCCAACTTCAGATGAAATGAGAGGATATCAGTGGTATTCTGTCAGAGAATGAGAGGTGTCCAAATCATATAGTTCTCTGTTTCTGAGGAGAAAATAGGTGCCTGCCTAGAATTCTTTCCATTCTGGCAAAGGTAAAGGAAGAACAAAAATGTGGAACCTGTAGAAAGATTTGGTAACCAAAAGAAAGGATAAATAATACATATGTAATAAACATATACATATTTCATTGTAGCTTTAATCACTAAAAATTTCTGAACCTACAGGGTACCTGGGTGGCTCAGTTGTTAAGCATCTGCCTTTGGCTCAGATCATGATCCCAGGGATCCTGGGATGGAGCCTAGCTTGGGGCTTTCTGCTCAATGGGGAACCTGCTTCTCCCTCTGCCCCTCCCTCTGCTTGTGTTCCCTCTCTCACTCTCTCTCTGTCAAATAAATAAATAAAATCTTTTTAAAAAATTTCTAAACCCAATTAAATTTTATAGACTATTATATACATGACAGTATAAGAAAGAGATGAGATAATAGAGATGAAAAAGTATATGGACTAAGACACATAAAATAACATAAAAGTTAGGTACAATAACTAAAAAGATTTTTAACAAGTGGAAATAAAATTTTTACCTGTTGTAGACAAAGTAAAAAACAGAAGATTAAGGATCACATAAGAGATTAATTTAAGAAGTTGCCTAGAATGCAGAGGAAAGGAAAAAGAGGTGAAAACAAATTAGTGGAAAGATGACAAATAGAAAAGTTCGAACAACAAAATTTAAAAACTTGCTCTCTTTCTGAAGAAGAACGAAAACAAATGACCTACTAGGAATATGCACAAAAGGACAATGAGAGAAAACATTCCGAACTAAAGAATAAACTTGGCTCTGTAAACTCAAATGGCTCAGAAGTTGTCAAATGTAACTAAAAGGAACTGACTATAAACACATTCTGATAAAAGTCTGGGTATTTAAGAATGAAAAAAGAAATCTACACATATCTAGGATATAGAAAAACATGAAATACAATAAAGAATAAAAATGGATTTTAAACCTTTCCATAACTTTGAAGAAGAGAAAACAATAGAACAGCCTTGCGGTAGGCCTTCCCAGCACCTTTGCAATACGGCACACAGAAGAAGTGACGTTTGACATGGAGACTGCTTAGGGCTGTTTGCAGCCGGGGGGGGGGGGGGGGGGGGGGGAGTGGGGGGGTGGGAACTAGTGTGGAGTTCCAGGTTGGGGTGTTTGTTTAACCACCCAACGCCCCAGTGATTCCCACCCTTGCAACCATTCTTGGCTCACCAGGTTGAAGGTATTTTATCAGGGACTTTAAGGGAAAGGGTTATTCTGGTTTCCATTTACATGGGGAAAAAGATAAGGATAGACTAAAATGCTAGTATTCATTCTATTCTGGAAACAAATAACCAGAACAACTCTCAAAAACCTTTAAAAGTAGTATTCAAGTTGCTTCAGTGAGGTATGGAGAAATGAGCAGCATTTTAACAATGGACTTGTATGTGGCACTAAGAAGGAATGTAATGGAAAAATACAAAATTATTATAACAAAATTGTAATAATGAGTAGCTTTAAAATGATAAGCAAGTTTTTTTTTTTTTTAATCTTATTTATTTGATGGAGAGAGAGATCACAATTGGGCAGAGAGGCAGGCAGAGATAGAGTGGGAGGCTCCCCGCGAAGCAGAAAGCCCAATGCAGGGCTCAATCCCAGGACCCTGAGACCGTGACCCGAGCTGAAGGGAGAGGCTTAACCCACTGAGCCACCCAGGCACCCAATAAGCAAGGTTTAAATACAGATTATTTTAAAAAATGAAAATATGGAGGAGTCGAAGTGAAATATAATATTGGGCAGTTTTCTCATTCTACATAGAAGAGATCAGGATATGCTCTTGAATGGTTGATATTCATAATTAGAGAAACCAGGTTTTGATATTTAAAAAATGCAAATTTAACACTTAAGAAACAAAACCAGGACATTTACTTTTAAATCACAAGGGCAAAATTAAATAAAGTGCAATATAAGGGAAATACAATAAATAGAAGGCATAAAACTAGATTAGAGGAGACCAGACATATAAATCATAAAAATAAATTTAAGTACTTTGAAATTTTCTAATAATAGGCAACTCTCAGATTGTGTGTAAATATCAAAGCACAGATGTCATTGGCAGGCAATTTTGCTGTTAAAAAGCTCTAAATCCATTAAGAAAAAAGATAAAACTTTGAACATATCATATAAATTAAATTTACAATATACACATTTGAAAATAACAAAAAAAAACTTTTAAAAAATTAATGTATGAATGAAGGAATTAATAAAAATAAAGGCAGGAAATAATGAATTTGTCCCAAACCATAAAATGGAACTAGGTTCTTCAAAAGACCAATAAAGTATGCCTGGATAGTTCAGTCAGTTGGATGTCTGCCTTCTGCTCAGGTCATGATTTTGGGGTCCTGGGATTGAGCCCCACAGCGGGCTCTCTTCTCAGCAGAGAGCCTGCTTCTGCCTCTCCCTCTGACACTCCCCCTGCTTGTGCTCTCTCTCTCTCTCAAATAAATAAAATAAACAACAGAAACAACAACAAAACAACAACGCCCCCCGCTAAAAGCCCAAAAGATGAAAAAAACAGATTCAACGTTGGCACGTGTGATCTAGTTTAATATATGCGTTTATTTAAAATGAGAAATTGGAGAGATTTTATTTATTAATATTGAAGCGATCAAAACAATTTATTAAAATAATGGGAAAACTGTGTGGCAACAAATGGAAAAATCTAGAAAAAATGGACCTTTTCTTTATAAAAATTAAAGCAGAAATTTTAAAAAGAGAGTAAAAGAATTTTCAAGACGACTATTTGGGGTAGATGCCAGTCCTGCTCAACCAGGAAGCCTAGCCAGAGAACCTGAATAGCCAAGGAGGCCACCCTTCAGCCTCTCACAGCATACCTTATAGCCTGACCTCATCAGGGAGCCCAAATAATGACCGCAGGTAACCTGAGGACCCAGCCTACAGCCTTGTCCTGTGGCAGAGCCCAGTCATTGACTTTTGTATATTCACTCTTACATTCCTTCTAGTTCAGTTTTTATTTTTGTTTTTCCTATTTTTTTCCTTGAGATTCGGTTTCTTATCCTCTTGATATATAGTTGTATGTATTCTGAGCTTTCCTACTAAGATTTGTGCCATTTCCAAAGCTGCATTGTGTTCTTAATTTTCTTAGTATCTTTCAGCTTACTTTTACTTCCTTTATTGACAGATTTTCCCAACATATACTCTGTGACTATTGAAATGTCATTAGGTTAATTGTCATCATGTTTTGTCAACAATTTTATATGGTTTAGATGCTATTTCTTTTCCCACCCCTTCCCATATTTCAGTGTTGTGCATTTTCTTGAGCTATTGGGAAGATGTACCTGTGGAGAGCTCTTTGGATTGAGAATATCCGTTCTGTTGTTATGGGAAATACTCGGAATATGGCCTCTGTATAGTTGCCTTTGTGTCTTTTATGGGTAAGTCTATCTTAGAAATGTTTGCTGTTCTCAGTTGCATGCTTCAGCCCTCAGCTACATAGGCTTTGCCTTCCAAAGTAGCGATACCAGACTTACTCTCATCGTTTTGCCTATATACTGCTTCCCAGGATTCACTTCCTTTAGGTTCCTCCACCCTGTATCTGAAGCTTCTGTCTTCTCATCTTGCTTAACACTCCTGATTTATTATTTAGGAGCATTTGGGGAGGACTCAAAAAATTGTACTGTTGTCATCATCACATTGCCAGTTATTGGTTTATATATTATTAAGAGGCTTACATTTTTCTTTATGTAGTGAACTCTATCAGTGTTTTTATCTCTGTTTAGAAATGTGACAGATATATTGATGTTTACTTGATGCCCCTGTATTAGCATTTTGGGAATACAATAGTGTTATGATTTCCCACTACTTAGTAGGCAGTATGAGGACAGTGATCATATCTCCTGCATCTCTGTTCTTGTCACCTGGCAACTGCAGATAAGTGCTTGTTGAAAAAAAAAATGAATAAAAAATTTGATTAGTGAATTACTATTTTCATTCAATACAGTTTTTATTCTTGGTCCACTTATGCACAATCAGTTACACACCTTGTCAACCCTCTAAATTTCTATCACCCTTTTCTGCTTTTTTTTTCTTCTTAGAATACACTACTATCATGTTATATCTTATTTATCTTATTTATTTTTCCTCTCCATCCTCCTCCTCAACAAGAGTGTAAAACTTCACAGGAGGCAGGAATTTTATGTGTTTTGTTCACTGCCGTAATCCTGGTACCTAGAGAAGCTGGCAAAGAATAGATGTTCAATAAATATTTTTTCAGTAAATGCATGAAATCTTGGGATCATTATCAATTAATTTCCATTAATAATAACAGACCATTAACTAATGCATAATAATCCATTAATTTCACCTTTATGAATGAATTTTCATGATCCTCATTCTTATGTGAGGTGTCTATCAGTTGAAATCATAGAATTCCTAGCTCTTGAGAAACACAGTTGAAATTAAGAAAAAAGGAAAAACTGAGATCGTTTGTTTGTTATAAGCAGATCTAGTTAACAGAAAATAGCTCAGTAGTTGAAAAAAGAATTTTTTTCTTTTTTATTGTTTGCAGAAATATTACATTATTTTACTGAAATACTCTAAGTTTAAAACCGAAGGTGGTAATTATTTACATATAGTACTGTTTGCTTTACTGCCTGCCTTTGAGAAATGACAACATATTTGAGAAAATAAACAATACAGTTTATTTTCTTAAATGCTTTATTGGGTGAACATATCATAAACATTTTAAAAGATTTCCATAATATGATAAAGTAGGTCTTATTTGGTTTTAGTATGTAATGCACATTCATTACATATTGTTTTCTCTTGGGTAAAACTATTTGTAAGTTCATTGAGGTTGTTATTGTGTTTTAATCACTTTTCTATCTATAGCAGCTGGCATTGTACCTGATACATAGTATGTGCTTAATAAAAGTTTATGAAAGAAATTAATTACTCTTTGATATCATCTATGTTTCAAATAAATTAAAGTCAGTGATTTAGTCAGCCTGTTTATTTGAGGTAGAATAAAATGTTGCAACAATATACTCATTATGGTGGCCATGAAAACACATGGATCAGACCTCCTGTTAGGGGCAGGTCATTGATTGACAGCCTCAGGAAAGGCCCCTCTAGATCACCCATCATATTTGCCTGAGACCATACTTCTGGTGGGCCGCTCCCAAAGAATGACCAAGTACACTGGGGAACTAATGTGGCCCCTTTCTCTATAAGGTAGGATTCCTCCTGTGGGTGACTTTGACTTAGGGACTCCCCAGTCTGTCTGGCGGAAACTTTCTTGGAACTTTGTTACCATTGGAAAGTCTTTCTGTCATCCTTCCTTTTCTTTCTCCCCCATTGTGCTCCCTGCCCTAATAAATCTCTTGCACATCTAATGCCATTTTCTCTGTACTTCTGAATTAACACAATAATGCTCACTAACAGCTTATTTTCTCTTCAGCTCAACACAATGGATAGGTCAACAGGAATGTACAACATAATGTACCTTTGATATGTAAATTGGTATTTGGCTTGGAGCCATTGTTATCTGGTTTACAGTTTACTAAAGAATCAAGGAGGAAAAACAGTGGAGAAAGATAACATCTGTGTCTAAATGATCCCCGAGGCCAGTATGCTATCTTTGATGAAAATACTGGTAAAAGCAGGAAATGTCAATCCACCCAGCTGGACAAATACTATTGCTCTGGTTCAGTGATAGATTTCAATAAATATTTTGGAGATGGAATTGAAGGGGCATAAGCTACAGAATAGGGAAGTTGAATTCTCAGGAAGTTCTGTACACGGCAGAAATCTCAAGGCTTCATGGAACAACCAGTAAAATCATTCATTCGTTCATTTTAAATATTTTTTTCAAATCTTTTGAAACTATCTAGTTAAGTCTAAAGTGTAATGATTCCATTTGATAGACCTTCTTATAAATTCTCAATGAAATTAGTTGGTGATAGAGAATAGTAATATTGAAAATAACTAAGATATAAAGTAAAATTTCTTTTATATCTAGATTATGATTTTTCTGAAATGTCAGTTAAGGAAAAAACCCTTTAAATCCATACTGAATATATTTTTTTTCTTTCACATTTGTTTTACTTGGCATTATTCATATAAAAATAGTATAGTATTCAAAAAAAGTCAACATAACAAATAAGCAAAATAACCCCTTAAAATCAATTAACTTTATAAATTTAAACTTTTTTTTTTAGATTTTATTTATTTATTTGACAGAAAGAGAGATCACAGGTAGGCAGAGAGGCAGGCAGAGAGAGAGGAGGAAGCAGGCTCCCTGCTGAGCAAAAAACCCTGATGCTGGGCTTGATCCTAGGACCTTGAGATCATGACCTGAGCTGAAGGCAGAGGCTTAACCAATGAGCCACCCAGGCATCCCAAATTTAAACTTTCAAAAGTATAAAATCTAGTCCTCAGTTAATATGAACCCTCTTGCAGTCTTTCGCCTTTTTATACCTCTGTCTCAGGTGATTTCTATTTTTGGAGTGAAGGTGAGCATTGGATATGATTGAGATAATTACACCTTGTAGGGGAGATCTAGCAACCCATGGAACAGCCATTTTCTTAGGTTGCAGTAGGGTGGCAGGCCTGTGAAGTTTGAAATATCTCTTCAGTGATTTGGATATAGCCCCACCTCTGCACTGGGAACAATTGACCTCCCCATTGGAGGAGGTGATCAGAGCTGCATTGCCAGATAGCGTGAGGCCTGCTTAGAGGAGCACCCTTCGTCAGAGGTAGTGTTGTTGAAGTGATTCTATTTCAGGAAATAATTGAGGCAACTGTTCAATGAAAGGAGAAGATCTAGTTTATTTTGTTATTCAAGGTGGATCCTCTAAATCCAGATTTTATGTGGTTAGCTTTCAGAAATGAGCCATGTTACTCTTTGGGATGTTGATATTTAATAAAAGGAAAGGACATATGGCAAAATGTTTTGTTAAATCCAGAGTACATGACAGGCTTGAAGGCTACGACAGTCAACAATCTCATCTATATTCAGTAAAGGGTCATCTTTCCCCTTCCCCAGATTCTCATAACCTTTTTTTTTTTTTTTTAAGATTTTATATATATTTATTTATTTGAGAGAGAGAGAGAGAGAGAGAGAGAGGGGAGACAAAGGAAGAGAATCTCAAGCAGACTACCCACTGAGCATGGAGTCCAATGTGGGGCTTGATTTCAGGACCAACCCATGAGATTGTGACTTGGGTCAGAAACAAGAATCAGATGCCTAACTGACTGAGCTACTCAGGTACCTCTCTCATAACCTTCTTAATCAAACCAGAAATTATTGGTCATGCATTCTGTCATGTAGTCTCCTTCAAAAACATGTCTTTATCTGCCAGTTGTCTCAAGTTCTATCCAACGTCCCATTGCTTTTCAATGTTTTCCCCACTACTCAGTTCTATTTGATACTGCTGTTTCTACTCCGTAATTTGTCTACTGATAAAGCTAACCTTTTCCTGCAACCAATCTGTGTCCCAGTGACAACCCCTCAGTCTTTTTTATTTCTTCACCAGTTCTTTTTTAGTTTTCCTCCTATCTTGTGAAACTGATAAGAATTTCTGTTTATAAATGAAATCCTACTTGGTTGCCTGACTTAAACTATTATAAAATTATGACTTTAGGCATCATGCACAGGGGATTATCTGTATGTTATATTTTGCACAAAGTCTAGACTGTTCTGGAGTGTAGCGGTAGGGAATGAGATAATTTGGGAGAGATTAGAATAGCGCAGCCAAACTAAGAAATTCTATTGTTGCTGGTAAAAACAGATATCTCCTCCCTTTATGAACATGATGCTCTTTTTTTCTTTTACTACAGATAATAGAAATGATATTGCCTGTAGAAACCTCCTTCCCTCCCACTCCTTCAACATTTACACATCCCATGCTCCTATAATGGATGACAAAGCCTGTTACTCAGCCAACGGAGGAAAGACAGAATTCCAAATTATGAATAGATCTATTTTCTCCCAAATTTCTGCCTCTTCAGCATTTTAAAGATACTCGTTCTTCATGGTGCTCATATCTGGCATTCCTCCCTAAAACACAAATCCTCTTGCTATAGTTTTCTTAAAGAAAAGTAGAAAGAATGACACATGAGATAATGCCCTAGATTGCTTTTCTGTGTAGCAGGAGCCAGCATGCTGTTTGAATTTTGGCTGCAATATGGTAAAGTCTGCTTGCTTTCAATTATTCAAACCCATTTAAGTTTTTCATGCCAAGTTGGATAGCTTTATATTTCTATTTTCCCCATTCTGATTGAGACTCTTTGCATGAATTATAGCATCCCAAGGCTACTGCATGGGAAAGTAGCTTCTAAAGCCATTTAAAAAGTTCATGGTAATATAGAGGGCATGGATTGCATGGAGCACTGGGTGTGGTGAAAAAATAATGAATACTGTTTTTCTGAAAATAAATAAATTAATTTAATATTAAAAAAAAGAAGTTCATGGACTTCAAAGCAAGGAATCTCCTTGTTACTGAACTAGGTAGCCCTTTCCTTTTCCCTTTGACTTGTGGTAGCTCATGCTAGGTACTGTCCCCCACTGATGGAGTGGTCAGTAGATTTTCTTTTAGAAAGAAGACTATTACCTAAAGCAAGCACCTTTCCAAAGAAGAAACTCACGGGTCATACAACCTGTTAACTGAAAAAGCATAAACAAAAAAAAGAAAACAACAACAACAAAAAAAGATCAGGAATTGATGAGCTGATTTAGACGTTGGCAGGCGGAAGCTACCTATATCGCGGTTCTGTATGGATTCACTTGTGTCAGCCAGTAGGCGTGCTAGTCCCCATGTGTTATTTATTTATTTGTACCCTAAAGCATTAGCACTGATTGCAACAATTGAGTGACGTGGTTGGAAGGGTGAACTGTGAAATAACAAAGTCTGTGTCTGGCTGGTCATGAGGATAATGCCAAATAGCACAGCCAACTCCTGCTGGTGGCTATGTCAGCTGAGCTATCCAGAAACATTTTTTCTCTCATTTATTTATTTTTTTTAATTTTTATTAAACCAGGATTGGGACCCAGCAGGTTTGGAATGATGCCAGCATCCTGTGGAGTCGGAAGAAAAGGTTGAGAATAGAAAGTATATTGACCCAATTTATTGGACAAAGTGCAATAGAGGTGATGGAACAAGGTACCGAGGTATTCGCTCTGTGAAAGCTTTTTAGAACGAGAGATTTGGGACAACAGACTACAAATGGAGTGGGTGGTCAGGTCAAAGAAAACCCCTTTCAAGTCCTTTTGATAGAACAACTTCTTTGGATTGCTGGGAAGACTAAGATCTTCTCATCTGTTAATATTTTTTATACAATTAATTGCAAATGCCTATTTGAAATAAGGGAATTTCCAGCTGTTGTCTTGGAATGAAATGACTTTGGGAAACAAAATTAATTGGAAACAAAATTAATTGGTGTATTTCTTACTTTGCATGCATGATAGTTCCTCAATAAATAAATAAATAAATAAAAGGTCTCAGAATAGGTTCTCTTGCTTGCATAATATATTAAAATGTGCCTTAAAAATAGTCTGTAACATAGAAGACTGAAACCATTCACTCTGCCTTGTGAAGAGTTTATACATTTCATGATATATGAAATAGATGTAGCTAAAAGTCTTGCTCTGCTCTGTCTTCTGATCTATCCATCTTCATACTACCTACCCACTCAGCTAATGTGTAACTTCAAATATCAATGAAATATCGATACTTCAAATATCGATGATGTAGTCTAAAAATGCTTTCCCTGGGAAAGCTCCTGTAAAGACATTTGACCATAGCTATATCTTGGTGAGCAAATCTTCTTTGACATGTGCATGGGGGAACTTTGAGAAAACTGTAGGTATAAAACAAATTTGGGGACAGTGTTAAGAAAATAGTGGTTATGGAAAAACAGTATGTGTTTACAAAGAACAAGTTATGACGATAACATCTATTTTTTTTTTTAAGATTTTATTTTATTTATTTGAGAGAGAGACAGTGAGAGAGAGCATGAGCGAGGAGAAGGTCAGAGGGAGAAGCAGACTCCCCATGGAGCTGGGAGCCTGATGTGGGACTCGATCCCGGGACTCCAGGATCACGCCCTGAGCGGGAGGCAGTCGTTTAACCAACTGCGCCACCCAGGCGTCCCTGTGACGATAACATCTAATTTACTTTTCTACTATAGATAATGGGGCAGAGAAATTATATCCTATTGGGGCAGAATATTTGATCTAATGTTGGAAGATAGCCTTTTGGGCAATAAATACATAGGGATAGTAAGAAAAATCTGTTTGAATTATCATAGCCTAACAGAGCTGATTAAAAATTAAAAAAATGTAAAAAATTAAAAAAATTAAAAAACTAGAGGGGACATATGAAGGTATGTGATTCAGAACACTTTTCTTATTCTAATGTAGTTAGATATTTTTAGGGATAGGTGCAATGCTTATCAAATTTTCAGGTGATTCATCGTTAAAATGTTAGATTAAATTTAGTATTTTTAGAAAGATTTCTACAAGGAAAATTTCAATTGAAATTAATGTGATTAAATTAGCAGAGATGATGTAAAGTCCTACATTTAGGAAAAAAAAATAATTGCATGAGGACAGGATTCAGGCAGCTTGGCATGGAAGTTGTGTATGTGACAACGTCCTGCAGGTTTTAATCTAAACAAAAAATTAACATAAACTCTTTGTGTGCTATATCTGCCAGAAAGGCCAATGTAATCACAGAAGTGGGCAAACAACAGAAGGGAGACAGGCACCCACATAGCGCTCATCTGCACACATGTGAAATATGGTGTCCAATCCCTTTTGTCACAGAGTGGCACAGATGAGTTAGAAATTATTCCAAGGCATGCAAAGTGACTTACGAGAATTCTGGAAGTCTTCACTACTTGCTTATTCGGTACTGATAGTGTTACCTAGTATCTACTATTGCCAACCTCCACACCGTCCTCTTTTGTAAGTATTGCTTAATTTGATTGCCATCACAGCCCCTTGACATGTAGTTCTTATATTCATTATCATGTCACAGATGAGGAGCCTGAGACCTGCAGTGGTTGAATGACTTATGCAAAGTCACCAATTACCAAGTGGCAGAGGTGGAGATTTTACCTGACTCCACTCTCCCTTTGTTCAGCCTTCGAGGAACGTAACCAAAAAAGCATTACTCACTTCCATAGTTAACTCAGAGTGAAATGCAGGGCTGTACATTCAAGGTGCATAAACTCTGGCCCCAACCTGCCTTTCCACATGATTCTTGCTATGTCCTTTGATCCAACAGTGCTCCAGACAAGCTAGATCACTGTTCAGCTGTGTCTTAAACCCTGCTCTTTGATCTTACTAGTTGCTCAACTTGGAAGAGCCCTTTTCCTTGGCACTCCTGTCCAACTCCAACTGAAATGTGATTTTCTTTCGGAGATTTCCTGACTCCTTTAAATAGAACAACCTCTCCTCTAAACCTTTGAAGTTCTTCCAAAACAAATATTTTGGAACTAATATTAGTCTTCTTCTAATACTCATTTCTGTACATCTTTTAACTTTAATAAATAGTATGCTCTTTGACAACAAGGTCTATGACTTTTGCCTTGTTCTCAGAGGATTCTGTTTAGGCTTATTTCTTACACATATTAGTGGTTCAATAAATATTTCTCAAAAGAAAGAGTAACATGGATGATTGTAGTGGGTGACCTATGGAGAGAATACTGTCAAAAATATCACAAAAGTTGAGGTGCCTGGGTGGCTCAGTTGGTTAATTATCTGCTTTTGTCTCAGGTCCTGATCTCAGGGTCCTGGGATTGAGTACCGCATTAGGCTCTCTGCTTGGCAGGGAGGTCTGCTTCTTCCTCTCCCTCTGTGTTCTCTCTATTTCCTCAAATAAATAAATAAGTAAAATCTTTAAAAAAATCACAAAATATTCAGTAGGATGAGATACCTATTGAAATATATGTTGGCATTTAATAAGTTGATCTGAGAAGTGTGGAGCAGAAGGTATTCAATATACTTGGTATTCCAAAGGAATTGTCTTTCAATAGAATAAAATGTCATTTCATCTTATCTGTCATAAATGGACTTATATTTGGAAACAGTTTGAATCAGACTTGGGAAATCTAGAATTGAGAGTACAGGTGTCAGTTCTTGGGATTTTCCTTTTGTTAGAAAGTATGAGCTGGCAGATGTGGGGTTGGAGAAAGTGACAGATTTCCAAGTACAAGCCTGATGAGATATGAATATAGAAATCAAATCTCAAACATGGCTACTAAACCAAGTAGAAAAGATGTCTTTTGCACATGACAAATCAAGCTACAAGTACAATCCAAGATTTATGGTATCCAACCTGGCAAAGGAGTTCATATATTCACAGTATATAACATGGGGTAAGAGCATAGGCTTGAAGACTTCTTTTGTATGCTAAACAATGCTGTCAAAATGTAAAAAGGTTTAATCATTCAGTAACGAACTTTTGGGCCCCTTGTGTAAGTTCAGGCTGCCAAAAGAGAGTAACACACCTGATGACCCAAGGAGAGATGAGGGGGGCATCTTCCTGATGATCTCCTAAGGCTATCTGTAGTAGTATGACCCCTTTAGTCTTCCATCTTCTACACACTGTCAGCATATATACAATCCATGTCTGTAGCCAAAGATCCACATTATCAAAGCTCCTGAGACTAACTTACAAAACCAGAATGCCATTTTATTACTTCACAATAAGAAAAACAACTGCCATGCAGCAAACACGTGTGTCTCTTACATTTATCCTCATCAGCAGAACTACAGAGGAAGCTGAGCTACAGTTGGGTTTTGGGACGAATCTGGAGCTTGGATCACAGGAAATAGGAGATTTGAATGTTGACACAGTGCAGTGCAGGGAGGGTACCCTGATACATCCATCCTCACAATAGCATCAGCACTACCAAGGGGCTACAACACTTCAAGATAATCAGCTGAGTGCCTCTTCCCGGGTGTGTTCTTGAATTAATGCCTACCAGTTCGCCTCAGTGATTCCTTGCTTTTGCTGACATGGCTGGCTAATCTTTTCCTCTGAAGGATACTTAACAAGTCAGCTAATAGAAAAAGAAGAAACTATCTGTTGTTAACATCTCCTTTCTCACTTGAACCTCAGGAAAGAAAGGCCAACACTGTAGGACCAAAGGTAAATTGTCCTTATTCTACTTAACCTCCTGCTTGGGAAAATTCACCTTGAGAAGAATTAAGCAAGGATTATACAAAAGGGAAAGGAGTGAGCAAGTTTAGTGGTTGAATCAAAGGAATTCTGAGTTCCCTGGGTGACCGATTAGGTGGCTGAGTTGAATGTGTGTTGGGTACCTGGGATGGGTTCCGCTTCAGCTTCCTAAGGAGATAATGGGCCTCTGATGGTGTGACAGAGATGTCAGTGGTCTGATCACTAATAGCTGAGAACTCGAGACTTCTGGTGACAGGTATCTGTCCAGGATGGGCCTGGGAACAGAAAGCTGCCCTGTGGGCTCATATAGTATCAACACCATCCCGAGTAGACTGGACAGAAGGGAATATCTGAATGTTCTGGTCCATCAAAATCCCTGGAACTCTTGCATAACATTAGAGTGGTGGGGAGTTCCCCTCCCACCACAATAAACTACTGGTACTTAATTTTCAGTCAACCAGATATGTGTATGAAGGCTTAGAGTTGATCAACCTGACTTTGCAAACTAAAAAGATAAATTCATTTTTATTTTATGATGGTATTAAATCTTGGTGTAGGAGGTCAGCATTTATCCTAGTTCTTAATTCTTTGGGGAAAATGCACAAAAGAAAAATATCCTGTCCTGCCATCCAGAAAGCACCATCTTCTGGGGAAGATATACAAGTCGATAGGTTATTGAGTCATGATGATACTGTTGTTAAATATTATTTCAGAAATTAAGTGCAGGGCATATAAGAGAAGTTCCTATTCCAGAGTGGGTTAGGAAGAGGGAGGAAGCACACTAGTGAACCCTCCATTTACCTGACAAAGATGCCCCAACCCTAAATGAAGTCTGGGAGCAGATCATATTTATGTTCCTGGAGGAAGCTACCTTTAGCCTTTCTTGAAGAAGGAAGGGAAAATAACGTACTAGGAAAAGGAATTTGCAGAAATTCAGTTAGTTGTGAGCCAGTGCAAGCCATTTGCCCGTGGCTAATTTGAATGAATAAAATCTCTGCAAATATATTTGAAAATGACATTCGTCATTCAATAAGTTATATTAGTGATATTTTTTCCTTCTATGTGGATCCATCCATACTCACTCATCCAGGCAGCAAAGAGGATAATTAGGGACAGCTGGCTTGGATTACGGATGTTGTTTCTGATTAGGAAACTCTCTATAGTTACCTGACTCCTTATAAGGTCTGAATCTAAAATACTGTTCTCTTAGCAAAGCACTAATATATGGGCCAATCAAACCAATATATATATATATTCATCTGTAATCAAATAATTTTTTGTAATCACTATTTGTTGATCCATTACTTCATCTCCCTTTACTGTTCTGTTGAAAGAGCTGATGTAGTCTAAAAATGTAAAACAGTGGAATAAAACAGAACCTGAAAATTAACTATGAAGTTTCTGGGTTCTGTTGTGGGATATTTCCCCATATTTTATAATGGCTTTTGAGATGATTATTATCCTTTTTCTGTAGTACTACTTATGTTCCCAATTATTTAGATTTTATATTGCTGATAAACCAAAGTTTTAAATAAAAGTTGGATGAGTGGGCATTAAAAATTGCAGAAGTTGATGAAGATCAACTTAAAATAGTTGGGGACTGATGCAAATCACGAAGGAACTGATGAGAAGGCGAAGTGCAGTATTTGATGAGGTCTTCGGCTGTTTAGTTTGCTCTCCGATGATTAGATGTTTGAAAACTTTATATTTAAAAGCTGGTAAGAAAGAAAAGAAAAATGCAAGGACAAAGATAAAAGTGTGGCATATATCTGTGATATACTCAGATTATTACAAGACCCAGACAGAGCTGGGAAGTACTTGAGAAAAATAAAAGATGCATTTAAGGGTGCATTTAAGGTCTCTTTGGAACAAGAAGAGTTCAACTTATATTTTTCTCTTCATGGTTTTCTCTGCGTGCATAAAAGCTGATTCTTGTTGCCAAGGCAGCCCCTGCACTAAACATCTCACCTAAAACCTAGTGTAGTGTTCTCTATGATTCCATTTTGTTCTCCTCCTATGGGTATTAAATTAATGAAAACATACATCAAAGACCGAATTCAGGGCAATTAGGGATTTCAGATCTGAGAATTCTTTGCAATTAGTATATCAAGTATGATACACAGACGTGAGCATGGTGTGGCACTGGGAGTGGTGGGAAGAGGTATGAGGAGGAGGAAAATAAGGGATGGGATGAGTTGCTATCCCTCGCCATTCTCGCTGGGGTTTCTCGGATTATCCAGCAAGGCAGGAATGTTCACACAGCCTTATGTGAATATGTGAAGGTTTTTTTCTTTTCTTTCTTTATTTCTTTCCTTCTTTTTTGTTGTTTGTTTGTTTAGCTTTTTAGTACCTTTGCGGGAAATTCATTTCTAATTCATTTCTATGAAAAACAGACTATTTATTACAGTTAATCCAATAGAAACTATGTCTCCCTCAAGGTAGTCTGTGGTGTTTCCATCAGGAAGATCTGTGTTCTCTGGTGTTTCCCTCAGAATGGTCTAGAGTAACATACATTTGGGGAAAGTTAGATTAAATAAAATTACATAAATTTTTGTGTGTGCATGTCTCAGGGATTTAAGTACATTAATGGAAGCATTTTCCAAATGTATTTTCCACAAAAACTATGCCAAATATTTTCTATGACCAGAGTTCAGTGCATCCCACTTGGGAAATACAGGTAAAGTTACAGTCTGAAAAATAAATTTCCAAATAACTTGCTAATATGTTAATTCATGCAATTAGGGAGAATTCAAAATATGCAAAATATTATGTAATTTGTATACAAGTGGCAGATATATAAAACATGAAAGTGAAAAACAAATATAAAATGCTATGTGTTGAAACTATTGACTGTGAAATAACTTGGCTTCACAGAAGTAGGAAAGAATTGTTTATTGAGTTAAGAAAAGTGTTTGAAGAAAATATGATTCCTTTTATTATATAGAGATATGTAAATTGCATAAAGAAACTAGTTTCCTTACTTGATTTGAATATCACATTTTGTTCCTGCAAAGTCATTCTAGTGCCTGGTGTCTATTATAGATGAAGTGTCACAGTGCCTTTCTGGTCTGGAGAATTCTAAGGAAAATAGTCTGTAACAGTGTTCCCAGTGCGATATTTTATAAAAATAGTTATACAGGTGATACAGTTATGCAGATATTCACATGGTATACAAACGGATATGCACACATACAAGCTTACACTTATTTTGAAACACACGTATTTTCAAATTTGCAACATAAATTGTGTGTTGTACAGAATGGGGAAATTTAATTTCACTTAACCCTTTTTTGTTTTGTTTTATTTTAGTATTTTTGACTTTATAAAATCCCAAGGCATCATTGTGCGTTATGGAAACACTTCATTATGGGAAGGACTTGAACGGGGTGGATGCCACTGATTTCTTGGTCATTTTCTGGCCTCTAGAGTGCATAGTGACCATATAACCCCTTTCAGAGTTGTGCCTGAAATGGGCATCTTTCCATGCAGGATATGCAATCCTTGTACAGACTCTGATTTAAAATATTACTTACAGTCTTATTTGGTATTCACAATAATGGAATAGTAAGCTATCTAATGTGTTATTATTTGGTAGATATTATTTGGTAGATATTTGGTAGATATTATTTATTCTATTATTGGTTGTACTCTTTTAGGATTCTCAAAAAATTTCTCTCTTTACCTTTAGGAAATGCTTTATTATTTGTTGAACATTGATCGCAGTTCCTGATTCTCATGGAAGAAACTTCAGCATTGCCCTGGTTTGTGGAATATTTGCTGGAAGCTCCTTTGATAATGTCAGAAATGACGTCATTACTGTTCTGGGAGGAGTGCATTATTTCATGAACTTGCGTTTCGTCTTCCATACAGCATTCTTAATGGCAAAAATAAGTTATTTGTTGAAGGTAAGACTTTCTAAAACTAAACATTTTATGATAATTGAATATATTTTGAAAAAGCAGAAATTTTGAGATACTCTCATTAAGGCAATTTCCACTTTGTTTAAAATCAAATCACTAAAGTAATTGGTAATGCCCTTTCAAAGAGAGAAACAAAGTATGCACTCTGTAACATGATTCATTGCTTTCCAGAGAAGGCAATAGAAACGTATAGTTGTTTTTGAATTTTTTTTGAGTGTCTCATAATTGTAATTTACACATACAAATCCCACAGGCATATGTCACCAACAGATGGTATTTATTAAAAATCCACATGCATTCTTGGACGGTTTAAGTGTCATTCTGCCTGAAGGCAAAGAAATGGATTAGATGACCTTTCAAGGTCATTCTGCTTAGAACTTTCAAGAGTATGATGCAGAACTGTCCCAACTGTTTAAAATGCTTTTATTTAAAATATATGTGCAAGTCCAGTATGTTTGATTGCAAGTGACATATATCTAAGTTGAATCAGAGTAATAAAAAAAGTACAATGTATTGGCCACTTATAAAAGCGTGTGGTCTGCATGGGCATTAGAAATAATTGATTCAAAGAGTGGAATGCAGTAAATTCTCCTTTTCCTCTCTGTTTGTCTTTGTGGGTTGCTCATTCTCTGTTCAGTAGATAGAAGGGAACATGGGTCCAGAAACTGATGGCTCAGTCATCAAAGAGAAGTCCTTGCAGCCAGCTCTGTTTAGAAACCCTGGGCACAGCTTGACCCCAGAAGCAATCACTGTAGCCCAAGCTGTAGTATTAACATTGACTTCCCTGGGTCATGGGCCTTTCACTGGTCATGACCATATCCACACCACGATTAAGAAAGACAAAAAGACATTCCTGGTATCCTGAGACTGCCCCACCCAAGCTCCCAAGTGAATGTTTTCACCATGACAAATGGCCTAGAGACAGTTTTAGGAATATTAAAATTAAGACTGAATATTGTCTATTTCCTGAGAGTCTATCAAGATCAGTATCTTCATGTTGTGCATAATTCTTATTGTGCATAATTCTGATTATAGTCATCCCCAGAAGTCCAAACCCCTCAAGACATACATGATTGTCTTTATTATATCTCCATTTGGCTCTGGACACCCTCTGATCTGATATAATCTCACACAGCTCCCTGATTGCCCTCCATCCTCCTTTGACCTCCCCACTCCCTGTCCTCACTGCCTGTACACACATGCTTTCAGGAACTAAGGTTCTGTTATCAGTAAAATTGTGTATGATCTTTAACTTCTCCAGACATTCCTTTTCCCTTCTGGTTCTGTTGAAACCAGACCATCACTTGAGGATGTTGGATTCCTCTATAGTTTCTCAACTGTTTCCGTTCTGGCTCTTGTTTTGTCTCTCTCTCACCCCATATAACGTAATACCTAAAGACGGTGTAAATGTTCTTTTTCTTTTATTACCATTCAAGTTTATTCAGACTTTCATTCCCCTAAAGCCTTAACTTTTTAAATAAGGACTCCCTCTCCTTGTTGCAGTATGTACCAACTGCATGGTAACTGACTTATTTATTGATAATTTTAACATAACTCTTTTTTTTTTTGCCACCCCATCTTACCTTTTTTTTTTTTCTTTTTTCTTTTTTGATGACTTCAGCATCATGTGGATGACTCAACCCACATTCTGAATTTTCACATCTTTGAGTTTCTCGCTAACAATGATCACTCCCTCAGCATCAACTCAGCTATCTAAGCCTAGGGAAGTACTCTATAGATTTTTATTCTGAAAGGTGTACCTGATTCTCCCTTGGAAGTAATGCACCATAAACTCAGCATTCCCCATTTTTTTTTTAAAGATTTTATTTATTTATTTGAGAGAGAATGAGTGAGAGAGAGCATGAGAGAGGAGAAGGTCAGAGGGAGAAGCAGACTCCCCAAGGAGCTGGGAGCCCAATGTGGGACTCGATCCTGGAAGTCCGGGATCATGACCTGAGCCGAAGGCAGTCACTCAACAAACTGAGCCACCCAGGCGCCCCCCACCCCGTATTTCTTTTTTTGTTTTTTAAGATTTTATTTCTTTATTAGAGAGAGAGACACACACAGTGAAAGAGGGAACACAAGCAGGGAGCATGGGAGATGGAGAAACAGGCTTCCCGCTGAACAGGAAGCCAGACACGGGGGTGGATCCCAGGACACTGGGATCATGACCTGAGCTGAAGGCAGATGCCCAATGACTGAGTCACCCAGGTGCCCCATCATTCCGTGTATTTCTAGCTCATCAAGTCTAGTATCACCTGCTACTGCAAACATTTAACCCTTTAAGATTTTCTAGTCATTTGAGTATTATTTTTGTTTTTGTTGTCATTAGTACTCCTCTTGTTCTTAATATCTCTCCTTAGTTTAGGTGCTATAATTCATATAAAATGTATCCTCCTCCCTGTAATGTCCATTCCATTATCCCTCTCCCACCACTGTACTCAGGGAGAGCTTCAACCTCATTAAACCTACCTTCCTGCCTACTCTGTGCTTGCACTTGAGAAACTAAATGTTGTTGAAAAATAACACTCCTCCAACATGTTGATTTGTTTCACTTAAATTTATGACAGTATATCTCAGGTAAGTTTCAGGGGTCCCTGACCATCTTATTCTACTTTTCTGTTAATATCTTGTCCCGTTGTCCTCAAGAACTGTGTAATTATTTTTTCTCCTCAAAATCTGTTTACTCATCCTCAACTAATTATCTCATTTTGTTTTTCATGGAAAGAAAAAATTAAAAATCATTACTTGATCTTGCTTCCATCAAATCAAATAACCCACTTGCATCTGCATTGCCATATTTTGCCTTGCAGCTGCATATGTCGTCTTGTTTTCTGCTAATTGTGTCTGAAAGGTTTCTGCTTATGCTGAATGAAGTGTTGCCCTGTTCAGATCCACCTCTCAAGATTAAAGTACTTATTCCCCAAGCCTGGAGCAAAAACTCACCCCTCTCTTCCCAGACAAGATTGCTCTGGAGGGTTTTCCCAGAACCTGAGCATCTGTGGGGTAGGCTGAGACCTCTGTTGTGGCTGCATCAATGTTCAACTCTTCCCTCAGTCTGGTCTTCTTTTCTTCAGCCCTGCCCCCATATTTGACCCCCAGGGCACTCCCATATGAAGCTATTGCAGACATCTATTTGTCTAAGTGTTTCATAGGGAATCTGGCCTAATAGAAGTGGTGCCTGTAGTGGTCTGAGGGTCTGAATCTAAAATAGGATTTAACTGACACCAGCCAGTTCAGGTAAAGCCTGGGGAGGATCCCATCCCTTGTGGGGTCTCTTGGTACACTGGGGTGCAATCATTAAACATTTTTATTTATGATGAGCTGGGACTGTATACTCATAGAAGGAAAAGCACTGGTGAGGCAATATCTCAGATACCTTAGAAATTTGGGCAAAGTAATAATTATAAGGATTATGGAATTTGATTGTTGTTGGGAGCAATTCATGTATTTCATAAATTAAATTAATGGCTAAGTGTGGGAGCCAGAGGACCTCTTGGGAAACATATGAAGAAACTCAATCTCCTGTAGCTACCAGGGAGAAAAAAGCAGAGGAACCAGGACCTAATTATAAGAACAACAGAACACCCAAGAAAGTGGCATTCTCAGCCCTGGCAAGTCTTATGGCAAAGCCCTCATTCAGGGCTCTAGTTGGAACAAGTGGAATGCTGAGACTTTGGACAGAGACATTTGGATGGATGTACTTGAAAATTGTAACCCAAGATTTTCATGAACCATCTACACTTGCAGCAGCACTTTATGCCTTCCTGATTCCCATAGGCTTGAAGATGATGAAGGACCTCTGCTTTGCAAAATGGCAAATGTCCTCACCCTCATTTTTAGGATATAGCCAGACCTCACCTTCTGACCTCCAGAAGAGTAACTGGAGTGAAATTACTGGACTGGTTAGAGAGATGAAATGCCAACCCTGAAAAGGGTGGAAAGAAGCTGTTCCAATGAAGAGCCAAAAGACCTAGCCAAAATGTACAGGAGTCTGGAGACACGTGTTGATAGGACTGGGTCCTGAGAGTACTGGATCCAAAGGACAATTATGGAACACCAGGGTGAGAAGAGTTTGTGGAACTCTTGTGGATATGGAAGTCCTCTTTAATATTAAACATTTTAATACCCAGCAAGGACCCTGGATCTAACATATTGCTACTTTGACTTTTGAAATTTTGAAGAAAGTACTGGCACACTCAAAGTATGATAGAAATGCCAGAAGTGCTACAGAAAATGGCAGGAGAAGGCTCAAAATGCTTAAATAAGTAAGGGTGGATAT
Organism: Neogale vison; assembly: GCF_020171115.1. NCBI lineage: Eukaryota > Metazoa > Chordata > Mammalia > Carnivora > Mustelidae > Neogale > Neogale vison. Next base: position 166,660,892 of record NC_058093.1, on the reverse strand, counting down.
CTCTTTCCCAATGGGTGTGTTCAAAGGGAGAGTCCAGGGTCTGCCAGCTTTGCAGGATGCTTTAGTAGGAGTGGCCCATGCATCACCAAGAAGGTAAGTGGCAGGTGCCTTCTACAAACCAAGACTAAGGGAGGCCCAGTGATAGCAAAGAGAATGATAAGACCTCAAAAAGTAGAGGTGAAGTGACAGCTAGTCATTTGAGGCAAGGAGGGCTCCCTGAAAATAGATTTTAGGGTGGAAAATTTAGGGTAGAAGGTTTGTTTTTATGCCCGTTATCACTCTACTACTATGTTATAAGTTATTTGAGGGCAGAGAATTGCTTGACTCCTTCACTTGTATATCTTCAATACTGAAAATATTGCTGGACTCATAAAAGCTTCCAACAAATATTTTGGAAAAGAGATTATTCTAAGAGGGTGGCTGGGGTTGGGGTGGGGGTATCGACAGCACCAGTACTAGGATCTTGTGAGATTGTTAGCCACTCTACTTTGTAACTTTTATACGTTTTTAACAGTTTGGCAAAAAAAAAAAAAGAGAGAGAGAGACTGGACCTTTAAAAATTGGAAACAGACTTATAAATTATAACCTTTAATAAAGGCATCTGTTACAATGTTAACTTGTGAAACATTTACTTAAATTGAGCTTTATGTAACCTCTTTACTGAGAGACATAGCTCTGGTCAAACCCAGCCATCTGAAGTTACTTTATGACATGGAAAGATAGTAGTGATGATAATTTTTGTTCCAGTTACTAAAAGGAAGTCTTGAAAATTAGGAGAGAAAATGTTGAGGTATCCGGATAAATTTCCTGGTGAAAAAGGAGAGGGAAATTTAAACCCGTATTTCCCAAACTGTGTTTCCTGAAAGCATGCATTTTGTGATTGGTGAATCCATATTCTGTGTTCAATGTGTTTATAATTCTAAGTCTGGGAAACACCACCCTAGGTTTTGTGTGTTGGGTATAAGGTAAAAGAGCACATATTAACTATCTGATCTTCAAAAAAGATGATAGCTATTTCTATTTTAAAAGGGTAGCATGGTTTCTCATGACCCATGATTTGTTAAAGATTTAGGGAAAGGAAATGTAAGACTATGATTAAGAAGAACTGAGGCTGAAGTCAGCTAATTGAACCTAGATTTTTTAGATTTTTTTATATCTTGTTTCATATAATTTTTAAGAGTTCAAGTGTTTAGTGTGTCTGATATTTTCCAGGTTCTGTTCTAGGCATTGTAGAAGATACAGAGATGAAGTTTTATGTGGTTTTTCCTCTGAAGGATATTCATTTTAATAAGTGATTAGTAGCAGTCTGATATTCGTGTTGAAATCATCAAGAAAAGCATCTTTTATAACATCTGTTAGAATATTGTGATCAGGTAATCACACCTACACAAAAAGTCATTTGGGCAATAGAAATCAGTAGTTCTGATGCCACTGCCCCTTTGATAGCAGTCTTCTGAAACTTTTGACAGAGCATTTAAGAGAAAAATAGTATTGTTTATAATCTTTATTCATGTCTTTAAAATGATCATGAATATTATTTAGACCCTTTTAGCAAGGCAAAACAATAAATAAAAAATTACCAAGTGATAGAATTTGCTTTCAACAAGCTCAATTTCCTTCTTTGGTACTGCTTTGTCTCCCCACACACCCCATATATGTACTCGGCTCCCTCCCTTCACTGCTTGACCACTTGCTCAAGTGATTTATTTCCATCATGGTATGCATTATAGAAAACAGTGTAAAATATTACCTATTCTTGGAGATTTTTATTTTTAATGAATTAATGTTTTAAAGAAAATGGTGGAATTTTTATATAAATCAATGAATGAGGAAGATAAATGGGGAGAGCACTAAGGATTGTATTCACAACCTACAGTCATATCGTGTAAGAACTTTCTTTGATGTGTAAGTCAATTCCACCCCTCATGGCAAGCATTCTGTGTTCACATTGAATTGATTCTCATTCACTTGAGTCTTGGGATTGAGTGGATTTTGCTGTGGGCCCTGCCTCATAAAACAGGGATTCAACTTAAATTGCTCAGAGTAGAAAATTTTATAGGGTAGTGCTGCAGAAAACTAAGCAACTAGTAGCTAGGCAACCAGGAACAATTGTTAAGAAAAGAAAATTTAGAAAAGACCAAGCAGATATTATCTATATAATATTTTGTATTAAGAGATTTTAAAGCATTATCTTTTGTTTGTTAGTAAAACTTGCTTGTGATACTCAGTGTCTCTCACGTACACCTTTATATGAAATTTATTTTATCAGATTATCTTCCATCAGACTGATTGCCTAGGGCTTTTTTCCAGAATTCACTTAG